>NC_136065.1:1978084060-1979326560 GCF_964261635.1 Lissotriton helveticus | reverse complement strand
CGCACGAAGTGTGCAACTTGTGCCTCTTCCCGGAGCATGACGAACAAGACTGAGACACGTGCAAATCGTTCCAATCAAAGAAGACGCTCCATGACCGTCGGGCTCGATGTCACGAAATGCAACATCAACCCTGCGGCTCCATTTAACAAGATGTCTCTGACGTGCAAGGAGCCGAGGAGGAAGACAAGCACATTTCCGCGTCAGAAGCCGACTCGGACATGGACGGAGAGATTCAGCAGGGGCAGCATATAGTGAGTACTGATCCTCCCCTGCCCCAAGCACCATATCTGCCCAAGAAAAAGGCCTGCCTTCGGGCCAAGGTCGGCACCGAGAACATCCTTACAACGCCCCACCTTCAGGCTCAGCACCGAAACAAACATCAAAGCCTTCCGGCTCGGGATCAAGTCTGCCGCATTCGGGTACCGAGCCAAAAAGGTTGGCATCGAAACCAAAACACATGTAGGCGTCAACTCCTTCAGTACCAAAACCATCTTCGGATCTGAATACTTTGGCACCGAAAGCCTCGGCTCCAAAAATATTGGCACCGAAAGATAAAACGGCTCCTACTCCATCGAAGGAGCCTCGTCTCGACGTCCCACCTTCTAACACAGACCCCAAACAGAAGGAACTGGCCATCAATCACAAAACTGGACATATTCAAGCAAAATTGCCTTCAAAATGCAAAGCAGAAACAGAGGACACTTAACCTCATTCCTCTCAAGAGGAAACATGTTGGTACTAACCCCTCTCCTCCTCTTACGCCTCCTTCCCCACCTAACCCAGATTTGTTAATAACACCCGCAAATTCACCACGACCATGACCAAAACCACCTGACAACGTAGACGGTACACCTCTGCGGTCGCTGGCTCACAGCACAGGGGTCAGATGTAAGCTAAAAGTATGCTGTCTACATATTGTGGAACATTACTGATTTGTGGATAAAGTTAGTCCCGGTGGCACGGAATGTGCACTCACAGACTTGCTGCCCTTCAGCAAGCGGATGCCTCAGCTGAAGGGGGCAGCCAGTCCCCTGCAGCGGGTGCTTTGGTGGTCTCTTTGTGGTCTGTGCAGCACCTACTCCCCTAGCAGCAGGAAGGTGATGACCGGGAGCAGGGTGCTCGCTATCCTGGGATAAAATAACAAGTACAGCTCCTACATCTCTTATCTCCCTGAACTGCACGATTAAACAGGTTGTAGACTGTTCTCATTTAAATTAAACTGTACATTACAACATAAGTTGCCATTTGAAGTGGCTCTCCCAAGTAGCCAAGGCAAGCACTACCCTCCCTGATTGGAGGGAATGGAGGGCTATAATTGTATGTGAGAGGGAGCCTGGACAGCCCCCCGGAGGGGGAGGGGGGGCTGCCTGCCTGCCCGAGAGGCGAGGTAGAGAAACGTTCATTTGAGTTCAGAGAGAAGAGAAAGAACTTGGAGGGTGCGAGAGAGAAAGGCGACTCGTAGGGAAGCCAGGGAGCAGCAGGACAGTTAAGGACAAATGTAGATAGAGTAGTTGAGACTAGTGTAGCAAATAGAACATGTGGTAAGAGTGTGAAAGAGCAGATAGTTAGGAGGCTGGTGAGATAAATAAAAGAGGAAGGCAGCAGCATAAGCACAGCAGAAAGCTAATAAAACAAGCATTTGCAATGCAATAGGTCTCGCATTCAGCGATTTCGAGCTATTGGCATTGTAAATGACAATGCCTTTCGTTTATGTTTTGGGTTTTAAAACATAAATACAAGGCATTGTTAGTTACAATACTAATAGCTTAAACTATACCAACAGAAAAGGCGTTTCAGATATATTCAGGTCAAAGAGCAAACACCCCGACTGGCGCAGATGAAAGCACCTTAGAATAATGAACAGCAACTTCACCTGAAAGCAGACATCGTTTGTCACAAAATGAAGGGACCCGTGCACCGTCAGTATTTCATCTCAATGGAAGAAACAGGAGTTGTTAATAAAACGCACAAACAGCAGCTGCTCTTCACACAGTTGTGATGGTGCTTTTATTGGCAGCAGTGGCAGGGGCAATAGGTGGTACATTCTGCAGTAGCCTCCTGACGAGGGCCATTGCAGTTATTGTTTTTAGAAATTAAGCACTGTCCGACTGTGATAGTCAACAAGCTGCGCCCTACTGTAAAACTGCACATTCCCGGTTCTACTTTACAACCTAGGCTCTGCAGTAAAGCTGTAAACCTCTACCCTTCCCATAGCCAACACAAATAATGCCCAGCCCCCATAGCACAGTGTCTGGACACACTCTGCAACTAAGGCACAAGAGTCAGTAAAATAGCAAATGAAAAAAAAAACATGGGGAATAGCAAGGCAGGAAAGACAAGGAATCTTGAAAAAGAAAAAGAAAAACTTAAATTGTGCAGACAGTGGTAACAAGACGGAACAGGAAAAATATGATAAGAAATTGTGGTGGACTGTATGGTGGGGCGGGATAATAGTTTACTTCAAATGTGGGTAATATGCATTGAAACATGGGGCAAAGTGTGCACTTTGTGACAGGATACTCACTACACAAGGGGCGCGTGCACTATAAATCCGTTGGATACGAGGTCCGCCATTCACTGATGTGCCGAGAAGTGAACTATGTGTCTGATGTGAGGGTGGCACTCACTGCAGTGCAGGGAACAGTCAAATGAGGGAGCACTTCAACAACCTCTTTTCATTCAGTCACAGAGATTCGTCCCCACAGACAGAAAACGTGACTGTCAGTAATAAAAAACGAGATGCGATCTGCGCGCGCATTCCAAAACGAAACGAAACCTAGCGTGGGGGCGGGACTTCCGTCTTGTGCGCGAAGCCCGCGCCCACGGAGTTCCTGGTCAAGAGCAGTGCGTGATGCGGGGCTCCCATGCCGGAGAGCCCCGCGGAGGCGACAGAACACACTGGCGGTAAGTGGGCCTTGGGGGGCGCTCGTGTGTGTGAGTGTGTGTGCGCGTGTGTGCGTGTATGTTCGCTCCTGTGTGTGTGTCTCTGTGTGCGACGGCAGGGGGAGGGGGGAGTGTTTCTGTCTGTGTGTCTGTCTCCGCTCGTGTGTGTGTGTGGGCGCATGCGTGCAGGGGGAGGTGTGCCTGGGTATGTTTGTGCTTCCCAGGAGACAGCCAGGCCGAGCGCGGCGCGTGCCAGTCAGCGCGTGCCACTTTCAAATCGCCTCCAAGGCGATGCGCGCGGCCAGGACTGTCTCCTGGGAAGCTCACATGCCGACAATAGGGGCTCGGCGGAGACGCGCTTCGCGCGGCTAGCCGAGACCTAAAAAGAGCCCCACCCCACCTCCCCCTCCCCCCTTTGCAGAAGTCATCTGCTCACAAATGGAATGCCGCAGTTTCAGAGGACGGCTGCACTACGGGCCTCCCGACCTCAAGAAGGAAGAATGAAGCCGCATCTGGCTATAATACATATTCTGTGTTTTACCGAACCTGATGTGACCGAAAGAAAACATGTTCTTAACCCCAATGCGCTGGGTTTCAAAGTTCACAGAGCATAAGGAAATACCTGGCCCCAAACTCTTTTCACTGCTACTCGCAGCGTGTTCACCTATAAAGGAAGCAGCCACGCCGTCATTATATCCGCATCGCTTAGTATGGGTAAAATCGACCGCGTGCGTTAGCTGCTCCTGAGGACGAGTAAGCAGCAATGCGGGGGAATTCGTAAAATAAGTAGCCGGGGACGACAGCACAAGGGGGAGTGGAAGGGGCTGAAATGCCACATACGCTCCACGTAGAACAGCACTGTAATGAAATGTAAGGGAGATAGGCATCCAAAATGGACACATTCATCAAATGTATTCCCTTTTGTTGGTTGGGAATGCAGCCAGTACAGGAAGGATTACTTAAACAATGGTTGCAGATATATAGCTCATTTGACCAAATTAAGGTCACATCGAGGATGAAAAGTGTGGACTTCTGCAAAGGACACTGGTAGATCTTTTATTCTTTCCACCTTAATCTGACTTAGTTACACGCACAGGTGACACAGAGGAGTCGTCGGAAGCTCGTCTGCACGACCTAATAGCCGGGGCACTGTAGTCCAGTCAGACAAAACCACACATCAGTGTTCTGGAATTAAGTGCCATCATTAGAGGCCTACAATCCATATTATGCCAAGCTTGTCTGCGTTGATGCGGACGGACAGCATGATTTATTATGTTATACATCAAAGATGCAGGCAAGCACATGGTCTCTGGTGATATCAGTGGTGGCTCAGCGTTTGTGAGATTGGGACATAACAGATTTCCTTAAAGGCAGAATACCTTTCCTTTAGAGACAATGCCCAAGCTGATTACCTCAGCTGCACAATTCACTATTGCCACTAATGCTTACACAAATGTAGCCTGTTGAGGATACTATTCAGTGTTTGTTAAAAACAAAGCTAGGGATGTTTGAGAAGTTGTAGGAAGCTGGCTCCTTATATATTGGACCAAAAGGAGGTACACTGTGTAAAGTGTCCAGGCAACACTAATTGGTTTACAGATGCAAAAATGATAACACTAAATGTTCTCTTATAGGGTAGTTTGGGCGAGCAGTTTACATTTAACAGTTGGTAGTGCTAAGCATTTGTTGTACTCAAAAAGGCAATAAATGAGAGACACACTCAAGAATAAATCCGAGATCAATTTATGAAAATAAGTTGTTTTTTTATGTAATTTTTTATGTTAAAAACTTCAGTATCAAGTAAGTACTTTTTTAAAATATCGATTTTTATAGGCAAGTCTTTACGCAGCAATGCTTCCGCATGGGAGAAAAGTCATATGTTGCATATAGTTATTTACGAGGATTTCTGGGGGTCTCCTTTGGGATTTAGTGTTGTAGGGGGCTGAGGTCTAAAGTACCACCAGCAGTTACTCGTTATCTGCCCTGGAGCATCTGGGTGCAGAGAGGCTGGCCGGTAGCTTTGCGCCCAGCGCTGGTGAAAAGAGGGGGGGGGGGCAACTAGAACAGGCTGCAGACGGGGTCTTGGGGGCAAGTCTGAGAGCTCTCAATGGGGGGCTCGAGTCATAAAGGTGCTCAGAACTCTGTTTTTAGAGGCGGGCATGGAATTTGAATTGCACCACAACAAAGTACAGCTGGTCTGCAAGGTAGGAGGAGATCCAGGAGAATGCAGCACAAACGTGCCTAACCCAGGCATGGTGCCAAGTATATGGTGTCATTAACTGTAAGAGGCACAGTCAGTTTTGAAAAGGAAGATGATGGAAGATAGGTGGATGTTGTGGTCAAATGTTATGAAAGTGAAGACAAGCTGACTTGATGAATTGCTACTTGCAGAATCTCATTTCAGGAGCATATTGGGATTATTTGTGGCTTGGCATTGGTCACGTGTCCAGGGTTTTGACAAGATCAGGAGGAGAGGGACTGATAAGTAGCTGAAGGGGTGGAGTGCTCACCAGGTAGCTATTTGTCTGTGGTGGCTCGAAATTAGCAATGCTAGAGGTCAATGAGGAGGATCCCGTTAAATATGTGGAATAGATAATAATGTAAGGTGGGAAACAGTTGTAGTGATTAAGATTGTAAATGGGGAACAAAGGTTGGTTGATTCTATGAGTTAATGTGGCTGGACCAGTTGAGGGGAAAGGTAGAAAAGAAGAGTGAGTGAAGGGAAAACTGGTAGAGATAATGGAGATGGAGCACTGGAATGGAGGTGAGGGGTGCCATAATTGTCCAGGGCACACATCAGGAGACATACTGTGAGTGCAGCATGGAGAACATGGTTTGTATGCAGCTCATGGATGGAGACAAGGACAGCCTCTTGGAGAGCTAGCCCGGTAGAAGTAGAAGAGTGTAGAACAAATGGTATGCACCGTCCAGGTATGGGTAGGCTCAGCTGTGATTTTTGTTGTGGAGATGATAGGAAAAGGTTTGGACAGAGTAGGTGGTGCTATGATGTTGAATCGACGAATAAGTGATTTTGACTGCCTCTTTAGCCACATAGTAAGCCGATCTGCATGCGCAGAAAATACTGAGTGGGGCATAAATAGAGCCATATCACAGACCCGTTAAGCTGTAGATTTAGGCTCCAGTACCTCCTTGCACCACAAGCCACAAAGAATGAGTTACTAAAGAGCAGTCAACCTGATTTTGGTGGCAGCATGCAAGCAAGAACAGCTCTTTATGGATTTATGAGAACTGTTCCCTGGGTCCTGGGGCAGTCGGTGGTGGCTGAGCACTACACTGGGTTAGTGCTGTTGTTTACCAGTGGTGTTCAGGGATATCAACACTGTTTCCCTCTAATTTGATTACAGAGCGCCTCATTCAGGCACTTGCATGCCTCCATTTAGCAAAACAGTGCACTTAAGGCTTGCTAAAGGAGACATCAGGGATTTAGCATGACATGTAAATAAAACATAATAAACTAATGGTTAGGGGCCCAACTTGTCTCTCTGTCTTCTAAGTGGAAAGAGTTCCAGAGGGAGGGACGGAGGTGTAGCACTCAAAGACCAAACATAAGAGACTTTTATACTAAAACAGCATGGTTGCGGATTTCGGGTTGGCTTGAGCAAAGAGATCTGATATTGAGCCGTTTATTGGACAACAGTTTTCTTGTTTTCTTTTAAAGCAGTACATCAAGAAGATTCAGTAGAATTCAGAACTCTGGTGTTGATATCAACATCACTACAGTCTGTGAGCAGACGAGTCCCTTTTTCTCACACACACACACACCTTTTCTTTCTGCTGTTTTAAGCACTGTTACAGATCAAAGTACACAGAGGATTAAATTGTGTATCAGAAACCTATATGCAGAACAATGTTACTGCTAAGTAACTTGTTCTTTTATTAAGGTGTTGACATTTTTCTTGTGTCCATTTCTCCACAGACCATGGACTCTGACCATTCCAAGTCTCCGGAGGGGCTGCTTGGGGTCTTGGGCCACATGCTGTCGGGTAAAAGCTTGGATCTCCTGCTAGCAGCTGCTGCAGCCACCGGGAAACTCAAGTCCTTCGCCCGCAAATTCATCAAGTAAATGATTGCACAGTGCATGTATAGGAACCCCAAGAACTGCATGAACCCGCCCCCTCATCTAGATCTTCTAAGTCCCTATAGACTGGCTCCAGTGTTTTGCTTTCCCTGACTTGGTGCTGTGACTCTTCCCAGAGTGTGTGCTTTCAGCTGATTCATCTCAGTGGGTGATCTGCCTTTGGTGCTTTGGTCTGAGGGATCTGTGCTGCAGGCACTTTCTAAAAAACCTGTGGCTTCTGGGTTCCTCTAGGAAATTCAGACAACTATTTGATGGTTGCTTTCTCTGTAGTTCTTTTAGTTACATCCTGTAACCGAGGTGTGAGGTCACTCGCAGCTGGCCCCCTGGCCATTGCTTAGATTCCAGTATTGGTGACAATTTAACTCCACCAGAGGTTCTAAAGGCGTAATTCTGACTGCTGATGGCAGCCAGCAGGGCCTGTTTATAGACCCTGACAGCGGATCACTCACAGCCAAGCGGGCCTGTGTCAGTCCTTGGCAGGGCCTGTGCTTGGACCCTAACGACATGTAAAGGAAATGTATGCTACAGCATTGCCCTTAAGAGCAGCTGCTTAGGTAAATATAGTCGGTTGTTGCAACATTTCTTATGTAGACAGGCATAGTAAACCCTGGGTTTGTAATGATAATCTTGGTACATAAAGGCTGGTAGCGCAGCCCTTTTAATGACGTGGTGTTGCGCCTCGATGGCATCTGTGCTAAGGCCTTTGCAGATTCCATGTGATGAGGAGCAGAGAATGTAAATGTAATTCAAGGTTCACTTTTCTATTCATTATGATGTGGCCCAGCTCTAGCCTGATTAACCATGAGAAGTATGTCTCAGAAATGTAAAGATTATCTGTAGCTCGTTGCGCACTGGATGAGCTGATACTTCACTACTCTTCCCAAAATGCATAGTTTCCGCAAGATAAAACAAAATTTGCTGGAGAATGAGTGTGTGGCTCCTGGACCTTTGTACATAACCTTTTGTTTTTTTTGTTTAAATCTCCACAGGTTGAATGAATTCACTAAGCAGATCAGTGCTGAAGGCTGTGAGTGACACTACTTTCTCATTAATTTCATTGGCTCCTGGTGCGACCGCTAATACAATTTAAGGCGCTCTGTATTGCTCCTAGGCCCTGCACAGAGAAGGACTACGTTTTCTTTGGAAAGTTTTTAGTTGGTACACTCGTAGTAGAACTCTTCGGTATGCCAATGTCATATTAGTTACCACTGTAAGAGTCAGAAAAGCTAGCTGGGGAGGAAGGAGTTTCATCAGCAGTACAGCCAGGCTGTGGAACTCTCTTCCGTTGCATTTTAGGACTGTACCCACCCTTCTTGCCTTTAGAAAGGAACTCCAGACCTGGCTGTTCAGCAATTAGCTATACCTCAGCATTGTATGTTCATGTTCCTGAAAGCCCCAAGACATGGGTATACGCGTGCTATACGAGTTTCCATAACATAACATTCTGGAAAAAAATGATTTGTTGTTGGTAAAAAGTGTAGCCTAGCTTTTCTGGAGCCCTGTATTCTGTTCAGCGACCTCAATTTTCTTAAGTGCGCCAAGAGTTCTGTCAGCTGTAAATAAGGTTTATGTTCTCGCTTTCCTTTCTTTCTGTACTTTTGCGAAGGAGTGCGTTCTGTGCATCCATCATGTCTCTGAACACTAACCTGGACTTCTCTCCTCCTCAGCCAAAGCTGCCTCGGTGCGCGCGCTGCTCTTCGACATCTCCTTCCTCATGCTGTGCCACGTGGCCCAGACCTATGGCTCTGAGGTAAGCAGTCTCGTTGCTCGGCAGTCAACCCTAAATTTAACATGAATACGTTTGTGTACAACTTATTACTGTTTTTTTTTATCGCTTGGCTTATGTGGTTGTTTGGACCTTCCTTTTCCCTCAAACACTATGAAGTTAGGTACCATTTTCAGGGCTCCTTTTAAGCTCAAACACCGAGGAGGCTGCAGAATTGGAAGTCAAACGGGATTAGTTTCCTTGATGTCATAGGCTAGTGGAAGGCTGTAACTGCTTTGCAGAACATTTATTCACATTTTGAATTTGTATTTCATTTATGGCACTCAGTAAAAAAAAAAAAGTACCCTCGTGCCTATCTAAAAACGAAAAAAGTCGTTCCAGATTTAAAAATATAAAGCTAAAAAAAAAATCACCTCATAGTAGTTTATACAACTAAGGACAGATTCAAAGTTCATTAATCGCAAGCTAAAAACTTGACAGCACAATATTCATTATGCAGTCCATCCAAACTAGAAATTGCAGCCCACAGTTCGGCACTTTCAGATACATCTGTTTCAGATGTTTAACCTGAATGCACAATATGGCAGGGCAGATTCAAAATATAGGAGGGAGTGTACGGGTATCAAGACCACACGGTTTACATGTATTTATTTATTTAACACATTTCCAAACCACTGCTGTCACCCAACGGGTACCCTGGCGCTATTGTATCTATTAGGGGAGGAAGAAAGCACTTGTTCTACAGTGTGATAATTTTCTACCATGCAGATCACCATCAAAGTTGAGGGAAGAGCCAGTTTTGCAGCGTGAATCTTTCTGGATTCACTATGCTGTGCATATTCCGCAATCTGGTGGTTGGGTCCGGAATCGTAGTCTTTTTTTCTCTTTTTTTTTTTTTGTCGTAGCCCAGGTGGGCGTCGACGTCCCACCATTTGGTGTCCCTTCGGTGACGTCGGCGTGCTTCCAAGCTACCACCCTTGGGCGCCATCTTCAGATTCTTTTTTCCGCCGTTGGGTCTGGATCGTCGCGTGAAGCTCCAGAAGTTTTGGAGGAGGAAAGAAGAAAATACAGCAAAAATTCACAGGTGAAGACCTAAGAACATCGACAGAAGAGGACCTTTAGTGAGGAGACGACGAAGAAAGGAGAGAACTTCGAAATCTTCGACCTCCTTGAAGGAATGCGCACACAGGGGCCCCCTGAGCGCAGGGATGTACAAGACGCTGTTTAAATTCTGCAAGAACTGCCACCACAAGTTCGCACAGAAGGACCAGCACCCAGTCTGCAACCTCTGCCTGCCAATCGACCACGAAAGCAGAGACTGCAACGCCTGCTCCGTCTTCAAGCCGAAGACACTCCGAATTCGAGAAGGACAGAGGACGGCTCACCACACGATGCAGGGCAAGGGCAAGCCCCGACGCTCTATGAACTTGGCCTCTCCAACGACGATGAGGACAACATCGCCGAAGGACCAGATGACTTCACGGTCGCTGAGACCGATAAGAGTACGCCTGATAAGGTAGGAGAGTCTACGACCCCGAAAACTTCCACAGGGCCTCGAAAACCTGAGGCAGACTCTCGAAAGTCAGAGTACAGAGCCTCGAAAGGAGCACCGGAGCCGAGCAAATCGACGACCGAAGCTGCATCCTCCGAAAAAGAGCCCAGCGGATCCTCCGAGAAGGACTCCTGATGAAGGGTGAAAGGAAGCTCTCTGGGGCGTGGTCACGAGTCACAAACCATAAACATCCCTGCCCTGTGGTTTTGAGCCGTGGGCACATGTCATTGACGCAATACTTCACTGAGGAATAAGGAACAAGCAACAAAGATTACAGTTGGGTGACATTTTATTGCACAAAACACAGGTATCTCAATAAAACGCATTTCTAGTGAATATTCTTTAAGACAATCTGGCTTCACTCTGCCAGGAGTATAAAATAGAACTTGCTTCTAAAGTGCCAGAGACTCAAGACATGGAGTACATTTTTTCTAATGAAAACATAGTGCCTAGAATCAAGCCTTTCTGATGAGAACTATAGGCCAGCTGGAGTGAGGTTCCATTAAAATTCACATTTAAATCAGCTAGAGTCTCAGAAAAGACACAGAATATATTCTATGAAAATGTAAAGAACTTGAAGCAAGCCTTCCTGAAGAGAATGATTCATGCAAGTCAAACATTTTGAAGAGACCCAGAATGTGAGTGGCCAGGATTATTGAAAAAGCACAATTGAAATTAGTTGGGGTAAGCAGAACACTCTATAAAGTCTAGTGCCCAGAAGCCCCTCAGCCTATGTAGACTATCCCAGCAGGACCTAATAGCCTAAGTGAACCTAAAATGCAAGGGATTGGGTGTGAATGGAAAGTACAGAGCAAGGACAGACATTTAAAAGACAAAGGTATTATCTGGCTTAGGGTGCCCACCACCTGAGAGAGAGGAATTGACACCCCAAGTCAGACAATCGACTAGCCGGAGAGCCTGCATGCAAGAAGTCGCATTAGCAGAACTCTGGCTTCAGATTTGACGGGCTGAATCTAATATACCTGAAAATGCAGAACTAACACTGTTCTGACGCCTTTTCTGACGCACTTTCTGCAGGGGGTTTAACCACATGTGTTCTAGGACACCGGAAGACACCCCTAAAGAACACTCTGTTCTCTAAAAGAGGACACAGTGTTCTTAAAAAGCGAACATCTTGTACATTTTTAAAAATATATGTGTTAGAGCGGAACTTACAACAGGTGCTGAGGTGCTGTGACATTCATTTCATGCAAGCTATCTTTCAGAACAACATTTCTGCACAATTCCAAGATGTGCCAACTTGTAATGGCTGAGTCTGTGTATGTGTGTGTGTGGGGGGTGTCTTGCAATGGGGCTTGTGAAAGGCTACTGTAACTTTCAGGTTTGCTCAATTGCCTCGCTGTGTTCAGCACATCAGAAATGCACGTTTAAAACTATTTAGGCTCAGTGGATTCTGTTAACATAAGCCGGTGGCTTTGGGCCTTTGGCTTGGGCCTACAACCCCGGGATTCAGGGGATCCGTGGGATTTCATTTGCTGATTTTATATGGTGAAAATTGGTCATTTTAGCCTATTTTCAGATTTCGTCAAGTAGGGCTCACATCAGACCTTCATCCTACCAAGGTCGATAAAAAGGCCCCTCTATCACTCCCGGAGGCAGAAGACCAGCGAAAAGCAAAGGTCATCGAAGCAAGCCCCCGAAAAAGGGCCTTCGACTTCGACGTCGAAAGAAAAAGAGCCGAAGAAAGCTTCGATGTCGACGCCGAAAAGGGCGACCGAAACGCTCGACGACGAACAGGCCGCAGAAATGCAGAGAAAAAAGAGAAGGCTCGAGGCCGAAATGGAGAACATCCTTCAGAGAAAGAAGGACTTCGACGAAAAAATGAAAAGTTACAAGATTCCCCCGAAGCCGGCACCGACCGTCGCTGAGGTACAGGAGATCGAAGAGTTCGACATCGAAGAGCCGCCGAAAACTCCGGAACCTTCGGAGCACGAAGAGGAGGAGGACCTCTACTACACAGAGGGGGATTACGGGGAACAGCAGTCAAGCTACGGTTCAGGTTCCTCGACGGCCCAAGACCAGGAATGGCAGGACATCGAGGCCGAAAACCCAGAGGAGGCGGTAGAAACATACCCCTCGAGGCCTTCGCCACCGGATGACATTGGGGCATACAATGAGGTGGTAAGAAAGGCGGCAACAGCTTATGGAATTAAGCTGGAAGAGGAGAAGCCAAAAGCAGACTTCCTGCTCGAGACACTGCTCCCCATACAGACAAGGAGCCAGTTCCTGCCCATGCTCAAGAGTATCACGGCCCAGGGAAAGGAGGCCTTCAAGGACCCGGCTACATGCAGATCTGTAACGCCGAGGACCGAGAAGAAGTACAAAGTCTCCTCCGAAGACCCAGCTTACATCAAGGGCTCCGTCACAGCGGATTCTATCATCGCTGCAACGGCCAGGAAAAGGGCAAACGTCCCAACAATGTCCGGACCCCCACCTGACAAAGAAAGCAGGAGGATGGACCTAACGGGCAGGAAGATTGAGAGGAACGCTGCAACGCACTGGCGGATGGCGAATTCCAACGCCCTCCTGAATAGGCATCAATACCAGCACTGGGAGGAGATGGGACAGTTGCTCAAGCACCTCCCGGAACAATACCGTGACAGAGGAGCACACCTGGTAGAGGAAGGGAAGAGCATCGCCAACTCATGCCTGAAGACAGCCTTGGACGGGGCAGAAACATCCAGCAGACTGATGGCTATAGGCATCACTGAAAGAAGGCAAGCATGGCTCAGGATCTCAGGATTCAAGGCTGAAGTCCAGAACAACATCCTGAACACACCCTTCAGCGGTGAAACATTGTTCGGAGCCCCAGTTGATGATAAGCTCACCCAACTGAAGAAGGACAACGAGACGGCAAGGTCCATGGGAGCCCTGCAGTTCAGAGGGATGAGAAGGGGCACTCTGTCGCGGAGGCCGAACGGCAGAGGTGGAAGCCAGCGAGGAGATTCTCACCAGAGTTTCCACCAGGGGCAACAGAGTGACAGCCAAGGCCACCAGGGGCAGCAGAGGCAAAACTGGAACTACCAAGGCAGGGGCCAGTCCTTTCGATCGAGAGGAAATGGACGGGCCAGAGAAGAAGAGGCGGTGAACAGCCCCCCTCTAAGTGACTTCACACGAGAGAAGGTGCTCTACCACCCACACCCTCCGGGGGAGGAGCACGGGAAAACAAAGAGGAGAGGGCTACACGGACAAGACACAAAGGAACATGCAACTCCGGTAGGAGGAAGATTGAGATTTTTTCTCCAGGAGTGGAGAAAAATAACAACAGACAAGTGGATACTCAATATTATGCAGTTCGGGTACTGCATAGAGTTGGAAAAAAGGCCACCAAACAGAAAACCAAAGAATAGACAGCACTCAGGAAGAGAGCTGCAACTACTGCAAGAGGAAGCCCAAGAACTCCTCCTCAAAGCGGCAATAGAACGGGTCCCCTTCAAAGAACGGAACATGGGAGTGTACTCAAACTACTTCCTAGTGCCAAAGGTGGACGAAAGCCTAAGACCCATCCTGGATCTACGGTTCCTGAACAAATACGTCAAAACTCAAAAATTCAAAATGACGTCCCAACAAGAGGTCATTCCTCAGATAAAAGCAGGGGACTTCTTGTCCACCATAGACCTCAAAGATGCATACCTGCACATCCCCATGAACAAGCAGCACAAGCACATGCTAAGGTTCACAGTAAACAAGGATCACTACCAATTCACGACCCTAGCTTTCGGCCTAAAGTCCGCACCAAGGGTGTTCACCAAATGCCTTGCGGCAGTGGCCGCACACCTAAGGAGAAAGGGGATACACATGTACCCCTACCTCGACGACTGGCTGGTGAAGGCAAACTGCTACAGGACATGCAAAGAGCATGCAGAACAGGTGACAGGAACGCTAGCAAACCTGGGTTTCTCCATACACTGGGGCAAAAGCTCGATGGAAGCAGAGCAAGTGAAGATCTTCCTGGGAGCCCAGATCGACACCATACAATGCAGAGTCTTACCGAGCGAAAAGAGAACGCTCAGCCTACTGAGGGAGAAACGTCACTACCAGAAGGGGCGATCTCTGACAGTGAGGACTGTGAGCAAGATCTTGGGGATGATGGCATCATGCATCCACTTGGTCCCCAATGTACGCCTACAAATGAGACCACTCCAAGAGTGGCTGCAACAACAATGGTCACAAGCTACAGGAAGTTGGGAGGATCTAGTGGTTGTAACGCACAGGGTGCAGGAAGAGATAAGGTGGTGGACCAAGGAGAGAATAACAGAAGGGAAACCTCTAACACCACCGGACCCAACAGTGACCATCACCACAGACGCATCCCAGAAGGGGTGGGGCGCACACATGAACAGGCTCAGAGTGAGGGGTCTGTGGAGCCCTACAGATGCAGTCAGGCACATCAACTACCTGGAACTGAAAACTGTGTTGCTAGCCCTCAAGGCCTTTCAGAAACACCTACACAACCGGAAGGTGCTAATACAAACAGACAACACCACAACGATGTTTTACATAAACAAACAGGGGGGAACTCAATCGTTCCCGCTGTCAAACTTGGCACAAGAGATCTGGAAATGGGCCATACCACTAAAAATAGACCTGCTAGCCATACACCTGCCAGGGAAGGACAATGTGGAAGCGGATTGGCTCAGCAGGCAGACTTCAGCATCCCACGAGTGGGAACTCAACAGTCAGGAAACAGAGAGTCTATTCAGGAAGTGGGGCACCCCAACAATAGACCTATTTGCAACACACCGGAATGCAAAATGCCAATACTTTGCATCCAGGCAACCAGAGGCACGGTCCCAGGGGAATGCCCTATGGATAAGCTGGTCAAAAACATTTGCCTACGCTTTTCCCCCGATACCACTGATCCCCAGGGTGCTCAACAAATGCATGAAGAGCAACATGACGCTCATCCTTGTGGCACCACAATGGGCCAGACAGACGTGGTATTCTCAGATAATGGAGATGGCGCAGGGGCCTCCCCACAAGTTCTCAAAAAGAAGAGACCTACTCTCCATGGAAAACGGAGGAATCCTACACCCAGAGCCAGAGAGCCTCAACCTCTCAGCCTGGCTCCTGAGGACTTAGAATTTGCACACCTGAAACTACCAGAGAGCACCCTGCGGGTGCTGCGAGAGGCAAGAAGGCCCAGCACACGCAAGTGCTATGGGGAAAAGTGGAAAAGATTCACTCAATGGTGTTGCAAGAAACAAGGAGACGGACCAAGGAGTCCACGGTGCTAAGGTACCTCACACACCTAATCAAGGCAAAGCTAAGCTCATCCTCACTGAGAGTGCACCTAGCAGCGATTGTGGCATACACAAGAGGAGAAACAGGGAGAAGCTTCTTCACATCTCAAGTCGTGAAAAGATTCCTGGAAGGGGCTAAAAGAATAGCGCCGCCAAAGAGAATGCCGCCACCGGCCTGGAACCTAAATGTGGTACTGACGGAGCTCATGAAAGCACCTTTTGAACCCATCGACAAAACATCACTGCAGATGTTGACAATGAAGACGGCTTTCCTGGTGGCAATCACCTCACTACGAAGGGTGAGCGAACTGCAGGCACTCACACTGCAGGAACCCTACATCCAGATACACAGTGACAGGGTCGTGATGAGAACTGACCCACATTTCATGCCAAAGGTGGTGTCAAGGTTCCACATGAATCAGAGTATTCAGATCCCTAGCTTCTTCCAAAACCCCACTACAAGCTCTGAGAGGTCGCTCCACACCCTAGACGCAAGAAGGGCTGTGATGCACTACATTGAAAGAACGAAGGACCACAGGAAGACGAAACAGTTCTTCGTGTCCTTCGCTAACAGTTACATGGGCAAACCAGTTACTAAAAACACCATAGCCCGATGGATCGCACAGACAATTCAGTTCTGCCACAAGCAAGCTGGCCAGGAGCTAACAGGAGGGGCACGAGCCCACTCCACCAGGAAGAAAGGAGCAACAATTGCCTTCCTGGCCAACACACCGATTCAGGATATATGCCTGGCGGCAACATGGGCTTCAGTGCACACTTTCACGAAGCACTACTGCGTGGATGTACAGATGAACAAGGAAGCACAAGTAGGACAAAAAGTGCTTCAACATATTTTTTAGCAACCAACGCTCATCTTCCACCCAACCGCCACAAAAGTAACGAAAACCGCTACAAAATCTATGCACAGCATAGTGAATCCAGAAAGATTCACGCTGCAAAACGAATAGTTTCTTACCTGTCGGTGTAGTTTTGCAGCTTGAAGATCTTTCTGGATTCACCAGCGAACCCACCCGCCTCCGCCAGAAAGATGAGGCTGGAAAGAGGGTGGAAAAACATGGAAAAGAAAGCAAGTTGGAACAATTACAAAATACGTGGAAACACTAACGTTGAAAAAACGATTAACATACATAGCCATGGATTCACTACAACGACAAACAAGGAAAAGAGACAGAAAAAAGAATCCGAAGATCGCGCCCAAGGGTGGTAGCTTCCGCCGGAAGCACGCCGACGTCACCGAAGGGACACCAAATGGTGGGACGTCGACGCCCACCTGGGCTACGACAAAAAAAAAAAAAAAGAGAGAAAAAAGACTACGATTCCGGACCCAACCACCAGATTGCGGAATATGCACAGCATAGTGAATCCAGAAAGATCTTCAAGCTGCAAAACTACACCGACAGGTAAGAAACTATTCCCCGAAAAGGAACGTTCGACGCCGAGGGAAAAGGACCCGAAGATCACTTCGGCGCTGACAAAGGACCCGAAAGCCAGCTCGGCACCAAAACCTTCGACGCCGAAGGTCAGCTCGGCGCCGACCTATCAGCCGAAAAGAGCAGCCGAACCATTCGACGCAGAACACGCTGCCGAAATGGAAAAAAAAGAAGACGGCTCGAGGACGAAATGGAGAACATCCTGCAGCGGAAGAAAGAATTTGATGCCAGAATGAAGGACTTCATGATCCCGACGAAACCCAAGCCACAGGTTGTCGAGATAACGGAGGAGGACGACTACGACGTCGAAGGACAGTCGGGGAGCCCCGAGGGGTTCGATGATCCAGAAAAAGAAGCCTCCTACTACGAAGATGAAGGGGACGACGACCGCAGGACGTTCCTCGGGTCTACATCCTCGGAGACTCAAGAGATAGAATGGCAAGACGTCGACACCGAGAGCCCGGAAGAGAGCGCCGACACGTATCCTTCGAGGCCCTCGCCACCTGATGACATTGGGGTTTACAACACAGTCATCAGAAATGCAGCAACAGCTTTCGGGGTAAAACTCGACGAAGAGAAGCAGAAGGCAGATTTCCTTCTAGAGACACTGCTCCCACACAAACCAGGAGCCAGTACCTACCCATGCTCGAAAGCCTCATGGTGCAGGGGAAAGATGCTTTCAAGGAGCCTGCAACCTGCAAAGCCGTCACACCCAGGACGGAAAAAAAGAATAAGCACTCCTCCAAGGACCCACCCTACATTCAGGGCTCGGTCTCAGCAGACTCCATCATCGCAGCCCCAGCTTTCTATTTTCTATGGAGTTGCTATTGGATTAACATTTTGTTTTTGCTCGCTCCCAAAATGGCCGAAACTTAAAATAACATAAGAGACCTCTGGTCATTGCCACCTACTGCCTGTTTTTCATCCCCTCTGTTTACAAGTTGGCACAAGGGAAAGAGGACTATTCTCCCACAACTTCCCTTCTATGGTCGAAACAGGACTCCCTTGCTTAGTCCACAGTCCCTCACTATTGGAAGTGACAGAGACATAGGACCACAGGATCCTTTACCCGGATAAGAACACTAACAAAGGACTATTTAGCTAGACATCCCCAAGAACACAAACAAAGGACTATACTTCTAGACATCCCTTTTTGTCGGCCATCTTAAGCTTCCTCTTCCTTGTAGATTTTCTTTTTCTTTTTTTCGCTTTTGATCAGAACGTCCTCTCACCTACCCCTCCGCATACTAGTTTTTCATTCTCCTCTTCAGTCTCCTTCTTGCCTCACCCCTCCCCTCCCTTCACTCATCCCTTTAGATGCCTCCAAGTATTCCTTTTAACATATTCTTTCAATAAGCCTCGTCCCCCTCCAGCCCTGCCTTCCTACCTTAACCTCCCTCCCACCTGTACATGCCTCGGCACATTTTGCACCAACACTAGGCTCATACCCACCTTACTTCCCACCCCCTCCCTCCAGTCTCCCATTCACCGGACACCTCTCCCCTCCTTTACAGGTCTCTCTTTCCACCACCTGTCCTCACTCCTCCTCTCCCCTTGCCACTCCTCTCTTACCCCTTTCAGCTTATTTACATACCTAGCACGCCTCAACACACCCTTCACCTCTCGCCTCACACACCCTACCGGCATCCACCAGTATACTCCCCATCTCCTCTAGTCTCGCCGACCACCCCTTCTCCTCTTCCCCCACTCACTCTTCACTACACCCCCTCTTTCCTCACTTCGTCCCTCCTTCCCCCACTTCCCCCACTCCACTGTGAGCTGGGTTTAAGATGGAGCGCTCTGGCACTCACACCTACAACATCATCTACCCCCCTACCCTCTTTAAAAAATCGGCCAAACGATTTAAACACAAATTCATAAAACTTCACCCAGAAACCCTCTTCATTGACCCTTACTTCTCACCGCTCAACGGGATTACCACCATGGATATTATTTTTCACACAAAACGTAGAGCACAATGGAGGAAAGCATTCTTAGACACACTGTCCATCTCCTCCACGAGGAAAACCGCACATGGGCTTATCATTTCTATCTCCCCCTCCCAGCTCTTCCAAGCCACTGCCACTATCACAATTTATAATAACGGTGTAATCCTCATTCAAGCCACGGATCGCAGTCTCAATCTCCTAGACAGCATCTTCCCCAGCATTAAAAGAATACTGGCCACTCACCAATCCCATGCTCAATCTACTCTCATCCCCAGCACTCCTGATGCTACATCTCCCACCCCTTCTGATAACCTTGCCCCTCCACCACCCCATCCTCTTCTTATACCAATCTCATATTCTCCCTCACCTACCCAATCAATCCTCATTTCCAGCACATCAGGTGCCACATCTCCATCCCTAGCTGATATCCATATCCCACCAGTACCCTATCTTCTAGCTATATCCGATTCATACCTCACCCCCACCCAGTCCTCCCCTTCCTCCAACACTCCGCACCTCATACCTCCGAACACACTCACCCTGCTGACCAATTCTTTGGACTCAGATCACACATCTGAAGACAGGGAACCCCCCTGGTCCTCTATCTCAGCTCCGCTCCTCACTCCCCCTAACACATTCCCCCCACCGATTAGCTCCTCTAATGCAACGTGCACCCACCCGCTAGATATGAAATCCCCTCAGACTAAGATCCTTGCTTCCCCATCTAACCGCCTCCCCCCCAGAATCATCTCTCCCACTACCTCAACCTTGCCACATAATGCTTCACCTCACTCCCCCTCACCCCATCTCGCCCATCCCCTCCCCAGTCAGCTGCTGGCACATAATAGTACACCCCTCTGTAACTCTGAAAACTCGCCATTCCCTCTTTTCTCCCCTCTCCCTATACCCCCTCCCACATTTACACCTCAGCCATCCACCCCTAATATAAGGCAATACAAATCACAAATACAATTGACTCGACACATTAATCAGTTTGATCTCCTCAACTCTCATCAATCAGGCTTCCGAGCAAATCACAGTACTGAAACTGCTATGACTCACATAATTGACGACGCCCTTCAAATCCTAGATCATAACGATACCTGCCTCCTCATCCTCCTTGATCTCTCCTCTGCATTTGACACTGTCAAACATGAGAACTTACTCGAACTATTAAACACAAGAATGGGTCTATCTGGAACTGTGCTCAAGTGGTTCACGTCCTTTCTGCATAACAGGTCGCAGAAATTCAAGAGCAACAACTTGATGTCCTCGCCAAGACCTGTATCGCTAGGCGTACCACAAGGATCCTCCCTATCCCCAACTTTGTTCAACTTAGCTATGGAACCTCTCACCACCTTGCTACAAGAATCCAATGTACACTTCCACATGTATGCCGATGACACCCAACTTTATCTCAAACTACAATCACCCAAAGACATCACGCTCTTGAATTCAACGATTAGAAGCACCCAATCCTGGCTGGCCTATAATCATCTCAAACTCAATGCCCTTAAAACAGAGTTCCTTCTGATCTCACCTCCCGCGAAGACCACTACCGCACAAATGTGGCTTAAACACCTAACGGCACTCAATGTTCAACCTACCATCGTGGACTCAGCAAAATCTTTGGGCATAACACTTGACACCAATCTCAGCATGCAGGAACACATCAACAAAGCAACTAAGGGAGCGAACTACCAAATCAACACCCTTAGGAAACTTAAACCCTTCCTTCCAGCCAAAAACTTCCAAACTGCGGTACAATCACTAGTCATACCTCGAATAGAATACGGCAGCATCGCCCTCTGCGGTCTCCCCCTAGCTACTACGGCACCCATAAGAGCCTCTTTAAACGCCGCAGCGAGACTCATCACTGGATCAAAAAAACACTCACACATTTCTCCTGACTTCAAATCCCTGAACTGGCTGCCTTTTGAAGCCAGAATACATCTGAAAATCGCCTGCTTGACGCACAAAGCTGTCCACCTGAGCTCACCTAGATACCTCGCTCAGAAGCTGACGATTTCTGGAGGCTGCAGAAACACTAGAGGCACAAACAATCTTTTGCTAAAGCCTAAAAGATTCCGCAAGCAAAAAACCTATAAACGCTCCTTCTCAGGAATGGCACCCAGGATTTGGAACTCACTCCCCCCTGAAACCAGGCTCATCCCCTCTACCAGAGTTTTTAAGAAAGAAGTAAAAGCTATCCTCATGGCTAAATGCACTTGAACTACTACTGGGGGTTAACATCAAAGGCTCGATACTGATCTGTACTACTTGTTCGAACCCTTTGCATTTTTGTTTGACTTTGAAATTGACTTACTTGATTGTTTATGATATCACTTAACTGTACGTTTAACACTATTGTTGTATCTGTTTATATATGCTCCCCTCCTCTGTAAAGCGCTCTGATATCTGAGAAGATCTTGTTCGCGCTATATAAAACTTTCAAAATAAATAAAATAAGGCTATCTACCGCAATAACACCACCTTCCACTCCCTCTAAAGCCCCCCATCAAAATGTTTTGCTCATCCATCCACACTCATAACTCATCCACCGATTATTACAACTCTTCATTCAACACTAAGCCTACCCACACTCGACCACTCACTCAACCCAATCACTACGCAGCCTTCCACATGCACTCCACAGTCACCAACCTCATTTATCACCGCACCAGACCCTAGACTGGATGAGATTATGATTGCACTACATCAAATCAAATTCGAACTCCAATCTTTTAAGGATTTGTTTCTAAAACAATCCCGGCACATAACTCCTCCTAGTAGTTTGACTGCCAGTAAACGCTGGAAATTCCCTTCTCTACAATCGAAACCCACCCTATTCAGCTGCAAAACAGTACCCCTCCGTAACACAGTAACACGCCCAGCGCGCTGTATCAATCCGCTCTCCGAGAGCGATCTCCTCTTTCTTCTTCACTCGTACGAATCCAATCTCTCGAACACCTTAATTCCTACGCAAATGCACATTCCTACTATCCCTCCCAACCCTAACAGGCCCTCCACTAAAAACAAGAGAAGCATCATCGATAATAACCTTAGAAGAGTCCCTATCACTCATGATCCTACCTCCCCCCTCACAACTCACCGTCTCAAATGCATACTCCTTAATTGTAGATCTGCCTTTAGACACGCTGCAGACATAGCTGACCTCATCATCTCACAAGAGCTTGACTTGATTATATTAACTGAAACGTGGCTAACAGAATCCTCCACCCCACTCCTCGACATCCTAGTGCCCCCCAACTATGACATCATGAGACTAGACAGGATCGAAAAGATAGGTGGTGGTATCGCCTGCATTCATCGGAGCAATATTACAGTAAACAGGGCCATATCCCCTGTCTTCAGTTCCTGCGAATATTTATGCCTCAACCTTAGCAGTAATGGCAAATCTTTTTGCTCGTTACACATCATCTACCATCCACCTAGAGACAACCTCACCTTCACCGAACACCTCATGGACATCATCTCCTCGAACACAGGGAGGGAGAATACCCAAATATTTTTGGGCGACTTCAATCCCCATTGGGATGACCACAATGACGTCGTGGTTAATAGTCTTAAACAGTTCCTCGACGACGTTACCCTGTCCCAAATCTGTAACAGTCCCACACACAAAAAAGGGTCAATCTTGGATTTAATAATCTCTAAAACTGACGCCATTCAGTTGGTTTCTATCCAACCCTGTGACTAGTCAGACCATTTTATAATTAACTTCTCTATCAATGTAACTCTGCAATTGAACTCAGTTCAATCCAAAAAACCAAAGATTTGGAAAAGAGACCTGAAACAACTTAACCCAATCACTCTACCCGCTGCCTACTCTAACCGTCTTCTGCCCCCCGTAGACTCCCTTGACGTACAAGATCTCACCAATCACTACTTCAACTCTATGACCTCTTTAATTGATGAGGTAGCCCCCTTACAATTAAAGAGAGTCTCCACTAAAGATTCTAAGCCCTGGTACAACGGTCTTCTTAACGAGGACAGACGATCTCTCAGATCTCATGAACGCATTTGGAGAAAAGTCCCATCTTCGTTGCACCTCAAGTCTCTTAGGAGAAAAAGAAACACGTACTATAGAAAAATCAAGCGCGCTAAAGCGGATCCTTTAGCCACCAACTTGACCAGGCACGAAATCGGCCCAAAAAACTCTTTGAACTCATCAAAACCCAAACTAAGGCTGCTCCCCAACAACCTCAAAACTCAGTTAGCTTGCAACCCAACTGTGAAGAATTCTCTGACTTCTTCAGACAGAAAACTGATAACATTAAGAAGGAGCTTTTAAATGACCTAGTACTTTACACCAGACCGCAGTTGAACATCGCACTTACACCCCCTTCAGCATCACTCCAAATTACCTCAAAACATCACTTGAAAAACAACGCAGCATGGACATCCTTCGATACCTATTCAGAAGAAGCCTTAGACAAGATCCTTTCCACTCTTAAGCCGTCCAATCACTCCTCAAACCTTCTCCCTGCAAACTCTGTCAAAGACTTGACCCCTTGGTTTTTGAGCCTTTGGACCAAAATTATTAACAGTTCTCTACAACAAGGCTGTATCCCAGACTCCCTCAAAATTGGACAGGTCTCTCCTATACTAAAGAAACCCTCAGCTGACCCGTCTGACCTTAACAACTATCGACCCATCACCAATATCCCTACCCTGGCCAAACTACTGGAAAAATGCGTTCATCTCCAACTCATTAAGCATATCGACCACTACGACCTGCTTAACAAACACCAATCAGGCTTCAGGGCAGGTCATAGCACCGAAACTGCCATGACACACATCATTGATGATGTGCTTCAGATCCTAGATCAGAACAGAGCTTGCCTTCTCATCCTGCTTGACCTATCCTCAGCCTTTGATACGGTTAAACATGAAAACCTGATAGATATCCTTAAACAAAGAATGGGGCTATCTGGATCTGTACTAAACTGGTTCTCCTCCTTCCTCCATAACAGAACGCAAAAATTCAAGGTCAACAACACTCTCTCTAATCCAGTTCCAGTCGCTTTAGGAGTTCCTCAAGGTTCCTCCCTATCTCCGACATTATTCAATCTCTTCCTGGAACCCCTCACAGAATTGCTTCATGCATCTAACGTCCAATTTCACATGTATGCGGACGACACACAACTCTTTCTCAAGATCCACTCTTTAGAAGACATTGCTATGCTCAACACAACGCTCAGGAACACTCAGATTTGGTTGGCAGAAAACCATCTCAAATTGAACGCTCAAAAAACTGAATTCCTCCTTATTGCACCACCCGCCAAAGTCCCCATGATGCAAGACCTGATCAAATGTATTTCTGCATTCAACGTCAAACCTAACATTGTAGACTCAGCTAAATCCCTAGGAATAACCCTTGACAGCAACCTTGCCATGCAAAAACACATCAGTAACGCAATAAAAGGAGCAAACTTCCAGATCAACACGTTGAGGAACCTGAAACCATTTTTGCCAGCTAATGATTTTAAGCTGGCAGTTCAAGCGCTTGTTATCCAGAGGGTGGAGTACAGAAGTGTTTCCCTATGTGGCCTCCCTAAAGCATCAACAGCACCCCTAAGAGCCACTATAAACACAGCAGCAAGACTCATCACTGGCTCAAAGAAAAGCTCTCATATTTCCCCAGACTTAAAAGCCTTGAACTGGCTTCCGTTTGAAGACAGAATTCACCTTAAGATTGCATGCATGACTCATAAGGCCCTTCACCACAAAGCACCCAGCTACCTCGCACAGAAGTTGACGATCTCGGGTGGATCTAGAGCCTCAAGAAACACTGAAAACCTGCTACTGAAACCCCAAAGATTCAACAGGAAGAAAACATATAAACGAACCTTCTCTGGGATGGCGCTCAGGATTTGGAACTCGCTGCCCCCAGAAACCAGACTTAACGCCTCTACGGTTTCATTCAAAAAGCAAGTGAAAGAGTTCCTCATGGCAAAACTCACCTTCCCATAGTCCAAGGTATCTCTCTGTCTAAGTACCACCTTTCCTTGACTCCCTCTTGGACAAAGGGCCTCCTGACTCTTTTAGGTACGCACACTGAACACTGCCTAATTCAACGTTCTCATGTTGTACCCTTATGCTTCACTTTTGTACTATGTAACTTGTATTCTTGATGTGCCTACATTTACTTGTTTGTATACCTAGCTTAACTGAGTGTAAAGCGCTCTGATATCCGCATGGATTTTGTTCGCGCTATATAAGACCTTCAAAATAAATAAATGTGCCAACTACTTCTGGTCCACCCCCAGACAAGGAAAGCAGGAGGATGGACCTGGGTGGGAGGAGGATCGAACGGAATGCCGCAATGCACTGGCGCATGGCAAATTCCAACGCACTGCTCAACAGGCACCAGTACCAGGTCCTGGACGAACTGGGCCAGTTAATAAAACACATCCCTCAGGAATACAAGCAAAGGGCTGAACACCTTGTGGAGGAGGGGAAGAATATGACAAATACTTGCCTCAAAACTGCCCTGGACGGAGCAGACACCTCCAGCAGACTCATGATGATGGGCATCACTGAAAAAAGGCAAGCCTGGCTCAGGATTTCAGGCTTCAAGCCGGAGGTGCAACACAGCATCCTGAACACCCTGTTCAACGGAGAGACCTTGTTCGGAGCCCCAGTGGATGAGAAGCTCCGCCAACTGAAGAAAGATAACGAGACTGCAAGATCCATGGGGGCATTGCAGTTCAGAGGTACTAAGAGAGGCACCCCGTCACGAAGACCTAACGGGAGGGGAGGAAACCAGCCAGGAACATCACACCAGGCGTTCCAACAGTCCCACCAGGTCGACACCCAGACACAGCAGGGGCAACAAAAGCAATCCTGGCAGTACCAACCAAGTGGCCAGTCCTTTCGCGGGAGAGGGAATGGACGTGGACAAAATAAGAGAGGGGGACAACAACCCCCCTCTAAGTGACTTAATCAAGCTCCATGTGCATACCCATGCAAAAACTCCCAGGGTGGAGCACGGATACAACAGACAGGAGTTATGCGAAATAAACACCTGCGAGCATGTAAGACCAGTGGGAGGAAGACTAAAGCACTTCTTCCAGGAGTGGAAGAGAATAACCACAGACAAATGGGTACTCAACATCATACAGTTTGGATACTGCATAGAGTTGGAAAGGAAACCACCAAACAGAAAGCCGAAAAGGAGGGCGCTAGCAAAGAAAGAGCTAGAGCTACTTCAAAAGGAAGCAAAAGAGCTCCTGCAGAAGCAGGCCATAGAACCAGTACCTTACAGAAAAAGGAACAGGGGAGTGTACTCAACTTACTTCCTGGTACCAAAAGTAGACGAAACTATGAGACCCATCCTGGACCTAAGGTTCTTAAACAAATTCATAAGAACACAAAAATTCAAAATGACCTCCTTGCAAGAGGTACTTCCTCAATTACAAGGCGGAGACTTCATGGTCACCATAGACCTCAAAGATGCCTACCTGCACACTCCAATGAACAGAGGGCACAAGCATCTGCTCAGATTCGTCATCAACAAAGACCACTACCAGTTCACAACCCTGGCGTTCGGGCTCAAATCGGCACCAAGGGTCTTCACAAAGTGCCTCGCAACAGTCGCAGCACACCTAAGAAGGGAAGGGATACACGTATACCCTTACCTGGATGACTGGCTAATAAAAGCAAGCTCATACAGAACCTGCAAGCAGCACGCACAGAGTGTGACAAGCACAGTGATGGTCCTAGGATTCTCCATCCACTGGTGGAAATCCTCAATGAAACAAGAACAAATAAAAATCTTCCTGGGGCACAGATCAACACCTTACAAAGCAAGGCGTAACCCAGCGAGAAGAGGACGGTAGCGCTGTTGAAGGAGACGCGACTCTACCAGAAGGGGCAAGCTCTGACGGTGAGGACAGCGAGCAAGGTCATAGGCATGATGGCTTCATGCATACACCTAGTGCCAAATGTACGGCTACACATGAGACCTTTCCAGGAATGGCTACAGGAGCAATGGTCACAAGCTACAGCTCGTTGGGAGGATTTAGTGGTTGTAACGCACTCAGTGCAGGAAGAGATGGCATGGTGGAACATGGGGAACATAACAAGGGGGAAGCCGCTGACGCCACCTACGCCAACAGTGACCATCACCACAGACTCATCCCAGAAAGGATGGGGCGCTCACATGGAGAAACTTGGAGTGAGGGGGTCTGTGGACACCGGCAGATGCGGTCAGACACATCAATTACCTGGAGTTGAAGACAGTTTTCCTCGCAATGAAGCGTGTGGGTATCTCCCGAGACAATCTGAGCAGTACAAAGATGTGTCATGCAGTGGTCTAGTAAGTAAATTGTCAAACGAACAAAACAAATGCAAAAGTGCTTGGTTTATTGTATATTTAAAAAAGAATATAAATTCATATTAAAAACACATACAATTAAAAATATTTGTATCTCAAAGATGCAATGCATGAAATTTTCAGTTATAATATTCAGTAAACATTAAGTGAGTATACAAAAAATATTCATTAAAAAAGGTACATTATTCAAACAGTGCATAATATAATATTGGCAAAGGTGTGGCGAGATTGTGATTAATTCCTCGCAATGAAGGCCTTCCAGACGAAACTGTACAACCAGAGAGTGTTGATCCAGACAGACGACACAACAGTGATGTTCTACATCAACAAGCAGGGAGGGACACAATCCGCCCCGCTTTCAAAGCTAGCGCAAGAAATATGGAGATGGGCCATCCCACTCAAGATAGACCTGCTATCCATACGCCTACCAGGGAAAGACAATGTAGAAGCAGACTGGCTCAGCAGACAAAGATCGGCATCTCACGAGTGCGAGCTCAATGTACAGGAAACAAGGAGGCTGTTCGACAGGTGGGGGACACCGTCGGTGGACCTATTTGCAACATGCCAAAATGCTGACACTTCGCATCCAGGCAGCCAGGGGAAGGGTCCCTGGGGAATGCCCTATGGATAGACTGGTCGAAGACATTTGCTTACGCTTTTCCCCCAATACCTCTGATACACAAGGTACTCAGCAAGTGCAGAACGAGCAACATGACCCTGATACTGGTCGCACCGCAGTGGGCCAGGCAGACATGGAACTCACAGATAATGGAGATGACACAGAGTGCACCCCACAGAATCGGGAGAATGAAAGACCTTCTCTCCATGCAAAACGGAGAGGTGCTGCACCTGGAGCCAGAGAGCCTCAGCCTAGTAGCATGGCTCCTGAGGACATAGAGTTTGCGCATCTGAAATTGCCGGAAAGCACCCTGAGGGTACTACAGGAGGCAAGAAGGCCCAGCACACGGAAGTGCTACGTCTCAAAATGGAAGAGATTCACACTGTGGTGCAGGAGGGAAAAGCTGCACAATAAGATGCAGAAGGACTCAACAGTGCTGAAATACCTCACGTACCTGCTCGACAAGAATCTGAGCTCATCCTCATTAGTCGCTTACACAAGAGGAGAAACAGGCAAGAGTTTCTTCACATCACAGGTAGTAAAGAGATTCCTGGAGGGAGCAAAGAGGATCGTACCACCAAAGAGGGTGCCGCCACCTGCATGGAACCTTAATCTAGTCCTAATGGAACTCATGAAAGAGCCTTTCGAGCCAATCCACAGGGCCTCCCTACAAATGCTGACCATGAAAACAGCTGTTCGAGGCATGTGGGCTGCTAAATTCATATCTATAGCATAGATCGCCGCCTAGTGTTGGGTCCGGATGATTGCACGTTGTTGTCCTGGAAGAGTCTTCGAAGTATCACGAGATAGGTGGCTCCTCCCCTGGACTACAGTGCGCATGGGCATCGACTCCATCCCCAGATTGTTTTTTTCCGCCATTGGGTTCGGATGTGATTTCGACATCTCCTGTTCGGAATCGATATTAAAAACTTTTTCAAGGCCACAAGGCCTTCTTTTACCCCGTCGGTATTGTTCGCGTTCGGTCTCGTGTATACTCCAACTCGTCGAGTCGGATTTCTGAGGAGTCGGGTGACTCTTCGGTCATCGAGGCCCTGTCGACGCAGCAAGACTTTCGACGGCATGGAACGGAGTCCGTTCAAGAACTGTCCCGTGTGTGGTTCGAAGTACCCACACATCGACGTGCACCCGGTGTGCAACAAGTGCCTGTCACCGGACCACGACGAGGCCAACTGTATGGCCTGTTCGAGATTTAGATCGAAGAAGACGATCAAGCTTCGGCGCGTGGCGCGCCTCGAGGCCCAGCGGTCGGCCCCGGCGCCGGACGACATCTTCGAAAACCCTGAAGCAGACGAGCTAGAGCATCACCTGCAAATTTCACCTACATCGGCTGAGGTCGAGCACGACTACGGAGCAGACGTCGAAGGCCTAGACCTAGAGGAAAACGTCGATGAGGTAGGGGACGACGAAGAAGCATATGGGGCCATGGAAGATAGCTCGGAGGAAGAGCTATGCCCCGTTCGTACTCTTACATTGGCTCAGGTCACGGGATCGCCACACGGCCTTATCCACGACCTTACACCTCGATCCATGGCCCGCCTTCCGGCCCGGCTACGGACACCTCAGCGGAGCCGCCATTAACGAAATCGAAACCGAAACTAACAACATCGGTGTCGACGAAAACAAAGATGGACGACATGCCATCGAAACCAAAGACGTCTGCTCCGCCATCGACGCCGTCGTCTTCGGAGGCCTCCAAGTCTAAAAAGGCTATTGACCCGGCAAAGGTGCCGAAAATGGTCAAGGAACACAGCTCGAAGAAAGTCGTCGAGCCGGTATCCGGCAAGGTGGTCGAATCGAAGTCAAAGAAGACTATCGAGCCTACAGCGGGCAAGACTGCCGATCCAAAAGCCAAGGGGCCGTCGAGACAAAGTCGGCAAAGGGCACCGAGCCGAAGTCTGGAGTCCCGACGCCAAAGGCAAAGGCTGTCGATCCAAAGCGGTCAGCGTCGACGCCTGCGACCGTGGAAGCTGATCGTGACGCTTCAGTCGGCGACGCGCCTGCGCCTCATGCGGCGAAACCGAAGTCATCGACGCTCGGGTCTTCCCCTGGAGGTGGATCTAGGTCATCGGTCGGGTCGACGAAACCATCCGCTTCCTTCAGGAAGCAGGTCTCGGACTCCCTCAAGCGGATACGGGACAAGGAGTCGGCGTCGGAGCCGAAAACACCTTCAGCACCTAAGACGTTGGCCCCACCGAAGAAGGCTTCGATGCCGATCCTCTACACTCTACCGCCTAAGGTGGCGCCGAAGGCCTTTGCACCACGGATGGTGACCAAAGACTCTGCAGTGTCGACGCAAACTCACCCAAGAGGCACCAGTACTGGTTGAGCAAATTCTCCCACACCCTAGGAGGAGTGCAACGCCTTCACCCACTTGCTCAGATGGAGAAGGGGGTGAGCAAGATGAGGAGTATAGGTTCGAGGCATGTGGGCTGCTAAATTCATATCTTTTGCATTAGATCGCCGCCTAGTGTTGGGTCCGGATGATCGCACATTGTTGTCCTGGAAGAGTCTTCGAAGTATCCTGAGATAGGTGGCTCCTCCCCTGGACTACAGTGCGCATGGGCATCGGCTCCATTCCCAGATTGTTTTTTTCCGCCATTGGGTTCGGATGCGGTCTCGACGTCTCTCTGTCGGAACCGAGAAAACTAGCTTATTTAAGGCCAAAAGGCTTTCGTTTCATTACGTCGGTATTGTTTGCGCACGGTCTCGAGTTCTTCCGTCTCTTTGAGTCGGAATCTGCGGAGTCGTATCACTCTTCGGACATCGAGGCTTTCTCATCGCAACACGACCACAACTTTTCAACATGGAGCGGAGCCCGTTTAAATACTGTCCCGTCTGTGGGTCCAAATACCCACATATCGACGTGCACCCGGTCTGCAACAAATGCCTCTCGCCAGACCATAACGAGGACAACTGCATGGCCTGCTCCAGATTCAGGTCGAAGAAGACGCTCAAGCTTCGGCGCGCGGTGCGCCTTGAGGCCAGACAAGCGGCCCCGGCTCCAGATAACATCTTCGGCGACCAGGAAGAAGAGGGCCTAAGCCATCATCTTGAAATCTCACCGCCCGCGACGGAGGTCGAGGCAGATCCGGAAGACGACGACGGAGTCGTAGATCAAGGCCTTGAATACGTCGACGAGGTAGGGGACGTCGAAGAAGTTTATGGGGCCGCGGAAGATAGCTCAGGGGATGAGCTATGCCCCGAAAGTTACGCCGATCAGGCTCGGGTCACGGGATCGCCACTCGGCCTTACCCAAGACCCTGCACCGCAAGCCACGGCCCCGCCTTCAGGCCCGGCCACAGACATACTTGCTACGCAGCCCGTATCGAAACCGAAACTGAAACCATCGGTATCGACTACGCCTAAAATGGCCGACCCGAAAACGAAACCGAAACTAACGGATTCGAGTGCACCTAAGATGGCGGTCGTTCCAACAAAAACACCAAAGCCTGCTACCTCATCGACTCCGTCGACCTCCGGTCCACAGAAGTCGAAGAAAACTGTCGATTCGACAGTGCCGAAGCCGTCAGCGGAGGAGGCATCCTCTAAGAAGGTCGCCCGGCACGGCTCGACGGGGGCAACGCCGTCAAAGTCCACCAAAGTCAGCGACAAGACTCCGGTACCGACGGAGGCTGCAAAATCACACGGATCGAAGAGCGGAGGCTCAACACATTGGTCCAAAGACTCTGTGTCTACGGCTGCAGCATCGACGTCTAAGATTCCAAAGGGCCTACAGGACGTCGGAACAGAAGGCAAGGTGAAGGCCTCCTCGTCGGCGCCAAGTGCCGCTGTGAGTGACGCATCCCTCATCACCACTTCACTCCAAAGAATTCGGGATAAGGCCTCTGCGACGTCGGCGCCGTCGCCCCAGAAGCCGATGGACTTGCCGGCAAAGCCTGCAGGAAAACTTCTCTTCATTCTGCCACCGAAGGAGGCACCAAAGGCCTTTGCGCCAAAGACGGCGCCAAAGACATCGGACTCGTCCACGTCTGCTGGAGTATTGGGTCGACAACTCGACTCAGGAGACGATTCTGAGCGTTTTATCGACGCGGACACGGGCAAGTTGACCCTTTACAAGAGGAAGATCACTTCACAACCAGTGGACACCTATGTTATCCCACTAAAGAAGAAAAGGCCTGTACAGGACGCTCCAGCCCTGATTGAACCTATCCAGCCTCCTCCTAGAAGGAGTCCAACACCTTCCCCTGACCACTCTGAGGGAGAGGAATATGGACAAGATGACCAGTACACTTTCCCCATCAATGAGCCCGATGCACAACAGGATTCCTATGACGACATAGGTGACCAGGGGATCCAAAATGTGGGGCAAGACCCACAGCCTTTCAGTGCACGTGCATCCCCCACAGAAGACTCTGCAGGTTTTCATGCACTCATTGAACGGGCAGCTGCTAATCATGATGTAGACATGCATGCTGACCCAGTAGAGGAAGATTTTCTGTTTGACACTTTTTCAGTCTCTGAAAGGACAGTCAAGACACTTCCTATGCTCAAAGGTGTCCTTAAGCATGCTGCGGAAATCTTTAAAGAGCCTACCAGGGCGAGGGTGGTTAATCCACGCATCGAGAAGAAATACAGACCAGCACCTGCGGACCCTGCATACATTCGGGGACAGTTGCCACTAGACTCTCTTGTGGTCGCAAATGCCCGAAAAAGGGCCAACTCCCAGACAACGGGTGAAGCTCCTCCCCCAGACAAGGAGTCTAAAGTGCTTGAGGCAGGGGGCAAAAGAGTAGCTGCGCAGGCTGCCAATTTCTGGCGAATTGCAAACACACAGGCGCTATTAGCACGCTATGATAGGGCGCATTATGACACCCTAGAACAAGTTTTACAACACCTGCCTCCACAGTTTCAAGAGGGTACCAAACTGCTTATAGAGGAGGGAAAACTCATCTCCAACGCAGCCATAAAGTGTGCACTTGATGCCGCGGACACAGCAGCTAGGGCTATTAACACTAGCGTCATGCTGAGACGACAAGCGTGGCTACGCATATCAGGGTTTAAACCAGACATTCAAACGACCATACTCAACCAGCCAGTCAATCCTGATAGACTGTTTGGTCCTGATGTTGACACCACCCTCGAAAAGATTAAGAAAGACAACGAAACAGCTAAGTCTATGGGGGCCCTTCAGTCACAACAATTCCGGGGGCAACACTTTTCGTCGCTCAGGTGCACGTGGAGTCACCCGAGGACAGATTGGTCAACAATCACAGTTCACTAGAGGTGGAGCACAGTCCTCGTACCCCAAACAGAATAAAGGGGGTTATCGCGGAAACAGCACCAGAGGACGTGGCAGAGGAAACAACAACTCCCGTTCCTCTGCCCCAAACAAACAGTGACTCTCTGTCACTGCCCCCCGACCATTTAACACCTGTCGGGGGGAGACTCCAGCAGTTCCTGCCAGTCTGGACAAACATCACCACAGACAGGTGGGTACGACAACTTGTCCAGTACGGTTATTGTCTAGAGTTAAAGTCCACTCCACCCAACATTCCACCAAGGCAACGGCCTATGTCCGCAGAGCACTTGCACTTATTGCAGCAAGAAGTAGTGGTGATGCTGCAAAAAGGCGCAATCGAGCTCGTGCCAGTGGAGGAGGAAGGCACAGGGGTCTATTCCCTGTACTTCCTTATTCCAAAGAAGGACGGATCTCTCAGACCCATTCTAGATCTGCGTCCCCTCAACCTGTATATACTATCAGAACATTTCCATATGCTTACACTGCAACAGATTCTTCCCTTACTGAACCAAGGGGACTTCTTAGCAACCTTAGACCTCAAGGATGCTTATTTCCACATACCACTACACCCGTCCCACAGAAAATATCTCAGGTTCACTATCCAAGGCAGGCATTATCAGTTCAAAGTCCTACCCTTCGGAGTGACCACCGCCCCAAGAGTGTTTACCAAGTGTCTGGCGACGGTAGCGGCGCACCTCAGGAGGCAGAACATCCATGTCTACCCCTACCTAGACGACTGGCTCGTTCAAGCCAAGTCGGAACAACAGCGCGCCGCGGACATGTCGACTACCATTCACCTCCTTCACAATCTGGGCTTCTCGCTGAACTACCCAAAGTCGCACCTTCAACCAGCACATGTGCGGCAGTTTCTGGGCGCGACGATAAATACCCTGACAGCCATGGCTCAGCCAAACAAGGTCAGGATAGACAGCATGCAGTCTCTAATCCAAAAGTTCAGACCACAACACTCGCTTCCAGCGAGAGTATTCATGCACTTGATTGGCATGATGGCCTCCTGCATCTTCATAGTCCCTCACGCAAGGTTACATATGCGTCCGCTCCAGGAGTGCTTAGCAAATCAGTGGACACAGGCTCAGGGACAATTGACAGACCTAGTGTTGGTTACCAGTCGGGCGTACAACTCTCTGCATTGGTGGACTCCACACAACCTTTGCAAGGGCCGACTGTTCCAAGAGCCAGTGCCACAGATTACCCTAACAACGGACGCATCTCTCCAGGGATGGGGAGCTCATCTGCTCACTTACACTGTGCAGGGACTATGGACGACGCAGCAACAGAAGATGCACATCAACTATTTAGAACTGATGGCAATCTTCATGGCGCTCAAGTCCTTCAGTGTACATCTGTGCAACAAAGTGGTGTTAGTCCGGACGGACAACATGACAGCGATGTACTACATTCAAAAGCAGGGAGGCACCCACTCCCCGCAGCTGTCTCATCTGGCTCAGAGCATGTGGAAGTGGGCCATTCAGAGGAACATTTTCCTCATGGCAGAACACCTCCCGGGCAAGGACAATCAGATGGCGGATCTGCTCAGCAGATACAGCCATCAAATGCACGAGTGGGAGTTACATCCATCAGTACTCCTCCCGTACTTCCAGCAGTGGGGTCATCCGGAGATAGACCTGTTTGCCACAAACGAAAACGCAAAATGCCAACACTTTGCCGCCAGGTTCCCTCACCCACAGTCGCAGGGGAATGCGATATGGATGAACTGGTCAGGCAAATTTGCGTACGCTTTTCCACCAGCACCTCTGATACCGCTGGTGGCAAGAAAACTAAGGCAGCACTCGATGACACTCATCCTAGTTGCTCCAACGTGGGCACGCCAAGCATGGTACACCACGTTTCTGGAGCTCTCGGTGGTGCCGCATCAAAGGCTGCACCTAACGCCCAGGCTTTTGACGCAGAACCATGGAGACATTCAGCATCCAGATCCGCAACAGCTCAACCTGGCGATCTGGCTCCTGAAGTCCTAGAGTTTGGCTACCTTCACCTACCTCCAGAATGCATGGACATCATCAAGGAGGCAAGGAAGCCAACTACCAGAGCATGCTATGCTGCAAAATGGAAGCGTTTCGTCCTTCACTGTACAGCCAACAACATAAACCCGCTAGATGCATCTATCCCTAACATCATTTGCTATCTGTTACATCTTTACAAGTGCAATCTAGCGTACACTTCCATTCGGATACATCTATCCGCCATAGCAGCTTATCTTCAGAACAGGCAGCATCTCTCTGTCTTCAGAGTGCCTGCCATTAAGGCCTTCCTTGAAGGTCTGAAACGAGTCATTCCCCCAAGAACACCGCCAGCTCCGGTGTGGAATCTCAATGTGGTCCTCACCAGGCTGATGGGACCACCTTTCGAGCCACTACACTCGTGTGAACTCCAGTTCCTAACATGGAAAGTGGCTTTCCTTATTGCTATCACTTCACTGAGACGTGTCAGTGAGCTGCAAGCGCTCACAATCCAAGAGCCATTCATACAAATTCATCCAAATAGGGTGGTACTACGTACTAACCCCAAATTCCTTCCGAAGGTGGTGTCACAGTTTCATCTCAACCAAACTATTGACTTGCCTGCATTCTTCCAAAACCCACAAACGGTGGCGGAAAGAATGCTCCATACATTGGACGTTAGGAGGGAGTTGATGTACTATATTGACAGGACACAACACTTTAGGAAAACAAAACAACTTTTTGTTGCCTTCTCGCCACAGCACAAGGGCAACCCTATTTCCAAAGCAGGAATAGCCAGATGGATTGTTAAGTGCATCCAGGTCTGCTATCAAAAGGCTAAACGCACCTTAACAATACCCCCAAGGGCGCACTCCACACGCAAATTGGGAGCATCCATGGCTTTCCTGGGGAACATTCCTTTAGAGGACATTTGTAGAGCAGCCACATGGGTTACACCACATACCTTTACAAAACACTACTGTGTTGATGTGCATTCCAAACAGCAAGCAGCTGTTGGGCAGGCTGTTCTCAAGACACTTTTTCAGGTTTCTGCAGCTGGCACGGGCAACCGCCGCTAATGGAGGGACTGCTATATATTCTATGCAAAAGATATGAATTTAGCAGCCCACATGCCTCGAACTGAATATGCTACTTACCAGTATGCATCTGTTCTTGGCATGTAGGGCTGCTAACATTCATATCGCCCACCCTCCTCCCCGGTGCCTGTCGCAGCTGCAGACATACTCTTTCATTCAATCATTAGCATGGACATCCTTTACACTTTACACTCCATCTCGGCCACAATGGCTAAAAACAATCTGGGGATGGAGCCGATGCCCATGCGCACTGTAGTCCAGGGGAGGAGCCACCTATCTCAGGATACTTCGAAGACTCTTCCAGGACAACAATGTGCGATCATCCGGACCCAACACTAGGCGGCGATCTAATGCAAAAGATATGAATGTTAGCAGCCCTACATGCCAAGAACAGATGCATACTGGTAAGTAGCATATTCATTTTCCTGCAAACACGGACCCTGATGAGCAACAGGACTCGTGGATGGACACTGGTGATCAAGGAGACCAGCAGGTTGTCCATGACCCTCAGGTTTATAGCGTGAAAACGTCTCCCACGGAAGACTCTGCGGCATTTAATGCCTTAATTGAAAGGGCAGCTATGAACCATAAGGTGGAAATGCATGCTGACCCTGTGGAAGTTGACTTTCAATTTGACACTTTCTCTGCTGCAGAAAAAACTGTAAAAACTCTTCCTATGCTAAAAGGGGTCCTGAAGCATGCCACTGACATTTTCAAGGAACCCACTAGAGCAAGGGTTGTCAACCCCAGGATAGAAAACAAATACAGAGCCGCACCTGGAGACCCAACTTACATACGGGGCCAGTTGCCTTTAGACTCTTTGGTGGTCTCTAATGCCCGCAAGATGGCGAATTCTCAAACAACGGGTGAAGCTCCTCCCCCGGACAAAGAGTCAAAAGTGCTGGAGGCATCTGGAAAGAGGGTGGCAGCTCAAGCAGCCAACATATGGCGCATCTCAAACACGCAAGCGCTGTTGGCCAGATACGATAGGGCACATTATGACACCCTAGAGCATCTGTTGCAGCACCTTCCAGACCAGTTTAAAGAGGGTGCGGAGATGCTTATACAAGAGGGCAAGCTCATCTCCAACGCTGCGATAAAATGTGCGCTCGACGTTGCGGACACAGCAGCGAGAGCAATCAACACTAGCGTGATGTTGAGGCGTCAAGCATGGCTCCGCATCTCAGGGTTCAAGCCAGAGATCCAGACTACTATCCTGAACCAGCCCGTTAATCCAGACAGGTTATTTGGCCCAGAGGTTGACACCACCCTCGAAAAAATCAAAAAAGATACTGAGACGGCCAAATCCATGGGTGCTCTCCGGTCTCAGCAATTCAGAGGGAACACTTTTCGTCGCTCAGGCAATCGAGGTGTTACCAGAGGACACTTGGCACAGCAGACGCCATTCAATAAAGGTGGGGCGCAATCCTCGTACCCCAAGCAGGGTAGAGGAGGTTACCGTGGAAACAGCGCCAAGGGCAGAGGCAGAGGCAACAACAGCTCCCGTTCCTCTGCCACCAACAAACAGTGACTACCTGTCACTGCCCCCCGACCATCCAACACCTGTCGGGGGGAGACTCCAACGGTTCCTGCCAGTCTGGAAATCCATCACCACAGACAGGTGGGTAAGGAAACTTATCCAGTATGGCTATTGTTTGGAGTTAACGTCCACTCCACCCAACATACCACCAAGGCACCGTCCTATGTCAGCAGAGCACTTGCACTTATTGCAGCAGGAGGTACTCGTCATGCTACAAAAAGGCGCAATAGAGCTCGTGCCAGTGGAGGAAGAAGGCACAGGGGTGTATTCCCTGTACTTCTTAATCCCAAAGAAGGACGGCTCACTCAGACCCATTCTGGACCTCAGGCCTCTGAACCAGTACATTCTTTCAGAACACTTTCACATGTTGACACTGCAGCAGGTTCTTCCATTGCTAAACCAGGGAGACTTCCTAGCAACCTTGGACCTCAAGGATGCTTTCTTTCACATACTACTAAATCCATCCCACAGGAAGTACCTCAGGTTCACCATCCAAAACAGGCATTACCAATTCAAGGTCCTGCCCTTCGGAGTGACCACTGCCCCCCGAGTGTTCACGAAATGTCTGGCGACAGTGGCGGCGCACCTCAGGAGGCAGAACATACATGTCTATCCTTACCTGGACGACTGGCTCGTTCAGGCCAAGTCTGCTCAACAGTGCGCCGCAGACATGTCCCACACCATTCACCTCCTTCACAGTCTGGGGTTTTCTCTAAACTATCCAAAGTCGCACCTTCAGCCAGCCCACGTGCGGCAGTATTTGGGCGCGACGGTAAATACTCTGGCTGCCACAGCTCAGCCGAACCCAGCAAGAATCGACAACATCCAGTCGCTCATCCACAGGTTCAGACCGCAACACTCCCTTCCAGCGAGAGTGTTCATGCAGTTGATAGGCATGATGGCCTCCTGCATCTTCATAGTCCCGCACGCACGGTTGCATATGCGTCCGCTCCAAGAGTGCTTAGCACATCAGTGGACTCAGGCTCAAGGACAGTTGAAAGACCTAGTGTTGGTGACCGGTCGGGCATACAACTCTCTGCATTGGTGGAATCCACACAACCTTTGCAAGGGCCGACCGTTCCAAGAACCTGTGCCACAGATTACCCTGACGACGGACGCATCTCTCCAGGGATGGGGAGCTCATGTGCTCCACTACACGGTGCAGGGACTATGGACAACGCAGCAAAAGAGGATGCACATCAACTACCTAGAACTGATGGCAATCTTCATGGCACTCAAGTCCTTCAAAGTACATCTGTGCAACAAGGTCGTGTTGATCCGGACGGACAACATGACGGCCATGTACTACATCCAAAAGCAGGGAGGTACGCACTCTCCACAGTTGTCTCATCTGGCTCAGAGCATGTGGAAGTGGGCCATTCAGAGGAACAACTTCCTCATGGCGGAACACCTCCCGGGCAAGGACAATCGGATGGCGGATCTGCTCAGCAGGTACAGCCATCAGATGCACGAGTGGGAGTTACATCCATCAGTACTCCGCCCGTACTTTCAGCAGTGGGGTCATCCAGAGATAGACCTGTTTGCCACAAGGGAAAACGCAAAGCTTTGCCGCCAGGTTCCCTCACCCACAGTCGCAGGGCAATGCGATATGGATGAACTGGTCAGGCAAATTTGCGTACGCTTTTCCCCCAGCACCTCTCATTCCGCTGGTGGCAAGAAAGCTAAAGCAACACTCGATGACGCTCATCCTGGTTGCTCCCACGTGGGCACGCCAACCATGGTACACCACGTTTCTAGAACTCTCCGTGGTACCGCATCAAAGGCTGCGCCTCACACCCAGGCTTTTGACGCAGAACCATGGCGACATTCAGCATCCAGATCCGCAACAGCTGAATCTGGCGATCTGGCTCCTGAAGTCTTAGAGTATGGCTACCTTAATCTGCCTCCCGAATGCATGGACATCATACGGGAGGCAAGAAAGCCCACTACCAGAGCCTGCTATGCAGCAAAATGGAAGCGGTTTGTCATTTACTGTACAGCCCACAATATCAACCCGCTAGACGCATCCATCCCTAACATCATCTGCTATTTGTTACATCTTTACAAATGCAATCTAGCATACGCTTCCATTCTGATACACTTGTCCGCCATAGCGGCTTACCTTCAAAACAGGCAGCATCTCTCTGTTTTCAGAGTGCCTGCCATTAAAGCCTTCCTGGAAGGGTTGAAACGGGTCATCCCTCCCAGGACCCCGCCAGCTCCTGTATGGAACCTTAATGTGGTCCTCACCAGGTTGATGGGCCCACCTTTTGAGCCTCTACATTCCTGTGAGATTCAATTCTTGACATGGAAAGTGGCTTTTCACATTGCCATCACGTCTCTTAGGCGTGTTAGTGAGCTGCAGGCGCTCACGATACAAGAGCCATTTATCCAAATTCATTCAAACAGGGTGGTGCTCCGCACTAACCCCAAGTTCCTTCCTAAGGTGGTGTCGCAGTTTCATGTAAATCAAACCATTGAACTGCCCGCATTCTTTCCAAACCCTGATACAGTGGCAGAAAGAATGCTCCATACGCTAGACGTCAAAAGGGCGTTAATGTACTACATTGACAGAACAAAAGATTTTCGAAAAACACAACAGCTCTTTGTTGCCTTCTCAGCCCAGCACAAAGGCAACCCCATTTCCAAAGCAGGAATAGCCAGGTGGATCGTTAAGTGTATTCAGATTTGCTATCAGAAAGCTAAGCGCACTTTAACGGTCCCCCCCAGGGCACACTCCACACGCAAGTTGGGGGCCTCCATGGCATTCCTCGGCAACATTCCTTTGGAAGACATTTGTAGAGCAGCCGCATGGTCTACACCACATACATTTACCAAACATTACTGTGTAGATGTGCATTCCAAACAGCAGGCAGCTGTAGGACAGGCTGTTCTCAAAACACTATTTCAGACTTCTGCAGCTGGCACGGGCGGCCGCCGTTAATGGAGGGACTGCTATGTATTCTATGCTATAGATATGAATTTAGAAGGCCCACATGCCTCAAACTGAATATGCTACTTACCAGTATGCATCTGTTCTTGGCATGTAGGGCTGCTAACATTCATATCGCCCGCCCTCCTCCCCGGCGCCCGTAGCGGCTGCAGACTTTTCTTGCATTCAACATTTAGCATGGACATCGCTTACGCTATTACACTCCATCTTTGCCACAATGGCTAAAAACAATCTGGGGATGGAGTCGATGCCCATGTGCACTGTAGTCCAGGGGAGGAGCCACCTATCTCGTGGTACTTCGAAGACTCTTCCAGGACAACAACGTGCAATCATCCGGACCCAACACTAGGCGGCGATCTATGCTATAGATATGAATGTTAGCAGCCCTACATGCCAAGAACAGATGCATACTGGTAAGTAGCATATTCATTCCTGGTAGCAATCACCTCACTGCGCAGAGTGAGCGAACTACAGGCGCTAACATTACAAGAGCCCTACATCCAGATACACAATGATAGGGTGGTGATGAGAACGGACCCACACTTCATGCCAAAGGTGGTGTCAAGGTTCCACATGAACCAGACTACAAATTCCAAGTTTCTTCCAAAAACCAGCCACAAGCGCTGAAAGGGCACTGCACACTCTGGACGCCAGAAGGGCAGTCATGCACTACATTGAGAGAACGAAGGAACACAGGAAAACAAAGCAGTTCTTGGTGTCCTTCACTAACAGTTTCATGGGAAAACCAATAACTAAAGGAACAATTGCGCGATGGATCGCCCAAACAATACAGTTCTGCCACAAGCGGGCAGGACAGGAACTGGCAGAGGGGACACGAGCCCACTCTACCAGGAAGAAGGGAGCCACAATAGCTTTCCTAGCTAACACACCGATTCAAGACATATGCCTGGCGGCAACATGGGCTTCTGTACACACGTTCACGAAGCACTACTGTGTGGATATACAGATGAACAAGGAAGCACAAGTCGGACAAAAGGTGCTTCAACACATATTCAATAACCAACGCTCATCTTCCACCCAGCCGCCGCAAACATGAGAAACCGCTACAAAGTCTATGCACAGCATAGTGAATCCAGAAAGATTCACGCTGCAAAACGAATAGTTTCTTACCTGTCGGTGTAGTTTTGCAGCTTGAAGATATTTCTGGATTCACTAGCGAACCCACCCACCTCCGCCAGAAAGATGAGGCTGGGGAGAAAAGGTGGTTGAAAACAGAGACTATACTGAAACAAGAAGCCCTAGAGGTTAAAGCGGTGAATAACTTACTTGAACATTGCCATGGTTTCGGAGACAAAACGAACACGAGAAAAAAGAATCCGAAGATAGCGCCCCAGAGTGGGAGCTTCCGCAGGAAGCGTGCCGAAGTCACCGGAAATACACCAAAAGGTGGGACGTCGTCGCCGACCTGGGCTAAAAAAAAAACCAGAGAAAAGACTACGATTCCGGACCCAACCACCAGACCGTGGAATAATGCACAGCATAGTGAATCCAGAAACATCTTCAAGCTGCAAAACTTCACCGACAGGTAAGAAACTATTCGTTTTAAGACACTTCCTAAAATGCAGTAGGTTAGTGGGGAGTCCCAGGGTGTCCGGGAGTTGATTTCAGAGTCCATGTTGCTTTTAGTACTGCTAATCTCCAGCTCTCCATAACATTATTCTTCTTGTAATAATGCATTTTAAATCTTACGAATTTGTGTCCAGTGTCTGTTTTTCTGACCGCTCTTAATTAGTGCCGTTATTCTAATTTTAAATACAAGTGGAGGAGCTATCTATGTGTGTTAGAGTTCCCCGGTAGGCAAAAATCTGCAAACATTCTTAGCTGAAGCCACCTTAACAGCGACCAGAAGAGTCGTGCCCATATCCGCTACCTCAAAGCCGATGTTATGTTACATAGTTTTCACTTGATATAGCGCATTGACGCACATCTGGGCGCTGATGGTTATCGAACTCCTGAAACAAACCAGTACCAACTATAGTGTAAAATGAATTCAAGGCTAACTCATTCACTTTCTACCCACCGACATGCAACTGATTAATGTTTGAGCAGTGTGTTGTAGAAATGTAAAGATTATCTCTTGCTTGTTGCACACTAGATGGGCTGATCTTGCATTGTACTTCCAAGAATGAACAGTGCCACAGCATCTAAAGATAAAATACATTATCCTGGAAGATACTTTTAGCACTGCAGGGCCATACATTATGTCGTATAAGGCCTGATATCATGTTATTCCGGCCCCAAGTCTTATACATTTGCACTTGATAGAGCCCAAATGCGTGTCTCAGGACATAGCCCATGCCAGCTCATCCTTTAGATAGTAATGCTTATCGGTGCAGTGCAGGCATCCAGATGCAGGAAAGACTGCAACCAAGCAGTAGCTAAGTTTGGAATGTGGAGGAGGCATGTCCCAGATCCAGGCGAAGATTATGAGCTTCAAGAAATGACATGCGATTTGAATTACTTGTAAACTCTCAACCACAGACCGAGCACCGTCTTGGCACACTTTAATTCATCCGACTGTTCCACTTCTGAACTTTGAAAGATGGCTACGATGTGCTGCGAGGGTGCATTCATGCCACCTTTCTTTCACCATCAGCCATGCTCAGCTGATAACAGTTCCGAGTCATGCCACCAGGTGGCAGCTCGAGTTCGCTCACATATTACTCTGAAATATCGGCGTATTTGTATTTTAGAAGGCTTGAAGGCACGCACTGGTTAGAGTAGACCCTGGATTGCCTGGTTTCTGCAATGTCATGGGTAATCCCAGGAATGGGCACTATAATCAGTCCCTGAATGGTTCTTGCCAGGGAGAGACAGGCTGGTTCTGCCTTAGCTTTCCCGTCTCCATATAATGCAGTATCCGATTATACCCGTGACTCTGAACTACATAATCAAATGCTCATAGCAGGTAAGAGAATGTTACTTTGGTAATAAGATAAAAACAATGTGATCATTGCAAGCCTGCAGACTCGATCAGGTCTCCACGTTATGTGATCAACAGTCAGGTGTCTGCATGATTCTCTGTAGTCATTGCACCAAACAGAACTCCCAATATTTGAAATCTCTCCACTCGGTTCCAAGCGCCCCATTATCAAGATCCTCTGCATATGCCACTAGGTGATATGATGCAAGCTCTTGGTAACTTTTCATATTATCCGCAGTTGAATTGGTGGTAGGACTTTGTTATACAGCCGCCAAGCTATAGTTTATCTCCACGTTGTAAGAATCTTCTCCCACCTTTCATTCGTTAGAGTCATCAAAACTTGGCTATTCCCTACTTTCATCACCTTACCTTTTTACTGCCCTTTATGCCAGCTGTCATGTAGGGAGGGCAGCTACGAAGGACCCCCACTTCAATCACCTGGTGGTGTTATCTTGCTGTTGTGTGCCTAGGTCAGCGATATCTCAGTGTCACTACTGCACCACATTAAGCCTCTACAGTCATTCAGTCATTTATTCACTGTTCTTTCTCCCTTCATAATGTCATGCTCCCCTCCCCAAATCACCAAATGCCCCTTTATCTTCCTTCCATTGTTCCATAGCCTTTGACTTGCTGCATGCACCTCTAATGCAGTGGTTCCACTTTTCGGCCACTGATAATTTCATGTTCCCTCTCACCATTTTGTGTTCAGTTGTTTCCTGCGACCAAATACGGCAGCACGACTGGCCCTGAACATGCCTCCCAGATCAGCTTCCCGCCCTCTTCTTTTGAAACTTCACTGGTTGCCCATACGCCAATGGATAACATTTAAAGTCTGATGCACTATCCACAAGGCATTGTTTAATCTTGGCCCCAGCTGTCTGTCAGAAAAATTCACCTTCTATCATCCCCTAAGGTCCCTACGATCTAGTACCAAACACTTGCTGAAGGTCCGCCGAATCAGGAGAGCAAGACTAGGAGGAAAAGCTCTTTCATACCTTGGCCCGCAATACTGGAATGAACTTCCCCTACCTTTAAGAGAATGCTCGAACCATCTTCATTTTAGAAAGTCACTTAAAACCACTTAGTTTTGCTTTAAAGTTCCACAATTTCCGCATATGTAATTGATACGCGTCCAAAGCGCAGAGATACTCCTCGGAGTCGATTCTGGCGCTATACAAAACCAAACATAAATAAATAAATTTGTTTAGTTTAAACTTTATTGAAGGAAACATAATCCTAATGTATACCTGAGCAAGTATGGTAGTAATAGATATTAAGAAATTATCTCCAATAATATAGTAGATAAAACAAAGTTTATGGTATGAAATTATGACAAATAGCCTTATAAACGGGCAACATAGATGAGTAGTATTTTTGTACTTAAGAAAATAGGAGCGAAAGATAAGATAAGAAAAAAAAGAGTAGAAAGAACATGGGAGAGGAAAAGAATAGGAGAGAAAAGGGTATATATAACTTGATTAAATTAATTCTATAAACTACAATAATAATACATAAAATAATATAATAAAACAAGAATACTGAATCTGAAAAACAGACTGGCAGCATCGTGTTCAGCGAGGTCAGAGATAAACTGCAGATTTCAAGCTGCTTCATTCGTGACTGCCTTTTCCACCATCATCCCATCAAACAGAAGCTGCAGCATATGCCACAGACTAGCCTCTGATCGCTCGGACTCTTGCTTGGGGTAAATAATACCTTTTAGCTCCGAATAAACCATTACATGTTTTTCTTGTGTCACAGAGGTTTTGCGTGAGATGATAAATCAAGGGTATAATAGTTGGCCCTTACTATCAAAAGGAATCTGCCATTGGAACAGGTGTCAGTTCCTTTAAGAGACAAATGTATGAATTTACAACGTATGCATTACCACACATGCCTTTTCCTCACAGCCTTTATCACACAGATGCCTTTACCATGCATGGTAAGCATATGTAAGTTAAGTATATATGTTTTTATGTTTAAATAACTGAATTTATATTTTGGGGGGGAAACCCCCAAAGCTTGTGTGTATGTCGTGTGTGTGTGTATATATATATATACACACACACATACATAATGTTTGAAAGCATCTAATGGAGGGGCTTTCCGCACCTCCAACAAGTTCAGAATTTCCGTTATTATTTGGAATTGTGTGGGAGAAAGGGAGAGGAGGAATGTTTTCCTCTTACAACTTCGAGGCACCAGCACAAGAAAAGAAGCGTTGCAGCATTTGGAGGCACTTTGCAGAGAAGATTTAAAGTTTGCACCGTTTGGGAACCACATACAATTGTGACATTGGGGAAAATAAACGCTATTTTAGCAGAAAGGAATCAATACCAGTGCACATGTAAGGATACCTTCCAGGTGCATTCTGGGACCTGCAGTCTAAAGAACGGACTAATAGGGCACATGACCACTGGGGGAGGGGGGGGAGGAGAGAGAGAGAGAGGGGGGGGGGGGGGTGGAGGGGGGAAGAGAGGGGGAGAGAGGGAGAGGGGGAGAGGGAGAAAAAAAATATATATATATTTGGTTGACGAGCCCTTGTTAACCTTCCTTTTCCCCTACCTACACCATAAACTTAAAATTACCCTTCCCTCCCTTAAGCACTGCCAACCCTAAAATTACCCTTACCCTCTTTTATCACTGCCACCCCCGAAATCTAAAATGACCTTTCCCTCCCTTTACCACTGCCCTCTCCTAAACCACAACATTACTCCTACCTCCCTTTACCACTACCTGCCCCTAAAGTTAACCTTACCTAACTTTACTGCTACACTCCACCAAACTCTCAAATTACCCGTACCTCCCATCAACTCTACCCACAGCCAAACCTTAAAATTACCCTTAGCTCCCTTTACCACTGCCTGCACCTAAACCCTTAAAAAAAAAAGCATAATTATGTTGTTTAAACAAAAAAAATTGTTCAATGGAATACATTGTGGAGGGATATAGCAAAAAAATAATCTTTCTATAGGAATGAGGGAAGCACATTATAAGATACTATACAACTGGTATCTACACCCGGTAAGACTGGAAAAAATATTCCCTGATGCTTCTGAGCTATGTTGAAGAGTCTGCCTGTTAGGAGATTTTAAGCATATTTGGTGGGACTGCCCCTCCATCAGACCCTTCTGGTCAGAAATCCTAGCCTAAATCAAAGAAATTCTGGGCTACCCAATCCCTACAATGCTGCAGTTTGCACTATTAGGAGTAAGAGACAAGACCCTAGAAAACCAGACAAAAGGGGACCAAGCAGGGATGTGCATGTGCCTAGGAGCCGCCAAACTAGTAATAGCAGCAGCCTGGTAGAAATAAACGCCACAGCCTTGACTCAGTGGCAGGCAAGACTATGGAAAGCGGTCATAACGGAACGCATCGCCGACATTTTTCGAGATAATGTTAAAAAAATCTTGGTCAGCGGGGTCCCGTTGGGTTCATATCTATCCAGGGTCTTACCGTTGACAACATGTCCCCCCACAGTTGAAGCACTCCATCTCTTCCAGTTTTAATGCTGGTTGGGCGCACATGGCAGTCCCCCCGATGATAGACATGTCCTCTCATGCATGTCCCCTCCACCCACACACACACATCACAGGCTGGAGCGTCCACCAGAGAGGCCTTTCACTATCCCCTACCCTTCTTCCTCTCCCTTTTTTAGGTCTCGGCCTGCGTAGGCTGCGCTTGTGCAGTCTCGCCGGCGAGATCGTATGTCTCTTAGTGTGGGGCTTGCACCCGCCCCTCTTCTCCATTGGCTGGCCTTCTAAACGGATGCCAGCCATTGGAGAAGAGGAGCGTCTGTCAGTTTTAGCCTCGTCATTTTGGGATTCGGGGGCGTGTTTTTTCATGTTCATTCTCTCCTCTTCCCATTGGCTGGTATTTTACATTCCAGCCAATGGGAAGAGGAGAGAAAGAAAACACGCCCCCGAATCCAAAAATGACACTGCGATTCTCCGAGGCATTCTTGCTATGCCTCGGAGAAACGTGGTGGTGTCATGGCAGAGCTCGCTTGAGGAGTCTTCTGAAGGAACACCACCAACTCCTGCTGACACATCCGGCAAGTAATCACTTTCCACGGAGCAGCAAGATAAAGTGATCCACTCCTTGTGGCAGGCATTGTTGCGCTCCGGGACATCCCTGTACAATAATAAACCTCTGGGCCCAGGGAGCGTGTGGCGCTGCGGCCTGAGGCGGCTGGAGACCCTTCCCACAACGCAGTAGAGGGTCCGGCCTGCCGGAGCTGAATTTTGGGCCTAACGTGCCTTGCACACACAGAGGGAGCTGTCGGGCTTCGGAGTCCCTGCACGGACGAGACATCTTGAGGGGCGCCGGCAGTGGACAGCGGCACTCTCTTGACTCTCCCCCAGGTAAGCAGGCTGGTGAGGCCGCAGGGTGGTGAGGGGCGGTGTAGGGCGGCGACGCTGCTGCTGCGAAGACCACGCTTTGGATCTGACCGGGCCCTGGGTGCAAAGGCCAGATCCCTGCCCCTCCCAGGGCCCGGTGAGGGGCATTGCGTTAGGGCCTGCAGTGCCTCTATGTCGGTGGCAGAGCCCCAACGCATCACTCGCTCCCCACCTGCGGCGGGCCAGCCCTGCGAGCCGCGTCAGGAAGATAAAAATAGGCTGCGACTGATGGTCGGCGGAGTTGCTGGGCCATACCTGGGAAGACCTCTGCGGGGACCTGTGTTCTACTGCAGCTGACTTGTCTTTCATGCTTTGGGGGGCGAAGACGGGCCTGCCGATTGTCTGCTTGGTTCTGCTGTGACCCCTCTTTCCCCGGAGTTGAGTCCTCGTGTGGGCCGGGAGGCTCGTCCTCTGCTCTGGGCCCCCTCTCCTCCCGTTGATTTCACCCAGGTGGACTGGGCCTGGGTCTCACACCGCTGCCGACGGGGGTGGGGGGGGGGGGGTAGGGGCCTACTGTGTGTGGGGGGGACCTTGGCCTATTGCCAGCCCTGACGCTAGGAGCACTGGACTAGTCCCTGGAGTATCCTGGCTGAGCCCCCCTCCCCCCTGCATCAATATGGGCAAGACAGATGTCAAGCAGCCCAAATTAACGTTTGAAAGTAAGCGACGCACTAGGCTGGGAGAGACTGCGTCAGAGGCGGAAGAGCAGGATATGCAAAAGGACTGCAGATCCTGCAAAGATGACCTATGGACACTCCTCCTGCATGTAAAAGCCAGTTTATGCACAATCGACTCCAAGTTCAATCAGCTGACAGAAAGGCTTGATCAGCGCCGGGACACTTTGAGTAGCCGTGCGCTTTAGAAATACAGTATAACATATAACAAGTGAAGGCCAGAGTCGACACCCACAAAGCAAAAATCCCGCCATTGGAAGAAACAGTGTCGGGCAATGACGACGCACTGGCATCAGGGAACTAGAGGATGCTAGAAATGGACAAGATATTAAGCCTTATCAAAGCTAAGAATCATGATTGTTTTTCTGCCCTCTATTCCCTCGTTGTCATTGTTTTTCTGCCCTCTGTTCCCTCGTTGTGATAGTTTTTTCTGGCCTCTACTTGCCTCTGTTCCCTTGTTGTGATTGTTTTTCTTGCCTCTGTTCCCTCGTTGTGATTGTTTGTTTTTCTCCCCTCTGTTCCCTCGTTGTGATCTGTTTTTCTGCCCTCTGTTCCCTGGTTGTGATCTGTTTTTTCTGCCCTCTGTTCCCTCGTTGTGATCTGTTTTTTCTGCCCTCTGTTCCCTCGCTGTGATCTGTTTTTCTGCCCTCTGTTCCCTCGTTGTGATCTGTTTTTTCTGCCCTCTGTTCCCTGTGTGTGGCTCTCTGTGTGTGGGGTGGGCTCTGTGTGTGTGGCTCTGTGTGTTTGTGTGTGGCTCTCTGTGTGGGGCTCTATGTGTGTGTGTGGGGGGGCTCTGTGTGTGGGGGGCTCTGTGTGTGTGTGTGTGTGTTGGGCTCTGTGTGTGTGTGGGGGGGCTCTGTGTCTGCTAATACTCTCTACTGCTCACCTATTGCCATTGTAAATGACAATACCATTTATGTTTAAAAACAATGAAAAAAAATGCCATTTGCAATGCCAATAGCTCTAACTTTAACAAAGACGAGACCATTGCATTATAAATGCTTGTTCTTCCTTCCTTTCTTTTATTTTCCCTTTTCCCACATTTTTATTTCTTTTTTACACCCCTAGTCACTGTTGACGGGAGGTAGTTGGCTTAGGGTGGGAGATAGTAGGGGGGTTGTTTTGGGGTTCTCAGTCATTTATTGTTCTTATGCCAGAAAGTTGAGCACTAAAGCGTGCAGATATATGTATAATTACCTCCCAGACCGAAAGGCAACTGTAATTTCACAATGGCTTCAACATGGCTAATGGGACAGATGTAATGTACCATACTGCAAGTCTTTGTTACCTAAAAATGCTCAGTAAAAAGAACTTTGAAAAAAAATCTTTTCTCTGTGGTAAAGGTACAGATACCTGTGTGGTAAAGTGTGTTTTGTAAAGGCTGTTTCCCGTAGGGGACTGGTCTGACAGTGCCGAGATAGGAGAGTGGGAAAGTCGTAGCACCCATTAACTGAGCTCCCACAAAGCCTCTAGTTTTGCTTAGACACAGGCATGTAAGATGGCTCCTTAAAAAATCAGTGGTTCACCTTTATACAATACAGACCTCTTTCAATTCTGAACTATCTCTGAGGTGCTGGCAAAGTCAGGAATAAACACATACAATTGCAGTACATTTAAAAATTAAAAAATAAGCCGCTATACAAATTATTTATAAAATTAGTTGAAATTTATTAACTAGAACCACGAAAAGGTTTGTTTTGAAGACTGGCAAAAAGCAGTAACAACTACACAGATACATTAACATTAATTGGCGTTGATTGGCAGGAGCCCTCTGTGAAGACAATTTGCGTTTGTGAAAAAGTATCAGGACAGAGACAGCACCTTCAGAAGCTGAAGTGTACTGTGAGTTTCTTCCTAACAGTTCTTTCTGCATAGTTACCATAGGGCACACTGTGTGCCCGGTGTTGGTGACCGAGGCGGACTCAGTCTCAGCTGGTCTTGATAATGCAGTGTCAGAGGTGGAGAAGTTCTAGCCTATCTGCCTGTCGGGTCAGTTCTTGCTGTTGCTAGTGTGACTTCGTCTCCTGCAAATAAAACATTTGCAGACTTTGAAACTGCAAAAAAAGTACAAAGTGTCCGGGCTATTAGTCCTAGAAACACTTCAGAACTTGTCAAATTATGAAGTTTCAGCACAACACGCACTGGCGTTAACAGGTGTTTATCACACGTTGTGCTTCAGTTTTCCTTACTGGACCCAGAAACACAGTTCTCATCTTTTAGGCGTTTCTCTGCTGGTCGTTCCGTGAGAGCATTTAAATGGTCCTGGCAAATTCATCTAGCTATGAGGGAACAAAAGGCACAATCATCAGGCTCTAGTTACAGGACACCTCTGCACTGGGCACCAGACATCTTTGCAGACCCAGTTTTCCCACATGGCAGTGTGTCTCACTGGGCTTTACAATGAAATGAATTCAGTAGATGTCTTCAAATGAAATCTCATGCAGTGGATTGACAGTTCACTTTTCACCTTGGATTTATGGCCTCGTGCATTTTCATGTGGCTTTTGATGTGACCAGAGCTTGAATTGGACGCTGAGAAAGTACCAGGATCAGGAGCCAGATGTCTCAATGGGGGACATGATGTTGTCATGTCCCCCAGATTGACATATGGCTGAAACTTTATAGTGCCATTGTAAATGTATTACTAGGGATATGTTTCTAGGCTAATTGGATGGTGGAAAGATCATCTTGAGGTGAAAAGTCTATGTGAAGAATATGAATCCACCAGAAATATCGCTGCCAAAGTTAAGTAGCTATTTCTTGTGAATGATTTAAGACACAGAAAGAAGGCATAGCCTATCATCTGCACCTCTGCTTTTTCAGGCCCACAGGCAAAGACGAGCCCCACTGAACATGTGGATAACTTTTTCTAAGGTGCATTCATTTGTATTAAAATTCACCTTTGTCATAGAGGTTGCCCTGGCAAATGGGATAGTAAGTGGGCGAAGTGGAATGTGTTGCTGGGGGCCTTTGTGTGTTGCCTTCAATTGAATTGCAGAAACATGCTCTCGATGTTGATCGGCTCACTGTTTAAGGTTGATTTGTAGCCATGATTGGATGTATGTACCGGCCTGTGAGCCTCTATTGCCATTTCTTACCACTATGCTTTTATGTGACTCGCCATACTATCATTGTTTTTGTTCAATAAGAGAATTAACAAAAAAAATCCCCTTTGTACCCAGTAGAGGGCAGCATCACTGACAGAAGTTGGGTACCACGGAGAACAGGACAAATGCCCTTAGTCCTCTCCCAGACAGACAGAAGGTAGACAAAGTCTCCTTGATCTTGTCTTCTCCAAGGCCAGTAGTGCTCTGATTCTCAGGTAGTGGGAGCCCCGAGCTATAGTAGTAAATCAACAGTGGTTGGTTGTGGGCCCTGAACCTACTCACTATATTCCCAAGTTGGCTCATCCCCAATTTTGGTACACATCTCTGTTATATGGCAAACAGAATCCCAGAGTAGATTTTTAATACTGAAAAATCTAAAACATCGATTATGTTTCTGGCTAGTGGCTGTGCCGGAATAAGTGTTTTGAGCCTGTATACGTAGAGCCGGCCCTTGCACATAGCTACACTGATTTAAACTATGTGATAAGTAGTACGAAATCTGTTACTAAAGAAACAGTGCTAGTCACATATTTAGAATGTCTCACTGCTACGCATTCATAATCTAAGCCTTGTGGGCTTAAAGTTACCTTTTACATTTTGGTTTAATGTTTGAAGCGTGCTTACGTACATGTCAGAAATATTTCTTCTTACAAGAGCCTGCTGCAAGCTTTGACTTTCAGAGGATCAAATGTAATACAGCATTAGAAATGCAGCAATAATAGAAAGCCATACCCTGCCAAGCCTGACAGCAAAATCAGATATTTCAAATATTTATTTTCCAGCGGGATTCTAGTGTGAAAGCAAACAGCTCTCAGGGGCACAACACAGATAACCTAACAAGGAACAAGAAGACCTCTTCTGAGTTTTGAACTACTAATACGAGGGCCCTATACCTACAATACGGGTAGGCATGAAAATAGAGGCAAAGTCAGGCTCTGCAAGGCAGCACACAAAAAAGACTGTTGGTAACCATAAATGAGAAAAATGCATATAAAAATAAAGGCAACACGCCCACATATGTTAACTGTGCATGTGGGAGTTTGGCTGTAATTGTTGGATGAATTGCCTGAAATGGCGAGAGGAGGGCTTAATGGCAAGAATGCTCAACCGAAGGGGATGATGGTGTGGGAGAGGAATGGTGGGATGGGTGACAGAGAATTCCTGAAGTGGATCATTTGAGATTGATACCAAGAAGTGGACATTGCTGGGTTGCACCCATTGATAACAACTGAATGTCCAACTGGAGGGTTCCACAACCGAGTTATTACAATTTCAATCTTCTTCCTCCCATATTGAGCGGACATTTGAGAACTGGTACTTTACAAATATTAGAATTTGTACATTAGAGATGTAGCTGATATCTAAAACCTTACCAGAAATCATTCCTTGTAGAGCTATACGAATTGAACGCACAGGTTTGTACATGAACCTCTCTGTGAGTGATATCGGGGGTTGAACACAGTCGGTTGCTGTATTCCAGGTTAGAGGATAGTGACTTGCATATACAGATTGTTCCACTGCTCCTCCCATAGGAGGTGATCCTTTCAGTTTGGTCAGAAGGGGTGAAAGTCAGGTTAGAGTACAGCATCAGAGCAGGTACAACACTTTTTGGGGAGAAGATGCGGCTAGAGCTGCTGACCTTGGAACCTGGGGACCCAGGTTCGAATCCTGGCTTTTGCTCAACAACCTGAGATTCTGGGCAAATCACTTGATCTCCATGCTCCTGAAAATGTCAAATGGATGTGTGTAATCTCCACTTGATGTACACGAATGTGTAGGTCATCTCCCAGCCCTTCATATAATGTGCATTGCTCCTTGCTTCCGAGTGAGGTTCACACTATATAAACACCCACACTCACACAGAATGTGCGCCTCTTGTGCAGTTCTTTCTGAGAGTCTAAGGTTTGTGTAGTTGCTTCTGAGTCCAGGTTCAGTGGTTAAGAAAAGGTGAAATGGCATCTAGTAAGGATGTATTTATGTCTCTTTTCTTTCCTCATGCGAGTGGTGCTCTATGTCTTGTGTTGGAGGAGGATGATGGGGATGATGACTTGGTTAGTGGAGGCCATTTTAGTACTCTTTGTGTGCCTTGTGTGTTGGTGATCCCCTTGGAGTGGTATTTGGGGAGGCAAAGTTATAGTATAATAACAGTTTATGTGCAGCCTTCTCTTGTGCTAAGTTTGTTGTACATGTCTTCTCAAGTGAAGATTATTCCCTCTAGGTATTCATGATGCATTTTGGGGGGTGATGGGGTTGATAGAACAGTGTTTGCATCTTCATTTTACTCTTTGTCTGTGAAGTTGATCCTCTATGAGTTGTGTTGATGTTAAAGTTAAAGTCTTGATCTTTTAAATCTAAAAAAAAAAAGTTAGAGTGTTGAGTTTGTTTGAATCTGTGCTGAAGTAAATATCTTTACTTTGCTATCCTAATCCAGGTGATTGTGTCAGAGTCAACAGTCGGTGGTGAAGTACCATTCTTCGAGACGTGGATGCAGACATGCATGCCTGAGGAAGGCAAAATCCTGAATCCCGATCACCCCTGCTTTAGGCCTGACTCCACTAAGGTGGAGTCTCTTGTTGCTCTCCTCAACAACTCCTCGGAGATGAAGCTGGTGTATGTATCATCTTCTACAATTAACTTAATCTGTCTCCCATCCTTGGGTTTCTTCAACCTCTTCACTATGACAGTGGCTCACTCACCCTAGTCCATGATCAGGATCTTCAGTAACTGTTCCAGTTCTGCACAGGTTTCCAACTACTGAAGGTCTGATGTGTGTGGAATGTGATTAATGTCTCAGCCACCTGTCATAAATGGTGAGAATTGGAAACTGTTCGCTGAGTGGAAAATCTGCTGTTCCTACAGACACCCTCTGCCTGCAAAGATCAAATGAATGAGTGTTAAAATTACTACTAATGGTGAATCCTGTGGAGTGGCCAATGATCGAATGTGTGTTTACATCTGCAGCTTTGTAGCTCAATTGCAGTATATATGACACACGCCCTCTAACTAACACTCTCCATATACACCTTGGCATGTGACCCTTGGAGTGCAACCTGAGTAGTGGTCGGAAGCTACCACTCACGACTCCTGCCAGTGCTGTAGAGTTAGTGCAAATGAGAAATGCATTGCTAGGGTTATTAAGCAGGTACTTATTAGATTGAAACATTTTCAATAAAATGAGAAGTTTGGTGAATTCCTCAAGACAGTGACACCTTTCTGGGTTTTCTGTTCTGAGCAGTGCTATGTCATGGTCTATTCGTTCACCTCGTGATTTAATATAACCAGGGTTACCACGCTGGTGGTGACTGAAGAGGAAGCAGTGTTGAGTTGTTTAGAAATACCCTTTGTCATTCACCTTATTGCACAGATCCTGTGTATGCACTCAGCATGTGAGCGGCCTGGATAGTCCACGGACTGCCCTCTGACAGGAAAAAAATTCACTCAGTCAGCCACAGTAAACTTCCCCAGATAACCCAAATACACCTTTTTGGAGTTGTGGGTTAACTCATCAGAAAGTTTGCTAGAATGGCAAACACAGTATCCAGCACCAAACTCGAGCTTGGATGGAATAACAGGTTTTACCACAGAACAGTGCAAATTAAGGACATTTCACAAATATATAAACAACAAAACCCACATTTAGTAGTGGCTAGAATTTTACACTGGCATTGGGCAGTTTTCCAGAATCATAGACAGGAGATGAAGAAAATAAAGTGCAACAATTTCCCTTTACAAAGTGCTGTTTTTGTTCGGTTGGGCCACTTTAATTTCCAAAGTGCAGAAAATATTCAAGAATGGAAAGAATACATTTGCAAGGTTACATTTTAATGTTAACTTTCTTATTGTTGCTTTGAGAAAAGCAGTTTGACAGCTCAAGTGTGGAGGGAGCTTTTGTTCAGACTGCCCAACATATTGTGAGGCAGTTTCTGGGTCAAGACACGCACTCTGAGAGGTCTTGCTTTGGTTAACCCATTTCTGACTAGAAAACAATGATGTGACTTGTTAGCATTCTTTATTTTCTTTTTTTACAACTCTTTTTATTGCAGTGAGAAAGAACATTGCAACAATGACAGGCACCATCAGAACACAAAGCATTTCCATACAGCAATGACAAAAGGAGTGTACAAGTATTGTCTAATGTCCCGCCTTCTATCCTTCTCGGCGAGGCAATCTGCCTCGTTCCTGTTACTCCACATCACTCGGGTCAAGTCTCCCAACAGGTGTGCACAGTATCCCCCCTCTTTTCGTTCCATCATCGCCACACCCTCGTCCATTTATGCGGACACCCCCTCCCCTCATAGACCACTTTCTCCACTTCCATGCACTAATCCATGCATGATTTCTACTCCTGCAGTGTCAGGGCGGAGGCTTCTCTCTCCACAATCTTGCTATGTTTCCCTTGGCAATAGCTAAACCAAGGTTGACCCACAGTTTATCTGCAGCTGAAAGATCAGATACCTCCCATATATTTAATAAACACCATTTTGGCGAATCGCCATGTCATACGTGTTCCCACCGCCTTCCAATAGGGCTGGAGTACTGAGCACTCCTGCAAAAAATGGAAAAATGTTGCTTCGAGACCGCATTTCTTCGGGCACTCCATCGACTCAGCCCTCCCCACCCTGACCATGGTTTTCAACTTCACCAATCGAAAACAAGAGCGTATGGCCACTTCTCTAGGGGATGCCAGCGCCTCCTGCCACTCATCGTCCTCAAGTTGCCCCGGGTCCACCTCCCATTTGTCTTTAAGGCGCAACAGGGGTTCTTTGGAGTTGTTCAGAATTTTGTGATGGGTAAAGGAGATGGGGTGTTTATGCATACATTCGTCGAGCAACCTATCCTCCCACTGTGCAGCCTCTGGCAACTCCATTCCCTTCGGTATCACTTCCCCCAGGGCATGTCTAATTTGAAGAAAGCAGTATGACTCTGTGGGAGCCAATTGATATTCCCTGCTGAGGTCTTCAAAGAATTTCACCTCTCCATTTACCCACAGGTCTTTGACCTGCGAGATACCTATTAAAACCCAATTTCTGAAACCTTGGTATTTGGTCAGTAGGCCCATCTGTGCGGAGTCTCTTAGTGGCATTGCCTGGGTAATCCACCTTGCCACCCCAGTGCCACAGTTGCAGTATGCCAGATTCTCACTGTGGTTGCCTTCGGGCTAGGACAAGATATGCTGTGCTCTAAGGTATCCCCCCGGCTGCATGTTGCGATGATCCATTCTATAAGCTGGATCCTCTTGAGGGAAGTAGGCCCAGTGGTTCACCACCACTAGTTGGGCCGGTCAGTAATATAGTTGAAGAGCAGGAAGTGATACACCTCGTCATACCAGCTCTGTCACAACTTCACTAATGATCTACTGCGGGCCCCCATTCCATAGGAGCGTCCGAGTGAGTTGTTCAACCGCTCGGAAATAGGTTGTGGTAACTGGAAATTCAGCGTTTTGCAAAATATAGAGGATGCGTTGTAACGCTATTATCTTAAACAATGCTGCCTTCCCTAGCATTGAAAGGGGCAAGGTCTTCCACTGTTGCGCATACCTTCTAACTCTCTGTAGCAGGGGTTCCAGATTGCAAGCTTGAAAGTCATGCGGGTCACTAGTTCTAAATAGCCCAAGGTATCAAAATCCATCCGTTGCCATCCTGGCCTCTCAGCGGCGGGGAGCCACACGTCCATCCCACTAAGTATATAGATTAAAGACTTGTTCCAATTTATTCTGTATCCAGAGTATCTACGATAGAGCTCAAAGATATGCAGTATTCTATGAAGAGTGGTGTATGAACTCGCCACATAAAGTAGTATATCCTCTGCATAGAGGGAGATCCTATTCTCCCACCCTTCTGTCTATTTGAGCCCCCTAACTAAAGGAGCTCCTCTTATCCAGATCGCCAGCGGTTGCAACATTAGAGCGAATATCAGCAGGAAGAGGGGGCACCCCAGTATCGTGCCTCTTCACAGTTTATCTCTACCTGTGCCAAGGGATCTTTATAGAGCAGACTAATCCAGGACAGAAATTTCGGACCAAATCCCTGCTTTTCCAAGACCGCGAACATAAAAGGCCACTCAATGGTATTAAATGCCATTTATTGAATGCCATTCGGGCATCCAGAGAGACCACAACTGTCTCTTCTTGGATTGTGGAGGCACTGCCTAATACCCAATATAGGCGCCTTAGATTCAGCGCTGCATTCCTGTTCGGTATAAAGCCCGTTTGATCTGGGTGTATCATTGTGTTAATAATCGGAGACAGTCTAGTGGCTAGCAGTTCGGCCAAAGTCTTGACTTCTGCGTTGAGTAGCGAAATTGGCATAAAGGGAGTACACAGAACCAGTGGTTTACCCTGTTTATGAATAACCACAATTTTAACTAATCGCTGATCGGCCGGCAATGTCCCAAACTCACGACTCTCCTGGAACATGTTTTTGAGGTAATGGGTGATTTAGATGCTTATACAATTCGATAAGAAGCCTTTGGGGCCCATTGCCTTCCCCGCATTTAGTGCTCTTATATCCTGGGTAATGTCACCATATGTGAGGTCCTGCTCCTGGAGATCTCTATCTTCCTTTGCTAGTCTAGGAATGTCAAGACTATGGAGTAGCTACTGCGCTGCCTCTAAGGAGATCTCAAAGGATGGGGCAGATAATGTAGTGTAATACTTTGCAAATTTGTCTGCAATTCATTGCCTGCCTCTCATCCGCCATCCCTCATCATTAACTATTTCGAACACCCACCATGACACCATTTCCCTCCTGTCCAACCATGCATGTGGTTTATTCGCTTTATCCCCCACTTCATATAAACGGCTTTGTGTTGCCTTGCATCTCGCCCTGGCCTCCTCCTCTGCAAAATCTTTGTATTCTTTCAGTTTGAGCACCAGGCAGTCTTGAATATCCGTGTGGGCCACAGAGGCAAGCTCAGCTTCTCATCTTTCTGTATGTCTTGTTCAAGGGGCAGCAACATTGCAACTTTTTCTTTTTTATGACCCTTCAATAGGTAGATGCCTTGACTCCTTATTACCGCCTAAAATGCCTTCTACAGATCCCCGGGCCAGTTCCACCGACCCTTTGCCTTTGTTGTCTTCAACAGCAGCTGACTCCGGGAGGGCCGCTCTTATATGTGGAACTGTAAGGTACCAGGGGATATAGGGAAGGGAGGCATGTACCTTCCAACCATCTACTAATTACCTAACGTTGCTGAGATATGACAATAGTCTGTAAAACCCTACGCTAGCTGGTGTACATTGCTGAAAGCCAGAAGCTACCGCGCCAGGGTTGATATATAGTCATATTGGGAGATGGATCCATGTGCCCTCGAGTGGAAGTATTGAGGGTCTGCCATTCATCAACCAAGCCCATTCCCACCAGGAACTCCAAGAGCAGTCTGCCCGCCGCATCACCTATATGAACTGGCCAGCGATCCATTTCCCCGCCGACGACTGCATTATAGACGCCTTCCATCAGTAATTCAACCTCTGGGAGATTGAGAATAAAATAACTAAAATCTGCAAATCCCTAGGGGTGCAGTCTAGGAGGCGCATACAGTGAGATGAGATTGAAAAGCCGCCATCCCAGTGTCCCGAGAGTGCCATGAATCGGCCATGAGTGTTGTGGGTGAAGTCCTATGGTGAAAGGGAAGGAGTTACGAAGTAGAATGCCCACTCCCCTGGAACCCCATTTATAGCCACTAGTTTTAGCCCCATCTATTTAATGCACAATAAGTGGTTCCCTGGAGATGAGTCTCATGAAGGAAAACCACATCTGGGGTGTGTCGCTTCAAATACTGCAGGACTCTGCTACGTTTTATCCCATCTTCTAGGCCATTGACTTTCCAGGTGAGGAACTTGAAACTACATGTCGATATGAAGGTAGACATTGGAATCGCATGGTGGGCGCCCCCATGCGGGGACGAGGGTCAAGTTTGCACATCCACTAGCTGCCTGCCTATTGCCCTGGTTGTGGCAAAGACGTGTGGCATCAGCATTGCAACAGGTACAACCCGGGACAATCCTGTTGGTATCACTAAAAATTCCCATTGCCGATAGTCGTCACCATTGCTACAAGCAATTACCCTAAGAATAATAGAAAGATAAACAAAAAGAACTCCTACCCCCTCAACTTTGCAGAGTGCATGTAAACCCCACCCTTGTTACCCATTTGTAGGGAGTGTAAGCCCGTCAAGGAGCCAACCCGCCATTGGATCCCCTTTACTAAAACCAATACTTTCCTTTTTTTTTTTCATAGCGCAAATTTGACCCGGTATCGGGTATCAGATCACTTTACATAGCACCAGTTGCGTTACATGAGGACACACATTAATTTTTGTTAGGCACCTTTAACTTGAAAGTCAATTTCGTAGGTGTATTCTGGATACACTGGATGACAGATGATAGTCAGGATCATCTGTCATTCACCGGTCTCCAGCAGTCTAGCCAGTTCCAAGCTTTCTCAAGGGTTTCAAAGATGCATGTCTTATATTCTACTTGGACCGTAGCCGGAAAGATGATTGCATACTTCAGGCCCTGGTCAGGCATGGTCTTTTTAACTTCCAGAAAGAGCGCCTTCATTTCTGAATCCGAAGGGTGAAGTCTGGAAAGAATGTGACTGTTGCATTTTCAAACGTAAGTGGGGGCGCGGCTCACGCCGTCTGCAGGATGACATCCCTATCTCTGTAATTGAAAATCCGTGCTACAATTGGGTATGGTCGAGCCCTGGTCTTGGCGGGGCCCTTGGTACTCGTGTGCTCTCTCCTTCTAGAAATAGTTGGAGAGCCTGCACAGCTGTAGTTGGTTCAGCACAATATCCTCCGTGAAGTGGTCAGCCTCCGCTCGTTCCGGCACTACCAGTATGCGTATATTATTGAGGCGCGACCGGCCTTCAAAGTCCTCCACCTTGGCCTCCAACACACTGGAGCTGCGTCAGAGTTCCTGCACTTGTGCTTTGAGTGTCTTAGGTTCAACTTGTAGTGTGGCGATCGAGTCTTCGGTCAGTTTCACTCTAGTGCCCAATTTGTGCAGGTCCGCATGCATCAGAGTGACTTCCACGATGACTGTAATGATCTTACCCTCCAGGGTCACACCCCTTGGATCGCCGCCATAATATCCTGTAGGGTCGGTTCCCCCTCTGAATGGGCCTTGAGCTCCTTTCGCTGGCGGTCAGGGCTAACCTCCTGACAGAGGTGATTCAGCCTGTGGTGTCCACTTCTGCACCCCTATTGCCGTTTAATGAAGCCCTCACTGATGGCCTCCTGGGCACCTGGTCCAAGCCCAGCACAGGGGCTCCTGCGGAGACAACGATTGCCCGCCGCCATCGCCCGGCCCGAGAGACCCTGTGTTCCTCACCCAACACCCTTCCCCCAAGAGCTTGGTGGTCAAAGCCTCTTCTTCAAAGGGCACATTCCCTTCTACCCCTCCAGATAGGGAATCCAAGAAGCTTGACCATCTTTGGAACTGTATGTTCTCTTCCTCCAGCTTGGCACTGCAGTCCATGAATATCTTGGGCCGATACTCCCATACCATCCGTTCTCTCCCAGGCAGTTGCAGAATGTGAGAGGTGCTGCCAAACTCACGATCAGATGTGGACTGGATACTACCGGCTCTCTGGGCAGAACGATTGCCACGTTAATAGCCATTAGGCACTGTGTGGCCGTTGTCTTCCTGGCGACAAAGCAGACACTGCGCTGGAGCGATTTAAAGATTCTCCGGCTACAGCCAGATCTTTGGGCCTGCCACGCCTTCTTATCCACTCCAGTCTGCTGTTCGCCCCTTTTGTGGCCACGGAAGGGGCACCCAACAAGGCCTGGCCCAGTCTAGCCACTGGCTCATGCAATGTGGACGTGGGACCCAGCAGGCGGGAAAGTCCACCCTCCCTCCCCGCCGCAGCCTTCAAACCTTCCTAGTCTGAAGTTTCAGGCCCATCAACGACTAGTGAGAGGACGGTTTTGCCATCACCTCCTCCACTGGCAATCCAACACGTCAGACAGGTGAGTTTTGTAAATAGTCCGAAGAGGTTACTCCCTCCCCTTCGAGACTATCCCTCCCTCCATGGCACCGTCTTTCGATCGCATGTTGGAGGATCATTTGCCGCTGCTCCGCCAGAAAGCTTCTGCTCTCTTGGCCAAGGGAGCTATTTAGAGGGTCTCTGCACCACAACTAGGTTGTACTTGCTATCCCGCTACTTTCTGGTGCCTAAGAAGGACAAAGGCTTGCGTACTATTCTAGACCTCGGGGCCCTCAACCACTTCCTCCAGAAGGAAAAGTTCAATATGCTCACGTTGGCTCAGGTGCTGTCTGCCCTCGACCCTGGACACTGGATAGTGGCTTGAACTTGCAGAACGCCTATTTCCATATTCTTGTCTTGTCAGCTTTCAGAGGCTATCTACAGTTCACGGTGGGCCACGAGCACTTTCAGTTCAAGGTGCTCCCCTTTGACCTTACCAGGGCCCCTCGGGTGTTCACGAAAGTGATGCCAGTGGTCGCAGCTCATCTGCGCAGATCAGGGGTTCAAGTCTTCCCCTATCTCAACGACTGGCTGTTGAAAGCGAGTTCGCACAGGCTGTAGTCTCCTACCTCCAGACTACGGCGGACCTCTTGCCCTCGCTGAGGTTCACTATAAACGTGCCAGAATCAATCCTGACTCCCTCTCAAACTCCCTTTCATCTGAGCTGTTTTGTACACAGTGCAGTTTCAGGCCTATCCTCCATAGCAGTGAGTCCAAGATATTCAGGCTATGATACTAATGTTTCAGCCTCTTTCCCGGATTTTGCTGAGAATAACTCCGAGGCTACTGGGCCTCATGGCGCCTGCATCCTGCTAGCATCCAATAGCATATATAGGCTCTGATGTTCGACCTGAAATACCAGTGGGTGCAGCATCAGGGGAATCTTTCAGACTGTGTTCAGAACTCGGTGGGAATTGTACAACAATTTCAGTGGTGGATAACGAACCAAGCTTGGGTCAGAGGCAGAGCTATCTCACTTCCCCAAACAGATCTAACAGTGGTGACAGATGAGTCACTCCTAGGATGGGGCAGCCATCTGGGAGAGGTAGAGATAAGATGCGTTTGGTCTCCGGCAGAGTCCGAGCTCCATATCAAGCTGCTCCGGGAGATCCGACTGCCACTGAAGGCATTCCTTCCCTCTCTTCAAAAGGAAAGTGGTGCAGGTGCTCACGGACAATACCACCTCCATGTGGTACTGTGACAGACAGGGCGGGGTGGGGTCGTGGACCCTATGTCAAGAGGCTCTTCACCTCTGGACATGGCTGGAAAATCAGGGCGTGACCCTGGTGGTTCAACACCTGGCGATTCTCTGAATGTCAGGATGTGACAAACTCAGCCATCAGTTGATCACGAATGGCGTCTTCATTTGGAGGTGGTGCAAGGTCTCTTTCAACGGTGGGGAGAGCCTTGGTTAGATCTGTTCGCCACAGAAGAGAACGGGCAATGTCAGTAGTATTGCACGTTGGAGTTTCCAAGGCTGCACTCGCTCAGCGACGCTTTTCAGCACGAGTGGCACTGCGGCCTCCTGTATCCCTTTCCCCCTGTACCACTTCTCCCCCAAGTGCTCAAAAAAATCAAGTGTGACCAGGCATAAGTTATTCTTGTGGCTTCGGACTGGGCATGAAGAGTCTGGTACCCTCAGCTTCTGAGCATGGCCTCCGATCTGACTGCCCCTTCGGGAGGATCATCTGTCGCAGCTGCAGGGGACGGTTCTTCACCCAAACCTATCCAGTCTCCACCGCCTTGCATGGAGATTGAGCAAGAACAGTTTACAGCTTTCGACCTTTCGTCCGAAGTTTGTAATGTCATCTTGGCAGCCAAGCGTCCCTCCACTAAATCGGTAAACACCTGTTGATGGAACAAGCTTGTGGCATGGTGCACAGCTTAGGCTGTGGATCCCCTTTCTGCCCCTCTTTCAGAGGTCCTCTTGTACATACTTTCTTTGGCCCAGCAGGGTTCTTCTCTGGGCACTCTCAAAGGCTATCTTGCTGCTATCGCTGCTTTTCTTGTCAGATCAAACATCCTTATTCAAGTCTCCTTTTGTAAATATAATCTTTAAGGGCATTACTCCTCTATTTCCGCCATCTCCTTTCATAATGCCCCAGTGGGACTTGAATCTTGTTCCAACATATCTTATGTGCGCTTCCTTTGAGCCTCTTCATAACTGTCCTCTTAAGCTCGTTACTCTGAAAACTGTCTTCCTTGTGGCCACCACCTCTGCTCGCAGAGTGACTGAGCCGCAAGTCTTGTGTTCAAAGTCCCCTTTCTTCTCTGTGCATCCGGACAAAATGGTGCTTAGAACAAGGCCTTCCTAAAGTGGTTACACCATATCATGTAGGACAATCTATCGCCTTGCCTACATTTTTCCCTCCCCTCCACCCTTCCAAGGAGAATGAGCGAATCCTCTGTCTGGACCCTAAACGGGTGCTGTCATTCTACCTTAACCGCACCAAAGATTTCCGGGTGGATGATCAACTCTTTATTGGATATGAAGGTGCCAAGAAAGGCCGGGCTGTTCAAAAACCTACCATCTCTCGATGGAGTGTCCTTTGCATAAAGATCTGCTATGCTAATGCGAAGAAGGATCCCCCAGTGAGGCTGCGTGCTCATTCCACTAGGGCTACGGCAATTGTAGGCCAAAAAGGTAGTGCATTGAGTTGGTAATGGCTTTAGAATTCGAGTTGCAAGTAACTTTTTTTTATTCTGGACTAATTTATTCTATGAGGTGTTTTCCATAATGTGAACCATTTAGAATAAAGACAATACACGACCCACAATGTTTAGACCGAAAACCCCATTCAAGCAGAAAAAGTATGATCATTCTCTCCTTATAAAGCAGTATGTTTCATAATTTAAAGTATTAAAATTCCTCCCTTCCACATTTAATAAGAATCTTGATGGAGGATAGACAATACCGTAAGGAAGTAAGGTACCAAGAAAAGGCAAAGCGATGACATTAATCTGCACAGAAGAGTTGGCCTGTCTCTCAGAACCTAAAGGCTGAGTACCTTTAATTCCTATGTCTCCAGAGTTCTATTACAAAATAGTTGAAACTATCACAATGAAGTACTTCATTGCAGATTTTCTCTGTCCCCACCCCCTTTATTGCATATCAGTAATCACTGCACACAAGACAATAAGTTGGCCTAATGGCTAGAGCGGTCAACCTTGAATCTGGGGAAATGGGTTCGAGTCTCGGCTGAGCATCCTGTGATTTTTTGAGCAAATCACGTAATCTCCCAGTGCCCAACAAAAATGAATTTGTCCTCATGTAATGCAATGGGTGCTATGTAAAGCGCTCTGATACTCGATTCGGGTCAAGTTCGCGCTATATAAAACTCTGCAAAAAATTACGAAAATAAGCACTTTCTTGTATAAGGTCTTGAAGTGAAACGAGTATAACAGATTAAAAGTGTTATTACTCACAAGGCTGTTGATGTTGTCTGGAGTAAGAAGGAAAGCTTTAACTAAAGTGTTAGGACGACATCCTCTTGAAAACAAAAAGCATGATTTTTAACCTGTGGGTATAGGTAGAGATATACACCACTTCAAACAAGATCTACCTTATGATTTGAAAACCAAAAAGCATTTTCTTAAGCAGTCCAAAGTGTAGTTTAAAGGAATAGTGAGTGTCTCAACTGAAGCCTCACCCCTTTGCTGTAATCACGCCATTCCAGAGGCGTTGCTTGTTGCAAATACAGCCAAGCACTGAATTTCCCATAGAAGGCGCTTTATCACTAAATGGCCCTTTAAAGAACAGATACAGCATCTTACAGAAACTGGCCACCAGGAAAAATGTTTTCATTTTAGAATCTTTCCACAAAATAAACTCTAGTAAAAAAAAAAAAAAAGTAACTTAAAAACAGAAAATATAGGCAAAATATATCCGGAGACTAAATAATTAAAATTCCAACCTAATCTCCGGAACAAATGTATTCCAAACGTCAAAGACTAAAATTAAACCCATTGAATTTAAAAAAGTACCACATGACTGTATTATGAAGAAAAATAGGGTTGAATAGTCTAGCGACTACTATTCAGACTCCACTCCGTACAGTGGAAAAATGATATTCTCCAACTGACTCTGCTCAACATTCTGGGACAGCAATCCTCCTTCACTCCTATGGCATGAAAAGGAGAAGATTGTTCTTGTTAATGAGCATGCTTTCCCTTTAAAATGAATTTACCAATGTAAAAAGTCATAATTTAATTTTTGCATCCTGCGTGGAGATGTCCTGTTTATGAAATCAAATAGGATCCCATAATGAAGATGTACCAGCCATGCAAATGTATTACACAAATCATTGAAACTGTATACAGTCCAAATTCTAGCTCTACACAAGTGTTGCCTACTCATTTAGGATACCTGTGGCTCAAACATCCAGTTTGGAGCAGAGGCCAAGAAAGCAAACATTCTTTTTGTAACTTGTCGATCAGCAGTCATTGTACACACATCATTGTTCATTCACTCCCTCCAGCTTGAACTGGCAGGTAGGTTTTACACCACACTTTCAAATACATATTTATTCAAAGAACGTCGCATACAAGGGTCAGATCTACTGCAGTCACACATACTCTGCCCAAGTTGAAAAAGGAATATTAGTTTCACCTCAAATGTACAAGAACTGGTTTGTAAAACAAATATAGAGTGGATAGCACAATCTAAAATAGTTATAATATTTTGTGAATATTCAGATCAAAGGTCTGTGTATTTATACACTCTCTAAAGATAAAACCCTACCCAACCTAAATTTGGTAGCAAACATTGGAAGAGGGTATCCTGGTGGCCCACTTGGCCAGTTTGGAAGGAGAGCAAAACCTCTTAAGAAATATAGTATTCCAAGCAGGAAATTTAGGGTGTGGGTTTGTTGATGGAATGCTCTGTCACTATACACCACACCACCTATAATTCCACATTTGATCGTTCACAATCTGGTGATTTCCCCCCAGTTTTCACATGCCCCAGTATCCGATATTACATGTAGGTTATCTGCTCCAAATGAGGTTCAATTCACACATGCTTAAGAAGTTTTTAAAAATGTGTTCAGCATCCTAACAGTCTGTGAGCTCCCTTCGTCTGCAGCTTGATATTTCAGCAGAGCTCGTGAAATTCCACCAGCACATGGGATGTGATGACTGTCTTCACTTTATAGCACGTGTGCCGGTGTCCCTTCACCACGTGATTGAGTAGAGCATTTTCTTGCCCTTGATGTCATTGTATAGTCTGTCTTTGAGACTGTGTTATTTCAAAACTGTGGCTGTGTTTAGTAGCATTCTCAATGTTGAAATCATGGTGAGACTGGAAATAGTTTTAAGTGGTGAGATGAGAGAGAAGATGGAGGGTATCAGGGTGAGTGAGAGGATGTGTAACAGAGAAGTGAGGTACCTTTCTGGCCTCTACTTTCTGAATCTCTTACCTTTAGCATCTGGAAGTTCTAGTCCCCTGCCATCCCTCCTGCATGCAATGCCACTTTTTTCTCTCTTTTTAAGGGGTGCAAACGCCCTTCATCTATTCTGGCCTCTTTTTTTGCTTCCACCTCTAATTCCCCTCCTCCCTTGTTATGTTTTCTCTTGCCTAACCTATTAACTTAGTTTTTAATGTTCTGTTTTCTTTATCCAGTCAGATGAAGTGGCATGAAGCCTGTCTAAGCATTTCAGCAGCCATCCTGGAAATTCTGAATGCTTGGGAGAATGGCGTCCTGACTATTGACTCAATCCAGGTGAAAGCTTTGAAAACTCCCTATCTCCTTTCACCATTATGTTGATTTGCTTCTTTTGGGCATAAACTTAGGACATATATCATTCTCCTTTTACTAACTTCCTGTCATTCGGTGTGTGCACCCTTCTATCAACTTTAGTCTGTTTCAAGGACTCCACTCAAGTATTAACTTGATTCATACCCTTCCTGTCAGTTTAACTAATTACTTTCGAACATTATTCTAGATGCCAAGGTATTTTATTTTTATCCATTACTTATAGACACCCACAAAGCTCTGGCCACTGACTTCCTGTATATCGTTGACTAAGGCTTGCTATCTACATATGCTTTTTTACAAAGTTCTGATGAAGCAACCTGACAAGTAATTTCCTGGTCTCCTTGAGACTAGAGATTCAGATTTGTTCTTGGGTCTCTTGCTATATAAGTCAGTTGCAGTCATCAAGCATTGTATTTGTTGTGTTTTACTATTCACCTTCACTTCTCAAATTAAGTAGCACATTTTGTTAATTTTGTAAACTTGATTTGAGTCCCAGTATGCACTGTTGTGGCACGGGTTGAACATTTTGAATCTCTGTCAAAACATCTATTCCAACTAGGCGCAATGTATTTGTTCTTCCTAACTTTAGAATGTTTCCCTCAAGCCCAATGGAACCCTTTTTTGTTTTGTTTACAATAGTTAAAATTGAGACAACAAAGCTTCCACACTAGTAAATACCATGCTGGTGGCAAATTGCACATAATAGACTGAATGGGCAACGTAAGCAGCCTGGGATGATTTTGGACAACTTTATCCTCGGTTCATATGATCTGAGCAATGGTTGGATAATGTATACAACTTGTAAGAGGCCTTTCTTTTCAAATATTACAAATCTATCTGATCCTGTTTGTGTATGCTGCATTGTGTGGATGGGGACCCCATTTCAAACAGTAAATTGTAGCTGGACAGATCTTAAAAGGTCCTTCACGTGTTTTGTTTTTGTAGTGTACCAAAATGAGGTACACTGTGTAGAAAGACCAGACAACCCTTATTGGCTTACAGGGCTTAAATTAATCCCAAATGCTCTCTATGCGGTAGTTTGGGGGAGCAGGTAAGGTGTATCAGAGGGTAGTGTAACGTATTTGTGGCCACACAGAGTCAATAAATGAGAGAGACACTCAAGAAGAAATCTGTGACCAATTTAGAAAAAGAACAGATTTTTATACAATTTTAGACACCAAGAGCATCAGAATCAGGAAAGTACTGTAGATGTCATCAAATTTGACAGTAAAAACAGTGGAAAATAACAGCTGTCAGATTTGGGTGGCAGAGTGGGCTAAAGAACGGTGATGGATTATACCCAGATCTTTTGCCTGGGTGTGAGTGTTTGATTGATTCAGATTCTCCGTCCATCACCACCCCCTTTTGTACCGCTTTTGGCCGCCATAAGTGTGGCAGGGTTTGCTCAGACGTGAGTCCCTTGCTCACTTTGCCACTGGATTCAAGCAAGCCGGGCTGAAGACGGCTGGAATGCCAGAAACCGGTCCTCGAAAGCTTGTTTCCGGTCCAGGGAAGACATGGCTTGGCAGTTCGGGCTGGACTGTTCCCATGAGGCACAGGGTCAGACTGATTTGCATATAGCCATGTCTGAACTGGGGTGGCAGAGTGGGCTAAAGAACGGTGATGGATTATACCCAGATCTTTTGACTGAGTGTGAGTGTTTGATTGATTCAGATGCTCCGTCCATCACCACCCCCTTTTGTACCGTCAGATTTGAGGCATAAGCCTCGAACGTGGTAATGTTATCCTATGGGAGAAACCTTCACTGTATAGGTACACTTACAGACGACTTACAGGACTGCTCTTCTGGATTGAAGGTAAATAGGAGCCTAGGTCCAAGAAAGCACCAACAGTTCGTTTTACCTGCCCTGGAGTGTCCGGGTGCAGAGGTGCTTTACACTGTGGTAGCCTCAAACGCTACCTGCTAAAGTCAATTGGGACAACTACCTGTAAGAAAAGGCTGCACCAGGGCTGGGGATGAGTCAGGCAAAACCCAAGAGGGGCTCGGCTCCTGAGGGTCTTGGGACCACAGAGACACTGTCAAATTACGTGAGTCCGGACTGGGGAGCTCAGGAGCAGAGGTGTGTAACAATTAAAAGTCCGGAATCCAGTATATAAAAATAGGTTTGATTTATTGTAGCTTAGTTCCAGGTTAAGTTAATAATAAAGAGATATATAGATGTAATTGTAACCCCACCAGGAGCAGTTCTCCTGTCGCTCAGCCTGCCTGCCTTCAACTGCCATTCCACACACAAGCCAGGCACCAAACATTCTATGATGTCATCAGGCATTCTACCACTTACACTAGCTAAGCAACAGGGAAGTCTAAGCAAGGGAAATGAAAGACTTAAGCCAGATTTAACAAGGTGTTTTGTTCTTGAGTTAGAGGCTCTCACGGCTCTAGGTGTACCTTCAGAAGAGGGAAAAGAACCACAGCAGGGCCACTCTCGGTATGGAGCAGGCCTCTCTTGCAGTCATTCGACGTGCAAGTAAGTTCTGGTGGCGGTGGTTTTCTGACTGAACACAAACAAGCCTTGGTGCTTGCAACTGGCTCCAGGACCTCGTGTATTGGTGCAAGGCAGCTCCTAGGGTTCCTGGTGTCTCCAAACTTGGCAGGCAAACAGATCTGACCTCCTGGAGCACGAATACCTTTTGCTGGGGTGCTGCTCTCTCGGTGGGCTCAGGGGAAGACAGAAGGCTGTACTTGCAGTCGGTGCCTGCTGGAGCAGGGAAGTGACTCCTCCACTCCAAGGGAGATGCTGCATGGTTGAGGAATTGCTGGGCAGACTTCCAGGGTTTTAGGGAGGCTGTTCCGCTTTTGGACGAGTCGGTGTCGGTGATTGTCAGGAGAGCAGCACTCACACAGAGTTTTGCGCCAAAGTGCATGCTGGTCTACAGTTCTCACTTCTTCTGCTCTTCCTTGTCCTTCTTCAGGCAGACAAATCTGGGTTCCTTGTGTCAGGGGGCCACCTAATTACTACATTTAGGGTCGTTAAAGGGAGTGAAGGGTAGTAGCCAATGGGCCAATTACCCTTGGGGGTCACCATAACCCCTATATGACCACTTCCTGTGAGGAATGGGCATAACCTTGTCCCAGAGTTCCTAATTCCACCAAAAACAAGATGGCGGAATCCCTCTTTTGTGAACCACCTCAGGCAGTCCACCTTAGGGGTGTGACTAGCCTGGTGGTACAACACTCCTACTGGCCTAGATAATATTCCGCCTGTCCTGCTGCCAAATGGGCCTCAGAGGGTGGCATCTCTCAGGTCTGGGGGAAGCAGGGGTCACATAGCAAAGGTGGCAGGGGCTTTGAAACCCCTGGCCTTGATATGCTAAATCACTAGCCATCATGCTGGTGGTGTGAAACCCTTCCTTCAGAGCAGGCATTGTTTCTGGCCTTAGAGAGTGCCGGCTCTCACACCTTCAGGGGGTCAGAAACCGGTCTGTGGTGGCAGGCTGAAAGATACCAGTCAGCCGGTACATTAAATAGTGGAAGGTTTTTCAGGGGGTACCTCTTAGGTGCCCTCTGGGTGCATGTGATAATAAATTGGGAACTGGCAACAGTACCGATTTATTAAGACAAGGTGTTTTATACTAAACAAAAAACAACAAAAAAACAAAGGTGATGATGGACGGAGCGTTGACAATACAAACACTCACCCCCAGTCAACTGATCTGGGTTTAATCCATCACCGTTCTTTAGCTCACTCCGCCACCCCAGTTCAGACATGGCCATATGCAAATCAGTCTGATCCTGTGCCTCATGGGAACAGTCCAGCCCGAACTGCCAAGCCATGTCTTCCCTGGACCGGAATCAAGCTTCCCAGTACCGGTTTCTGGCTTTACAAGAAGGCTGAAATGCTGGATTAAACCCAGATCATTTGACTGGGGGTGAGTGCTTGTATTGTCAACGCTCAGTCCATCATTTCCTTTGGTTTTTGTTTGATACTAAACACCATAGGATAGTATAGCCATCCTGTAGCTGGGGAACTCGTAATGACCAGTGCCCAGTACATGTACTTAAGTTGGCATCCCTGTTCACTTGTACTATATAATAATTGAAATAGTCAGCACAGCGGCATACCTGCTCATGCAGATATGTCCTCATCTGTAATATAATGCACCCTGCCTCAAGGCTATAAGGCCTGCTGTAGGGGTAACTTACATATATTATATGCAGTGACTTTGGCATGACACACAGTGAGTGTAATATGTCGTGTTTTAACACGTGGTTTGCACCATGTCACGCAGTCTGCAAAGGCAGCCTGCATACAATTTGTATGGGGTCCCTTAGGGTGGCATAATACATGATGCAGCTGTTCGGGATCATCTTTAGTACCCATACCCTAGGTACCAGTGGTACCATTTACCAAGAAGTTAGAAGGTTCTAAGTTTGTGCCAATTGTATCACACTTAGACCATTCTACCTTGTTTTAGGGAATGAGCACTGCCATTGGGGCCTGGTTAGTAGGGATCCAGTGCACATCAGTTAAAAAACATCAGTACCAGTGGCAAAAAGTGGGGGTGACCATGACAAAGATTGTCACTTTCTTACATTTCAGGATTATGTTCCAACCTTAAGTCCTCTAAGATTAGCAAATAGGCAGGTGAGAGGAATCTTATTGACCAATTAGGCCACAATATTTACAAGTATGACTCAAGTGGGAACCAGTTCGGCAAATATTTCTACAAAGGCACAGAAAATATGGTGATTAGCTCTCAAGCATAAGATTTTTCTTATGTTCCAGCAAGTACTAAAACCGTTGAAGGATGCAAGTCTCAACATGCAAACTTCTACGAATAGTTAGTGGATTCAAAACAACATTCCTGTCTTTGGGAGAGCATCTTTGTAGATCTATATTCAAAAGGTAAAAAAGCAGAGTGACTAAGATTTGCCTCAAAGAACAGTCAGATAAACTCTTTAGGGTAAGCACTGTTGATTTCACGAACAGGTCAATTTTTACCCTTCCGAACCTTATGTTATAGACTTTTTTATTGTTTTTTCCAGATGTAACATCTATACAGTACAGTGCACTATCATCATTTACATTATATCAGAGCGCACATCACACATCTCCACAAGTCAACATGACATTTCTAGCTACAGCTATTTGGATAGAGTTCCCCTCTGCTGTTTAGAGTCTAATGCATACATTAAAGGTCAACCAAACATTCCTGAGCATTAGTCATGGAAAACAAATAGATAATAAATGAACACCCTATATCTTTAGGGCGTAAGGACACAGGTAGTTCTTATGCATATACCTTTAATTGTGTTTTACAATCCACCATATCTTCCACTAAGTGTTGCAGTTTAGGGGCTTATTTGCTCCCCATTTCATGGCTACTCTCCGTTTAACGAGAAGTAAGGCTATCGCTATGAACCTATGGTTAGGTGGTTTCATTGGCTTCACAAGACCCAGCAGACATAGTTAAGGAGTGTTGCCAACAGTGTAGGAGACCATGGTCACCAGAGCATTTGTTACCTCAGTTCAGATCAGATTAATCATTGGGCAAGCCAATGTCATATGTAGAAAGTCTGCTTGCGCAAGCCCACATTGCACACACCTGCCACTATCTCTTAACCCGAATTTGTGTAGTCTATCTGGAGTGTAATACAATTTTTAGAGGAACCTAAAGTGGATAATGCGTAGGTAGCAGTTTGGGGTGAGCATACCCGTGCAGGGTGAATTCATTACCGCATTCCATCTGCCCAGGGATTTATTCAAGTCTCTGTTGGTCTCCATTAGAGCTGCAGAGTATAGCTTAACTGTGAGATGCCAGCGTGGAGAGGTAGTAAGGAGTGTTTGTAGAGTTTGATGGACAGGTGTTTATAGCAGGAAGGTTGAGTAGGGAACTTTAATGGCCATTCACAGATGCAGGTAGTTGAACCTAAGCAGTGGGGTTTGTGATGTATTGGATGCTGAGTCTGTAAAGGTCATCAAGGTACCCTCCTTAAACAAATACCCCATTGTGTGCAGGCCTCCGTCTATCATCATGGTGCGAGCTTTTTGTTCCAGTGTTACAGATATGTCTGGATGTTACATGAAGAGTAATGCCAGGGCATAGATAGCGGTGTTATGGGCTTATTGTCTCAGGGATCTCCATGCGGTAGTTGTACACTGAATAGTGTTAAACTCAGAGATAGACATAGTAGGTCGTCTTTGAAAAAGAATATCAGTGGGCAGTGGGATGGGATGTGCATCGTCGGCTTCTGAAGCAACATGAGGGATGAACTCATGAGGGTGGTACCGCTAATATTCAAAGTGTGCATGAGCCCATAAAGTGTGTAGTTGCTAATCCTCCCAGGGCATTCGACAATATAACTATTTCACATCGAATATGGGTTTGTTTACTCACCCTCTTGAGTGTAATCTTGTGCAAGCATATGGTTCTGTAATGGGGTATCTCTGTGTATAGTCATAATCTGTAAATAGACCTGCCCATGTGCGTGGACCCTGGAGCAATCAAAATAGTCTCTTAAGTTGTCTTCATCTGCAGTCCTGCATAGACACTTAAGAGAAAATCAAAGACAAATAATGCAGCCTAACATTAACCAGGCTACATTGGCCAGCACTTCATCCTGAAGTGAAAAAGGATAGCCAAATAATATATAAATGTATACATTTTACAGTGTTTCACACCTAGAGAACTCCCCTTCACAAAAATCCTTTGACATGATAGAGAGGAAGGGTTGGACAGAAAGCCTCATAGGCTGCCATTATGTGTCTGGAAAAGGGATACCGTGCCTTTAAGGAACACTCCAGAGACCCTTGGTATCCCATGATGCACAGCCCCAGGCAAGTTACTTTCAGTTCTTTTTTCCGGCTCCTGCTAGCAGGACCCAGGAGCATTGAGCTCTACCGTTTTGGTTATATCTTCAATTTTGGGATATTTTCCAGTGAGAATTGTGTTTCACTCGATGTCTGGGGTCTTCCTCTTCCAGTTGCTGTCTTTTTTTTAAAATATTTTTATTTGCATTTTATCAAAACTCAACGTTACAGTCGTGAAATCAGCAGTATATACACCTCTACTCCCACGCCCACCCACCTCAAAGCCACAAATTTTTGTCACAATATGCAACATCCCAGTTCAACGTCCACTGACATAAGGTACCATTATCACATCGTATCCCACCCGGAGCTCTCTTGTCGATGCTCTTGCGACTGAATAGTCAGATTTTCAAGTTCCCCCCTCACAACCCCCCATCCAACCCATGATAATGCCGCCATTTGGTCCAGACCCTTCGAAATTTTTTCGGGCACCCCCTTGCTTTATATGTCACTCTCTCGGCTGCCATGTAAAGGTCCAACCCTCTTCTCCATTCTTCTAGTCCTGGCGGCTCCGGTGACCCCCAGTACTTTGCAATGTCCCTTTTCGCTACTATAAGTGCAAGAACCAGGAAGGTGAGGAGTGGGCGTGGCAGGTCTACCTCATTAGTCATATCCAATAGTGCCAGCTTGGGTTCCTGCTGGAGCGGGACCCCCAAAACCTCCCCCAGTACCGTGAATATGTGCGTCTAGTAAATTTGTATCGTGTCACATGCCCAAATGGTGTGATAAAAGTCTCCGTCGTGTTGACTGCATCTAAGACAGTGTGAGTCGTCTATTTTCCCCATTCTGTGGAGTCGCACTCTATCGTAGTAGGTTCTATGCAGCACTTTGAACTGAATAAGGCGTAGTCTTGATTTAATTGCCACCTCCCGGGGATGCATTAATACAGTGTCCCAGTCCAGATCGTCCATGCCTCCCACCTCCGCCTCCCATGTGTGTCTAAGCCTCGCCAGGTCACGTAGCATATTGTTAGTTAAGGATTTGTATGTGAGGGAGACTGTCTTTTCTTGTATCCGTTCTTGGAGGAGCTGTCACTCCAATGGTGCATATTCTGGGATATCGCTTAGTTGGAGGTTCTGGGCCTGCCACGCATGTCGCAGCTGTGTGTATTTGAAGAGCTGTGAGTGGTGCAGCCCAAATTCGGACTTTAGGGCCATAAAGGATTTCAGCTCCCCTTTGGCGATCACATCACCTATAGTGGAGATGCCTATGTCGTCCCATCTTCGGAAGCCTCGTAGTTTATTGAGCTCCGTTAACCACTGACCGTGCCATAGCGGCGTCTGCCGGGTGGGCTTCTTCTCCCATCCGCCACGTGGCCTTAGTCCACGCATTTAGTGTAAGAGTCGTCGCTGGGAGGAGCGGTGTCCGTCTCGTGCCCCCATATAGATAGTATAATAAGTTCTGTGGCAATAGTTTAAGCCTCTCTAGTGCGTAAGTGGGGTGGTCCGCCGGGGCATGTAGCCAATCATTAATCGGTGCCATGTGTTCCGCCCAATAGTGGGCCTCCAGGTTAGGGAGTGAGATCCCCCCACTATATTGGTGTCTTTGGAGCGTAGTCAGGGCCACTCTAGGTTGCTTACCAAGCCAAAGAAAGGTCCTCAGGTCCGAGTGGATTTTAGCTATTAACGTTGTCGGAAGTGGGTAGTATTCGTTCTGCAGGGCATAGAGATATTTAGGTAGGATGATCATCTTATACATGGCCGCTCGGCCTTGAAGTGTGAGGGGGAGCTGTCTCCAGCGGTCCATCTCCGCCACGGAGTTCATTATGATCCGTTCCAGATTCTTTTGGAATGATAGCGTCTTATCGAGGGTGATGTATATCCCAAGATATTGGAAGCCCTCCGTCGTCAGTAGTTGCCCCGGTAGCCTCCCCCAGCAATCTCGTCCCCTAGGGTCGTACAAGATAGATTTGTGCCAATTTATTGTGTATCCCGCTCTTCTACGATAGTGTTCTAATTCCCGGAAGAGCTCCGGGACCGTGGTTTTTTGTTTCATAATATACAAAAGGACATCATCTGCATAGAGTGATATCTTTTCTTGTGTGGGGTCTGCGTCATTTCTTTCAAAACCGGTGATACCCTCATTGTTCGAGGCATGTGGGCTGCTGAATTCACATCTTATGCATAGATCGTCGCCTAGTGTTGGGTCCGGATGATTGCACATTGTTGTCCTGGAAGAGTCTTCCAAGTATCACGAGATAGGTGGCTCCTCCCCTGGACTACAGTGCGCATGGGCATCCTCTCCATCCTCAGATTGTTTTTTTCCGCCATTGGGTTCGGATGTACTTTTCTTAACTCCAGTTCGGAAACTTTTCTACAAGGTCAAAAGGCCTTCGGGGTCGTCGGTATTGTTCTTTCGATCGGTGCCGAGTTCTTGTTCCAGTTTCTTTCGAAGCAGGACGTCGAAGAGCGCCGCGTGGACTTTTTGACACCAAAGGCACGATCGTCGATGGAACGGAGCCCGTTCAAACGATTCCCCCTTTGTAATTCAAAATACCCGCACATCGATGTACACCCGGTGTGCAACAAGTGCTTATCACCAGACCACAACGAGGACAACTGTCTAGCTTGTACTCGGTTCCGGTCGAAGAAGACGCTTAGGCTCCGACGTGCAGCGAGACAAACAATGAAGAAGCCAGCGCCCGACCCGGTGAATATCTTCGACGAAGACGACGATGAGGTTGTCGAAACTGAGGATCCAGAACAGACGTCGGATCCAGGTTCAGAACACGAATCCACCTACTATGAAGACGACGAAGAGCACGTCGTTGACGATGAACCCGTCGAAGGGGTAAGGGACGACGTGTCCCCCATCGGAGCAGACGATGACGACTCGAGTGATGAACCAGGCCCAACAGTTGGTACTGGGCCTAAACAAGACACTCTTAAACTTTCCAAGGCTCCGGTCGAGGCATCGCCGAAAGGCCTTAGCCAAGATCAAATTAAGCATTCTATAGCCCCGCGTCGACGGACAGCGACACAAACAAAGGACTCGACTCTCAAAAGGACCTTGAACCGAGGCACCGAGTCGAAAAACAACAGCTCGTCAAAGCCCTCGAGCCGAAAACAAAAGGCGCCTCGAAGGAGCAAGTCGAATCGACAAAAAAGAGCGCACCTCCGACGCAAGCACCAAAGTCGACGCAAAGTAAAAAGCACGACGACAAGGCAAAGTCTGTCGGTCCCATATCGGCGCCAGGACAGAAACCACCGATAAAATTCGGACTGCCCCCGACAGCACGGCCTAAGGCTACCGATCCAAAAAAAAGGGATCGAACATTCCAAAACTGTGACACTTGGGAAGAGGAGTCATCCTCAAGAAGCAAGCGTTGTGTATCAGGAGCCCTCCTATGATGAACAGTCGAAGCTCCATATCGACGCCGACACTGGTACACTTACTATTTATCAAAGAAAGTTCAGGTCGGAAAATCCTCTGGAATCCTATAAAATTCCACTAAAAAAGAAAAGGGACTCTTCCACATCGCCTGTCCTTTTTGAGAGTGTGCAGTACCATGACCAAGACACTTATGCATACTCACCCACACGCTCTACTGAGGAGCTAGGGTACAACTATGAAGAACAATATAGTTACCCTGCGGACAATGATCAAGATGACCAGGCTCAAACCTGCACAGACACTGCTGACCAGGGGGAGTCACAACCTATCCCTGATACTCCCTCTTATCCTGTAAAGACTTCGCCCACAGAGGATACAGCGGCGTTTAGCGCACTGATAGAGAGGGCAGCACATAATCATGATGTGGACATGCATGCTGACCCAATTGAGGAGGATTTCTTGTTTGACACTTTCTCCACTTCAGAGAAATCAGTTAAAACATTGCCAATGCTAAAGGGTGTCCTCAAACACTCAGGAGACATTTTTAAGGAGACCACCAGAGCAAGGGTTATTAACCCCCGAATTGAACGAAAATACAGACCGGCGCCTGTGGATCCTACATACATTAAGGGCCAGATGCCGTTGGACTCTTTGGTAGTCTCCAATGCTCGTAAACAGGCCAACTCACAAACTACTGGTGATGCTCCTCCAGACAAAGAGTCTAACGTGTTAGAAGCTTCTGGGAAAAGGGTGGCTGCACAAGCAGCTAATATCTGGAGAATCTCCAACACACAGGCTCTATTAGCCAAATATGATAGGGCACATTATGACACATTAGAGCAACTGCTACAACATTTGCCTGATGCCTACAAAGAAGGTGCAGAAACACTAATACAGGAAGGGAAACTCATATCCAACGCTTCCGTTAAATGTGCGCTGGACGTAGCTGACACTGCAGCCAGGGCCATCAACACTAGTGTCATGCTCAGGAGGCATGCTTGGTTGCGTATCTCAGGGTTCAAACCAGAGATTCAAACAACTTTATTAAATCAGCCTGTAAACCCTGATTTTTTATTTGGCCCTGATGTGGACTCCATCTTAGAAAAAATTAAAAAAGACACTGAGACAGCCAAATCTATGGGGGCCTTGCAGTCTCAACAATTCAGAGGTGGTTCCTTTCGTCGCTCCAATAACAGAGGAGCTTCAAGAGGACAGGCGTCCCAGCAGACTCAATACAACAAAGGGAACACACAAACCACCTATACTTAAACAAGCAGAGGTTGATACCGTGGCAACAGCAGTAAAGGCAGAGGACGAGGGAATAACAACACCAGATCCTCCGCCAATACTAAGCAGTGACGCCTTGTCGCTGCCCCCGGAACATATAACACCGGTCGGGGGCAGATTACAACAGTTCCTGCCAGTCTTGGAAAGCATTACCACAGACAGGTGGGTAAGACAACACATTCACTATGGTTATTGTCTAGAGCTAACATCCACTCCACCCAACATACCCCCAAAACACTGTCCTATGTCCGCAGAGCACATAGACTTATTGCGCAAGAAGTTATCAGCATGCTGCAAAAAGGGGCCATAGAACTCGTCCCTATACAAGAACGGGGTACAGGGGTGTACTCTCTGTACTTCTTAATCCCCAAAAAGGACGGGTCTCTCAGGCCAATACTAGACCTCAGGCCCCTAAACCAATACATCTTGTCCGAACATTTTCACATGCTCACTTTACAGCAAGTTCTACCACTACTCAGTCAGGGAGACTTCCTCGCTACCCTAGACTTAAAGGATGCATATTTCCACATACCAATACATCCAGCACACAGGAAGTATCTCAGGTTTACCATACAAAACCAGCGCTATCAATTCAAGGTACTGCCTTTCGGGGTGACCACAGCCCCCCAGGGTGTTTACCAAGTGCCTAGCGACAGTGGCTGCACACCTACGGAGAAACCATGTTCACGTCTACCCCTATCTGGACGACTGGCTCATCCAAGCGAAGTCAGCCCATCAATGTGCCAGTCACGTGTCCCGCACTATTCACCTCCTACACAGCTTCGGATTCTCATTAAACTACCCAAAGTCTCATCTTCAGCCCGCCCACGCACAGCAGTACCTGGGAGCTACAATAGACACTCTGGCGGCGAAGGCGCAGCCAAACTCAGCCAGAATCAACAGCATTCAGTTACTCATTCAGAAATTCAGACCCCAACACTCGCTCACAGCAAGAGTGTTTATGCATTTGATAGGCATGATGGCCTCCTGCATTTTCATAGCCCCTCACGCGAGACTACACATGCGTCCGCTCCAGGAGTGCTTAGCACAGCATTAGAATCAGGCTCAGGGACAATTGAAAGACCTAGTGTTGGTGACCGGTCGCGCATACAGCTCTCTGCATTGGTGGAAACCACAAAACCTTTGCAAGGGACGACCGTTCCAAGTGCCTGTACCACAAATAGTGCTGACGACGGACGCATCGCTCCTGGGATGGGGAGCGCATGTCCTCCATTACACAGTGCAGGGGCTATGGACGACACAGCAGAGGCGGATGCACATCAACCTGCTGGAACTGATGGCAATCTTTATGGCGCTAAAAGCCTTCAAGGTACACTTGTGCAACAAAGTCGTGTTAATCCGGACAGACAATATGACTGCCATGTACTACATACAGAAGCAGGGAGGGACACACTCTCCACAGTTGTCCCATCTAGCGCAAAGCATGTGGAAGTGGGCCATTCAGAGAAACATCTTCCTCATGGCAGAACACCTCCCAGGCAAGGACAACCAGATGGCAGACCTGCTCAGCAGACACAGCCACCAGATGCACGAGTGGGAGATACATCCCTCAGTGCTGCAGCCGTACTTCCAGCGGTGGGGTCACCCAGAAATAGACCTGTTTGCCACAAGGGAAAATGCAAAATGCCAAAGCTTCGCCACCAGGTTTCCACATCCGCAATCTCAGGGCAATGCGATATGGATGAACTGGTCAGGCAGGTTTGCGTACGCTTTTCGCCCAGCCCCGCTCATACCACTAGTGGCACGCAAACTGCGACAGCACTCACTTACACTAATCCTAGTTGCTCCAACATGGGCGAGGCAACCCTGGTACACCACGTTCCTAGAACTTTCTGTGGTTCCTCATCAAAGGCTGCAATTAACACCCAGCCTTTTAACGCAGAGCCATGGCGACATTCAGCACCCAGATCCGCAACAGTTGAACCTTGCGATCTGGCTCCTGAGGTCATAGAGTTTGGTTACCTCAACTTGCCTCCCGACTGTATGAATATTATCAAAGAAGCAAGGAGGCCTACTACCAGGGCATGCTATGCGGCGAAGTGGAAGCGATTTGTCATCTATTGTAAAAATAATGACATAAATCCGCTAGATGCATCTACTCAAAACATCATCTATTACCTCCTACATTTACACAGATGCAATCTGGCTTACAGCTCCATTCGTATACATTTAGCTGCAGTGGCAGCTTATCTTCAAAACAGGCAGCACCTTTCACTCTTCAGGGTACCTGCTATCAAAGCTTTCCTGGAGGGACTCAAACGAATCATTCCTCCAAGGCACCCACCTTCACCTGTCTGGAACCTCAACGTGGTTCTTACCAGACTAATGGGACCACCTTTTGAACCGCTACACTCCTGTGAGATACAATTCCTAACGTGGAAAGTAGCTTGCCTAGTTGCCATTACATCACTCAGAAGAGTTAGTGAGCTGCAAGCCCTAACTATTCTATAACTATACAAATACACGCTAATAGGGTAGTGCTGCGAACTAACCCTAAATTTATGCCAAAAGTGGTGTCCCAGTTTCACATCAATCAAGCTATTGAACTGCCAGTATTCTTCCCTAATCCAGATTCCGTGGCAGAACGAGCTCTACATACCCTTGACGTTAAAAGAGCTCTTCTGTACTATATAGACAGAACAAAACTTTTCAGAAAGACTAAACAACTGTTTGTTGCCTTTTCACCACAGCACAAAGGCTACCCCATTTCCAAATCAGGTATAGCCAGATGGATTGTTAAGTGCATACAAATTTGTTATCAAAAAGCTAAACGCACTTTAACAGTTCCCCCAAGAGCGCATTCAACACGCAAGTTAGAGGCATCCATGGCTTTCCTAGGAAACATTCCTCTAGAAGACATATGTAAGGCAGCCACATGGACTACCATACATACATTTACCAAACACTACTGCGTAGATTTACACTCCAAACAGCAGGCAGCTGTAGGGCAGGCTGTACTCAAGACTCTTTTTCAGACTGCTGCAGCTGGCACGGGCAACCGCCGCTAAGAGGGGACTGCTATACATTCTATGCATAAGATGTGAATTCAGCAGCCCACATGCCTCGAACGGAATATGCTACTTACCAGTATGCATCTGTTCTTGGCATGTAGGGCTGCTGATATTCACATCGCCCTCCCTCCTCCCCGGTGCCTGTCGTAGCTGTAGCATTCAGAATTAATCTCTAGCATGGACATTGTATTGTATTGTATGGCGCATTTGTAAAGCGTATCTGTCACCCAACGGGTATCCTGGCGCTGTGATCATTCATGGCCTGAACACAAGAAACATTACATTAACAGTCAGCTACAGTGTCCTTGGAAACAGATGAGTTTTTAATCCCCTTTTAAAAGAAGAGAGGTCTCCCAGGCTACGGAGGGACAATGGCAGCGCATTCCACAGCCTGGATGCAGCATAACCAAAGGAACGGGCACCCATCCGAATCCTCCGGATCTTGGGGACTGCCACTAAATAAGCGCAGCCAAACGCAGAGGTCTGGTAGGGGTATACCAGGAGAACAGTTCCCGCAGAGAAGTCGGTCCCTGGCCATGAAGAGCCCGAAAGACCAGGCACAAGGCTTTAAATTCCACACGCTGGGGGGTGGGCAGCCAGTGAAGATCTTTAAGTGCCGCTGAAGAGGAGTCAAGGCGCCGTCGAGAAAGCGCCAGTTTTGCAGCAAAGTTCTGAACCCGCTGCAATTTGCCCAACAATATGATAGGAGCCCCCAGAAGCAGTGCGTTGCAGTAATCGAGTCTGCTCATGATGATACTCCGCACCACTTCTGGTCTGGCATGGGTCGGGAGAAATGGAAGGATCTTCCGCAACGAGCGCAGCAGCGCCATGCAGATGGACACAGTTTTATTTACAAAACCATCCAGTTGTAAATTGGATTCCATCATCACTCCCAGATTGCGAACCGAGTCGGATGCTGATACCGTGCCCTGGAAGGAAAGCGGCCAGAAATCTTGCGAGAGGGGACGCAGGATACGATCAGCTGAACAATTGAGCACCTCAGTCTTAGAACTGTTGAACTGCAAAGAGTTGTTACCCAGCCATTCCGCCATGCTGACCATACAATGATGGAAGGTCTCCAGCGACACTGCATCCTTACCCTCAAAAGAGAAGATCAGTTGAGTGTCGTCGGCATAGTTGGTGACTGCGATGGCGAAAGACTTAATAAGCCTGATCAGAGGGCGGAGGTAGAGATTAAAGAGGATGGGACTGACGGCCGAGCCCTGGGGTACGCCCTGCTCAACCCTTTTGATGGAAGACTTAAAGTGAGGCAGGGCAACCACCTGATGTCTGTCGGCAAGGTACGACACCAGCCAGTCTAGGGCCCGGCCCACCACCCCAGCCTCTTCCAGTCTCCTGATCAGGATACCATGGCTGACCGTATTGAACGCTGCCGACATGTCGAGCAGCACTAAAAATGCCGGTCGGCCTTGGTCGACACGCGAACGAAGGTCATTCAAAACAGTCACCAAGGCTGATTCAGTTCCGTGAGCTGGTCTAAAGCCAAACTGCGTCGAGTCCAGATAATCATTTGTCTCCAAAAAACTGGACAGATGTTTTGTGACCAGTTTTTCCAGGATTTTGATCGGAAAGGGGAGCAATGATATCGGTCGATAGTTTCCTGGACAGGAAGGGAATGGACATCACTTACTGTATCATACTCCATCCCTGCCACAATGGCGAAAAACAATCTGAGGATGGAGAGGATGCCCATGCGCACTGTAGTCCAGGGGAGGAGCCACCTATCTCGTGATACTTCGAAGACTCTTCCAGGACAACAATGTGCAATCATCCGGACCCAACACTAGGCGGCGATCTATGCATAAGATGGGAATATCAGCAGCCATACATGCCAAGAACAGATGCATACTGGTAAGTAGCATATTCCTTGTCGGATCCTGGCTGCAAGTACCTCAATGGTAAGGGCAAAGAGGAGGGGAGATAGGGGGCAGCCCTGACGGGTCCCTCTCTGGATCTGGAATTCACGCGATAGCCTTCTGTTTACCCTCACCCTGGCTCTTGGTGCAGTGTAGAGGAGCTGGACCCACCTCTGGAACTTAGGGCCAAAACCAAATTTGTGTAGCACGGCATAAAGGAACGGCCAGTGGACCGCGTCGAAGGCTTTCTCCGCATCGAGGGAAAGAAACCAGTGTGGGTCGTTCCTTCCCTGTACTTCCTGTAGCCAATTATGGGTACGCCTAAGGTTCAATCTAGTAGCTCTGTCCGGTAGGAAGCCTGTTTGGTCCAGATGTATAAGATCTGGGATCACTGACCTCAGGCGGAGCGCCAGAATTGTCGCTAGAAGTTTCACTTCCGTGTTCAGGAGGGAGATGGGGCGGTAGGACGCACAGTCCTCTCGCGGTTTGCCCTCTTTATATATCGGGACGATCGTAGCCAGGGAGAGGTCTGGGGGGAGTCCCCCCTCCTGGTAAGACCCGGTAAAGAGACCCTTTAAGTGGCGGGCCAATAGGTCCGCCGTGCGTTTAAAAAACTCAGCTGGGTTACCTTTCGGCCCTGGTGTTTTACCCGGTCTCAGTCTGGCTACAGCTTCAGATATGTCGTCTACTGTGATGTTCTCCTCCAGCACCAGGAGGGCCTCAGAAGACAGCGCGGGCAGGTCCGTCTGTGCCATATAGTGTATAGCTTCCTCTCGTGTCCCTAGGTCCCTGGCTGCGTAGAAGAGTTCGTAGTGTGTTGCGAATGTTTCAGCTATTTGTGCATCAGCACTGATAATCATCCCGTCTGCATTCCTAACGTGATCCACCCATCTAGTTGCGCGCTACTTTTTACTTAGCCAAGCTAGTAGCTTGCCTGACTTATCCCCCACATCATAAAGACGATGAAGGGTGGCCAGGGATTGGGTTTTCGCCTCATTAGTAACCAGCTCTCTGTACTGTCTCTGTTCCCGGTCGCAGCGGCGCCGACTTTCTCCTCAGGAGAGTCTACCTCCAAAGCATCCTACCCGAGGCCTGCTCGTAAGAAGAGGAGAGTACTTAGGTCTCCAGACTCTGATTACTCAAGGACCTACTCGCCCTCAAGGCCTAGGACTCCTACTCCGCCACCTCAACAGCTACCTCCTCCTCCTCCTCCTCCTCCGCCTCCTCTTCCACCTCAGCCTCTACAACCGAGGCCTTTGATTCCGGCTCAGCCGCCTCTTCTTCCACAACAGCTGGTGCTGGTGGGTCCAGCGAGACCCAGGAAACCAAGGTCAAGATCGCAGGGGAGGCATCGCTCTCTCGGTGAGCGTAGATCTTCAACCGGGTCACGACATTGTCATCGTAGAGAGAGTTCGGGGGCCAGGCATACCAGATACACGGACTCTTCCAGTACAGGAGGTATTCGCCTACTTTGTCTGACTCTCCTCCAACGAGGGTGTCGCCAGTGGATGACATCATGACGTTTCAGGACGTGCTGTTGAGGAGAGCAGCGAAGTTTGGGATAGCACTGGTGGTGCACACCCCTTCCACCTCTGTCATCTTTGAAACGCTACAGCGTAAGAACCTGTATCGCCCTTTGCTGCCTTTGGTGCCAGGGTTGGAGGAACTGGCCGTGGAGCTGTTTCTGACGCCGGCCTCGGTGAAGTCTGCCCCATCCCGGTTGCAGAAGAAGTACAGGCCCCCAGATTCCAATCCGGCATTTTTAAGAACGGATCCTGCCCCGGATTCGGTTATCGTTACAGCAGCAAAGAAGCAACACTCTACTACTCCTTCATCAACTGTCCCTCCAGACAAGGAGAGCCGTCATATGGATTCGGCAGGGAGAAAGGTCTGCAGTATGGCAGCCACGTCTATGAAAGCTGCGAGTTCGACAGCACTTCTGGGTTGGTATGACCGCTCCTGTGGGACTCCCTGCAACAATTCATTTAACTCCTCCAGAGGGACAGAAGGGAAGATTTCCCGGAGATCTTGAATGAGGACATGATGGTTTCCAACCAGGTCATCAGAGCGGCTGCGGATGCCTCTCTCCTGGCTGCTCATGGGTACTGTCATGGAGTAAATTTGAGATGCCACTCCTGGTTACGCCTTACCTTTCCTAAGCCGGAGGCACAGCAGTGTATTGCCAACTTGCCCTTTTCGGGGACTACCCTCTTCGGGACTCATGCGGATGAGGAGATGGCCCGCATGAAGGCAGAAGTTGAGACGCTGAAGGCGGTCGGTTTGGAGAAACCAAAGGACCAACGGAAGTCTTTCCGCCCCTTCCAGAGGCGCTACTCCTCCCTACGTTTCCAGCGGGGGCAGGGTCGCCAAGCTGGCCAACAGCAGCAGCAGCAACAACAATATCAGAGGCAGCCCTTCCAGAAGCGTCAGAGGGGCAGAGGGGGTCAGCAGGCCTCATCGGGGAATAAGGGCCCGGCTGAGTTTTGCATGTTGTCCTTGCATCAGATTTATCCTCAGCTGCATCAAGGAGACTGGCTTTGCGCAATAGATCTGCAGGATGCGTACTTCTATGTACCCATTGCAAAGAAACATCGGAAGTTCCTACGCTTCCTAGTCGGCACCAACCACTATCCGTACACCGTATTTCCGTTTGGTCTGAAGTCTGCACCCAGGACTTTTTCAAAATGCATGGCAGTGGTGACGGTTCACCTGAGAAAGAACAAGGTGTTTGTCTACCCGTACCTGGACGACTGGCTGATTAAAGTCTCCACCTTCCAGGAAGCGCAATTGCATTTCAACAGGATGGCTGTTTTGTTGAGCCAACTGAGTCTACACATCAACATGTCCAAGTCTGATCCGACTCCTGTTCAGTGTCCGCAGTACTTGGGAGCCTCCATCGATACTCTCAGAGCAAGCATGTGTCCTTTGGAGGAGCAACACTTATCGATCCTTCGGAAGGCTCAGAATCTCATGTCCGTTTCATCAACGACAGTGAGGACAGTGTTGTCTCTCCTGGGGTCGATGTCTTCTTGCATCTTCCTTACACCACATGAACACCTCCACATGAGACCGCTGCAGGAATGTCAGGAGGATCAGTGGGACCAGAAATGAGGGAGCTGGGAGGACAATATCACACTGTCCCAGCACGCTCAGCAGTCACTGAAGTGGTGGTGTTCAGCGGAGAATCTCCTCAAAGGGGTTCCATTCCACAAGGACATTTCAATACAAACCATTGTGACGGATGCTTCTCTCCAGGGCTGGGGAGCGCATTCGGACCTTCTGCAGATCCAAGGAACGTGGTCCCAGGCAGAGTCCACGTACCATATGAATTTTCTGGAACTCAGAGCTGTTCACTTGGCACTGAAGGCCTTTCATCCGTCCTTCCTGACCAACTCCCTGCTTGTACAGACGGACAACACGACCACGATGTATTACCTCAACAAGCAGGGAGGCTCGAGATCGCGCACACTGTCTCAGAAAGCGCAGGCGATCTGGCACTGTAGTAGGGGTATCGCTGTTATAGTCATAAGTGACTCGCCCTCCTCCCCGGTGGAAGAAACAATGATTACCTGAATGCTACAAGCCTGGCTTTATACACCTTTAAAAAGAACTGAAACTAACTTGCCTGGGGCTGTGCTTCATGGGATACCGAGGGTCTCTGGAGTGCTCCTTAAAGACACTGTATCCCTTTTCCAGACACATAATGGCAGCCTATGAGGCTTGTCTGTCCAACCCTCCCTCTTTATCATGACAAAGGATTTTTGTGAAGGGGAGTTCTCTAGGTGTGAAACTCTGTAAAATGTGTAAATTTATATATTATTTGGCTATCCTTTTTCACTTCAGGATGAAGTGCTGGCCAATGTAGCCTGGTTAATGTTAGGCTGCATTATTTGTCTTTGATTTTCTCTTGTGTCTATGCAAGACTGCAGATGAAGACAATTTAAGAGACTATTTTGATTGCTCCAGGGCCCACGCACATGGGCGGGACTATTCACAGATTATGACTATAACAGAGATACCCCTACTACAGAACTGGAGTTACAGGTGAGAAACTACTCCTTATGAAGAAGGATGAGGGCAGCGTAATGCGGATGTTAATGGATCGATACTGAAATCTTGGCAGGATTATCATCTTTTGGAGTGCTTTCCGGTACGCTAAAGACAGTGGCAACTGGATCCATCGAGCTACTTGGTCCCCTAGCTTAGATTACGCCATCCCATAATTATCTCGCATTACTACCTGTGGGTCTCTATGGATCGAGACACCCAAGTACTTTATTGGCTCGGTGTCCCAGGTCAAAGGAAAGTCCAATGGGGGTGGTTGCGTACACTGTGTCAGAGGTATGACAACCGATTTGGATGAGTTAATGCTTAGACCTGCATAGCTTTCAAATTTAATATATTCCCTGATCAGGGATGATAAATTAGTTGTGGGGTCACGCATGTACAGGACCGTATCATCAGCATATACACATCTCAGTCTAAATCACAGCTCGGTCTCGACATGTCGTAAAAGGTGACGGGACAGCCCTGACGCATTCCTCTTTGAATAAGCAATGGACTTGAGGTGTTACCATTAACACAAAGCTGCACAGCTTGCTCTATGTAAACAAGTTGAATTGATTCGGTAGTACAAATGATGTTAACAGTGGCTGTAATCTGGTGGCTAGTATTTTTGCAAGGATTTAAGCATCCGTATTGATGAGTGACAATTATCTGTACGACTCAGTGTTCAGGTTGCTTCCTCGGCTTTAATAGTGTAATCAGCAGCGCTTCTCAATGGGGGGGAGAGGTATCGCTATCATAGGCTGCTGCATACATCTCAAGGAGACGCGGGGCTAACGGATCACTAAATTCTTTGCAGAAATTACCCTTATAGCGGTCTATCTCTGGTGACTTACCATTAGGTAGGGATCGGATCGCGAATTTCTTCTTCAGTCATGGGCTGCTCGAGATATTCCTGTTGACCGGGGGACAGTCAAGCTAAGGTTATTTTATTGAGATATTCTACGAAGTCCTCCTCTGAGGTCGTTGTATAAGTGGTGTATAGCCGTAGTAAGTAGTCTTTGAATGCTTTTAATATTGACGGTGTCTTATAGCAGTACATTCCTTGCGAATCAACTACTTTAACTATGTGTGCACTGGAACGCATATTTGTGAGTTTGCTAGCAAATGCCCGACATGGCCGGCCACCTTCGCCATATACACGTGCGGAGTGGCGCCAGGATAAGTATTTAACCTCACAATCAGCCATTTATTCATATTCAGACATTTTTCCTCTAATAGTCGCTAAGATCCCGGGTTCTAAGGTCTATGCATGCGTGCTTTCCAGCTTGTGTATGTCCCGTTCCAGCATATGCAATTGTTGGCAGATACCTTGCAGTTTTCCTGCCTGTTTGCCGATAGAAGCTCCACACAGGGTGGGTTCAAAAGCCTCCCACAGTGTAGCAGCACTTTGCCAGAGACCCCGTATTGTGTTCAAAATATTCTAAAATGACCTGTTGCATGTCATTTTTAAATACTGGGTCTAGTAAAGCAGTGGCCGGAAAGCACCACATGAATTGCTGTTGTGTGTGGGAGGGCACAGATAGTATTAGTCTAACAAGAGCATGGTCAGACATGGTCTCAGGTGGTCAATGAAGTCTGTCCAGCGTAAACCATGCGCGTAACTAGCCAGTTGGCAACCTTATGTTAATGGTTACACGGCATGTTGAGAACATTCAGTTATAAGATGGTACAAATGGTAGGCAAATTAGCTAGGCACATATAATACATAAACCTCCGTCGTATGTCAATACAGCCCTGCAGCAAGCTATGGGTGCATTCTCAGTTTTGACAGAAGAGATGGCAAGTCCTCTGGTATGACTTATGACTTATGATGCAGGATCTGGCTTCTCTTCTTGACCAGCTTCTCTGAACTCAACAGAACTGTATCCTGATGTCGTGGCTATCCCACCAGTAGGCACAGGTTTCTAGAAAGCTGTGTATAGTAGGGCACTTGTGTTAATGAGTGGAAGTATTTGTGTGTTGTGTGCTCTAAGTAGAGACCGTAACCTCTTAAACTAAATAAAGTTTTTCCTGCTGCTTTTTGGCACTTAATGAACTAGCCATTTCACAGAAGGATTCCTTAGCATTTAAAAAAAATATTCTCAAGCCTATTCTTGTAGAAATCTTTGTACATTTCCACCAGAGTTTGTCAGCCCATATGCAGATAAGAATCTAAAATAACCTTAGTGACAAACAAAGGCCCATCCCACATAGACCAAACTATCTTGTCTGCAGATCCTTTGCCATTCGAAATCTTTTACATATTAAAGTACATCATTGTAAGAATTACGTATAAGAAATGCATTGCTCAACTTCACATGTGTTTTTGAAATCCTACTTCTCACATTCCATGAGGGAACGGAAGAAATCCAGAGTTAAATTAAGAAGGTAATTCCATGGAGAATGTAAGATTTCCTGTGTTAAATTAAGAAGAGAAACCCCCCCCCCCCTCCCCCCACTCCCCCACACACACACATTGTCTGGGAACGAGAAGGAACAGTACACTGCTGGAAACTGTTTGTGCTTGTTATTACAAGAGACATGCTACATAAAGCAACATTACCCACGAAGGAGCCTGGAAAACTGTAGGGATCAAATAGTTATTTTTGTATTATTATATTTAGGCAGTGAATTTACTTTGGCAACAGCTAAACAGCTATCTCACGTTTCATGCCAGCCAAATGCCTTGCATTGTTCTGAAGAAGCTGTGTATGTGCCCAGAGAGCTTTCAAGCATTAAAAATAGTGGTGAAATAAAGATTTGATGTTCCAGGATTTCCTCATCACTTAACAGTGAGTGGTAAAGTTAAGTGTGCATCTGTGAGAAAGGTCTCTCCCAGGACTCTTATCAAGGTTTTCCAGCTGTGGCGTTGACCTCTCTCAATCAGGCACATGGCTAGATTTAAGTGCTTCGTTTGTACATCATTAGTTATCGGGGATCCTCTGCCCCATGTAGCTCAGGTGACTTGGAGATTCCCTGAGTTTTCCTGGAGCTCTGAATCCCCGCCTCTTAATTTCTGCTGTCTAGAAAGCGAGAAGGGATTTGGTCTTTCTCCCTCTATGACTCATTCAGATGGCCATCGTTGGCCATCCACCTGCACATAATGTAGCAAAGTTTTAGTGCAGCTGCATCTTAAAACCAAGCCTTGCCAAATTAAAAAGGACACCTCCTAAGAATCGGGTAGTCATACACCTTTAGATAGCCACAACTGGAAATGCTTGGTTAGCTACAACTTAAATAATTTTGCTGGCCAATGTTTCATGTACCCCTGCTTTGTACCTCCCTAAGTAATACGAAGCATATAGGAGCAGTTGAAAATTATGAACTCCAATGAATACATTAAGATGATAAATGTACAATCTTAAAACAAAGTTACCTGCGTGACACCCCATTTAGTGGAAGCTGAATAAAAAAATAATAGTGGAAGAGCAAATCGCATGTTCATTATTGCCCTTTAGCTAGGTGTGCATTAGTGTCCCTGTAAGAAGCCTTCACTTTGTGCCCTTGAGAATGAAATTAACATCACCTATAACGCCTCCCCATCTCCCTCCTTCTATTCCCCCACCACCACCACTAACCAAAACAGACGCACACCCTCCAGTTATGGTAGATTGAGTGGATATTTACCCAGCATAATCCTAAATTAGAATCACTGGCACCTTATAGCCCCACTCTGATTGGCGGTTCACTTTGTGTCCCACTGTGAGTAGTGTCGACTAACCAGCAAGAACAAACAAGCACCTGCAGTGCAATAGGTCTCGCATTTGCGAGACTTTGATCTGTTGGCATTGTAAACGATACTGCCTTTTCTTTATTTGTTTATAAAACCTGCATGTGACGTTTATTCTGTGTTTGCAGCCTTTTTGAAACGTAAATTAAAGGCATTATTATTTACAATGCCAATGTGTGCCTGCGCTTTGGTGGTGTTGGTGTAATAGGGGATTAGCATTCTCTAAAATAGTACTTTTATGTTCTAATTCTTATTATGTAGCAATGGAAGTAAATGGGGCATTATTGGGTATGTTACAAAGTAATAGAATACTGTACTAAGGATGCACCAACACGTGTATGTAATTTTTAGAAGTTATTATTTACGATGGGGAATAACATAAGCAAATTACTAATATGGGCGGAGAGTGTGTAAAGCTTAAAGATTAACTGTAGTATAGTATAGTTTTTTGAGTGACGAGCGCATGCGTGTTGCCTGTAGCTCAACCTTAAAATACTGCTTTGTGGATGAACAGCTATTTTTTTGCTTAATTTTGTTAAATTTGTTGAACAGTTTGCTCTGTGATCGTGTTAAAAAAGTGTAGTAAGTATTAATTAGAAGAAGATAGTGGGCGGAACGTAGATGTTAAGCGACACAATAATACGAAAACGTGGGGAAATCAGATAGCATAAACACGATCGAAAGTTACAAAGGCAAAAAATACTTTCACAAGTTACAAAACAAAAACAAAACAATACCATTACAGCTGAGGCTACCGCAATGTGTTAAACAAGCAACAACGGCAAAACGTAGGAAAAAACGAGGGAAAATCAGATGTCACTTAACTCGATCGCAAGCTACATGGGAAATCAAACTGCAATACACTCCATCGCAAGTTAGGTGACAAAATAATAGGAAAATGTGGCGATGGAAGAGTGGCACTTTTTAAAATGATGAACCTCCCCCACTTACTATACATCATTCAGAACACCACCTCTTATCTCTCGGGTAGTTGGTTCCGGGACATAGACGGATCCCCTCCCATGCTGCCGGATCCCGCCCTCTGAAGGAGGCATGGGAATGACAAATCTTCATCTTTACTACTTGGCTACCAAACTCCTTATCGTCCATGATTGGTTCACTGTGGTATGGGCTGACCTGACCTATTGAACTGAGCTTAGAACCATGGACTTTCCGCTAATCCAAGCTTACTTGTAAGGTGGGCCCCCATTCCACAGGCAATCCCACCTATCACCAGAGCGGTCCTGATAGTATGGTGCTCTGCCCTGCCTTACACGCGCTGGGACAAGCGACTCAGTCAACATACACCTCTGTGGAATGGCACATGGCTGCGAGAAGTATCTATCCGTTCGAGGCATGTGGGCTGCTAAATTCATATCTGTAGCATAGATCGCCGCCTAGTGTTGGGTCCGGATGATTGCACATTGTTGTCCTGGAAGAGTCTTCGAAGTATCACGAGATAGGTGGCTCCTCCCCTGGACTACAGTGCGCATGGGCATCGACTCCATCCCCAGATTGTTTTTTTCCGCCATTGGGTTCGGATATGATTTCGACGTCTCCTGTTCGGAATCGTAAAAGTACTTTATCAAGGCCAAAAGGCCTTATTGGCACCGTCGGTATTGTTCGCGTTCGGTCCCGGCTATCTTCCAGCTCGTAGAGTCGGATATCCGGGGGGTCGTGAGACTCTTCGGTGATCGGGGCCTAGTCGACGCAGCAAGACTTCGACGGCATGGAGCGGAGACCATTCAAGAAATGTCCCGTGTGTGGATCCAAGTACCCACACATCGACGTACATCCTGTGTGCAACAAGTGAAGTGCCTGTCGCCGGACCACGACGAGGCCAACTGTATGGCCTGTTCCAGATTTCGATCGAAAAAGACGATCAAGCTTCGGCGCGTGGCGCGCCTTGAGGCCCAGCGATCGGCTCCAGCACCAGTGGACATCTTTGACGACCCCGCGGAAGACGAGCAAGTGCGTCACCTGCAGATTTCCCCTACCCCGGTGGAGGTAGAGTCCGAAGACGGAGCTGACGACCACAGTCCCGACATTGAAGAAATCGTCGTGAAGGTAGGGGACGACGACGAAGCATATGGGGCCATGGAAGATAGCTCGGAGGAAGAGCTATGCCCCGTTCGTACTCTTACGAAGGCTCAGGTCACGGGATCGCCACGCGGCCTTACCCACGACCTTACACCTTGATCCACGGCCCGCCTTCCGGCTCGGCTACGGACACCTTCGCGGAGCCGCCATTGCTGAAAACGAAAACGAAACCCTCGGTACCGGTGAAAACAAAGATGGCCGACACGCCATCGAAACCGAAGACGTCCGCTCCGGTGCGGACGCCGTCATCTTCGGGGGCCCCCACACAGGCGCAAGCTACTGACCAGGCTAAGGTGCTGAAGGTGTTTAAGGAGCCAAGCTCGAAGAAGCCCATCGGGTCGGAGTCTACCAAGGGAGACAAGCTGACGCCCAAGAAGACTGCCGAGCCTGCATCGGGAAAGTCTGTCGCGCCGAAAACCAAGGGGCCCGTTGACGCGAAGTCGGTGAAGGCCGCCGAGCCGAGGTCTGGGGCCGTGACCCCTACAGGGAAACCGATCGATCCGAAGCCATCGGCATCGACGTCTACGGTAGTGGACAGTGATTGAAGTGCACCAGTCACGAGTGTTCCTCGACCGGACAAACACAAGTCAGCCACGCTCGGGTCTTCCCCAGGGGGCGGGCCACGGACATCGGTCGGATCGACGAAACCGTCCGCTTCCTTTACGAAGCAGGTCTCAGACTCCCTCAAGCACCTTAAGGACAAGGCTTCGGCATCGGAACCGAAGACTCCTTCCGCACCGAAGCTAACAGACGCACCGAAGACCACATCGGCACCGCTCATCTACACGTTGCCGCCTAAGGTGGCGCCGAAGGCCTTTGCACCGCGGTCGGTGCCCAAGGACACCGTGTCGACGTCCACTCCACCGGCTGGGACCGTGGGTCCTCGACACCCTTTGGTTGAAGAATGGTCGGAGCATTTCATCGATGCCGACACCGGCAAACTCACGCTATACAAGAGGAAGATTACTTCCCAACCTTTGCAGTCCTTTACCATTCCTCTGAAACGTAAAAAGCCTGCAGCAGACACCCCAGTTCTGGTGGAGCAGATTCTTCCTCAGCATAGGCGGAGTGCAACACCTTCACCCACATACTCAGATGGGGATGGAGGGGACCAAGATGAGGAGTACAACTTCCCTGCTCATACGGAGCCTGATGAGCAGCAGGAATCATGGATGGATACTGGTGATCAAGGGGACCAGCAGACGGTCCAGGATCCACAGGTCTATAACGTAAAGCCGTCCCCCCACTGAGGACTCTGCGGCGTTTAATGCCTTAATCGAAAGGGCGGCTACCAACCATAAGGTGGAGATGCATGCTGACCCCGTGGAAGTGGACTTCCTTTTTGACACTTTCTCTACTGCTGAAAAGACTGTCAAGACTCTCCCAATGTTGAAAGGGGTCCTTAAGCATGCGGCAGACATTTTCAAGGAACCCACAAGATCCCGGGTGGTGAACCCACGCATTGAGAAGAAATACAGACCGGCACCTGGCGACCCCACTTACATCCGGGGCCAGTTGCCTTTGGACTCTTTGGTGGTCTCTAATGCCCGCAAGAGGGCAAACTCCCAAACGACGGGTGAAGCTCCTCCCCCAGACAAAGAGTCAAAAGTGCTGGAGGCGTCTGGGAAGCGGGTAGCAGCTCAGGCGGCCAACATATGGCGCATCTCAAACACGCAAGCTCTGTTGGCCAGATACGATAGGGCGCACTACGACACCCTAGACCAGCTGTTACAACACCTCCCAGACCAGTTTAAAGAGGGAGCTGAAATGCTTATTCAGGAGGGGAAGCTCGTCTCCAACGCTGCTATAAAGTGTGCGCTAGATGTTGCGGACACAGCAGCGAGAGCGATCAACACTAGTGTGATGCTGAGACGTCAGGCATGGCTCCGCATCTCGGGATTCAAGCCAGAGATACAAACTACTATCCTCAACCAACCCGTTAATCCAGACATGTTGTTTGGCCCAGAGGTGGACACCACCCTAGAGAAGATCAAAAAAGATACCGAGACTGCCAAGTCCATGGGAGCTCTCCAGTCACAACAATTTAGAGGGAACACTTTTCGTCGCTCAGGCAATCGAGGTGTTAACAGAGGGCACATGTCGCAGCAGACGCCATTCAATAAAAGTGGTGCGCAATCCTCCTACAGCAAGCAGGGCAGAGGTGGATACCGTGGAAACAGTGCCAAGGGTAGAGACAGAGGCAACAACAGTTCCCGTTCCTCTACCGCCAACAAACAGTGACTCCCTGTCACTGCCCCCGACCATCCAACACCTGTCGGGGGGAGACTCCAACAGTTCCTGCCCGTCTGGAAGTCCATCACCACAGACAGGTGGGTCAGGAAACTTATCCAGTTCGGCTATTGTTTAGAACTGACATCCACCCCACCACCCATGCCCCCAAAACACCGTCGTATGTCAGCAGAGCACTTGCACTTATTGCAGCAGGAGGTTCTAGTGATGCTGCAAAAAGGCGCAATAGAGCTCGTGCCGGTGGGGGAGGAAGGCACAGGGGTTTATTCCCTGTACTTCTTAATCCCAAAAAAGGACGGCTCACTCAGACCGATTCTAGACCTACGCCCCTTGAACCAGTACATTCTTTCAGAACACTTCCACATGTTGACACTGCAGCAGGTTCTTCCCTTGTTACAACAGGGAGACTTCCTCGCAACCTTGGACCTCAAGGATGCTTACTTTCACATACCACTCCACCCCTCCCACAGAAAGTACCTCAGGTTCACCATCCAAAACAGGCATTACCAGTTCAAGGTACTCCCCTTCGGAGTGACCACTGCTCCCAGAGTGTTCACAAAATGTCTGGCGACAGTGGCGGCACACCTTCGGAGACAGAGTATACATGTCTACCCTTATCTGGACGACTGGCTCGTGCAGGCAAAGTCAGCCCAGCAGTGCGCCGCAGACATGTCCCACACCATTCACCTCCTTCACAGTCTAGGATTTACACTGAACTACCCAAAGTCACACCTTCAGCCAGCCCATGTGCGGCAGTATTTAGGCGCGACGATCAATACTCTGGCTGCCACAGCTCAGCCAAACCCAGCGAGGATCGACAACATCCAGGCGCTGATCCAAAAGTTCAGACCACAACACTCACTCCCAGCGAGAGTGTTCATGCAGTTGATAGGCATGATGGCCTCCTGCATCTTCATAGTCCCGCACGCGAGACTCCATATGCGTCCGCTCCAAGAATGCTTGGCGCATCAGTGGACTCAGGCTCAAGGACAACTAAACGACCTAGTGTTGGTGACGGGTCGGGCATACAGCTCTCTGCATTGGTGGAATCCACACAACCTTTGCAAGGGCCGACCGTTCCAGGAGCCTGTGCCACAGATTACACTAACAACGGACGCATCTCTCCTGGGATGGGGGGCTCATGTGCTCCACTATACGGTGCAGGGACTATGGACAACGCAACAAAGGAAGATGCACATCAACTACTTGGAGCGGATGGCAATCTTCATGGCACTCAAGTCCTTCAAAGTACATCTGTGCAACAAAGTCGTGTTGATCCGGACGGACAACATGACAGCCATGTACTACATTCAAAAGCAGGGAGGTACGCACTCTCCACAGTTGTCTCATCTGGCTCAGAGCATGTGGAAGTGGGCCATTCAGAGGAACATCTTCCTCATGGCGGAACACCTCCCGGGCACAGACAATCAGATGGCTCAGCAGGTACAGCCACCAGATGCACGAGTGGGAGTTACATCCATCAGTACTCCGCCCGTACTTCCAGCAGTGGGGTCATCCAGAGATAGACCTGTTTGCCACGGAGGAAAACGCAAAATGCCAAAGCTTTGCCGCCAGGTTCCCTCACCCACTATCGCAGGGCAATGCGATATGGATGAACTGTTCAGGCAGATTTGCGTACGCTTTTCCCCCACCGCCTCTCATTCCGCTGGTGGCAAGAAAGCTAAAGCAACACTCGCTGACGCTCATCCTAGTTGCTCCAACGTGGGCGCGACAACCGTGGTACACCACGTTCCTCGAACTCTCCGTGGTACTGCATCAAAGACTGCACCTCACACCCCGGCTCTTAACGCAGAACCGTGGCGACATTCAGCACCCGGATCCGCAGCAGCTCAATCTGGCGATCTGGCTCCTGAGGTAAGAGAATTTGGCTACCTTGATTTGCCCCCTGAATGCATGGACATCATCCGGGAGGCAAGGAAGCCCACTACCAGAGCTTGCTATGCAGCAAAATGGAAGCGGTTTGTCATCTACTGTACCGAGCACGCTATCAACCCGCTCGACGCATCCATTCCTAATATCATCTGCTATCTGTTGCATCTTTACAAATGCAATCTAGCATACGCTTCCATTCGGATACACTTATCCGCCATAGCGGCTTATCTCCAAAACAGGCAGCATCTCTCTGTCTTCAGGGTGCCTGCCATTAAAGCATTCCTGGAAGGCCTGAAGCGGGTCATCCCTCCCAGGACCCCGCCAGCTCCTGTGTGGAACCTCAATGTGGTGCTCACCAGATTGATGGGTCCCCCATTTGAACCTCTGCATTCATGTGAGCTTCAGTTCCTCACATGGAAAGTGGCTTTTCTCATTGCCATAACGTCTCTGAGACGTGTTAGTGAGCTACAGGCGCTCACCATTCAAGAGCCATTTATACAAATTCATTCAAACAGAGTGGTGCTGCGCACTAACCCAAAATTTCTCCCTAAGGTGGTGTCGCAGTTTCATGTCAATCAAACCATCGAACTGCCCGCATTCTTTCCCAACCCAGAAACGGTAGCAGAAAGGATGCTCCATACGCTTGATGTCAAAAGAGCACTTATGTACTACATTGACAGAACACAACCTTTTAGAAAGACACAGCAACTCTTTGTTGCCTTCGCAGCCCAGCATAAAGGCAACCCCATTTCCAAAGCAGGAATAGCCAGGTGGATCGTTAAGTGTATTCAGATTTGCTATCAGAAGGCTAAGCGCACTTTAACGGTCCCCCCCAGAGCACACTCCACACGCAAGTTGGGGGCCTCCATGGCATTCCTGGGTAACATTCCTTTAGAAGACATTTGTAGGGCAGCCACATGGTCTACACCACATACGTTTACCAAACTTTACTGTGTAGATGTGCATTCCAAACAGCAGGCAGCTGTAGGACAGGCTGTTCTTAAAACACTTTTTCAGACTTCTGCAGCTGGCACGGGCGGCCGCCGTTAATGGAGGGACTGCTATGTATTCTATGCTACAGATATGAATTTAGCAGCCCACATGCCTCGAACTGAATATGCTACTTACCAGTATGCATCTGTTCTTGGCATGTAGGGCTGCTAACATTCATATCGCCCGCCCTCCTTCCCGGCGCCCGTAGCGGCTGCAGTCTTTTCTTTCATTTTATCTCTAGCATGGCCATCACTTTCACTGTTACACTCCATCTTTGCCGCAATGGCTAAAAACAATCTGGGGATGGAGTCGATGCCCATGCGCACTGTAGTCCAGGGGAGGAGCCACCTATCTCGTGATACTTCGAAGACTCTTCCAGGACAACAATGTGCAATCATCCGGACCCAACACTAGGCGGCGATCTATGCTACAGATATGAATGTTAGCAGCCCTACATGCCAAGAACAGATGCATACTGGTAAGTAGCATATTCAGTTCGAGGCATGTGGGCTGCTAAATTCATATCTGTAGCATAGAATACATAGCAGTATTCATTGCTGGCTTTTGGCAATGTGACCACGTCGGGTTTTCCCTCCTTGTAGATGTCTCTGTGGGAGATTACGTCAGGGCTTTCCCCGACCTACAACAACGTCACTCCACACCTCCCAATTTTATAGGTATCTGCAGCTCCACCACGCCCTAACCACACATTCCACCAGGTATGTCACTCCCTGAGTTTAGCCCGTTGGAGGCCCAGATAATGATGGGTAATTTGGGCAGAGGAGTAGTGTTGCGGATATACCGCTCTCTAGTAAACAATGGCCCCCACTACCCTGGACTCGCTGAAGGCCCCCTGGGAGGGATGGCTGGGTCCCCTGGAGGAAGCGGATTGGCGTGACGCCCTTATGGCTCCCATTTTTTATTTTATTTTTTAAACCTAGTTTTATTGATTTTTCCATAAGTAACCATTAATTCCGTTACAATTATCAATCATTCCTCCCCCCGTCCATTCCATAGTCCTCGAAAATCAATATACAATTACATTATTTCGATTCATATTCCCTTTCGTTCCGTAAGATATAACCTTAATATGCTACTTCTTATTCCGGCTCTTCATTGTAACGGTTCGCATCGAGGTTACATGTTCCTTTCTTAATTAACGAACAAACTAACTTTCCCATCCCTTCCCTCTCCCCACCCTGTCACCGGTGTGTCCTCCTATCATTCCTTCCTATAAATAGAGCGTGTGTTCATTTCCAGCTAGATTGTACATTCCGGGGTACAGTCCATCCCATGCTTTTTCATTCCGCCTCCTCTGCACCTAATTGGTTACCAGTGCCTGAACCAGCTCCTCCCATGCTTTCGCCACCTCTAGCGCTTTTTCATTATTCTGCCGTCGTGCCTGCCGCAAGCGAACAGCCCCCTCACTACCAGCCCATTTGAGTAATTCGGCCTTCCACCTCCTGACACTAGGTCCCTCTCTTGCCTTTGAATGCATCGTAATTTCCCTTTTTGCCAGCACTAAGCCCATATCTATACACTTACTAGTTGTCTTCATTTTGGGGGTGTGAAGGAACCAATGGAGCACGCAGACAGCCATATCAAATTCCAAGTTGAGCTCTGTAATCAAATTCAGTACTTTTATTTTTTTATTTATTGCGTGATTTAAAAAAACCATTGCAAGTACAAAAATTTAAAAATATATATATTTTTTTCAAAACTTCATTTAAAATGTAATGTTCATAAAAACCAGTAGGGGTAACAATAACAGCTGAAGCTTGCCAAAGCATTATGCCGATGGGGAGTCACAGACTGTGGACACCTCACAGAGTTTTTTTGCAGCACGCTCCATGAATCTTACTAGGGCACAGTTAAGTTTAGTGTTCCTAGGATCAAAGCAGGCCAGAACTGCTGCTCTACAGCTTCTGATCATTGTTATATTCCATTGATGCTTGAGTAGGCACCGTCTCTCTGTCAGCAGTTTTGGGCACAGCAAATGATGTGTATTATGTCTTCTTTGTGAATCCCACAAAGTCGGCATAGATCTGGTCCGTGCTCTCTTTTCCATTTTGGCCAGTGAACCAATAGGTTGATAACACCCAGTCTCAATTTAAAAAAACTTAGTTTCGTTCGTGCACTGAAAGATATGGTTAGGTACGGCTGTGGGATTAACGAGGCGTAGGTTTGAAGGATCATCCACCCATGGCTTCTTTTTGCAAGGGTAGCTTTGTCTTCCACTATTGAAAGTTGTTTGGTACTTGTTTTCGCTAGCCATTTGAATTCCTTCTGACTAGCGTGCAGGTCATTTAGACATAGGGTTGTTGGTCCTTTTGACCAGTAGTCGTGTCCTGCTCGCCATGAATTATTGTCAATACTGGCCCACAGATGGTGCGCGAGTCTTCCTTCCTTTGATGACCTTCGTTTGTGGCAGCACACAAGAAAATACATGGCTCTGGCGAGTGGTTGATTGCAGATGCCTAGTTCCAACCTAATTTGTGCCGGTGATGTATGGGTTGGTAATTTGAACACTGATCTATAGATCTTTGTAATGATTATGTCCAGTGGGCCGCTGTCCAATCCTTGTGGAGCTTCACCACCGTAGGTTAGGGTAGGAATGATTTTTGCCTGAGCAACATGTATTGTAGGTGCGAGCGTTGGGCCTTGTAGTTTCTTTTGAATTAGTCCAATTGCAAAAGCAAGTGCTGCAACCTTCCTTTTTTTGTTCTTCTAGATGGGATTTATATTTGTCATTAATGTTAAAAATAACTCCACGGTACCTCTGGCAATTTGATTCGACGATGCCTTCCTTGTTCAGAGTCCAAGACAGTTTCTTAGCTTTCCGTGGATGAACTGCTAGGATTTTCGTCTTCCTGTTGTTAATGCGCAGCTCGTTCTTATTTGAGTATTCAGAGGTAGCGTCCAGGAGCCTTTGCATTCCGATCTTAGTTTTGCTTAGAAGAACCACGTCATCAGCATATAGTAGGTTTGTCAACGACAGACCGGATAGTTTGGGAGCGTGGGAATTGACCTTATTGAGGGCTTCAGGAAGGTCGGCTAGAAATAGATTAAAAAGTGTCGGGGCCAAGACACAACCCTGTTTTAGGCCTTTTTTCGTCGGAATTAGGCGGGATAATCTAGAGCTATCCCCGATCTTAATCCTGACCCATGTGTCATGGTGTAGGAGTTGTATGGCTCTTAGGAGGTCAGCTGGAATGTTAAATCTGGACAACTTCTGCCAGAGCTTACCTCTGTTAACGTTGTCAGGGCCGCTTGGAAGTCAATGAATCCCATATAGAGTGGGCAAGAACAGAACTTCGCTTGGTCGATCAGGCAGGAGAGGGTCATAAGATTGACTGAGGTGCCGCTGTTTATTGTAAAGCCTGTTTGATTCAGAGGAATTATAGAATTGTCATCCGCCCATGCCCTTAGTGAGTTGAGCAACACTCCCGCAAAATAGTTTGCTTCATTGTCGATGAGTGCGATGAGGCGATAATTCCCTCGGGATTTTTTGTCCCCTCCTTTAAAGATCGGTGCGAGGATTGATCCACGCCAGGAGGGCGGTATGATGTTGTTTTGCAGGCTTGAATTAAATAGGGTGCTTAATTTCGCAGCCCAAAAGGATGCGTCTTCCGTGAACAGAGCTTGAGGAATTCCACCTGGACCAGGAGCCCCATCCTTCCGTCCCTTTTTTATCATTTTTTCTATTTCAGCCTTCTGGACTGTTGTAGGATTATCGCTGCTTTGAATCGAAAGACACTCTTTTGTTAGTGCCATTTTATGATCGACGCTGGGCCATTCCTTCGTTGGGGAGTTTACAGTGTTCAGAACAAATGCCTGGTCGCCCTCTTTTTGTGCTGCTTTGTCCCCGGAGGGGAGACTTAGGTGGGGAATATTTGCTTCACGGTCGTTGAAGTGGGAATGGAGGAAATCGACCCACTCTGTCTCCAGTATGCTCGAGGAGGCAACTTTAGATGCGCGCCCGGATACGCTATTGATTGTACGCCAGGGCACTTCCTGATGGCTTTCAGTTATGGTGTCAATGTCGCTCAGCAGCAGGTTAGGAGACTGCTCAGGGTCCGAAATTAACCTCGCATTTTTCCCTCTGCTTTTCTTTTTCCTTTGAGGACCCGTTGTCCTCACCCTGCCGGATCTCATCACAGGGCACGGGGTAGATAAGGAACGGTAGCCGTGGGAAGGCACACTGGTCTCCTACTGGACCTCTAGCCTTCACCCTCGCTTCGGCTGCAGCTCCAGCCAGCTGCAACTGGCCACCAATCGCTGATCACAGGTCACAGGACCCTGCCCACACCGGGCTGCGGGAGGTTTTCTCAGGTTTTCTCAGTCTCAAACTCAGCCCCCACGAACTCGCACACCTCGCCCCGCCGCTCTTCTCTTCTCTTCTCCTCTCAGCCGGTAGCCAAAATTAACAGATAGAGTAAAGGGGGGCTACTTCGGGTTGGCAGCGGCGGTGAAAACAGCACGGGCCAGCAGCTTGATTTTGGCTCAGACTTAATGGCGTGGGCGGTGATTTTCACTTACCCCGCGTCCCAGGGCGCAGGTGGACGCAAGAGCCTCGCGACTTGTCCCAAGCGCTACACTCCTACCTCTACAGGTGCGTTCGTGTGATGCGCGACTCGTAGACAGAGCTTGGACCTGGCTTCAAAACAACCGGACACTTCCTGACTCAAGCAGCTTGGCAGCAGATCGGCAGCACAACAGCACGACAGCACAGCACACGGCACTCTCTAGGCGGTGCTCTCTGCTCACTCTCCGCTCTCTCTTCACCTCAAGCCCCCAGTAGATCGCTCACCTCCGTCCAATAGCTCCCCAGACTCGCACACTCCACAACATATGTTCCAAGTCTGCTCCCACAACTGCGCATCTAGGACACATCGCGTTACTAGTGCTATAAAAGTCTATAATCTTACCAGGGTTCAAGTACGCTCTGTGTATTATGAAGAAGTGCACCAGTTGAAACCGCGCATTTCTGGTCCCTTTCCAGGCCCTACTCAGTATATGCCCCCATGTGGCCTCCGGTATGGATTTCCCTATACTCCCCTCCTATTTCAAGCGCAGCGTATCTAGTGGGGCCAACCCTTCATTCAGCATTCTGGAATATAAACCTGTAACTGCCTTAAATGTACCACTCGCCATCACCACATACTGACATGCCATTGTTGTTTTAGGTTCCATCAATCCCTCCTTCCAATGCTTTTGCATCGCGCGCACCAGGGCCGCGTGTACCAGAAAGCCTCCCCTAGGGAGTTCGAACCTTTCCTGCAACACCCGATACGGCAAGAGCACTCCATCCTCATACAAATCCCCAAGGACTTGAATCCCTGCTTGTTCCTAGTCCCATAGCGATGTCCAGTCTCCTCCGTGCGGCAGCACGGTGAGCATCCCCAATGGTATTTCCGGCGCATAGGGGTGCTGCACCCCGCCTTCTTTTGACTTCTGTTCCAACACTGCCGCAGCATCCTCTCTTCCAAGGTGAGATCACCGTGTTCTATGCGTTGTTGCATTATTATGACGGACAGGACATGTCTTGGGATCCCACTACCTCCTGTCGACTCAGGCCCCCTAAACTCCACTGCCACCGCTTTTGTAAGGATTTGTAGTTGCGCTGCTAAGTAGTACAACTCCATATCAGGAACCGCCAACCCACCGTCCGCTCTCGGCCTCATCAAAGTCCGGAGGGCCACTCTGCGCCTCCCAGATCCCCAAATGAACCCCACAATCATGGATTTCAAGTTTGCAAACACTGAACATGGCACCCATATAGGCAGAGTTCTGAAAAAATATAACAGCCGAGGCAGTGCCACCATTTTCAGTAAGGCAATCCTCCCCATCGCTGACAGCGGCAGTGTGCTCCAGAAGGTCATGCTTCCCCTCAGGGCTCTCGCACACCTTCCGATGTTCCCCTCTAGGATGTCATAATGTCCATGATAAATATGGACTCCGAGGTATGCTAGGCGAGACGGCTCCCATCGTACTGTTAGTGGCAACTCAGGCGCCACCATCCCCGGGAGCACAGGAAATAAACATTTTTTAGACCAGTTAACTCAAAGACCCGACACCTGTCCAAAGTCCAATAACATCTGTGCTACCCCGGTCAGTGCATCACCTGTGTTCTCCAGAAGCAACAGCAAATCGTCTGCAAACAACTGTATACATTGCTGTGCCTCCCTGAAAACCAGTCCCTCGTACCACCGTCCCAATCGAGCCTGCACTGCCAACGGTTCTATTGCCAAAGCAAACGGTGTGGAGAGTGAGCAACCCTGTCGTGTCCCGTGGGCTACCTCCTATTGGGGAGAAATCATCTGCCCAACCCGCACTCTAGCTCGTCCATCTCACAAATCCCTCACCCTACCCAAATTTCCCCATGGTTTTATACAAATATTTCCATTCTAGGCTATCGAATGCTTATTCTATATCTACTGAGAGTACTGCCGTCAGGGGCGTGCTTCCAGATGCTTCTTCCAAGACCCTCAGTAGTTTCCTGACTCTGACCCTGCTCGCAGGCAGGTTGCTCCCCACGCTGCTGCACGGCTCTGCCTACATTGTTTTTGGCTAATCTTGTATTTTTCCCCTGTGCCTAACTTGCTTTCTTGCCCAGACTTGTTTTTATTCCCCTGTGCCGCCTGTACTTGCTTTCTTGCCCAGACTTGTTTTTATTCCCCTGCCCCGCCCACCTGCAATCCCATTCGCCGCCCCGCTCCCGCCTCCCAGCTGCTCCTCCCTCCCACATCCCCTCATATGGAAGCCGGACGCGCTCCGCAATCGCGCCGCTGGCGCACCTAAGGCAAGCCCGTCTGTGCCCGTCCGTGCCTGGACCGCGCACAGCGCCAGGACCCCTGGACACCACGAACGCCACGATGCCCGACACCGCTACGATGCCAGAACCCTCCACGCACTCAACACCGGACGATCGCACACCTGCTTCCTGGCCGCCCCGAAGCGCACCCACGGAGCTTTCACCTGCCGGAACTGCAGCTTCACAAGCATCCGCCCCACCACGCTGCCGACCAGGAAAGAACCCAACCACCTCAGATGCATCCTTCTTAACACCCGCTCTGCCCGAAAACATGCCGTTGAACTCTGGGACCTACTCGACTCAACCTCCCCAGATGTCGCCTTCCTGACGGAGACCTGGCTGAACCACGCCTCGGCACCCGACATAGCCATAGCCATCCCGGAAGGCTACAAGATCACCCGCAAGGACTACACCAACAGAGCGGGAGGAGGAATGGCTATTGTCCACAGGAACACTCTGAGTCTCGACCAACACCGATGACACCCCCAGCACCGCCGAACACCTGCACTTCCAGATCCACACCGACCCCAACACTACCCTCAGAGGAACCCTCATCTACAGACCGCCCGGACCCCGACCACAGTTCAGCGACTCCATCGCCGACTTCGTCAGCACACACGCCCTCGCCTCCATGGACTACATCCTCCTGGGGGACCTGAACTTCCACCTCGAGAACAATGACGACACCAACTCCACCACCCTGATCGACAACCTAGCCAACCTCAGACTCCGACAACTCGTCACAGCACCCACCCACTCCGCTGGTCACACGCTTAACCCCATCTTCTCCGCAAGCCCCCACGTCTCCTTCAACCATACCACCAAACTCCACTGGACCGACCACCGCTGCATCCACTTCACCTTCAAGAAACCCACCACGCACCACCGCACCCAACAGATGCCTCACCGCTGCTGGAGCAAAGTCACTGAAGACCAGCTAACCACCACCCTTGCCCAGAGCCCACCCGCTGACCATACCGACCCCGACACGGCCGCCCTCAACCTCAGACAGTGGATCAACGACTGCGCCAACACCCTCGCCCCAATCAAGAAACCCTCCAACAATCATACCAACAAGAAAGCCAGCTGGTTCACTGAAGACCTCCGGGCCTCCAAGCAAACCTGCCGAAAGCTGAAGAAGATCTGGCTCCGTGTACGAACACCGGACAGCCACGCCGCACACAAGAATGCCACCCGCAGACACCATCACCTCATCAGATCCGCCAAAAGGGCCTCCTTCAAAGACCGCCTAGACAACAACGTGCACAACAGCAAAGAGCTCTTCAACATCGTGAAGGAACTCTCCAACCCCCGCTCCAACACCAACGACGTCCCACCCTCGCAAGACCTGTGCGACTCGCTGGCCATCTTCTTCCACCGCAGGATCACAGACATCCATGACAGTTTCAACGCCACGACTGCCCCGACAACCACTGAGACCTCCGCCCCCACGACCACCATCCGCCCCAACCGCCTGCTCTACTGGACCAACATCAATGACGATGACACCATCAAGATCATGAACACCATCCACTCAGGATCTCCGTCAGATCCATGCCCACACCACATCTTCAACAAAGCCAGCACATCCATCGCACCCTATCTCCAGAAAGTCATCAACACCTCCTTCGAGACAGCAACCTTCCCTGAGAGCTGGAAGCACGCCGAGATCAACGCCTTACCCAAGCAGACCCCAAGGACCTCAAGAACTTCCGGCCCATCTCCCTGCTCCCGTTCCCGGCAAAGGTCATCGAGAAGACCGTCCGCAAACAACTGACGCGCTACCTCGAGGAGAACAACATCCTGGACCCTTCCCAGTCCGGGTTCCGCAGCAACCACAGCACCGAGACTGCCCTCATCGCCGCCACCGATGACATCAAGTCCCTTCTGAACAACGGAGAAACGGCGGCCCTCATTCTCCTGGACCTGTCAGCCGCCTTCGACACGGGCTGTCACCACACACTACGAACACGCCTCCACAACACTGGGATCCAAGAGAAGGCCCTTGACTGGACCACCTCCTTCCTCTCCGGCAGAACACGGAGCGTCCGCCTTCCCCCCCTTCCGCTCCGAAGCCACCGAGATCATCTGCGGCGTACCCCAGGGCTCATCCCTCAGCCCAACCCTGTTTAACATCTACATGGCACCGCTCGCCCACGTCGCCCGTCGGCATGACCTCAACATCCTCTCCTACGCCGATGACACCCAGCTGATACTCTCCCTAACCAAGGACCCCCACACCGCCAAAACCAACCTTCACGAAGTAATGAAGGCTGTTGCTGGATGGATGAGGAACAGCCGACTGAAGCTGAACTCGGACAAGACTGAGGTCCTCATCCTCGGATCCAACCCTTCGGCCTGGGACGACTCCTGGTGGCCGACCGCACTGGGAACCTCTCCCAACACCCACCGACCACGCACGCAACCTAGGGGTCATCCTCGACTCCACCCTCTCCATGACTAAACAGGTCAACGCCGTCTCCTCCTCCTGTTTCAACACCCTCTCCTCCTCCTGTTTCAACACCCTCTGCATGCTCCGTATGATCTACAAGTGGATCCCCACTGAAACGAGAAGAACAGTCACCCAGGCCCTTGTCAGCAGCAGGTTGGACTGTGGAAACGCCCTCTACGCAGGAGCCTCGACCAAGCTCCTGAGACGGCTCCAATGCATCCAGAACGCCTCTGCACGCCTGATCCTCGACATCCCTCGCCACAGCCACATCACACCCCACCTGAGAGACCTGCACTGACTCCCGGTCAACAAGAGGATAACCTTCAAGCTCCTCACCCACGCACACAAGGCACTCCACAACACCGGACCAACGTACCTCAACAGACGACTCAGCTTCTACACCCCCACCCGCCAGCTCCGCTCCGCCGACCTCGCCCTCGCTACAGTTCCCTGCTTCCAAAGAGCGACCTCAGGCGGCAGATCGTTCTCCCACCTTGCCGCCAAGACCTGGAACACCCTCTCCATCCACCTACGGCAGACCCAAGACCTGCTGACCTTCAGAAAACTCCTCAAGACCTGGCTTTTCGAGCAGTAGCAGCATTCCCCACCCCAGCGCCTTGAGACCCTCACGGGTGAGTAGTGCGCTTTACAAATGATATGATTGATTGATTGGTGGCAGTGTTCCGGGTAGGGATAAACTCAGCCTGATCCTCGTGCACCAGACTAGTCATATGCTGCGCAAGCCGCGATGCCAACACCCGGCTAAGAATTTTATAGTCCGTGGTCAGCATTGACAGTGGGCGGTACGCTGCCTTGTCCGTATTATCACGTCCCGGCTTTGGCAACGGGACTATGAAGGCCTCACGCATCGTTCCTGGCAGCTGACCCAATTCCCTTGCCTCCTCGTAGACCTCCAATAGTCTCGGCGCCAGTATATCGATATATTGCAAATAAAATTCAACTGGCAATCCATCTACCCCCGGGGTCTTATTCCGTGCCATCTGTTTAATGGCACATCTGATTTCTTCAAGCGTAATACTCCGGCCCAAATGCTGCGCTTGTTTTTCTTTTAATTGCGGAAGCATCAAGTCCTGCAACTATACCTCTATATTAGACTCATCTGCAGTTCGTGCCCTCTTATAAAGCCTCTCGTAGTACTTCCGGAACTCATGCAGAATTCCCTTCTGGGTAAATACCAGGTCCCCCCCTCCGCCTCCAATGCTAGGATTGGGGAGCCCCGCGGCGTAGGATTCGCTAACCAAGCTAACAATGTCCCCGACTTACCGCCCTCTGTGTGTGTCTTCTCAACATACTTCTTATAGTCAAAGCCACTCAACCTCTCTACTTCCGCGGCCATCATCTTATTGGATTCCATTACTTTCTTCTGCAGTTCCGGATGCTCTGGCTTGCCTGTTCCGCCAACCTCAACTGTTCCTCTGCCTTTTCCACATCCTGCAGCAATGTTTTGCGTACTCCAGTATATTTGTTAATACAGGTAGAAGCAGTACCTGCATTCTCAGAGAAATAATATGCTATCCCCTCTCCCACCTCTCTGCGGAACACTAGGTCCTCTAGTGTCTCTGGGCGCAATCGCCACATCGGGATGTCCGCCTTTTCCTTTGTCCAGTTCAAAGTAATCAGCAATGGGTTGTGGTCGGACAGAGTTATAGTAAGATACTCGGAATTAACCACGGAAGCTGCAACTTGTGAGGAGCAAAATATGGAATCCAGCCGCACATGGAGCTCATGCAGAGCTGAGGAGTAATACTTATCATGCGGATGATGAGACCTCCACACATCTATCAGACGCCATCTATCCTGCCATGCAAGTCTAACTTTGGACAGTCTATGCACTGGTGACTCTCGCAAGGGTGGGTGAGATCTATCTAAGGTCGCATCTGCTATTGAGTTGAAATCTCCCCCCAACACTATCGGGCCCGCCAGGAACTGCGCCAGCGCCCCGGACATTCTGTCTAGAAATCGCGCTTGTTCTACATTAGGTGCGTAAATACTACACAGGGTTACTTCCCTACCGTATAGGCGCCCTTCAACTGCCACAAATCTACCCTCACTATCAAGCATCTGAAAAGGAACCCCCGCCCTGATCCAAACCAATGCTCCCCACGCAAACGCTGAGTAAGCTGTACTATAAACCTGCCCCCTCCATCTACGCTGCAGTGCTAATCCCTCAGACTTAGTAAGGTGCGTTTCCTGGAGCAATGCTATGTGCACCCCCCTCCTGACTAAATATGCGTGGACCTTGTGCCTCCTTGTCATAGTGTGCAGCCCCCGCACATTCCACGTAATACATCGCAAATCACGTACTGTCCCCATTATTACAATTCAACTTCTTCTCCTTTCCATCGTCAACATTGTACACACCGGTGAACCCTAGAACCAATCCCAAACTCCCCCATCCCCCACCCTCCCAAGAACAGGTCCTTAAACAAAACCATACCAACACACGCCACACACCTAAGCCCAGCAGTAGCCACAGCTGGCATGCCTTAGGGGCATTGGGGGGGGGGGCATCGCCAACGGGTGACCGCTCCTGCTCATGTAATAACTCCTCTAGGATCCCCCTATAATACCCATCCTGCCACCCCGTGCGCCAATCATCGACTTATAGCAACATCATTATCGTGGTGTCTTCCCGCCCCGGAGCCCTGGAGCCATGTCCCAAACCTCCCATTCCTTACTCATCAGTCACAGCCTTCATTTTGCCACAGCATACCACTCAATCTGTCCACACCCGGTTCATCTATCTACTAGTCCCAACAGCCAATATACGATCCATTATTCATCCAGTAGTCATCGCCAGTAGCCGGAGTAACCTGCTGTATCTTAACACTCCCAGTCTCTGATAGTTCAGTGTCTGACTGAGTCTTGTCCTTCTCCGTGTCTATACTCTCCGGCGACTGCAATGTCTGACTGCTTGCCAACACCGACACTGCTTCTAGTACATCCTGTTTCCCCAGCGCTGTCTGGGCCTGTGATGGCTTCCGCACCCTCAACCTCCTGTTCCGAAGGCGCTGCGACTGGCACTGTGGCAGGCCCTTGGCCAGCTCCTGTGATCTTTGCTCTGTCCGATCTGTCCTGGCTCTGTATGTTTCTAGCCACTCCCAAGCCTCTTCTGGTGTTTAATAAAAATGCGAACCACCATCCAACATTATCTTCAGTCTTGCAGGAAAAAGCAGTGAATACTGAATACCCTCCGATCGCAGTTCTCTCTTTATCAACAAAAAAGAGGTGCGATGGCGTTGGATGTCCACGGTATAGTCCGGAAATATATTCACTCTGCCATTATCCACCTCATATGGTCCATCAATCCGCGCCTTCTGTAGCAATAAATCTCTGTCTTTATGGTGCAAGAGTCTAGCCACCACTGTGCGCGGGGGTCGCCCCGGTAGCGGTGGCTTGGCAGGTACCCTGTGTGCCCGCTCCAGCGTAAAGAAGGAAGATAAACCCTCCGCTGCTACGTGAGTCTGCGATTGCTGTTAATATACGGTCGAATTGCTTTTGCAATTGTGGGTCCTGGATTTCCTCCATCCCCTCAGATTCAGCCTGCGATTGCTGCTCACCCTCCGGTGTCTGGGCTGCCCCGCCCGGCTTCCCCCTTGGCTTCCCCATGATCAGGAATCCCAGTAAATAGCAAGATGCCTGTGCTCTGCACCGCTGCCCAGATTCCCGAGCTTATGGTCGCGTAAACTTGCCAGCGATATGGGTGCTGTCCTTCTTTTATGTATCCATCATCGTGCGTTGCAATATATTTGACGATTATAAGCACACTTTCATTTCGCTCGCCAAACTCCACTCTTGTCCCAACCTCAGTCTTCTTCCTCTGCACTTCGTGTGCTTCCGGACAATCTTCCCCGGGGCGCTGGGCTCCTCTCCTCAGGGTGCCTGGTAATCTGTTATCTCCCTACCCCTTAACTAGGTAGGCCTGCCTCATTCGGTTTCCACGGGGCCTCAAATCCAGCCTGTGCCCTCCCGTTCGTGAGCCCCAGCTGCCCCCTGCCCCCGACCGCCTCCACTGCCAAGGGCCGCGGGATAGGCTGTGCCCCGCTCACCGGGTCAGTCAGAAGGGCGTAAGGGCTTCCCGGCTCCGCTCCTTTCCACTCTTCGCCTCCACGTTGTTCCAGGCCTCGGGGGAAGTCGCCGAGGCGCTTTCAGGCCTCCGATCCCGCTGCGTTCGAAGCTGCCGTCGCTCCGAGGTGTTGGCGCCCCGCCCTCGATTCCCGCTGCACTGGTGCACACCAGGCCAGCGCTGCCGCTTCTCACACTACTCGTTGCTCCGGCCCCGGGCAGCCCCGTCCACCGTCGGATTAAGCTTCCGACACTTCCGCTCGTCTTCAGACAGAGGACCGGGCTCCCATCTTTGGTTCCACCGCCAATTTGCGTCTTCATCACCTTCCCCTCACGGGCCTGAAAAAGGGGTTACAAAGTCCTGGATCATGTTAGTTTTTGCTCCTACCAGGCTGCCAGGCAGGGCCACCCCCAGCCAACGATTTCTGGCGCCCTAGGGGGGTCCAAGGGCCTTTTAAATCAGGATTTCGCTGGGACCTGCACGGAGCTCGGCGCTCACGCAGCCAGCTCCATCGGCCTCCAAGCCACGCCCCCCCTTATGGCTCCCATAACTCTTACGACCTCTTCTAAACTCCATCTCATTCAACTCTATTACCTCCACATGGCCTACCTTACCCCTGTGCGCCTGCATAAGGCGGGACTGCTCCCCTTCCCCGGACTGTACATGATGTGGCCAAGCCCCGGCCGATTTATTCCACTTGATCTGGTTGTGCCCTGGTCTTGCCTCATTCTGGTCGGGTGTGGAATCTGAGTTTACACATACCCTGGTCTGGCATGTTCCCCATGATCCCTTACGCCTTCTTTTGGGGGTATTTGATGGTCTAGACAGCTCTAGACCTGACAAACACTTTCTGGGCATGGAGGTGGTGGTGGCCAAGCAAGATATCGTGGCCGCCCCGGCCCTGCGAACATGGCGACGAGGGGTGGACTGGTGCGCGACCCAGGTGGAACCTCTCTTCGAGGCCTGGGTATGTCCTGGGAAGTTCCTTAAGGTATGGGGCAAATGGCTGAACTCACTGTTTTTCATTATTTACTCTGATTTTCTTATATAGGGTTCTATTGCCTCTCAAATGGTATGGCTTGCTCGAATACCTCAATCATGACTGTGGATTTCGTTGGCTGCTAGAGATGGTCTCTGATTTACTATGCAATTGTATGCTGTCCTTCTGTGAATTTGTTTTTCAAATGCAAATAAACTTGATTATCAAAAAAAAAAAAGAAAACGTGGCGAAATCAGACAGCATTAAACTAGATCACAGTGATCTGCATTTCACTGAGAGACCTACCAGGATCAACCCCAGCACATCTATCATAACCCTCATTTTGCTGGGTGTAAGTTACAAAGGGAAATGAAACAGCAATAAAGCCTATAGCAAGTTAAGCAACTATATAATACGAAAACGTAGCGAATTCAGATAGCATAAACACGATCAAAATTACAAAGGCAAAAAAAACTCTACCGCAAGTCACAAAAATAAAAAAACACTACTTACAGCTGAGACTACCGCAATGTTAAACAAGCTTTCACCTTGTAAATATATATTTTTTTTAATGCTTACCCAGTAATTTAAGAAGGCCGTCTAACGCCGTAAGTAAACGATCGAGTCCAGATGGGCCGTCTGAGAAGGAGACAGGGCGGAACAAAAAAGCCTCATTTGCAATGGGAAGCCAGTGTTTAGCGTAAACGGTGACGCAAGCCAATCAGCATAATGGGCGGGGCTTAAACTCCACCTCCAAAATATCCAGATTACAAGAAGGCTCGCAGAGCAAGCTGCGCATGCGCGCTGCAATGCTAGGCGAGACCTTAAGAGTGAAGCACCTCTAATGGGCTCATAGTTGAGTTTATTGCATGAATGATATGGGCCTGTTACAAAATGCTGAACAGGGTTGCACAGCTTTTTCACGACTTACACATGGTTCCTGCACTAAGAAGATTCTGATTTGAATGGATCAGTGCCTGTAGTCTGCAGCACTGTAAAGTGAAATGTACAAATGGTGCAGTAGGAGGTCTCTGTATGGCATGTAACTTGGGAGTCTCCTAGGCTAGAGGTTGTTGTTAAAAGTGGAGCAATATGCAAGGAGTAGAACATTGTTCCTTGTGGGTTTGTGGTGCAAGTTGACTGACATGCCGATGGAATCACCCAGCATAATGAGGGTTATGATGGATGCGCTGGGTTTGATCCTGGTAGGTCTCTCAGTGAGATGCAGATCACTGTGCTCATTGAGTCTCTAAGTGTTGAGGTGAGTGTTGAACAAATTAAGCTACATTGTTAGTTTCTGACATTCAAGAGAATACAGAAACATTTCTAGTGTTGAACGTCGTCTTTGATGAGGTCATGCTCTAAAATCTGTGGATAGAGAGGTCCGGAGCTGGCTGGATACTAAAATGGCCGCTGTTGATGGAGCTCTTGGCTGTGCTCCTGTCTTTTTTGCTACCTGTGGATTATTGGGGTTGGTGATGCTCTAAGGTCACTGATAGCGACAGATTAAGGGGACAGTCTCCGGGGGCTGTATTACAGCTTTTGTCTGTGCCGTATCCAGGGCTACATGCCATAACTCTCCAAGTTGGACCATGAAATAATAAGTAGCACCAGTGGTAGCGAACCCTCAATGGCATGTTCTGTGTCTGTGATTCTGTATTTTTAAAGTTCTACTGCTACACCGAAAGGGCATCCTGATACTGGGATCAACAAGCTAGGAAAACAGAGGAAGAAGTTCATGGATCAAAAAGGCACATTCTTGAGATGTGGCTTGTAGACTGAAGAGCTTGAGATAGTCCGAATATTAAGAGGCAGGGGGAAAGCCAGTGTTTCTTGTTTAAGAACAAAAGGCTCAACCACCCAGAAGACTCATTTTGATTGATGGAATGGGGTGGAAGAGATGGGAAGTAGAGCGAAGAGAGCATTGTGAAACATACATCCGAAACTTAGATTGGAGATAAAAAGGGCTTTTACTGCTGTTGACATTATGAACTAAACAGAAGGACTTGAAGATGTCATTTTTTCATAGGAAGCCAGTGTAGATTTCTGATCAAAACAGAGGCAGTTGAAGGAAGACTGAACAGAATCCTGGATACTGAATTCTGCATTACATCGAGCAGATGGATGAGGTATTCAGGTGTTCCCAACTAGAGCGAATTGCTATAGTTTGGTCTCGGAGTGATAAGAGCATGGACAACAATGTTTGTTGAAAGTTCAGGGATTAGAGATAGTATCATCCTCAACATCTTGAGCATAGCCAAACATGTGGCAGACACCCATTCTATTTGCTTAGCAAAAAGAAGTTGGTGGTTCACCACTAATTCCACTGTTAGGGGAATGGGGCCAGGTTCTTGTGGCCACCAGCTGCGGTACTAGTCAATCGACCTCTTGTAAAAAAAAAAAAAAAAAAAAAAAGGATTTTGGTCTTGTCCCGTCATTTTCAGACAATTCAAGAACATCAACCCAGCAACTGCTTCCATGCAGAAGAAGGATGCTGTTACGGTGGGGTCCCCTTAGTTAACAAAGTAAATTTGGGTGTTGTGTCAATAGGATGACGTTGATACCAAATGACTAAATAATGTTGATCAGAGGTTTGATGTAAACATTGAGCAGTGTGGACCTTTACCTTTGAGCCGTGGGGTACTGTACCCAGCAGGTGACTTCAAGGTGTGAGAATGCTATTCGGGATTGTATATATTAATGAATTGGGTAATATGCAATATTTATGTTAGAATTTATTTCTTGGAAATAAAATATTTTGGCTTGCCTTGAAAATGGGGTAGAGATAAAGTTTGGATTCTTCCAGTCAGAAAAGAGCCAAACCACTTCAGGGCATGTTAAAAAGGCTAAATCAGGGTGGGGGTGAGCGAACATTTCAAAAGTGGCAGCCATGTCCAAAAGTATTAGTGATGCAGAATGACTGCTGGACCCCCCCAGACATCCCCTTGCAGGCAGGTGCACTCATTACCAGCAACTGCCTGCAAGGGGATCTCTTATCCCCCTTGAAAGTGCGGCTGGGTTGCCTCCTACCTAGTGAAACACGTAGCAGCTTTTAAACAGCTGCTCTGTATTTCACTTGAATGTGCTGCCCCCAGGGCAGCATGAGTTCGCCGCTGCCCTGAGGGCCCCACGTTCTCTTTAATAGGGCGCACTTTTCCTGTTTGCACCCGGCGCACCTGTTTAAGGTACTTCATGGCGCAAACAGGAAAAGTGCAGCCTTATTGTAATATGTGCCCAGGAACATGGAGAGTTGCTTGTTCAAGACCTTTGAAAAGGAGAAAGTGTATGCAAGGAGCACCGGTGCATGATCAGATAACAATCTGCCCAGATGCTCATCTGACTGTACGCAGTCCCCCAGCTCCTGTGAAACCAATATCTTATCCAGCCTGCTGTACATTTGATGAACTGCCGAATAATAGGTGAAGTCACTTTTTGCAGGGTGGAGAGTTCTCCCAGACATCTATGCAGTCCACCTGTACCATAACCTCAGTCAGTGCGCCTGTCATACCCAGTTTCACCAAATCCCCACAGGGTTATCTGTCAAGTTCATCATCCAGGGTCTATTTGATCGCTTGCCAAGACTAGAGGGATGCTCACGTATGAGGGCCAACAGATCTTGTAGCTTTCAAAGGAAACCCCTAGCATCATGGTTGGTGGCATATATGTTCAACAGGCATCCCTCCATTTCATCTAAGAACCCATAAGTCAAGGTATATCACCCCTCCATATTAGCCTGGATCTTCCTTTGCTGGAACAACACTTTCTGGGCTATCCATATAGACACTCCTCTGGCATATGTTGAAGTGGAGGCACCATTTTTTCTGAAGTGTGCCAGTTTCCTCGTCAATCAAATGGGCCTCCTGCAACATTGCTATACCCACCTCATGGAAGTGGGTGTGCACTGTACAGTGCTTGGTGAAATCATGCTAGGAGATGAGTTCTCGGCTATTCTCCCCCACAGCTTCCCTGTGGGGTTGCATTGATGTAGGGTAAGGATCGATCCCTCCAGCTGTCCCTATATTGTTTGAAGATAGTCTAATACTGTCAGGGGTGGTGGGCCGCTTCACTGCAACCCCAGTCATTCACCTGCACTGTTTACCAGTTCCTTGAAGGTTCTCCACCACCAGTGGTTCAGGAGATGTGCAGAAGGCCGGATTCACCCCGCAACCAACAGAGATCTCCCCTTCGCCCCCTCCCGCCCCCCACCTACCTGCCCAGGGCAGAACTCTCCTAGAGGACTGTCATATGGCAGTAGCTTGTGACGATGTCTGTAAGGAAGCATCTCTTCAGGCCTCTAAAGTGTGCCAGTTTCGGTCTCCAGCTACATCCAGTTTGCCATACGGTTGCACTTCTATATGCTGCGTCTCCACGCGGTGGGTCATGCTATCTGTCATTCGGCAGACCCACTGTGCCTACTCCTAGGTCTTGCTCTGATGGGGTCTCCACCCAAACTCCAGCCAGTCCAGGACAACCCTTTTGGTCCAGAGAGTCCCCGACCACCTCCTGAGAGTCAAGGAATTGAGAGAGACCCTCCTGCAAAACCTTCAGCTTGGCCCAGTAGAGGCGCAGATTCAGTGTTCGAAGCTTTTGCTTACTAGTCAAGAACCCTGGGTTTGTAGTCTGGGAAAATTTGTGTCATATTTGCCTCTAAACTGGGATTTCCGTTCTTTCTGGCCCACTGCAGGAAGTTATCTTGATTTTAAAAGTTGAGGAACTTTGCAATGACCTTAGGGAGGCCCCCGGAGGAGGACGTTTGACTAGTGCTTGGTGTGCTCTCTCGATCACAAAGAAGTCTGATAGGACCTCACTTCCCAGTAATCATGTAAGCCAGTGTTCAAGTAACAATTCTTTAGTTGTCTCCCTTCTAGGAACCCCTACAAAATTCAGATTACAGAGCTTGGATTTCCCTCCTGCATCCTGCAGGCTCTAATCGAAATGGCTGGCCTGCTCTGACAGATTTAGCAGTGTAGCAGTCAAATAATTGTTTACCTCCTGTGTAAGCACCTGTACCTTTCCCTCAGTCTCCTTAGAGGGTTCTGATACTCTGCAGAGATCGGCGTGCAGCAGATTCACCTCAGTGGTGATAGAGTCCATTCTATGCTCCATGTCCTGCTTAGAGCTCTCGATCACAGTAAGGATTTGTGATGCTGAGGTTTCTGCTCCAGGAGTTGAGGAATCACTCTCCCTGTCCATCTGCCGAATTCCTCTTTGCACCAGTAAAATGGGTCATGTGCAACTGTTGTTAATACCGTATGAATTTCCCTTGCACCATACTGCCACTTAAAGCTCCAGCTCCTATCACGGGGAGGCCCATCAGGTAAACTCAACGGGGAAGGGTGGTGTATGAGTCTGTACTTCAAATTCTTTAGTAAGTTAGGCTTAGGAATCCCCCGGCATCACTCCGCCTGCAGCTCGGGGGACATTAGAGGAGAAAGGGAGGCCCCTGCCCCATCCAAGGAGCCCACAGGGCACAAGCACCTCAGCCAAGGACCTCCTCTCCAGCCACTGTGCCACCAGGCTGCCCCAAGATGGCCCGCTGATCACATGGGCTTTCAAGGGTTCACCGGAAAGCCCGGAGACTCCTTCTGCGGCATACAAGTCCACAGGGCAAGATGTTCACAGGTCCCACCTCGGCCAGGCAAGGTACCTGTCGGCCCTCAGGCCTTTCTCTGCCACTTTGCTCAGTGGCCCATCAACAGAAAGGGGAAGGCCTCCTCCAACTTCTTGAGTCCGGTCCTTGTGATGGTCAGTAGTTCAGGCCTTACCTCCAGCTCGGTCCAGGCCTCAACGTGACATCTTAGACCTCTCCAGTCTGGGCCCCTGTTAGGCAATCCGAAGCAGGGCAGGGATCTGCCACCTCCTGGGCAGCGTTCTCACCCTGTGCGCAAACTAGGCCCTGGATCAACAGCGCCCTGGCCAGTGCCTCAGCAGGCCCCTCACGCTTGTGAACAGGTTGGCTGTCTGCTCAACGAGTCAGTAGTTTTCTAGGCAGGATTATGTAAGACTGTGGCGGGGTGCTGGGGAGCTCCTCTCTAGTGTGTCTTGTCCGCCATCTTGCTTGGCCACGCTTGACGTCTGCCCGACTGACTTCTGTCGCCAGAACTCCTTCTGTGCCTTCTCGGCGTCGAAGAACGGCGACCAGACGGCGAGCGTCGGCCCCTCGACAGCATTCTTTGTCTCCTCGACGGCGAGCACCTATCCCTTGACAGCGATTGTCTTCGCCTCGACGGCGATTGTCTTCGCCTCGACGGCGATCTCCTTCGCCTCGACGGAGACCTCCTTCGCCTCGACGGAGACCTCCTTCGCCTCGACAGAGACCTCCTTCGCCTCGACGGAGACCTCCTTCACCTCGACGGCAACCTCCTTCGCCTCGACGGCGACCTTCTCCTCCACGTCAAGGATCCCCGATGGCGAACGGCGGTATCGCCTCGACGGCGAGTGCCGACACCAGACCTCTCGACATCGATAACTCGACGACGACGAAATCGTCACAGGAGATCTCGACGGCGGCCTGTTCAGTTCCCTCGACGCCGACCGTCGACGCCGCTTCGACCCAGAGCCCTGGGGAGACGGGGAACAGACTGCAGTCATCCCTCTCGACGCCGTAGTCGGTGGAATCGACACAGACGGAGAATGGGGACGCTTGCTGGTCTTCCTGCCCCTGGGGAGCCCCCAAGAGGCCTCAGCATGGGCAGAGGAAGCCCCTCCAGACCCACCTTGTGCCTTCAGTCTTCTGTCTTCGAGGCCCTGAAGCCTGATCTTCATCCTATCCCTCAGGGTCCTGCTAGAGAAACCCTGGCTCTCTCTTCTGAGACATGAGATGAAGGAAGGCAGGTGATACACACCTCATGTGGATCTGACTTGGCCTTCTTCCTGGAGCACTCCGGGCATTTGTCGAATAATGCAGGCATAATGACAGTAAGAGTGCACCCACAGACAAACAGGAAGAAACACCAAAGTACTTCAAGAAAAGCACTCAAACAACTTGAAAAAGTGAAGAAATCACCAATAAACCCATGAAAAGGGAGAGCTCAATGCTCCAGGAGCCGGAAAAAAGAACTGAAAGTAAAAGGGACCTGCAGTGCATTCTGGGATACTGTGAAGTTCTGCAAAGTTCTCTTAAAGGCACAGTATCCTGTTTTGAGCCACATAATGGCAGCCTATGGGGCTTGTCTGTCCATGTCTTCCTCTCTATCATTCCAGAGGGGTTTTGCTGTTAAAGCAAGGGAAATCTGGACAGGTTTTGCTGTTTGTGGATTTTTGGTGGAATTTCTAGTTGAAGTACTGGACAGTGTAGCCTGTGGATATAGGCTGCATTATCTGTCTTTAATTCTCTCTTAAGTGTCTGTGCAGTTCTGCATTTTTCGACACCTTAAGAGATTATTTTTCATTGCTCCGGGGACCACGCACATGGGCGGGACTATTCACTAGATTATGACTATAACAGAGATACCCCTACTACAGAACTGGAGTTAAAGGACAGAAACTACTCCTTCTGCTGACCCCAATAATCAAACTAATCTAAAGTAACTTTAGACCGATCGCTCTCCTATCGATCCCTAATGCAGTTGACTGGCCGTCCGTTCTTTGCGACTTCAGCCAAGAACCCTGAAAGACACTGCTTTTCGATCAGTTATTATTGCAGTGTTAACCGGTTATTTCACAGTGAATTGGGGGTTGGTATCCGCTAGGGCACTGGAATGGGATGTACTTAAGGTTGTTCTGCATGGTGAATGTCTCACTAAAATGTATGATATAAAATGCTATAGCAGCCAAAGGGAGCAAGAACAGAAGGTGATTTGGCTGCAAAAGGCTAATATTGACAGCCCGTACTCAGAAGCAAAGGCGCAGGCAGTGTGGCAAACTATAGAAGGCATATGGAACACACTCGATAAGTTCACTCTAAAAGACTATAGACAAAGATACACTGAGACTGGATTCTAATTCTGGGTGCTAATATAGGGGCTGACTTCTGGGGAAATGGGAGGTGGGGCTTTGTGTAGCAGGTCCTGGCTGTGTGGGGTTTCTTCTGATGTTTCTATTTCTTTCCCCAGGCCCTTCGGGGCAGCAGAGGTTTATGAGACGCGAATTGCCATGTATGCAATATGCTTAAGCAGAATATTGTGAATTGACAAAGTTGTTTTGTCCCCCGCTGATTTCATTATTCTGCTGCTGTTCAACTTCAGAGTAAACACTTATGGTTCATTAATATGTTCTGTATGTCTCTAGTAGAGAGCCATTAATGTGAATAACTTATTTAAATCCAGTAACTCGCTGCTATGACGTAACAGCATTCAAAAAAGTGGTTACCCACTGCTGCTAAGCCATAAAGGCATTCCAGCTACTCTGGCAGGGAGAAGAGCTTCTGGGCGAGAGGACACAGAGTGGTGGAGGTGGGTGGAATGAGGCCAGAGATATTTTTTTGTTACAATTTGGACACGAAGAAGCTGTCATTGTGTATGGTTCCCCCATTACTCCTCTGTATAGCAGTTGAAAGCAGGGGCAGATGATTTTGGGGGTATACACAACACTGCTCTCGTTGCCTGTTAGCAGTGTCACTCAGAACTCCTTAGTGAAAAGCATACACGTAATTCACTGTTACCCTTCTATAATTATATTACATTCATTATAATGACACAGGGTTATGTGACCTTTTAGTATTTACCTTTGGATTTGTGAGTCAAAGCTGATGCTGTTCCATGACTCTTGTTTTGAATACCCTTAAAAAGATGTAATCTTGAAATCTGTGGATTTTTTCTTAACCACGTGCGGGGATATTCACATGAGCGAACAGAAGGGGTCGAACTGTATTCCTCCCATAAACCAGTCACAGCCATGGGACATTTCTTGGATTTTCCCAGTGGAAAGAATAGCTACTTTGAACTTCAGAATGACAGTAGGTCTTGACACTGAGTGAGATGAGGGTAAAAAATGCACAGATCCTGATGATGTCACTCTTTTTTTGACATATCCTCTGTGGTCTGTTAACATTTTGAAAGAGGAAGTAAGTGTAAAGGCAGGAAGACTACTGATGAGGACATTGAGCATTTGTGTTCCGTAACCTTGGATTCTACTATAGCAAGAGCCGCTCTGTGACATCTGTACTTGTGGCCCCGGGATGTCCATTGCCATCATTCGTTGCCGCTGTTTCCCAATGCCTTCTTTCTCTTTGAATATCTCTGTCAGATTCTCCTCCCTGTTGTCCATGGCACCCTTTTCACCTCGCTCGTCACCTTTGTTTGAATAAAGTGTAACCGAGAAGAAAGATTAGGTGGTGTCTTCAGAAAGCAAATAGTTCAACCAGGACCAATGGGCAGGCATATATGCTGGACAGAAGAGGTAGATTTTTAGAGGTTTACAAGGTTAGGTAAAGCATTGTCTGGAACACTAATTTTAGGCTGTAGTTTCTTGAGTTACTAAATGCATGAGCAGACCTTGAAAATTCTAAAATAAAAGTGGGCCAGGCTCTGGAACAATGAATGGGATGCAGATATTTTATTAGGTTTAAGTAGCTATGCATTAAGGGTCACTTTTGTGGTTGGGTGCCACACCTGCCCACACAACACTCTGCCTTACTGAGGTCCATAGATGAAATTAAACCCACTGGATGCTCCCTTCCCTTATCTTTACATTGAGTCATAACTGTTCCAGCTCCCTTGTGTGAAGCAAGTGTCTGTACTGTTAAGGGCTGACTGTAGTCCAGGGCCTTCAGCACAAATATATCACATAGTCCTCTTTTTGGGTCCCCAAAGGTTTCTGACGCTCCTCAATTCAGGTCACCTTATGGGGCTGCTTTTTTGTCTCTAATGGGCCGCTTTGGCCCCATTTTGAGCTACAAAGTCTTAAAAAGGTGCTCACTTGTGTTTGGGTAGTGGGCACCTGTCACTCCAACACTGACTGAAACTTCACATCCATCAGGCAAACCTTCCCATTAATCACATGATGGCAGACTATAATGGATTGTCCCAGCTTGCAGTTGGTTGCCTTGATGGTCTGTATCTTCCACTGTATCGTTACCAACACCTGTTTCTGGTGCTTTTGATAAAGCTCCCCTGAATTGCTGGATACTGCAGTGACCTCCAGGTAGACCAAGAAGACCTTTTCTAGCCCTGGTGGAATTTATTTTTATTTATTTATAAAGTTTTATATAGCGCAAACTTAATCTCGAAGGATATCCGAGCGCTTTACAATTTGAGGGAAAGGAAGACAAATCAAGACATGAGTCCAACATAGGGAATCTAATAGGCATTGAATCAAATAGTGCACACATAACAAATCATTTATAAACCTGGGTGAACGAGGAATGGGCTAGACGATGGAGCATAATGACATAAGGGGAGTAGATACAATACTCATATACAGGAATAATCAATACCAAAACAATAATCAAAACATGAGTCAAATGGGGAATCTAATAGGCATTGAATCAAATAGTGAACACCTAACAGATAATTTATACACCTGGGTGAACGAAGAATGGGCTATATGATGGAACATAATGACATAAGGGGAGTAAATACCATAATCATGTACAGGAGTAATAACCAAAACAAACCCGATACTATAGTATGTCCGATGCGATTAGAGCTAACAATTGCACCTCATGTTAAGGTAAGAACTTATTCATGAGGAATCTTTTTGCTTCCAGTTTGAAAGCAGCCGTGGAAGAGATCCTCCGAATTTCCGGTGGAAGGGAGTTTCAAATTTTTGGAGCAGAGCCAGAGAAGGGTCGTTGGCATGTTCTCTTTTTGCGGAAGATCTGTGGTTTCAAGAGGAGGGAATTAGCACTCATTGACAGTCTACGCCCTCCGGATAGTTATAGCTTTTGTGCAAGGTAGATGGGGGTTTTAAAGTGGAGGGCTTTGTGCGATAGGCAGGCAATCTTCAGTTGAATTCTAGCTTCGTAGGACAGCCTGTTTAGAGATTTTAAAACCGGGGCGATGTGTGCATTTCGCTTGGTTCCCGTAATCAATCTGGCCACCGCGTTCAGTGAAGCCTTTAAGGGGGCCAAAGTGTATTTGGGGAGGTCACATAGCGTAGCCTCTGCCATAGTCAAGTCTCGGCAAAACATGTTTCCTTTTCTCAGTTTGTTTTTCCTGTGCACATCTCCCAAGTTATTACCTAGCAAAATGTGCACGGGGAACACGAAAACAACAACATTTGGCATACTAAGTCTAGGCACTGTCACTGGTTGATTCTGATCCTGATATTTCCTAGCTCTATCAGAAGGAGGGTTTATTCATTAATTTCTCAATGTTGTGGTGGAAAATGAGGTTTCTTCTCACCTTGTGTTCGTAGTGCTATGGAAATCATTCAAAATGCTAGGAATCTTTGGACAAAGGTATCCATTAGAAGAACAAGTTACTTCTCTGAATACATGATGAGTGTGCAACATCTGGCATTGAACTGTATGTACATTATTTACTATTATTGTGTAAACTTAGCTGAAAGGCATCCGAGGTCTGTACAGGGTCAGATTGATGACTGCAGACGTCATGGAGATAATGGCACTATAGCCACAAAGCTTTTTATGTCCAGTTAAAGTAGTCATCTGCAGGAGGAAGAATGAATCAGGTGGCCTAAAAGGTAGATAACTATTTCAATTCATGAGACGATGCCTTTTTGTTTTTGAAATAAAGCTTTCTTCTTTATCAGTAGTCTGTGGTATTTACCTCTAACCCTGCATTTGTATTTCAGAAAATCACTGATAACATCAAAGGCAAGGTGTGCAGTATGGCAGTATGCGCCGTGGCCTGGCTAGTGGCTCACGTCCGCATGCTTGGATTGGACGAGAGAGATAAATCTCTGCAGATGATCCAACAGCTGGCAACACCATTGGGCAGCGAGAGCATCTTACAGTTCTATAATGAGCGGTGAGTGGAAAAGGAGGTAAAAGACCCTGTTGCAGGACGCTGGGATTGGGGAGTGCTTGAGACATAGTGGAAAAGAAGATTTGGGAATTAACTGTTAAAGAGAGAATGCTTTGAAATGCTTGATAAGGGTAAAGCGTGAAAAGAGATGGGGATATGGCCAATGAAAGGGGGTAACAGCATGTGGGGAGGTACCACATTGCTTGATTAAAAGAGTAGAGCACCTGCAGAAAAAGAGACAAAAAGACTAAAGCTAGTGCCAGAAGGGGGGGGTTAATAGAGAAATAAATTAGGGAGTCCTGCCTAATCTAAGCAAATAATGCACCATACATTGGTGAAAGGAGAAGGGGGAAACTCCAGATTTTATGAAGCCCAGGAAATGTATGTGAGTGATGGGAGCTGATCAAATACTATACCTGGTTCTGAAAGGTGGAGTGGTAAACACATTTAAATTGGTTCGCTCTGTTGGGCTGGCATGAAGTACTTGTTGGCCCAACTGCCATTTTTCTCTTTTTTTCATTTTCACATGACTGGAATTAGTGGTGATCAGCTTTTTATAACTAGATATGTATATCCAAAGACAAGTGTATAGATAGACCCGCTGCTCATCCACACAGCAGGTGCCCTGAAAGCACACTAAGGGCCAGCCCCTCTGTGCCGATCCCTCCCACAGCCCGCCCACGCAGAGCCCCAGCCATGCTTCCCATTGCGAACTTGATTGCAGATGCTAAGGTAAATGTAAATGATGGCTTAAAGTATTTTCAAGACGATTTACTGGATTTAATGGAAAGATCTATTTGGTATGCTCTATGCCAATGATGGGGGAGAATAGACAATATAACTGTGAATCCATCATTTTGAAATCTAGAGGCCATTACCTAAATAATGAGGGCTTAGTATTAGCTCCTGCAGTTGGTTGCAACTACTCCAAGATTGAACTTAGTTGTGCTCTGCTAAATCCTGTCTCCCTGATTCATCGCTCTATATAAGTGATGTTATAGCATGTAATAAACTAGATGTGTTTATTCTCACAGACGTTTGGACTTTGGTGAAGTCGACCCCTGCTTTGGGGTCCTCCATCCCTCTAGAATACAAAACTATTCACTTCACGTGTCCTGTGAGAATAGGTGGCAGCCTTGCAATTAGATACTGTGACACATTGGAAGTCAATGGTCTTAATTTAATCTTTTTCTCTTGAGCAGAGTTACAAGGTCTTACCACCAGGTCAGGATAAACCTCAATTGATGGTATTCTATGCTACCAGCCTTCTGGGCATTGCCCTGATTTTGCTGATTTTTCTAGCTGATTTTCTTCCCCCTTATTAATTAGCCATTCCACTTTCTTAGTTTTAGGCAATTTTAATGTTTGGGCCGAGCTCCCTAACACTGCAGCAGCAACAGCCTTAATGAATTCCTTAGCTATTTTCAGTATCATTCAAGTAATAAATGACATTATACATCAAGATGGCCATCGACTGGACCTACGTTTTTTTGCCCTCAGGGAATCTGGTGGAGTATGTTCAGATTTAGCCAATAGTCTGGTCAGACCACTTTGTGATTTATTTTAAAATCAGGGTTATTGTAGAAGGTGCCGTAGGTAAGTTAGATTTAAGAAAAGCCACGACTCCCTCTGCCCACGAGCTAAATTGTCAATGAATAAACTATCTTGTTTATTGGAGCAAAATAACATTTTGATACAGGAAGTTTAAATTAATGTAAATCATGAGACCTTCCACTTGACTTCTGTGGCCTGGACTTTTGTACTTATTCAAAACCTTTATTTCTGCTATGGCTTCCAGGGCATAAGAAGTATGCCATTTCCTCCCTAGTTTCTTCTGTTAAGTCTCGCCTCATTCATCCATCAGACCCCTTGGTTTAGTGCTTCTCTACATTAAGCCAAAAGTAAATGCAAAACATTAGAGAGGAAATGGCAGAATTCCTATGCCCTTGAAGTCAGAGCAGAATCAAAGGAGCCTTTAAATATGTACAAGAAACTGGTGCAATCGATCAAAGCCAAATATTAAGTTGATTGCACGCCTCTCTGAGTAAACATCGATTGAGCAGAGAGGCTCGCAATCAGCTAGTTAGTCAGTGAAACACACTCAAGATTTGTGTAAGTCTGTCTAGTTATTTTACACCTCTCAATACATTACCTACTGCAGTTTGGCAAATTGTTACCCCCTTGTCTTTTGCAATTCTTACCACATATATGCAAAAATGGATTATAGCGGGCAGCATTCCCTGAATCTTTGAAGAAGGTGATGATTGTTCTGTTTCTTAGGAAACCTACTGCTAATCCATCATGTTTGAGCAATTATTGCCCTATAACCTTGTTACCGTTGTCTGCAGCATTTGATATAATTTTGCATGATTGCAGCGGGAGGAGAAAGCAAAAGAAGTATGTGAATATATAAAAACATAGTTCGCCGTCTAGGCATTATCGCAAAATATATAATATCTCTTTATCTGTAGAATAGGTCTGTGCTTGTTTGGGTTTGGGATTCTGTAAGACCTTTCTTTAATTGCATTGTCATATTAAAACCAATTTTAACCAGAGAACATGTTTATAGTACGCACACACCGCACTTACCTATGCCATCCTCACAGTCTCTAACTGGTATAACGACTTTGCATTATACTACTAGGACGCTAATGAGCAATACTGTATGGCGAGAAGGCATGTGTAGTGCATGCAGCATACTTACCCACGAAGTATTCAAGATAGCAGGAATACTTCACTCAGGACCTACCCTGCTTGCACAGATCAGCTCAGTGCTGAGAACTATATGGAGCTCCGAGCCTTTTAAGATGCACAGTACTATCTGAAGGTTATATGCGGGACTCAAGGGAGATCGGAGCCCATCATGACGTTTATACTAGCGGGTCATATGGTGACACGAGAAAAGTGAGGTGGGTGGGCTGCACTGTTGCTTGTTTGGGGATTAACAATATGAACAAGGCATAGGACACTGCCTGACAGTAACCCCGATACAACCCACATGACTATTCACATAAGAGCCATGAACATAACTAAGAATAAGAGATAGCGTAAATGATCGTGAATATGTGTCACATATTGTGCTCCACTAGAAATATGCCTAGACAATGGTTTGTACTACTGTTACCACCCTGATTAGGCCGATTGAGCTGATTTTCTAACATGACATGTATCATTTGCCTATCACTTAACTATGATCTGTCCACATCCATACACTGGATGGTGATGTGCGCCCTAGGCGGACCCCTACATGGGCACTCCCCACACGGTTTATGAGTTATCTGAAGTTTAAGGGAGAGATATGGCCTCGCCAGAATTGGGCTGCTGTTGTGGGAGGAGGGAGGTGGGGTGGGGGTACTGTTCTTGTTCTTGGGCCATGGTGTTTGAGAAGCATTGCTAAGACCCAGAATTTACTGTTTTATATGATTTGCAGTCAATATGTACACACAATTGGTTCCACACATTACGAGGCATTCAGTTACATAATATTCGCACCCTTATGTTTCTTTATTTCTTTCTGCTATGACAGGCACCATACCGGGTAGATCAACTTTAAATATGCTCACATGGAATATAAGAGGTTTTGCCAATCCGAAAAAGATAAGACCACTATTTGCGTGCAGGGATAGATGGCATATAGACATCGCATTATTGCAGGAAACACATGTGGCTCCACGTACCCACACTCGTGTAGGTCAGAGATGGGCAGAATCCGCTCATCACTCTACATATTCCTCATATGCTAGGGGAGTCTCTATCCTGGTAAAGAAAAACACGGACTTTCAAATCGAAAACGTCATAAGCGACAACCAGGAGAGATATGTGATAGTAACAGGGGGGCTGCGGGGACAACGGATTACACTTGTTAACACATATGGACCCAATGTTCACGCTCCCGAGTTCTATCACGAAGTCTAGCAGCACCTACATGATAAAGTGGATAATATCTTGTTGTGAGGGGGGGGATTTAAACCTAGCGCTCAACGATAGAGTAGACAGATCGGGGACGACAGCAGAGCCACATAGAAAAGCACGCACCAAAGTGCTAGACATGATGGAAGATTTACAATTACACGATATCTGGAGGGTTAGAAATCCAGGAGGTAGCGAAGCAACCCACACCTCCATTGCACACAACAGCTGGTCTCGCATTGACTACTGGTTGGGCTCTAAAATCGTGTTGTTATGGACAACGGACATCAAGCACATGCCCAAATCCCTCTCCGATCATAATCCGATAATATTGACCCTCAAGATACCGCACTACACACCACCTCCTTACAGCTGGAGATTCAATGCCACAGCACTCACAGATTCACTATATGACAACACTATAGCCACTGCGATTAAGGTTTACTTCCAGCTGAATGAACAATCGACAGAAGACCCAAGTTTGCTATGGGAGGACTTCAAAGCTACATTGCGAGGGGTGTGCATCAGTACCACGGTAGGGATACTGCGTGACATTAGGGCACAGTTAGCGCGCTGTGAGACAAAGTTAAAATCACTAGAACACCAATATGAACTGACAGGACGAGGTTAGGTATATCCACAAACGCCCCAGAGCTCGTGCCTTTAGTGAAGGTGGCAGACCAAGCAGGGTATTGGCGGCCAGAATATGTGAGGGACGTAGATCCAGTGCGATTTTACGAACATGTAATGACACGGACACAATCTGCACGGACCCCCATAATATTTTACGCGAGTTTGTTAAAACGTATAGTGCGCTTTATCAATCCCAGCTAACTACATCACCTGAAGAAATATTAAAGTATCTTGAGGACGTGGCCATTGCCTGGCTCTCGGACTCGCAGAGGGAATATCTTTCACTACCAGTTACGGTGGAGGGTCACCGAAATTATCAAAACTTTACCGAATGGCAAGGCTCCCGGGCCTGACGGGTTCACGTGTGAATTTTACAAACACTACGCTGACCCATTGGCTCCCTGCCTGGTCGCGATGTTCGGTGATGCTTTTGAGAAAAACATACTCCCACCGACATTGCGTGAAGCGATGGTGATAGCGCTTTTAAAACCGTCCAAAGACCCGGAGTCTTGCGACTCATATCGCCCTCTGTCACTTATAAACGTGGACTCTAAAATATTAGCTAAACTACTGGCCACATGTCTACAGCCCCTAATACCTAATCTGGTTCTACCAGACCAGTCTGGTTTTATACCATCTAGAGCGACCACACATAATACCTGCACCCTGTTCGCCTTGTCCCATTATTTGATCCCTAATACTAAAGCCGTGGCGGTCATGTTAGACGCAGCCAAGGCATTTGACTGCATCGAATGGGCCTACCTCATTACAGTGCTGAACAGGATGGGCTTTCCACCGATATTCATTCAGTGGGTCAAACGATTATATACACAACCGGTGGCTAGGGTGAGAATAAATGGCCACACCTCAGACTCAATGCCGATAGGACGTGGAACAAGACAAGGCTGTCCACTATCTCCTCTGCTCTTCGCCTTGGCTTTGGAGCCGCTGGCATGCAAAGTCAGGCAAAACCATCACCCATTGTGTATGCAGACGATATGTTACTATACGTTCGTCACCCTGAGATCCATCTAGCACCGTTATTGAGGGAATATATAAAATTTGGAGGTCACTCTGGACTGCAAATAAATTGGGACAAGTCATCTACTATCCCCCTCACTGACACCACTGAATTCCCACTGGAATGGCAGGAAGATCCCATCAAATACTTAGCAGTGTGGTACCACAGAGACACAGATCTTGTCATTCGAACTAACTATGGTAGAGTACTGCAGTCCATAGAAGATAAGGTTAATCGGTGGATACAACTGCCATTGTCACTGCCGACCGTATAGCGATCGTTAAAATGGTTATCCTCCCAAAACTCCTTTACCTGTTCAATAATATCCCAATCCCACCACCGAGGGGAGGTATTTAGGCGCATTACATCAGTAGTCACTAGGCTGATTTGGGCAGGCAAACAAGCTCGAGTTGGCCTGCGCACATTAACACTTCCATACTCAAGAGGGGGACTAAGTGTCCCAGATTTTTTATTGTATTACCTCTGTGCACAAGCGCAATATGCGACATATTGGTATCATCAAGTTCCATATCTGACACACACAGCTATAGAGGAAGGCGACGCACTACCCATTCCGCTGACAGCGATTATTACGCACAAGCGCCAGCCCCTACACGCTAAGGATATTAACACTATTGACACTACGAATAATGCATGGTGCAGGCTGGGCCAGATGGCGAATAAACAACCACTATATGCACCGGCTCAACCACTCCACTATCACCCTGCGATATCGGTCACTAATAAGAAGGTGGGCATGGGACTATTAAGGCAGGTGGGTCTAGACACGCTGGGAGACCTATATGACAACGGAACATTCATAGCCACGCGAGATCTGTCCTATGTGCAAAACCAGACCTTGCTGTTTCGCTTCACCCACTATAGACTGCAAGAGGCGGTCAAACAGTTGTATCCCACATATCCAGCCGAACCGCCACGACTAAACTCACTCCAATTGGTACTAACATCACCGAACACTGCACACTAAGTATGCAGACTATACGTGATCGCGCAGAATGATTAATGACAACACCCATAGAGCCAGAGACAGATGGAGCTCGGCACTGGACACACCTCTCTCTGAGAAAGATTGGCAAACGGCTTGCGATTTAATTCGGATGCTAACACCCAATGGTAATCTGAGGCTCGTACATTTCAAATATTTGCACCAAATGTACCATAAACCTGTCAAACTGTACAATTATGGACTTCGCACAGAAGCATGCTGCAAACGATGTGGCCATGACCAAGCTGACTTCATACACCTGGCATGGTCTTGCTTAAAGGTACACGAGTATTGGGAACATTGACATTGACAGATATGGTGGGGGTGACCATCGAATGCACTATACTGGTGTGCCTCCTGGGACTGTTACAAGATGTTAGGGCAATGAAAAGGAAGTTCTGTGCAGTGGCGCTGCTGCTCGCCAAGAGGCGAGTGTCTATGTGCTGGGATAGTAAAATCACCCCGACTATTAAACAGTGGATTGGCGACATGTCCCACTGTCAGGACACCTTGAGGACTTCTGAAGAGGAACTTCCTGCCCGATCTAGGCCGAAAGAGTATTGGCAATATTTGACACACTATTTGAATGCTAATCCAGCTACTTCATGATATTGATGCTTGATGATCTTTTACTGCCTCATTGTAACTGATATATATACGCATGAAATGTGTACTTTTCTTTTAGTACAGATATTGATGGGTTGACGAATGCTGAAATGCAATGGCCTAAGTTGTGTTTCTATGTTTGATTTACTGTTTTTGAGATGTAACATTCAAAATTAATAAACAGATTTAAAAAAAAAAAAAGTCTGCTAGATATTTCATCCTTTTTCTGAGCATCTTTTCTGTCAAAGTATTTCCGTTATTGTTTCTTTCTTCAGTTAGCATGCATGCTTTTTTTAACACTGGCCACTCCCCTGGTGGCCAGGTTTAAACCAAGGACAATCACTGCAAAATATTATAGTGTGAGGGCTGGAGCCAAAACAGGGAATATTAGGAACCAAAATAATATCACTTTTATTGCTAGCGGGCCATTTAAACCTCAACATCGGAATTCTTCTCCCTGACCAGAGAAAGGATCAACTCTTACCCCCTAAGCATGTGGCTGTGAAATCTTGCCAGTTCGACATCATGGCTCTGGATTTCGTGCCACAGCATTGAGAGGAAAACAACGCAGTTGATGGATGGAATGCTTCTTAATCTCAGCCAAGTTTTATTACTAGGTGCTGCATTGAGGGGGATCAGCATGTTCTAGGTGAAGCTGGATGACCATTTTGATGGTAAGGTATTCACCATTACTTGCAGTGTCTTGAGACACCCAACGGTCTTTGAGCCATTTGTTCTAGAAAAGGATCAGAAATTTCCACATTCCAATGGAACAGCAAGTCAGACATATCATCCTCTGGAGCCGGGTCAACTAGAACTGGTAATGGATACCTGTCTAACTCTTTCCTCAACTCAAATCTGTCAAGGATTGTCTGCAGAAAAAATACTGAGCTGTTGTATTTGATCCTAAGTTCCCAAAGTTAAAACATAGACTCTATGGTGATGGTAAGAGCCAAATGGCTCCATATCCTCAGCTCATCCTGAGAGAGAGAGAGTGTGAGTGAGAGGGACAGTCGGAAAATGGGTGCTGCGGTAAAGAAATACAAAACATCAGCCACTATTCTGAGGTCTGAGGTCTAGATCCACTGCTCTTTTGGGCATTATTACCATGCTTTGTAGGATTCATTGATTCGGTTCATAGAAATTTGGCCAAATGGGGAAAAAAGATCCCCAAGATATTATGAAAAAGGCATTGTAGCAGGATGGTGTTTTGCATGTTAAGCCCGACTTTTTACCCCCACGTTTTGATAACTTTAGGTGCTGGTGTATTGACTGCACAGTGGAGTTCTGATTTCTAGCGCCAAGTTTTTATGCTCTGACCCCTAAACTTGTGCGCCAGTGGGTACAAATTAGCTAATCTCTGATTGGCAAGATTAATTTATATGTAAGTACCAGTATAAGATACCCAGAGAACCTGTGGTAAGTTAAGGTGCCTTTAGTAGACAATGTTTGTGCCACCACTAAAATGACAAAGAAAGATTTAGCACTGGACTTGTTCTGTAGCCTAGATGGCAAGTAAAAAGATTTCCCAATTGGAAATCTTAATTGTAAAGTTTACTTACCTGAAAGCCCCTACTATATGCTACTCAGAGGGGTCCCGTGGGTCTGTAGGTTAAAGTGTCACTAGTGGAAGCTCGTACCATTAAGTGTTCAACACTGAAGTGGCAAATGAAAACATGACTGTTAAAGCACTTTCAAATTCGACCTGTGGAGTTAACACTTTTGACAGGCCCAAACGTCCCTATTTATTACCTTTAAGTCACCCCTCAAGTCTATCCAAGGTGCCCAGAGCATAGGGCACATGGTTCTACATAAAAGCCTGTGTATAAACTGTATTTTACATGCCCTAGTAGTGGGAAATCCTTTGCTTTTTCCTATTTGAAAGCTGGCAGTCCCATTGGATAACATTGGGTGACTTTTATTAATGCTAATAAAGTGTAACTTCCTGATGGAACTTTTCAGTTTGCCCTACTGGGAGGGGTTTAACTTCCCAAAAGTTTCTAAGTCCCCTTAGGGAGGACGTCAGTGGGACCCATGCTGAGAAGCAAGACACCAAAATTGAGTCCTGCATAGGTTACTGCATGCAGGCCTCACCATTGACGAGAAAAATCCTCCAAGAAAATGACTAAATGTGAAGGTAAAGTTTTGATCAGGCTAAACCATGTCCCTGTAGCCAACACACTCTCCATTGTGGTCGGCCTTAACTTTAGACTCGGACCTGATCTAGTGCAACCAGATACCTATGGTCCACCCTTTTGGCTCTCGATTCAATTTTAAAAGCTAAATCCTTCTAAAGAAAATCATAGCTCCGGTTCCCCGCAACAGATTTTTATTATTTTGGTGTGTTTTTAAAGATTATAATTATACTATTTTTATAAATTGGTAGGGGATTTTTATTGAGAGTCAAGGCAGACAGGTCCTCTGGGTGTCCGAAGGTTGCTGTCCGCAGGAGTCGCTGGGAATAGGCAGGAGCAGGTTCCAGGATCGACAGGCCGGTAGGGCTGGGGCCATGTCAGTTGTTGTCGTCCTGTTGTTAGCAGCTGCTTGAGTTTGAGTGAGTTTGAGTTGGGATTTATAAAGCGCGTAGCTACCCTAGGGCATTCCAGCGCTGACATGACCTTAAATCCTGAGAGGAAGAAGGGACGGGGGATTGAAGGTTTAGGGGAAGAGCCAGGTTTTTAATTGTCTCCGAAAGGTAAGGAGGTTATGCTCTCTCCTCAGATCAAGTGGGAGGGAGTTCCACAATTTTGGGGCGTTGTATGAGAACAAGCGGCCGCCTGATCTGGCCTTTCTTATTCTTGGAACGCTGGCAAGGGCGAGAGAGTCGGATCTTAGTTGTTTGTTGGACTGATGAGGTTTCATCAGGGGTCTCAGAGTAGGGGGGCCTTTGTCGTGCATTATTCTGTGGGAGATGCACAGGGTCTTGAAGGTAATTCGTTCTTTCACTGGGAGCCAGTGAAGGCTTCTGAGAGCTGGTTTAGCCGAGCATCTCGCTTTAGTTCCAGTTAGGATTCTGCCAGCTGCGTTCTGGGCGCACTGCAGTCTGTGGACCACTGATGCCGGAGCCCCCAGATACAGGACGTTGCCGTAGTCCAGTCTGGAGTTCACCAGCCCCTGCATCAGTAGTTTTCTTGATTGAGAGGGGATCAGGTGGAGGATCTTTCGGGACATCCGGATGAGGCCAAAACAGGTACCTGCAGTTTTTCTGGCCTGAGTTTTAAAATTGAGGTCCTGGTCCAGCCAAATGCCAAGACTTTTGACCTCGGTCTTGGGGGTTGGAGGCGTTCCCATGCATGGTGGCCAAGGGAGGGTTGTAGGGATCTTGTGTGGGTTTCCAAGGAGAAGTATCTCCGATTTCTCTCCGTTCAGTTTTAGTCGAGATTCACACATCCACTGATACACCCTGTCTAGGCATATAGCCAGGTTATCTAGGCTATTGCTCGATTGGTTGATAGAGACCACCAGCTGGGTGTCGTTGGCATACATTACTGTTTTGATGCCAATAGGAGCGACAATGTCCTCTAGAGGGGACATGTAAACATTAAAAAGCGTGGGGCTCAGGGAGGAGCCCTGGGGGACCCCACACTGAAGTGGCAGGGCCTTGGACGTGGCGGTGCCATCCGACACTTGAAAGGATCTTTCTTCCAGGAAGGATTTGATCCACGCCAGGGCGGAGTCAGCGACTCCTATCAGACTTAGCCGGTGGACAAGGATGGCGTGGTCCACCGCGTCGAAGGCGGCACTCAGGTCGAGGAGGATCACTGCCACTGATCCTCCTGCGTCCATGATGTTTCTAGCCTCTTCGACCACGGCTAACAACGCGGTGTCTGTACCTTTTCCAGGTCTGAACCCGGTCTGGGATTGACTTAGCAAATGATTGGCTTCCAGGAAATTAGAGAGTTGATGGTTGGCAATACGTTTGGCTACTTTGCTGATAGCAGGGAGAAGCGATATGGGTCTGAAGTTGGATGGGTCCGTGGGATCTAAGTGAGTTTTTTTAGGAGAGCCCTGACCGTGGCTTTCTTCCACATGGCCGGTACAGAGCCTAATTTGAAGGAGACATTAATGAGATTGGTGAGAGAAGGAGCCACCGTGGAGGCGACCAATTTTAACTTGCTGATGGGAGCTGGATCTGACCGGGAGCCACTTTTTACAGTTTGTAAGATGGACAGAAACATATCTGTGGTGATCTGGGGAAAGGTTCGAAGGCAAGGAGCCTCTGGGAGGGGGAGTGAGTTAATGGGGGCTTGTGGGGAAATGGGGGCCGGGAGTGAGGTCAGAATTTTGTCGATTTTTGAAGAAAAGAACTCGGCCATCTGGTTGCATCTGGCGCCTTCTGAGTCCGGAGTGGGTAAGGGGTTTTGGATTTTAGCGAGGAGACGTACAATACGGTAAGTTTCTTTTGCAGAATTGGCTGCTGCTGCAATCTTTTCCTTAAAAAAAATAGCCTGTGTTGTTTTTATAGAGTTTTTATAGAGCTTGATGGTAGCTCTGTAGGCGCTCTAGTTTTTTGCATCTTTTTTTTAGATTACGTAGTTCCTGGGTGAACCATGGTGATTTGGCGGATTTCCTGATACTAGGAAGGGATTTGAGTGGCAGGATGATGTCTAGAGATTGGTTAATCCACTCGTGCAGTTGGACATCGGCTCTGGAAGGATCTGGGTCCAGTACTGGTATGGTGGAGGAAAGTATTTGTGCCCAGGAGTTTATGTCCAAATTTTTCCATGGGCGGGAGGGAGATTGGGGGGGGGGGGTATGTCAAGAGCCTTAACCAATAGTTTAAGTTTAAACGGAACTAAGAAATGGTCTGACCAGGGGAGGGGTATGGGGGATTGTACTGACAGTCTCGAGAGGTTGGAAAATATGGGGTCCAACAGATGTCCTTTGATGTGGGTAGGTAGGTTGCTTAGTAGTTGTAGACTTATGGAGGCTAGGTCTGCTTGAAGATCCGCAGCTGGCTTGCTAGAGTGGTCATCGAAGTGGAGATTTAAGTCTCCGAGGATCGTGAAGTTCGGGGATACGCAGGCGAGTGAAGAGATGGCTTCAATTAGGGAGTCACTAAAGCGTCGTACCGGTCCAGGTGGACGATATACTAGTATCCCTGATAGGGTAGTCGAAGGTGGCTGGTGGATGGAAAAATGAACATTTTCGCAGTCTAAGATAGGGTTTTCTTTAAACTGGCAGGACAGGTAGTCTCGATATATGATCGCTATTCCCCCTCCAATACCTGCGGGTCTGTTGTGAAATTGTATAAGGTATCCAGGTGGAAGTGTCTGGATAATATCTGGCTCCGAGCCTGATAATGAGAGCCAGGTTTCGGTAAGAAAGAGGACCTCGATATCCGAATCCTTCAGGAGTAAATTGATTTCTGTCTGGTGCTTTGGGAGGGATCTGCAATTGAGCAGGGCCATGCCGAGACAGCTTGGTTTAAGGGGGGGGTAAGAACTGAACCTGTAGGAGCAGTTGGGATATCTTGAGTGTCCTTCCTCCAGGGCAATAGTACCGTTACATAGGGTGGCTGGGAGGCCATTTAGTCTATGCAGGGTTTCCTGGGAATATTTGAGGTGTAGTATTTGAGGTCCGCGCGGCGGGTCTTCTTCTTCTTGATCTTCTTTCTTCTTTTCGTATCGGGATCTGAGGAAGGAAGGTTCAGGGAGCCCCTAAATACTGAATAGGGGCGTTACAGGTGGGACAAGGACAGGGACCAATGGGTCCTTGTCCTGGAGTGAGTACACCCCCTGGCCTGCTCCTCTCCTGTGGAAGGGGGCAGGAGCCTAGCTGGGATTGGGCAGGGCTCCCCATCTACAAGATGGCCGGAGCCTGGGGTCGTGCTTCACCTAGTCTCCCCACCTGAGGGGTGGGGTTGGCACAGGCTGGCACACCCCCCTTCCTGACGTAGTTTTTCCCGCCAGACTTCCCACCAGAGTGGGGGTTAGAACTGGCGGGGGCCAGTTGCTGGGTACAGCAACTGGTCTGGATAACCTCACAAAGGCATCATGCCTTTGAAGCTTCCCCCCTGCCCATCCTGGGGGAGGAGACCTAGCACCTCGCCCAGGATGTGCATTGTTGCAGGCCCAGGAGAGTGGGGGCTCTCCACTCAGGGGTCCAGCAATATGTCTGCTGTGTGGCAGCCTCTGCAGCCACTCAGCCCAGACGTGGATTGTAGGTTAGGTTTTCAGAGGGTATCTCTAAGATGCCCTCTGGTGCATTTTACATTAAATCCCACACTGGCATCAGTGCGGGTTTAATGTGCTGAGAAGTTTGGTAACAAACTTGTCAGTCTTCAGTGTAGCCATTATGGTGCTGTGGAGTTCGTAATGACAACCTCCCAGCACCATATACTCTTAATGGTATCACTGCACTTACAGTTCCCAGGAATGGCCCTGGGTACTGTAGGGGCACAGGGCTCATGCACCTGTGCCCACACCCCTGGTGTAGGGCACCCAGCTAGAGGGGTGACTGAAGTATGCTAGGGCAGTGGGTTCTGTGGGCATGGCACACAGGAATGTGTGCCATGGCAACTCTTGGTTTAGTTCTGTACTTAGGCACTCAGCCTGCAAAGGCGGTGTGTGGGTGCCAGGGTACAGGGCCCCTGAGGGTGTCACAATAAGTACTGCAGCCCTCAGGGGTCTTCTCTGGTCACCATGCCCTGGGTACCCAGGGTACCATTTACTAGGGGCTGACAGGTGGCCAGAGATGCCAATTGGGTTTTTAGTTTCAGCACAGTTTTAGGGAAGGAACACAGGCCCCGGGTACCTGGTTGGCAGGAACCCAGGGCACACTCAGTCAATGCACATCCGCAGTTCTCACAACTTCGCTTTGTTTTATCTGCCTAATAATCGCAGCTCATTCTTTCTATGCAAGATTAGGATTGTTCCAATGACTGTATTGGAAATGTACCTTGGAGCGTTCTTGTATTTTACCAGGGCATGCATGAGTAAATAACGAAAGTGGTAATATTTGTTTCCAAAATTCCCTTGATGATCAGAGGGCCATGTTAGAGGTTGCCGAAATCATGTTCTACTGGTTGGTTTAGGAGTTCAGGTGAGGCACTGTGAACTAGCTAGGAATTGGGCGAACAGTTTCTGATGATGTAGATGGACCCAGTGCCTGCTCTCTGAAGTCCTGTTGTCCTAATACGCAATTACAGCCAATTAGCTCTACACCATTTAAACTAATAAATTGATCTTCTTCCCCCCCCAGGAGGATCGGTGAACATCAAGCTCTTTGAACCAATTAACTTTAAACTGTCTTCAACTGTAAAGGTCTCTCCAGGGACTCACCCTTCCCTCCAGAACAAATGTATGATTTCCTATTTAATCAGACCATCTCCAGTCTGATCTGCTTCCCAAATTGCCCTTCAAGACAGAAGAGGCTTTAGATGCTTTGGATTTGTAAAAGGGTCTGTGTTACAGTTTTGTTACAGTTTAGACTTATCCTGAGACAAATACATTATTATGGAGCTGTTTGCCGATGGCTTGCTTCGTCCAAACAGCTCTTAGGCCATAACCTTTTACCAGAGCGCTAAGAAGCTTTTTAGAGGGTTCTCCCAAAGCTCACTCCTCTACGGGAAACGCATCTACAGTTTCTTTGATGCAGACAATTGCAGGAGATTAGCCCTTATCACTGAGAATTACTGCAAAAATGTATCTACAATGGATGCCCTGGTGGGGGAGAATTTCATGTGCAACATCTTTATATCATGTTCTTCTCATTTTGCCATCAAATAGGTAGGTTAAACTTGCTGTTTTCTTCTACTTTTGATAGCTTTTTGATTGAATTTCACTATAGATAAGTTACTCAAATCAAATCAAATCAAAACAGCTTTATTCGCTGACAACAAGGCAAACACCATAAACGCATACTAATACACATAAATCTTAAAGGGTACATTCTAACTAAATTTCATAGGGTCATTAATGGTGGTACAACATGTGCAAATCTAAAATTCAAAGAAGCAGCGTAAAATAGTAGGTCCATTTTTCAAAATCCTTAAAATGCAATCTACCACTAGTTCCTACAATAAAGTTCAATCAGTGCAAAGAATGCGATTTAGGGGATATCTTACTCATCATCTTTTTCATATAGCAGAGCGTCCAAAGGTGCATAGTCTTTTCTTCTTCTAATTAATTTTTGTATAAAGCATGTTACAGCACTTATTATTTTCATGGTCAAATTAAACGCATTCTTATAATTAAAAAGCATGTTTTTTAAAAATAGTGGTTTCAATACAGTTTTTCGGATATCCATATAAAAAGGGCAGAATAAAATAAGATGTAGGGTGGATTGAGAGGTTTTGCCGTCACATGGACAAGGGGGCAAGATTCTGTGCCATTTCTCAGTTTGTGGGAAAGCAACTAAATAATGTAAAGAGCTCATCCTTAGTCTGGTCAGATAAAATATGTGCTGGACATTTTGGACCAGGGTAAGATATAACTGGGTGCCCCTCATATAAGGACGTTCACAATAAGCTGCCACTGACTGTTTTTGCTTGATCATCCTATCCCTATCATGTTCAGTAGCAGCAAGATATCTCAATTTCAGATCTCTTTTACTATACTCTTGTATGCTTATGGAGTCGTCTGTACATATTTCGCACTTTGTCAAAAGATTAAAAATGTGACACAACCATGGTATGTTCACACCATGGTCTAGTGCTAGACAATCTATAACTAAATCCTTAGAGAATTTAGTTTCTTCTTTGGTCCATAAGCCATGCCAGAGTGTAAGGGCAGCTATATTGAGAGTATCGCTTAAGTATGGGACTGACAATTCTTTGTGTACAATTATGTTTGCGGCTGCACTAGGGACTGCCAGCAGTCTTTTTAGGAACTTATTTTTATTAGTTTGGAGGATTGTCGTATTTACTCTCCCCATATGGCAGCTCCATAATTAACTGCTGGAACACACTTGCTCCTATATAAATTTAATATTTCACGTAAAGGCTTATTCCCAAGTTGGGCCGCAAACCTCATAATTCCCTCAGTTGTTTTTAGGAATTTCATTTTACATAGTTCAATGTGCGGATTCCATGTGCCGCTATTACAAAATAATAAACCTAAGTATGAAAAAGTCAGAGCTCTGCTTATAAAAACCCCACCCACGTGATGCAGTCTACCCTTTTGTCTTTTGCCTCCACATGACATTACAAATGTTTTTTTCAGGTTCAACTGTAAATTTATGTTGGTCATGTATTGGGAAAAGTTTTCTATTAGGCATTGTAGGCCATTAGCAGTTCTGGACATCAAGACAGCATCATCTGCATATAATAACAAGGGGGTGGGGCGTGTTCCGACTTTTGGGGCATATACGGCTAATTCTTGTAAAAATGGATCCACGTTATTTATGTATATGGAAAATAAGAGGGGGCCAATACACATCCCTGTCTAATACCCCGCTTTACTGCGAAGTCAGGCGTGCATTCCCCTAAATTTCCATACCGTACCCTTGAGCTTAAAAAATTATAAATTTGGGATAAGAAGACAATTATTTTTATGGGAGCGCCAAGCCCTCTTAAGGTTTGCCATAATTTTTAATGATTTACTAAGTCGAAGGCACTAGTCAAATCTACAAAACATAGATGAAGAGTACCTTCCTTGGCTAGCGTATACTTCCCAATTATTAGGTCTAGATTAAGACATTGCTCCACCGTCCCAATACCCTTTCTGAAGCCATACTGTGCCTCTGATAAGATGTCATTTTCGTTGGCCCAGTCTTCAAGCCTTTCTAGCATGATTCGTCCCATAAGTCACTCACTTGTAATCCAGTTTTCCATTATGCCCTTTTTGTTGCCTCTACAAACGGAACCGCTCGACTGGCACTGCTGTACATGGACTACGGAAGCCTTTGTGTTTCTCAACATTGCCGAATCAGATTTTGGTTATACAATGCCATTACACTCTATTCACATGTCTTTTTCATTTAAAGACACGCAGCTAGAGTGATGTTTTCAGGCACATCTGCTACTTTGGTTAAAATTGCTTTCATTTTGAAAAACATGTTTATTTAAAAATTGGGTTTTGGAATTGTTGATGTGGGCCGAAATTAATTTGGACTTAACTTCTATGTTTGAGAACTAGATTCCGAGTAGGTGATTATTCCTTTCGGGGTGCACTGAAGCATGTTGTCTGTGGATAATGGAATAAGGGGAAAAGGATAAAACCGAGAAGCACTCACATGGATGGAGTATTAAGAATATGCCATGCTGGACTCCAAATCTTTGGTTTATAAGGGATTTGGAGCGCTCACACAACTGTCTAAGTTCTCCCATGAGACTCCACCCCCAACCATCCCTAAAATGTTGTGTTCAGGAACATTTTACTTTTTTTCTCTCCTAGTCTTGTGATCATGAGCTCTATCCTGGAGCACATGTGTGCCGATGTTCTACAGCAGACTAACACACTGATCAAGTTCCCAGCCACAGGGATAGAAGCCATCCCGTACCGGAATCTGCTACCGCCCAAACAGCCTATCAAAGAAGTTCTGAGTAGCACCTTCTCCAAGGTGCTGGACAAGGGCTGGGTGGACAGCTCCTCCATCCATGGCCTGGACACTCTGCTACACATGGGAGGCGTCTATTGGTTCTGCAACAACCTAGTGAAGGTAGGTACATTACCGCTCTCTGTTTATTTACGAGCTCATATTGTTCCAAGACTGATGCTTGACGTGAGGTTTACAAAGGATATCCATAGTCAAAAGCATTTTCACATAGCTAAATACCTTGAGAAAACCAACATAAACATAGCCCCAAGATCAGATATGATCCGATCTCTGTTTGTAAGATTTAGCAAGATCACTACACTTACGTTTTGAGAAGTCCATTCATCGTGTTAATGTTCCTGGCAGCTGATGTGAGCTAGATAGCATACCTATATACAAACAGTGCTGTTGTCTGAACTTTTCACTTGGAGCACAATCAGTGTAATATCTGTTATGAAGTATTTTTGAGTTCTTGATTGTATTGTTTAATAGTGGAACAGATGCTAATTAGTAAAAAAATATGTTTAGATGTTGGTTAAGTACAATGATCTCTTGAATCTAATACACTGGATTATCCTTTGGAGGTCTGTAAAAATGTAGAACTAAGAAGACAAATGTTTTTTTACTTCGATGTAGCACTTGGTTCTGAATCGGGCCATACAAAATACCACTTTGTAAATTATATCAAGACTATGGGCCATATGTATGAAGCCCACTTCCCGTTCGCAAACGGGACGATTCTCAGAATCGGCCCATTTGCATACGGGAAAAAGCCTTTTGGGATGTATCATCCCAAAAGGCCCTCGCAAAATAGGGAATCGCAACATTTGTGATTCCCTATTTTGAGAATGCATTTAAGGAATCGCAAATTGTGGTTCCTTAAATGTGATGTAGAAAGCACCCAAGTTGTGCGATTTCTCCTTAAGAAATCGCAAATTACCACCAACTTCAAGTTGGTGGTAATTTGCGATTTCTTTGAAAAATTCACTTTTTGGCATTTTTCAAAGTGCCATGTGGTGCGTACATGCCCTTAGAGCATGTATATGCACCACATGTACACACATGCTCATTTCAGGGGTGTAACAGGGTATCCTTATGACACCCTTGCACCCTTGAAATTGCATTCTCAATTTGCGATTCTCTAATTGGTAATCACAAATTGAGAATGTCTTCCCATTCATTCCTATAGGCCTCCTAACCCATAGGAATGAATGGGAAGGTATTCCTTATTTGCGAATCTCAATTTGCGATTCGCAAATGAGGAATATGTAGGATTCGCAACATTTTAACAAATCCTACATACATTGCATTTTGGGATTCTCTAATTGCGATTCTCTAAAAATCGCAATTTGAGAATCGCAAAAGTCTTTTTTGATATACCCCCTAGTGAGGTAAATTTGGCCAATGGAGGGCAGTTAGTTGAATTGTAGGGTAAACTGTTAATTGCAAATCTGAGTTATCTACTTGGTAGTCCCGTTTGACAAGATTTAGATTAGAAAAGGGGGTCTAGGTAGAAGGAGATGCACATTGAAGACAAAGGAACGGTACGGGGGTAAGACATGACAAGCATGAGTAGATATTCATATGTTGAAATATTACCATTTTGAAACATGAAGGATAACAATGAGCACTATCAGATAAAGAAAGGTGCATGAAATAGAGATGTATAGCAACATAAAACTACTGTTGTGGCTATCTTGTTTAATTAGTTAAGAATGTAATAGGTACTGTTTTAATAAAATTAAGCAGAGTAGGATAAAAAAGGTTTTCTTAAAGGATGTTCTATTTTCTTAGTGTGTTTTCTCCCTTTTCTCTCTCTTCTTCCTTAAGTACACTCTTCTTCCTTGCGCTTTCTCCTCCTGGACCGCCCTTTTTCATCTCCCTTCCTATCTTGCGCTCTGTGTCTCCTCATGCTTTACTGTTTCTCCTCCTTTGTATGCCTTCCATCTCGCTCCCATCTTTTTTCTCTTGCTCTGTCTGCAGTGGATACGATTGATTTTCCCCTTCATTTCTGCCATCTTTGTGATGTGATCACAATGTTTTTGCTTATGTTTTTAGATGATTTCACAAATGATTAAAGCATAAGAAATTCAGGAATTAAGTACATTTCCCAGACACATTTAAAAAACCAAGAGTAGCCAGCTTGAAACATTGTTGAGGCGGCTCATTCAAGGTGTAGAGTTATTTTTGGAGAATGACTGTAAGGGAGGGGTCTTATGGAGAGAATACCCTTCCGTTTTTCCCCTAAGTGGTAAGCCAAATTACCATGGTTGGACCAGCAGAGGATGTGTAACTTATGCTTGTCCACCGAGCATAACAAATCAACCTACTGGGCATGCAATGCGTTTCAGTTTAAAAAGACCATCTGGCACCAACTGAAATGCTGCTGGCACATCATTAAATGCAGAGGCAAGAGTCACACTGGATGCCAAATCTGTTAGGGCCAGATTACCTTTTTGGAACCAGAGAGAAGGAATGGACCCAGAGCAGAGCTCATATGCCTTTTGAGGCAGAGCCCACAGAAGAGGAGTTCCCGGCATGCTAGATCACAGGCCCTGGCCCCCTGTGCCTAGCTCCCGATTACCCTGAAGCTTTCTGATGTGCCTGATGTCAGACAGAAGATCTTTATCCATCCCTTATTTATAAAGATCCTGACAGAAGCCTGCTCCCAGGAACAACAAAACACTGCACACTTTCCAAAAAAAGAGGTGGCTCATTTTTGAGGTGAGACCTCCAAAGTCCACACCCCTTGCCCTCCGTCTAAATATGTTAGGGACAGGGACAATAGCACTGCTTCCCAGCCCCTTTCACCAAGGCCTCCTGCATCACAACCACCTCCTCAGCTCTGCACACACTCTCTACCTCTCTCATCATACTTAAAGGTCAACTGACCACACACTAAGGCAGCACGATTGACCCCAGAAAATCATGCTGGGAGAGCTATTGGGTAGACACACTGAGCCCTAAACTTCAAATATCCAGTGAAAGCTAGAGTTGTCACCCTTTATGTCGAAAAGAAATGCAAAGCGGCATTGCGCAATCCTGATGTACATCAGGAGCTAGGTCCCAACCGACTCTTCTGTGGTTCATACCGCTTGGTAAAGAGCCTCAGCCCAGATGACAAGAGGTGATCCTCCCCCAGATAAGGGGAATCCGAAGGTTGATGTGACTATGCGGAATACTCTCCAGGTATGACTAACATCACTGGAGGAAGGAGATGGAGGAGCTAGTCAAATATGGTAAAATTATTTCTAGTAGGCCCTTCGATGGTGGACATCTGTTTGGCTGCAGTTGGATTCAATGCTCGAGAAACAGTTAAAACAGAATAATGAAATAGATAAAAGCAACAATAAATATCATTTAAAAACCCATGTATAGAAATTCTTCAAACAATTGTAGTCCCGATAAAACTGTTCAATGCTTATCTTTATATGACTTTTAGTACTTTACTTCTAATTATCCATACTGAGTGCGGGAATTTGGAGACCCCCACAACCACAATTGAGGTGATGTCCCTGTTTCATATTCTATATGCCTCGTCGATAGACAAATAGATCTGCACATAGGGACAATCCATTTGGACCTTGGATTTTTTGGACCTTGGATTTGCATAAAGGGAGCAAATAAACACGTGCACATTACTGTTACGAGTAGTTGTACAGCATGAGCAGCAGTCAGATTCCTGATTCACCTTCCTTCAATTCATAGTAAAGGCTGCTACAGGAAAACACCTGTATCTGAATTGTAAATATAGAGCATGCACCAAAGTCTAGTGTATACAATTCCGAAACTCCTCACTCTTGCAAACAGACTTATGGAGGAGAAACACACTTGTCAAGCTCCTACCGAGCAAGTGTGGTCTGTAAAGCTGCTAGCTGTCTCTTCCACCAACTTTTTTTCACTGCAACGGCACCCCCTCTCTGAATGGTCTGAGGATCACTCCAGAGCTTTCCTAGACTCAAATCAAGGCAGCTCTTTTAAGTGCCCTTAGAAGACCAACTGTCCCCACCTCATTGGCCAAGATGACTTCTCTCAAGCCCTTCTTAAGGGGGCTCAAATCTTCAGTGCTTCAAACTCTCATCCAGTACAACACATTTTTTAGACTAGTTTTTAGACTGTCGCTATTTCATAAATTCCTAAATCTAAACGGGGGGGGGTCAATGGTGTACCCTTCCATAGACCCAAGAATTGTCTGAGGAAGTTATGTTCTGCTGTGGTTAAGGGGCTATTGTTACAGCGGCTATAGAGTGTGCCACCCCCCTTGCTTGCACCTTCTAGATTTCTAATGCTGGGCAGACAGCAGGCCAATCTTTTTTTTGGCAAATTTGTTTATGGCACCTGCCGTTTCTTCACAATTACTGTATGTTTTAATATCTGCAGGTTTCAAGATCCTGTCTCATCTAGCCTGATGCTCTGGCAGTCAACCTCCCGTATCCTTTTCAATACCCCAGAACCTACCTTGAGGACCCCTTTCGCCATACTCTTCTTGTAGTAAGCCATATATTTTTAGAGGTGTTAATTTCAAGGTCAAAATCTTAGCAAAATTGTTATCAATCAAATTTTGAATGCCCTTCCTAGTTTTAGACAACAACAACGTGTTTTCTGCTAAGAGGAGTGCTGGCATTTTTACCCCTGCCAGGGAAGGGGAATCATTCACACAATCAAGTAGGTTGGCAATGCAGTTAATAATATATATATAGGAGGAAATTGGTTGAGGAAAGAACATTACCTTGCCGTTCACCTTGATTAACAGGAAAGGCATCAGTTAACTCCCCTTTTACCCCACACCTTACTTTTGCAAAGTTCCCCTCATGGAGCAATCAAAACAAATGAAGAAGGTCAGGCAGGGTTCCCTTTACCTGGAGGACTTCCCAAAGCTTCCCTCTGGAGATCAAATCTAAATTGGCGCGGAGGTCAATAATCACCAAATAGAGGTCAGGCATACAAAGCTGTCACAACGCCGGACCTGCATACCTCAACCACAGCTCTCCTTCTAAACTCCCGCCAGACATCTCCGTTTCGCCCAACTGGCCCTGGCCATCCTCCCATGGATCCACAAGACTCCGGCTTGAGGAAGATCCTTCTCCTACCTTGCTGCGAATACCTGTAACTCCCTGCCTCTGCACCTCAGACAATCACCATCGCTGCCGCAATTCAGGAATGCCCTTTAGACCTGCCCATCGACTGAATTTTAGATCCTCCCTTACCCCCTCTCCTCCCACACACACACACACACACTCCGCGTTTTGAGACCCTCACAGGTAAGTAGTCGCACTTTATAAGAATTCTGATTGATTGACCCTTGGTCAATTCCACCACCTTCCTTTTTGACCAAAAGAAACTAGTTACCATATGAACTACCTGGAACTCGTGGCAATCAGTCTACAGTTTTCTAATTCAATCAGTTTAACAGACTCATTAAAAGCAAAACAGTCCTCATAAAGGTGGACAGTGTGACTTACATGCAGAAACTCTGGAGTGGACCTGCTCACTATCCCCAGCCATCTGCACTGGCCCAGGACATCTGGTATTGCCGATTCGCTTTCAAGTTCAGCCATTAGCAGAGGACCTGCCATAGGTGGACAACGACTTTGGGAATCTGCCAAGCTGTAAGCACCAACCAGTCTACAAGTGGGAGATAAATGTCCAAGTCCTCCAACAGTATAGTAATCCGTGAAACACCCACCATAGATTTCTTTGCCACTGTGTAAAACACAAAATACCAAAACATGGCCTCTAGAGACTCGCAGTCATTGGGCTGTGCACTATAGATACACCGATCAATGATATTTATTATACGTTTCTTCCACATCCCTGATCCCAATGTAATGAGGAGAATGAAAAAAGTTCCAATATCCTCTTCCTAGTGGCACCTATTTGGACCAGACAATCATAGTACCTCACCCTTCTGGAGATGTATGTATATCTCACAAAAAACTACTGCTGAGCCCTGATCTTCTGACTTGACATCAGGATCAGCTCAGACACCCAAACCTTAGATAAGTAACTCAAGCTATTTGATGTCTGTGGTTTTAGGTTTTAGTTATCTGAAACTTTTGGTGGACTGTATATAGATGCTATGTGAGGCACATAAACTTATCGCACATGCCTATTATGCTGCAAAGCTGATCAGCACATAGACACCCTCAAGTGCAGCACATCATTTAGCAGCCTAAATGCAGGATAAGGTGGCATACATCTCGCTTTAATATTCCTATTATGAGGGCCTTCATGGTGGGCTTTTAAAAAGTTACCCCTCCAAGAATGCCTTCAGTCCCTGAATGGAACCTTAATGTAGATCTCTCCAGACTCCTGGCATGCACTTTTTGCCATTGAGGTAGCTTTTGTATTTGCCATTGCATCTCAACGAATTAGTGAGCTACAGGCCTTAACTATAGAAAACAATGAAAAACAACATTCCCAGGCAGTGTGGAACATAGGCAATGTAAGACAAGGAGTTCACGAAAAGGTTATATTAAAAAAGCTTTAGATTTTAATGATTACGACAATTATTAAAAACATAATCGATAATTTTCAATGGTACATTTGAGAATCATTATATGTTGAACAATAAAAGAAAGCGAATGATGGTAGCTTCGCGCGTTTCGACACAGGCGTGTCTTCGTCAGGAAATACCATCAGGTTAAAAAGTTTATTAAAATACAAGTGGATACGGTCAGCCTTGTTTAATAGAGATGTTGGCAATGGATATAATCAGCTGGAAAGTAGATTTCTAGTTTCAAACAGTGTGTTGCAGACGACGCATAAAGGGTGGACATGCAGCTGGAGCCAGCGTTTAAAAAGATTCTGCGCACGTGGTGTTGTCTACGGCTTGCTCTGGTGTTTGAAAAAGTACAGGTGATGGGGCGGGTGAACACTATAAGAGAGGGTGCTGTGGCGTTGTCCTTGGACACCACCATGGCCTTTGATACTATTGAGTGGTCGTATCTCTTCACCTTACTAGAGAGATTTGAGTTTGGACCTGCATTTATTGGTTGGGTGAGTCTCTTGTATGTGGATCCCCTTGCAACAGTTGTAGTTAATAATGCAAAATCAGCCAGCTTCCATCTCCATAGAGGGACCTGACAGGGCTGCCCTTTGTCCCCGTTATTGTTCTCTTTGACGCTAGAGCCACTTGCCCACTGGATCCGCATTGATCCTATAATACGGGGATTACGTTGGACAGAGGAGTGGGAGGACCGTATCTCACTCTACGCGGACGGCATTCTACTGTACCTAGCTTCTCCAGGGAGATCCTTGTGCAGGGTATTAAACATATTTACTAATATTAGCACCTACTCAGGTTACACAATTAAATGGTCGAAAACTCCCCTATTTGTCCTTAGTGGAAACCCACCCACCCATACCCAAAGATTGTAAGATAAAGATAGCCATGGATGGGTTTAAATATCTTGGTCTGTTCATCACCAAAGATCCCAAATTATACTATGCGTCCAACTTGTTACTGCCTCTACAACGACTGAGAACACTGGAAGACTCTTTCACTGTCGGTACTAGGTAGAACATCACTTTTTAAATGATGTCGCTTCCTCGATTTCTGTGTGCCTCCATAATTCACCTGAATTGGTCCCGGTGTCATACTTTGGATGGGTAGAAAGTGCACAGAGAACTTTGCTATGGGGTAACAGTCCACCGAGAATTGCATTCCGAAAACTGGTCAGAAGCTGTTATGACAGGGGTATAGGCTTACCAAATATTAAAAAATATTATTGGGCGGCGCAATTAATGGCCATCAACCACTGTGTATACCGGCATCAGCATGACCCGGGGTACACTATGGATAAATATTCTTGCCCGGGAGTAACCACACACGGCTGCTATACTCTAAACCGGCGAAACCCCACCTGACCAGCACCACAAAGCATTTAGTCCAGGTTTGGCATACAGTACACAGAATTATGAGATGGACAAATACCATTACACAGGCAACCCCACTGTGGGATACAGAAAACTAGGCTCCCTCTGGAGAACAAAGAGTTTTGATAAGTGGAATGTCATCGGGATATCACGGGTGGGGATCTCTGGAAAAAAGTGGACGTGGTGCTTTTGGAGACTTTGCAGAACGAGCACGAATTGGCTGAATAGTGCCTCCATTGTGTATGCTTTATTGCTTTGAGATGATTCCCAGTCGTCACCTATTCATGATAAGCATGATTGTGGAGGATGTGGTATGGGTTTTTAATCTTTTTTCATTCTTATCAACCTGTTCAACAGATGCCTGTGTGCTGCTGCTCTCCACGCCACTTATCCTTTTCATTAAACCCACTTGTCTTTTCTCATCTTGCAGGAGCTTCTGAAGGAGACACGGAAAGAGTACACGCTACGGGCAGTGGAGCTACTGTACGCTGTCTTCTGTCTTGACATGCACCAGCTCACGCTAAGCCTTCTAGGACACATACTGCCCAGTCTGCTTACTGATTCTTCCAGTTGGCATCTACTGATGGATCCTCCGGGAAAGGCTCTTGCAAAGTAAGGAAAGCAGCATTTCTCATTTCAAGGCATGCTGGCTGGCTCCTCAGGGAGGAATTAGGCATCCTTTGCTTTATACAAACTGTAGGTACTGTTGAGGCTACATCTAGGTAATCATTTGATGTCTGTTACCTTCAGGGAGTTCTATGAAATGCAGAAGCGTTGACTTCTGAGTAGCCTGCAGATAGTTATCAATGAATGTGGTTAAAAACCTTCAGGCAGTCGGTAGATGTGACAAGACGGTTAGGCTGTTTGGTGAAAACCAGAAATGGTTGTGGGTTCTGGAATGAGGTTTTTTGACCTTTAGAAGGGTTACCATGAGCGGGCACATTCGAGATAGTAGGTGATATAGTTGAATTCAGCCACAGTCTTTACCCTTTGCATTGTGAAGATTCAATGTTTACAATAGGGGGCCCATCCTTTTAGAAGGGACACAAGCCGGCCAAGCACAGTACCTCCATCTTGAGGAAGGCATGGGAAGTCTCATGGACACCAGTATCAAATACCACTCATTTATCCAATGTGTAGAGTGCTATATTAAACTCAGAAATATGATTCATAATTGCAGAAAAGATTTTCTTTAAATCGATTTTCCAATGTAGTGTGCCGACAACATTTTCAGTTAGGGTCTGAGCTATTAAAGGTTCTCTCTGTCCAGGTTATCTTCTTGAGCAGGGGGTGACAACGTGTTATGGCAGTCTTGTCTGGAGAGAGTGATGTATTTAGTATTTCACTGGTATATTTTTAACCAGATGTCTGAAGTGACAGATTCTGAGTATAAGAAGGTGTTAAGCAGGGCTTCGTTTCTTTATAGAGTAGTCATCAAAGAATGTTGTTCTTTGTTCATTTTTGTAAAAACATTTCTGAATGTCAATGTTTTCTTAGAAGAATTTTAAAACATTGGAGAAGGTATCTTTGGAATGTGGTAAAGAATGGTGTGGGCAACATGGCATTATCAATGTTGATGCAGTTTGCTCCCTACAAAAACCATTTGTGATTCCACAGTGGAACCTAAACTTGTTCTTGACGTTTCTCGGATGAAAGCCCCTCAAACCAGTGCACAGCTGGTTGTTGCATCTTATGACCATTAAGACTGTCTTTTTCATTGCGATCAATACAGCTTGCTGCGAGAGTGAACCACGCTAAACCATGTTTTTTTCTCGACAAACTAGTGCTGAAGACTCCAGCTGACTTTTTACGAAAAGTCATGGCTCCTTTCCACGTTGAGCAATCCATCGCTTTCTCACCATTCTTTGCTTCTTCCCACCCCTCAATAGAGGAGGAGAAACTCCATCGGTAGGACCCCCAAAAGGCTTTGAGCTTCTACAACACTTTTACAAAAGAACATCCAGTGCATGGGTGCTTGCAAACATTTTCCCATGGGCCAACATATTTTGTTCTGTGATGTGACCGAGGGCGCACTAATACTAGCAGTGGCGGTATACCGGGAGGGAGGGTAGTGCTAAGGATGGTGTAAGGGAACTCAAGTATATACATCTGGTGCTGAATTCCACAATGAGAAACCAGAAAACGTGGGATTAATCCCGGCTTCCGCAATTTACTAAATTGTGTGATCATAGGAAATTGTTTTATTTCACTTTCCCTTCTTTTTCCTCGTTATCCTATATAAGAGGACCTCGAAATACATAACATCTTGATTTGTGCAGTAATAACCCTTTTCTTTGTTTGATTTAATAAAGTATAATGTTGTTCATGTATAGTAATAACTCAGACCACCCAAAGAGTGCACATAACAATTTACTACTTGCCTCTCTTATTTCACTATTGACATTGTCAGGTTGTAGGGGCCAGGGGAATTTGTTTTTAAATTCATGTTTGAAAACTATTACTAAAAAAAATAATCTCAATGCACTGATATAATCTGATATATTAAAAGAGAAACGATTCTGCATGTTAATGAAATACACTTTTTGAATTTTAAAGAGGCTTAAGCATATTTTTTGCATTTTTACTGAAAGATGTCTTGAAGGTGTTTCTAAAGTTTAGCGACTCCCTAGTTAGAACTTTTTTTTAACATTAATTAACCTTTAAATAAATACTTGCCTATTTATTTAACTTTTTAAAAAAAAGATTTAGTGTTGAGTCGAGTAAACATCAGATCAGTGCTGCAGTTGGCCAGGGGGGCGCATGTAAACGTCAGTAGGGCTGCATGCGGCCCCCGGGCCGCACTTTTAGTATCAATGAGCTAGGGGATGATGCGCTTTTTGTGGGGTTCTCTGGGGGGAAGAAAGAGAAGGCAGTGCAAAAGAGGACTCTCTTGAGGTGGATAGTCCTCAGCATTAAGATCTACTATACAAGAACCAAAAAAGGAGCCTCTGGAAGGACTGAGAGCCCATTCGTGTTCCCCATTAATTTGATTGTATCCCTGAACAAAGAGATGAGAGGAAAATCCTCACATTTATTATATTAGATTGATTCTTCCATTACATGACTATTCCCTTCATTCTACAATTCTTGTAAGAGTGCCTTATTTTTGTGATGAGACGATGTGCATCTATTCATATCTGGACAGATTGCTGTGTCAAAAAACCCATAAGAAGGTGATCACTGCAATTCACAGTGTTTGCAATTCAGGACCAGCACAATGTAGAAGTTTCATGAATGAGGCTGTGTTTTATTTTTTTCCTCTGCAGACTTCTCCATTCCTAGAGGTTTAGAGGCTCAGATCGGCCTCACCTCTAGCTAAACTGACTGGACCCAACTTGTCTTCTATGATAAAAGGGAAAATGTATAGCAAATCAGTATTATCAAGATAGCAGCCCAATTTCCAAGCAGTAAAACAGTCCTATCAGATAAAGAACATTATGTGCAGATACTGCATCAGTTGTAAAGGGTCATAGTGTGATATGTTCCCAAAGGCTTGTCTTCTTGCTTCCAACTCAGTTGGCAGTTTTCCTTCTCTTAAACATCTGATCACTTGCCACATCGGTTGCACATGTCCAATTCAGGTTTGCAGTTTTTAGGTCACAGCCTACCAGACAGCACAAAGACATCTTGGGGAGTTTCAGGAAGGTGACCTAGGAATGCATTTTGCCCGTTGCTTGCCATTAACTTTGTGGTTTGTAACTCCTGTTTTCTGACTTTACATTTGCTGACTTTATTTGCTTTAGGTTGCACAGCTCGAGTTCGTAACTCCCCATGCCAAAGCCGTGTTTACGATATTCTACCACTAGTTCTTTTTGTGTAATAAACAGGCCTGTAAATCTTGTTCTTAACTCGTCACATTTGCTGGGCATTCAGATACAAAGGTCAAATGTCAAGCTGTATCTTCGAGGGAGCCTGGTGTTTATTTTGCTTTTGGCTGACTTCAAAGTGAGAGCATTTATAGAAAAGAGGAATGCAGCATACTTTCTCCATGGAGCCTGCTTGTGCCCCTTTTTTAAAAAAAAAATCATTTTTGATATGGTCATCTCAAAAGGTATCTCGTTCTTCAGCTTCAGAAAACTTTTGCCTTTCATTCATGGAGCATAAAGTTCACTATTGGCATTGTCAGGGTGGATCGAAGCATGAGCGTATCTAAAATCATATTTGAAACTATTACTTACAAAATAAAAACTTTTTAGTCTGCTATACTAGTTACTTGCTTTCTTTCACATCGATTAACTTGTAAATAAATGCTTGCCCGTTTTCAACAGGTGCTGTATGCAGAGTTCAGGAGGGTGCTTGTGGACTGCACAAAATTAATCAGATGCTCTAGTACTACTATTATAAAACATGTCTGCATGTGAATGAAATACATTTTTGGAATTTTTGCGGAGACCTTTTCATATTCAACAAGGTTTTTGCAAAATTCCTCTTTGGAGAGTCCATTTAATTTGTGAAACTACCTTTTTAGGTACTAAGTACAAAACCTCCTTTCAGTCTCAGGGCCAGCCTAACATATGGTGATCCTGGGAAATTTACACTGTTTATGGCTCATTCATTGTCAAGCATAGGATAAAATATTTTCATTATTCACTGTGCCCATTTTCAGCAGTGGACTCTTTATACAACAATGGAGGACCATTTTGTCTTGAGAAGAAACTAATCTGGTTTCACTGGATAGGTTGCATTCTATATTCAATTGGTCCATCTCACTGAGTGTGGTGCAGCACTTTCATGTTCATGGTCCAAAAGGTAATTCAGAGAGTCATTAGAGAGGGGGCCAGATTGCATATCTTATCTAGGACATGAATGTTTGAATTAAATGGCTATATTTGATGTCCAGCAAATAAAAATGTTTGTGTCCCACGTTTTTATTACTTTGAGTCAGTGCACATGGTATATGGTGATGCAGTTTTTATTTTCTGTTCTAGATTATCTGTCTGGTGTGCTCTAAGCTCCTACTCTTCACACAATAAGGGTCAGTCATCACCCCGTCAGAAAAAGCGACATCGAGAAGACATTGAGGTATGAGCCTGACAGGCAGCTCAATCAATCAGTTACTTGTAGAGCGCAGCTAATCACCTGTAACGGTCTCAAGGCCCATGGGGGAGGGTGATGGGGCCAGCTCTGTAGCCAGGTCCGACCCGAAAGGCATTTCACCCATTTGGTTCTGCAGGACATTTTGATGTGTGCCATTCCACAGACCCACCATCTTTGGAGGAATTGCTTTAGTATCTGTTCTGAAAGTGATGATTGCTGTGTTAGAAGTATCCATCAGAAGAGCAACCTTAAACGTCTCCCCAAGTTGGTCTCGCCCTTCCACCTTAACCAAATTGTAGAGCTCTTTTTTTTCTGCAGCCCAGCTTGGTTGCAGAAAGAGCTTTACACAAACTAGACGTCAAGACCGCTCTTAAGTATTTCATTTCGTAAGTCTGACCAGAACACAAAGGCCATCCCATCTCTTAGGCTGGCATACTAAGATGGATACTAAAGTACATCCAAATCTGCTACCACAAGGCCAATACTCCTATCTGCTCCACCCAGGGCACACTCCACGTGTAGGAAAGTGGCAACCATTGCTTTGTTAGAAAATATACTGTTAGCGGACATCTGTAGAGTGGCCACCTGGTTCACCCCACACAAGTTAATCAAGCAGTATTCTGTGAACATCCAGGCACACCCACTGGCCAAACAGTCCTAAGAACATTGTGCCACACATCTTCATCAGATACATGTTAGCCCCTACTTTATGGGAAAACTATTTTATAGTTTATCCAGAGCATGTCTACAACCACAAATGCTACAAATGGAAAATGTTACCTAGTCTATAAGCATTTGTTCGCACCGACCCTCCTCCCAGTAAGCCCATGTTGATTACAGATCTCTCCTATTAGCAGCTAGTTAACATGGGACAGTGTGCATAATGCACCGTGCTAGGCTCAGCTGATACACCATAATGTGGAGCCAGTGCCCATGCACATTTTCCACTAAGGGAGTAGATGCAGCACATCCCTTGACTCAAAAGATGAGAAACACAGTTTGCTAATGTCTATCCCAACACTAGATGGTATAAGTATGCAGAGCACATTAATGTACAGCTCCACATGCTGCAATCCGATGCTTACAGGGTGAGTAACTTTGTCCTTAAGTGTGCTGAGTAGCCTACCTATGTTAGAACAAAATCCGAAGTGTTGCTTTTCACAGTAGCACTACTCTCCAGTAATCACGACTCTTAAATAACTTGCATTAGACGAAAGAGCTTGTACCATTTCTCATTACAAAAACAATCTAAGTAACCAGGTATAACCCACAATCTGGTAGCCATGATATACTATGTTACTATTAATTGAATAGTATACTTTCAAATTGGGTTCTGCTATTGACAGTACTGTCAGACAGCAAGCTGATATTGGCACAGTGGCATAAGCATTACTATCTAACAAATATACTGCTAAATACGTGCCGCTTTATTTTGATTAGTGTACTAGAAATATTGAATTTAAAAAATGTGTAGCACTTCTATTGGCTCACTAATGTCTTAGCAGATACTGAGGTGCTCTAAGCTCAAAAGACCAATACGAAATATTGCACAGCTATTGACTGAATATTAGGATATGAAACATTTCACTGGATTGCCAAAATATTTGATCAGATACTGCTCAGTTGTTGAATACTACGCAGCGGAATTATTCATTGTTATTGGTCTAATACTGTGCACCCAAATATGACCGTTTTACCAGCAGAAGAGTGTACTGCCAAATACTGCATCCTGATATGTTGTTCGCTGCTAAATACTGCTCTGCTGTTGAGTACTATACTCCCCAACACTTCACTAATAGTAGGTAATTTCACTTCTGCTAAATTCTGCACCCCTTTTGGTACAGGATGCTTACACTGAGTTGCAGAGCCTACATGGCAGCACAGAACACTTATCGTGAGTGGCAGAGTCGACACAAACGTCATCAACCTTAACGCGAAGAGCCAGCACATTATCCAGCTTCAACATACTGAGTAATATCCCTGATCTGCAGCGGTAGCACATTGCCTCGTAACACTTGACTTGAACTGGAAACCCCAGTTTCCATTTAAACTATTTATTCTGATCAGCAAGGCGAGCACAGTAGTACATAACACATAGCCTAAGCTGCAGATCCTGTGGACACTGCGCTTATCCAGAGGTGCAGAAACACAATGACTGTATGCAGCACTACTCCAAGCTGCAAATCCTGCACAAGCATACACCGCACTAAACCTTTGCTTTAGTGCCTGCACTATAGAGCTCATTATTAACTACAAATCCAACAACCACACACAACACTTCCCCGTCACTTTGAAATCAGAATGGCTGTGAACTGCACTGGGCCCTAGAACCTGCTGTCTGACCTCTGTGATCTCTGGTTAATTCTTATACTGTTTCATTGGTTTCTGTAGGATTATATAAGCCTCTTCCCTCTGGATGATGCCCAGCCCTCCAAACTGATGCGACTTCTGAGCTCCAATGAAGAAGACCCCAACACCCTCTCCAGCCCTAGTAAGTGCGAGGACTGGGGGATGGCAGTCTAAGGACGAGTATGATTTGACATCTGATGGGGAGAGAGTAGTGGGAAAGGGTTGATCTCTGAGAGAAAAAATGATGACCAGTGTTGATCTCTGGTGTGGTGGGAGTTGGGAGGTTTTAATTGTGTCAGAAGGAGGAGTGGTCCCTGGGTGGGAGAAGGGTTGTTTCTCAGAGGTGGAAAAGAGGTAGAGAAGTAATGATCCCTGTTGGCAGTGTTGATTTTTCACTGTGGGAGAAATTAATTGGAATAAGTTGACTAGTGTGTGAGTGCCGTAAGGAGGTCAGTGACCGTAAATGGTTGCACTCGGGATCTCAGAGATAGGGAGAGCTCTGAAGGGCGCTCATGTTCTGGAGGTTCTCCTACAGCAAGAGCTCTCAGTGAATGGTCTGGTCAGTGTGTTTGAGAGAGTGCAAGAGGATGGTTTGATGTCTGAAGGGATTAATCCTTGGGAGAATGGCATGGGATCACACAGATTAAGAGAGTACTGGGGAATCTCAAACGCAGGGGTATCTTTACAATGTTTAAGCTTTTTCTCGATGCCCTAGAAGAGTGTGACAAGCAAGATTCGAGTTCTTATATATTCATTAAAGTGCTGCCACAAGCTGTCCTTACCGCACAGGCATGCCCACTCTGCAGGCAGACTACATGTGTAGTCTGCCTGGGAATTATTTGTTAAATAAAGCAGCCAAAGGAGGATTGTGTTCAGGATCTTCCTTACAGTATGGAAGAAACAACTTTCTAACTGACCACCTGCTGGGCATGATGAGATAGTGCAGACTTCCAAGATTCTTAAAGGACCCAGGTTGAATTTCTAGTATGTGTATGTTTTCTATTGGGGCATTATTCCCATATTTGTTTTATTTGCCCTGTGTACACTGTTTTCTAGAGTGGTGTTTACAGCCAAATGTAGTGTTATGCCCTTTATTGTGGCTAATTAGTTTTAGAAAAAAGAAAAGATTGTAAATGTTGTCTTTTTAGCATGCTTTATGTTTATTTGCTTTAATTTGAAATCAGGAAAAAGTGTAAATAATTTGTGTTTCAGGATGTCACACAAGCATGTAGATAGTCTGCTGTGTATGAATCTCTTAGACTAATGTATTCTTTGAAATCTGTGTGCAGTGCAGCACATCCTTTGTCACAGTACAACATTTCTTTTGGATTTTGTGGAGAAGAAGGTCCTTCAGTGTTCTGTTTTTTTAGCCCTATCATATTTCTTCTTTCTCTCCAGCAGATCGGTCAATGACCAGCTCAGTCTCTGCCTCTCAGCTCCATAAAGTCAACATGAGGGACCCGCTCAACCGAGTTTTAGGTAATTCAGAGTTAAGAACACAGTAATTGCCTTAGCAGGTGCCAGAGTGTACTCTCCTCAGTCTCCCTGCAGAAACTAATATGTGTTCTCTTTCCTCTACAGCTAACCTTTTCCTGCTAATCTCTTCAATCCTGGGTGCCAAGACAGCCGGGGCACACACACAATTTGTCCAGTGGTTCATGGAGGAATGCGTGATTTGTTTGGAACAAGGGAGCCGTGGCAGCATCCTGCAGTTCATGCCATTCACCATGGTAAGAAGCCGCTTCCCAGATTGACATGAGCCTCAATAATCCCACCGTCTTCTGAGGCACTAAATGCAGTTGGAGATGGCCTTTGGCACCTATCAAGGCACAATAAACCTTGAAGTCCTCACCTACATGGCATGGCACCCATCAGATATCACACCTCAGTCCTTGTCTGTAGAAGGGCAGTGTACTTTAGAAGGGCAGTGTACTTATCCTTAGTGCATTGGACAGGTTATGGTTGAATCTTAAGGTTTTTATTTGCAAGTAAAGACTCCTACTTCATCAGATTTGTCTTCTAGGCGCCTAATCTAGAGAAAATGTGTTTGGTCTCTCAAATCAAGAGAACTTACTTACATTCATGGAGAATCTTGGAAGATTCAGTAGAGCACTTCTATTTCTTCATAGTTTTGGACCAGGCTCTTATGAGCTATTAGTATGGATAGGAAAAGTCTTTCCTTTTGGAAACTTTTAACCGCTTATTGTCAGACAATGTATGAACAGTCTTCTTGCCAACTACATTCCAAGTAGAAACATTTTGATTAGTTCTGTCACCATATGTTCGAGGCATGTGGGCTGCTGAATTCATATCTGTGCATAGATCGCCGCCTAGTGTTGGGTCCGGATGATTGCACCTTGTTGTCCTGGAAGAGTCTTCGGAGTATCACGAAATAGGTGACTCCACCCCTGGACTACAGTGCGCATGGGCATCCTCTCCATCCTCAAATTGTTTTTTTCCACCATTGGGTTCGGATGCTATTCTTCAACTCCAACTTCGGAACCGAAACTTATCAACTTTCTAAGGCCAAAAGGCCTTCTACCTCGACGGTATTGTTCTCGTTTGGTACCCCTCCACTCGAACTTACTTTCCATCGCGTCTCGATCCGGTCGTCGACGCGGGCCGATGGGCCTTTTCGACATCACGTGGGCCTGCTGCCGATGGAAAGGACCCCCTTTAAAAAGTGCCCACAATGTCACTCCAAATTCCCACATACTGATAAACATACAGTATGCAACAAGTGCCTATCACCCGAGCACAACGAGGAAAACTGTGCAGCTTGTGCTCAGTTCCGGTCGAAAAATACTATCCGGAACCGAAGAGCCGCTAGACAAGAAATGCAGCGGCAGGCACTGGAACCGGAGAACATCTTCGAAGACGAACATGACCTCCCAGAAGCGGCCGACTAGAAATTGTCACCGTGGAGGACCGGTCGGACTCCAATGACCAGATCACACCGGGGCAAACTGTGAGTACCAAGCCCCCAACCCTGCTTCCACCCCAAGACAAGACTCCGGTCGAAGCATCGCCTAAAGGCCTTAGCCGAGATCGATAGACTCCTTCAGAGGCCCACCTTCCGGCTCGGCCCCGAAGACCAAACCCAAGCCTTCCAATACCCCAGGAATGAGCAAAACTATTCCTAAAAAGGCCGTACAACCTAAATCGGTTGTCAAACCGAAGAAGCTCGTCGAAACAAAAACGGTCAACGAGGCTAACAAAACAGTCGACCCGACACAGGCCGTCGAGCCTAAAAAGGGTGTCGATCCGAAACCGGATCGCACTAAAAAGACTAGGTCGTCGAGCACAGAAAACATGGGGAACCGAAAAAAGTAATCGACCCGAAAAAAGTAATCGACCCGAAAAAACTGGTAGATCCGAAAAAAACGGTTGATCCGAAAAAGGGCGTCGAACCAAAGAAGGTCGCCGAACCAAAAAAGGCAGTGCAACCAACAAAGGATGTCGACCTACAAAAGGTCACCGACCCGAAATCAGCGGCCGAGCCGAAAAAAGCTCCACAGCCGAAGGCCCTCGAGCCAAAGACTCACCCCAAAGAAGTGACTAAGCCAAAAGCATCGGTGCCAAAACCGCGGACAGTTGAGGAAGAACTTTTCCATCCTGATCCATTAAGCGCAGAAACAGTCTAAACTGTATATCGACCCTGAAATTGGACACGTAACAGTTTACAAGAGGAAGAAAAGTCCGTTGGACACTAACACTTCTTCACCTGTTCCTACTAAGAAAAAAGACTTTGGCATGTCTCCTTCAAGTCCTTTCACTCCTCCTCCCTTTTTTCCTAACATGCCTTTTGCGCCTTACTCTCCTACACCTTAAGGTTGTGATGACACAGAAAACATAGGGGAAGATCCTCAGGATGATTTTGTCGAACCTGTGGATCAGGACGTAGAGGATGACACATGGGAGGACCATAATGATCCTTATGATAACTACGAGCCACAACCCATCCCTGACACCTCTTCATATCCTACAAAGCTGTCGCCTACTGACGACACCATTGTCTTTAACCAATTAGTGGATTGGGCAGCAAAATTTCATGGCGTAGACATGCACACCGATCCAACAGAAGAGAACTTCCTTTTTGACATTTTTCCTACATCAGGAAAAAGTGTACGTACACTTCCTATGTTGAAAAGGGTACTAAAACACGCGCCCAACATATTTAAAGACCCAGCCAGATCGCGTGTCCTCAACCCTAGGATTGAGAAAAAATACAAATCTGCCCCTGCAGACCCTACTTATATTAGGTCACAGTTGCCATTGGACTCACTAGTCTTATCAAACGCTCGAAAACGAGCTAATTCACAAACCAAAGGAGATGCTCCCCCTCCTGACAAAGAGCCGAAAATATTAGAAGCCTCAGGCAAAAGAGTAGCCTCCCAGGCAGCAAACTCCTGGAGGATAGCAAACACACAAGCTTTATTAGCACGCTATGTTAGAGCATGTTACGACCAACTGGACAGTTTACTTCAACACCTACCAGAACCATTCAAAGCTAAAGTTAATGACCTAAGGCAAATTTATCACAAACGCTTCCATTAAATGTGCACTTGACGCAGCTGACACAGCAGCTAGGTCCATCAACACAAGCGTCTTAATACGCCGGCATGTGTGGCTGCGCATTTCCGGCTTAAAAAATGAAGTGCAATTAACCATCCTAAAGCAACCAGTTAACCAAGATTTCTTGTTTGGCCTTGCAGTAGATACAATTTTAGAAAAAATTAAAAAAGACACTGTTTTGCAGCGTGAATCTTTCAGGATTCACTATGCTGTGCATTATTCCGCGGTCTAGTGGTTGGGTCCGGAATTGTAGTCTTTTGTTCGTTTTTTTTTTTTTTTCGTAGTTCAGGTGGCCGTCGACGTCCCACCTTTTGGTGTCCTTCCTGTGACGTCGGCATGCTTCCTGCGGAAGCTCCCACCCTTGGGCGCCATCTGCAGATTATTTTTTCCGCCGTTGGGTCTGGATCGTTCCCGAGAGGGCTCCAGAGATTAGGAGAGAAGAGAAGCAAAACTCGAGATTTTTGGAGAAAAACAATTAAGAAGACGAAGGAAGACTACACCATCGAAAGGACGACGAAGAAAGAAAGAAATTTCAACTAAATTCGACGTCCAGAGGAGAATGCGTCAGGGGGCCCCCTGAATGCAAGACATGGACAACACACCATTCAAATTCTGCCGCAACTGCCACCACAAGTACGCGCAGAAGGACCAACGCCCAGTCTGCAACCTCTGCCTGCCGGTCGACCACGAAAGCAAGGACTGCCACGCCTGCTCCGCATTCACGCCGAAGACCCTTCAAGTGAGAGAGAGGCAAAGAATAGCAAACTACACCATGTAAGGCAAGGGCCAACCACCGTCCCTTCGAGACCTGGGGCTATCAACCGATGAGGAGGATTACACCGCCGAAGAAGACATTGGCTACACGGTCGTAGAGACCGATAATAAGAAGACTACAGAAAAGGTAGGAGACTCGACGCCCCAGAAAGGCCCGAAAGACTCTCGACAGTCTACCCAAGACTCTCGAAAAAACGAGGGCAAAACCCCGAACGCGCCGACGCCGAAAACTTCGGCGTCCGCAGCAACATCCAGGCCCAGCGAATCCTCACAGAAGGACTCCCTGGCGCCGAAGGACGGCGACCAGCAAAAGTCGTCGAAAAGCGTCCAAGAAAAGGAGCGCTCAACTCCGAAAACAACTTTAAAGTCGACGACGAAAGACGCAAGACCAGTCTCGCCGCCGAAACCAGTCTCGTCGCCGAAACCAGTCTCGACGCCGACAGAAATTTCGGCGCCATCTTGTATGCCAAAGAGAGCGGCACAACCACTCGACGCCGATCAGGCGGCGGAGATGGAAAGGAAGAAGGGGAGACTCGAGGCAGAGATGGAGAACATCCTGCAGCGAAAGAAAGATTTCGAAGAAAAAATTAAATCTTACACAATTCCGTCGAAGCCCAAGTCACCGGTAGTACAGTTGCTCGAGGAAGAAGACGAAGACTTGGAGGTCGAAGCAGCGTCGGAGAGCTTGGAAGATCTGGCATATCAGGAAGATGATAACCCCTATTACGAAGAGGAGCCAGATGACGACCAGAGGGCGTACCAAGAATCAACATACTCGGATACACAAGATACAGAGTGGCAGGACATCGAAACTGAGAGTCCAGAAGAGGGAGTGGACACATATCCAGCGAGACCCTCACCGCCTGACGACATCGGACTTTACAATGAATGCATTTAGAAAGCAGCAACAGCGTTCAGAGTCAAGCTCGAGGAGGAAGTGCCGAAAGGGGATTTCCTAGTGGAAACACTACTCCCAATGCACACTAGGAGCCAATACCTGCCAATGCTTGAAAGCATCAAGGGACAAGGAAGAGAGGCGTTCAAAGAGCCTGCTACTTGTAAACCCGTCACGCCAAGGACGGATAAAAAGTACAAGCACTCCTCCAAGGACCCACCCTACATACAGGGGACGGTCGCTGCTGACTCCATCATCGCTGCTACAGCAAGGTAAAGGGCCAATGTCCCAACTACTTCAGGACCACCCCCAGACAAAGAGAGCAGAAGGATGGACCTAACAGGAAGGAAAATCGAAAGGAATGCCGCTATGCACTGGTGCATGGCTAATTCCAACGCACTGATCAACAGACACCATTACCAAATCATGGACGAACTGGGGCAGCTGGTGAAACACCTCCCTCAGGAATACCAACAAAGGGCTTCACACCTGGTAGAGGAGGGGAAGAACTTGGCAAACTCTTGCCTAAAAACAGCACTGGACGGTGCAGACACAGCCAGCAGACTCATGATGCTGGTCATCACAGAAAGGAGACAAGCCTGGCTCAGAATATCAGGTTTAAACCAGAGGTGCAACACAACATCCTGAACACTCAACGGTGAGACCCTGTTAGGAGCACCGGTGGACGACAAGCTCTCACAGCTCAAATAGGATAACGACACCGCAAGATCCATGGGGGCCTTGCAATTCAGGGGAACAACAAAGAGAGGGACCCCGTCACGGAGACCACACAGCAGAGCGGGGAACCAGCCGGGAACGTCGCATCAGTCCTTCCAACATTCCCACCAAAGCGACACCCATACGCAACAAGGCCAGCAAAAACTGGCAATATCAACATAGGGGCCAGTCCTTTCGCGGGAGAGCGAGTGGGCGTGGAAACAACAGGAGGGGTGGACAACAAATCCCCTCCAAGTGACTCGGCCACACTGATAGTGCACCCCCTTCCAATACCTCCAAGGGGGGAGCACAAAAACAAAAAACAGGTGTGTCCCATAACGAAAAACCACGAGCACATAATACCTGTGGGAGGAAGATTAAACCTTTTCCTCCAGGAGTGGAAGAAAATTACAACAGACAAATGGATCATCAACACAATACAGTATGGGTACTGCATAGAGTTAGAAAAGACACCACCATGCAGAAAACCAAAGAAAAGAGCACTAGCAAACAAGGAACTAGAGCATCTTCAGAGGGAGGCAGAGGAACTCCTACAAAAGCAGGCTATCGAGCCTGTACCTCCCATGGAAAGGAACAAGGGGGTGTATTCTACGTACTTCCTAGTACCAAAAGTAGACTAAACAATGAGACCCATCCTGGACCGAAGGTTCCTCAACAAATTCATAAAAACGCAAAAATTCAAAATGACATCCCTGCAAGAAGTACTTCCACAGATTCAAGCCGGGGACTTCATGGTCACCAAAGACCTCAAAGATGCCTACCTGCACATCCCAATGAACAGGCGGCACAAACATCTGCTAAGATTTGTCATCAACTCAAATCACTATCAATTCACAGCGCTGGCCTTCGGACTAAAATCAGCACCAAGGGTATTCACGAAATGTCTGGCAGCCGTCGCAGCGCACTTACGAAGGGATGGGTTACACGTATACCCTTACCTAGACGACTGGCTAATAAAGGCAAAGTCATACAACACGTGCAAAGAGCACGCTCAAATAGTGATAGACACACTGATGGCCCTGAGTTTCTCCATCCACTGGAAGAAATCCTCGATAAACCCAGAACAAGTCAAGATATTTCTGGGAGCAAAAATAAACACCGTGCAGGGGAAGGTGTTCCCCAGCGAGAAAAGAACGATGGCTCTGTTGAAGGATGCGCACCTCTACCAGAAGGGGCAAGCTCTGACAGTGAGGACGGTGAGCAAAATGATGGGCATGATGGCCTCATGCATCCACATAGTACCAAATGTACGACTACACATGAGACCACTCCAGGAGTGGCTGCAGGACCAATGGTCACAAGCTACAGGGTGTTGGGAGGGCCTAGTGGTTATAACACACACAGTGCACGAGGAGATATCATGGTGGATCAAGGGAAACATAACAAAGGGGAAGCTTCTAACACCACCAACACCAACAGTGACCATCACCACAGATGCATCCCAGAAGGGATGGGGAGCACACATGGAAAAACTCCGAGTGAGGGGCCTGTAGCGGATGCGGTCAAACACATCAATTACCTAGAACTAAAGACCGTTTTCCTAGCTATGAAAGCTTTCCAGACGAAGTTGTACAACCAAACAGTGTTGATCCAGACGGACAACACAACAGCGATGTTCTACATAAACAAACAGGGAGGAACACAATCAGCCCCGCTGTCAGAACTGGCGCAGGAAATATGAAACTGGGCAATACCACTAAAAATAGATATACTGGCGATTCATCTGCCAGGAAAGGACAACGTGGAAGCGGACTGGCTTAGCAGACACACATCAGCCTCACACGAATGGGAGCTAAATGCACAAGAAACAAAGAAACTGTTCAACAGGTGGGGAACCCCATCAATAGATCTGTTTGCAACACACCAGAATGCAAAATGCCAACATTTCGCATCGAGGCAACAAGGGGAAGGATCCCTGGGGAATGCCCTATGGATAAGCTGGTCAAAGACATTTGCCTGCGCCTTTCCGCCGATTCCCCTAATACACAAGGTACTCAGCAAGTGCAGGACAAGCAACATGACCCTGATACTGGTCGCACCCCAGTGGGCCAGGCAGACATGGTATTTGCAGATTATGGAAATGACACAGAGTGCACCACACAAATTTGGGAAAAGGACAGACCTACTCTCCATGCAAAACGGAGAGGTGCTGCATCCAGAACCAGAAAGCCTCAGCCTAGCAGCCTGGCTCCTGAGGACATCGAATTTGCACACCTAAAGCTACCTGAGAGTACCCTGAGGGTACTTCGGGAGGCAAGAAAACCAAGCATGCGTAAGTGTTACGTGGCAAAATGGAAGAGGTTCACACTATGGTGCAGAAAGGAAAGACTGCACAACAAAATGACAAAAGACTCAACAGTGCTTAAGTACCTCACGCACCTGCTCGAGACTAACCTGAGCTCATCATCGCTAAGGGTACACCTAGCAGCCATTGTCGCTTACTCTAGAGGAGAGACAGGCAAAAGCTTCTTTACTTCTATGATTGTAAAGAGATTCTTGGAAGGTGCAAAGAGGATTGCGCCGCCTAAAAGGTTACAAGCACCTGCATGGAACCTCAATATAGTACTGACAGAACTCATAAAGGCACCCTTTGAACCTATGCATAAAGCCTCACTACAGATGCTAACGTTGAAAACAGCATTCCTAGTGGCAATCACCTGGCTGCGCAGAATAAGCGAATTACAGGCGTTAACGCTACAGGCACCCTATTAACAACGATAGGGTGGTGATGAGAACGGACCCACACTTTATGCCAAAAGTTGTGTCCAAGTTCCGCATCAACCAGACAATTCAAATACCAAGTTTCTTCTAGAAACCAACAACAAAAGCTGAAAGGGCACTGCACACTCTGGACGCGAGACGTGCAGTCATGCATTACATTGAGAGAACTAAAGATCACAGAAAAACAAAACAGTTTTTTGTGTAATTTGCTAAAAGTTTCGAGGGCAAAGCTGTTACTAAAGGGACAATTGCACGTTGGATCGCGCAAGCAATACAATTCTGCCACAAACAAGCTGGGCAAGAACTAACAGAGGGGCCACAGGCCCGTTCAACCAGGAAAAAGGGAGCTACAATAGCCTTCTTGGCAACCACTCCCATTCAGGACATATGCATGGCGGCAACATGGGCTTCTGTGCACACGTTTACGAAACACTACTGTGTGGACATACAAATGAACAAGGAAGCACAAGTGGGACAGAAAGTGCTTCAGCACATATTCAAAAACTCAAGCTCATCTTCCACCCAGCCGCCACAATAACCTCAAACCGCTACAAAGTCTATGCACAGCATAGTGAATCCAGAAAGATTCACGCTGCAAAACAAATAGTTTCTTGCCTGTTGGTGTAGTTTTGCAGCTTGAAGATCTTTCTGGATTCACTAGCGAACCCACCCACCTCTGCCAGAAAGATGAGGCTGGAGAAAGAGGGGGTAAATAAAAAAAAAAAAGAGAGACTTTAATGGAACTTCAAGGGAAGAAGCGGTAAAAGGAAAGATCAAAACATTGCCATACAATTCGGAAACACAACACAAATGAGGAAAAAAAGAATCCGAAGATGGCACCCAAGGGTGGGAGCTTCCGCAGGAAGCATGCCGACGTCACAGGAAGGACACCAAAAGGTGGGATGTCGACGCCCACCTGGGCTACGAAAAAAAAAAAAAAGACTACGATTCCGGACCCAACCACTAGACCGCGGAATAATGCACAGCATAGTGAATCCAGAAAGATCTTCAAGCTGCAAAACTACACCGAAAGGTAAGAAACTATTCGATACTGCTAAGTCTATGGGTGCACTTCAGTTTCAGCAATCCAGAAGTTCCTTTCGTCGCTCCTCCTTCAGGGGCTCAGGGAGAGGCAACACATCCCAAACGTCCTCTACATTCAAAAGTAATTCCCAGAGCACTTTTAATAGAGGCTCCAACAGAGGAGGTTATAGAGGAAATAATAACAAGGGCAGAGGACGGGGGGGTCAACAACACCAGAGCCTCCACCGCCGCCAAACAGTGACTTGTTCACACTCCCTCCAGACCACTTAACACCGGTCGGAGGCAGACTAATACAATTCCTACCAGTCTGGAACACCATTACCACAGACATATGGGTGAGACAAATTATCCAGTATGGTTACTGCCTGGAACTCACTTCTACTCCACCCAACATACCACCCAGACACTGTCCAATGTCCAAAGAGCACATCACGTTGTTACAACAAGAGGTTACATCCATGCTAGAAAAAGGAACCATAGAACCAGTCCCTTTTCAACACCAGGGAACGGGAGTATACTCTCTTTACTTCCTAATCCCCAAAAAAGACGGATCCCTCAGACCAATACTGGACCTCAGACCTCTAAACCAATACATACTCTCAGAGCATTTCCATATGGTCACTCTACAACAGGTACTTCCGTTACTCCAGCAAGGCGACTTCCTTGCTACATTAGGCCTAAAAGATGCATACTTTCACATACCTATACACCCAGCTCACAGGAAATATCTGAGGTTTACAATAGAGGGTCACCACTACCAATTCAAAGTTCTCCCCTTCGGGCTAACTACAGCACCAAGGGTTTTTACAAAATGCCTAGCAGTAGTAGCAGCACACCAGAAGGCAACACATCCACGTGTTTCCGTACCTAGACGATTGGCTCATAAAAGCCAAATCATACGCACTGTGTGCAAACCATACGTCTCAGACAATCCGGTTGCTGCACAGTCTAGGATTCTCTATAAATTACCCGAAATCACATCTACAACCCTCCCACATACAACAATATCTGGGAGCAACATTAAATAAAGAAAAACCAAAGGTGATGATGGACGGAGCGTTGACAATACAAACACTCACCCCCAGTCAACTGATCTGGGTTTAATCCATCACCGTTCTTTAGCTCACTCCGCCACCCCAGTTCAGACATGGCTATATGCAAATCAGTCTGACCCTGTGCCTTCTGGGAACAGTCCAGCCCGAACTGCCAAGCCATGTCTTCCCTGGACCGGAATCAAGCTTCCCAGGACCGGTTTCTGGCATTACAGCCGTCTTCAGCCGGGCTTGCTTGACTCCAGTGGCAAAGTGAGCAAGGGACTCACGTCTGAGCATACCCTGCCAACTTAGGGCGAACAAAGAAAAACCAAAGGTGATGATGGACGGAGCGTTGACAATACAAACACTCACCCCCAGTCAACTGATCTGGGTTTAATCCATCACCGTTCTTTAGCTCACTCCGCCACCCCAGTTCAGACATGGCTATATGCAAATCAGTCTGACCCTGTGCCTTCTGGGAACAGTCCAGCCCGAACTGCCAAGCCATGTCTTCCCTGGACCGGAATCAAGCTTCCCAGGACCGGTTTCTGGCATTACAGCCGTCTTCAGCCGGGCTTGCTTGACTCCAGTGGCAAAGTGAGCAAGGGACTCACATCTGAGCATACCCTGCCAACTTAGGGCGAACAAAGAAAAACCAAAGGTGATGATGGACGGAGCGTTGACAATACAAACACTCACCCCCAGTCAACTGATCTGGGTTTAATCCATCACCGTTCTTTAGCTCACTCCGCCACCCCAGTTCAGACATGGCTATATGCAAATCAGTCTGACCCTGTGCCTTCTGGGAACAGTCCAGCCCGAACTGCCAAGCCATGTCTTCCCTGGACCGGAATCAAGCTTCCCAGGACCGGTTTCTGGCATTACAGCCGTCTTCAGCCGGGCTTGCTTGACTCCAGTGGCAAAGTGAGCAAGGGACTCACGTCTGAGCATACCCTGCCAACTTAGGGCGAACGAAGAAAAACCAAAGGTGATGATGGACGGAGCGTTGACAATACAAACACTCACCCCCAGTCAACTGATCTGGGTTTAATCCATCACCGTTCTTTAGCTCACTCCGCCACCCCAGTTCAGACATGGCTATATGCAAATCAGTCTGACCCTGTGCCTTCTGGGAACAGTCCAGCCCGAACTGCCAAGCCATGTCTTCCCTGGACCGGAATCAAGCTTCCCAGGACCGGTTTCTGGCATTACAGCCGTCTTCAGCCGGGCTTGCTTGACTCCAGTGGCAAAGTGAGCAAGGGACTCACGTCTGAGCATACCCTGCCAACTTAGGGCGAACAAAGAAAAACCAAAGGTGATGATGGACGGAGCGTTGACAATACAAACACTCACCCCCAGTCAACTGATCTGGGTTTAATCCATCGCCGTTCTTTAGCTCACTCCGCCACCCCAGTTCAGACATGGCTATATGCAAATCAGTCTGACCCTGTGCCTTCTGGGAACAGTCCAGCCCGAACTGCCAAGCCATATCTTCCCTGGACCGGAATCAAGCTTCCCAGGACCGGTTTCTGGCATTACAGCCGTCTTCAGCCGGGCTTGCTTGACTCCAGTGGCAAAGTGAGCAAGGGACTCACGTCTGAGCATACCCTGCCAACTTAGGGCGAACAAAGAAAAACCAAAGGTGAAAACGTGAGTCCCTTGCTCACTTTGCCACTGGAGTCAAGCAAGCCCGGCTGAAGATGGCTGTAATGCCAGAAACCGGTCCTGGGAAGCTTGATTCCGGTCCAGGGAAGACATGGCTTGGCAGTTCGGGCTGGACTGTTCCCATGAGGCACAGGGTCAGACTGATTTGCATATGGCCATGTCTGAACTGGGGTGGCGGAGTGAGCTAAAGAACGGTGATGGATTAAACCCAGATCAGTTGACTGGGGGTGAGTGTTTGTATTGTCAACGCTCCGTCCATCACCACCTTTGGTTTTTCTTTGTTCGCCCTAAGTTGGCAGGGTATGCTCAGACGTGAGTCCCTTGCTCACTTTGCCACTGGAGTCAAGCAAGCCCGGCTGAAGATGGCTGTAATGCCAGAAACCGGTCCTGGGAAGCTTGATTCCGGTCCAGGGAAGACATGGCTTGGCAGTTCGGGCTGGACTGTTCCCATGAGGCACAGGGTCAGACTGATTTGCATATGGCCATGTCTGAACTGGGGTGGCGGAGTGAGCTAAAGAACGGTGATGGATTAAACCCAGATCAGTTGACTGGGGGTGAGTGTTTGTATTGTCAACGCTCCGTCCATCACCACCTTTGGTTTTTCTCTGTTCGCCCTAAGTTGGCAGGGTATGCTCAGACGTGAGTCCCTTGCTCACTTTGCCACTGGAGTCAAGCAAGCCCGGCTGAAGATGGCTGTAATGCCAGAAACCGGTCCTGGGAAGCTTGATTCCGGTCCAGGGAAGACATGGCTTGGCAGTTCGGGCTGGACTGTTCCCATGAGGCACAGGGTCAGACTGATTTGCATATGGCCATGTCTGAACTGGGGTGGCGGAGTGAGCTAAAGAACGGTGATGGATTAAACCCAGATCAGTTGACTGGGGGTGAGTGTTTGTATTGTCAACGCTCCGTCCATCACCACCTTTGGTTTTTCTTTGTTCGCCCTAAGTTGGCAGGGTATGCTCAGACGTGAGTCCCTTGCTCACTTTGCCACTGGAGTCAAGCAAGCCCGGCTGAAGATGGCTGTAATGCCAGAAACCGGTCCTGGGAAGCTTGATTCCGGTCCAGGGAAGACATGGCTTGGCAGTTCGGGCTGGACTGTTCCCATGAGGCACAGGGTCAGACTGATTTGCATATGGCCATGTCTGAACTGGGGTGGCGGAGTGAGCTAAAGAACGGTGATGGATTAAACCCAGATCAGTTGACTGGGGGTGAGTGTTTGTATTGTCAACGCTCCGTCCATCACCACCTTTGGTTTTTCTTAGCAACATTAAATACCCTGGTGGCAAAGGCATATCCAAATCCAGCCAAGATAGCCAGCATACAGACGCTCATTCAAAGATTTTGACCACAACGCTCGCTGCCAGCTCGAGTGTTTCACCTAGCACAGAGCATATGGAAGTGGGCAATTCCAATAAACATCTTTCTCCTCGCAGAACACCTACCAGGGAAAGACAATCAAATTGCAGACCTACTAAGCAGACACAGCCAACAGATACACAATGGGAAATTCACCCTCAAGTTCTCCAACCATTCTTCCAAAAGTGGGGACATCCAGAAATAGATCTGTTTGCCACAAAAGAAAACTCAAAATGCCAGTCCTTTGCCGCCAGGTTCCCACACCCGTTGTCACAAGGCAATGCGATATGGATGAACTGGTCAGGCAAATTTGCGTACGCTTTTCCGCCAACCCCACTGATTCCACTGGTGGCAAGCAAACTAAGGCAACAATCTCTCACAATGATCCTGGTTGCTCCCACATGGGCAAGACAGCCATGGTACACGACGCTCCTAGAACTCTCAGTAGTTCCCCATCAAAGACTGTGCCTATCGCCACAGCTATTAACTCAGAACCATGGGGAAATCAGGCACCCGGATCCCAATCAGATGAACCTAGCGATCTGGCTCCTGAAGTCTTAGAATTCGGATATCTTAACTTGCCTCCAGACTGTATGAACATTATCAAGGAAGCAAGGCGCCCAACTACTAGAGCATGCTACGCAGCTAAATTGAAAAGATTTGTAATTTATTGCAATAATAACCAAATCAATCCATTAGATGCCTCTATCCAAAACATAATCTGTTACTTATTACATCTTCAAAGATGCACTCTCGCATACTCTTCCATAAGGCTACACCTTGCTGCTTTGGCAGCATATCTCCAAAACAGACAACACGTGTCCCTGTTCAGAATACCACCTATTAAAGCTTTTATGGAAGGTCTGAAAAGAATCATCCCTCCAAAACATCCACCTTCGCCAGTCTGGAACTTAAATGTAGTACTTACCAGACTTATGGGGCCACCTTTTGAACCACTCCATTCATGTGAATAACAATTCTTAACATGGAAGGTGGCATTTCTGGTTGCCATTACCTCCCTCAGGAGAGTGAGTGAGCTAGAAGCATTAACCATTCAAGAACCTTTCATGCAAATACACCACAATGAGGTAGTGCTTCGTACTAACCCTAAGTTTATGCCAAAAGTTATATCAACTTTCCATATCAATCAGTCAATAGAATTGCCAGTTTTCTTCCAAAATCCGCAGTCAGTGGCTGAAAGAGCCCTACACACACTAGATGTAAGAAGGGCTCTGCTATATTACGTTGACAGAACCAAATCATTCAGGAAAACAAAGCAACTATTTGTTGCTTTCGCCCCACAACATAATGGAAATCCCATTTCAAAATCAAGAATAGCCAGATGGATAGTTAAATCCATTCAAATATGCTATCAAAAAGCAAAACGCACTCTAACAGTTCCCCCAAAAGCCCACTCAACGCGCAAAATGTGGCATCCATGGCATTCCTAGGAAACATTCCCCTAGAAGACATATGTAAGGCGGCTACATGGTCTACCATACACACTTTGACTAAACACTACTGTGTAGACGTGCAAGCAAAGCAACAAGCTGCTGTAGGCCAGGCTGTCCTAAAAACTCTTTTTCAAACTGCTGCAGCTGGTACAGGTGACCACCGCTAGAGGAGATACTGCTATACAGTCTATGCACAGATATGAATTCAGCAGGCCACATGCCTCGAACGGAATAGGATACTTACCAGTATGCATCTGTTCTTGGCATGTAGGGCTGCTGACATTCATATCGCCCACCCTCCTCCCCGGTGCCTGTCACAGCTGTAGTACTTTTCTACATACATTTACATGGTCATCTCTTACTTTTCTATACTCCATCTTTGCCACAATGGCAAAAAACAATCTGAGGATGGAGAGGATGCCCATGCGCACTGTAGTCCAGGGGAGGAGTCACCTATCTCATGATACTCCAAGACTCTTCCAGGACAACAAGGTGCGATCATCCAGACCCAACACTAGGCGGCGATCTATGCACAGATATGAATGTCAGCAGCCCTACATGCCAAGAACAGATGCATACTGGTAAGTAGCATATGCCTTTAAATGTTCAGGAGCATAATACTTGCCCTGAATTGTAGTGCTCAAGCAAATCAAATATGCCAGGCCTCTTCTTTGGGGTTTCTCCCCTCAAGACAGTTTTGAAAAGGATGGGGTGAAATTATGCATTTTAACTATGGTGTGCCAACGTTCCTCAGTTGACACACTTTTTCCCAAAACTTGGTATGGGTGACCCCATATGTCAGAGTTCCTCCATTGTATCAGGGCCATCATTTTGTAATGGGTGCTTCCGTATTCCATAGGTGCCCCCTCATATCAAAAATGGCAAAATATGCCAGAGCCAAAAGTTTACATTTTATACCTTCCATATGTCACCCTTATGTCAAACATTACCCAAGTATGTCAGGGCTGGCATTGTGCCATAGTTGCCACTCTCCCATATGGCAGGTTATCCACCTTTATGCCAAGAGGTACTTGCATTGTGCCACTGATGTCCACATACCAAGAATTTCTACGAGAATGCTAGTATTTTACCACTAGTGCCCTGTATTCTATCAATTACCCCCAGTGGGCCAGTGTTTTGTCACAGGTGTCTGTCATGCTAACAATTGCTGCAAGTATGCCATCACCAATATTTTGGTCTGGGAATCTCTATAATACAATAATTACCTTCAGTATGCCCTGGCCTGTGGCAAATAGCGCAGGCATTACATCACATTCTCACTCCCATTTGCGCACCCGCACTCATTCACTCACTCACTCTCATTCATTAATTTTTACTTACAATCTCGTACACCCCCTTACACTCATTGTTATTCATTCATACTCATTCACTCGCATTTTCTCTTAATCTCACTGCTTCTTGCTCACTTACTGACACCCAGGCACCTTTGTAACTGAACTGGTGCAAAATGTTAGGGTGAGATTTACTGATAGTATCACAAAGTGGCACTCTGTGCTGCTTTGCATATATTGTGCATTAAAGCGTGTTCCATTAGTGGCGCGTGGGCATTTCCATGCAAACACCCATGCATTTTGATTAAAGTACATGTCTACAAACATTGATTTTCCTGAATCTGCACCAAAATCTTACGCATCCCTGAGGCAGGCGAAACTAGTAGAAATGTTTTTATTGCTCCTCAATTTTGCAGCATTGGATGTGTGCTGCATTCCACAGCACACGTACAAACTGGGAGAAGCCTTAAAGTGTAGTTTTGGTAAGGGAAGGAATCCCTTACAGTACAAAACCTTTGCTTTAGACAACGCACTATGGCATAAGTTTGTTTGCGTTTGCTCATGGCTGCCAAAAGTGCACCAAAGCACGGGGAGATAAAAGTGCTCTTTATCTTAGTAGATATTATGCATTTTCCTGTCTCTCTTTGACACATGGCAAGGCAGCAACTTAGTGCAGCTTTACCTTGCATCAACGAATCGTAAATCTGGGCTTCAATCTCACACAATCTAACTCTCACGAACTTTATCTCACGCACACATATAGGCACATTGGCTCACACATTCTCATGCTTTCTCTCATTTAAACACACTATCACCCGCAAACAAACACACAACAAACATTTAGAAACATTTTAACCGATCACATCTACCACCAGAGCTCCAGTTCCAGCTAAGTGTGTTCCATATTTTATTACACGGATTGTAAATAATAGAATATTATTCACTATTAGTATGATTAAAAACAGCCGGAAAATATGGAATGCAGAGCCGCCCTGTGGTCTTGGTACTGATTTCTCCACCTCTGATGCCAGAGGGCGCAAAGCCAAAGATAGGGGGGTCGCAGCTGTGACCCTTAAATGACATCCATGCATAGCATGTGAATCAAAAAAAGACTTTCACTGTAAAACAAAATGGTTACTTATAAGAGTAGTTTTGGTGATAGAATTATTTTCTGGATTCACATGCACCTCTCCCACCTCACCAGGAATTAGGTGAATTGCAGTGGACAAATGAAGGAACTATGTAAAGTAAAAAAAAAAGCCCAAGTACTGTAGGTCGCCCAAAAGGGGACAAGAATCTGAAGATGGTGACCATGCAGAGGGTTAACAGTAACTCACAGAAGGAAAGCGAGAAAAAAAGGATTGCACAAGGAGAATTCCAGACTCAACCACTAGATGGCAGAATATGCACAACATGTGAGTACAGAAAATTATTCAAGATTCAAAACTACTCCTTCAAGTTAGCAACCACTCTGTTTCTCTACATATCTGATGCTGTTATCAGTTCAGTAGCTGGAAAACAGTCATTCTGCACCTCCCCTCAGTAGCAGGTCCATGTGTTTAACCTTGCCTTGGTACCATATATGCCTTTATCACTAATGATGTCTTATGGAGTGAAGTGGGCTCAGTTGTTCTCGGCTTCTGTTTTGCTTCAGAAATTTGCAAACAATGTCTCTTTGCAGACGGTCTGGAAGCCTATGCTACCTTGTCCTCCTCCTTTCCAAAAGTGATATCTAAAAGGGTAGCTTCCTCTGAAGCCAGGGTTGCAGCATGTGCAACAGAGAAGTGATGGTTTATTTTCTCGGTCTGTTAGTTTGAACTGTATTAGAAAATATACTTTTCAACAGAAGGCATGTCGATTAAGTATACATGTGTTTGCATTACCATTCAGTCTGCTTTTCTAGGCCCTACACCTGTTATTCAAATTCTCTTACTTGTATTAAATCAAGCCTGTCTTTTATGTAACATGTAATAGTATCATACGAAAGGCCTGACACTCATGGCAGTTTGTGATGGTGGGGAGCGTGTAAAGGGCATCAGTGGTGAGGAGATGGCATGACCATCGAGGAAGAGGTTGCATTTTCGCATTACCACATCATCTAGTGTAGCCCGGGTGAACTAGTAAGTCCAGAAACGTTCTCACACTTGCTTGTTCTGTGTTCTGGACTGGACCGTTCTCACACTTGCTTGTTCTGTGTTCTGGACTGTTGCTCTGTGAGAAGCGGCCATTTTGCTGAGGAAATGTTCTTTAAGAGGCTGATGGAGATGCAAGGAGTCATGTTTAGTAATCCAAAAAATGACGGTAAGGGTTAAGACTAGGTATGCACAAGGGTATATTCCAGAGAATATAGTAGATAAACAGTTTTGTATCAGTTGTAGCACTTTACTTCCTGTGGTTCACCGTCCAAGCCACAAAATTATCAGTAAATTTAAATAAGAAAGGAAGGAGTGTCAAAATCAGGAAAAAAGTTTTTCAGTCCAATACTGTAGTCCATCAATTCTTTATTATAAGTTTGTTCCAAAATCCAAGATCGTCCAACAGCCAAAGATGTATATAATCCAGTGTAAAATGCTCAAAAACAAATATTCTATATCTCAAAGTTCATAAGTTGATGATTACATTGACACAGCCTACGCGTTTCGTCCTACTTGGACATCATCAGGGCTTCAATATCTTATGGTCCAAATGAATATGTAAATTCATCATGAACATACACGAAGTTTAGTCACTCCCACCATTGAGTAGCTCCACTCGGTTCCCAATGGCGTTTGTATGGCTCAAGAAACTTCCAATAATTAATCAAACTTTCGGCTTCACAAATAATCATTTGAACGACCAGGTCCAATTCCCAAAGCTCTTGCTTCACATGATATCAGTGTTTCTTTTAATTGCCATTCAATCGATGATCTTATTTCTGTCAAAAAAGTATATGCTACGTCCTCCTGCTCCAGCGACACGCCCGATCCTGATAAATCTGATCTGACACCTCAGATTTATCAGGATCGAGCAAAAAAGTATATGCTACATCCTCCTGCTCCAGCGACATGCCCGATCCTGATAAATCTGATCTGACACCTCAGATTTATCAGGATCGGGCAAAAAAGTATATGCTACGTCCTCCTGCTCCAGCGACACGCCTGATCCTGATAAATCTGATCTGGAGCTGGAGAACGTAGCATATACTTTTTTGCCCGATCCTGATAAATCTGAGGTGTCAGATCAGATTTATCAGGATCGGGCGTGTCGCTGGAGCAGGAGGACGTAGCATATACTTTTTTGCCCGATCCTGATAAATCTGAGGTGTCAGATCAGATTTATCAGGATCGGGCGTGTCGCTGGAGCAGGAGGACGTAGCATATACTTTTTTGCCCGATCCTGATAAATCTGAGATGTCAGATCAGATTTATCAGGATCGGGCGTGTCGCTGGAGCAGGAGGACGTAGCATATACTTTTTTGCCTGATCCTGATAAATCTGAGGTGTCAGATCAGATTTATCAGGATCGGGCGTGTCGCTGGAGCAGGAGGACGTAGCATATACTTTTTTGCCCGATCCTGATAAATCTGAGGTGTCAGATCAGATTTATCAGGATCGGGTGTGTCGCTGGAGCAGGAGGATTTTGCATATACTTGTTTGACAGAAATAAGATCATCAATTGAATGGCAATTAAAAGAAACACTGATATCTTGTGAAGCAAGAGCTTTGGGAATTGGACCTGGTTGTTCAAATGATTATTTGTGAAGCCGAAAGTTTGATTAATTATTGGAAGCTTAGGCTGTGTCAATGTAATCATCATCTTATGAACTTTGAGATATTGAAGATTTGTTTTTGAAAATTTTTCCATTGAATTATATACAGATTTGGCTGTTGGACAATCTTGGATTTTGGAACAAACTTATAATAAAGAATTGATGGACTACAGTATTGGACTGAAAAACTGTTTTCCTGATTTTGGCACTCCTTCCTTTCTTATTTAAATTTACGGAGTCATGTTTAGAGTTGATGTCCCAGAGTCCAATGCAGCCCTTGAGGTAGATAACTCCATATGCATTTCTCACTTGAGGCAAATAGTTTCCCTTAATTCGTTGATTGAGGCTCTGGCACACATAGACCACTCACTGCACTCACAAAGTGAACAGCCTAAGGGAGTGGAGGCCAGTGTTACCTTTCCTTCTGCTGTTCTTGTCTTATACCCTGCATGTCCTTGTCAGTCCAAATCTTAAAACCTGAGTCTTGTTCTAGACCGAGGCATTCTGTTCCCAGGCCACTAGCAGTCACCAGCAGTCACCCGATCCGCAGACACTAGCAATCACCAGATCCGCGGACTGCTCCTTAGGCAGTTTCTCTTATGCTTTGGACTGGCTCCTCAGTCTCTTATTAGTCTCTGGAGGTTACAGTGACCTCAAGATGTTCCATATTTAATATTCATGCTGTTATATTTGAGATTCTTCAAACCAGAGATTCGCCACTTCTTTCAGCGGTCCTGGTCGAAGGTGTCCTAGAGCCGACCATTGACAACCCTTCTGTCAGGTACAAGAACTGTTTAAAACCAACTTCCTCAGTAGCAAAGAACCTCAAGAGGCAGCTGGATGCTCAGTATTGTAGAGGATATATGCACTCTAAGGGTTAAAAGCTCTCCAGCAAACATTCCCCTGCCACAAAGATCCTACAGACTTCTTGTCTGAAGCGTCTGGCGTTTGAAGCCTCAGGAGAAGGCGCCCATGTGCAAGGTTTCAGAACATGACACAGTCGGGGGAATCTGACTCTGATACATCCTGCTGATAAAGAAGGACCAAATGTTGTGTGACCGGGTCAAGCCTGACCACATCCGGTCAATTTGTCTTGTTCCTTAGTCTGTAGAATTACCAACTAGCCATTCAGATATGGAAAAACATGTTGTGTTCACGAAACTCAACCGAACTTACCCATAGGGAGTTCACATTAGGAACGTAACAGTACCGATATGTGTAAACAATATTAATAAATATACAGATGCGCCATTGTCAAGTGCAATAGAAATGCAGTCTGTATTTTATCATTGATATACTCAATTGTTATTTCAGCCGAAACGCCTTTTGTGTCAAACATATCACTGCATGAAAATTTATTTAAAGACCTAGTTACAAATTAAAATATTTTCCCATAGATATAGTCATTAATATATAGTTGATATATAGAGTCATTCTGAGAGCCGAACATGAAGTAGTATATCAATTTTAAAATAAAGAATACATTTCCATTGTAGTTGAATTTGGTGGAATATTCCCTAATATTGTTCACACAGAATTGCACTCTTCAGAACAGAGTTCATATCCAGTGGTGCACCAAAAAAGTGCCCGAATCTTTATTCCGAATAGGTCTTATCTGAATACGTGGGGAGCTAAGAATGAACAGAAAATAAATATTATGAGAACAGACAGCATATTACGTTGTATTTATTCCCTTATTATGAAGTCCTGGCTAATTGTATGGGGTGTACAGTACATTTGTCACATGCCTGGAGTCTGCAGGATCAAGCTCAGCCTGTGAGAATCCAGTGTGTTATTAGTCAGCAGTCACAGGCTTCTCAGGGAGGTAGTGTGACAGGAAAGTGCTCAGAACTCAACAACCAACCAGATAGAAACAATATCGCATCAGAAAGAGATAATACACAGTGCAATTCGATTAGCAAATGCAGAGTGGTCCCCATGGCTATGCTCTTCTTTGGGTGCCATATTCCCCCCTGCTTTTCCTTCTCAGTACGCTCTCCGACCTGCATGACACATCAGTTATAGTCCTCAATATTCTGTGTCAGAGGCTTGACTTAGGCACTGCTGCAGATTACTTTATGCTGACTCCACAGGTTCATATGTGCGATAAATCTGCTCATTCTGAGCCCCGTTATTCATGTGGGTAAAACAGTCAAATGCCCTCTTGCTCGAGTTTTCCACGCACATTACACTCTCTCTTCAGATTGCAGGCAGAGGCCCAGCTGCCTGCTTGTTGCTTCCGTAGCAGTTGTGTGTGTGTGGTTCGGGCTCAGCCCTTGTCTTTGGCATGAGTTTGCCAGACGAATGCATTAAGGTGGTGGCTGTTGTATTGGTCATGTCGTCTTCCTTACTGACGTCCCTCCACTGGGCTAATGCAGACAGGTCCTGTGACAGTTGCGCCCGCCACCGGGCTGTTTGGGCAGCAAGAGTATGTCCTTAGCAGTTGTTGCATCCACCGGGCTGTTTGGCCAGCGAGGGTATGTCCTTAGCAGTTGTGGCCTCCACCGGGCTGTTTGGGAAGCGAGGGTATGTCCCAGCAGTTGTGGCCTCCACCGGGCTGTTTGGGAAGCGAGGGTATGTCCCAGCAGTTGTGGCCTCCACCGGGCTGTTTGGGACGCAAGGGTATGTCCTTAGCAGTTGTGGCCTCCACCGGGCTGTTTGGGATGCGACGGTATGTTCCAGCAGTTGCACCATGCACCGGCTGGTTGGGAGGCGAGGGTATGTCCTAGCAGTTGCACCCTGCACCGGCTGGTTGGGAGGCGAGGATGTCCTAGCAGTTGCACCCTGCATCGGCATGTTGGGAGGAGAGGGTATGTCCTGGCAGTTGCACCCTGCACTGGCTGGTTGGGAGGCGAGGGTATGTCCTTGCAGTTGCACCCTGCACCGGCTGCTTGGGAGGCGAGGGTATATCCTAGCAGTTGCACCCTGCACCGGGTGGTTGGGAGGGGGGGTATGTCCTAGCAGTTGCACCCTGCACCGGCTGGTTGGGAGGCGAGGGTATGTCCTAGCAGTTGCACCCTGCACCGGCTGGTTGGGAGGCGAGGGTATATCTTAGCAGTTGCACCTTGCACCGGGTGGTTGGGAGGTGAGGGTGTGTCCTAGCAGTTGCACCCTCCACCGGCTGGTTGGGAGGTGTGGTATGCCCTAGCAGTTGCACCCTGCACCGGCTGGTTGGGATGCGAGGGTATGTCCTAGCAGTTGCACCCTGCACCGGCTGGTTGGGAGGCGAGGGTATGTCCTAGCAGTTGCACCCTGCACCGGCTGGTTGGGAGGCGAGGGTATGTCCTAACAGTTGCACCTGCACCGACTGGTTGGGAGGCGAGGGTATGTCCTCGCAGTTGCACCCTGCACCGGCTGGTTGGGAGGCGAGGGTATGTCCTAGCACTTGCACCCTGAACCCTGCACCGGCAGGTTGGAAGGCGAGGGTATGTCCTAGCAGTTGCACCATGCACCGGCTGGTTGGGAGGCGAGGGTATGTCCTAACAGTTGCACCTGCACCGACTGGTTGGGAGGCGAGGGTATGTCCTAGCACTTGCACCCTGAACCCTGCACCGGCAGGTTGGGAGGCGAGGGTATGTCCTAAGCAGTTGCACCCTGAACCGGCTGGTTGGGCAGCGGGGGTATGTCCTAACAGTTGCACCTGCACCGGCTGGTTGGGAGGCGAGGGTATGTCCTAGCAGTTGCACCCTGAACCCTGCACCGGCAGGTTGGGAGGTCGAGGGTATGTCCTAGCAGTTGCACCCTGAACCAGCTGGTTGGGCAGCGGGGGTATGCCCTAGCAGTTGCGGTCTTCCAGAGTAGACTGACTCTATTTCGGCAGTGACATAGCTACTTTCACTGACAGCAGCCGTTCCAGATCACAGCCTGCTGTGGATGACCAACTGTCAGGATGGTGGTTGAACTTTGTGCAGTCTTTGGGTGCAGTTCTGTGCAGTAACGATGGAGAGGGACTGAGAGACCCACTGCCAGCCCGGGAGCTTCCTGCCTTGGCTCTGCAGTGCACTGCTTTCTCTGGGTGTTCCTCACACCGGAAGCACGCTGGGCTTCTCTTCCTTCATGTCTCTCCTCCTTCAGGGTCAGACTCCCTCCCTCTTTCAGGCAGGTTCGGTGTGCTCTAACCAAATTTCCTGAAGGCTGTACCATGAAACTTAGGCTAGTTTTGCTTTTGTGAACTATTGAACGGAATTTGTGCTTCTGGCTGGGATTGTTGACAGTGAGAGGGTAAGACTGGACATTGGTACCTCAGCATCAGTTGAGTCATACTTGATTCCAAGCCACTCCGTAAATGTCTCAAGCTGTGGTTGGTTGAAACTCTTTCAGTGCTGCATTTGACCACACAAAATATTGAGGTAGGGCCTGCTTCACTGCGTAGGGAAAGTATTTGACACTTCTATCCTGTGGCTGATACGGTCACTAGTACATGGGCTGGTTTTGCCTTTCTGATCTATTGTTTTTCATTCTCTCTCTCTCTACAGGTTTCAGAGCTGGTTAAATTGTCCACCATGTCAAGTCCGAAGATTGTGCTGGCTATCACAGATCTAGGCCTACCCCTGGGACGCAGAGTCGCTGCAAAGGCCATCGCCGCCTTGTGAATCTAGCTGTGCTCCATCGGTGCCCGCCCCTGTGACCCAAGAAGCTTCTTCAGGGAAGCACTGGCTGATCACCAGAAGGAGATAAAGACTAGAAAAGACAAACTCATTTGAAGCTCTGTGTGGAAATGCAGGTCCCCTCTCGGATCATGAGTGTTTAGCACTAGAGTTCTGAGATGCAAAGGAATGCACCTCTGATTGTCAGAAGCGCAGAGGTGACTACAGTGTGGCCGAATTCTGCTGCTGATGCAACATCTCGCTTCCTCCTCGAGGTGAAATTACACGAGGGTATAATGGCTAATTGCCGCATAGAGTGACCACCGAGAGGCAAAGGATTGAGTGGGTGCCGGAGCACCTGTAAGGCAGCTCAGCAGGGTGACAAGACCTATCGAGGACGTTTGAAGAGGTGGCACAACCCGGCCACGTGTGGGATGCACTGCCAAGTCTCTGTGGCACATGTTCCTCCAGCACAACTCTCACTTGCCAAATAATTGAAATTTCGTTGACATTTAACACATTTTGTTCCCACCCTTTACCAGTCCTCCAAAGCTTCTGCATTTCCCTTCCGGTTCATTTTCTCGGTCTGGACCCCCCTCCTGTGACATGTTTGTTTTGAACCCCTCCTGGTTCTTTTCCACCTGCACATTTTTCTATCTGGCCCAGTGCTCTTTGTTTCATGTCCCCTCTCTGACCCAGATCATAGATTAATAAGTGTCTTATTCCTGTTCTGCTGTGTTACCTTCCATTAACTTCCCTGCCTGGTGAGCACCATTGAAACAAGTTCTTTCTGACTGTGTCTTGGTCCTGTTGGTGCCCGTCCCTCAGTCTTGATGAGCTTGGTGTGCACCTTTGTTTTTTTGCCCTGGCTGGTACCTGATTCTTCCCCTTTCCCCGTCGTCAGGCTGTTCCTTCATCTTCCGCTTATCACTGTGGACCTGTATCTTTCTACATGGCGCAGGCTTCTCTATTGGTCTATTCTGGTGGGGTCTTTTGTATCTGCCCTCCCCTGCTCCGTTCTTGTTCTCTTTAAACCTTTGCTCCAGTATCTCATGCTTTGATTGCTGAATGGTACTCCTTTACCCGAGTCCTCCACCATTGGTCCGCTCATGGACCATTCAAGTGACCTTGAACGTAGATGCCACCTGCTAGAAGTCCCCCTTAGAGCCATAATCAAAGCAACACAGTGAGAGCAGAGCTGCACATGACCTACCAGAGCTTACAGAGAATGAAAAGCAGCACACCATCTGGGAGGAGAAACATCCCATCATCCACTGAGAGAAGAGCAGTAAACCATCTTCCAGACCATACTTCTTTTTAGAATAGCAGTACTCCCTCTCCCAAGGACTGTCGCCACAAGCAGCTCAGCACACCGTCTCTGCCACTCCCCCACTTCATCTCAGCTAGAGCTGCCACTGGTCTGTCTCCTGACCATCCCTCCGACAGAGAGCAGAGTAGGACCGCCCTCCTGAGAAGCAATGTCAGGAGCCTCTCTGTGCAGCCCAAGATAGGGGAATCTACCTGAATAAATACTAGAGTTTCTTGACAAATCCTATTTTTGTAGGATTATTTCCACCGACATTTTCTCTACGTTTTACTTTTCATACTGTGCGATCCATATTTTGTCCTGTGAGAAGGTGCCATTTAATGTAAATATTTTTTGGGTGAATGTCCTCTCACGTTTTCTTTTTGCCCAATTCTTAACGATAAAACGTATTTCTGGAATAAAATGATCGAGAAACTATTGCACTGTTCTACCCTTTGGGCAAGTGGAGAACAGTAAATGTTGAGAGAGAACTTTTGATATTTTAAATGTTTTGTAAATAAAAATGTTTTTCAATGATCTTCTGCTCTCGTGTGCATCACTGGTTTTGAGATTTTGTACAAGGTAGTGTCCAGAGACAAGTGTGGAATCTCTTAAATGAGCTAACCTATGCTTCTACCCTGGTCATTTGGAGCAAATAATGCTACAAATCCTTACATTTTGGCTATATTTATAATCTTTTTCGCAATGCAATTGAATTGAGAAAAAAAAGTGTGATAAAACAACCTCTGCCCTAATGAGCAGGTCTCTGGCTCTGCAAGAGGACTTTGAATACTTGTTATATATAGTAACCTAGGGTAAAACGGCTGCCTTCACTCATTTCTGCAGTTATCGCTACATTGTGCAAACATTTCTGCAGATCTAGCTACATTGTGCAAGCTTCAACATGGGATGATTACAAAGTGGCAGTGTGTTTAAAATACGCTGCCGTTATGTTATTCCATCTTGTGCATGACACACTTTTCCAGTTGACGTAGCCTCGGTCTGAAGCTTGCACAATAACACTAAGGCTTCAGTGACTGAGTGCCCTTTGACATATATGACACTGCATTGCAAGAAGCACAATTTTTGCCAAAAATGGGCAGTGTTACAAAACTATTTCGGGCAAGTGTTGTAGGACGTGTTCTGCAGACGCCCACTTGAAGGATTTCCTGTCGCGTGCTGTTGCCAGCAGCAGAGTTTCCACTTTCCCCTCAGTGTTTGAGTATGTCGTGAGGTTGGCACTGAAAGATGTGACCACGAAGCTGGCTGCATGGAGTATTCACATGCATGATATTTCCCAATAGTCAGGCTGAATACCTTTGATATTAAAGGTTAAACAGCAGTGGTAACCATTTAAACGTGGCGCTATCTACCTCATTATACGTCCTGAAGTAGGATAACTGAGGTGCAGGGGTTCATCTATGCCCCTCTCCTATAGCACAGGTCTACACATTGGTGGGGGGGGGGGGCGGACTGGGTTTGTTTGTGTGTTGTGAGGGGGTATCTAAGGTCTCAATTTATCTAGAAGGGGCCCCATGTTCTTGCCAAGAGGGCAGGGCGGTGCCTTCAGTGAAATAAAACATCCCATCAGGAATGTCTGTTGCCAGTAGAGTCCTAAGGATCACGCTACTGCTTCTGTTATGCATTTAGGAACATGGCTGATAGTGGAATGTTGGCAGTCGTATTTCATTGCATTTGAAAATGGATAACAGAACATAACTGCAACATTTCACTTGCTGCACGTGTTCAGAGCAGCCATTTTCATAGAATTGTAAGAACATATTTGTACCCTTCTATTGGGCCCCAATGTTTTTTTTAAAATATTTTTCTTAACAGGAGGGAGGTGCGGTATTAAAAAGTTTGACAACACTGCTGTAGAGGGTTTTAAAGCTCAGAATTTCTATAACACATCTATTGAGAGTGGATTCCTGCAAGAGCTGATCTGAAGTAGATCATTGACTGCAGTCCTTAAGTTCCACCAAGAATATTTACTTTATTCACCTCTCCCTTGCTTTTCAATTGCACAATGGTACAATTTCCTTCAAAAGCAAAATAAAAACCTGCTCGATCTGTAACAAACCTGTTGGCAAAGAACATTTCCTGTGACCCTCATGTCGGTCATTTAATGCATCTCAAGATTGCCATGTGTTTTATATTTTCCTTGCTAAATCTTTAAGAGAGTCTTGATTTCGCTCTCCTGTCCAGGTCACCTGGATGTAATATGTACTCTTCCATCGCCCACAGTCAAGAGGAACATCAAGAAAAGGAGACATGGAGGGCAAGCGTTCTATAGAGAAAAGGGCAAATACTTTCTGTGGAAGACTTGCCCACAGCAGCGTTTGAAGCACCTCAGCTGGCTGTAAAATACATTCATCTAGTTTGCTGCCAAAAATTAAATCACCTCTAGCACCAAAACCAAATGGTCATATATAAGCGACCTAGTCAACGAGATGCCTTGTTGACCAGAGGCCACGTTTTCAGAGGGTCTGAACCTACGAGGAGTCTTAGCATGTAGAGACAAACTCCTACCTGGGGCCTCTGGAGCATCAAACAGGATGATGACCAATGTAAATCAGTCTGCTAAAGGCAATGGCACAACTACAAGGCGCTTGATTAAAGTACCATGAATCCAGTTACAGGAGACTATAAATATAATGATGTTGAAAAATCCCAGATGTTGACAGAGCAAGCCTCCACCTCTTTTAGGCTTTTGATATTCACTACAGAAAGGACAGGTTTTCGATTGGCCTTCAAAAATAAAGCTGCATGTCAATAAAAGCCTTTCTCATACTGGACTATCTCTGGGAAGATGCAGCAACTAACTTTGAAGCACCCAGCTGCAGAGGAGGCAAAAAAATGTGAGCAGTGTGCAGACACTTCAAGCGATGCAGGTAATGCTGCCCTACTCTTGGTGCGGTGGGCCGACATCTGTAGCTCCTGGGAGCTACCTTCCTAGTCAAACCTCCTGAAGACCAAAAAGTTTAAGACGGAGATATATTAAAAGCCCGGGAACAGACCGCTGCATCAGTTAATGAAGGTTACAGCCACCAGCTTTCATCAACTTGTGAACGGAACTGTTCTAAAAGTGCAATGGTGGGTTTTCCTGTGTAAAAAAGTGGTGAGTGGAATGCTTAAATTAATCTCGGCCACTAGTAAATACTCAGGCCACACCCTAGTGCATCGTTGTTTTGCACACCATGCAACTACAGTTTAGACCCAGCCATATGCAAAGTAATTTTCACTCTGATCCTATAGGACCGGTCCAGGTCAGGTCCTCCTCAAATTGAAACACAAGCAACCCAAGACTGGTGTCACTGTGACTGTGACTGGGGCTCTGGAGCATTTCTGTCTGCCTGAAAGTTTGGGCAGGGATTCTTGATATTCCCTTTAGCAGTGCTTGTTTGGCAGATGTGAATTTGGCACGGCAAACTATAGAAACTGAGATGGCAAGATCACTAACGTTGGTCAAAAAAATTATTTTTTTTTTTTTTTTTTTTTTTTACTAAACATTTAGAATGTCTTGGTCCTTAGTAGAGGGGGTGAGGGGGAGAGGTGTGGCTCAGCAGCCAGAGTAGCTGACTCCGAAACGTGGGGCTCACGGTTCGATCTTTGGTGGCAGCTCAGCATCATGTGACTCTGGGCAATAACTCACTTAATCCCCCAGACGGCCCCCAGATGTGCGCCTTGAAAACTTAAGGGGTGGACTGCTTGCGCTTTACAAATAGGAATTATATTTTATTATTATATTGGTAAAGGTGCTACTTAGCAGGGATATTCTTATCCATGCATAATATGTCTCTTCTCAAATAGAGCCGGAACAACAAAATGCCAAAACCAACTCATAGACCTAGAAGCGCTTGCGCAAATAGAGCACTAGAACAGTCCAGAAACCACATATCCCTTTATGTACGCCACATCAGTGGGAGGCAGGATTCTACGTCTCCCAGCATCGCTGGGCAGAACTTCAGACAGATGTTTATTGGCCATTATCAGATACAGACATTTTTTTGATTTTGTAACTATTCGGCCCACAGGTTTCTACGTCTTGAGAATTTATAGGAAAAGGCTTACATTATGGTGTAGGTACCACCACAGGGTTCTACATTGTATAAAGGAAATCGGGCCTCTGCTATCCAGTCCTAAATTTATGAAGCTTAAACGGGTGCCAAAGGAAGCAGGTGCAACCTGCCAAGATCTTATTCCAGCTTTCGCGCAGAGTGACTACATCATTTGCATTGATCTACAGGACGCATATTTCTATTTCCCAGTGATGCCAACACATCGTTTACGATCAGCATCACATCTATCAGTTCAAAGTTCTGTGACTGAGCATTAAGTGCGTACCTCATTGATTTCCAAGACACATTGGTTTAGCGGTACATCTTCGTTGGTCAGGGATTTGCCTTTATCTGTAGCTGGATGACAAGTTACTGAGAGCATCGATATCGGAAACGAAAACCTCCACCTCCATCACTTTGATCCTGAGAATGTTCTAGCAGTGCTACTGCATGTCGATAGCTGGCGTTGTGTGGCTCCATGCGGACTCCATACCTCGCTGGAAGTGACAGAGTAGACCTGCATATAAACGCCACCCCTGTGCGCTGATGTCCACTCATGTTTCTCCGCCTCTCGACCTGGATCTGGACTTCTGCTCCCACCTTTGTCGGTCTTTATGTAAGGTGTATCTTTGGTTCATGGTATTCAGCCATGACTCAAAAGTTGTGTAACAAATGTATCTTAATGCACCCATCTGTGATTCGAGAACAGGAAGCGAAGATGTCCATGACTGAGCGCAAAAAGTTGTGGTCTTCACACAGGTCACCCTCCAAGTTATAGGTCAGTATCAGTCCCATGGCTGTTCCCACAACTGCCACACTTTCCACTCAAAATCTTCAGTAAGTCTAAATCCAAGAGCAAGCATAAGAAACTGAAGCAGGACTCTACTCAATAGGTCTCCCTGATTTCAAAGAGAAGCCACACAATCACATACAAAATTTGAGTTGCACTTCTTCAAGATTGCTGGCAAAGGACCAGATTCCTTAGCTGGTCCTTAAATGCCCCACTTTCCCAGGGCTGTTGTCAACCCTGCAGCACATTGAGGTCTTCAAAAAGGCCAGGCTGCAAATCTTTAATGTACTTCTGGCTCCCTCTTGCAAGCCATTGGGCCCCACAGAACCGCAGTGGACCCTCCAATCAGGTTATCACCAATGGGACATTTCTCAGTGCAGTTTGCCCCTCTGGGACCTCATAAGTGGTCCCTAACAACTCCAGTATAGCCCTCGAGTCGTCCACTCTGTGGCCCACCACACCAACTCCATCAATGCAGGTTGATCACCCGAGTATACTGATTGATAATTGTGATGGACATGGCTTGCACCTCACACACCATTATACAGATGTTCTCTTATACCTTTATAAAACAGTGGGCTTGACACTCCTCTGAAACAAGAAAAACAGCTAAATAGGGTTGAGAGAATTTTCAGATAACGGTGCTCTGCCTGAAGTAAACGTTACAAACTGTAAGGAGAAGTGTTCAGATGCGTGGTGCGTGAAGAGCGAACGGAAAACCCTAAAACCGTTCAAAGACAATCAGGGATTCTCATAAACTTATAATAGCTAAGCTCTCGCAACCACAAAACAGTGTGACAATAAAGATCAATGTGACCAAAAACAAGTAACAGAAAACAGCAGATCTTTGTGTTCGTGTTCTATTTTCAAAGGGATGTTTATTTGAATCCGCAATCAGCCTTCAGGATCAGCCTTCAGGATAGATCGTTCTACTTGCTCAAAATAATTCCCCATCGATGAAACAATACCTGGAATTTTTTACCAGCCCTGAAGAGTCGTGTTGACTCCACTTCAACACGATGAAACACGTGTCGGCTGATTGCGGATTCAAATAAACATCCCTTTGAAAATAGAACACGAACACAAAGATCTGCTGTTTTCTGTTACTTGTTTTTGGTCACATTGATCTTTATTGTCACACTGTTTTGTGGTTGCGAGAGCTTAGCTATTATAACTCCACTCACCCCTTCGGCCATTAACAGGAAAAAGTGCCTTATTTGCATTAAAGTCCACATTTGTAAAGCGCACAATCACCCGTAAGGGTCTCTAGGCGCTGGGGGGCCGTCGGGAAGATTAAGCGAGCTATTGCCCAGAGTCACATGGTGCTGGGCTAACCTACCGCCGGAGCCGGGGATCGAACCGTGGTCCCCAGATTCCAGCGTCAGTCGCCCTGGCCGCAGCGCCACACCTCGCATTAGTAATTTGGATGACAGCTGGTGTCCTAGAATTGCAGCTGCCCTGCATTGAGACCAAAACAAATGTTTTACCACAGTTTGCATCCTGGGCCAGCAACATCGGAGCCCTTGTGTCCTTTCAATGAGGCTCTCACCGATATTTTGATAGCTACCTGATCAAAATGATGTTCTTGCCCACTTATTAGGCAGCAGGTGGCCAGGTGACATAGGCCTACACCTGATGACACAGATTTGCTCCCCATGCACACTGCTTCAAAAACTCTCAAAGTTCACACTCCAACCAACCCTCACATAGAGAATCCAAAAGGATTGATCCCCTAGGCAAGCAAATGTTTCTTATACCAGCCTGGCACTGAGATCCATAAATGCAATCTGGTTGTTGCGCCAATATACTGGTGCCCTAAGGGACATGGCCATATCGGCTGTCATCCTTGCCACCAGGTGTGCCTCCACAAAATCCTTCTTAATAGGTGTTGGAACAAATTTGTAACCTGGTGTGGTGCCCAGGACAATGACACCTTACCAGCAAAGCTGCCAGACGTTGTTTGTATTATCTTTAGCCCAAGGCTTTGCAGTGGGCTCTGTAAACTCTTATTTGTAGCCCTTTCGGTCTTCCTATGTTTGCCGTACCAACCTTACCTGTTTATATCACCTGCTTTGATGAGTGTTAATAAAGGTTTGCTAGACATGTTCGCTCCCAAACAGTTTCTGATGTTGTGTTAGTTGGAAATTAACTGGGTCCTGATATTTCTCATGTGTGTACCCATTGAGCTTATGCATAGTTGCTTGCTGCATCTACTGACTCTGAAAACTGTCTTCCTCATTGACATTAAATCAGCTCATCACATAAGTGAACTGCAAACACTCAGTGCAATCGCCCTATGGCACCTTCTTTCTAGACTTATTGATGCTGAGGATTAGGACGGCCTTCTATCTAAACGTTGTGACTCCCTTCTATGTTGGTAGTCGATCACTTTACCAGCTGCCTTATCTCCCCCTCCTTCCTTGAAAGAGCAATAGAGGCTCCATCAGTGGAACCCGGGCTTTACATCTATCATACCAATGACCATCGAGTGGACAAGCAGCTTTTTGTGGGGTTTTCTGGAGCAAGGTAAAGGAGTGCGATACAAAAGAGAACCCTTTTAGGGTGGATAGTTTACTTAGCAGGATCTGCTGTGCAGTGGCCAAGAAGCAGCCCCCAAAGGGTCTGAGAGCCCATTCCACCCTGACCACATGCCAACGCTTATACTGCGTTGGCATGTGGGTCCACGTTTTTGATATATGCCAGACTGCAACTTGGGTGCATGTGCATCCGTTCACAAAGCACTATGCTTCACTATCTGCCCAGGTAGTAAGAGAACTTCACCTACTCAGTTCTACAAGGCTTTTTAATATCTATCCTCTCCTCAGACCCTCCATCTTGAACACCCTCTGGAAAAAGAGTCTGTACCCCGTTTACCTTAACAGGACTACACTTTTAAAGGCTTCACATAACTCTCAATTTTAAGTCAAGACGTTGACAGGAATGCATTTGCCACTGAAAAGCAACCTTCTGCAAGGCCATTTGCACAAGGCTCCGTAGTTTGGTAATATGTACTACACGCATTCTTAACCACATGCGTGCGGCTGCGATTTTCACGCTGTGCGGCTATTTACAAAAAGCCGCGTTACATGACGAGCTGAGCTCGTCATGAGCATGCGAGCGGCGCAACTCATGACGAGCTCAGCTCGTCATGCGCATGGAAGGAATTAAAATGGCCACAATGGCCTAGAAGCATACAGCCATGCTTATAACAATAGTGTGAGACAAACCACCTCTAAATGGGACAGTCCGATATTATACATTATTCAACAATCAGCATTGCCTCAAAGTCTTCTGGAAGGTTCTGGAAAAAAACATCTGCACCTTCTAAACAACACTGCCACCCCCAAGGGCCAGCTGCTGCTATCTCCCGAGGTGCCCACTCTCAGGAGATAGCAGTTTGCTTTTACTTGGCGACAGCTGTGACAGCTCGCGCCAAGCTAGAGCAAACCCTACTTCCACAGACGGTGGAGAAGTGTGGCTCACTGGTTAGAGGAGGCAGACCCTGAAGCAGATGTCAGACCCGGACAGGGTTCAATTCCCGACGCGGCAGGGTCTTGAGCCCAAATGTCCACGGACTCGATAATTCTCGCTTCGGTGCCTACTCGAATCACGGGTTCACACTCTGCAACTCTGGGCAATAGCTTGCTTAATCTCCACTACGGGCCCCCCGCGGCGGGATGCCTGGCTTTCACCTTGGGGATGCCCATTACGGGTTATCTCACAGGGAAAAAGCCAGGACGGGTTCCCAAAGCAAGCGCCTTGAGACCTTGCGGTAATAAGGCGCTATATAAGAACCTTTGACATGACATGACAGACAAAAGGATTGCTCCTGCACACAGGGAGCTGCATATTTAAGCAGGTCCCGGTGTGAGGAAGTAATGCTGGCTCCCGCTGGAGGTGGGGAGCCGGCGTGGACGGCAAGTGCACTGGATGATGTCATCGGTGATGTCATTTGAGATGTCACTGACCATGCCATGAGTGATGTAATATGTGAGGTCATAAGCAGTGCATTGCGGGGCGTAAGTTACAGTTAGGTGAGCTAACTGTAACTGTTGTTCTATTGTTTTGTACGAATTAAATCTGAGCCTAACTATATATAGCCTTTGTTTTTTCAATTACATACAAACAAAGATATTTGTTTACCACAATGTTACTATTTTAAAATATGTTTGCTGTATGGATAGGCTGAGTAGACAGATGTGGAGATGTGGCAGGGGGATGCTTTACTTTTGCAGACTTCTACCTCTGTAACTGTTTTTAGCCCCTTTACATACGTTAGGCCTCAAATTACTAAACGCTCACACCTCCTCTCAGATACCTAATCCTCTGGTTTGATGCCTGCATTAACAACTCTGTGCTTATTTACTTCAGCCTGCTCTTTGGCAAAGGCATTAAAACATCACCTATTCCAGGAAAATACTATTCTGGAGTACCTCACTTTTGTTTCGAATACAAAATATTAGCGCTCTAAATGTTCATTCGAACTCTTGATGATGCTGCAGGGGATTGCTAGAGTTAACTGACAAACTGCTGCTGGCATTGGAAGTACATGTTTGACTTTGCATTTCAGAATGTTTTACTAAAATGGATGAGAAATATATTTGACAACTCACAGAAATTGATACTTTATTATGGCTTTCTAAAACACTACCCATAATTTCGATGAGAAAAAAAAGACCCTCATGTTTTCTTGATTCCATCAAGACAGCTTTCAAGAGTGCCACACTTTTGACATGTATACAGAATGTTAGCACTCCAGTTGCTTATTAGAACTTTGTGGTACACCTGAAGTTGATCACAAGAGAGCTAACCATCCGACTGCTGGTAGTGTAGTTTCCGTCTGCATGTCAGAATGCTTTACTAAAATGGAGAAGGAAGATATTTGAAAAGTCACAGAAAATGTGCCCTCATTTTATCCTTGTAGAGCCAAAACCTTTATTTCTATGACAAAAGGAGGCCCTTCTTTTTGTTAATTTCTATGGAAAACCTTTAGGGTTTCAAGCTTTAATTTCATCACCATATTTCATCACCATAGCTTCAGGTGTCCCACATTTTAGCCATAAGTACAGAATGTTAGCACTCTATTTGTTCATTAGTATACTGTGGTAAACTGCAGTCACTCACAGAGGAGTTAAATGCAGACCACAGCCAGTATTGAAAGTACGTTTCAGACTGAACCTCAGATTGTTTTATGGAAATGGATGAGATGGATATTTAAGAACTTATAGAAAATGTGCTCTTATTTTAGCTTTATAGACCACTAGCCATAATACTTATGACAAACAAATTCCCTCATTGTGGGTGCCTTATCTTCCTGAGTTAGGATGGGCGGAGCTTTCCAGGCTCTGTTTAAGTGTAGTAAACTGCGCATGTCAGTTTGGACAGGTACCTTTCACTGCCCAAAACCGACATGCACACATGCAAGGTCGACTTTTCCGATCTGCAATTACTGAGCCAGTGCGAGAGGAAACACAGCTGTTCAGCCACATCTGGATAGGCCCAAGAGGCGTCGACAGGCCTCTAGTCCTGCACTGAACTCAAGGCATCCTGGGTGGAAGGAAAAGGTTAGGTTCATAGCATATGGCCAATCACTAGACGCCTTTATTACAAAGCTCTACAATGATTGAGCATTATCTGTCCCTTACTCTCTTCCCTTTGCCTGCTCAGCGCCATTAACGGCATTGTGAACAAAGTCGTGGCAAGAGAGATATTCCCTCCTGACCTCGCACCCCAAGTAGCCCTTGTCTTCCTGCTCCTGCAGTGGGTTATCTGTCTGGCTGTTGTCACCCCGTCCTGTCAGCTCTGCCTGTACTCGGTGTGGTGGAAAATAAATAATAAGAGGTCACATTAAATGTTCAGGGGTTTTGATTAAACAAATATGTTCTTCAGTGGTGGATTATTCTATCAGTCTTTGCATTGAAGTTATCTCTTTCTAACTCACATACTTATGGTGCCAGTTTTGTTGATAATGCACCTTGAACACAAGCATGCAGCGTTATGACCCAGCAACCACTTTTTTTTAGATTCCAGAGTGGATTGAAGAGTGAGTGTGACTGGGGCTGAATTGAATTCCCCTCCAGAGCCCCATATTATATTTTACGCAGATGACATAAAAGCGTTAGCTGTCTGTGCATTGAAGGTCGGAGATATGCTGTGTCCCATACAGAAGGGCACTTTTTGTGATTGAAATGAAATTAAATGAAATGAAAATGGGTTTGTAAAGCGCATAGCTGCCCGAGAGCGTCTCAGCGCTATCGAACAAGGAGTCCCGAGAGGAGTACCAGAGTCTAAGAGTCCTGGGGGAACAAGAAGGTTTTAAGAAGCTTTCGGAATTTCGGGTAATTCGGCTCTTTCCGAATCCTGGCCGGGAGGTGTTCCACAAGGTCGCTGCATTCACTGAGAATCGGCGTCCCCCGGTTCGAGTCTGCTTGGTTCTCTGAACGGTGGCCAAATTGCCGTGATCGGATCGAAGTGATCTGGTGGCCTTGTATGGGCGGACAAGATTCCGTAAAATAGGGGGTCCCTTCCCCTGTAAGGACTTGTGAGCAATACATAAGGACTTAAATGTAATCCTTTCACGTATTGGTAGCCAGTGGAGGACTTTGAGTGCAGGTCTGGCTGATGATCTGCGAGAGGTGCCAGTGAGTAGCCTCGCAGCCGAGTTCTGGACTCGTTGAAGAGTATTAATTGTGGTTTCGGGGGCGGCCAGAAGAAGGGCATTGTTGTAGTCCAATCTCGACAGGATTATTCCCTGAATGAGTAGTTTCCTTGAGTGCTCTGGCAATAGGGGCAGAATCTTTCGAGCAGAGCGAAGCAGCCCCATGCATATGCCTGCTGTCTTTTTTGCTTGGGTCTTAAAAGTTAGATCCTGCTCCAACCATACCCCCAGACTCTTTAATTCAGTCTTTGGGGTGGGTACGGGCCCCAGACAAGCAGGCCAGATGGAATTAGGTAAAGATGTTATATGGTGGCCTAGCAGCATGAGCTCAGTTTTTGCTCCATTCAGTTTGAGACGTGAGCTGTTCATCCAAGAGTGGATTTCTGAGAGGCAGGAGTGAAAATTTTCTGCGCAATGTTTTTCTTGGGAGAGCGAGACGACTAGTTGGGTGTCGTCGGCGTAGGTGACTACTTTAATCCCGAATGGGTTTACCACATCCTCCAGGGGGGCCATATATGCATTGAACAAGGTGGGGCTCAATGATGAGCCCTGTGGGACTCCACACTGGAGGTGGGTCAATTTGGAGCGTGCTGCACCTTCACATACCTGGAAGGTTCGATTCTCCAAAAAAGATGTGAGCCATTGCAACACTGTGCCTGACACTCCCAAACTGCTTAACAGATGGATTAAGATCTTATGGTCCACCGTGTCGAAGGCTGCGCTTAGATCCAGGAGGACCACCATCGTTGATCCTCCTGAATCCAAGATGCATCTTGCCTCTCCCACCACTGCTAACAGGGCAGACTCTGTTCCCTGCCCTGGGCGGAGACCTGTTTGGGAGTTGCGAAGCAGGTTATGACTTTCTAAAAAGAAGGAAAGCTGCTGATTGGCTATTTTCTCCGCCAACTTGCTGATACCCGGTAGCAGCGAGACTGGTCAGAAGTTAGCCAGCTCTGAAGGGTCGAGCTCTGGTTTTTTGAGGAGTGCTTTGATTGTAGCCTGTTTCCAGCTAGATGAGACAATTCCCTGGGTGAAGGAGGCGTTAAGAAGATCTGTAATTATTGGGGCGATAGTGGTAGTTACCCGTTTTAAAATATGTATAGGAGCTGGGTCATTGGGAGAGCCACTCTTCACGGTGGGCAGAATTTTTTTGAGATCATCGATTGAAATCAGGGCAAATGAGTCAAGGCAGGGACCGGAGGTAGAGTCCGAGGAGTGAGCCAGATCCGGGAGTTGATCGTTCTGCGGCAAAGTTTTTAATATACTTTGAATTTTACTTTCAAAGAAGGTGGCAAGTTGATTACACCTATCTTCCGATGCCTCTTGCACTATTGTGGGGCTCGGTGCTTTAAGGAGGTCTTTGACGATCTTAAATGTCTCTCTAGATGAATTAGAAGCAGTTCTAATTTTCTCCTCAAGGTATGCAGCTTGGGCCAATTTACGGGCTAATTTGAAGGTCCTCATAGCTGCTCTATACTCGAGTTTATTGTTGGAGGCCCAGTCTTTCCTCCAGATACGTTCTGCTTTTTTGCATGTTTTCCTTAGTTCTCATAGCTCAGGAGTGTACCATGGCGCTTTAAAGACCCTACTCTTCTTTTCCATTATTCTTTTTGGAAGGATGGAATCAAGGGAGCTATTGACCCAATATGAGAGATTTTTATCCGCCTCTACGGGGTCAGGGTCAGAAAGGGCAGTGGTCTGCTCTAATTTGAGAATCCAGCTTTCGAGGGGGAGTTTGGACCACATTCTCTCTAAAGTACGTGGTACCTGAACCTGTGGATGGTCCGAGTTGAATTGCCACTCAAATGGGACCAAAAAGTGATCGGACCAGGGTAACGGAAGGGGGGGTTTTGATGCCAAATGTGAGATGTTCGTGAATATGGGATCGAGAAGATGCCCTTTAATATGAGTGGCATCTTTATTTTTTAAGTCCAGCTCCAGGGATTTTAGCTCAATCTTAAGATCTATTGCCCCCTTATCACATGGGTCATTAAAATGAAAATTTAAATCCCCCAGTAGGATAAAATTGGGTGAAACCGCGGCTAGGGCTATGATGTTCTCTAGAAGTGATCCTGTAAATTGACCAGGACTGCCCGGAGGGCGGTATAACAATAGGCCTGATAGTGATTTATTTGGGGTGATTTGTAAATTAAAGTGAATACTTTCACAGTCGTTGACACCACCCTCTGATATTCTACAGACGAATTTGTCACTATAAATTATCGCTAATCCGCCCCCTTTCCCGAGAGGCCTGTGTTGAGCTTGCATACAGAAGCCCCTAGGGAGTGCCGTAACAATATCTGGTTCGGAGTTTGGCGACAACCATGTCTCCGTTAAAAACAGTATGTCCAGTTTCGAATCTTGAATCAGTAAATTAATTTCTACGGCATGTTTTGGTAGGGACCTACAATTTAAGAGTGCCATGTTGAGAAGAGACAAGGTTTTTTCGGTGTTTCTCTTCTCCTGCCTGGGCAGCGCCCATCCATTGTCCAAGGGTCATCAGGCCTAAATTTCAACAGATCCGAGGATTTATTCCTTGGTTTTAATTGCAAAAGTTCTTTGCGTGTGAAGGTAAGACGATGTCCAGGAAAAACGGCCAAAGTTTCTGGCCCTAGGCCCGGTCCGGCACGGACGGGCACAGACGGGCTTGCCCCGGAGGCGCGCCTTCGGCGCACCCGCTGCGCCTGCCCGCTGCGCGGACGGAGGGAGGTGTTCATTATATAGTGTCTAGGCCCAAATCGCCCAATCACTAGAGCGCTGTCCTCGTCCAACCCCCAAGATGGCCCCCGAAGTCTGCGCCTGGAGGAATTGAGGCCGGTGATCAACAGGAGCCCGAAATCTGCTCCCTGAGGTCACAAGAGTCTCTGGAGGTAAAGTGCTGCAAGGGGGGGCAATTAAAACAGCATAGATGCAAGTGCGTGAGTTTAAGAAATAAGCAGCGCTAGCTGAATAACAGTGATACATTTTAAAAATAAGAGCCCTAAACTCCCGGCTTCCGCCACAGGAGTCCTTAGTTCAAAGTGAGGGACAGGTTTTCGCGTGCTCAATTTATAGTGTCTAGGCCCAAATCGCCCAAACACTAGAGTGCTGTCCTCGTCCTCCCCAAGATGGCGCCCGAAGTCTGCGCCTGGAGGAATTGAGGCCGGTGATCAACAGGAGCCCGAAATCTGCTCCCTGAGGTCACTAGAGACTCTGGAGGTAAAGTGCTGCAAGGGGGGGCAATTAAAATAGCTTAGATGAAAGTGCGTGAGTTTAAGAAATAAGCAGCGCTAGCTGAATAACAGTGATACATTTTAAAAATAAGAAACCTAAACTCCCGGTTTCCGCCTCAGGAGTCCTTAGTTCAAAGTGAGGGACAGGTTTTCCCGTGCTCAATTTATAGTGTCTAGGTCCAAATCGCCCAAACACTTGTGCACATAATGTCTTTTTGTGTATCAGGGTCTCCAGTTCTGCAGTTCAGGCACATGCTCTCCCATGCAAAAATATGAATTGCCCCTCCATGCACATTTATGACTTCACAAACAGCTGCTTATCTGAACCTTAAGGATGCAACCAGAAAATAGCACGCCAGTTGCCATTTCGTTTTCTTTAAAAACAGACTCCTTAACTGCAGCAGAGTCCATAATGCAAGTAATCTGGACGCTAAAAATTCAATCAAGCATCTAGAGTGTTTCAGGGACCTGTTCAGCGACAGCGGCCCTTAAACAACTGTGTCTAAGCTGTAATTGTGAGTGAGCCAGGCCAGGCTTGCTTTTCTTAACATTTTCACCTCAAGTCCCACTTTATTTTTCCTTATTTAACTAAACCATTATCCTATATATTTCTTTCCAATTCCTGTTCTGATTTGTTTATTATTCATGCTTTTATTACAAAGTTTCTCCCGATTTTTTTTTGTCTCCCGAAATTTAATTTTCGATTTGATCATGTCAGAATGACCGTGACTGACAAATGGCAAAAAAACTGTTTAACTCTCCGAATCATTTGGTTTGACTTAGAGGTCCGTAAAATCTTGCTGCAGTGACGTAAACCGTTTGACACAAGTTGCTGATGAATGGCAGCGGCTGTGTTTATACATTTTGCAATTTGGCACTCTCCAAGAAAGCATGCAATTTTAATTTTACAGCTGCAGACTTGCTAACCAGATCTGCCTTTATTTGCCTGTCATGTGGTGATGAGTTCTTCAGAGAGAGACAGGCGTTGTGAATGAAAACAATTTTCCCCTAATTCAGCCAGCTTCCTTGTTGTTGTAGATTGTCATAGGGGATAGAATAAAGGGTGCGTTTGTCAAGGTGGTGCTTTTGTTGCTTGTCCCTCTGGAAATACCCTTTCACCTGGGTCGTAACTGTGCTGCAAAACACAGCCAGAGGGGAATTCTAAATATGTATTTAAAATAATACAACTAATTCACATCCTACTTGACTGTGTAATACCAAGGGAGGTTTGATGGTGGTATTGACAGTGGTGTCCTAAAGGAGGAAACCATGTTCTCTCCCAAGCGAACATCTTCAAATGACTTGCAAACAGACTAGTTCCCATCTACCTGTCTACCACCAAGTCCCTTACATGGTAAGGTGTCCTAGGACTAACTGAATAATTTACCACCCATTGACAGACTGAGACATGGAACATATTTAGTGCAAGAACAAAAGGGGCTGTTTTTTTACTGTTTTAAATGTTTCAAGACTACATATTTAAAATTGCTTTATAAACTTTGTCTTTGTCTTTGGTTTAAAAGGTACCATTTGCCACTCTTTTTAAAACCACACGAGAATTGGGCTACAAAAGGCGCTGACTGCACTTGCCGTATATAACGACAAAAACAAGCTCATAGCAAATCCATCCAAGTCCAAAGTTATCATCTTCGGACAGTATCCAAAGAAAAAATCATTAAAATGGAGGCTCGGACATCTTTTGCTGGAAAGTACTCAGCGGTACACCTACTTGGGCATTTGCTTCCAGGAGTCGGGGCTCTCAAGTGCGCACTTAAAGACCATCCAAGGCAAAGGCAAAACCATAACCTACGCCATTTGCAAGCTGCAAGCCTCCTTATATAGCCCGTCTACAACGGCCATCCAAAGAGTACTCAAAGCCAAGCTAATGCCGGCCCTCAACTATGCTTTACAGGCATTTCCGGGCAAACTGAACAATGAACTAGAAAAAATCCATTGTAGAGCCTACAAGAGATTATTCCATCTACCAAGGTGCACCAGAAACACTCTTGTCCGCCTGGAGTTCTCACTCAACCAGCAATATTTGGAAGAGATGGCCGCCCTAAGTAAATATTACTTTCTAACAACGGCGGCTCAGGAGAACACACTGAAGGCAGCCCTGAATTGCATCTTCAGAGAACCAGGGAACCCCTGGTCGGCTACTCTCAACGCGGCTAAGGACCATCTCAATCTTGCCATCGAGTCCTGGAATCCCGAACATGTCAACTATACCGCTATCAAACACTCCATCAAAAAACAAGTATGCGCGCGCTCACGGGAACTGGATCGGGAGTCTCTGGCAAGAAAAGATCTTCATGAGTCCTTGTGCTTACCGCACATCGTGCACAATCCTAAACACCACCTCAAGCAGGCCGTGGGCCGCGTAGCCCTTCATAAGATCCTAGCCTACAGACTACATCCATTGCCCCTCAAAGAACTATATGCCTTCGGCAAGGTTGGCTCAGGTGTCCGGGAATGTAGGCTTTGTAGGTACAAACGTGAGTCATTGGCCCATCTTCTATTCTGCTGTCCGGCCCTGCACACGGCTCGCGGTCTTTATCTCAGGCCAATCCTAAGACAATCAGGATCCCGCACCGCAAAGGAGGCGATTATCCATCTTTACACCCTGACCACGGTAAAGCACATGGCCTCCTTTGGAAAGTTTATCCATCACACACGATCCTTGCTGATGGCCCCCGAGGGTCCGTCCATATAGAGACTTTGTAGATCCATGTCTCATCACGAACCCTATTTACTGCATCCCCAGTGCTCAGGGCTGCACCATTTAGACTGACCTCTTGAAACTCTCCTGGTTTTTTAACTTTTGTAATTTTGTAACTTTGTATTCTGCTGTTAATGTAATGGTTTTGAGTAACCAAACAATAAAGTATTCATGCACTCTTTTTTAAAACATTCTTGCTGGGAGAACCCCCTCAACCTCTCCTTTTGTCCATTGGGCTTGCTTGCTTCGCTTGTGACATAACACTCAAACCGAACTTTTACGCAGCACCACTCTCAAAACTCTCCAGCCACCACTGCTTTCCAGCCCCTAGAATAGCAAGCTAACACAATGAATGCAGCTGGTGGGTAGTAAGGAGTAAAAAATACTTCCGGAATCTGCCATGTAGACTTTCTTTGCATTTCCTTGACCAACTTTCGCTTCTACCTTAGTATCTGACTATAGATAATAGTGCCCTATGAATGTCTGCCCTGAGTTCTATGTAGTTTCCTTAATGAGTCCAGTGTGTTCCCTCTTCCACCTCTACTGCTATCACAGCACACATGTAGCCACGTCCACTCGCCACCACTATAGCCATGATGGTTGTTACTTGTACAAAGGAGGGAGCACCAGTCGGGTACATGCCACAGGCTAATTTATTAGTTATTATAAATTACAGATAGAAAGAAGACTAGCCACAGGAAGCGCTGAACCAACTCTGCTCCACCTCGCACTCAAGCCTAATCAAGAGCCAAATATCCACAGACACTTTCCTCACAACATTCTCTCCACACACAAGTGTGCAGGTAAAGAAGAAACCGGACTTAAACCAGTTGGACTACAGTGGCAGCTGCTAAGGAATGGGGGTAGTGGGGCAGTGAGGTGGGGGGCTGAAAAACAAAATCACTTGCCTGGTTACGGCTGCCGCCTCTCCTCCGTCCTCTTCCTCATGACTCCCGATAGCAGGAAGTTCCCAGGCTCCTCTAAGCCAATCACAATGTTGCTGTCACAAGCATAACTGCAGTGTCATGATTGGTCCGAGCGGCCTGTTTGGCTGCTCAGGCAGTGCCTCGGAGCCGTGGGCCAGTTTTCCACCCAGCTGTGCAACACAGCCAGGTGGAGAAATGCTAAGTGGATATGAAGGTTTGGATGGCCCAAGATGGCCGGACTAAATTATCATGTAGTGCCCATCCCACTCCTCCCCCCCCCTGTGATTCGGCCCAACTCTGCCCCGCCCTGGCTCCTTGCGGAAAAATAAAATTATAACATTGTGTTATCATTAGATTTTTCCTTGTTGCACTGCTTTGAGAGCAGTATGACGATGTTGCTCTGCCTCAGCAGACAAGCTGCCTCAGCAGACAAGCTGCCTCTGGTGGGCTACCCAGAGGACAGGGAAGCTGTTTTAACCTGTGCAGAGAACCGCCATTTTGTGCTTGATGTGATCTGCTCTTGCAGAGCACAGCATTCTTGTTGTACAGGGCCCCATACATACTGTTACCAAAGACACTCTTGAGCTGGTGAGGGCCCCCAGTTATGCCACAATGCACTGATCTATCAATAGAGGCAATAGGCACGTCTACCAAGGGTACAACATCATTGTGTAGTGTTCCCTCAAGGCCACTTGAAAGACAAAAAAAAAAAAGACGCCGGAAAGCATGAAATGACAGGATGCCATCATCTGAGCTTCCATCGCAAGAGATGAGAAGTTCAATTGATCTGCAATGCAAAATGTAAGACTTTATGGGTTACATACTCTTTTTTTAAACCAAATTTATTGATTTTTAAGAGTAGCATAGACAATGATACAATCATTACAGTTTGATAATAGAGTCCATCATAAATCACATGTTCCCAGTGGGGAACTCCAGACCGCATTGAACGCTACTACAGGAGGCGTTGGTTCATATTTATGGGTAGCCTTTTCAGTGTAAACTTCCTGAGGTTTAATTTAATGACTGAACACTCAGTAAGGGACTATGTAGCCATTATATTTGAAGCACTGAGTACTGGTGTGGAGAGGTGTGGCTCACTGGTTAGAGGCGGCAGACCTGTAAGCAGAGAACGGCCCGGGACCAGGGTTCAATTCCCGACGCGGCAGGGTCTTGGACCAGGGTCAACGGACTCGATAATTCTCGCCTCGGTGCCTACTCTAACCAGGGAACACACTCGGTAACTCTGGGCATTAAGCTTGCCTCATCTCCACAACGGCCCCCCACAGACGCCGGGGATGCCTGGTTTCACCCTGGAGATACCCAGAAAAGGGACCATCTCACAGGGAAAACCAGGACGGGTTCCCCAGCGGTCTACAGCGCCAGGACACTCGGGTAGAGTAACAGTGCGCTTTACAAGTATCCCACATTTACATGGTTGTCCACTCTGGTTCTCACTCTCTCCTGGCCACAATTTAGATGCTAATACATGGACAGAGAGGCACAAAGAGCGTCATCTCATGTTCTCTAGCTGAGCATGAGATGAGATTAAAAGCGTCATTTTAAGAGAGCTGAACATGCTTAGCCTCATTTTAAGAGCGTTGAACATGAGATAAGACTGAGAGCTAAGCATGTGATGATACTGAGAGTGTTATTCTAAGAGAGCTGAACATGAGATGAGACTAAGAATGTCATTTTAAGAGAGCTGAACATGAGATAAGGCTAAGAGCGTCATTTTAAGAGAGCTGAGCATGATATAAGACTGAGAGTGTTATTCTAAAAGTGCTGAACATGAGAGGAGATTGTCATTCAAAGAGAGGTGAACATGAGATGAGACTAAGATCATCGTTCAAAGAGAGCTGAACATGAGATGAGACTAAGTTCATCATTCTAAGAGAGCTGAACATAAAATGGGCCAAAGAGATTGCAGAATGGACTTTGGTTACTGGTATCACTATATTATGCATGAACATAGAGCTAAATTATGTGTTAGGGAGAGTATGGGCTTTTCACCAGGTCCTTAGGGTTGTGTAGAGTACTGGGTATCATCAGTGCTTGTTAGTATGGTATCTCCTTATTGTCGATGTGCAGTCAGAGGCAATCCTTTGAAAAATATACTTCTTTCAATGCAACCATAGATTAACAGCACAGTTAGAATGGAATAGAACAGAAAAAAGCCCTACTGCCTGGCACATACGGTTAGATGTGACCGAAAAACATCCTTTACACCAATGTAAGTCTTTAACACCAACTTTGGAGATGCACTTTCACCATTGATTTCAAAGCTTCAGTGGAGGTACCAAAGATGCCACAGAAGTCTCAAGTTTAATACCCAACGTGAGTGAAGATCAGCAGGGATGTCAGATGTCTCTAGCCACAATTACATCCCACCAGGCCAGACGCCAGCTCCTCACCGTAATGTAGTGGGGTGGCGTTGTGGTGTAAGACGGAGAACACAAAGGTTTTTCATTGAGTTGTTGAGTAAGCTCACCAGGCAGAATCACTACTCTAGGACTGAGTAGCTACACATTCTTTGGATCCACTACTCAACCATCTCTGGTCCTACACTTAGGCAGTGTATGATGACTGGGACAGAGCAATCCACACGGGTGACTGTCTCCTTATGCTTGGGTGCATTGTTTATTCTAGGCAAGTCAAGTCAAAAACAATTTATTCAGATGCACGTGGTATCCATCAAAGTGAAAACTATACACAGACATTAAAAACGTATATAACAATATTTAACAAAAGCAATTAATACAGTGTATACCACCTAGTCTCAGCAATAATACAACATGTTTGAATCAGCAATGACAACTTAATCAAAGTGCATTGTGCTGTGGGCCCTATAAAGTCCAACGCCGCTTTATATATGGCATGTTGTAACGACATGTGTGGTAAAGGAATGCTTGGTTAAGGCGTACTCGTTGTTCCAACTGCATTGCAAAGGCAATGAGTGGGTCGTCCGTCATTGTAATTGCTGTTTCCCTCACCAGAAACGTCTCCTTGGCTGCTAATCAGGGACAGTTCCTCTATGGGTCCCCCTGTATTTGTTACCCCCATACCCATATTAAATGTAAAAACAAATGTTTTCTGCCACGCAGCAGCAGTTCTTTTTTAGGTTTTTTCATTCAAGACCTCTTGTATATACTTTAGTATATACTTATATGTGTATGTACTTTGTGGGCTCTGGAGATCAGCCCTAGGACTTGTTTGCTTCCGCTTAGGGACTTTTTTTTGTGTTCAACTGCCTCTATTTAACTGTCTTGATAGAAAACGACCAGTAGAGGTCGGTAAAATACCAGAATTGCTTTCTGCTGACGGACTTTCTTTTTTTATTTTTCTGGCAACTGCCTCTGTTTAACTGTCTTGATAGCAAACGACCAGCAGAGGTCAGTAAAATACCAGAATCACTTTAGCATTCTCTAGATTCCAGTCCATAGAAATTGTCTTCCATGAGCACCGGTAGACAATATTTTTTTCAAATCTTGTATTTACAGTGATATGACCACCGAAGGCCCTAATTTTTTATTAGAAAATAGAGCTTCGGACTATGCCATTTCCAGCTGATTTCTCTCCATGTGTTCCCATACCTGGCGTGTCACGCAGTTTGGTGCTTACTTTCCCTCCATGTTAAAGAACAGTAGATGTTTCAGCACCCGGGCTAATGTGCTGAATAGATAAATACATATAAGGTCCCAAAGGCGAGACCGATTGATTTACAAATGCTTGTATTTTGTCTTGTGGGTGCCTTATCAAGTTAGGACAGGCGAGGTGGGGCTTTCCAGGCTCAGTTTAGTCTCTACCTTGAAGTGAGGTAAACTGCTCATGTCTGTTTGAACGGGTGCCTTTCACCGTCCAAACCGACATGCGCACTTGCGAGGTCGACTCCTCCTACCTGCAATTAGTGAGCCGGGGCGAGGGGAATCTTAGCTGCAGCCCATTTGGTCTCCTATGGAGTGTTGTGTAGGCCTGATCTAGCCAATCCTGGAGCTGCTCAGCAGCCTCTGGTTTGGCCCACAGGGAGTGGGCAGGCCACTAGTCCTGCACTGAACACAAGGCATTGTGGGTGAGAGGCACAGGTTAGGTTCACAGAATATGGCTAATCACTGTTCGGCTTTATTACCAAGCTCTCCAGTGATTGGGCATTATCTGACCCTTGCTCTCTTCCCTTTTCCTGCTCAGCGCCATTAACGGCATCGTGCACAAAGTAGTGGCAAGAGACATTTTAACCTGAACTCCCACCCCGCGTAGCCGTTGTCGTCCAGCTCCTGCAGTGGATTATCTGGCTGGCTCTTGTCGCGCCGTCCCACCAGCACTGTCTGCACTCGTTGTGGTGGAAAGTAAAGAATAAGAGGTAAAGTTAAATGATGAGTTCACAGCTTTTGAGTAAAAAAATATGTTCTTCAGCGGTGGATAATAATACCAGTCTTTGCATTGAGGTATTCTCTTTCAATACACATACTTATGGTGCCTGTGTTGTTGATATTGCACCTTGAACACAAGCATGCAGAGACTATTTCAGAAGCGTTATAACCCTTCACACACTTTTTATAAATTCCAGAGTAGATTGAAGAGTGATTGTGACTGGGGCTGAATTGAATTCCCCTCCAAAGCTACATGTTGTATTTGACGCAGATGACATGAAAGCGTTAGTTGTCTGTGCATTTAAGGTCAGAGATATGCTTACGGAAGGCCACTTTTTGTGATTGTGCACATAATGTCTTGTTGTGCTCCTGTGTCTCCGGTTCTGCAGTTCAGGCAACTCCTATCCGATGCAAAATATGAATTGCCCCTCCTTACGACTTCACAAACAACATCACATCTGAACATTAAGGCTACAACTAGAAAATAGCACGTCAGTTGCCAGTAAGCTAGACACTAAAAATGAAATCAAGCTGTGCTTCAGGGATGTGTTCAGCAACAGCGGCCCATAAATAACTGTTTCTAATCTGTAATTGTGAAAGAGCCAGGCCTTCTTTCCTTAACATTTTCACTATTTCACTGTTTGCTGTTTTTTATTATTTAACTTAACCCTTCCCCCATATCAGTTATTACTTTCCAATTGCTGTTCTGATTTGTTTATTGTTCATGCTTTAATTACGTTTCTCCCGATTTCTTTTTTTAGTCTTTAATTTCCAATTTGACCACGTCAGAGAGACCATGACTGTCAAATGCCAAAAAACAGTTTAACTCTCCGAATCCTTTTTGTTTGCCTTAGAGGTCCGTAAAAACTTGCTGCAGTGATGTAAACCGTTTGACACAATTTGTTGATGAATGGCAGCGCCTTATCTCCCTTTTGAGGCTGTGTTTATATGTTTAGCAGTTTGGCACTCTTCAAGAAATCTTGAAATTTTAATTTTACAGTTGTACACTTGCTAACCAGATCTGCCTTTATTTGCCTGTCATGTGGTGATGAGTGTTTTGGAGAGGGACAGGAGTTGCAAATGAAAACAATTTCCCCCTAATTCAGCCAGCTTCCTTGTTGTGGGTAGATTGTCATATGGGATAGAATAAAGAGTGTGTCTGTCAAGGTGGTGCTTTTGTAGCTTGTCCCCCCGGAAATACCCTTTCACCTGGGTCAGAACTGTGCTTCAAAACACAGCCAGAGGGGAATTCTAATTATGTAATTAAAATAATGTCACTAATTCACATCCTACTTGCCTATGTGTATTTCCAAGGGAGCTTTGACGGTGGTATTGACAGTGGTGTCCCGAGGTGTCCCAAAGGAGGAAACCATGTTCTTCCTCAAGCCAACATCTTCAAATGTCTTGCAAACAGACTAGTTCCCATCTACCTGTCTACCACCTAGTCCCTTACACGGTAAGCTGCCCTGGGACTAACTGAATCATTTGCCACCCACTTACAGACTGAGACATGGGACATATTTAGTGCAAGAACAAAAGGGGCTGTTTCAAATGTTTCAAGACTACATATTTACAATTGCTTTATAGACTTTTTACTTCGTCTTTGCTCTAAAGTGTACCATTTGCCACTCTTTTCAAAACTTTCTTGGGGGAGAACCCCCTCAACCCATGCTTTCGTCCATTGGGCTCGCTCACTTTGCTTGTGACATAACACTCAATCCCAACCTTTACGCATCACCACTCTCAAAACTCACCAGCTGCCACTGAGAATGTTAGTGCTCTAGTTGTTCATTAGAACACTGTGAGAAGCTGTGGTAGAACACAGGTGAATCAGCTCACACACTGCTGTTGGAAGTACATGTTGCACTCAGAATATCAGACTCTATTCTTACATGGCTGAGGAAGAGTTGAACCTATAGTAATGTGCTCTCCTTTAGGCCTCTAGAGTACATTCCATAACCTCTGTGAGAAATGTTTGGGAGAACAAAGTTTACTTTCAAATATGGTTCATCAAATCCCAGCAAAAGGTAGGCATTTAGCACGGGATAAAATCACCTTAGAACACACCACAATTCCTAAGATTAGTGTTTTCCCACCATCAAATTATTTATGATATGGCTTAAATCTATCACCTTTCATATGTGCTCCTTTTTGTGACCCTCAAACCCTGGTGCTCACTACAGTGCATTTCAATGGAAGCCATGTCCCTGAGCCCTGTAATGGCTGCGACATGTTGTCTATGTTGCAGCTAGCCAATTAGAGTGAGGGGGTACCAAAGGGTGACACACCTATATGCCCCTTAGGTTCAGGGTGTACCCCACTTGCCCACTTACTTTTTTTACATTTATTTTCAGGATATCAGAACCCTGTCCCTGAGTCATGTAATGGCCGCCACAAAATATTGTTCAGTTTGTGGCCAGTCAATGAGGACTGAATAATTCCCTTTAAAGTGGCCAATGAGAGCACATATGTGCACCAATAATCCAGATCACTATTGAACCCCTTCATGACCACCCTGAACACCTCTTTAAATGTGAAGTTTTCAAAAACGGCTAAGCATGTTTATACCATATAATGAAAAGCATGGTTTGTGACTAAAATTCTAATTTTCTGGCAAACGTTGTGTATTTCTCTTCACCATTTATTTCTGCATCACTTCTCCCAATTTTTTATTGGAATTAACATGGAAAAATAATGTTTTGGGATCCAACCCGTTTTCTTGGGCCTTTTCTTGACAAATCGCCTTGAAACTTTCCAGGAAGAAGTTGAGGTGAGTTTACTTTTTTTTGGAAACTTTCATGAAGATTTGTCAAATGGCATCCAAGTGATTAGGGACACTTAAAAAATGGTCTTCCTCTGACCCAACTATAACCATAAAGGACACTCAGTGGCGACCACCGCTGCACAATAAATAAAAAAATAAAGGGACTCTGATGGTTCGGTCGCCTCTGCACTGATATTGTGGGCAGCCGGGAAGGCGGCCATAAGGGGACAGGTGATGAGGGATGCAGCCCTGTCCAACAAACAGAGGGAGGATCGTCAGAAAATACTAGAAGCGGATGTAGCTCACCTCATGCGTGCTTATATGGACCACTGTTCTGCTGTCACCAGGTAGAGCCTTAGAAGGCGCGCATGGACCACAATTCCCTCTTCATCTCTAAAGCAGAGTGTGCGCTACAGAATCTGAAAATCTGGCACTATAAACTGGGAGAGAAGGTAGGGTTTCTTTGGTGGCACAGCTCAAGCATAGGGGGGCGGTAATGGCCATTCCTGATATTATTACCGACTCAGGGGCGCTGGTCATCAAGCCGCAGGAAACTGCAGATGTGTTCGCATCCTATAACAAGGCCCTTTACTCCCCAGAAATTGTTCACAAAACAGATCAGATAAACACTTTTCTGGAAGGTATTTGCTTACCTTGTCTGTCAGTGGATGGCAGGCAGTTGCTTCAGGGCGAGATCACCAAGTAGGACATAGAGCAGGCCATCTTGGATTTACCATATCACAAAGCCCTGGGTGAGGATGGGATGGGACTCTTTGTTTGGTAAGGACTTCAAGGCCAGAGTGAGATGGCTCTATGATTCTCCCTCAGCACAGGTCAATTGTAGGGGCTTTCTTTCTGACCCCTTCCTGATCGGTAGGGGTACCTGCAAAGATTGCCCACTCTCCCCTCTGTTATTTCTCCTTGCAATGGAACTTTTAGCAGTGTCCGTGCGCCAATCAGATGGGATAATAGCAATGCCCGCAAATGGCTTGTAAATAAGCCCCTGTATCTATAGGCAGACATTTTAATTACTTTGTTGGCCTTACCCTCCTCCATCCCTGCCGTGTTGGATACTATTGATGCCTTCACTGTAGTATCCAGCTGCAAAGTGTACTGGGAAAAGAGCAAGGCCTTGCCGGTGTCGCGGATCACCACCTGTGCCGCCATAGCCAATTACTCATTTGAGTGGATGAAATCCCGCCTTAGGTATCTGGGCATTCTAGGAAATAGGGGCCTGGAACACATGGGGGTGGTTATTCGGTACCCATCAATGGAACAAATGCAACCTGACTTCATTAAGTGGTCCCACCTAAATCTCTTTCTGGGGATGGACTCAAGCGGTGAAAATGGTTACCCTTTCCCAAATCAAATACGTGTTAGGCATGCTACTCCAATTAATACCCCTCTCGACCCTTCATCGGATAGATAAGACCATTAAGGTCTTCATCTGGGGTTCAGTGAGACCGCGTTGGGCAATTCAGAAGCTTATTGCCCACAAATCAGCAGGGGGATTACAACATTACTGTTTAGCCCTATATTTGGCACAAATGGCATACATGCACCCCCTGGTCCCAGACCTTCCGTTGTGGTTTATGATCAAACGAAGACTCCAGGAGGCATAGTTGAGATTACAGACCCTCTATCTTCCTGGCCCTTCTGCTGACTCCCCTAATCCCATGCTGAAAGCTATTTACCCTGGCTGGATGCAGGCTTAAAGCCTTTTTCAGTGGATACGCATCTTCATAACAAAGCTCCCATCTGTAATAATGCAGGCATTCGCATAGGAGGGTCCAAGCTTGACTGTTGGAATTCTGACTCTTACACACTTAATCTCTGGTGGTGAACTCAAGTCCTTGAGATACTACGGGAGGAATTTGGCTTGTCGTATGCCCAACAATGATGATATATACAATTACACCATTGTCCTTGTTTGCTGATCAAATTGGGTCCCCAACACTGGCCATTACCTGTTCCCCAGCACTCTCTTACCTCAAAATTTGGAGTCAATCCCATTAAAAGATCGGATCCTACGGGAGGCACGGCGGAAACAGCCCATCCGATACCTGGGAAAGCCGGTGGCTTTATTTCAGGACTTATCAGCTGTCACCCTTCATAAAAGAAAGGCTTTTAAAGTGGCTACGGACTTCTTGTGCTGCAAGGGGGTCCCATACTCCTGGTGGCACCCCTTTTGACTTATCTTCAAATGGAATGGCACCCTTCAGCTGCTGCGATCGCTCCAGGACACCTGCGCCCTGCTGAGAATTGCACAGACGGAGGAGCCCCCCCTCCATCGGAGCCGTCCCAACAGCTCGCCCGAGGTGGCTGGCAGCGGATTCGACGCAGGCGTTCTCCGAACAAAGACCTGAAGCCCAGCTCACACACTATCGCTCCGGAGAGGGCCCTTGCCATCCAGGAGGTCGCCAAAGACACATCGCCGCCGGAGAATGAAGATTGATTATGGGAGGGTTCTTTCGCATTAACACGTAGCTGAATCTGGGGGGAGGCGGGCGGGGGGCCGTAGAGGTCGCCACAACTGCCCGTTCCACTAATAAACTTCACCGTGGGCCTGTGGCATGCACAATCAGGCCTGGGACTATGATCAAGGGTTTGTGTGTTGGGGGTATTCAGTTGGGGTTAGGGAGGGAGGCTGGGGTGTTGGGTAGGGCTGGGGAAGGGGGAGGGGGCCGCAGAAGGCGGGGGGGAGACAGTTGGGGCAGGGAGAGGGAGTTGGGGGGGATGGCGCGGGGCAGGAACCGGTGTGTCATTTGGGAGGAGCTCTTGTCAGGACACCTTGTGGCGAGTGGAGACTTCGGGACAGCGCTGTCTTACCACATTCTGCTTCTGGGATGGATCCTACCATGAAGATAGTTAGCCTTAACGTGAAGGCACTCAACAATCCCATAAAGCGTAGAGCTATTATGTCCTACCTCGAAAATTCTAGGGCTTCCATCTGTCTCATTCAGGAAACACACTTGCTGTCTAAGGACTGGCACAGGATGCGATCCCGTGCCTTTCCTCATCAATACTACTCCTCTAAGATGGATAAGAAAGGGGGGGTCGCCATACTGGTAGCTCGACACTTTCGGGGCTCGGTGGGGGACAAGGTGGCGGAGATCAGGGGTAGACTGCTAGCACATACTATCACAGTGGCGGGCATGTCCTTAGTCGTGGGATCTCTATACGCTCCTAATACGAGTCAGGAATCCTTTCTTAAGGGTGCAGTGTCAGATGTCTTACTGAATCAGGATAAGCATATTCTCATTGGTGGGGACCTCAATCTTGTTATGGATTCGGATCAGGATAGATCAGGTGTCAGGGGCACTCTCAGCAGAGGGGAGGGCTTGGCTGAGCCAGAGAGGGCTTCTGGATGCTTGGAGGGAGGCCCATCCCAAGAGTACACAATATACATTCTTCTCACACATACACCACACGTATGCCAGGTTATATCACTTTCTTTGCTCCTCGGAACTCTACCCATTGGTGGACAAGGTGGAAATCGTCCCTGCCGCACTTTCGGATCACGATGATGTGTCACTCTCCCTGTCTGTCCCTCGCACACGCACAACTAGGGGCAAATGGAGGTTACGAGAATCCCTACTACACAGGGCAGGGGTACATCAACAGCTTAGTAAAAGTATCTCCGATTACCTCTTGACCATTGATCAGCCCGACACACCCCTCCCCGCGCTTTGGGGGGCTCTAAAGGCAGTCGTGCGGGGGGAGCTGATAGCGCTTTCCGCCGCGTAAAATAAGGAGCGAGCGGATCAAAGGGAATTGCTCACGGCCAAGGTCACGGAGCTTAAACGGGTTCATAGCCGCACAGGTGCCCCCAGGATCTGGCGCCAATTGAAAGCGACTAGGGCACAACTTGCGGGCCTGGACCTGGACCGAGTGGAATTCGCGGCCTTGCGGCTTAAACACTTCTATTACGTGGGGGGGTAACAAAACAGGGCGCCTCCTAGCGAGCAAACTTCGACCCCGCACCCAGCAGGCTAAGATTTCTACCATCAAAAATGCCCGGGGCGTGACGGTAGAGACCGATGACTTGATAGCTGATTCCTTTAGGGAGTATTTGCGTCTCTTTATAGCAGGGACCCGAGCGTTGATTGGGCGGGCGAGACCTACCTTAGCCAAGCGGCAACCATGGCCCTCAACTCCTCAGGGACAGTAGCCCTGGATGCGCCTTTCAGGATCAAGGAGGTCATTGGAGTGATCTCTAGACTCAAAATGCTGAAATCCCAGGGACTCGACGGCTTCTCTGACGGTTTTTATAAATCATTCTGCCCGCTCATAGCGCCCATTTTAACTCGCCTCTTTAATTCTTTTCGGGGACCGGGCACCATCCCGCCGGACATGCTAGAAGCAGACATTATTGTGCTGCCCAAACTGGGGAAAGATGCGACCCAATGTTCCGCGTACAGACCGATCTCTCTACTCAACCTGGATTTAAAGCTATTCACGGGGGTTCTGGCTTCCAGATAGGGCCCGAGGCTGCCTGGCATCATAGATTCTGATCAATCTGGCTTTATCCCGAACCGTCAGTGTAGTGATAACACCAAACGCCTCATGCATCTCATTGACAAAGCCCATTATAACAAATCGGATGCTATGCTCCTGTCGATCGATGCTGAGAAGGTGTTCGACAGGGTGGACTGGGTTCTTAGATAAGGTACTGGCACACTTTAGCATTGGGTATCGCTTCAGGGCCTGGGTCGCGAGTTGCTATGCAACGCCGAGGGCATCAGTCCGGGTGAACAGCACGCAATCACAGCCATTCGATATTCAGAGAGGAACGAGGCAGGGGTGTCCTTTATCCCCCCTCCTCTTCACGCTTTACATAGAGCCTCTTGTCAAGAGGATCCGGGATAACCCGGACATCCGGGGTATTTCCTTCGGTGAGGAGCACCATACGCTTAGTTTGTACGTGGACGATATTCTGGCTGCACTAGAGACACCTAAGCAGTCCGTGCCCGCTTTCCTACGGAAGCTAGAGGCCTTTGGTGCGGTGTCGGGCTTTAAAGTTAATACGGGAAAGTCCATGCTTCTCCCCTTGGGTGGCAATGTTTCCAAGCCGGCGACCGTGCCCCCGGAATTTGAGGCCCTTCGAATTTGCCCAGAAATCCCATATTTGGGAATTATCTTAACCCCATCTACGGAGCAGACGGTCTCTTTGAACTACTCGTGACTCGCCTCTCAAGTCCAGGGTGGTTTGCGCCGATGGCAGCAATATCCGCTGTCTTTATTAGGCCGCACTGCGGCGATCAAAATGTCCGTACTGCCTAAAATCCTATATGTCTTTCAGACCATCCCCGTTAGCCCACCCCTAGGAACTCTCTGCAAGCTCCAAAACACCATCCAGCACTTCCTTTGGGTGGGGTGCCATGAGACACTTGCCTAGTCAGGCACCCCGGAACCCTTACTATGCAGACGGTCTGTATCACTACTTCATGACGTGGCTAGGAGGGCGGAGGGGGGGCCCGGGGAGGCCTTTGTAGGGTGGAAGCATTGCATAATGCCTGTACGATATATATTTTTTATTGTTTGAATCTCAATAAAACAAATTTAACAAAAAAAAACTTGGAGTCAGTTTAAAGAAATGATGTCTGGATTATATAACCTCCTGTTTTGTCATCTTCATAATTAGTCACAATTGCCTAGCCTCAGGATGACCTGGCAGGCTCATCTGCAGGTGGAATATGATGAAGAAAACTAGACAGAACTTTTGGAGGTCCTAGAATGAGAAGTCTGCGAGGCACTGATAAAACTCAGTCTTTTTAAGATCCTTAAAAAGTATGGTATGGCTCCAGGCTGCAGGGTTGCTCCCTCATTCCACCTGTTGGGAATGTGATCATGTGTCCTTTGATATTGTCCATGTTTTGCTGGACTGTCCCACCATACACCACTTCTGGATGTCAGTAGAGTCCACGCTCCAGGAATCTGCCCTCTTCCAGACCCCTAATCCTCCTCCATGACTTATTAGACATTTCTGTATTGAACCACAATGCTCATCAATTGCTCGTTACTGCCCTTACATATGCCAAAATCTGTATTTTGCGACATTGGTTCTCTCCACAATTGCCTTCACACGAGGAATGGCTTTCGGAGATGTACAAGACCGCATCATATGAAAAGATCATTTACAATATAATGGACAAAGCAGATACTTTTCTTCTTTTATGGTCCCTCTTTTTGCAAGATGCCCCTCTTCCCTTGTAGTTAACTTAGACTCTTGCTTCTTCCTCATTACAATCATTGTACTCACTACCCCTCGCTCTTCCTCCCCCCTCTTTCTTCCCTGCTGTGCAGTTTACATCTTTCTTCACTTTTTTCTCCCTGTCCATTGTGAGAAGTTGGCCTGATATATGATGCTCACTAGTTCTAGTGATCACCTTGTATCAGTCCAAACAACCCTTATGGTGATTGGTTGTGAGTCAACCTTATAGACCAGCTATCCTAATGGTAGCATGGACAAAGCAGTCTTAGGCTAAACTCTTTTGGCATGTGAAGCCAGCTGTTTTACCACAATATAACCCCTTGAATACCAGATGAAAGGACACCACACAGGTTGTTATGAAAATAAACAGTATATTTATTAATAACAACACCTCTGAACTCTTTATGAGGTCAGAGGGCTAAGCACATGACAATCTCTTACGAAAAATACTACAAGTTGCACAAAATTACAATGGTGCCCTAGGGGCACGACAAACCATATACTAAGTAAGTGGAATGTGAGAGTCGATAAAAGGAATGGAGCTGTCCAGAGGCTGTAGGATCGATGGGACCACGCTACACTAACTTCAGGTAAGTAATAGGAGGCCCACGGAACGCGTGTGCAGAGTGTGAACTCACACGCGAGATGCGTAACAATGTCTATGGACAGTACAGTTCAAGTTTAAGGTGAGTACGGACAATCCTGACTAGGTAGGACAACAACGACTGTGTAACTGGACACTAGAACAGTTAAACTACCCGGGAGCACCAAGATGCTCTTGTTACCTCACCCACGGACTGCGGGTGCACAAAAGTGTCAAAGTGCGTCGGGTTCTTGCGTTGAAGTCTATGGAGCCTGAAAGAAAAGATGCTGCAGGCGACCAGGAGGAAGATGTCCGGTGCAATCCAAGGGTGGATTGGTGAAGAAGGAGACCTGAAAGCAGAGGGGACAATGTTTATAGTCACTAGCCAGTGACTGGAGTGGAACCAGGAAGGAACCAGATGTCGACGTCGCGATCAGGTGAAGAGTGGACGCTTGACTCTGCAGCCACGTGGACCAGGAGGTGTCTTCGATGTCTAGGATGGAGGGACGAGCTGTAACACGCAGGCTCTCGCTGTCGGCGTTGCTGGATCCGGAATCGGCGTCAACAGGCCTTGGCAAAGGCAACCCACGCGGTGAGTGGAGAAAGCGTCTTGTGCGGACTAGGAGAATCCGGGGTGCCCCTCTTTTGGGAGGGAGCAAGGGCCAGTCTGGAACAACCAGACCAGCCGTGAAGATTCAAAGGTTCGTCGTCTAGGAGGCCACTAGCCAGCCGGCAAGTGACCAGACAACGCGTCGAGCAGCAAACAAGCAGAAGGGCCCCACGCAGATCTCGTGGATGCTGGAGGGCTGATCTTCGGTGCAGGGGCTGCTCGGGGTTGGGGCTTCTCAGTCCCCAAAGCACTTGGTCGAGTTTACCTCGGGAGTCGTGCTGGAAGCGAAGTGCAGGTTCGTTCAAGATTGCCGGTCCCACGTGTCTCGTCGCACCCACGGGTCTCAGCTTTGCTGCAGATTTGAGTTGAGGTCGGAGAGGTCTGGGAATCCAGGTCTCGTCGGGCTCTGAAGTCTGGATCCTCGAGGGAAGACGACAAAGTGAAGCCGCTGGCCGCTTGATGGTGCCTGCAGATGCAGGGTGGACACTCCTTGTCCACAAGGGAGATTCTTCAGTCTTCTGTGGAGCAGAACGTCGAAGGCCAGAGTTTCTTCTTGTTGAATAGTTCAGGATAATCTAATTTGGAATGGGACCAGCTCCTACCTTTATTCTCCTAAAGGGGGCTGCACTACTGACTAGGTCCCTCCCCTGGGTGGGACCAGGAAGGGTGGTGGCTACACCCCCTATCCTTTGTCCAGTTTCCCGCCAGAGCTGGGGCAGGGATGCCCCAGCAACTGGTTTGAACCGGTGTATGCACAGGGCACCTTGTGTGCCCCAGGCATGTCTCATTCCTTTCAAGCCTCCCTACCTCAATACACAAAATCCTGTCTGGGGTGGTGCTAGCACCTCCCAAGGCAGGAAACCCTTTGTCCAAGCCGTCCTCGCTGGAAGGACTCCCAGCAGCAGGAGGTCAGACTTGTGTCTGTGGTGGCAGCATCCATTTTGTGATGCCAAGGCTCGAGTTAACTTTAACCGGGGTTCACAGTTACATACATGTCGTGTCCCTCTAGAAGGGTGGAATGCTACCCCCGTCGCCAGAATTGGCGAGGGGGTAGTATTCCAATTCGTATGACACCTTACTCGACATGTTTTGATAATGTTATACCAGAGTTAGCATTTAACCGCGAGGTTGATAATGCACTTAAGAGTATATGGTATAGTGTTATCATGGAACAGCTATTAAGACTTGGTTCCGCAAGCTGCAGACGGGCTCAGCTCATGCCAGAGCACCATCTCACATAATTCCAAGCACTCTGCCTTCAGGATTGATAAGGCCTTCCATAGGAGTGACTGGTAGGAATATATGTGTCCATTTTAGGTTTAGATATAGGTATACTATATCTATAGCAACGGGTGATTACACCACCTTGCCCCAGCTGTCTTGCAGCCAGTTGTGTCAGTTTTGGATGGCCAGCCAGGGGTGGCATAATACATGCTTCAGCCCCTGGTAGGCCCTGGGTACACCTATGCCCTGGATACCTAAGGTACACTGTACAGGGACTGATAAGGTGACTCAGTATCCAATTAGATGTGTACCTAAGGTACATGGAGTCCATTTTAACAGAGAGAGCAGGAAGCCTGGGTCCTGAATAGCAGGATCCCAGGCCAACTAAGTCAAACACCAGCAAAACACTAGGCAAAAGGTTGGGGGTAACCATAGTCAGATATCCACCTTCCTACATCCATCTTCCCTTCCTCTTTGTTATGTTATGTTATGTTAAATTAATTTGTTGAGCGCACTAACACCATTAGGTTCCTTGGCGCTGTTCGGAGAGAGCAAAAAGGAGAGACAAAACTAACATAACAGTAAATAACAGTTAATTGTACGCTTCAATGAAAAGATGAGTTTTAAGGGAGGATCTGAAACTGGAATAAGGGGAGGATAGCCTAAGCGGGAGAGGTAAAGAATTCCAAAAGGACGGGGCTAGGAAGGAGAACCTAAGGCCACCGTGTTTCTTCCGCTTAAATCTGGGGACAGATAAAAGGGCCATATGGGAGGACCGGAGGGTACGGGAGGGGACATAGTGATGAAGCAGAGAAGAAATGAAAGCGGGGCCATGACCAGAGAGGGATTTGGAGATGATACATCCCAGCTTGAATTTGCAACGAGCAGAGACCGGAAGCCAGTGGAGACCCTTTAAGAGCGGTTTAACATGTTGATCTCTGGGCTGATGAAATATCAGACGGGCAGCCTGATTTTGAATCAACTGGAGTCTCCTAAGTTGGTATACAGGGATGCCTACATATAATACATTTGCGTAGTCAAGCGTAGACATGACTAGCGCAAGTAAGGCCAAAATAAGAGCATCGGTGGTAAGTAGGCGAGAGATCTTGCGTATCTTCCTGAGCTGGAAGTGACTGGAGGAGACTACGGCACTAATCTGGGGTGTCATAGATAGATCGTTGCTGATGACGACACCCAGACTTTTTGCTGAGTTGACAGGACAAGGCGGGGTGCCCAGGCTGACCGGCCAAAAGGAGGGATGCCATGGATTGGAGGGTCCCCCGACAAGCACCAGCTCGGTCTTGTCGGGGTTAAGTTTCAGATGGTTTGCACCCATCCAATCGCTGATGAAACAGAGGGTATTTTGGAAAGTAGAAATGGATTCGGCCCCGGAGTCAATGGTGAAGACCAATTGAATGTCGTCCGCGTAATTAAACGCGGAGACATTGAAACGGCGAAGGGAACGAATTAGCGGGGCCAAATATAAATTAAAAAGAAGAGGGGATAGGGAGGAGCCCTGAGGGACACCACAGGTCAGCTCGACTTGAGAGGCAGAGAACTGAGACAGCCTGACAGCCTGATGGCGGTGGGTCAGGAAAGAACGCACCCAATCCAGGGCAGTGCCCTGGATGCCAGCCTCTCTGACACGGTCGACCAAGATGTCATGGTCGACCGTGTCAAAGGCGGCTGACAGATCCAAAAGGACTAGGGCCTAACAGATGTTAGTGTCGGCGCCCCTGCGTAGTTCGTCCATCACAGAGAGGATGACTGCTTCTGTGGAATGTGCCGGTCTAAATCCAGCCTGCTGGGGGTCCAGAACACAAGAGTCCTCCACAAAAGAGGTAAGGGTTTGGGTGACGTGAGACTCCAAGACCTTGCTGAGGAAGGGAAGGAGGGAAATTGGGCGGTAGTTGCTCATATTGGACAGGTCAGCCGTGGGTTTTTTCAAGATAGCGACCACCTCTGCCCGTTTGAAAGATCCCGGGACCACCCCCGTAGTCAGGGAGTTGTTTAGAAGAGCTAAAGGGGGGTCCGGGCATGAAGTGAAGGCTTCTCGCAGGGCCGACGGGGGGCAACAATCGCTGGGAGATCCGGAGGAAACTTTAAACAAAAGGGGAAGGAAATTGTCTTTAGAGATAAGGGGGAGCTGAGTGAGGGTGTGAGTGTGATAAGGGAGGGAAGGAGTAGGAGGGGGGGAGGCAGGTGAGGCGTGGACAGAAATGCTAGTTTTAATTTTAACAATTTTGTCCACGAAAAATTGATTCAAAGAATCACACAATAGCTGGGAGGGGAGGGGGGCGATAGTGACTCTCGCCGGATTAGATAATTCCTCAACAATAGAGAAGATGTCTTTGGACTTGTTGATGGAATTCAAGATCTTATTGGAGAAATAACAAGATTTAGCCCTGGCTATGGCAGACTTGTATTCTCTCAGTTGGGAGGAGAAGACAACTTTAGTCTGCGAAGAATAGTCTCGGCGCCAGCGTCTTTCGGCCTGACGAAGACTAAGTTTCAGTGCCTTAAGTTCCTCGGTGAACCACCTATGGGCGTCATGATTTCGCCGCGTTTTAACAGGTTTTAAAGGTGCCACCGAGTCGGCGGCGGAGACAAGCCAGTGGACAAGGTTATCGGACTGAGAGTCAATAGAAGTAGTGGGTTCCATGATAGAGGGAGCAGATGACCTCAGGAGGGAAGTGAATTTGTTAATGTCAGCCTTATTCCAATTGCGTGCCAGGAAATTGGAATCTCGGGCAACACTAACCGGAACGGGTTTAGCAAGGGAAAAGGTGATGAGTAGATGATCCGACCAAAGACAGGGGAGAACAAGGGGGGTGGAGATATCCAGAGAAGAAGTTCATACCTGGTCCAGGATGTGACCTTTGGTATGTGTGGGTGTATGTATATGTTGGGTACAATTGAAACCCAGCATAAGCTCAGAAAAGGCGAGAGAATCAGAGGTTTCGTGGGGGTCGGATGGCCAGTAATTAAAATCGCCCAGGACCAAAACATTGGTGTTATTAATGGTCAGCTGCGAGATAAGCTCGCCGAACTGGACTGAGAAATTTGGCGTGGATTGGGGAGGACGGTAGACTAGGACACATAAAAGGGAGGAGCCAGGTTGCTCCAACCTGAGTGCTAAACAGTCGATCGTGGAAATACTAGGAGTAGACACTATGGAAAACCGGTTCGGGTGCCTAATGATGGCTGCAACCCCGCCGCCCGCTTTGCCAGAGGGGCGGTTGGCTTGTAGTATGTAATATCCAGGGGAAATAGCCGCCAGGATATCAGGGGTAGAATCATCTGTGAGCCAGGTCTCGGTCAAGAATAGGATATCAGGCTGTTCCGACCCTAGAAGATAAAAGATGTCAGATTGATGACTGACCAGAGACCGAGTATTGAGGTACATCACAGATAGAGAAGGGTTGGGTCCTAGTCCCGGGATGGGAAGACCAGACTTGCCGGAGAAGTCCGGGGGTCTATGGATAGGAGATGAAAGAATGATCTCGGGAAATGTGGTCCTAGGGGCAGGCAAGCCGCAAACAGCGTGCTTGACTGAGAGCTCAGGGGGGGGGAGAACAGAATTGTGAAGGGAAATAATGAGTGAACGGGGGAGAGTAAGACTAGGGACAGAGTGGGGTGCCCCGTGCCCCGGCCTGCCGCGGACGGGCGCAGACGGGCTTAACTCAGGCGCAACTCCGGCGCGCCTACGTCGCGCCCGCTGCGCTCGTCCGCTGCGCTGACACATAATGGCCGTTTAAATAGGGGCGGGACGAGGGAGGAGTATCCGGGAAGCTTAATGCAGAGGGAAGCCCAAACAAAGATGCCGCCCGCTGCGCTGGTGACCCGCGATTTCAGACAGCCCCCAGCCAGCCGCTCCGCTCTGCAAGTGAAAACAGGAATTAGTAACCTGCACAACTTTGAGGTAAGGTTACCAGGCAATATTAAAAGCAGTGCGCTAAAAAAGACGCCGCCGCTCGTAATCAGCGGGGCGAGATACCATAAATATCACAAGAGGCTCTCTCTCACTCTCAGCTCTCCAATGTCGGCAGAACGAGCCCACTGCCACCGGGCTGCCTGCCAAACACCAACAGAGAAGTGAAGCGCGCTCCTAAATAGGGGCGGGACGAGGGAGGAGTATCAGGGAAGCTTAATGCAGAGGGAAGCCCAAACAAAGATGGCGCCCGCTGCGCTGGTGACCCGCGATTTCAGACAGCCCCCAGCCAGCCGCTGCGCTCTGCAAGTGAAAACAGGAATTAGTAACCTGCACAACTTTGAGGTAAGGTTACCAGACAATATTAAAAGCAGTGCGCTAAAAAAGACGCCGCCGCTCGTAATCAGCGGGGCGAGATACCATAAATATCACAAGAGGCTCTCTCTCACTCTCAGCTCTCCAATGTCGGCAGAACGAGCCCACTGCCACCGGGCTGCCTGCCAAACACCAACAGAGAAGTGAAGCGCGCTCCTAAATAGGGGCGGGACGAGGGAGGAGTATCAGGGAAGCTTAATGCAGAGGGAAGCCCAAACAAAGATGGCGCCCGCTGCGCTGGTGACCCGCGATTTCAGACAGCCCCCAGCCAGCCGCTCCGCTCTGCAAGTGAAAACAGGAATTAGTAACCTGCACAACTTTGAGGTAAGGTTACCAGGCAATATTAAAAGCAGTGCGCTAAAAAAGACGCCGCCGCTCGTAATCAGCGGGGCGAGATACCATAAATATCACAAGAGGCTCTCTCTCACTCTCAGCTCTCCAATGTCGGCAGAACGAGCCCACTGCCACCGGGCTGCCTGCCAAACACCATCTTTACTTTCTTCCTTCTATAGCTTAGTCTCTTACATCTGTCTTCCCTTTTATATCTCTCTTAAATATTAGATATGAGTATTGTTTGCTATTGGTGCATGTATCATAATCAACGTTTATATCTCTATATGGGTAGAAGCTGGATTTGCATGTCACTCTAGTTGCTGTTATTTCTCAATTCTTAATTTTGCCAATAAAAAAATTGATTCAAAAAAAGGTTGAAGGGACATTAAAGTTAGAAAATAGAATAAAAAAAATGTTAGAAATTCACTGAAACAAACAAAGGTTACAGGGACCTTCTAGTTAGGCTTGGATTTTACACACACAAAGCCATAGTAATTCAGCAGTTCTAGTTACCCGAGCTAACTATAACGTATGCCCCTTTATAAAACAGTGGAGTGAAGTCTCAATAAACAGTTTATACTGTCGCAAAGCACTACCATACACCAGCGGGGGTCATGTGTTAATGTAGAAACGAGTTGACTGATAAATAGTACACCCGCTTTAAAATGAGAACTAAAGATCACGCTACTCCAATTCACTCTACCCCACCTAACTCAACCCAACTTCACTCTATGACACTCTACTGTACGTCACTCTACTCTACCCCACTCTACTGTACCCTACTCTATTCTATGCACTCCACAACACTCTACAGAACTTCACTCTACCCCACGTCACTGTACGCCAGTAAGCATGGGCGGATCTAGCGGATCTCGCGTACGCGAACTTGCGGATTTACGGATTCGCAATCCGCGAAGATCCGCGAACTCTAGCGGATTTGCGGATTTTCCCGTTTTTTGTGTTGGCGCGCGTTCGCGCCGATTTTGGGACAAGTTCGCAATTGCGAACTTACTTTTCGGCTCGCAACGGCCGCGACTATGTTGTTTCTACGTCTGGTTTATCATCACAGGTTCACAGCACCCTCTGTTTCACCACTGCCACCCTCTGGGACACCCATGCCACCCTCTGGTACATCCTCACTGCCACCCATTAGGTTTATTTATCACTGTAGATTATGGTGGTTGAAAAAAGCAAGCACACCTGCCCTTCTTCAACTGCCATCAATTAATTTGTGTTTCATTAATGTGTCAGTAATTTTGAAAGTTCCAGTCTGGCTGGCACCTGCTTCCTTCCTTATCTGTAATTAGCTTTTTGTTGCAGTGAAATTTTTTTTTCACAGGACCTTTATGGTCTACTTGTAGCTATTCTATGAGCCTGCTGTTTGGGTCATAGCAGGGTCATAGAATAGTTGCAAACTCTGGAGGGGCCCATCAGGAAGCACTACCTTGAATGTTACTAATGTTAAGTTTGAACTTTTGCACCTGCTCATTGCTTTCAGTTTAGCTAAAATCGTTTTTTTCTGCAATTTCGCGCGTTTTTTGGGGCGCGAATCCGTGCGAGATCGATTTCGGAAGCCGCGAATACGTGCAAATACAAAATTGTTTTTTTTGCGACGTGTATGTTCGCGTGATCTTGCGCGTGTTCGCGAGGCACTTCTAGCTATACGTTTGCCAAGTTACCCTATCGGTCGTACACGGGCGCGGCCATCTTGTTGGCGTGACGTAATTCCGTTTCCGCCCGCTATGTGTAATCTCGCAAAGTGTGCTGCTCGCTAGTACAATTTCGCGCGTACTCACAAGGAAAATCTCGCGCGAACTTACCCACGCGGTCGTGAACGGGCGCGGCCATCTTGTTTCTCAATCATTGCTATGGTTCTGGGCATGCTTTCTCTATCCTCTCTCAATCTCTGCCATCCTTTGCTTGTTTGAAGTTTTTTTGATCTAATTTTACTTATTATCTATCCCTCTATTTTTCTAGCTCTATATTTTTGTGTTTTCTGCAGCTTTTAGTTACTTTTAAACTACTTTTTTAAACTCTTTTCTGTTCTTCTTCACTATTCTATTTCTTGTTTATCATTTAACTCTATTTCTGCCCAGACCATGGTAAAGGGAGCCGGGAAGCACCCTGAGAAGGGGAAGGGTCCCACACCCCGTGCCCGGCTCCCGTGCGGGCGTTTAAGGGGGGAGCAAGTGGTCCCGAGGGAGATCTTCAGCGCGGAGGAAGTGGCAGCACTGATCTTCCACGTCCAGCGCCGCCTCCCCAAGACGATCCTGGGAGGCGGCAAGATCGCGACTGGCTATGGCATCCGGGAGCGTCGCAAGCGGTGGGAGAAGGTGTGCCGGGCCATGTACAAGATCTCTGGGGTCCGGCGCACATATAACCAGGCCACCCACCGCTGGACCGATGTCATGGACTGGGAGCGGGACTTGCTGGACGCGCTCGGCGTAGAGGTCCCCGGGCTTGGTGAGTAGTAGTAGTAGTACATTTACTATTCTGTTTTATCCTGCTCTGTTATTTGCAAATCTTTGTTCTTTACCAAGAGCAATAATGCTGCCGATTACATTGAGGTAAATTATATTTCAAAATCTTCTATGCATTTCAGGTGCACTGCTCTCCTTCTCAGTAGCCTTGCTTGCTACTATGCTTCTTTGTTTTGTATGTTGTGTTCAGAAGCATTTCATTGGCCTGAGAAATTATGTATGAGTGTAGTGTAAAGAAAAGAACTGCGTAATGCTAGACAGTAAGGGTCATATTTTCAATTACCGGCGCATCCCTGCAAAGTAGCAGGGATGCGGCAGTAATTGTGTGCCATGCCACCACCACCCATTGGCCCAAAACGTCACAGAAGCCTTACGCATCTGTGCCGTAAAGGCAGCGCATTGCTGGAGTTGCGTGCCAACGATGGCGCAGCTCCAGCAATGCTCTGGGGTACCCTATCTCCCCAATGCTGCATCAAGCCGTACGTCGGCTTCAAGCGCGCAGGGTTTGAGTCATGCATCATTGTCCTAAAAGTGACTGATTGACATCTTGAAGATTTCCCTCAGCCACTTTTAGGATTCGTTCCTGCGCAGGTACGCCCTCCCTTGCGCCGGAACGCCCCCTGATGGCGCAGGGCTTTACAACGTGATGCATCGCCCATATGCCCATATGTGTTTTTTTTTAATATATACGCCGCACCAACACCATGGCGAGTCTTTTGTTCTGCCGCTGCGTCACAAAAGGCACGCAACAATGGAGGAAAATGAGCCGCAACTTCCGCAAGGGACTTCTAAATCAGCCCCAACAGACTGAAGTCCAGTCCTTCCTTTAGACACATGGCTATAAGAAGAAATAGTGGCGGTGGTGGCGGGTGGATTGATAGTTTGAGTATTCACTGATCTGCAAGCAGGATGGACTTTGTCTGTCACTTCGCGTGTTGCGCACTGCTGCCTGCAGTGCCATGCCTAGGCAAACCTCTTTAGTAGTCTGTTTATTGAGTTACATAGGAACTTTCTAAGTCAACGTTCCGCAAATCAGGCAATACGAATAACGTAGTATACCACATGAGATAGATCCCGTGGAATAGTTGTCTATCTATTTGCTATTTTTCCAAAATATTTTGTTATTGTTCTTTTGAAATGTTTGATTTGGTTGAAAAATCTCATCCATGTTTTCTGGTTTTTCTTTCTTTCATGTTGTACATCAGCTCCCCCCAAGGGCAAGAGGACACAGGAGGAGGGTGCTGAGGATGCAGGCCAGGATCGGGCAGGCGAGGGCTCCTTTGCTGGCCCCAGTAAGTTTACATTTTAATAAACAGTACCTATTTTTTCCTAGCGTTCCTCATTCGATTTTTTCTAAATCGTCTTTGATCTTCTTGTAGACTGGATATAAATTCTTATCCTGCCTCGAATATGACTCCCTGTGGTATTACTAGACTATTCTTATTAGTCTGTCTGTGTAGCTAACTAAGATTGGACATTTGGCAATTCCATTGGACTCCCATTATATTCAGCAATACCTCTATGCACTGTCTCCTTACTGACTAGATAGTGTGGCAGAGTCATTCAGCTCCCGAAGTCACCGATTATAGATCCCCAATGATCTCTAGATTATCGTACGCAGGACAAGAGAGTAGTACGGAGTCACAGCACAGTCAAGAAGTGTCAGAGGCACTCATGCTTGCAAAAATTCCAAAACCTTTAGCTCATCCACTCTAGTCTAGAGGAACAAAAACCACAGAGTCTATTTAAGTTTAAAAGCTTTATTAAAAGTAAACACATTTATTAAAATCTACTTTGTCATAAAACTATTTAACTGAAAACGGAAAAGTGGTTAGTGCTGACGATTAATTGGACACATTTCTTGTGGTCGAGCCGAGCTCTCACCTGGTTTGAACTTGATCCTGGTCGTGTTCTTAGGAGTCAAGCTTCTGTCTGTTAGGAGAAAAAGTGGTGCGTGTTAAAAATCAAAAGCAAGCATTCATCAGTTGTGCATAAAAGTGCAGCAAGACAACAGCCTTCCCTGGAAAATGGGACATTTTTACTATGGAGTAGACAGTCACAAATTATTACATTGTATTCTGTTTTTTTAACATTTCTCCTAGACCAAATATTATATAGTAGTGAGTGGTGTATTCTAACATTCTTAAATGTACTTTGTAGGTGTAACATCTGGTGACGGGGCCAGCGCGGAGGTGGCTGTGTTGGCCCAGGACTCGGAGGCCTCTGGGGAGGAGGCGGTGCAAGAGCCGGCGGACGGTCCTGTGGGGGATCAAACGGTGGTGGCGGAAACAGGTAAGCTATATATTCCTTACTTATTGAGATTGAAGACTGCATAGTGTGCTTTCTGCACGGGTGTATTACAATTACAAATCAACCAGGTAGTAGCCTCCTCGAAATGTACTTCGACTTAGCTGTGAAGTTTTTGGTGAGAAGAATCCCAATAAGTTCTTAGACGAACGTGATGGATGGGATGAACGAAAGGCGAAAGAAGGGTGTAAGTAAGTGGGACGCGAACTTGTATGATGGCTGGCAAAGAAGAACGATATGTGTTTGCTTGGCCCCCGAGGTGGCTGGGAAGGAAAGAATATGGTATGGTGCATGGCTGGGTCAATGATGAAGCAAGGATGGGTGGAAGGACAGCAGCCTGGGTGGGTGAAACAGAAACTGTATGTGTGCGTATACTTTGACTGAATGGATGCCTGGAGCATGGTATTCTCTGACTCTTAGATAGCACATGTGTATCTAGAGAGAGTAGATGGTCGCCAGGTGAAGTAAGTGTTACCTTGAAGAGCATGTACCACCGCACCCGCACGTCCGTTCCAGTGCAGGGAAGGCAAGGAAAAGAAATTGTAAATGTGTCCAATACTACCATGAATAGTAGCAGTACTTTGTATTGCGTTTGCATTCACAGCATATATCTGGTTATTACGGTGGACACTCCGTACCTCTCTTAATAACTTTAGTTTACTTGTAGTACGTCATTCATGTGTGGGTGTATCACTGTTCACTCAATATTAAGCAAAGCACCTAAAGTCATCTCATCTGTCATTAAATACGTCCCATGTGAAGTGATAGATAATCAAATTAGTTAGCTTCTTCATTTTCCTTTTCTAGTACTCATTTGCACTGTAGGGTGAAAGGTAAATTAATTAAGCAGTAGCCCTTGTAACAGAGTATTCTCAGTGCCACCCGTAATAGAAAAGTAATAGCTTCACCACCTGCATGTACTGGACCGGTACAGTAACGCAAGTCTGTCTCACTCATCATGGTGTGCAACTTTTTTTCTCGGGTGCAAGTTCACTGTGCTGTCCATGTCATTCTGCCGGCTTGCATAAGATAACGTACCAATTTCCCTAAACAAGAGAGAAGAAGAAGAATAAGACTGGTGTACTGTCATAGTCGACTGTAATGGAAGTCCATAGTGGTCGTAGAATTTGTTCATTAAACTACCACTAATGTTAGAGCAAGGATGCAGAAGTGGGAGGTTACATAGATACTGTCCTCAATAGTTATGTACTGTGCTTTCAATTTGCTACTTGTACTCTGTGACCCAACTTTCGGCTCAATCACTTTGTGTTATTAATAAGGAGCATTGGTTACAGACTATGTCTTTCTTTCTTCATATAGTTGCTCCTTCCAAATCAACAACAAGGAGGGAGCAGGCTAGATTGGCCCGGCAACGGAGGCTGGAGGCCACAGTCGCCGAATATCGGCGGCTGGTGGCCCTGGAGGAGGAGGAGGACACGCAGTCGAGCGGGGCAACAACGACATCCTCGACTGTGACCACTGCATCCTCCTCCGTGACTAAGCCAGCGGGACCGAGCCGGGCTAAGAAAGACGACCGCCACCGCCAAGCAACCGAAATACCAGCTGCCCCCCACAGGAGCTGCAAGGACCGCCAACGCCGCCTACGAGTCCGCATGTCCAACCTGGAGCAGGAGGTCCTAAAGTATAAGAACTTGGTTAAGGGCCTCCGCTCCGAGCTTGCCACCCTCCGCAAGGAGTATGATGCCCATGCCGCATCATGCACCAGCACCAGCACCCTCCAGTAGTGGAGTGTCCCTTGCCCTTTTTTTATAGACTTTTGGGGGGTGGGATTTGGGAGTTGGGATCGTTTTGGGACGTTTCAAAGACAATCGTTGGGGTTAGGGTGGGTGAGGGAGATTATTTTGTTAGGGCTAAATAAATATATTTTTAAACTTTATCTGACCATACCTGTTTTTTACTGCTTTTCAGTCTGGTGGGTGGGGGGCGGGGGTGTAACAGTAACTTTGTTTTCCTGAACAGTCGTAGGACTTTAGTAGTACAACCGTCAATCTCTTGTCTACTCCGAAATAATACTCCATTATACTACCTCCCACCAAACGCTTATCTTACCTGTAATTTGTGTTAGAAATTAGGGCTAGGCCCAGGGCTGGCTCCAGGTGAAATGGGGATTAACGTTGTCAATCCTGGGCGGGTGACATTTCCTCATTGCGGTGGTACTAGTGGTGTGACACAGTGGCAGTTGCATGCCTATGGAAAAAAAGAAAACGAAACCTTGTTTGTCCTCCTTACTGTAGCATTACAACGGTTACGGTACGATCGAGAAAATAGCAGGTGACAGTACACTAGAACAGTGCCATAATGTAGCCTAACAAATGGTAAAGTATTTGCTTGCAAGTATAACTAGTACTTGCGTTGAATTTATTTGACATTGGCTACTACTACTAGAAGATATAGTACTGAAGCTGAGTAAGTCTAGAAGATATCCTCGTATTCCTTCACCAGCCTGTTGCTGCTATGACCTTATCCTCCCCAGCAAGTGTGTGGAATTATTGATGTCATTTTAGTCAGACATCAAGCAAAACAACACAGCCCGGGGGAAGAGGGTTAGGGTTTGTAAAATGGATGGGAATGGGGGTTTCTTTTTGGGTAGGTTTTGTTGAGAGAAGAAAAAAAAAGCAGAGCATGGACAAACAATAATTGAAGATACAGACAATCTTTGGTTACAAACTAAAGGTAAGCACATGCAGTCACACTCATAGAATAAAAGACAACAATGGATACTGTATCTGTATTGCGTATGTTGTTGGAGTTGTCCTGTTGAATTTGGTAAGTAAGTTGCATGCAGCAAACAATTCCTCTTATTGGCGGCACTCCTCCATTCCAGCTGACGCTTCGTCCATCAATGTGGTGACCACTGACAGAAGACACCCTGTCCACTGCCTGCCTGGCGGATGTTGAGTGAAACCCGGCCTGTAATTATTGAACGGAAAACAGGAAGTGCTATTACAATACCACTGATAAATAAATAAAAGGTATGTACGCTGTGTGGTGCAAAAAGTCACACTTTGATTTCCCTAATAGACAGTACAATATTTTTGAAATTGCGTGCTCTGTCTGAGTCACCTTTTTAAGGATCAATAAGTATGGCCAAAATATTATAGCGGATCTTTCCCCTCAAGGTAGGTGTACTACTGTGTTTTAGAACAAAATTTGACCTTCCCAGCAATGCTCCCACCAAGACCCTTACTAAAGCCAGTCGCAAAAATGTAGAAGAACCCCAATCATATCTCCAAAAACGATGCCTAGCAGAAAAATGGTTACAAAACGTACTTTGAAAGTAACAGTAGGCCCAAATACAGACCGTGGATTGTATTCAAACCACTTGCAAGCAAGCAAAAGTATCCATAGCCAGCATCGCTCCAACAGTGCTCTACAACAACAGAACCGCGTTGCAATAGAACCCCCCGAAACACATGCAATCCTGCTGCTAGGGCTAACCCTAACGAACCCTAACTTACAAAAAGTGCCAAAACTGGTGTTTCCTTATGGATTTTGTCCAACAAACTTCTAGACGGTATTAGACCTTCCCAGGAATGCCCCAGGCAAGACCCGCCAACCCACCCGCAAAAAAACACCCGACACAACACCCCCAAACAGCGAAAAAGCTAAATCTCATACTTACAATGTCTCTCGGCCTTCGGTCCAAACGCGGCGCTGTGCAGCTAGGTCATCATCATCATCAATCATCATAACTCCTGTTTTCCACCACGGATTTCCTGAAAAGCAAATGCAATCAAGATTACACTGTCGCAGCAGTGCTTCGACAGAGACCCCGGCCGCAACCCACCCACGAACAGCAGGAAGCCCCCCAAAACGCTACATTGAGCAAGATGTCAGAAGAAATAGCAAAAAAAAGGCTGTTCCTTATGGATTTTGTCCAAAACACTTCTATCCGGTATTAGACCTTCCCAGGAATGCCCCAGGCAAGACCCGCCAACCCACCCGCAAAAAAACACCCGACAACACCCCCAAACAGCGAAAAAGCTAAATCTCATACTTACAATGTCTCTCGGCCTTCGGTCCAAACGCGGCGCTGTGCAGCTAGGTCATCATCATCATCAATCATCATAACTCCTGTTTTCCACCACGGATTTCCTGAAAAGCAAATGCAATCAAGATTACACTGTCGCAGCAGTGCTTCGACAGAGACCCCGGCCGCAACCCACCCACGAACAGCAGGAAGCCCCCCAAAACGCTACATTGAGCAAGATGTCAGAAGAAATAGCAAAAAAAAGGCTGTTCCTTATGGATTTTGTCCAAAACACTTCTATCCGGTATTAGACCTTCCCAGGAATGCCCCAGGCAAGACCCGCCAACCCACCCGCAAAAAAACACCCGACAACACCCCCAAACAGCGAAAAAGCTAAATCTCATACTTACAATGTCTCTCGGCCTTCGGTCCAAACGCGGCGCTGTGCAGCTAGGTCATCATCATCATCAATCATCATAACTCCTGTTTTCCACCACGGATTTCCTGAAAAGCAAATGCAATCAAGATTACACTGTCGCAGCAGTGCTTCGACAGAGACCCCGGCCGCAACCCACCCACGAACAGCAGGAAGCCCCCCAAAACGCTACATTGAGCAGGATGTCAGAAGAAATAGCAAAAAAAAGGCTGTTCCTTATGGATTTTGTCCAAAACACTTCTATCCGGTATTAGACCTTCCCAGGAATGCCCCAGGCAAGACCCGCCAACCCACCCGCAAAAAACCACCCGACAACACCCCCAAACAGCGAAAAAGCTAAATCTCATACTTACAATATCTCTCGGCCTTCGTTCCAAATGCGGCGCTGTTCAGCTAGGTCATCATCATCAATCATCATAACTCCTGTTTTCCACCACGGATTTCCTGAAAAGCAAATGCAATCAAGATTAGACTGTCGCAGCAGTGCTTCGACAGACACCAAAAATTACCCACAAACCCCCGGAACCCCGCCAAAGAGCACCTCAAAGGCAAGCAAGTCAGCAAAAACGGCAAGAAATTTCCACCTCATATTTGGTCCAAAACACTTTTGTCCATTATTAGAGCTTCACAGCAATGGGCCCAAATCCGTCAACTCACCCGCAAAGAAGTACAACACCCCCACAAGTGCTGAGTCTTTCTTCATTGGGCGTAATCCAGCACTCTGCTTGGAGGGAAATCGCAGTCTGGAGGAGGATGATAGAGGAGCATGTTCTTCAGAACTTGTGAACCTGAGGAATGTAGACTGCGGCACCTTCAAATCAATAAGCAAACAAGTGAAGACAGTTCTGATGATGGTCTTGTTTTTGGGATTAGGTGATTAAAGTTTGAATTAAATTAACTGTGCAAAACAAAGAAAGAGAGACACAAAGCACACAGGAATAAAAGTGAATAAGGACGAAAAAGAAAGTTCTTGATTGATTGTCTCATTTTCAGGGCTCGGTGTCAGGGAATAAGAACAAGATTTCGTCATCATACTCTGCGAATTCAGGCTGGATGAGGTCAGTGGCACCGAACAGAGAAAAAATCCCCTCATCTACGTTGCTGTCCTCCTCGTCTTCATGCGGCGTGCTTTCTCGTACTTTGTAATCTGGTGGTATGAGGTGCTGATTCATCTTGATCATTGTCAGCCGCTCCACATTTTTGGGCGAGAGGCGGCTGCGTTTGGGAGTTATAATGCCACCAGCAGCACTGAAAACACGTTCAGAAGACACACTTGCGAGTGGGCAAGACAAATAGTTTATAGCCAGGTTGAAGAGCTGTGGCCACAATTGTTTTTTGCCATGCCAATACTGCAATGGCTCATCATTAAGGAAGACCTCTGTTGAGTCATTCAGATAGTCCTGCACCATCGACTCAAGGTCATCAACTGTTCCTCCACTTTGCTTACTTTTTGCTGTGCCTGTGACATTTTTTCGAGAACCATACCCCATCAAACTTAGCCAATCCTCCTCCGCAGCCACTGTTAGTGTTGTCATTGTGTGTGGTGCAGATGATCCAGTTGCCGGTGTCTTTAACGGCTGAGAGGTCACTTGTGCCCCAGCCACAGGTGCAGAAGTGGATTCTTGTGACTGCGGATGGCCTGCTGATGCTGATGTACTGGCTTCTCCTTCAATAACCTGCCGTTCTTTTTCAAACCTCTTGGCTGACCAGGCTAACCAATGTTTGTACTTTTGAACATCTGCATCAGCAAAAGGAAAGAATGCTTCGTCTGCCAGCGCCTTTTTGTAGCGTGGATCCAGAATAGTAGCACAAATGTAATGCTGATCTGAGTTGATGTTTTGAAGACGTTCATCACCACGTAGGCGATGTAATAATTTCTCAGACAAAATGAAATGGTTTTTTTTTTTTTCATCTTTTTCAAACTCAGAAGACACCGCCATCAGTTGGTGCTCCAGCATGCACAACAATGGGATAGCTTTTCCCAAATTACAGTCCTCCTGGCTGACTGCACGCGTGAAGAACTCAAAAGGACGAAGCATGTCTGTCAGGCTTTTAACTATGTCCCATTGCGCCGCACTCATCCGCAGGTCCTCCTTCTGAGATGTAGCCTCTGTGAAGAAATAGTGATCGAGTACCGTATACTGCTCATACAGACGCTCAAGCATGTAGAAGGTTGAGTTCCAACGTGTTGCCACCTCCTGGATGAGTGCTTTCACTGGCATTCTACGTTGAAGTAGCAGTCTCCGCAGATGCTTCCGGGCCTTAAAAGAATGGCTGAAATGGTTGCACATTTTGCGGCAGGTGGCCATTACCTCGAACGCTGGACTCTGTTTATCACTCAAGAATTTTTGAACTACCAGGTTGATACAGTGCGCCAAACACGGCACTCTAACATGGTCACCCATGAACATGGCCTTAACTACATTGGCGCCATTATCCGTGGAAACATAACCAATCTTGCGTTTTAGGGGGGATAGCATTGTCAAGACCTTTTTGTTAAACTCTTCCAAAAGGTTTTCTGCTGTGTGACTTTTCTCCAAGCCAAACATGGCTAGTGTTGCATGTTTCCGAGCAGCTTTGAAAACTTGGTCCGGGTCAACACCTGCGTTTAGCTTTGCTTTAACACCTGAAAAAGAGACCCAGTGTGCAGTGATGCACATGTAATCATCGCCTGGGCCACTGGTCCACATGTCTGTTGTCAGATGTATTGTGTGAACAGCACTCTTCTGCAAAGCTGCCCCAATCGCCTGCAGCACATCTTCATGTAGTGCTGGAACCGCAACTCTGGCAAAATAGAACCGGCTCGGAACCTTCCATTTAGGGCAGAGCGTTGCCACTAATTCAAGAAAACCTACCGCTTCTACAAAAGAAAAAGGTAGAAGGTCCACAGCTAGCATTTTAGCCAGCTTAGTGTTATACAGACGCGTCAGTGGGTGGTTGCGTTCATATGGCACGTCTGAAGTAAGCATTGTTCTAATGTTGCCCTGGACCAAGCGTTTACGGGCTGATAATGACTTCGTTGACCCAATTTTGCTCGCTGGTGAACTTTTGTGCGTTGGTGTCTCACTCGCTCCAACACTCTTAGTGTGCCTCACATTGGGTGTGCTGCTGACAGGGGTACTGGGTGTAAGGGAAGTGTTTGACACGTCTTCTTCCTGCTCGTCATCATCAGATGAAACATCAACGTTTCCTTGAATTTGGCCTTTCTTGATCGCATCTAGGTGCGCAAACCATTTGACAGTGTGCTGTCTCCTAAGATGACCTCTCTGGCCTCCGGTACCATAGTTGGTACCTGGCTTACCACGACTAACTGCTTGCTTACAAATGGTACAAATGGCAAACTTTGGATTTTTTGGACAAACAGTAAAGAAGTCCCAAACTGGGGACTTGAAGTGTCTGTGGGACATGGAGGAGGCGGCGATACTGGTGGTGGTGGTCATGAAGCTAATGCCAGATGAAGTGGAGGATGTGGATTTCCCAACTTTTGTACGTTTTGCACTTTCACCGCCACTAATTAAGGTCGAGGTTGACGGAGGTCTCTTCTTGCCAGAAAGAAATATGGAAGCGAGACGAGTTGGTGTACTACTTAACTCCAATGATTGTGGTGTTTCCACTGCCTCCTCATCGACAACATCATCATCACGCTCAGCAGCTCTTCGGGCTAGGGTCAAAATGTCTGTTTGCTGCATGCCCGCTGGGGCTGCAGTGACCTTTATGATGACTGGGTCGTCGTTGGCAGAGTCTTCATCAGCAGCAGTATCCGCCACTTCTTGTTGAGACTCATCACACTCCATAACTCTGAGACTTTGGACGAGCTTCCTTTTACGCTTAACTACCTTTGTTTGTTCCCAAGTTTGATCCGTATCATCAGAAGGAGGTGTGCTTGAAGAGGATGTAGACACCACCCTTGATCTCTTCCTTGCTAGGGGTGTGGAAGACAATGAAGGATCATCAGGAGGAGTGGCTTCCTCAAATGATACCTCGCCTTGATTGTCGATTTCCTGATGTGCCCCTACTTCGGGAGGAACAACTATTGTGGGCACTTGTTGTGACCCTCCATGCACCTCTGCTTGCGCATCTCCTTGCGCTGCCTCTCCTTCCACATGTACTTGGGCTTGTACTTGCACATGTGATTGTTGTTGCGGCTGTGGTTGTTCAACACTCGTCAGATGAGCTACAACAACCTGTGTTGATTGAGGGACATTGCTGCTGCTTTCTTGCGATGAGCCAACATCACTGGTCGATGGTGATTGAAGAAGTATACTGGCTGCCTCTGCAGCACTCAAGGGCTTGGACTTAAGTTGGCGTGGTGGTGGTGGTGGCACTGAGCCCAATGGAGCGGGGGTGCTGCTGCCAGCTTGGTCCCCAGCAGATCCCGCTGCAGCTGCTGCAGGCATACTTTTTTTTTTACTCCCAAAAAAAGGGGCGGGCGGCACACCAGTGTCCTTGGTAACTTGCTTCTTCTGCTCCTTACTGGCACCTTTCTTGCTAGAGGAGCTACGGGTTACTTTTTTTGGGGCCATCTTCTTCAGAGCAGGTCAGCAGGCAGCAGTTGCACGAGTTGCAGAGGGTTCTGTGTCCAGACGTGACGTCGCGTGACGTTATGCTGCACACACCGCTGCAGGACTTCTTCCTGGCACTGGTGGTTCTATTGAGTCTTCTTGTGCACCTAAAAGCAATGGAAGACAGAGGAACATCAGTTCAGTTATACACCCCAAAAAATCGACAAAACACAGAAAAATGAGCACAATCCCATGCCATCCATGATGTTTACATTGAAGACACCCCACAGAAAGACTAGGGACATGCAAGTATGCAACACTCACTACCCCTGGGCATAAGGGATGAAAAGTAGGCAAAATAAGTGCAGGCCTCAGACACTGCCTCTCCTCAAAATGGCCCCCTTACACCCCAAGCACATGTTGCCTGTACCAGCCAGCACTCAAGATGGCCACCACCACCACCCACATGGCCAGTCCACATCAACAGTACACCCCCAAAAAACAGAAAAACAGCCAGAAATCACCACAATCCAATGCCATCCATGATGTTTACATCAAAGAGAGTGAGACCACACCACAGGCACACTCAGTCCATGCACCACCACCACCCCTGGGCAAGCAAAAGGCCACACCAGCAGCCCCCCAAAAACGACAAAAAACAATAAAATAAGCACAATCCCAGCCCATCCATGGCCTCAATTATGTTTAAATTCAAGAAGACACCCCACAGAAAGACTAGGCCCATGCAACACTCACCACCCCTGGGCAAAGGGCCACACCAGCAGGCCCAAAAAAAACGACAAAAAACAATAAAATCTGCACAATCCCAGCCCATCCATGGCCTCAATGGTGTTTAAATTCAAGAAGACACCCCACAGAAAGACTAGGCCCATGCAACACTCACCACCCCTGGGCAAAGGGCCACACCGGCAGGCCCAAAAAAACGACAAAAAACAATAAAATCTGCACAATCCCAGCCCATCCATGGCCTCAATGGTGTTTAAATTCAAGAAGACACCCCTCAGAAACACTAGGCCCATGCAACACTCACTACCCCTGGGCATAAGGGATGAAAAGTAGGCAAAATAAGTGCAGGCCTCAGACACTGCCTCTCCTCAAAATGGCCCCCTTACACCCCAAGCACATGTTGCCTGTACCAGCCAGCACTCAAGATGGCCACCACCACCACCCACATGGCCAGTCCACATCAACAGTACACCCCCAAAAAACAGAAAAACAGCCAGAAATCACCACAATCCAATGCCATCCATGATGTTTACATCAAAGAGAGTGAGACCACACCACAGGCACACTCAGTCCATGCACCACCACCACCCCTGGGCAAGCAAAAGGCCACACCAGCAGCCCCCCAAAAACGACAAAAAACAATAAAATAAGCACAATCCCAGCCCATCCATGGCCTCAATTATGTTTAAATTCAAGAAGACACCCCACAGAAAGACTAGGCCCATGCAACACTCACCACCCCTGGGCAAAGGGCCACACCAGCAGGCCCAAAAAAACGACAAAAAACAATAAAATCTGCACAATCCCAGCCCATCCATGGCCTCAATGGTGTTTAAATTCAAGAAGACACCCCACAGAAAGACTAGGCCCATGCAACACTCACCACCCCTGGGCAAAGGGCCACACCAGCAGGCCCAAAAAAACGACAAAAAACAATAAAATCTGCACAATCCCAGCCCATCCATGGCCTCAATGGTGTTTAAATTCAAGAAGACACCCCACAGAAAGACTAGGCCCATGCAACACTCACCACCCCTGGGCAAAGGGCCACACCAGCAGGCCCAAAAAAACGACAAAAAACAATAAAATCTGCACAATCCCAGCCCATCCATGGCCTCAATGGTGTTTAAATTCAAGAAGACACCCCTCAGAAACACTAGGCCCATGCAACACTCACTACCCCTGGGCATAAGGGATGAAAAGTAGGCAAAATAAGTGCAGGCCTCAGACACTGCCTCTCCTCAAAATGGCCCCCTTACACCCCAAGCACATGTTGCCTGTACCAGCCAGCACTCAAGATGGCCACCACCACCACCCACATGGCCAGTCCACATCAACAGTACACCCCCATAAAACAGAAAAACAGCCAGAAATCACCACAATCCAATGCCATCCATGATGTTTACATCAAAGAGAGTGAGACCACACCACAGGCACACTCAGTCCATGCACCACCACCACCCCTGGGCAAGCAAAAGGCCACACCAGCAGCCCCCCAAAAACGACAAAAAACAATAAAATAAGCACAATCCCAGCCCATCCATGGCCTCAATTATGTTTAAATTCAAGAAGACACCCCACAGAAAGACTAGGCCCATGCAACACTCACCACCCCTGGGCAAAGGGCCACACCAGCAGGCCCAAAAAAACGACAAAAAACAATAAAATCTGCACAATCCCAGCCCATCCATGGCCTCAATGGTGTTTAAATTCAAGAAGACACCCCACAGAAAGACTAGGCCCATGCAACACTCACCACCCCTGGGCAAAGGGCCACACCAGCAGGCCCAAAAAAACGACAAAAAACAATAAAATCTGCACAATCCCAGCCCATCCATGGCCTCAATGGTGTTTAAATTCAAGAAGACACCCCACAGAAAGACTAGGCCCATGCAACACTCACCACCCCTGGGCAAAGGGCCACACCAGCAGGCCCAAAAAAACGACAAAAAACAATAAAATCTGCACAATCCCAGCCCATCCATGGCCTCAATGGTGTTTAAATTCAAGAAGACACCCCACAGAAAGACTAGCCCCATGCAACACTCACCACCCCTGGGCAAAGGGCCACACCAGCAGGCCCAAAAAAACGACAAAAAACAATAAAATCTGCACAATCCCAGCCCATCCATGGCCTCAATGGTGTTTAAATTCAAGAAGACACCCCACAGAAAGACTAGGCCCATGCAACACTCACCACCCCTGGGCAAAGGGCCACACCAGCAGGCCCAAAAAAACGACAAAAAACAATAAAATCTGCACAATCCCAGCCCATCCATGGCCTCAATGGTGTTTAAATTCAAGAAGACACCCCACAGAAAGACTAGGCCCATGCAACACTCACCACCCCTGGGCAAAGGGCCACACCAGCAGGCCCAAAAAAACGACAAAAAACAATAAAATCTGCACAATCCCAGCCCATCCATGGCCTCAATGGTGTTTAAATTCAAGAAGACACCCCTCAGAAACACTAGGCCCATGCAACACTCACTACCCCTGGGCATAAGGGATGAAAAGTAGGCAAAATAAGTGCAGGCCTCAGACACTGCCTCTCCTCAAAATGGCCCCCTTACACCCCAAGCACATGTTGCCTGTACCAGCCAGCACTCAAAATGGCCACCACCACCACCCACATGGCCAGTCCACAGCAACAGTACACCCCCAAAAAACAGAAAAACAGCCAGAAATCACCACAATCCAATGCCATCCATGATGTTTACATCAAAGAGAGTGAGACCACACCACAGGCACACTCAGTCCATGCACCACCACCACCCCTGGGCAAGCAAAAGGCCACACCAGCAGCCCCCCAAAAACGACAAAAAACAATAAAATAAGCACAATCCCAGCCCATCCATGGCCTCAATTATGTTTAAATTCAAGAAGACACCCCACAGAAAGACTAGGCCCATGCAACACTCACCACCCCTGGGCAAAGGGCCACACCAGCAGGCCCAAAAAAACGACAAAAAACAATAAAATCTGCACAATCCCAGCCCATCCATGGCCTCAATGGTGTTTAAATTCAACAAAACAGTTGTATCATGCACCCATAACCAACCCTGGTCCTACTGGATACTGTGGCTACCCACAATATAATTTATTTAATTTTCTGAAAAAGTTCCAAAATTGTACTTGCAGCAACTGTAATGCCCCAAACAAACTTACTTGTGAAAGTTGATTTCTAATCCAAAAGTGATCCAAAGACAGTCAAAAAGGCCTCAAATCCAAATATCCAGCAGCACCCACAAAAAGTAATCCTTCCAGCTCCAGATCCAAATGAAAGTGACCAGGAGATGGACAAAGCACTGGGAGGAGCCTGCTGGACAGGAACAGGAAGTTGGAGACTGTGGGGCACTTCCTTCCTCCCCCCCCCAAAATGGACTCCTTGCAAAAAAAAAGGCCATGCAAATGTCAACCTGAGGAGTGATTCTGATAAAAATCATAATTTTCTGAAGGTTTATCCTGTTTGCTGGTGATTTTCTTGTGCGAAATTGCAAAATCTCTATTTCGCAAGTGCGAGATTGTTCCTTTCCGCCGCAACTACGTGTTCGCAATTGCGAACTCTCGCGAGGTGTGCTGTGCAAGGTGGCAAGCCGCGAGTACGTATTCGCGGGCGACAAACTCCCGCGGGAACACGCAGCAAGATCTAAAATGGCGCGTCACTCGCAAAGAAAAACAACTCGGCAAACGCTAAAATGACGGAAAGTGAACGCCGTGCACCACGCCGCGCGCCGCAACCAAGCAAAAAATCCGCCGCGAGCGGATTCACGGATTTTCGACAAATTTGCGAGCGTTCGCGGATTGCGAATTTGCCGAAAATCCGAAAAATCCGCGAGCGGAGCGGATTTTACGCCCATGCTTATACGCCAGTTTGCTCTCTACACCATTATACTCTACGCCACTTCACTCTATCCCACTTCACTCTACCCCACCCCACTCTACTCTGCTCTAAACAACTCTGCTCCATTCCACTGCATGCTACTGCACTCTACTCTGCACCACTGCACTCTACACCACATCACTATACTCCACTCTATTCTGCACCACTCCATGCCACTTCATGGTACCCCACTTCACTGTACTCCAGTCCCCTCTATTCTGCTTCACTGCACTCTTCCCACTGCACTCTAAACCACTCTACTCCACTTCACTGTACCTCACTTCACTCTACTGTACTCCACTTCACTCTATGCCACTCCACTCTACTGTACGCCACTCTACTCTTCTCCACTCTACGCTGTTTCACTCTACCCCACTTCACTGTACTCCACTCACTCTATGCCACTCTACTCTGCCCCATTACACTCTACCCCACTTCACTCTACCCACAGCACTCTACTTCACTATACTCTATTGCACTCAACCCTACTTCACTTTACACCCTTCTGCTGTACTCCTCTCTTTGCCACTCTACTTTACACCAATCTACTCTTCACCACTTTACTCTACTTGATGCCACTTTAAACCACTCAGTTCTACTTCACTGTACACCACTCCACTTCACTGTACTCCAATCTACTCTATGCCACTCTAGTCTATGCAATTCTATGCCACTTCATTCTATCACACTTCACTGTACTCCACTACACTCTACTCTCCCCTACTTCACTCTACCCCACTTCACTCTACCCTTCTTAAATCTACGGTACTTTAGTCTATGCCAATCCCCTGTATTGAACTCTTAGCCACTCTACTCTTCACCACTCTATTCTTCACCTCTCTACTCCAATTCACTCTACCCCACTTCCCCATACGACACTCTACTGTACGTCACTCTACTCTGCACCACTTCACTCTTCCCTTCTCTACACAACCCCCTCTACTTTGCCCCACTATACGAAACTCTACTCAATGGCACTTTACTCTGTGCCACTCCACACAACACTCTACCCCATTTAACAACACTCTATGCCACTACACAACACTCTATCTCACTCTATTCTTCCTCAATTTTACTCTACCCCACTTCACTCTACGCCTCTTTACTCTTTCCACCATTGTACTCAACCTGACTTCACTCTACCCCATTTAATTCTACACCACTCTACTTTATGCCACTCTACGCCACTCTACTCTATGCTACTCCAGCCACTGTACCCCACTTCGCTCTACCCCACTTAACTCTACTTCACTCTATGCCACTCTGCTCCATTTCAATGGACGCCAATGCACTCTAAACCCCTGCAGTCTACTCTGCACCACTGCACTCTATGCCACTCTCCCCTACACCCCTTTAATGTACTCCACTTCACTCTACCCTACTTCACTGTACCACACTCTACTCCATGCCACTTGTTTCTACCCCACTCAACTATATCCCTTTTGATTCTACCTTACTTTACTCGACTCTATGCCACTCGGCTCCACCTCTCTCGACTTTATCTCAATTGACTCGACTCTACTTCACTCTGCGCCACTTTACCCCACTTCACTTTACACCACTCTACTCTATCCCACTTCACTGTATGCTGCTGTACTATATATGAAAGAATTAATATCAAAATAAATATTATATAAATAGAATCTAATTTTTACCAAAATAAAATTTAGAAATTCAATTAAAAAACAAAGGTTAAAGATAAGTTTTAGTTAGGAAAACCTAATTTATTATTTCTAACTATAATTTATCATTATCTTCTGTTTTTTTATTCTACTCTCTCTCTCTCTCTCTCTCTCTCTCTCTCTCTCTCTCTCTCTCTCTCTCTCTCTCTCTCTCTCACACTTATTGTTTTTCACTACATTATCCCTATGGGCACATGTTACTATGCTTGCCCTCCTATGGAATTTACTTATTCACACTTATGATTTAATATCAGTTTACTGGCTAGTTTCTCTGCAACATTTAATGTTTAGAAAACATGTTATTAAGAATATTTCAAATGAGGTAGTAAATGAGCTCATAGAGAACCATGCTAAAATGTATAAGATACCTCTAGGAGAAATATCTGTGATCCTCAAGTTCTTCCAAGACCCTGGTAGGAATCGACAAGAGCTACAGCAATGCATGTGATTGTGAAGAAGTGGTGGAGGAGCACCATCTCCATACAGAAGCAGATTGGAAGAGAAGCATGTGAATTGTGATTAGGGTCTCCATGAGGACACGTTTAAAGGCTTACAGCACTGAAAACAGCTTGGTTTGCTAAGGTCCAGTCCTGTTTATTAGGTGTGGGGCATGCGGAAGGACTAGACATAGCATTAGAACTCAACTTGCTGAAGCCTTATAGTTTGGTAGGGAGTTTGCTGAAGTAAGGTGATATCTGTCCCAAATTCCTGCGTTGTTTGTAAAAGAGCTTAGAAGTTATATGGGGTTTCCTGTTGGTGTGTGATTGAAGACATTCAGTCTTCACAATGATTAGCCACAATTGTGTTGTGCAACAAGACACGGGGAGACGTGTATGTGTATGTATCTAGGGGGCCTTGGCATGTAGGTAGACAGCTACAATCAGCTGAACATCTTGAAGATGCCGACCACTCTGGGCTAGTTTTTCACTGTGATGAGCCCTCTCTTCTGTGTAAAATGACATTACTGCACATTTGTGGTTTGATCCAGATCTACGGACCAACTGCTTCTGTATTATGTCATTTGTGTATGATTCTGTGGGTGTTGTCTTTCACTGCCTTATGGAGAAATAGGGTGAGGAAGTGGCAAGATATACTTCATTCTAAAACAATACCTTGTGTATTAGCTGAGATGTGGCAGAGCAGCAATGTAAATTATCAATGGCAGGAAAGTGGATTGAGAGCAAATGAGGACACTTCAGTGTACCTGCTGTACCTCTTTCTGTAGCCTCGCGGATGCTGCAATGAGGCAGATAGACTGAGATCAGTTGCAGCCAGTCCTGGGCATTACTGAGTAACAATCCAAGCTTGCAAAAATGTTCATGGAATGACTTGATCTATTAATTGCCCTTATAATAAAGGGTTGCATTCTGTGTGTCTGGAGAGTGTAGGGTAATATTTCTGAGATTGGTGATCTGTTTGTCAACTATGTAGGAGATGTGCATCATTAAGTACAAAGCGGTGTTGATCCAGATGCCTTTTCTCAGGGATGTGGGCCGTATTACCCCAAGTGATCTCTTCTATAGAAAGGGTGCTGGTGTTTGTCTCAAGGGTGTTGGGAGAGCAGAGGTCAGTAAATTCTTTTGTAGAGTGACAGATCCTACCTTTTTTTGATCCACTAATCAATTGTTATCTATGTTGTGACCACAGCTACTGCTGGGATGTGGCATCTTGGGTTACGGGGGAGGGAGACCACAGCCTTGATGTGTGTTGTCACTGAGCTCTCGGGGACCCAAAATTAAGAGCCAGAAAGGTACACTTTTCTGTGAGGATGTCATGGCTCCTTTGTTGCCCGTCTCAATCAGCAACATCATCCCATCCCATGTGGAATGCACATGGTGTGAGTGCTAGTGACCTCTCTGCCCAGATCACCCGAAACTACCCCGAATACAAATCCTTCCTGTGTCTTCTCAGAGGCCTCAAAAATACCTACCCCTTCAGGAAAATCCAAAGGTTAATCAAAGAATGCACTAATCACAAAAGGATTAATAGTGGATAAACGTTATTCAGTCATAAGTTTATATAGACCATAAAAGTATAGTACACACACTATCAATATCAAATTAATATTAAAACAAAATAAAACAGCAACAGTTCACATTGGTAGAAAAAGTTTTTAAAAATGTGAGAAATTAGCACCCCTCAACATGTTTAACAACTCATTAGTCACACAAATCACAGAATACACAAGCACAAATTGTAATAGACTACAGAAACCTATGAGCACAATTTTTCTACCCTTAATCACAAGGCTCATGAAGGTATAAACAGTCAAAATAATCTAATCTGAGGGAAAATATTGCATAAAGTGCAGTGCTTGTGTGCAATGACGCAGGGAATGTTTGATCAAAAGGGTCTATAGGGTTCAGGATCTAAGCATGGAATAGAAAGTGCACAAGGACAGTAGATGCAAATAATGATTTAACTTTTAATATGCTAAACAAATATCTTCCTAAGAAATTTTAACTTGAAACGAAAAATGTTTATTCTTTGTTAACTTGTTCTTTAAAAAAAGCCAAGACCTCAAACACACTCTGAAGCCTACACTCATCAGGGACTTAAAATATGCTCTCCATATCCAAAAGAGATCCACTAAAATCAGTGCTCCCTACCCAGAAGAATGGTCGGATTACATTCTTATTAATTTTTGCATACACACCTAAAAATCGTAAGAAAAGCTCCCAACAAAAGTGTTCTCAAAAGCAAAGTGGAATTCTTTGAATGCTTCATCAATACAGCCTAATGTAGATCTAACAAACTCCTTGAAAAAGAGCGAGGCACCAAAAAACATAAATATTAGATACCTTACACACAATGTGAACCAAGATTTACCAAGATGTAGGAATTTCAGATACTCTGTAGAAGCCATAAGAAAATCAGTAGAAATCGCAACACCTTCTTCAAAAACAAAGTAATCAAGATGTAGGCAACTAAATGCCCAGGCCCACAACCAGGCAGCTTACCAACAGTATGAAAATCTATAACATCATGTTCTGAGTCTAACACCGCTTCTCAGACCACCTTGGAAAAGGCAATATTGAACTTAAATTCTTCCAACTTCTCAAGCGGCTAGATCTCTCTTCCTATCTAGCAAAAAAGACTAACTCTCTGGCTGAAGATCATAATATTTCCAAAAAAGGGTTCTCATAAAACGTATCCTCTGAAACCTATGGCAGACGTAAAGCAAGAAGACAATTTTTGATCTACCACAGGGTACCCCTTTACACCACAAATACTTTAAATTTGGATAACAATTCAATGGAAAATGCTTTTGCAATCCAATAACTTGTTTCCAACACAAAAACAACTTCTCTAAATTTAGCTGAAAAGAATCTCCATTGTTGGCGAAAAAGAAGCCTTTGCTCTGATTTACCAGCCCTGGCACACTTAGTGCATTTTACTAGGGACTAACTAGTAAGTCAAATATGCCAATCATGGATAACCAATCATGTTCATAATTTACACAGAGAGCATTTGCACTTTAGCACTGATTAGCAGTGGTAAAGTGGCCAGAGTCCTAAAACCAACAAACAGTTCAGGAAAAAATAGGAGGAAGAAGCTAAAAGTTTGGGGATAACCCTGCAAAAAGGTCCAACACAACCCCATTCCAGTCTAAAGCCCGGGTAGACCAATCCATACCTCGATGGGCTTCCCTGCTTTGGGCGATAGAACATGGAACCTGGCCCGCAACAGCAGGTGTCTATTTCTGTCCTACGCCTTCCTAGACGTAGTTGGATCCCTCTATCCACACTCTCAGTGCCCACTAAGCTAGCCCATGGGGAACCCTTCTCCTCACCTGTGGACCCCATCTGTGCAGCGCCTAAACTTACTTTGCTCACAGATTGTCCCAACAGGCAGATAGTACCCACATGGCCAACACAGTGGTGTTGCCCAGTCCCCCCATGTGTGACTCCTGTCCCCCTCCCAGGGGCAACTCTGTCCACCAGGAAAGCAAGCCACAGTGGCCACTGACAACTGTCAGTGATGAGAGGCAGGCCTCATGCCTTTCAGGCCTCTTCAGTGGCATCAGAAAGTGGGAGCAGTAGCCCCAGGTGCCTGGAACCTTTTGTCCACTCTCCCTCCTGCCAAGTCAGGTATGGCATCCTGACACTGGCCCACCAGCCCAGGGTCTGTACCCTGCAGCCGGACAGGAGACAGAAGTGGGCTCTCCCATACCCTGTTCCCCTCCCCGGGGCTCTGCATCCCCCCACTGGGAGCAGTCCCCCCCTATTCCAGAATTGTCAGGGCACCTGTGGCAAGTGTTCTGCACAGTTCTCCCACCAGTTCAGGAGTGCTATCCTGCAACTGGTACACCAGCCCAGGGCCTGTACCCTGTGGCTGGACACAGGACTGGGGTGGGCTCTCCCACACCGGGTCCTCCTCCCTGGGACTCTGCACCCTCCAACCTGGAGCCGTACCCCCAGAAGAAAAACTGGTAGGGGCACTCTTAGCAGTTGCCCCTTCCTCCAGTTCAGGGGGACACCCTGAACCTGGTCCTCCAACCAGGAGTCTGTACCCTCAGGCTGGACCCGTTCCTGGCAACCCAGGCTGGTCGGGAAGTACACAAACACCCCCCCCCCCCCCAAGGGAAACACACTCCTCATGAGTTGTATGAGAGTCTGCCTGGCACAGGTCTCCAGCCTCCTGTCCACTCGCCAGAGCATGAAGACACCTCAGGCCAGAAGTGGCCTCAGCAGGGTCAGTCCTGGGGTGCTCTGACCTCAGACTCAGAGCTGGCAACCCCTAACCCACTGTTGACAGCATCCCCCTCCCCCTTTTCTCTAGACTCATGCACCCTCCACACTGGCGCGGTGCAGCCAGACACCAGAACTAGTGGGATGCTTCCTACAGCAGTCCCCCCCAGTCCACCTGACACTTTGGGATCTCCCTTAGGGGAAGGCGTCTGGGTACAGACTAGGCCCCCCTCCTGGTATTCACTCATGGACCAACCAGGCCCGGGGACTGGGTTTCAGGCACCTTGGGACACGGCCCACTCACACTCCTTCTCTTCTGATACAAGACGTGGGACCCTACACCCCACCCACCAATCCAGGACCTACCACAAACCTCCCCTACATCACTTGGTTGGTGAAAACCTGAGCCACCCCTTTTAGGAGCACTCCCAAAAGCTTCTTCAGACCCTCTGGAATCCACCTCCAGTGCATGCTCCCTGGGGTCAGAGAACTTACACTCCACCGGCTGTTGGCATAGCTCTGGAAAACAGTGACTTAAAATATGCTCTCCAACAATTGAATCACACAGCCCCACACAAGTGTTGACCAAGCTACTCTTTGCCTCACACAAGTACCTCACATCACCCTCCTGAGACTGGCAAAACAGTGTCTGGCTGTTTTTGTCACTCAACCCACACTCTTCTGGGTGGTCTCCATACTCACAATCCAAGGCTTCTACCATGGGTGAACCCCTCTCTCTGCACCTCTCATCTAGAGTCAGTAGAGTGTCCCTCCCACCACTAGGAATATGCACCCCTGTGCCAGTTTCCCAATCCACCTTAGGGACACTGTTCACCACTGGAGCTAACTGATAACCCTGAACTCCTTCGTGTATGTCAACCCGCTCCTTCAAGTTAGGCGCCACATCTCTGGGTGTATGTACTCTCTCAGCACTAGACACTAAAATTTTACTGCCACCATCTGAGCTGAACTTCACCTCTAACCCAGCCAAGCTCACTTCATGAGCTTAACACTTTTCCTTTTTCTTGGCTAAAACACTCATGGCCTCAAGCCTCTCGAGCTCCTTATCAAGCTCTCTCAATTCATGTGCCAAAAGCAACTTGCTTTCTTCCAAGCACGAGCGGTCTTGCTCTCCTCTGCCTTTAGTCTTATGACCTCCAATTCATGATCCCTGGCCCTTTGCCGTTCATCCAAATCGTCTGCAGACAAATTTCTGTGAAGAATGATTGATGTCAGCCCTAGAGGCTGCTCTCCCAACGGGCCAATTCTGGGATCTGAAACAGCCTTCTGGCACACCCCCTCCACATCTGCCTCATCTGTCTCCCCAGCTTCTCTGGCCTCCCACCAGGCCCCAAAGGCCTTCTGTAGTTCCTCTCTCCTAGAGTTGCTCAGGGACATCAAAAGCTCCTGCAGAACTGCTTGAGTTGCTCTACTTTGTAACTACTTAACATTTCAATGTCAAACTCCAATTCTGCAGGCTCACTTGCTGGTTTACTGCTCAGAGACATGGTGCATGGATACTCATGGGTCAGATCAAAAATAGAACAAAAGTAAAACAGCATGTGGTTGCGTAGTGGTCTGCGCTAAACTAGTGATGTACACCAATCACTGTGGGTCAAGTACAAATAAAAGTTCAAATCCCACCGCTGCCACCAATGTTAGAAATGGGGGTATCTAGTTGGCAGAGATAGGTACCTTGGTCCAAATAGGGACCTTTGCTTCTAGTCTGGGTAGGGGGGATACATGCTTTAGATAACCCCTGCTCACCCCCATGGTAGCTTAGCACGAGCAGGCAGGCTTATCCCAAAGGCAATGTGTAAAGTATTTGTACCGACACTCACTGTAACACAGTGATAACACCACAAATGGACATCACACATGTTTAGAAAACTAAAGTATCTTTATCTAAACTTAACAAGACCAAAACTACAAAAATCAACATACAGTATTATGGAAAATGACTTTTAAAAGGTTTTAGCAACTGAGTCCATAGAAAACTATGGATGTGTGATGTCTTGCAAAGTACCTGTTGTTGCGACAAAATTCATCAAGTCAAACAGCCGCAGTGATGGGAAGCATTGAAAAACAAAGAGATGTGTTTTCCTGAGACCCTTGTGGATGCGATGCAACAGTTCTGCTGTATGCAGGGGAGCGATGCATTGGGCCTGGTCTGTAGGGGGAAGCGATGCATCGATTTTGGGACAATTCGATCCTCGGGTGATACGTCGGGGAAAACTTGCCCCACAGGGACTATGCCTGGAAATGCGGGATGCGTTGGTGAATGATGCGGCGGGGTCGTGGGGTACTGTGCTGATTTCTTCAGCTGCGATCCCTCGATGTGTCGATTCTTGCAGCGGCGACAGGTGCTGAGTCAGTTTCAGCAGCAGCATGGCGGTGAGAGCAGATTCTTCTTGCACAACGGCGTTGCATCGTAAAAACTGTTGCAAGAAGAGCGATGTGTCGATTTTCTTGCTGTTGCGTTGCTTTCCAGCTCCCAGCATCCAAAACAACTTCTAGAGGTCCTACACAGTCACAGGCACTCCTGGTAGGTCAGAACTTCCAGCAAGGAAGTTCAGGGGAGATGGGGGTGAAGTCTTTGTGTTCCTGAGACTTCAAAACAGGAGGCAAGCTCTACTCAATCCCTGGGAGTCTTTCCTCAAGCAGGGAACACAGCTCACAGCAAAGTCCTTCTCCTTCCCTTGGCAGAAACAGCAACTGCAGGCCAAACCCAGACAAACAGCAAGGGCAGTACTACTCCTCTGTTTCTCCAGCTCTTCTCCTTGGCAAAGGTTCCTCTTGATTTCAGAAGTAGTCTAAAGTTCAGGGGTTTTAGGTCTAGTACTTATACCCCAAAAATATCTTTGTTCTTTTTGTAAATGGGTCTCTGAGCCCAGTCCAAACCAGTTCTGTCCTCTCTTGTGCAGCTTCCAGGCAGGAGGTGGAGACAGCATTGTGTAAGGCAAACAGGCCCTATTAAGGTGCAAGGGAAATCTCCTACCACCACTCCAAATGCCGACCGGGCCTATTCAGGTTCTAGTGAGAACTCCTCCCCCTACTCTAAATGCCGCTCAGGTCTCTTCAGACCAACCCTGACTCATTCAGGAAAGGCAGGACCACATCAATTCCCCCCTCCCCTCCGTTGTCTGTCTGAGAGAATGCACCTCCCCAGCCCCTGTCACTCCAAAACCAGACAGTCAATACACAAACAGGAAGAGGCACACAGAATGGCTAAACAAGAAAAGGCCTACTTTTCAAAAGTGGCAATTTCAAACACACAATTTAAAAACCATCTTTAGTAAAAGATGTGTTATTAAATTCTGAGTTCAGAGAGCCTAAACTTTATTTGTCATCTTATCCCTATGGGAAGATATGCTTGTAAAATGTTACAAAATATTCCCCATTCTGTCCTATTGGGCAAGATAGTCTTTCAATAGTGAAAAACGAAATTGGCAGTATTTTACTATCAGGACATGTTACACACAGCAGTACATGTCCTACCTTTCACATACACTGCACCCTGACCACAGGGGTTCCTTGGGCCTACCTTAGGGGTGACTAACATGTAAGAAAAGGGAAGGTTGGCACTTGCCAAGTCGACATGGCAGTTAACAACTGCGCACAGACACTGCACTGGCAGGTCTGAGTTACCTTTCCAGAGCAATTCATGTGGGTGGCACAATCAGTGCTGGGGGCCCACTAGTAGCATTTGATTTACCAGCCTGGCACACTTAGTGCACTTTACTAGGGATTGACCAGTAAGTCAAATATGCCTGTCATGGATAACCAATCATGTTCATAAGTTACACAGAGAGCATATGCACTTTAGCACTGATTAGCAGTGGTAAAGTGCCCAGAGTCATAAAACCAACAAACACAGGTCAGGTATAAATAGGAGAAGAAACAAAAGGTTTGGTGATAACCCTGCAAAAAGGGCCAAGTCCAACACTCGCCTTCTCTTCAACTTTTGATACATTAACCATGACATCCTCCTTGGCGCCCGGAAAGAATGGGCGTAGACATAACTGTTTTAAAATTGTTTGAGACATGAGCAGGTATAATATGTCTAAATAACAAATCGTCCTAAAGTATAATCTCTCTGAGATGTCCAGCACCTGCGTGGGATCTAGTAATTCTAGCCACCTGTGAATGAAAACATGGGTCCGCTAGAACTACGAAATGTGGATCTGGACAGAGCATGACTACTGCACCAGGGACCTTCAATCCTACAAATAATGAACTTTGGAGATTCTTTACATGTGATGAGCTGGACCCATCCAACTAATCAGAGTGTCTGCAATTACTTGACCCCCAAGGTTGCTTTTCACCAATACTACAAAGCATCTGTTGTTACCAAAAGTGGTGGTGGGAATGGGAATCCCTTTACAGCAGGTGTCCAGCACCAACCCCCATTGGAGAGTGTCCATAGCAGGTACTGGTACCAGGGTTATAAACTCAGCTTTTATTTTTGCAAGAGATGTCTCCTCATTAGTCCTAATTGATGCTTTACCCAGTGGACCAAAATGACTGATGCAGTCTGTGAAACCAGTACCAAAAATAACTGCACTTTATCTGTAAATTGCTTTATACCCAACCCCCCTGCACCATAGTCTACCCCTGATAGTAAAATAATACCATGTTTTTTGGCGTAAAACAATGTCCTAACTGTAGACTGCTGCCTCTGCAACATGTCTAAGAGATGAGACGTTCAAAGAAGCACCCTCCTATGTCCTGACTTTCCATGCTCTATCAAGGATACAATCACCTGAGATTTTTTACTTCCACTTTTCTTCTGGAGGTTGCACTCATCATGAAGTTGTCTAGATGTTTGTGCAAGGAAATCTACAAGCTGTGAAATGTCTCCTCCTCAACCAGAGGAGAGCACCTTGTTAACCACCAGGCAAGGCGATTTCAGCCCTAATGCAAGGAGCAGGAACTGAGTGAAGTTAATTAATCTGGTGGCAGATTACTTGCTAGTTGCTAAAAGAAAAATTTGTGATGAAAATTGGTGATCACCTGCCCCTTACAACAAACTGTGAGCACAGCTAGTAGCCCTCTCCTTCTTACACGTTTGTACCTATTTGTTGCTCGGTACAAACATACTGGCTGATGCTCTTCCTGTATCAGCTTTCTCAGATGTGGTAGTGAGACTTGGCAAACAAGTATTCACTTAGTAGCATTAAGAAACCGGCCTAGACTATTTCACAGCTACAGGTCATCTTGAATTTGAGGTCACATCCGACAACAGAATCACGGTACTTCATTCAACAAGAAGGGTGTCCCTGAGAAAACTCTGGTAACAAGTTGTCGGAAAACCTCAAACAGTCTGACCCCAGCCCTCAGACCACAGCAAAACGACTTCAAGTTTACTTGGAAACTGAAAACCAGTCTTGTTCCTTTGCACCTTTCCCTCACTCTACTCCTGGTGGTCCTGCTGTCTGATTATGAATCTGCTGCTAGGTGACTTATGGCTCTGAGCTACATTGGCTGGTGTAACCTCTGATCACAGTATGTGAGGATTAGTTTTGCCCCCATTTTGGACTTCTCAGAGAAAAAAAAACACGCTCTTCCTCTGGATAACAAGCACTGGAAGGCTACTACGTGGACACTTTGAATGTTACTTGTTTGTATCCTCCCTAACTTGTCCTTTGATCCCTTTTGTCTTCCACCAACCCCTTTCATTTTGGAGGACCGCAAGTGCTGCATGGTGCCTACCATTTTAGCCGGGTCTGTTGGCTCAGTGGACTAATGCGTCCACTGCAGGGGCCTGTGTTTGACCTCATGGTCACAGGTTCAAATCCCGGTGGGTCCACTCAGCCTTTCATCCATCTGAGGTCGATAAAATGAGTACCATTGAGTTGGGTAACAATAAACATCTGTTATTCAGCGCCAAGACACCTACGGGTAATCGTGCGCTTTACAAATACACCTGTTATGTTATGTTACTATACCACCAACTATTTAAAAAAAAAAAAAAAAGATACAAGACTTTAGTTTCTGAAATGAAGTGTCAGAACTACCTCAGTTGACAAGCTGGTATCTATTAATCTTGTTTAATTGGTACAGACCTCAAAAGAGCCCAGGGACCACACCACAGACATAGTTTTCGCCTTTGGAACCACTACTCACCCCGACAAGATAGCAATCCCTCGTATAATCTGCACAGACACCAGGCTAGGACCTCATTCAGAGTCCGGCACATGGGCCAGGGTTCCTCTGCAATGGCGAATCCGTAAAGACTGTCAGGATTGTGGTTGGATGGCGCAAAATGGATTTTATTGGCTGGACTCTGAGAATATAAAAAACACACCGTGAGGATGTTGAGGATATGTCTCAATCCTCCATCCCAGTGGTACACATGCTTCATCCATCTTTCTCTGGTCTCATGCGAGGTCTACTGTTTTCTGCAGGGCCCGGATCCCTGCTTGGAATTCAGTCCAATAAGCCTTATATATAGAAATGATGGATATCAGAGTGATCCTTCCACATTCATTCCCATGCACACACACACATACGCGCGTAGTCTTTTTACTCACGTTAGGAGTAGAGTGCTCTCTGCTTAACAACTTTGAAGATGCTGATCAGTTGGTCATAAATACTTTGTGCATATGGTCTTTGGAGAAATATGTGCCCCATAGGCGCTCATGTCCATCATACGAACACATGTGGTATATGAATAAATACATAAATCTCATCCCGCGCAGTGCCACTTGAGTGTGGGGTGTTCATAAGTCAAGCGCATTAATTCACCTTACCCTAATAGGTATTGTAATAATGTACAAAGGAAGATCTCTGTAGTCACACACTGTACTATTATAAAATGCTCAAAGGTTGTAGTAGTAGTCTCACAGAAGGACTGAGTTGTTTAACATCAGGAAAGAAATAATGTAAAGTCGAGTATCACTGTGTGACGTGAAGTTTATGTGTTTATTCACGCACCGCATGTGTTTGCAGTGATAGGCATGGGTGGCTACTCACGCTTACTTATTGCAATGACTTCTGTGTGCTGCATAAGTGAACGGTAGGGCTCTTGGTTCAGCCACCCACACCACCTTCTTTCTGGACAAGTTGGTGTTGAGGACCCAGGCAGCCTTCCTGTCTGAAGTTGCGATACTTTTCACGTTGTCTAATCCATCACTTTGCCAATATTTTGGGCTCCACTTCGCCTTCGGAGGAGAGGGTCATTTGGCACAACCCTAAAGGAGCATTCGGATTTTACATTGTCCGCATAAGGGATCATGGTGCAGCTGGGCAGCTCTTTGTAGGGTTTTCTAGAGCAAAGAAAGGAAAGGGTGTGCTGAAAAGGTGTACACGTTGACGAAGCACTACTGCCTTGACAGCTAAGTCCTACAGAATCTGTCTTGCAAAACTTGCTGGTGTGAGTCCACTTCCCAGACTCTCCACCTTTGGAGGTACTGCTATGATATATTTTCTTAAGGGAAGGAATCTGTGGTTTGAACTATGCATTAGTGCAGCAAGTTACTTACCTTTGGTAACGCTCTGTCTGATGGATACGCTATCCAAAGACAGAATCCTTACTGCAATCCCACCTCCCCATTTTGTGTAGTGGACTCCAGGATATCTGTCCTGTTATGCTGTCACCATTCTGGGTCTTCCCTCTTGGCTTTTGCCTTTGGGCCCAAAGGCAGCTTTGTTTACATGCATATGGAATGTGAGGGTAAATATAGATTCTGCTTTAAATATGACAGACGAGGATATTGTAATAGTCAATATATGCTTCTAAGTGCCCACCACTCCTCCCAGCCATGCACTACAGGCATGACTAAGCCAGTAACAGAAAAATAAAAGGATGCTTTTTTATTATCATTTTATTTTATTGTGACTGACTGATGAGTGGGGTGACGCCTTTCCGCCACTGCAGCGAAGCCGCCCCTGCATCCAGCTACATCTCTACATCTGGTTTGGCAGGACTTGAGAGATGGATGATCACTACTCCTAATTCTCAGGAATGTGCACAATCTGATAATAACTGCTATTGGGAGAGAGGTCCAGGGTGTGGCAATTGATGTCTCAAATATCTACTAAAACCTGATAGGTGCAGCTATGCTGCAGGAAGAACATCTGCACAAGCGTATACATGTCTCCTTCATTTTGCCTGGGACCCGCAAATCTAAGACTTTGCAACCGGTGATTCCCAAACGCTGGACCAGAGATACTAAAACCCTCAAACTTACGGAACTGGAGGCTCGCTGCAAGCTTGACCTCCTACCACCTCCGCACATAACTGCGGTCAGAGACCTAAATGAGAATTACTCAGTGACTATCTCAATCATTCTGGAAGACCTTGCCCCTCTAAAGCTAAAAGGAACACAAATCAAAGACAGGAATCCTTGGTTCACAGGTTCCCTCAACATGGAGAGGAGGTCCCTACGGCAATGTGAAAGAAACTGGAGACTACACCCCTCTGCGACGCATCTTAAACTTCTCCGCCAGGCGAGAAACTCCTATAACAAGCACATCCTCAATTCAAAAAAAGAATATTTCAGATCTGAACTGGGCAACGCCAAGAATAGACCCCTTAAACTCTTTGAACTGGTCAAACACCAATCTAACAAACTGGCTAAAACACCTAAAGAATCTCCCAAATCTCTAATTTCGTCAGAGGAATTCTCCTCGTTCTTCACGGATAAAATCACAGCGTTAGGAACTGAACTTAGTACCGCCACCTACTGTCAACCCCCTCCTGACCTGCCCCCTTTCCCCGCACCACCCCCTATGGCCTCTCCTAAAAACAAAGCCTGTTGGTCTGACTTTGAATATTATGACGAAGATTCCATCTCCAAAATCCTCTCTACCCTAAAACCAAACAATCACTTTAATGACCCCCTACCATCCAACTGCCTCACAAATCATTGTTCCTTACTGGACTACACTAATAAATGCCTCTCTCCAACAGGGATCGATTCTGGACCCCTTGAAAGCTGGCCAAGTCCTCCCCATCTTAAAAAAACCAGCACTCAGACCCATCTCCAATATCCCGCTACTAGCCAAAGTACTCAAGAAATGCGTACAGCTACAACTAAGTTAGCACATCAGTAACTTCCACCTACTTGATGACTTCCAATCTGGGTTTAGACCGGGGCATACCACTGAAACCACTATGCTCCACATCGTGGATGATGCCCTCCAAGCCCTAGACCAAGGCAAAACCTGCTTGCTAATCCTTTTAGACCTATCCTCCGCCTTCGACACGGTCAATCATGATAAACTTCTTGAACGCCTCAATCTCAGGATGGGTCTGGATGGTGTGGTCCTTGATTGGTTCAGGTCCTTCCTCCATAATCGTTCACAAAGATTTCTCATTAACGGCAACCTATCCGCTCCCTCTCCGGTTATGGTTGGAGTCCCCCAAGGATCAACCCTGTCCCCCACCCTCTTTAATCTTTATTTAGAGCCACTCACTGAAGTTCATCGTACTGCCAACATTTCCTACCACATTTACGCGGACGATACCCAAATATACATCAATATCTCTTCATTGGCGGAGATCCTCTCCCTGAACGAGACCTTGAAAATGACTGTCCTGTGGCTAGCCGCTAACCAACTAAAACTCAATGCAAAGAAAACCGAATTTCTCCTAATCTCCCCTTCTAAAGCCAACCCTGAGATTCAGACGTGGATCAAGGCCATCACAGCCCTAAACTGAGTCACGGGTTAGAGGTCGGGGGGCGGGACCAACACTGCTGGAGCACTAAATAGTGGCTTCACAGGAGACGCTCGCTGGATTTGTTGTCGACTGGTGCTGCTAGTGGCGGGTATGATTTAGATGCTCTGCTATTTTGCACACAGATATCACGCTGATCCTTTTTAAACATACTGTGGAATTCTACTTTTACTAGCGCTGCTTTTTAAACTGTCATTGTATGTTCTAAAGCTTACTCACCGCCAATTACTACCTCATGCTAGTTGCACTGTCCGCCGGCTCCCCGATCCACCACGGGCTTTCCCGTTTGACGTGGAGGGAGTGAAGGCGGGACCGGGCTGAGTCACGGGTTAGAGGTCGGGGGGCGGGTCCAACACTGCTGGAGCACTATTTAGTGGCTTCACGGGAGACGCCCGCTGGATTTGTTGTCGACTGGTGCTGCTAGTGGCGGGTATGATTTAGATGCTCTGCTATTTTGCACACAGATATCATGCTGATCCTTTTTAAACATACTGTGGAATTCTACTTTTACTAGCGCTGCATTTTAAACTGTTATTGTATGTTCTAAAGCTTACTCACCGCCAATTACTACCTCACGCTCGTTGCACTGTCCGCCGGCTCCCCGGTCCACCACGGGCTTTCCCGTTTGATGTGGAGGGAGTGAAGGCGGGACAGGGCTGAGTCACGGGTTAGAGGTCGGGGGGCGAGACCAACACTGCTGGAGCACTATTTAGTGGCTTCACGGGAGACGCTCGCTGGATTTGTTGTCGACTGGTGCTGCTAGTGGCGGGTATGATTTAGATGCTCTGCTATTTTGCACACAGATATCACGCTGAACCTTTTTAAACATACTGTGGAATTCTATTTTTACTAGCGCTGCTTTTTAAACTGTCATTGTATGTTCTAAACCTTACTCACCGCCAATTACTACCTCACACTCGTTGGACTGTCCGCCGGCTCCCTGGTCCACCATGGGCTTTCCCGTTTGATGTGGAGGGAGTGAAGGCGGGACAGGGCTGAGTCACGGGTTAGAGGTCGGGGGCGGGACCAACACTGCTGGAACACTATTTAAGCGGGCATGTGCACGTCGCGCAGCGGACACGCTGGCGGCGCGCCGATGGCGCGCCAAAGGCAAGCCCATCTGCGACCATCTGAGCCCGACCGGGACCAGGGGCCACCCCCCCATGCCCATTATGTCAAAGCACCTAACTATTCCCGCAGTGATCTGCTCAGCTACAGGTCCGAATGCAACACTTACTGCAAGTTACTGCTGCTTGAGGACCCAGCCTCCCTATGCCCTGAGTGTAACTTCTCCTTTGCACATCTACAGTTAGGAATAACAGGGGAAACGGGAGACTGCAGGAATACTAAAGCTGATACGAAGAAAGCGAACGTCAGGCACTTCAACTTTATTAGTACCAACTGCAGATCCTCCCAAAGCATAAAGAGGATATCTTTAATTTATTAAATGATCAGAAGCCTGATGCATTATTCTTGACAGAAACCTGGCTTAATGCCAGCTCAGGCCCGGACATTGCCATGGCCCTTCCCCCAAGCTACACTTTGGTCAGGAAAGATCGACTGAATCAAGGCGGGGGCGGCTTCGGAGTCATTTTTAAGATTTTTAAATGCAAATGGAAAGACCTTAATATGGCCGACTGTGAAGCTGGGTTATTTAAACTTACCCTCACACCTCAAATCACACTCACTGGACTCCTGATATATCGTCCGCCAGGTGCAGCAGGGGAGTGAGTGTCGGCTCTGTCAGAGTTCATCACACCACACTTGATGGAAGCTTCCATGTTCTCTATCTTGGGCGACCTTAACCTACATTTGGAGGATCACAATTGCCCCATGATCCTCAACCTTCTCTCAGACTTAGAAGCTCCTAATGTCCAACTATGGAACGAAGGCCCCACTCACATAGCTGGTCACTTACTAGACCCTATCTTTACTAATTTTAGTAACCTGAGGTGTGAGCCCGCATTACCCATTCCATGGGCTGACCAATATTTAATCAATTTTAAAAATTGGCTGCCCACCACTAAAGATCTGAATAGAACGGAGGTCTGGTTCAGGAATTGGAAAAAACTGAACATAAATGACCTTAATGCGCAGATAATACGCATAAGGCCCGATATTAACCTTAACGAGCTGAAAATTAGTGATCATAGAGTGATAAATAACTGGCTCTCTACAGCTGTACAAACTGTCATTCCGCTCACACTAAGCAAACGTAAATCGTGTAATCCCCCGGTTCCTTGGTTCACAGAGAAATTGAAGGAAGAAAAAAGCAATTGTAAGAAGCTAGAGAGACAGTGGAGAAGAAACTATGACACAGCCAGCAAGGAATTATATAAGCAAGCGTTTCGGCTTAATGCTTACCACTTGTCTTGTAAAATAGCAAAGGGAGACCACACTAAAAACACCATTTTAGAAGCACAATGCAACCCCAGCACCCTCTTTAGAGCCTTAAAGGACCTAGCAGAAGCGGCTTCCCAACCGGAACCCCCTACTTTGTCTACCACACAATGCAATCTTATTGCTAACTTTTTTAATGAGAAAATAGATAAGATTTACTCAAACTTCCAGGAAGGATGTTATGTGACAGCCATCCCGCTGTTGACCCCCAACCTTAAGGAGCCTGACAAAAGAGAAAATGCTCCAGAGAACCTACTCACTGCGGTACAAAAGGGGGGGGGGGGTGCCTGGCAACCACTAGAAACCACGACTTTTATAGATGTACTAAACAGCATCAAATCTGGCTCGCCCCAGGACCCTATGCCAGCTTATATCTTGAAACAGTTAGATCCATACATTCTTGACATCATCAGAACATCACTAAATGCTTCCCTAACTGAAGCAGTAGTTCCCGAGGACTGGAAACGTGCAATGGTTGTACCCCTGCTAAAAAAGGCGAATGGAGACCCGGAGTTCTTCTCTAAATTCCGCCCAATATCACTCTTGCCTACATTTTCCAAAATCCTGGAAAAACACGTAAATAAACAGCTGTCGGATTTCGTCAATAGTAACAAGCTACTACACCCCTCCCAGTCGGGTTTTAGAAGGGGACACTCCACTGAGTCCACCCTACTAGGGGTTACCGAAGCTATCCATTCAGAACTAGATAGTGGCGGCACGGTGGCACTCATTCTCTTAGATTTGAGTGCCGCTTTTAACACCATTTCCCACAAAACCTTGATCTTGGCCCTAGAGGACATAGGGGTAAGAGGGAAAGCTCTGGAGTGGCTGGAACAATTTCTTTCTCACCGGACCTTTCAGGTCTTCTCCAAAAACAATGCCTCTAATGTCCTGAACTCCCTTTATGGGGTACCCCAGGGCTCTATATTGAGTCCGCTGCTTTTTAATATTTATGTCACCCCATTGGCCAAAATAGCAGAGGAAATGGGTCTCATAATCTATTCCTATGCGGACGACACACAATTAGTCTTCTCCCTATCAACCACGGATAAAGCCAAAACCACCTCTCTTCGGTGTGGGCTTCTGAAGATGGCAGATTGGTTGCACTCCAAAAAATTCAAACTGAATGGGGAAAAAAACTGAACTGATTATCTTCGGGGAACATAAGGAACTTTGGGGCCTCACGCACTGGCCAACCGAAATGGGTCCTACCCCAGTGGCAGTACAATCTGCACACAACCTTGGGGTAATAATTGATGACAAACTATCAATGCCTGTGCAAACAGCTAAAACGGCCTCAACATGCTTTGTCATCCTCAAATGGTTGAGGAAAATCCTATGGCAACTCCCAGAAGGGGCACAGAAAACAGTTCTACAGGCCCTCATTGGCTCTAGAATAGACTATGGGAAAGTCCTATATCTAGGAGCCAATAAAGATATCACTAATCGACTTCAGGTCATTCAAAACGCAGCCGCAAGGCTGCTGCTCCATCTCCCTGGGCGAACGAGTGTTAAAGAACATCTTAAGAAATTACATTGGCTCCAGATAGAAAACAGAATTAAATTCAAAGCTCTGTGCTACATGTTCAGGATTAGCACAGGGGAAGCTCCTGCCTATTTATGTAAACTGCATGTAGCAGGGTTTCCGTTCTCCCACAGAACTGTGCATAGAGATTTGGAACCTCGGCGAATTAGGGTGGCCCAAAACTCACCTCAGTACCCAAAATCCCCTTACCAGGCTAGCTACAGTGTCTCATTGGTCATAACAAACTCCCAATGATTAGACAAACCAGAACATGAACGTACGATACCTCAGGTCACGTGGAACACATGAGCACTCTTTCGTTATACAATCATTTCAAACCAGAACGTGGAGTAAATGAGGACACGTGCACATTTGAAATATTTATTTACTAATGCAGTTTTCTCAAACGCAGGATCTTAGATAATACAAGGAATCATATTATCAAAAGCAAAGTTATCAGCATAGTTACTAGTCCATAGAAAGCAAAAGGTGACAGCATGCTAATATGCTATAATGAATAAGCGTTAACAACACCTAATTCTCACCCTCCCTAACTAGCATATTATATTAATATCTAAGAAGGTCTCTTTGGGTTTTAGCAGGGCGGGCCCATACCTCAAGATCCTAGTATGAAGAGATCACATCAGCTTCCACCAGCTCTCTGCATGCGAACCGCATCAAGTGTGTATGTGTGCTCTAAGCAAAGCAATATAAAACGCGCCTAAAGCCAGAATTTGGCAGAAGCTGCACTTATGTTATGTCTATGAAGGTGCGGAGATCAGACCTCACAACAATTCTGTGTCGAGTTATCCTTGAAGCTTCAGCACTCTCTGTACAGACATAGTTTATTAAGCAAAGCTGATATCAGAGCAATAACATATTATTCTGCTGTAAATCACAACGCTTTTCTAGGTTGAAAGCTAAATCAACAATTGTGTGCTGTGTGCAGAAGCAGCAAAAGGAAAAAATGGGGTTTAAACATTTAATAAGCTCATGCTAACTTAACACAATATATAGATAAGCAGTAACTATATGACACCCCCCCATGATCCGAGCACGGATAAGATAAGATAAGATAAGATAAGATAAGATAAGATAAGATAAGATAAGATAAGGGCCTCATCATGAAAGCAGAGTTCAAGAACGATGAGCAAAATTTATAACGTAAAAATTGATGGGACAAACATTTTCAGGAATCAACTCAAAAAATCCAAAATCTCAATATTTTGTTCACTTTGGCTCAAGCCAATAGTTCTGGGAGGTGAAAAACCAAGCATAATTTGCAAAAAGCCATGTAAATGTAAATGTATTTCGATTTATATAGCGCACGAATCATCCAGGGGTCTCAAGGCGCTTGCTTAGGGAACCCGTCCTGGTATTCCCCTGTGAGATACCCCGGCAGGGTATCCACAAGGTGAAAGCCAGGCATCCCGCCGCGAGGGGCCGTAGTGGAGATTAAGCAAGCTATTGCCCAGAGTCGCAGAGTGTGACCCCGTGAGTCGAGTAGGCACCGGAGCGAGAATTGTCGAGTCCGTGGAATTTTGAGCCCAAGACCCGCCGAGGCGGGGAATCGAACCCTGGTCCACGGCCGATCTCAGCTTCCGGGTCTGCCGCCTCTAACCACTGAGCCACGCTTCTCCACCATGTCAGTAAAAGACAAGGGGTCATGATCAGAAACCTGGAAAGCGTCTTAGTGCAAGACCGAATATGCAAAATATGCAGCCACAGCCTCCAAAAGGAAGTCACCGTCTTCATCCGGAAACAGTTCAGCCATCCAATTTAATAGTGGGAACGAACATACGTGCTCTTCTAGTACCGGAGCCTCTATCACCATCAGAGGACAACTCGGTGGGTTCTCAAGAAAGCTCTGTGCCAAGAATTCTTGCGCTGCTGCGAGTATGTTCCAAGGACCCATTAGTCCATGCATCGCTGCCAAGGCCATAATCCTTTCGCCAGAACAAACCAACTCATGAGTAACGACGGGACTCATCAGTGATTAAAATCGACGTCAGGAGAAACCGTCTTGTAGAGACACAAATCAATGGCCCAGTCAAAATCACAGCTCAGGCAATGAAAAACAGGCTGGACACAGGTGAAATAGGAAAATCGAAACGATAACCCATATGCCGTGCTTAAAGTCGCAAGCGGCAGTGTTCCATAATATTCAAGCATCCTGTTGCGAAACAGTGCCAGGAGGGGCAACGCGGCTTCTTGCACAGGAAGGGCATCCATGTTTAATGAAACAAAAGAGCACCAGAACGCCTGCCGCCAATGCCAGTAAAACTGGGAATCCACCAAACAGACTTGAAAAAATCGAATGGAAGAAAGCAGGAATGACTCCAAATATTTTCTCAAAAGAAGACAAGAGTCCGCTGCTAACTATTTTAAAAAAGTGCGCCAGCCCAGTCGTGGAGGACGCGTTAAAGATCGAATGAACCAGCTCGCTGAAATGCAACGGCAAATCAGTATTTAAAAGGGCTTAAACCTCTGTGCGAGTGTTAGCTATGTGAAGCACAAATGTTTCTCGAGCCGAACTCAAGGCCACTTCTTTTTGGGACAAAAGAGCTCTTATTCTACTCATGCCATTGAACTCCGCTGTCAAGGTTGGGATGCGCGGCCAGATGGAAACATCCCCGTTCCCATGCGTGGGTGGGTAAAGTACATTTTTGCAGCAAACCACATGTTCAGATACTGTTACCACATAAGCAACACCTTTAATTAACCCACAACAATCCTCGTTATTTAATAGCAAATAACTTCCGTTCGCCAGTAAGGTAAAAGTCGGGATGATAGCTGGAACTGGTGTACCTTTTAAAACACAGGCTAAATTTGGCCGGTCCTGGTTACAAGAACCGTGCAATTGTATATGTCTACACATCAAGCAGTGATCTGGTGTCACTGTACACTCCTCCCCATTCAGATAAACCTCTTGTCCGTCTTTTAAACATCTGTAAGTAAATGGGAGGGACCAGACTTCATGGAGAAATCCACTACCTAAGGGTTCATATCGACCTATGGCAACATATCGCATACAATTAGTAAACTTATACAAAGCAAAAGGTAACGTTATCAATCCGTGGATAAGCCATGTAGCAGCAGTGGCCTCCGCCACAGAAAAAGGCAAGGATTCTAGTCTCTCAATATGTAACATTGAAAAAGACGCATCACGCATGGAAAGCAAGCGCTGCTTGTCAGTCAAATTAAAAGGGGCAAAGAGAGAGGAAACATTCATGTAGGTCCATGGCACCTTGCCAGATTTCAACGTCTGTAGGGTCCACGCAAATTGCATGACAGAACGCAACTGATTTTGACCATGGTATAATGTAGATACTTCATCCTGCACAATATCCACTACAGAGGATACAATATTATCTAACGTGTAAATGCGGGAAGAAAGCATGTTAATACTATTGTCTACTACTGCAAGCACTTTTTCAAGATTAGCTTGATCAATTGCTCTAAGGCGAGTCGCCGCCTCAAACTGTGATGTCTTCCAGATTTCATTGTAAATAGCATATATTCATCTTTTTGATCTACCACTAACCGGGCCTTTTATGAAATAATTTAAATCTACATCTTCATTCAGCTTGGAAAGATGAAGTTTAACCGCAGTCAAGGTAGAATGTTTCAGCCAATTCTGACATAACTTTCCAACTGAATAAGTTGTGATAGAATGGTCAGTGTCAAAACGGGGATCAGGTCTGACCTGTTTAAAGCCATCAGATAAACCCAGAAAACGATGCTGGCATGAATCAGCACTTCTGTGCCACACCAGCCAACCTTTTGGATCCATACTGGATATGTTAAAGGATGAATTAAGCAAAAGGGTCTGTAAGTCCCTAATGGAAAACTGAGTAAAATTACTCCAGCCAGAATATTCCTCCAATTCAGGGATGGTAGGAGTATTTCATTTTTTAGAAGTAGCCAATCCAAAGCATGTTGTTTGCGAAATTGATGCATTCAAAAACAACATATGATTCGGGATGAGACATGCACGGTGCAAAGCCTCAGTGCCTTGCACCTGCGAGTGTTTGGAACCCCAAACTGATTTAAGGTCAATAGTTTCCTTCCACAATTCGTAGCGGCCAATAGCTAACTGATCTAGAAAGGACTTCGAATACAATAATTTAGTATCGGTAAGTCTAACCTTGGACATCGGCTTCTGTGTCATTTTAAAATAAAAGGACTCGGGATGGGACTGATTGAAGTCGGTAAAATAAGTGTACTTTTTCAAAAAAGTACTAGAACTGCCCTGTTTCGGAGTTGGGCAATGCTCCCACTGCGTATAATTTACAGTATTCCTTCTGGAAGTAGTTTTATGTAAGAAGTGATTGCCAAAATGTTGAAAACAAAATAAATCACCATAATTAGCAGATTCTAAGTACAAATCCTCAGCATCAAAGGCTGCATAATATTTCAAATCAGAAAACAAAGATTCTACGGCCTGAACATCCCAATCATCAGAACGTATGTTTTGTTTCACTACATCCCCCATGTTAACTCTAAGGACATTAGGGACATTAACGACTTCGGTAGGGCCATGAATTTGAAATCTAACAGCATCCCACACAATTCCATCTAGGACGGGCCAAGCAGTGATGTTAACAAATGTCAAGTCTCTTTTCAATCTGTGTGCTGAATGCGACGAGGAAAGGGGGGCCAAAGTTCCATTGAGATGTCGAATGCATGTTCTTTCCTCGACATAGTGTCCATTGATGAATCGAAAAAAATAAAACACAAAACCAATTGACATAAAAAGGTAAATTGAAAAAAGTACCAGCCAAATATATGTCCAAGTGGGAATCAACAATTGTTTTTTAAATAAAGTGGCATAAACTGCAAACTGTGAGGGTGTCTTCGAAGCATTGGAAACAGTGTCAAATGAAAATCTTGATTCAGTGGCCAAACGTGTTTGCAGGTCAGGCATAGATAAGTCAGTGGGGTAAGTGTAATCAATATCATCACGGTCTGTACCAGGCAAAGTACTTAATAAAGGACTGGAAATTGCAGGTAATTCGATGGCTACTTCAGTTTCAGAATGAGAAGCAGTGGCCAAAGCAGAATTTCTCACAATGGAAGGACAGGAGACCGCCGGTGTCATACTAAGAAGAATCGGCCACTCTGTGTATCTTGACATTGTCAATGGAGATAAACCTGTTTTCCTTACGACCTGGAAGTGGGGGTAAAATGACTGTTCTTGTGCTCTTCACTCCAAGGACTGGAACCGGAGCTCGATAGGAAGGTCCAAATTCTTTCTTGTTATCGATCTTCTCTCGAACCAGTTCTCCAACTTGGGGTAGCCAGCCAACTACCGGGATCTGCAACGCAACATCCGATGTGGAGGGCATATGTTCCTTTGCAAGACTGTCTCTGGCCTTTTGTAGATTCTGTAAAACATTGCAATGTTCATCTACGTCAAAGGTTGTGGCGTGAGCCACGCAGTCTAGACCATCAAGGTCAGGGACGCACATCTTGATCCCAAAGAGCATTTCGTATGGGGTCCGCCCACCCAGAGACCTTCTAGGGAGATTATTAAGAGCACGCTGCACGCCATTGAGGTGGGCCAGCCAGTTTCTGCCAGTGCCTATAACTCGAGCTGTCAATGATTGCTTTAAGTCACGGTTCATCCGCTCCACTACACTATTACCCTCAGGTCTATAGGGAGACGAAAACTTGACTTGGACCCCCATCGAAGTCATGGCATCCTTGTACGCCTTAGAGGCAAAAGCCGGACCCTTATCCGAATGGAAGGTACCACAGGCAAAAATCCCTACAAAGACACGCAAATCTCTTATGACAGTCCATGAATCAGCGCTGCGATGAGGCCATACCCACACAAAGCGTGTGCATGAATCAACTGCTACTAAGATGTACTTATACGCAGTATCAGAGGAAAAAGTACCGCAGTGATCTAAATAAACACAACCTAGTGGTTTATTAGATATGTACAACTGTGTCTGTGGCGGACGCGTAGCAGTCGAAGGTTTAATCTGCTGGCAAACGTCACATTGAAGGACATAGTCACGCGTCTGTTTGTACAGTCCCCGCCACCAGAAACGCTGTTGTAATTGAGTTACAGTGGCCGAGACGCCCGCATGCGCAGACGCCACACCTTCATGCGCCGCTGTAATCAAGCTATCTCTGCGATCCGAGTTGGGAATTACACGTTCACCAACATCAGGAATTTTCACAAAAGGAACCTTTTCGGGACTTAAGTGGTATGTGTACTTCGAAGGGAACCCCGTAGGATGTTTACCTCCCTTCTCAGTGGCAGCAACAGCCGCCAAGATGTCATCATCAATCTTACTTTTGGACCGTGTAACAGCTGCAACTAAATACTTAGACACCGCTGATTTCGCCGCTTCATCAGCAAGCGAGTTACCGACAGCGTGAACTCCCACACGCTGATGGCCGAGAGTATGAATCACAAAAACAAGCGGCAGATTAGCTTTAAGCTCAGCCACTCGAACCCAGATCATCTTGTGTTTTATTGTGCTACCCTTGGAATCACGAAAATCAATCTGAATCCAAAAGAACAAGTTTTCATTGTAAGACTGGACACAGTAGTAAGAATCACTCACAATAAGAGTAGTCACACTCGGATCAGCGTACTCCAACGCTAGTAAAAGAGCACGAAGCTCTGCCAATTGTGCGCTGCAGTCCCCTAGAGTCTGCGTGTGCACAACTCTGGACCTGAACTCATCGTTCACCATGGCACCGACCACAATGGCGCATGCGGAAACGTAGGCGTGTTTAGAGCCATGCGCAACCTGCGCCGAACCATCAGTGTAAATGATGCAATGGAAGTCCTCCAAAGGTCGCATAGCTAGAGGAGCAGGATGAACGAATTCATACTGCAAGTACTCTTGCGATCGTAATGAGGCGTCAAAAATAAACGTGACATCCGTGGACGTCAAGGAAGCAGCCCATTGTATCCACCGAGGGTGCAAAGCTTTAGAATTTGGTACACTGGCCTTCGTAACTGCCTCCAAATGAGTACAGGCGGTAACTACCAACATGCGTTTTCTCTGTGACAGAGCACGTTCCTTAAGAATCACAATCTGCACAGCCGTTAAAACCTTCTCCACAGTGGAAAACCGCATCTCAGCCGAAGTGTACAAGTGTGACTTGTAAGCAATAGGTACTGTGTCACCTTCATTAAAAGTTAGGTACGTGAAACCCACCGTCACCAGGTTAGTGTGGTTATCACGAGTCAGTAAGAATTTAGAAGCGAGCAGATCAGCCTGCAAAGATTGCAAAATGGCTGAGTGCTCAGGCAGCCAGCAAGATTTGGAAAAATGTGGTTGTATCAAAGCATACAAAGGCTTGATACGCTGGGCATATTCCGGAATGTATGTTCTTCCGTAATTTAAAAAACCCAGTAAAGACTTTAATTTTTTCAGCGTTGTTGGAGCGCGCAGTTGTGCGCATTTCTCCAGGAAGTGAGGAGCCAAACCTCTACCTTCATTGTTGAGCTCATAGCCCAGGAACAACACTGTGTACTCTGCAATGTGCGATTTCGCAAAGTTAAATTTGTAACCCATGTCTGCAAAGTTACAAATTATGCCGTTAACGCGACACAAATGCTCCCAAATATCGTCATCTGTGAGATAAATGTCATCCACATTACGAGTAAGCATCCGGGTCGATTATCTCCAAGAGAGAGACTATGCGGCAGTGAAAATCCCAGGACTATTCTTATAGCCCATTGGGAGACGCCGAAAGTGTTTTTGGACCCCGGCTGAAGTAAAGCTTGTCCATTGGGAACTAAGACCATCCAATCTATGGGCATAAAAACCGTTGGAAATGTCAAGCGTGGTTTTAAAACGCTTACGCACAAGACTATCCACTAGGGCAGAGCCGTGAGTATTCTGTACTGCACAGTTACGGCAATGCGAGTTTAAATGCCTGTAATCCAATACTAAACGATATGATCCATCCGGCTTGTTCACAGTGAAAAGGGGGTTATTCATCAGAGACACGCACGTTTCAATTACTTCCTGATATTCTAATTGTTCAAGGATAGACGCGACGGAAGCCTTGGCTTCCCGCCGAATGGGATATTGAGGTTGAGGCTGCGGCTGAGACCGCAAAGGAATCTCGTGGCTTGGGGACAATTTATCCCAACCACACTGGTTGCGGTACAGAGCCGGCGCTAGAGCCTTAGCCCACTCTTCTGCAAAATGTTGCGCATGCTCTTTCGAGACAGTGTTCGCGAAACTGGGGAGGATCACCTCCTCCCCTCGCGGCGCTGCGAGCACAAAAGGTGGGGGCCAGTCAGCCTCCGAAAGCAAAATGTCATACGTAGACGAAAGATTTTCCCAAAATACCCCTTTTATAGTACGTTGTATGTCTCCTTCAATTAACAGGACAATTTCAAAAAGTCTATCAGGGGGAGCAACTCTTGTATCTGCTGTTTCTATTACAACATAAATATCAGTCGCTGTCACCTTCAGTAGTGGACGCAGGGCCTCTCTCACAATGGTAATCTCCGCCGCGCTGTCCAGCAAGGTCAGAGCCCACGTCAGATTCCGAAGCCGCGTTCTCACTATCTGTGGCATATCGATGCGCTGTTAAACCGTCTGTTTGGCGGGGCTGGTCACGTCCTTGCTGACCACCTCTACCCCTTCCGCCACCTCCACCACCGGTTTTCCGGGCCGATGAGTCCTGAAAGGAACGAAGAGAGCGTTGATCAGAAGCCTGAAATCGATCAGGTGATTTAATCGTCGCGCGATCGCGCAAGTCATAAACTCGCTCTGTCTGCGCCGGTATCGGAGTCGCAGGATAAGACTGTTGAGTCTGCTGTTGTTGCTTACCCTGTTTCTGTTTTTTAGGCCAATTCTGTTTTTTGGACTTGGGCTGAACTTCTGTCTCAGAAGACTGCACCTGAGGTTGTTTTTTCTCCTTGACAGAAAAAGGTTTTAGACCCTTACTAGTGCGACCCACTGTTTTATAAGCAGCCACAACAATCCTCGCTAACTGACGGGGTTTATCGGCATCGGGTATTGCCGCCAAAGCATTAGCCACCTTAAAGTTCACTGCATCCCCCTTGACATTAGCAAGTATGAGATCGCAAACTATCTCAAAGGAGCCACACAGGCGGATACCCAATTCAACCGTCAACGAGTTCGGGTGCTAAATCTTTTGGTAAACTAATCGTCAAGATTCTATGTTGATCACCAGGAGTTGTATTAGGAAATACTGCTTCCAGTTGGTCAAATTTCTCTGCAAGCCATAAAGGAAAGTCATCCTTTTCATCGGGGCGCTTACCAAATACAGCATTGACCATAACTGGACTGAGCTTCAAACCGCCCTGTCCCGCTGGAAGAGCCGGACCACCCGGGGGCCCACCCGGGAGATGACGACCTATGGACTGCACTAATGCACGAATCACGGCAATTGAAACTACATGTAGTCTACGAACCTCCGCTAGGGTACAATTGCCGTGTTGAGGATGGGGAGTAAATCCAGCCAAAACAGGCCAATTTGCGCCTGGAATGGACAAAGGACCTAACCTCGGGGCGGTCAAGGAATGGGGTAGGGCGCCACCAAACCAAACGCGATGCTGCCAATGATCAATAGGTATTTCCAGTGCCCTGTACGGAGTATATTCATTTGGCACAGGAGAGGCAGTGTAGTTGTGGAACACACCAGAATTAGCGTCCACTGCCGGAAACGTCACCCACGAATAAAACAGTTCGTAAGGGTAAGCTGCATCCGCAATCACTACCAAAATCACAGCCAAGCCTTCCAATGGGACTTGGTAAGTCTGCATATGATTGCGCACCGCAATGCGACTATGCTGCGGAATGTCCATAGGCTGGGCCATGATTTCACAGGAACCTACAAAAACAAAGTAAACTTTGCAGCTCAACTGGGTAGTAATTCAAGGAAACCGTTTTAGAAAGATTCAAGCTTGAAAAGACCTATTTCAAAAATAGGTAGGTTTGTCCGACACCACCGTTTTCCGGAAACGACAGTGAAGGGGTTAAGGTTTGAATGATATACTACTCGAGTGTCATGATATAAGACCACCAACGTATGGGCGCCATGTAGCAGGGTTTCCGTTCTCCCACAGAACTGTGCATAGAGATTTGGAACCTCAGCGAATTAGGGTGGCCCAAAACTCACCTCAGTACCCAAAATCCCCTTACCAGGCTAGCTACAGTGTCTCATTGGTCATAACAAACTCCCAATGATTAGACAAACCAGAACATGAACTTACGATACCTCAGGTCACGTGGAACACATGAGCACTCTTTCGTTATACAATCATTTCAAACCAGAACGTGGAGTAAATGAGGACACGTGCACATTTGAAATATTTATTTACTAATGCCGTTTTCTCAAACGCAGTATCTTAGATAATACAAGGAAACATATTATCAAAAGCAAAGTTATCAGCATAGTTACTAGTCCATAGAAAGCAAAAGGTGACAGCATGCTAATATGCTGTAATGAATAAGCGTTAACAACACCTAATTCTCACCCTCCCTAACTAGCATATTATATTAATATCTAAGAAGGTCTCTTTGGGTTTTAGCAGGGCGGGCCCATACCTCAAGATCCTAGTATGAAGAGATCACATCAGCTTCCACCAGCTCTCTGCATGCGAACCGCATCAAGTGTGTATGTGTGCTCTAAGCAAAGCAATATAAAATGCGCCTAAAGCCAGAATTTGGCAGAAGCTGCACTTATGTTATGTCTATGAAGGTGCGGAGATCAGACCTCACAACAATTCTGTGTCGAGTTATCCTTGAAGCTTCAGCACTCTCTGTACAGACATAGTTTATTAAGCAAAGCTGATATCAGAGCAATAACATATTATTCTGCTGTAAATCACAACGCTCTTCTAGGCTGAAAGCTAAATCAACAATTATGTGCCGTGTGCAGAAGCAGCAAAAGGAAAAAATGACGTTTAAACATTTAATAAGCTCATGCTAACTTAACACAATATATAGATAAGCAGTAACTATATGACAGGCACACAAATATTTACCCTCCAGAAACCTCCGGTCAATTCATCAGGCTAGGTTTGCTGTCCCTAGGTTCAGACGGGCACGATTGGGTGGGCGTTCCTTCTCCGTCTTAGCCCCGGCTCTGTGGAACTCACTTCCGCTCAAGCTACGTCTGGAACCTAGCTACACCCAATTCCGTAAGGGCATCAAAGCATGGCTATTCAATCATTAGACTCCACATTCCTCTCTGAATCCTTCCATCTCAACGTGCATAATTCAGATCCAAGGCGCCGGGAAACCCTCAGGGTAGCTGTTGCGCCATATAAATGTATAAAAATAAATAAAAAAATAAATAAACTGCCCGCCGACCATCGTGGACTCTGATAAATCTCTGGCTTAACCCTAGACTGTAATTTGAACATGCGGGATCACATCAACTCAATGGCTAAAGCAGCTAGATTCCACTTGAGCTATCTTTGGAAACTGAAACCATTCATGGAAGATGCTGACCTAAAAATGGCAGTGCAAGCACTATGAAATGAAATGAAAAAGGAACTTAACTAAGCGCACTGTGGCCAAGCGGCTTCCTGGCGCTGGGGGGAAAAAAGGGGAAAAAAGGGGGGGGGGAGGAAAGGGAAGGGGAGGAAAGGGAAGAACGGATCCAGTACTGCAAACGATGGAGCTAACCAGGGAAGGCCTGAAGAAAGAGAAAAGTTTGTAATGCTTTTCGGAAAGCCGGGTAAGTAGGAATTGATCGGATGGAGAAAGGAAGGCTATTCCAATACTGAGGGGCAAGAACCGAGAAGCGGGTGCCACCGATACGGGCTTTACGGAAGCGGGGGACTTGAAGAAGAAGTTGAGAGGACGAACGAAGAGTGCGAGAGGGAGTGTAGGGAGTGAACAAAGAAACAATGAACAGGGGGGCCGAGTGGGTGAAGGCTAAAAAGGCTAGACAGGCTAGTTTGAAAGAAGAACGAAAACGTACAGGAAGCCAGTGAAGGGACTTGAGAACCGGCGTGATGTGGGAAAATTTGGGAAGGTGAAAGATGAGCCGGGCGGCTTGGTTTTGGATGGCCTGGAGCCGGCGCATTTCATAGGCGGGGATGCCGGAATAGAGGGCATTCCCGTAATCGAGACGGGAGGTGATAAGGGCTGAAATGATGGATTTGAGGGCGTCAGTGGAAAAGAAGCGGGAAATTTTGCGAATGAGGCGGAGGGATAAGAAACAAGATGAAATTACAGCGCTAACTTGGGAGTGAATGGAAAGGTCACTGCTGACTTTAAGGCCTAAAGTACGAACAGTGGGAACTGGAGTGGGGGGAGTGCCTAAAGAGAGGGGCCAGTGAGAAGGGGACCAGGGATTAGAGGGGCCACCAGTGAGGACAAGCTCCGTCTTGTCGGGGTTTAATTTGAGGTGGTTCGTGATCATCCAGTCCGAAATGAAAGTTAAAGTGGAACTAATAAAGGAAGAAGAGTCAGGAGTGGAGAGATCAAAGATGAGCTGGAGGTCGTCAGCGTAGTTATACACTGAGACCCCCAGCTCGTGGAGGGAAAAAATAAGAGGGTAGATGTAAAGATTGAAAAGAAGAGGGGAAAGGGAGGAACCTTGGGGGACCCCACACACAAGAGGGCGGGGGGGGGGGCGGAAAAGCCGGCAAGCTGGACTGCCTGGGACCTACCCTGAAGGAAGGACTTCAGCCAGGATAGTGCTAACCCCCTAATGCCGGCTGCGCTGACACGGTCGAGAAGGATGTCATGATCAACCGTGTCAAACGCAGCCGACAAGTCGAGGACCACCAGCGCCTGGGGGAGGTTGGAATCAGCCCTTCCCTTAAGCTCGTCCAGGACTGCAGTGACGACCATCTCGGTAGAGTGTCCCGGGCGGAAGCCCGCCTGGTGGGAGGCCAGGAGGCCATGCCTCTCAATGTGTGAGGAGAGGCAGGAGGTGACATGGCTTTCCACAATCTTCCCCAGGTAGGGGAGAAGGGAGATAGGCCTGAAGTGAGAAGGTGAAGAAGGGTCCAGGCCAGGTTTTTTTATTATAGGAAGAACAATAGCCGTTTTGAAGGAGGAGGGAACAGATCCTAGGGCCAGGGATGAGTTAAGAAGTGTGAGGGGGGGTCCAGGAGAGTGAGAAAAAAGGGTTTGAAGGATCCGGGCCGGCGCACAGTCAGCTGGCGATCCCGATTTGACCTTGACCAGCAGAGCAGAGAATTGTGCAGCAGTGATGGGGGGGAAGAGGTGTAACAAAAAAGGGAGAGGGGGGATGGCCAGGGTTTGAGAGACTGCGGGAATGTTGGCTTTAATATCAGAAATGTTGTCGATAAAGTGATTATTGAGGGAAAGACAAAATGGGAGGGAAGGGACGACGCTAACGTTAGTACGATCGGATGTGGCAAGTTGTTTTACGAGTGAAAAAATCTCTCGGGATTTGTTGGAAGAGCGGGTGACTTGTTCGGAGAAGTATTCCATTTTTGCCGAGGTGATAGCTTTTTTGTAGTCGTTGAGTAATGATTTGTACTTAATACGAAGAAGAGGACAGTAGTGGTGCCTCCATTGGCGCTCTGATCGCCTGAGATTGAGTTTTAACTCTTTGAGTTCACTAGTGAACCATCTGTAGGCCTCATGGGGCCGGCCAGATTTGATGTTTTTAAGAGGGGCGACGAGGTCACAGGAGGAGGATAACCAAGCACAAACAGCATCAGCTTGATCTTCCAGGGAGAGGTCGGTCAAGTCAGGCGTAGTGGAGGCCAGAGAAGAAGAAAGAAGGGAGAGATCTGTCTGATTCCAGCAGCGGGCTGTCAAGTTTTTGGGGCGGGGGACTTTGGGATGAGAGGAAATGGGAATGTTAAAAGAAATTAAGAAGTGATCTGACCAGAGACAAGGAAGAGTGGAGAGAACGGAGAGGGGGCAGCGCAAGGACCAGATTTGGTCCAGGGTGTGACCCTTGACGTGAGTGGGTGAGAAGACGTGAGGAAGAAAGTTTAAAGAGTGAAGAGTTGCAGAAAAATCTTTAGAGGTTGAGCTTTCTCGAGGATCATCCGGCCAGTAATTGAAGTCACCTAATAGGACAACTGCCGAGTTGTTTACTGATAAAGTGGCCAGGATGTCTTGAAAAAGGGGGACAAATTGAGGCATAGGCAGAGGGGGCCGATAGACAAGGACAAAGGTGAGGGGGTCAATGAGATTAGTGGACCGAGCGACCAGGAAGTCTACGTTGGGTATAGGAGAGTGGTGAAGAAGCTGAAACTTCAGCGTAGACCGAATAATCATTGCCACTCCACCGCCGGTTTTACTGGCCGGTCGGTCCGCACGGAGGGCGTAATGTGTGTCAGGAAGGATAGTTAGAAGATCGGGGAGAGAATCAGGGGAAAACCATGTCTCCGTGAGAAAAAGGTAATCAGGGGAATCTGTGGAAAGAAGATTGAAGAGTTCAATTTGATGCTTAACAGCTGACCGGGTGTTTAACAGAAGGGCCGAAGCTACAGGGGGTGACGGCGGAAGGGAAGGGGTTGCCTGGTGGACCATAGGAGGGGGGATGGAGGGTAAAGAAGAGGGGGATGGAGTTGAGCAGGAAAGCTGTGACAGGGAGGGGTCCCTGGATGCAGGTGAGGGTAATTTAAAATAAAGCGCTAAGCGAGCGCTATGCTAGCTGAGTGCGATTAAAATGAATCAGGGCGTTAGCTGGTACTCCCGCGGAAGGCAGGGGAGGAATCCGTCTGTTTGTTCGAGCTCGTATTCAGCTCCTTGTTAAAGGTCCCAAAAGGGGCGTGGCCAGAAAGAGTGGGCGTGGCCGGGGGAGCGGCCGCTGAAGGCGGCGAAGGGGGAGTCCTGGGTCCGCTGCAGCGTCAAGCTCGGCTGCGCGGGAAAGCTGTGACAGGGAGGGGTCCCTGGATGCAGGTGAGGGTAATTTAAAATAAAGCGCTAAGCGAGCGCTATGCTAGCTGAGTGCGATTAAAATGAATCAGGGCGTTAGCTGGTACTCCCGCGGAAGACAGGGGAGGAATCCGTCTGTTTGTTCGAGCTCGTATTCAGCTCCTTAATAAAGGTCCCAAAAGGGGCGTGGCCAGAAAGAGTGGGCGTGGCCGGGGGAGCGGCCGCTGAAGGCGGCGAAGGGGGAGTACTGGGTCCGCTGCAGCGTCAAGCTCGGCTGCGCGGGAAAGCTGTGACAGGGAGGGGTCCCTGGATGCAGGTGAGGGTAATTTAAAATAAAGCGCTAAGCGAGCGCTATGCTAGCTGAGTGCGATTAAAATGAATCAGGGCGTTAGCTGGTACTCCCGCGGAAGGCAGGGGAGGAATCCGTCTGTTTGTTCGAGCTCGTATTCAGCTCCTTATTAAAGGTCCCAAAAGGGGCGTGGCCAGAAAGAGTGGGCGTGGCCGGGGGAGCGGCCACTGAAGGCGGCGAAGGGGGAGTCCTGGGTCCGCTGCAGCGTCAAGCTCGGCTGCGCGGGAAAGCTGTGACATGGAGGGGTCCCTGGATGCAGGTGAGGGTAATTTAAAATAAAGCGCTAAGCGAGCGCTATGCTAGCTGAGTGCGATTAAAATGAATCAGGGCGTTAGCTGGTACTCCCGCGGAAGGCAGGGGAGGAATCCGTCTGTTTGTTCGAGCTCGTATTCAGCTCCTTATTAAAGGTCCCAAAAGGGGCGTGGCCAGAAAGAGTGGGCGTGGCCGGGGGAGCGGCCGATGAAGGCGGCGAAGGGGGAGTCCTGGGTCCGCTGCAGCGTCAAGCTCGGCTGCGCGGGAAAGCTGTGACAGGGAGGGGTCCCTGGATGCAGGTGAGGGTAATTTAAAATAAAGCGCTAAGCGAGCGCTATGCTAGCTGAGTGCGATTAAAATGAATCAGGGCGTTAGCTGGTACTCCCGCGGAAGGCAGGGGAGGAATCCGTCTGTTTGTTCGAGCTCGTATTCAGCTCCTTGTTAAAGGTCCCAAAAGGGGCGTGGCCAGAAAGAGTGGGCGTGGCCGGGGGAGCGGCCGCTGAAGGCGGCGAAGGGGGAGTCCTGGGTCCGCTGCAGCGTCAAGCTCGGCTGCGCGGGAAAGCTGTGACAGGGAGGGGTCCCTGGATGCAGGTGAGGGTAATTTAAAATAAAGCGCTAAGCGAGCGCTATGCTAGCTGAGTGCGATTAAAATGAATCAGGGCGTTAGCTGGTACTCCCGCGGAAGGCAGGGGAGGAATCCGTCATCCGAATCTAGTCATCCGAATCTAGTCATCTCCAGACTGGAATATGGGTGCTCCACCCTCACTGGTCTACCCAAGATCTCCCTTGCACCCTTGAAAGCTTGCCTCAACGCAGCTGCCAGACTACTCACCGCCACCAGGAAATTCGACCACATTTCTCCACATTTGAAAGCACTGAACTGGCTCCCCATAGAGGCCAGAATTCAGCTGAAACTGGCATGCACCACTCATAAGGCTCTTTACTCAAACTTCCCTGCTTATCTGGCACAAACACTAGTTATATCTGGAGGAAGCAGGAACTCCAGGTCCGCCAGAAACCTCTTACTCCAACCCGCCTTCCACAAGGAAAAAAGAACCTATAATAGCGCATTCACTGGGGCAGCCCCTAGAATCTGGAACTCCTTCCCACCCAACATCAGAAGAATCCCCTCTCTCGCACTTTTCAAGAAGGAGGCCAAATCCTTCCTCATGGGTAAATTCCTCGTCTAATTGCCTGACATACCTGACCATAAGTCTGTTGTTCCTCAGATTAGTGCTTCTTCTCGCAGAGAACATTCGAGTTCCTCATTTTTACTTTTACTGTTTACTATGTTATTCCTATTTTTTATTGCCGACTTTAAATATGATTACATTTGTACTGTGCATCACTAGCATTCCCATGTTCCTTCCACCCCGGCACATCGCCATCCCCCTGTACAGTTCTGTATGTATCTCATTGCAGCTTAATGTTGTTTGTACTCCTCTGTATATCCTGTAAAGCGCTCTGATACCCTCACGTGTCAAGTTCGCGCTCTATAAAACACTATAAATAAATAAATAAATAAATAAATGAATAAAATGTCTGAGATGCATAATGACCTCCAGGAGAAGAAATTTGCAGTCAGGAGGCTGCAGGGTGCGTTGTTGCGAAATGATTTCCGTACACTGCCAGTGTGAGAGTCTGCAGCAGCTTTCTGTGGCCAACCAGTGTCTGGCTCGCTCATCCCTGCAACATCTCTAGGGTGGAGGGTCACTGAGACAACTTAACTACTGCTAAAGTGTACCCTGGTAAACCCAACTTATTGTTTCTGTCCTCCCACCAGTCATACACATGGGTTGCTCTGCTGCTCTGAGTCTAAAACCACCACCAACATGAAGTGTAAATAATGCCATTCAGTTTGCCTTTCATCACAGACACAAATTTCACCATATCCATATTTTCCTACTTACTGTGGACTTTGATTTCTGCACTCTTGCTCCAAACAAATATTGGTTCTGCCTCAATTTTAGAAATTGGGTTGGTAGGCAAATTGAGAGTCCATAGAAACCAAACTTATTCTTCCATCTTTTCCCAATTTGAAGATAGAAGGCAGCCCCACTGCTAACCTATGGGAGAGATAGGCCTTGCTGTAGTGAAAAATGAATTGAGCATTTTTTCACTACCAGGACATGTAAAACTCCAAAGAACTTCTCCTTCCCTTTAAATACACTGCACCCTGCCAATGAGGCTACCTAGGGCCAACCTTAAGGGTGAGCTAGATGTAATCAAAGGGAAGGTTTGGGCCTGGCAAGTGGGTGAACTTTCCAGGTCAAAATGGCAGTTTAACATGGCACACACAGGTCTGCAGTGGAAGGCGTGAGACATATTTTACAAGCCTACTCATGTGAATGGCACAATCAGTGCTGCAGACCCAATAGTAGTATTTCATTTACAGTCCCTGGGAATACATAGTGCACTGTAATATGGGATTATCACTAAATCGACCTGCCACCAAAGACGCTCAAGAGTAGGGCACTCTTTTTGTGCCATGCAGATCTCCATCTGCTGCCAATGGGTCAGGGCAGGCAGGCTCCCCATTTCTGCCACTTCCTCCCCTGTAGGTTCTGGGGTGTCCCCCTAAGGCCAGTCTCTTCACGGACAGTGGAAATTTCAGGAACCGTTTTCTCGTGCCCCTTGCCCTTCCTCTTCTTAGAACCTTGGCCCCTCTTTCAGGGTCCAGTTTGTTCTGATCACCCTCACGTGCTGCCATAGGCCTGGTGGTCAGGCACACCCACTCCTCCTTCCAGGTGGTATGCTCCAGGTCATTGCCCAGCAGACAATCCACAGGCATGGCGGACTCACAGCTACCCTCAAGGAACCTGAGACACCCACCCCTCCCCCTAAACATTGACTCTCTAGGTTGTCTACAGCAACAACTTGCTGGACCATATCTGGGACTACCTGCTCTGAAGACACCAGATGACACCGGACTGTTGTCATGCTGGCTTCTGTGTCTCTCAAAGCTTCTACCCTATGCCCATTAATGGTAACCCACTGTGCCTAAACGTCCTAGTATTGTCAGCGCATGAGGGTTCTCCATACCATTTCACTATCACGCCATCACTAGCTGGGACCAACTTCTCCCCAAGCGCTACACTAGCAATCCCCAGTGACTGCCCACTGATGGGCGGCTGTATCCGCTAAGGACACTTGGGATACCCCTTGAAGTGTCCTTCCTGATTACATTCAAAACATGTCAGGGGTCCCTTCCCTGCAGGCTTACATTTTCTTTTCAGTAGGGTGTTGGGAAACCTGACCCTGGGAACTAGTTTGGGGCCCTGTGATAACTCCTTACGTTTGTTTTTGTCTGCTCCTCCTTCTTCTGCTGGGGACCCTGCCCACCCTTGGCTTGATCTCCCCCAGATGCATTCTTGTGGACCCTGGTCCTGACCCATCAGTCCGTCTCCATAGCAAGCTCTCAGGGTCATTGAGCTTGCTATCAATCAAGTGTTGGTGTAGGTTTCAATCAATCAATCAAGCATTTGAACAGCGCACTACTCACCCGCGAGGGTCTACAGGTGCTAAGGGGGGTGGGGGGGACTGCTACTGTTCGAACAGCCAGGTCTTGAGAAGTCTCCTGAAGGTCAGCAGGTCCTGGGTCTTTCGCAGGTGGATGGGGAGGGTGTTCTATGTCTTGGCGGCGAGGTGTGAGAAAGATCTGCTGTCGGCGGTCGTTCTGTGGATGTACGGAACGGTGACGAGGGCGAGGTCAGTGGAGAGAAGCTGGTGGTTGGGAGTGTAGAAGGTGAGTCGTTTGGTGAGGTGTGTTGGTCTGGCGTCGTGGAATGCTTTGTGCGTGTGGGTGAGGATCTTGCAGGTGATCCTCTTGTTGATGGGGAGCCAGTCCAGGTCTCTCATGTGGGCAGTGATGTGGTGATGGCGGGGGATGTCGAGGACGAGGCGTGCCGAGGCGTTCTGAGTGTGTTGAAGTCTTTTCTGGAGTTTGGCCGTGGTTCCTGCATAGAGGGCGTTGCTGTAGTCCAGCCTGCTGGTGACGAGGGCCTGAGTGACAGTCCTTCTGGTTCTGGTGGGGATCCATCTGTAGATCTTGTGAAGCATGCGGAGGGTGTTGAAGCAGGAGGAGGAGATGCCGTTGAATTGCTGGGTCATTGACAGTGATGAGTCCAGGATGAACCCGAGGTTGCGTGCGTGGTCTGTGGGAGTCGTTGCCGCTCCCAGCGAGGCAGGCCACCAGGAGTCGTCCCAGGCAGAGGGGGTGGATCCAAGGATGAGGACCTCCATCTGGTCTGAGTTTAGTTTCAGGTGACTGTTCTTCATCCCTTCGGCGACGGCCTTCATTCCTTTGTTGAAGTTGGTTTTGGCGGTGGCGGGGTCCTTGGTGAGGGAGAGGATCAGCTGGGTGTCGTCGGCATAGGAGACGATGTTGAGGTCGTGCGATCGGACGATGTTGGTGAGCAGGGCCATGTAGACGTTGAAAAGGGTCAGGCTGAGGGATGATCCTTGGGGTACTCCGCAGGTGATATTGGTGGCTTCGGATCGGAATGGAGGGAGGCGGACTCTCTGGGTTCTGTCGGTGAGGAAGGGGGTGATCCAGTCCAGGGCTTTGTCGCGGATCCCTGCGTTGAGGAGGTGTGTGCATAGGGTGTGGTAGCAGACGGTGTTGAAGGCGGCCGAGAGGTCTAGGAAGATGAGGGCCGCGGTTTCACCATTGTCCACCAGGGTCCTGATGTCGGCGATGAGGGTTGTTTCAGTGCTGTGGTTGCTGGATTGGGACGAGTCCAGGGTAAAACAAAGACAAAACATGCTCTTGTGAAATCAAATTTAGCAGCCTCTGATTATCTGTCACATCACTGCCCTTCACCCAACCACCAAGTGCCTTGCAAAAAGACTCAACACAATCCACCCAATTCTGTAGGGTAAGCTTCACATTGTCCCTAAACTTCTGCATGTACTTCTCTGAAGTCAAACCATGTTTCCTGGTAAGGGACTCCTTCATGGCATAATACCTCATCCAGTCACCTCCTATAGGGCGAGTAAGGTGTCCCTCTCTTTAGTTGGGATATGCTTCTACAAAATTAACCCTCAATACAAACTCACAGATCTTGTGCATTAGCAAAGCTATCTCGTAGGCTTCACACCACTGATCTATGTCGTCTACCACTCCATATTCAGTCCATATATATGTGTACTCTCTTCTCAGAGGACACTGAGGATATGCTGCCACCATCTCTGCTGGCCAGAGCCCTCTTGGCTTGCAAATCCAGCTTGCTCAAGCTCAGCCCCTGAGCTAAAATCATTTTCTTCATCATGGCCAATTTACTTTTATCCATATACAAGTCGGTGAACTTGTCAGGTCGAAATGGCAGTTTAAAACTGCACACACATGCTTTGCAGTGGCAGGCCTGAGACATGTTTTAACTGGCTACTCGTGGGTGGCACAATCAGTGCTGCAAGCTCCCCAGTATTATTTAATTTACAGGCCCTGAGCACATATAGTGCTGTACCAGGGACTTATCAGTAAATCAAATATGCCAACCATGGAGAAAACCAATGCTATTACATTTTAGACACAGAACACATGCTCTTTAGCACTGGTCTGCAGCGAAAAAGTGCACAGAGTCCTAAAGCCAGCAAAAACTAAGTTTAGCACACAGTCAAAAACGGAGATCAGAAGGCAAGAAATTAGGGGGAAATCACGCCAAATTATGCCAAGTCTAACACTCACAAAGACCTTGAACATTACTTCCACCTCATTCTCTAAGAAAATCAACACTCCCAAAACCCCTCATGTTATTGCAAAGTTATAAATAAAAGCACCTAATTTAAAACTTAAATTGGTGTTGTCTACTTTTTATGACACTTACCAAGCCATGCAAAGTAAGGCTTACCTTGTTGTAACTGTCAGACATCTGCATATTGGCTGTCATCTATGAAGTATTGACTGGCCCATTGTTAATGTGTGTTGCAATAAACTAGCTACAGCAGCAAACCTGTTGTGGTATCCTTCTCTATGTTTGCTTCTGCATCTTACCCTTACTAGAATGTTATTCATGGAATGTGATGATGTAGTCATGTGATGGTTCTAATCTGAACAAGACTGTGTCAGTTGCTGCCTACCTATCTCTGCTGTGGATGAGATCCTTTCTTCCTTTGATAAGAATAAAGAAACCTGTTTATCCAAACCTTCAAATGAGATGTACTTCTTCACATTGGCGACGAGGATGGGATAGAAAGAAGATTCCCTACTACAAACAACAACTTTATCTTAAAAAAAAAAAGTTAGCTGCCACTTGCAAGTTTGATGGTACCTTAGAGGAAAGACTGCGTGACCAATTCATGCTAGGATGTTGTCTAAAAAAAAATTAAGGACGAACTGTGGCAAAAAGATGATCCTAACTTAGACGAAGTTATTGCTATAGCCAAAAGACTAGAAAACTCGAATGCATGTGTGAAAGTTTTTAAAAAACAGAAGGAGATCTCGGAAGAGAAGGTTTTTGTGGTTAAAAAAATAAATCTACTGAGAGATCAGTCCCGAGATCAACTTCTAAAACCTCTAAGAAAGTGTACAGTACACCTTCTTCTTCTCATAATTTTTCAAGAGTCTCTACCAATTCAAAGTTAAAGTCTTTCCGATGCAATGCCTTAGATCATTTAGCTAATGATAAGTCATGTCCTGCCTTGTCTTCTAAATGCAATAATTGTGGTAAAGTAGGACATTACTCTAAAGCTTGCAGGTCTCAGGTAATCGGAAAGAAAAAGCAAGTTAAGGAGGTATTAGTTGAGGATGACTCTGACTCTGATTCTGATGAATTACATTGTGAGGAAATTTCTATATTTGATGATGACTATGATCCTGAGTCGGACTGTGGTGAAGTATCTTTATCTGATGGGAAAAAATGTAAGGGTGCTGTTGATATGGTTTACATTGATAATTGTGAAGTCAAGATGTTATTTGACTCCGGGGCAAAGATTACTTTAATTCCGGAAACTTTCTTTGATGAAAATCTGTTTGGTAAAGTAAAAGTTTTTAAACCCGACATAAGGCCATTGGCCTATGGTAGAAAGCCTATAAAAATAGTGGGTTAATTCATTGGTCATATTGACTAAAAGGGACGACTCACTGCAGGTAAAATCTATATCTCATGTAGGGGTGACAGCATCTTAAGCTGGTTTCATCAGGCTGATTTACGTCTTGCCTTATTTCCGGGTGAAGACCCTTGCATTGTGTTAAGAGATATAGTCTCTCACTCTGGGGGGAATCATTCTTCCTTAAAGGATGTGACTCCTTCTACATCCGGCTGTAATAAGATCTCAGTTCAAACATCCTCTGATGTGTGTAAGAATGTTGGGTCGTCAGTTCAGGAATCCTCTGAGGTGTGTAAGAATGTTGGGTCTTTTCCTGATTGGCGTAAGCTATTTGAGAGAGTTTTTAGTGACAAACTTGGTTGTCTTTCTGGGTACGTTCATAACATTGTCTTAAAGACAAATGCTATTCCTGTGGCATGTAAAGTGCGTAATGTTCCTTTGGCCATGCAGGAGCCAATGCGATTAGAATTGGATAAACTTTTAAATGATGGGATTATTGTTAAGACTGAAGCGAGTGAATGGGTTTCGCCAGTTGTCTTAGCTCGTAAACCCTCAGGCGAGATTCGTTTTTGTGTGGACCTCAGGGCTCTCAATAGGGAGGTCGTGGCTGATAGATACCCTCTGCCTAATATCAACACCATGTTGACTCAGTTAGGGGACGCTTGCATGTTCTCCACTCTTGACTTGAGGGCTGCATACCATCAGGTGAGGATTGATGAGACTTCCATGGGTTTCACTACTTTCATCACGCCTTTAGGAACATTTAAGTTTACTCGCCTGCCTTTTGGTTTAATATCTGCAGCCTCTGTTTTTCAGCGAGTGATGGAAGATGTATTGAGAGGTATTACGGGAGTCAAAATTTATCAGGACGACGTACTCGTTTTTGGCTCGTCGCAGGATGAGCATGACTTAAGAGTTAGGTCTGTCTTAGAACGATTTGAAGACAGAGGTTTGACTTTGAGAGAAAATAAGTGTAGATTTAATTTGACTGAGATTGACTATCTAGGTCATTGCTTGACTCCTGATGGTGTCAAACCTAAGGACAAGTTGGTGAAGACCATACATAGCTTGCCTACACCAAAGTCTAGGGAAGAGTTAGTCACCTTTTTAGGTATGGCGGAATATTATAATAAATTCATACCACACTTCGCCAATAAAACTTTCAACATGAGGGCTTTGCTAAAGAAAGGGGTGAAATTTTCTTGGTCTCAGGTTTGTCAAAAGGAGTATGAACTTGTTAAACAAGATCTAAGTCTGGCTCCCTCATTGCGTAGTTTTGATGTTGGCAATAGTTCCATTTTGGTCACAGATGCCAGTTCCCGGGGGTTAGGTGCTGTACTCAAGCAAGTGAGAGATGGAAAAGAGGTTACCATATTGTTCTTATCGAGGTCTTTGGTTGGTCCAGAATTGGCATACTCAGTGATTGAAAAGGAGGCGCTTTGTATCTATTGGGCCATTAAGAAATTGAAGAAGTTCTTGTGGGGTAATGCTTTTGTAGTACACACTGATCATAAACCACTGAAGGAGGTTTTTTATAAGAAGGGTCTAGATGCCATTTCCTCACGTATCTGTAAATTGGTTATTGCTCTTCAAGAGTTTGAGTTTGAAGTGAACTACTTACCGGGGGTGAACAATAAGGTTGCGGATTGTCTCTCTATGTTGGTAGTAGAGCAAAATAACCAGGATGATGAATCATCTGAGGATTCATGGGAGATTGATGAGTTTAAGGTGTGTGAAGTTGTAGAAGGGATTGTTCAGGAGTGTGATTGGAGGGATGCAATATGTACAGATCCCGAGTTACAAGAGGTCTGTAAGTTGGTGAGTGATGGCTGGCCATGTCTCAAGAATCTGAGCGATAGTGCCAAGAGATATTGGAACGTCAGAGATGAGTTATCTTTAAAGGATGGTTTGTTGTGGAGAGGTACTAGACTCATACCACCTGCTTTGATCAGGGAAAAAATTATTCTCTTGGCTCACCAGGGACATCAAGGTATATCCAAAACTAAGGAAAGGATACGTTTGCATTTCTGGTGGCCGGGCATTGACCTTCTTGTGGAACGTATGATTCGTGATTGCTTAGAATGTAACTCCTCTGATAAAGTTTGTAAAACAAGAACGCAACCAATGGTTATTAGGGATGCCCCTGTACGTTGTTGGCAAAATGTTGCTTTGGACATCCTAGGTCCCATTTCTTCAGGGAACAACTCTCAAAGGTATGTCTTGGTCATGGTAGATATGTTCTCTCGTTGGCCAGAGATAAAAATCACTCAAAACATTGAGACTAAAGATGTTGTCAAGTTTTTACGTGAGGTGTTCAGTAGGGAGGGGTTTCCTGAAACCATCCTTACTGATAACGGGGTACAGTTGGTTTCAAAAGAGATGGAGGATTTTTTAGCTAGTAAAGGTGTTAAACACAAGCGTTGTTCACTTTACCATCCGGAAAGTAACGGTATGGTGGAAAGGTTCAACCGGGTCCTTAAAGAATCCATTCAGATCTCTAAAGACCAAGGTTCTGATTGGAAGGATAATCTTATGGAGAGAGTCATGATCTATAGAATTACGCCTCATTCCTCCACAGGTGAGGTACCTTTTGTACTTTTTCGTGGTCGCACTCCGAACACATCTTTATTTCAGACTTGGATGAGGAATTTGGGGGTAGAAACTAGTACTTTTAACAAAGATCCAGTCCTGAAACAAAAGGTGAAATCTGAGCTGCGAAAGGAGAACTTTGATAGCAGACATGCTGTCTCTTCCACCAAGGTTTGTGTTGGTGATCAGGTGAGAGTTCGTCTTCCACTCAGATCCTCAGGTCCTAAGTTTTCCTCTCCTTTTGTTGTTTCAAAGTTGTTTCGTAATGCTGTTAAATTAAATGATGGAAGAATCTGGAATTTGAATCGCATTGCCCCCTTTTTAGGTTCAACTAGGAAGCAAGCTACGAGCAACAATTTGGCCCAAAAATGCCTGCATCCCAAATCTGATGTAGTGTTTCAGGTACCCACCAGGAAAAATGTGCGTTTATGTCGTGTTCCTACTGCTCTAAATGGTTATATTTTGAAATTGTTTTTTGTTTTTTGTGTTTCAGGGGAAGGTGTGTGGTATCCTTCTCTATGTTTGCTTCTGCATCTTACCCTTACTAGAATGTTATTCATGGAATGTGATGATGTAGTCGACTCATGTGATGGTTCTAATCTGAACAAGACTGTGTCAGTTGCTGCCTACCTATCTCTGCTGTGGATGAGATCCTTTCTTCCTTTGATAAGAATAAACAAACCTGTTTATCCAAACCTTCAAATGAGATGTACTTCTTCACACCTGTGTTATGATAATGTCATGTGATGGCACACCAGGCAATGAGAGATGTATGAAATTCCATACATGATGTAGGATACATAAATAGATACTAAGGTAACTGACACAATTGTCCTACTTGCCAATCTAAAACATCTTTACATGATGATTTTCACTGACGTTTGTGTTTAAACATATCATTAGGCAATCAGCGATGAAACCGAGCATGTACATTATAGGGCATATTTACAAGCTCCTTTCACTATAGGTGCATCACTTTCTTTGACCCACTGGTGGCGCAGTGTGGTGCTCCATATTTACAAGGTCATGTAAAGCCACCCTGTGTGGTTTTTCGTGGCCTTGTACATACAGCCCTTTTTCATGCAGCACTTTGCGTGAAAAGGGCGTGCCATGGCGGTTGTGGTGGGTGTTCCCACGCAATACCCATGGATTCTGCTGTATTCTCAGATCTACATTTCGTAAACCTGGGAATGTGTCAAAATCGTACGCCTCCCCCGGGGAGACGTAAGGAGGCGTAAGGAGGCGCAAGGAGGCACAACAAGGAGAAATACTTAGATTTCTCCATGTTTTTTCCTCTTTCTATTCGTGCTGCATTTTGCAGAACACATAGTACCAGGAAAACACCTCAGGTGATTGTTTTTGTGGAGGAAGGTGTCCCTTCCTGCACGAAAACAAGCTCTCCTAAAACGCAGGCACCCTTGCACCAAGGCGCATGGCAGCCAATTGTGCGCCAGTGCAGGGGAAAGCACATGGATGTGACTTATTGTTGTAAATATATCGCATCCCTGTGGTTGGCAAGTGACGCAGCACAGCACAGCAAAATGGCCTGCTGTTCTGCATCACTTTCTTGTAAATGAGGCCCAATGTTTTTTTTGTTGTTCATCATGGCACCATATGTAACAACAAATTCCTTCTTACAGAGCATTCCAAACAAACCTGAAACTGAAATCTCCATCTTCTTGCAGTTAAATAGTCTCAAAAATTATGTCACAAGTTTCTCCTTATTATTATTAAAGTAGTCTTGTTTTACAATGATAGTATTTTAATTTAAACACATTTAGAAATGTTAAATTGAATATAGTACCAGTTTATTGACAAAAATATAATAGATAAGCCTGCACATCATATAATATTGGCAAAAAATATGTCAGTTTGTCCTATACACACTTTATCCTGTGCATATGTTTGGTCAGTTATTCGTGCCAAACAACACCATGAATTATGCACCATGCATTAAAGCACATCTGTATGGAGAAATTAGTGCACAACACACTATTGACAAAAATATAAAGGAAGTTGTCTTTTGAAGATGACATATGCATATAAATAGAAACATAACAATTACAGAAAACCCATGACATTGTTAGCATTTCCTGCAAACAATGTCTGGGTAAAGACTGTGGGCGAAAGCAAATGACCGACGCTAGCAATGAATGTAGTGCTCGCTCAGGACTTGTATGTAATGTGAGAACACAGGCAGCATGTCAAGGAAATCCCTGTGGGTGGAGGAGGAAAGACTAACACCATTGCAGAGATCCACGTGCTGAGACAGAAACATGTGCCCTGTCCAAGTGACCACACCCCTCCAGCTTCTCATGCCGCATCCGCGAACAAGGTCAATCAATGAGTCTGCAGGCGCCATCTCTTGCTGGTCTATAATTCCAATGTCTGCCCAGGGTTCCAACAAACCACACCTGGCTCCCTGGTGATGCTGAAGATCAAGTGGACGCGTGCACCTACGACGGAACACCAACATGACATGTTAGAACAATGACACCACTTTATATCAACATTAAATGCTCATTACATTACCTTTCATCCTTTCAAACCGATCAAACATCTGTTAGTTTAACAGCACTAAAGAATTCATAACATAACAAGTATTTGTAAAGTGCACGTGCACCTAAGGGTATCTTGGTGCGGAATAACAGATGTTTATTGTTACCCAACTTAATGGTACTCATTTTATCGACCTCAGATGGATGAAAGGCTGAGTGGACCCGACGGGATTTGAAGCAGTCACCAAGAGGTCGAACACAGACCCTAGGCATCTCCAGGGGATGGATTAGTCCACTAAGCCACCAGAGCCGGCGTCTGGTACATGAGCTCTCGGTGGTGGAACAGCACTTGTTGTGCACAGTATGTTACTGTATGGCCAAAACAGAAAGGTCCATTATGTGACATAGGTAACAATCATTCGGGAAGCTTGTTATTTGTTGCTGTTGTCAGCAGAGCACGTGCCCCTTCAACATGCACATATCTACGTGGACGCAAAGATCTGTCTTCAGTTACTGCTCTCCTGCAACTTTTCCCCCACTGTCCTCTTCCTTTGGTCCAGGTCCAACATCACCTTCAGGCTGTGGTGGGTGATCATCAGCGAAGATTCAAGGAATCTTCCTCTGTAAGACAATGTTGCTAAGCTTACAGCAGAGTGTGATCATCTTACAGCCCTTGCCAGGAAGAGTGCACCAGTCCTGGAATGTTTTTTGTTCTTGAAAAACTTAATAAAAATAAATTTACAAAAAGATCTAAAATTGTAGGAGAAACTCACCGTATGTTAGTTGTTACACTATAATGCAGTGCGCTGATAGGGTATAACATCACAATCGCTTTGAAAAGTTCAGTGCTGTCAAATAAGGTCAATACACTAGCATAATCCCTACATTCACAGAGTAACTACAGCCAAACGCCTAAAATACAATGGGCCATATTATCAAGACAGGCGATAAAATGATCGCCGTTTTAGCGGCAGAAAACTGCCACTAAAATGGCGATAATGGGCTTGATAATATGCTCTATGGAATTCCAATTGAAGCACATGTTAGATGTCCTTCACATTTAACATGGGCTTCAATTGGAATTCCATAGAGCATATTATCAAGGCCATTATCGCCTGTCTTGATAATATGCCCCAATGTAACTGTATTTAATCTAGGCTTCATCATGCTTTAGGGAGCACAGGCTATGTTGTCTAGAAAAATATTGTTACAATGATAATGGAGCCATGTTTGCATAAACTGAAAGGAACATTTTAACTGTCATGTAGACTGCATTTTAATTTGATTTGGTTCTTTTATCAAGTATATGTTGTCCCTCACACAAAAAAAGGAAATCTGGAGAGCCCTCACCAAAGATGTCTGTCACTCCAAGGGGGTCAACAGTAGCTGTAGAAACCACTGAGACTGTACATCTTCTGGGTAGATCCACCCGCAAAAGAAGTTGTGCCACTCCATACCTTCCTCATGTGGCAAATCTTGGCGGTGTCCTACCTAAAGTTCACTGGAGATGATGGCCAGCGTACAGATATGCAGTGAGGTAACATATAAAGTGACAAATGTACATGTCTATTGTGGTATCATACTGATCATGTTTTGCTCATCATTTTGCTTTGGGTAAATGCTGCATAACCACATAAAAATGTTCAGAATTTCCCCTTCAAAATATTAATCATGACATTGACATAAAAATGTATGTCTATACAATTGATGGGCCATGAGTCCTTTTTTGAGGATGGAACACCAAAAAAATGATGGGTGGATTGGTTGAATTAATCTCAGCCACTGGCAATCCAGTCCATCACTTTTTGGTCCACCATGCCTCAAACAGGAACCAGCCATATGGAAATCAGGCGTGGCCCTGTTCCAAAAGGAACACTTCAGCCTGAACTGCTTGGCCCGGTCTTCTTTGAACGGAAGCACAAGCAAGGCCAGATTGGATTGGCCAGTTTGGCTCTCATTAGCTTGAGTCCACAGCACAGTGAGCAAGAGACCTGTGTCTCGGCATAGTGATTGCAACTAGGCTTTTTGCACTAAGGAAGCCAAAAAGAAGTGATGGGTATGCTGCTTGAGTTAATCTCAACAACTGGTAATTACTCTGTGCCACAATCAAGACCATCCTGTTTCTCTGCCCACCGTACCACCTCAGACAGGAACCAGCCAGATGCAACTTAGCATTGGCTCTAGTCCAGCAGGAACGCTCCAGCCCAATCCGCTGGGCCTGGCCCCCTCTGAATGGGACCATAAACAACCCTAGACAGGTTTTGGCCAATCTTGGCCTTGTCAGAAGGGCGCAGCTCCAGTCCTGCATGACAGTGAGCGCTACCCATCACACCAGAGAGGACCATCCGTGAGGTGGAGATGGCAGATAGAAGAAGTTCACGCTCACCCCCCACTCCTCCCATCAATGCTCTAGACTCTCAATCAGACGGACATTAATTTATGGTGGGATTCAGGGCTTCTACTGATTTATGACGGATCCTCCACCTTCACTAAACCCTAAATAAACTCCTGGGTCCCTAAACAAACTCTTTTAAAGCATGCACTGCTTGAATGAGCCATATTCACATATTCACAGAACACTGAGACACAACGACTTGCATGGACAGACCGATTGAATAACTCAATTGTTGCTGTTCTTGATAAGCTGGTTCTTTACACCCAGTAAGAGACCAGTGAAATGTAAAGAAATGCTCATTGTTTACTTTACAAGTAAGTGAAACTGAATGCCGGAAGCAGGATCTGCAATACACATGAGCAGTAAATTACTAAGTGACTTCTCAAGCTACTAATCAAATATCCCTGCATGCCTAACGGGTGATGTGTAGGGTCAAAGAATAACATTGTACACAAAGATACTTTAATACACCAAATGTACACAAGGGAGTGTTCTCGATTAGCACTGGATCTCTCAAAGTCTAAGTTATGATTCAGGCACATTTTTTTCCACAGAGATTCAAACTACTTATTATGTTATTGCAACAGGATCACTAACCTGATAGCACGAGGCAGGTTTCTGAGTTAAAGACCCAGCTGATGTCACTTCCTGTACACATAGTCTTCCTTTGTCACCGGGTCAGGCTCAGACCCTCATCCACAATGTAAAATATCTGCCTTTCACAATCCTCCCCACCCTCACTTTATAAACCAGTGGTGCGCCATCAGTGAGGGGTCCAGCTGGAACCTCTCCACTGGAATTGTGTTCGATTCTATCCCTCCCTCATTGAAGATCACCATCCAGACACACCTCCCTGCGCAAGAGGACCATGTCACACAGAGACCCCCTTCCTACTTCCATCTAGGCTTCTTTCCCAATTATATCTGCGGATGCACCTATGGTAATGGGAGAAAGATATATTGTCTAGTTATCGCTTGCCATTCATATCAATCGGGCTCATATTTTATTTGTCTTGTTGATTTGTACAGTGCCAATATGTAAGAAAAAGAGGTTAAAACATTATTGCTCCTTTTTGTCTGACAATGAAATTCCTATTAAAGATGACAGTGGTGACGCCATCTTTTGAAAACTTTGATCCAGGCAACCATTTTCCACTTGTCAATATTTACAAATGGTAGTGGTGGTCTTATTGGCAACACATCACTCTCTTTGTGCATCATATATAAACATCTCAGTATTGGTGCCCCTCAAGGTTAAAGAATTTTTTGTTTGACACATTCGGAACTGCTTACTACAGGGGCATATCATAGCCCTACATTCCTTGCTTATTAATCTACAATACTTTAGTGGAGCTAATTGAAAATATGGGGCGCAATTTTTGTTCTAGAAAAGAATACTATTATACATAAGGATGGACGATTCCCAACTAGAAGACTGAACTATTCATATACAACGTTTTGGATTGGATTGATTTCACTATTTATTGAAACCTTGAAAAAGTTTATTTGAAACGAAACACGTGTCAGCTGCCGGTTCAACGTTTGAAAGGAGGATCATTGTATCAAGCTTTCCATCTTTGGAATACAATGTTACTGCTTTTAAATATATGACTTAAAACGTTGTTCCATATGTATATTAAATTGATACAGCAAGTGAAAAACGTTTTGTTTTGCTGTTGCTTCAAATTGACTTGTATGGTAAATTTTATGAATCAACACTAAATTGACTAGAGTGCCGAGGTCTATGTACATGTTTTGACATTTCCCACTTGTCTTGGCCAACTAAACCCGCAGAAGGAATGGTGATGGAACGTTTGCATCCTCTTCTGTTGAGAAAGGTGTTGTTGGACCAAACTGCTGGACTCCTTCCATACAGATTTTAAACTTGGAAGTGGAACAGAGTTATGTTATAAGTTATGTTATGTTATGTTATAAAAATTTATTACGCGCACAGCTGCTCCAGCAAAGGAGCGTCCTGGCGCTTGACAAGGTGACTAACACAACACAGCTAAAAAGGCAACAGACTAGTAAACAAGCGGGCTCAAGGGAATAAGAAAGTCTTGATGGCCCTACGGAATAAAAAGAGATTATCCAGCGCACGTATCTTTAAAGGAAGGGAGTTCCACAGGGCCGCAGCCCGAACTCGAAATGAGCGGCCTCCCGCTCGGCTAAGCTTATACCGAGGGACCACTGCTAGATCCTGACCTATGGATCTCAGAGGGCGGGCAGGGACATACGGCATCAAGAGATTCATAAGAATCGGGGCGGAAGAGCCCGTAAGAATTTTGGAGGACAGGCAGAGCACTTTAAATTGAATCCTCTGCTTGACTGGAAGCCAGTGGAGGGAACGCAACGGTTTGGCGGCAGAACAGAACCTGGGCAGACCCACCACAGCTCTGGCTGCCGCGTTCTGAACACGTTGCAAACGTGCAAATTCAGCCTGGTTCACCCCTACCAGGAGGGAACTGGCGTAGTCAAGCCGAGAGGCCACCGTCGCCTGCAGCACCAGCTGCCTGGTCGAGGCATCGAAAAATTTCAGGGCTGGTCTTAGTCCTCGCAAGATGCCAAAACAACAGGCGGCAGTTCTCTTAGTATGGGAGACAAAGCTGAGGGTGGGATCTAGCCACACCCCAAGATTTTTTGTCTCCATTACCGGAGTCGGGGTAGGCCCAAGTTCCGGAGGCCACCATATGTCGCCCCATAGTTCCGATTGCTTGCCAATGATCATTATCTCCGTTTTCTTTGCGTTCGGCTGGAGGCAGTTGGAATTCATCCAGCTGGCCAGCGCCCTCAGTCCATTCTGGAACCTAGGGGCATCCAAATCAGAGTCCCCGCTGAGCGTGACCGCCAGCTGAGTGTCGTCAGCATATGAGACCATAGTCAGGCCCCACTGCTTGACGACATCAGCCAATGGCCTCACGTACAGATTAAATAACGTGGGGCTCAGCGAGGACCCCTGAGGAACCCGCTGGGCCAGCGTGTGGAATTTGGACTGATGGGGAGGAATGGCCACGCAAAAGGATCGGTCGGCAAGAAAAGAACGGAACCACTGAAGGGCAGTCCCTATGATCCCAGCTTCTTCCAAGTGCTGGAGAAGGATTTTGTGAGAGACTGTGTCAAAGGTGGCACTGAGATCTAATGAAACGAGCGCCGCCGTTTGACCCGAATCTAACACCAAGCGCAGATGTTCCACCATGGAAAGAAGGGCTGTCTCCGTGCTGTGATCGGCACGGAAACCATTCTGCGTAGGGTCTAAGATATTAGCCCGCAACAGATGGTCAGAAAGGGCTCTGTTCACATGTGCCTCCGCTACTTTCGCCGGCCAAGGGAGCAGCGATATCGGACGGCGGTTCTCAGGTTTAAGAGGATATAAACCAGGCTTCTTCAAGATGGGCGTAACCCCCGCATGCTTCCACTTAGCGGGAACCATACCAGTAGCAAGCGAAAGATTAATCATGGGGCGCACTGGAAGAAAGTCAAAGGATGACAGGTCTCTGAACAGAGCCGGTCTCAGCGGATCTGCCGGGGAGCCAGACTTGGTGTGCTGGGCCAATTGATTAAAACTCTCAGGCCCTAAGCAAGGAAAGGTATGCAGGACCATATTCTGCTCGGGACAGAGGGCCGGTCCAGTATACAATGTGGAAGTAGAAAAGGTACGGTGGATGGCTTGGACCTTCTCAAGAAAGAAGCTCGCCAAGGCCTCACATTGTGCCATCGAACCAGTGTCGTTGATAGGGGCCTTTTTTGCCACCAGGTCTTTAAGAGCCTTAAAAATTGTTTTGGAAGGATTAGAACTATTGCGGAACTCAAGAGCATAAAATGCCGCACAAGCTCGGCAGACCGCGCGGTGGTAGGATTTAATAGTGGCGAGATATGACACTTTTTTGCTAGTGTCATAGGCTTTCCGCCATTCTCTTTCAGCGCGTCTGCACGCACTTTTTAGTGTACGTAAGGAGCCATCATACCAGGGGCTAGGGTCCCTAGCGCTACATTTGCTCATAGTCACCGGGATGAGGGAATCCAGAGCACGGGTGATCCACTCATAAAAAAGATTATAGCCCACTTCCACATTGTCAAACGGGCCGAGTGGGTCTTCAGACAGAGTACGGTAAAAATCCTCTAATCTAAGCTTATTCCAGTGTCGTCTAGGGACGACTCTGGCCATGGGTTTAGAGGGGGGCACATACAGTGGGCACTGGATCCTCACCAAGAAGTGGTCAGTCCAGGCAAGAGGGGTAGAAGTTAAAACCCTGGCCTCTGTAAGGTTGGTAAAAAAAGGGTCCAGAGTATGCCCTCCCACATGAGTGGGGTGAGAGACCAGTTGGTACAATTGAAAGGCCTCCAGGTCCGCCAAAGCACTACTAACAGCAGGAGTGGTCAAGTTCTCAAAATGGAGATTCAAATCCCCTAGAATGGAAAAATTAGCACATCCCACGGCCAGCATACTTATAGCATCTGGAAGAGCCTCCCTAAACGCCACGTCACTACCCGGTGGACGGTAAATCAACATGCCAGAGAAGGAGAACTGGGGGCTGATAGAGATCTGGAAAGAAGCACTTTCGCAGCCCGCAATATTTAAGCCTCTCCAGTCACAAGGGTAGCAGGACCTGACAGCAAGCGCTATTCCCCCTCCTCTAGTTGGGCGATTAAGCGTGTACACCGAATACTCCGGCGGAAAAGCCAGGTTGAGGATAGCTGTATCAGCCTCCTGCAACCAAGTCTCGGTGATACAGAAAATGTCCGGTGACTCATCCTTGATCAGGTCATGAATAGCTTGGTAGTGGTGCACCAATGACCTGACATTCAGGTTCCAAATGCTAAGCTTGCGTAAAGGGCATTTATTCCTAGGTGCTGACAACTTACCCATGGAGCAGGAAAGGGCGGGAGTGCAGAGGGACCACCTACCGCATACACACTGGTAGGGGCCACACAAAGGGCTCACAGGAGCCACATCACAGCTAGAGACCTGCCGTCTAATATATAGTAGATCATCTCTAGAATAGCAGGTCAACGCACTCACCGCAATACAGGCAGGTCGGGAATCAGACATGACCAGCACATCCGGCACGTCCTGACGCAGACGGGCAGGACTCTGGCACGACTCAGGCTAAGCGAGGGCGCGCCCGCTGCGCGATACCGCTGCGCTTGGCGGGGAGCATTAAGTAGGCGTTCCTCACTAGAGCCTGCGCACTAGAGCGCTCACAGATGATGGCGCCTGGACAGACGACACCACTCCAAGATGGCGGAAGAAAAATAACCCTACCCCGGGAACCGGACCCGCTCAAAGCAGCGGTGCGTTCCAATTACACTGCAGGTAAGGGGGGGCCAGAGAGTCCATAGTTAAAAACAAGGTAGAATAACCAAACAATAAAACAAATAGAAAACGGGTGATTAAAATCGGCAATTTCAGCAATGAAAGCGCGGAGCGCTAGGCAGGTTCGAAACCTTGTCAGGGCAGATCCAAAGGCGGCTCGCCTTAAGTAGGCGTCCCTCACTAGAGCCTGCGCACTAGAGCGCTCACAGATGATGGCGCCTGGACAGACGACACCACTCCAAGATGGCGGAAGAAAAATAACCCTACCCCGGGAACCGGACCAGCTCAAAGCAGCGGTGCGTTCCAATTACAGTGCAGGTAAGGGGGGCAGAGAGTCCAAAGTTAAAAACAAGGTAGAATAACCAAACAATAAAACAAATAGAAAACGGGTGATTAAAATCGGCAATTTCAGCAATGAAAGCGCGGAGCGCTAGGCAGGTTCGAAACCTTGTCAGTTGGTGCCATGTTTTATTTTGGGCGACTAAGGGCATTGGTGGGTGGAGGCAATATACGAGTCCTTCTTTTCGGATATTTTAGTAGCATGTATCACCAACATGTGAGGCTGCTGGCCATCCTACAGGAAGGAAGGATTAATTTTTCTGCTCTGCAGCATATTAGATCTTTGCAAGACTGCATAAAGTCTGGTTAAAATTCTCATACGTGACCCAAGAGGCAGGGAGCACAGTTTCAGACCTCCCCTTTGATGCCAGCACCCTAGTACACCGCAGAGTTGCTGACTCAGTGTAACACATAGCAATGACACCTAATCCTTTCCGGAATCCCTACCAGATCATACTAGGCAGCCTATCCCATTTGCCTTTGAGCATGTAAAAACAACAAACCTGACTTTCTGCACTCCTCTAAAATTCAGGCAAGACAGAACTTCACAGAATCAGTAAAGAAGCACAAATCACCAGCCTGAGAGTACTTTTGCCTCTGCCTACATTTTTTCTGAAAAACATAATTGGCTCATTGAGCCCTACAGAGAGTGTATTTTCTGTATCATGGCCCCACTTCACCTCTGTGTGGTTTGAATTTCAAGTCATGTTTTTCACTGACAGCTGCTCTCACAATTACCTTTTCGGGCCTATTTATGTAGGTTTTGCGGCTGCCCTTGTACCACACAAGTGGGTGCAATGGTGACGCAAAGCCTAAGTAGGATTTATCAAGCAACAGAAGACCACCTTGCATGGCCCTGAGTGGCTTGATAAATCCAGAGTAACGGAGCGCAGTGCAAATCACTCTGTTGAGTTGCTCTGCCCTGGGAAGGCATTCCATGGGTAGGTGCATAGGTGTTCCCACACATCCACCCATGGGTTCTGAAGCATTTCCAGATTTATCAATACTGGTAGACCTGGGAATGCACCAGAATTCTAGGCCTTCCCAGGTGAGCCGTAACGAGGAGAAAAATCTTTGTTTCTCCTTGTTAGTTCCTCTTTCTATGTGTGCTGCAGAATGTAGTGTGCATAAAAAAAGGATTATGCCTCACGGGATTGTTTTTGTGCAGGAAGGTGTCCCTTCCTGCATAAAAACAATCCTGCTTGCAGCTCAGACTTCCTTGTACCATGGTACAATGGTGGCTGCGTTGGCATTAGGCAGCACATTGTGAGCCAGCACTGGGAAATCGCAGGAATATGCCCTGTATACTGTTAAGTCAGGTGTGTTCTTGTCCTTCCCCTATTCTGCAGCGCAGTGCAGCGCAGCAAGGTGTCTTGGTTCGCTGTGTGATCTCAATACATATGGCCCTTTGTCTTTCGTGAGCCTGTTGTGAGCAGGCGATTACTGCTCCCACTTCCTGTTCTGCACGGCCAAGATAAGACTGCATTCCGCCATTTTGGAAGCAGATGTTATGAAACTTCTGTAACTATGGACAACATAATAGGTTTCTTGGTAGAGGAAGGGGCCGGCTGTCGCTACAAGTTTTACTCGTAGAAGAAACAGGCAGGTCTCAGAACATTGCAAACCTGTCCAATCCTATTGAATTCCATGAAGAACAATTCAAGATGGCACCATTTGTCAAATTCTGGAATATTTGTACAAGACGACCTGCTCTGCTTTGGTGAAGGAATGCTTTCATCACCAGTTCTATGTTGTACGATGTGCCCTCATTCATGCCTTTGTAGGGCATCTGCACCTACAAAGGAGTTCATGTATGTCCCTACCCCGACGAATGCCCTATTTGAATTCTGCCTTCACAAATATCTGAAGTATCATTGACCGAGAAGAAATTTGCTGTGACTCCCTTTCTTTCATGGGACCTGTTCTGGCAGTTCCGGATTACCAAATAGGCAAAGTAGGCACCGGCCTATGGGCCCTACTCCTTTTAAGGGCCAGGCGACAACGGATCAAAATAATATTGATTTGACCTTGAAAGGAAATTACAATGAAGCTGTCTTAAATTGTTTCCAATTAATTTTTGTTTAATAACCTTAATAAATGTTAATGTGTAATTTTTTGTAATAAAATTGGATTATTACGCCCCTTCGCTGGGGCAGCCGAGCGCTATACAAGCACATATAACATTAACATTAACATTAAAAGTGTTGGTTGGGGAAATTAAAAACGTATTAGGAGATAATTTGTGATGGGGCGGGGGCCCCGAAATTTTGATTTCCCAGGGGCCTCCAGAGGGTTTAATCCTGTATTGGGTTCTAGACACAAATGCAAACTCTGCCTTTCCTCCACCAGGGCACCCCGATGCTTTAAATCATACACGGTCCCCTTAAAGGGCAAGAAACTCCTGAAGAGTATGGTGGTTCCCGAGGGTACTGGTGCTCAAAGATACGTATCATCCCTGTGTTCATTTATCTCTTATCCAACCGTCATATCCAATCAGTACATTTACTATATTTTTCCAGAAGCACATACGAGCAGTTTTCTCATAAGCATACAACTATTTGTTTCTTATTTATGTGCCTTGTGCATGTTGTGTTTGGTTCACCTATTTCTTCAATTGGCCATTAACAGATTCATTGACGGATTTCTACAAACATATTTTATAATGTGGTGTTGGAGAATACGATACCTGGTTGAGCCTCGGGTAAGACTTCACACAGCGCCAAGACACCTTCGGGTAACAAATAGCGCTTAATAAATGTTTATAACATAACATAACTCCATAATCTCACAACATCGCCAGCCATACATTGGATTCACCACCTCTGAAAACTACAATAAGTTTGTAGGATAATGATCAATAAACCGGAGTCTTTGAGAAAGTGAAACTGCTATGAAGAGAGAAATACGCCAGCTATATTGTTGCAAAGAAACCAGGAAAACCACAAATAAAGGATTGCAGGTACGGTGACGACTAGACAAGGAAATGATTAATCAAGGACAATGGAAACCAGGCACATGAATCACCAACGAACAGAAACAAAGCCACAGAGAAAGGGCTGGAATGTGATCTCTTCCTATAAAATATTTGAATAATAGTTACAGAATCGGCTGGGGATGGGAGCAATTCCAGCATTTCACAAGTGCCTTCCTTTAAACCTGAAATCAATGTTGAAACTAAGATGGAAATATGGCAAGCAATGAACACTGGTCTGGGCACGACGGCTCCAGAGGTACAAACTAACAAGACATCAGTTCTACTACACCTGGCTGCACATGACAAAAACTTTCAATGTCACAGAACTTTGACCAAAGAAACCCTACAGCATGATTTTAGGTAGAAACCTCTTTCGTAACAGACAGATTTGGGGTAAAGGTACATAAACTGATGTGTGGATAGTGTGATAGTTCTTTGAAGAACTTGGTGAAGAAAAACCGGGTAGTTCATCAGGTAAGGGTAGATGTCAGCCGTAGAATATGTCTCAACCGATGGCAAAGTTTTAAAAGGAAAGAGTTCTGAGAGTCAACAATAAACAAGACGTGATGCTCTTAAGAGTCTACACACACCAACTCACGTGGTAGCGAGTTCCACAGCGAGGAGTCCACTTAATAACTCTTGGAAGAGAGTGTTCTGCAAGCAATTAATTCTTATGACTTCTAGGTTGAACTAAATTCGTGGCACTGAAGACTGAAAGTCATCCACATCCAGGGGGGTGAATTTAGCTAATGAGTTAGCAGGTACTGCGAACTTAATGAACGGGGGACAAGAGGAAATGCGGTCCAGCAAAGTGGAGGAAATTGAAGACATTTTGTTCATAAAGAAGGGGACCAGTTCATCGTAATTCATCAAAAGTTGTTACTCTCCTAATAACAGAAAACATAGCAGCTGCCACATTGGTAGCACTAAAATTTTACTAGCATAAAATGCGGACTTTGCTTTCTCCTTGGCCATTTGTACATATATAATTGAACTTTGACCATTCCGTTTTCAATGGATTTTTGTTTCCGTAACACCAACTGCACTCAGGCGTGCTGGTAAATCCTCAGAAAACCAACAGCGTACATGAGGTAGGGTGGGCTAGTTTTCCTTTTTCTTTATTTTAGGGACAGGTAGGTCCAGGGTTACGTTCAGTTGGGCATGGTAAATATCTATTAGGTTTTAACAATCTAGAATGTAGGACCCCAGAGGATGAGCCAAGGACCCCTCAACACAAACATTCTTCCATTTGTGAAACTCACCAGGAAGCAATGGATGGAAGCGACCTTCAACGCCCTCTGAGAACATCAGGAAAAGTGGACATCACAATGATCAGACCAGGTATTGGATTTGTCAAATATGGAAGGTGCACCAGGAAATGAAGTCACAGTCTTATGCGTAAGTCCATCAAGTTTCTTTATTTTTTATCATGGTAAAAAATTAGACATCAGCCTACATTTTTTACCATGATGAAAAGTAAAGACACTTGATGGACTTATGCATAAGACTGTGACTTAATTTCCAGGTGCACCTTCCATATTTGACAAATTGTTCTTTTCTTGATTCCAGTAGAGCCCAACTGCGGCAGGCTCCGAAGGCGTTTTGCACAGGATTCTTTACAATTGTATATACAGGGATTGATGTGCTGAACTAGTGGTCAGCCGCTGTGGAGAGTTTGTTTGTATTAAGATCAAGAATTGGAGATGAACAGTAAGACTGGCAAAGAGAATACCAGAGCAGATCATGTCCACCGCATGAGCCAGCCGATGTGTAGGAAGGGGGTTACCGTTACCTTAATCGAATAAGGGAAAAAGATCAGAACATTTGTTAGACATCCGCGCTCCTGGGATGTCAAAATGAGTATTAAAATAACCTAACAAAATAGTGTTAGAGGTATCTGAGGAAACTTGTGAAAGAACTGAGGCCAAGGAAAGCTCAAGTGCTTCAGGACCTCCACGTGGACGTCTGTGCGCTAATACAAACTGAGAGGGTCCCAAGCGCAGGGAGCAGTGGGAGGCCAACTTACCGCATTTTAAGCTGCTCCGATTAAAAAAGCAAGGCCATCGCCTCCTTTCCCTGAACAGTGCATGTTCAACAGAGAATAATTCTGCAGATGATATTTTAAAATATGACTTGCCTTCATCGCCATCTTCAAATGATCCTGCTGGCCATGCCACAGGAAGCAAGGAATCCTGCTACCACTCTGCAGTGTACTGAATCTTTCTTACAAGGCTGCACGTGCCGTCAGCATCACTTACTTTGAATTTTGGGGATTTGGAAATATCATGCATGTCTCGTCTCTTTTTGTTTATGTGTATTAGCCCTTTGACTTCTCCGATTCTGTGGGTTGGTTTCACTTACATGAATTATGCAAACAGCTAATCACTCTGGAGACCAGACTCAGGGAGCTAAATTCCTAGCAATCAAGACATTTATTAGATCTTGGCTATTTGTTACCACTAAAAATATCAATATATCTACTAGGCATAATTACGTTCAGGAGCTTTAACTCTGCCATTCTCAACCATTGGTCTCCTGTAGTGTCATTCATGTGTTGTTTCCGCCCGGCACTGCATACAGCAGGGGACACAGGGTCAACTCACCTAAGCCATTCCCTTAGCTGACAGTGAGTGACAGCATTCTGCTCTTTCACGTTGTGCAAATCTACACACAAAGTAGTCCTTTTCAGTGCCAAGAAATACTGGTGTAAGGTGTATGTTCAAATTGAAAAGAATATTTGTTTTGTTTTTTTGACAATGCCTGTTTGGTTTAGGCGAGGGCACAGTAGCTTCACCAACACAGCTGCTGGGCTGCTGGGCTGCTGGTGTGTCATGTGGCTTTATAAGAAAACTTTCACAAACAAATTAAACACTTGTAAAGCCGAACACTCAGCAGCCAGTGTCAGCCCTATGGCCTTTGCCAATGCTTATTTTCCAGAATTGGAGTTACAAAGTTTGAGGTTTGCAAGGGATTCTGGGTAACAGAACCTGGTAAGAGCTGGGCAAGTCACCCCATCCTGGATTCCCCTGGGTGTCTATGTTTCAAAAAAGTATAGGTTAGCTAGGTTTCCTTAGGTGCCAGCAGAGCTAGGGTTCAAAATCTACAGCTGGGTATTTTGTAAAAAATGGTCAGTTTTCATTTTAAAAATGTGGTGTGTCCACGTTGCGTTATGGGTTGTATCCTGTCGCAGGCACTAGCCTACCCACACAAGTGAGGTACCATTTTTATCGGAAGACTTTGGGGAATGTGGGGTGGGTAGAATTATGTGGATTCATGCTGATTCCAGAACTTTCCATCACAGAAATCTGAGGAAAATGTGTTTTTTTACAACGTTTGAGGTTTGCAAGGGATTCTGGGTAACAGACCCTGGTGAGAGCCAGACAAGTCACCCTATCCTGGGTTTCCCTGGGTGTCTTGTTTTAAAAAATGTATATGGTTGCTAGGTTTCCCTACGTGCTGGTAGAGCTGGGTTCAAAATCTACAGCTATGCACTTTGCAAAAAAAGGGTCAGTTTTCACTGTAACAATGTGGCATGTCCATGTTGCGTTTTGGGCTGGTTCCTGCAACGGGCACTAGGCCTACCCGCACAAGTGAGGTACCATTTTTATAGGGAGATTTAGGGGAATAAAGAATTGTAGAGCAACTGTTATTATCTATTGACTATCGATGCATTTCTGCCTTCCAAATGGAAGACAATGTGTAAAAAAAAAGATACTGTTTCTAAACTCTATATTTTGTTACCATTTCAGAAATACTTTGGTGTCTTTCATACCAATTTTTCACTATTTATATTTTCCCAAATGTATTGCTATATACCCGGTTCACAATAAAAAAAACATTGCAAGACGCTGCTCAGTTATTGGCTTTGGGTTCCTCCGGTACTCAGTGAATCTACAAGTCCTGTATATCCCCACAACCAGAGGGTTCCAGTGGATGTAACGGTATATTGCTTTAAAAAATCTGTCATACTTAGAAGAAATTACAAGTGTCTGTTTTTTTCAACTCATTTTCAATTTTTCCTAATTTCAACTGTTAGATTCTGAATTCAGAATTTAGTCTATTTTGTAGAAATGTATAGCTTTCCAGGATTTATTAATGCTTTCATATCCATTTCTACCATTAACTAGAAGGAGGTTGAAAGCACAAAAATAGCAAAAATAGGTTATGTCCCAGTAAAATGCCAAAACTGTGTAAAAAATGTTGGTTTTCTGACAAAGGTCTGTCAATCCCTGAAAGCTGGGAAGATGGTGATTTCAGCACCACAAACCCTTTGGTGATACCATTTGCAGGGGAAAAAAACAAACGCTTTCATCTGCACAACTTATTTCCTATTTTAAAAAAAAACCTGTATTTTGTATACTTTCTGGGTCCCCTCCAGGGAAATCAACAAACCCTGGGTACTTTTAAAATCCCCATGATGTTGGAAGAAAAGGACGCAAATTTGGCGTGGATACCTTATGTGGTCAAAAAGTTACATGGGCCTAAACACGAACTATCCCAAAAAGCCAAAATAAGGCTGGGGGGGAGGCCTAGCAGCGAAGGGGTTAATATATGGTTTGGTCCCCCCTTGGGATTCAATGTGTATTCTGTGCCAACAGCATGATTTCTATGCTAAGTATTGTGTGCGTTGTGAATATCTCTGGTTAGGAGATATCTAAACGTGTTAGTGAGTATTATATAATAAACACATTTTTTATAAATACCTTATGTGGTTCTTTTTCACTTAATCTATACCTATAAGATTGTATTCTGGTAAAACAAGCTGCTTTACACTCCTCCTGGACTAAGCCTGAGGGCTGCTCTCCACAGCTACCACTTAGAGAGCTTTCTAAGGTTGTCTAAGACCTCCTAAATCACCAGAAGGGTTGTCTGGACTGGTGCAGGGTATACACTTACATAAGTGGACATCATATACCAGGCCAGCCTCTCATAACATGTGTTCTTATTGCCAAATCCATCAATCCTATCAATCAGTGCTGGTTTGGTATCACAAGCCCGAATAGGCTATCGGATTCAATGAAAGTATTTTTCAGCGTTCCCAGCAAAGTTCAGTTTTGTTACTTGTGGTATCCCGTTCTCTCTACTATCAAGGCTTTTTATTGAGGCCATTTCTTGCAATGTGTCATCCATTGATTGGACCTCCACTGGGTGGCCATAAGGCAGTTGCCTGCAGCTGTCTTAATGTAGCATCCACTCTCTAAAATACAGAGTTAGAGCCCACTTGCAGGTTTGTGTGAAAAGCATAAACGGAGTTTATGTTTTACGTGACGCTCACATGAGTCAAATATATTATTAAAACATTCAAAATGCAGATTGTTAAGCATGACACTGCATTTCGTACACACACTGCTCAACTCTGCTGTCAGGGGTGTTGAGTCATCAAAATGCCGGACGAGCAGAAGTGAGATCATCCACAGTGTGATCTCAGATGAGGTCAAAGGGATGACACTTAGCCAATAAGCAGCATCCTATTACTTGCTTGGGTCTGGTCATGGGGTTAAGGAGTGGAAACTAGAAAGGTTAAAAGGGATTTCGAATACTGGTCACATTCTCTTTTTAACTCTGCCATCACGACCCCTGAAACAAAGGGGTTTTCCCCCACAGAATTCGAAGTGGACCTTGCCTGTCTGAGCGCAGTCATAAGAATACTCACGCATGCATGCATATTGCCTGACCACACTTTGAGGAACTTTCATAAAGCAAACTGAGCGTCCTGTGATAACAATAAAGGATACATTGTACTATCGTAAATATAGGTAATATGGATATTAAAATGATAGTAAAAATAAATAAAGCCAGTTAAGTTAAGCTTTGCAACAGTGAATCAAGGAATGGTGACGCCCAGTCATGCACCAGAGTTTTTAAAGGCCATATTCATGCTTTGGGAGTGGAGGGTGTGGTAAATAAATAAATAATACCCTATTTTTGGATGAATAAATGAATAACAGATAGCTCAATAAATAAGAGTCAAGATTCGAGGTAGTAGGAGTTTTTGCAAGTTTAATACAGCAAATACAGGAATAGGATGGCTAGGCCCAGCAGCGCTGCCGGGGTCAGGATCGGGACAAGGGGGAAATAACTTTTTTAATAACAGTGCATGAGCATATATACATAACGCAAACACATAGCATTACATTGCAATAGGCGTAGCAGTGGGTGGAGCAATAGGCGTGACGCGCAGCAGTCGCGAAAGATAAGGGTGAAAAGAGGTGTAACAGGGCGTATACATAGACATGTGATGCGAACGTAACGGAATATGTCATGAATGGGGCGGAAACCATGGAGGGGGCTACCTGAGGAGCCGGGACCTCTAACCTGATGGTGCACGCAAACTGGCAATGACGTGTTACTAGAAGAAGCTGGGGGCTATGAACTCTGTGCTAGGAGCAGAGACTGAAGTCTGGAGAGTCAGGGCGACATGTACCTAAACAGTATCTAGTATCTGATGTTTAGAGAACATGTTGATATAAACTAGAAGTCAAGAGGGGAAAGGCTAACTTGATTCTAAGACTGGACCATGCATTATTCTACATGTAGTGCGTGATGAAGAATATTAAATGACCATTAATACAGTATTTCTCTAACGTGGAGACGTGAAGGCTAGACAATGACGGAAACTATCGATGCGATTCAGTAGCTTTAGGAATGTAGAGAAGGAGGACTGAACTGATAACTGGAATCATAACATATTCTTGGCAGACTCAGAGGCAGAGCCAGGGTGAGCCGGGCACTGCGAGGCAGGAAGTAAGTGAAGGGTCGAGGATACAGGTGGGGGCTGTATCGCTCCTCAGCGAGGCTTCAGGAGACAAGAGCTGAATCTGGTGTCCAGGCCCTTTTGAGGCCTAGAAACGGGGACTTTTCAATAGAATAACGTGCACACTGAGAAACGTGGCAACGTAGCTTTACATAGGCCTGATATTCGTAGTATTCACGAGAACTGGAAACTGGCATACTAGAGGTGGACACAACTATAATTGCGTCATTAATCGAACATAGGGAATGCATATGCATATTTAATCATGCACACATAACATATGATGGATGACACGTAGGGACACAGAACATGGCAAAATTTACTTTTCCACATTCCCTCCTTGTCACTACGATTCCATCAGGAAACATCAATATTCATGATACCATCTATCATTTCATACAGTATCATTTGCTCGTCTCGAATTATCCTGGAACGGGATTTAGAACGGGGCTTGGGACTAGGAATACAAGAGGTAGCACAGATGCCGCAAATCGCAGGGCCACATTGTATACAGAGGCAGCAGCTGAATATGATCGCTACTGCAATACCTAGAAAGGACAAGACTTTCCATCCCCAGGCGGAAATTATATTCCAGAACCAACCGGACCATGTCCAGGTGCCTGGATCTTGGTGTAACAGATGGGCAATTTTATGGAGTCTGGTTATAGCTGAATAAACAGACGGCGCGTTATTTGGAATGAAAATGCAGCAACTAGATTCGATGACTCTGCAGGCCCCGCCCCTATCGGCCAGTATGACGTCAAGGACGAGACGATTCTGTAAAACGACAAATCTCATAGCAGATTGCTCTTCGGTTAAGTTACCTAGAGCAGAGGCAGTCTCATTGACTACAGCTTCAAGGGTTCTGGTTAACCTACGGATTAGTTTACTATTCTGGATAGGTCCTATAAAGAAAAAGAAACCTCTGTTGAAATCTGTATACTGTTCTAGGGCAGTTTCAGTATAATCGACAATTGGGGACTCCCTTCTATGTCTAATGTGTACCAGATGTGTGTTTCTATGGTAATCAGGTGGGGCTAGGAAAACTGGTGGCAGTAGGAAGGCAATGTAACAGGTTCCCTCCCAATCGAGGGGCAGACGAACATATGCAGTTTGACCACAAATAAAATAAGAATGACGTGAAGCTTTGAAAATGGATTTCCCACTGTCACTATACTTGACAATAGTAGTACAATCACTATGTCCTACATGTACGGAACCATTATTTCGGACACATAATTCGCCTTTAACTGGTAATACTGAAATAGCAGGTAAGTCTGGAGTAGTATCAGACTGAACATTCAGGACCATGAAATTCGAAGAATAGTTACCTAAATTATACACTTCATTTTCTAGATCTAACCCGGTTCTGTGGGGGAGACCTTGCTTGTCTGGGAAACATGTACTGTTAAGAAAAGACATATCTGTTGAGGATGACGTTAACGTGGACCATGCTCCACACGAACCATTATGTGAAAAAGGATAAGGAAAAAGTGGCAGAACTCCCTTCGGTATCTGGAAAGGGGGGAGTCGACCACACACCCAACAATTAGTGGCATTGCTGGTCTGATGTGAGTAATGTAACATGCGGATGAAAGAATTATTTTTCATAGCGAGGCGGTAAGAGAGTTCATGAGGAGGCAGATCACTAAACGTGTGCTCTACTGTAGCATTAGCAGACTTATTTACATGAAGAACTGGGAAATACAAGAAAAATGCATAACTGGTGCAGGAAATCATAATGCTGAGAAATAATATGAAACATAGAAAAACGATACATCGAATTGAGTTTTGACTAACTCTCTCACTATGGGGGTCTATTTTATACATGTCAGAAACAGTCTAACCGTTTCACCTAGGGGAGGACTTAGACAATCAAACTGGCTGACTTATTTTACTAGACCGGAGTTTCAACTTATACTCCTGTTGCGGAGTTTTCTCTAACAGGGGAGGGTTTGTAGCAATGTCTTTTGCGGGACAGTCCTTGAGAACAATATTTTGGCAATCCTTCAAATCCTGGGAAATGTTCTTTGAGACGGGTTTCAGTCCATAAAACTTCTTCACGTGCGAAAGGTGCACCCAGCCTTTGCGACCTTCCAACTTCACGGCTGTACGGGTGGTGAGGAGGACCTGTCGGGGCTCCTTCCAGCGTGGCTCCAGCGGACTTGAGCGGTCAAAATTGCGGACAAGAACCATGGATCCTGGAACGATTTCATGCGGTGCCACCTCGGTATTGTCTGGAAATGCGGCGGCAACCTGTGAACGACAAGAGTTGAGGGCAGACATCAAGGAAGCTAGGTAATCTGTCAGCATATTACTTGAAACATCGGTAATACTTCGGGGTCTAGGAGTACCCCACATGTTAGGGGGGCGGCCGAAAACGACCTCATACGGGGACAGACCTGATCTGGAATGTGCGACCATGCGCATATAGAACAGGGCAACTGGCAGAGCTACTAGCCAGTCCACACCTTTCTCTTTACACACTTTAGCGATGCGGATTTTCAGGGTCTGGTTATGTCTCTCCACGAGACCGGCTGCTTCAGGATGGCGTACACAATGGAACTTCCACTGGTACCCTAACAAAAGGGAAACATGCTTCATCAACTCAGATGAGAATGGCTGGCCGTTGTCAGAATATACGACTCTAGGGAGTCCATAACGGGGGAAGAACTCACGAACCAACTGCTTGGCAGTGGTCGCGGCTGTGTAATCTGGGACTGGATATGCTTCTGTCCACCTGGACAAAGCGCATACAACTACAAGGACATACTTGAAACCTCGACATCGTTCCATCTGAATATAATCCATCTGGAGGACTTCAAAAGGGTGGTCAGGTGGCTGGAATCCACCTTGTTCCACCGGGACACTTTTACCTGGATTAAACTGGCAACATATCATACAGGTACGGACTTTTTGCTTGGCTGCAGCTCGTAAATGCTTGTTGAACCAAATGTTCTGGATACTGTCTAACATAGCTTTTTCTCCTAAATGTGCTGGACTATGTGCGGTATTGATAATGACTTGAACCATAGAGTCGGGGAGAAACCATGTGGCTCTACCCTTCGTTAACCATCCTTGATCTGTCTGGACCCCTCCTTGTTCGGACCATTTCTTGATTTCATCGGGAGTAGCATGTAACTGTATGTCTATGACATCTTGTGTAGGGTCTTTAACTGTCATACATGTAATCGGATCTGGAGTGTGTGTCTGTGTCGGATTAACTGGAATGTCTGGAGTCTGTGCTGTAAGCTTGGCTGTGCGATCTGCTAAATCGTTACCTTGAGAAATGGTGTCAGTAACTTTCGTATGTGCTTTGCACTTCATGATAGCGATAGATGTCGGTAAATGTATGGCATCTAACAGAGCTTGAATAAGGAGACCATGCTGAATCTTGGTTCCATGAGAAGTCATGAAACCTCTCTCCTGCCAGAGCACTCCGAAGTCGTGTACAACTCCAAATGCGTAGCGTGAATCTGTGTAAACATTAACTTTCAAGTTCTTGGCGTGTATACAGGCTTGTGTCAGAGCAACTAGCTCTGCTGCTTGAGCGGACAGGGTGTCAATACGGTGTGTTTTAATAACTTCAGTGTCAGTAGTCACTGCATACGCGGCGACTAGTTCTCCTGTACTTGTTCTCATACATGAACCATCCACATAAAGTGTCAGGTCGGGGTCTGGTAACGGAGTATCTGTCAGATCTTGTCTTGGCTTTGTCGTAATGTTAACTACTTCCACACAGTCATGTGTGGCAGAATTCGAAGTAACTGATGGTAACAATGTAGCAGGATTTAAAATGTTGCAGCGTCTGATTTCTATGTGTGGCTGGAACAGTGTCAATTCATAACCTGTTAAACGTGCAATTGTCAAGTGCTGAGTCTGTGTTCGGTTTAAAAGAACTTCCACGGAGTGTGGAACTTGTACTGTCAAGGAATGTCCTAATACTATGGAATCACTTTGTCTGATAGCTAGTGCTGTGGCTGCAACTGACTTGAGGCACGCAGGCAGAGCCTGGGCTACAGGATCTAATGTGCTCGAAAAATAAGCACAGGGCTTGTATTGTCCTGCTTGATCTTGTGTGAGAACAGATAATGCTGTACCTTCGCGTTCAGTGACGAAAAGTGTAAAAGGCTTACTGTAGTTCGGTGTCGCTAGAACTGGAGCTTGGCATAGGGCTTTCTTTAACTCATTGAAACTAAGTGTATGTTCAGATGTCCAAGGGAGGACAGTCGATACGGCTGCCTCCTGTGTCGTTAACTGTATCAGTGGCTTGGCTAGAAATGCATACTGAGGAATCCATTGTCTGCAGTAAGAAGTAAGGCCGATAAAAGCACGTACCTCCTTCTGGGTCTTGGGCTGAGGAAGACTCGCTATTAACTGGATACGGTCTGGTGTCAACTGCCTACCCCTCTTGGACAGTAAGTGTCCTAAGTAGACCACTTGCTGGACACAGAATTGAAGCTTAGAAGGGGACACCTTGTGCCCCATCTCGGCTAGGAAATACAAGACTGTAAGAGATGCTCGCTCGCAAGCACGTTCAGAACGGGCTGTGATCAGGAGATCATCGACATACTGGAGCAGGGCAGTGTCAGTTGGCATGTGAATGTTGTCTAGTTGTCTCTTAAGTGCTTGACTGTAAATGCTAGGACTTTCTGTGAAACCTTGAGGAGCTCGTGTGAACATATAGCTCCTTCCATGTAAACAGAATCCGAAAAGAAACTGGCTGTCTGGATGAATGGGGACACTGAAAAACGCGTTCTTGAGGTCGATTACAGTAAAGAACGTGGCTTCGGAATCAATGGCTGTCAATAGGGAAGAGATATCTGGAACGACTGGGTACTGAGGAATAATACACTTATTAAGTTCTCGTAGGTCAATCACTAATCGATATACTGGGGGTGCATTTGGATCAGTACGTTTCATGACTGGAATGATCGGAGAATTGCATACATTGGAGTCAGTTTCTACAACCACTCCTTGAGCCATGAGCTCGTCAATAATTTTGGATAAGGCTGCTACAGCCTCAGGTGGCAATCTGTACTGTCTGATTCGTGGTAACACTACACCTGGCTTGAGAGTCACACGATAGGGTGTGATTTGCATATAACCAACATCAGTTGGACCTTGCGCCCATAGATGCTGCGGGACATTAGACAATCTGGGATCAAAATCTCGTAATACATAGTGACCCTTAAAGTCACGTAGGAACAATCGTATTCCCTCTGGGGAACAGCATATAACTGCACCTAACTCTTTCAGTGTTTTAATACCTAATAGATTTTCTGGACATGACTTAGTAAGTAACAGATCAGTAATGCGGGACAATGGACCTACTTCTAGAGTAACTGGCTTTGATATTTCATTTACAATGGGTTTTCCTGAAAATCCAAGGGAAACATTTCTTGAGCCTGAGAGCGGAGCCCCTGGAACTTCGGCGTGACTAATTGTGGTCCTACTTGCCCCTGTATCAATCAAAAACTTTCTATCTTTCCCTAATACTTGACTGTGAACATAGGGACCTTCTTGATCTACAGGTATCTCGATGAGAGGCAAGCCTACCTCCCTCTCTAGGCTGTTTCATGAATACGGTTGATACTCTGGATACTCAGACTGTGCATACTGGTACATCTGCTGTGTAACGTGCTGTGTTGCAGCGATAGGCTGCGGAGCTGTAACTGTCTGTGGCGCATTCTGTGGCTGAGGAGTCTGTGAAACTTGTTCTTGTCTAGGCGGACGTGGTCTTTCTTTAGTCTTACCGGTAGCTATATTATGTTTCAGAACTGCACACTCATTTATAAAATGACCTGGCTGTTTACAATAATTGCAGTTCCCTTTAACGGGAGCTGCAGGATGACTGGCTTGATTCGGACCCCTCTTCTGACTGTCTTGAGGAACAGATTGTGCAACTAGTACTTTCATTTTCGTGTCTTTCATACGTTTTCTCTCGTGTTCTTGTTCTTCCCTGATCCTATTCTGGTGGTATTGGAGCATCTGCAACATCTGGGACGGGGTATTAGCTTGCCAGGTACTTTCGACTTTCAAAACTCGATTTTTAATTTGTGGACTTGAATTCTCGACTAATTTAGTAACAAAAAGGTGAGGGTATGACTCACTACTTGTCTTGAGGCCACTGTTGATGCTAAAACATTTCTCAAATCTAGAATAAAAATCACTAATATCTTCGTCTTGTTTCTGTTTACAGGCTGAGATTGCATCCCAGTCTTCTTTTCTAGTTGTCAATAATCTAGGTAAAACTTGTATTAATAATTCTGGTAATTCTTTACATTTCGCTCCAAGACCGGTACCTGGTACTCGTGCCTTATCTTCAGCTTCTAGAACTGCCCAATCGATCTTTTTCTCTCCCACCTCCCATTCTTTTTCCTTGAGATTTTCATACACCCCTGCGGGCAGCAGAACTTTTAACATTTTAATTATATCTGGATACGTGTATTCTCCCATACGGAGCATGTCTTTTAATTCTCGATGGAACCCTGCTGGATCTTTATCATGACAGGGGATTAATTTCTTCATCTCTAGGAGTTCCATCTTTGTAATCGGAGTGTAAACAAACACTCGTTCTAGTTCGCCACCCGTTCCTCTAACTGGGTGGACTTCTCGTAACGGATTCTGTCTCTCCATGTAAAATGGTTTACTTTCTGGGGGTGAGACATGAACAAAATGCGGATTCAGAAACGTTCTATATTTGTGACGCTGTTCTAGAATGACACTAATTAAGTCGGTACCTAAACCTTTCCATCTATACTGGAGTAACTCGTTCAGGATATCGTGTAACGGACCTGGATCAGAGTGCTGACCCTCATACAATGTAATGAGGTGCTGAATCATATACATACCCGCCAGTCGTTGCTCGGCTGGGGGCATTTTCAGAAACATTTGTGCCACTATTTCGTCTGGAAAAGTGGTAGAATCAGTAATCCATCGGACTGCTGATCGGGCTAGTTCTTGTTCATGCATGGTACTTAACTCACTGTAACCGATTCGTGATTTCAGAATGTGATCGGTAGCTTGAAACACTTGTTCTAGAGAACCTTGTTCTGGTGCTGGATGATGGAAAATAGACTTGTGTTCTAGGCGTAAATGGCGATCTGGAAATCTAGATTTTCCTACATACGCTATTCTGTCGGGATTCTCGTCGTCTAACTCTTCAGGATCAGAGTTACTTTCTTTCTCGCTTACTTGTGCTGCTTTACGCTGTTCGTGTAACTTTATTATTTCTTTACGGATTTCCTTGTACATACTCTCCATAGCACCGACGGTCTTGTGCTTACCCTCGGCTATATTATCACTCCACCTTGTCAGGGTTTTCATTTCAGCCGGATCTTTAGACGGGTAATCTTGTTCTCTTATTAGACAATTGATCAGAAACTTTAATATCATGAGCTGGGTCTCAGCTTTCCTTTGAGACATGGCCTCGCCAATGCTTTCTGGATCATCCCCTGTACGGATGAAGCGATATATTCTGTCTAGATCTTCTTTCATATTCGGTAAGGTGACTAGATACTCGGCCACCTTTCTTACGCGGAATGAATATAAAACCATATTATCCTCGCCTGGGACTGGATCATAGCCGCATTCGGCAAGGGATTTTCTTATTTCTGCTACAGTCTGATGTCTGGGCGTACGCTGTGATGCTTGTATATGTAATTCGGCTGTCGTTAAACGCTTGTGTGGCGGCGGGGTTTGAGGAGTACCTCCCCCTGCGGCCCCTAAACTAGAGTCGTCTACTGAGGCTCTTCGTCCTGGCAGAGTGGGAAATGGAAATGTAGGCTGGACTTGTATGGCGGGCTGGACCGGGGGTACCGTAACAGGTACTCCGGTGTCTGGAGGAGCGGGAAGTGCCTGATTTACAGGGACTGGCGGAGCGCGAACAGGATTTGCATATTCTGGGACTGTGTCGTCCAAATAGGACGAAATAAAAATATCAGCTGCGGTCGGTTTGTGACGTAGCTTGGTCGGAACTAATGGTGGCGGGAAATTACTGGATGCCTCTGGGGTCGCTTTTGGCAAGCCCTCGGCAAGGAGAGGATACATACCCCTAATAAGGGCATGCCTCTGTCTGTTTGACTGTTCGGCTTTGACTTGTTCACCTATCTCGATTAGTTCTTTTTCTTGTGCTCGTTCTAAGGATTCTCTACTTAATTCTGACTTTCTGATTTCTTTTTCGGTTCTTTTATGAGCTTCTTTGCGCCATAACTCGATGGCATCTTTCTGTGACTGTCTGGCTTTCTTTTTCCATAATGCTTCTTCTACTCGCATGATGCACTCGGCATCCCATGTACCCGATACGGGCCATCTATACTTTTCCTCTAACTGTTTGGTATACTCTACCCATAAATCTAGATATAGTATGGCACTTATGCCATGCTTCTGATACATAAAATGACCTGGACTGTCCCTAGGCGGAACCGGAACTGCTGCTTCCAGCAGACCCTTTCTGGTTTTTAACTGACGTAACTTAGAAAACAAAGGCATGACTGGACTATAATCTAGACACAATACAATACACAATGAACACGATACTTATCCCCCATTCATACCACGACATTAAAATACATGAAGAACATTTAAAAATAACAGTTCGGGGGGAGGAGCCAAGATGGCGGAGGAGACAGACGTGTAGTCTCCCGGCTCCGCGAGCCTTTGTCTCCCGCAGATAAATTCTGCTATTCATCCTGTTACTGAGTGGCTGCGGGGGAACGGCGAAAGTGAGCGAAGGCTGTTGCCGTTTTTCCGAGGGCCCTGCCAGCCTCCCAACTGGAGATATCGCCGAGCTGCTTCGGCGGCCGCTCCTGGACATTGAGCTGAAACCCGGACTGACCCGCTAAGATGGCGCCTGCTGCAGCTCCGTGACCCGATCTGGCCGGGGCAATGCTGACGACCTGCCTTGTAACACACAGATGCCTATAGCCATTGGCCCCTCTCACAGGGCTTTCCTTTGACCGCCTGGACTTTGCCCCACCGCTCTGCTGTGGAGGATGCTCAGGTGAGACACGCCGCGCATTCCCCGCATTGCTCTGTGGCCAGCTGACGGTGCCTGCCTCTGACTCGTCCTCGCCCTGGGCCGGTCGAGGGTGTCTCATCCTGTTGTGCCTCCGTTACCAGCTGCCCTGAACTGCACCGGTGACCTGAGACCCTGTTTCGTTTTGCGGACCTTGCCGACTTAACCCCGTGCTTTCCCGGCAGAGGGACAGAAATGGATGGCGCTGTTGTAACGAGGGAAGGCTATGCTATGACCCATAACTGTGCCATCCGGGAAGCTTCTGATCGGTGTGCCGGGGGGCGAGCCGCACATTACGCTGTGGATGAAGTGGAACCATCGCCCGAGCCGACCCGCGGCTCTGTTATGTTAGCGCTTGCCGACCTGAGGGCTGCGTGGTGTGAAAGCTCCTGTTTGCTGGGCAGGATGCTTGACGATGTGATACTCTCAGTGGCGCTTATACCACCGTCTTCTTCCCCACGCAGTACTGATCTGCCTTCATTGGGCTCCAACTGTGCTACGATGTTACCGCCCGAACGCATGGGGGATGTTTCTTTTGGCGACGCTACACTGTTTCCCTTCTTCCTGGATATCAAGACTTCAACCGGGGCAGTGCAACCATGGTTTACGGAGCCGTCTGTGCAGCGACTGTCTTTCCTGCAGATTTGTTACCCGCAGGCTCCGTTACTTTTGTATCTTACTCTGGAATGCCTGTCTGCCCTGAGTTTGATACTCCCTGGAGACAGTGAGACTGAATGCGCTTGGCGGAATCCGTTTTGCCCTTTGATAACTCGATTCTGCCGAGGGCGGCCATCTTGCTCCTTTGTTCTATCTGTGGTGGGCTCTGTCCGGGAGCCATGGCTGGGCGGGCATTTACGATCGGGCCAGGGCTAGGAGTCTCTATGTTCTGAACTGTGTTGGACTGTCTGGTGGAGTCTCGGACTTTGGCGCTTCCTCCGCACGTGCTACAGTAATATCCCTTCCCATCTTGTTTTGTAATTCGATTTTATAGTGATTATTCACGTATGGGGTGGAAGAGTACACTGATGGCTGGGGAGTTCCGGGGGCATTGGACTTGGCCCTCCTCCGGTAATAATAGATCTATCCTTGCTGGGGACTGGGGTTGAAATGTTGTACGTACTGGCTGCATGTATCATATGTATGATGTAGATTGTTTCCCCCGTCTGTCTTTATTATTGCTAGGGGTAGATCTGCTTTACAATCATGGCGTCCTTCGAGATATTGTGACCTTTGTCAATGGCACAGTCGGCACCATATACTGGCTACCCTGATAAATCGCGGGCTATCGGCTCCGCCGCATTCTCCTTGGTTCCTGTCTCCTGATCATGGAAGTTTAATGTGACGTGGGGGCTGTTTGTTTAGGGTAGCGTCCATCTTGCTCTCCTTTGTCTGCGTCCTCATTAAGGCGGCCATTTTGTCCCTTTGTTCCGACTGGGGCGGGCTTCTGCTGGGCGTCATGGTGTAGTGGTCGCTCGCGACCTGATTAGCGCTGGAGATCTCCGGGGGTTCACCTTTGTTAGACTAGCTGGTACGACTTTGAACTCTGCCGCCTCTCTGGCGTATGTAATGGTTGTAGCTCCCCACAATTGTTCTGCTAATGATGTCTATCCTGGTATATTCTCACATGGGGTGGGACTGTGCGTATCCTGCTATTGCCCGTATGGACGGGGTGATCATTCCGGTACTGACTTGGGGACCCGGATGTCTCTGATTCAATTCTCCTTTTGGTAGTGTACTTCTCGATATTATTGTTTCATTCGGTAAAGGGGGCTATACATGGCTGGGGGACCGGGAGTCTTGTTAGTATTAGGGCTCCTCCCCCGTTTCCGTTTCCTTTCCTTTCTCTTTTGGGAGTGGTAGAATAGCTTGTTCTTTTCTTCCTCCCGATACTTCAAGTGTGAACATCTTATTTTCTTATCTTTTCTTCTTTCTCTTCTCTTCTGATTCTATATTTCGGGTTCTTTCCTGGGCGACAGGCACTTTGCCGGGGGGGGGGGTAGGCCGTAGCCTCCGGATTGTTGCAGGGTGGGGGGGTAGATATAGTTTTCCTCTTTTAGTTTCTATGGGCCTTCTTTCTCTAATTTCTGCGCTTTCTTGCTTTGGTTTCTGTTCTGGGTCTGCAATAGGGGTTAGTAGGGAGTGGGCGGCGCTGAGGGTGGTACGTAAAAGTGAACTGCAGCTACTGTTGTTTTGTATGGTACTGCCATATTGACGGAATGTTCTTCCCAATGTTGTTCTTATTGATGCCGCCTGCTTATGTTATGAAGCTAATGTCCGGACTCAGTTCTTCTTGACTCTATTCTTTATTGATTTATATTTCAATCGAAACTTTAGAAATTTAACCTTCAATGCTCCTTCTCCTTGGCGGCATAACTCCATTCGATGTAACTGTTACTAATTGTTGCTATCTTGCCTGATGCCGCTGTAGAACCGCATTGCTCGCACCTGTGCTTAAAAGTCCCGTGGCCGGCCTGATGGTTGTAGGCCCGTATTTGTTCTCTTTTCGTGCACAATAAAGGTTTTCAAAAAAAAAAAAAAATAAATAACAGTTCGAACAGAATACTACCTGGAATACGGAACACAGAATACATGAATTTCCTCGAGAACAGAACTGACTGGAACAGAAACTAGGTGCACTGCTGAAACAGTACGAAACTTACCGGTCTCATAAAGAGACACGTCAGGACCCGCATCCACCGAAGTGGACACTTCGTTTGTGGGTCTGTGTACCACCAACCCACGGACCAGAGTCAATTAAATTGACCCTGTCTAGATACTACCCCAGTAACGGTACTCACCGGGCAGCAAGAACGGAAGGCCTCAGACTGGACGGGACTGCTTGGACGCCGGACGGACGAACTTCGGACTTCTGTTACAGGTGGGCCTCCGGATACCTCGGACCTTGGACTCTCGGCTTGGGCTCTGGTCGGGACTCGCCGCGTTCCTCCACCGTCTCGTCTGGATGCTGGACCGCCTCCTCCGTCTCCTCCGTGGGCCTGAGGGATACTTGAAGCAGAAATATCTGCCGGTGCGCAGAAGAGTTCCGTCACGACTGCAGAGGGTCAGGGGGTCGGCGTGGCTTCACCGACGCGTGGGGAAAGGGCAGGTCCCTGTTCGGGCGCCATTATGTGGTAAATAAATAAATAATACCTATTTTTGGATGAATAAATGAATAACAGATAGCTCAATAAATAAGAGTCAAGATTCGAGGTAGTAGGAGTTTTTGCAAGTTTAATACAGCAAATACAGGAATAGGATGGCTAGGCCCAGCAGCGCTGCCGGGGTCAGGATCGGGACAAGGGGGAAATAACTTTTTTAATAACAGTGCATGAGCATATATACATAACGCAAACACATAGCATTACATTGCAATAGGCGTAGCAGTGGGTGGAGCAATAGGCGTGACGCGCAGCAGTCGCGAAAGATAAGGGTGAAAAGAGGTGTAACAGGGCGTATACATAGACATGTGATGCGAACGTAACGGAATATGTCATGAATGGGGCGGAAACCATGGAGGGGGCTACCTGAGGAGCCGGGACCTCTAACCTGATGGTGCACGCAAACTGGCAATGACTTGTTACTAGAAGAAGCTGGGGGCTATGAACTCTGTGCTAGGAGCAGAGACTGAAGTCTGGAGAGTCAGGGCGACATGTACCTAAACAGTATCTAGTATCTGATGTTTAGAGAACATGTTGATATAAACTAGAAGTCAAGAGGGGAAAGGCTAACTTGATTCTAAGACTGGACCATGCATTATTCTACATGTAGTGCGTGATGAAGAATATTAAATGACCATTAATACAGTATTTCTCTAACGTGGAGACGTGAAGGCTAGACAATGACGGAAACTATCGATGCGATTCAGTAGCTTTAGGAATGTAGAGAAGGAGGACTGAACTGATAACTGGAATCATAACATATTCTTGGCAGACTCAGAGGCAGAGCCAGGGTGAGCCGGGCACTGCGAGGCAGGAAGTAAGTGAAGGGTCGAGGATACAGGTGGGGGCTGTATCGCTCCTCAGCGAGGCTTCAGGAGACAGGAGCTGAATCTGGTGTCCAGGCCCTTTTGAGGCCTAGAAACGGGGACTTTTCAATAGAATAACGTGCACACTGAGAAACGTGGCAACGTAGCTTTACATAGGCCTGATATTCGTAGTATTCACGAGAACTGGAAACTGGCATACTAGAGGTGGACACAACTATAATTGCGTCAATAATCGAACATAGGGAATGCATATGCATATTTAATCATGCACACATAACATATGATGGATGACACGTAGGGACACAGAACATGGCAAAATTTACTTTTCCACAAGGGAGGAAAAACGGACACCGACCAAAATATGTTACCGAGAGTATCAAGTACTCATTTTTGCTGGCACCGAGAATAGTACAAAAGTCATCCCATGGACAGATATCAGCAGAGATGGGGTGGGACCTACATCTCAAGAAGAAGCAGAGGTCCAGCAAAGTATACAAAGGACAGGACAACATCACTTGCCCATGGATTGATACTTTACATACCCATAGGATTTTATCACACAACCGGAAGCTCCTATTATGCATTATTTTCTTACATTTAATGCAATAGCAGCAAAGATACAACATACTACAGTTGACAAGAAACATTGCGAAAATAACTACATGATGATGTTACAAGCCGCCTACCATTCAATAGTGACCACCACTGTCCTTTCTGCACTCCTAAAGCCCCCCAGGATCACAGAGAAGGCATCTAGAGAGTCACATTGTGTCAGGTAGAGGAAAAAAGCAGAGCCCAGTTGCCACTGGTCAGCTGGGTGCTTCCAAGAAAAGACCTTTTGTAGCTTGGTGTATTCCTGTAGCTTGACTTTTGGAGTCCAATTCTTTGTACAGGGCACAAAACAGAGGAGGTCCAGTCCTTCAGGACTCCTCTGACATCACTGACAACACTTCCAATCCTCTCTGATCTTCCAGAGGTCCAGAAATTGTCTGGAGTGGATACCTGGAGATGCCACATTTAGGGCTAGCTCTAGAGGCATGCCCTAACCAATACAGTAAAATTCCTAAGGCCAACCCTACCCACTTTGGTCATGTTCAAGATAGCAAATGTCTTCAGCCACATTAAACGTGGCTCTGAGGGCTGTGTGTGTGTGTGGGCAATGTACTATCATAGACTTAGTGTCCGCACACATCTATCACTAAGCCCAATTTGAGGCATCCATTTTACCCAGAACAAACCCAGAGACAGACATCTGGTAGGACAAAATCAGAGTTTTTCAGAAACCGAAAGTGGATCAATAAGAATTATTTTTGCATCTTGTTCTCTTCATTTTCAAGAGTCCCCAAAGTGTTATCTGTGAGCCCAGCAGACCTGTCAAACAGGATTTTAAACTTTAGCAGGATATGACACTGACGAGTAAAAGAAGATGCCCATTTCATTCAATCTGCATATTCTGTAGGGTTCACTTGCGTCATCTCTACCCATTCAGATCAGCCTATTGTTTGCTCCTGGTAAGAATTTCACATCTAGTACATGCTACTTACTGGCTAGAGAGTGAAAAGGGACCATGGACCAGGCTTGGTAGGTTACTGGTTTCTTTTATAAGACTGTACAAACGCGACCGTCTTCAACTGCCATACACTACATAACTGACAGCTGACAGCACTGAGCTCCTGAGGCGGAAAGTCGGGAGCGAAACTCATTTTAACTTGTATTTTTAAAAATTTGTACTTGAAAGTCACTTGTATTTGTTTGCCACTACCTACCCACTTCGCTTCCTCAGGTCTGGTCACGCAGCGGATTTAGCGCTGCCGCGGCCCCTCAAACAAAACATCTCTTGCCGCCATCCCGGCGAGCCCAGAGGCCACGCCCCTTTTCAGAGGCCACGCCCCCCGGCCGCCGCCCTTCATATAGACGCTGATTGCAAGCGCCCAAGACCTGACAGCACTGAGCTCCTGAGGCGGAAAGCCGGGAGCGAGACTCGTTTTAACTTGTATTTTAAAAAATTTGTACTTGAAAGTCACTTGTATTTGTTTGCCACTACCTACCCACTTCGCTTCCTCAGTTCTGGTCACGCAGCGGATTTAGCGCTGCCGCGGCCCCTCAAACAAAACATCTCTTGCCGCCATCCCGGCGAGCCCGAAGGCCACGCCCCTTTTTCAGAGGCCACGCCCCCCGGCCGCCGCCCTTCATATAGACGCTGATTGCAAGCGCCCAAGGCCTGACAGCACTGAGCTCCTGAAGCGGAAAGCCGGGAGCGAGACTCGTTTTAACTTGTATTTTTAAAAATTTTTACTTGAAAGTCACTTGTATTTGTTTGCCACTACCTACCCACTTCGCTTCCTCAGTTCTGGTCACGCAGCGGATTTAGCGCTGCCGCGGCCCCTCAAACAAAACATCTCTTGCCGCCATCCCGGCGAGCCCAGAGGCCACGCCCCTTTTCAGAGGCCACGCCCCCCCGGCCGCCGCATAACCTGTCCATAAATCATGTGCATCTTCTGGACGCGTAGCGGACGAGCGCAGCGGACGTGCCGTATGTGCGCCGAAGGCGCGCCAAAGGTAAGCCTGTCTGCGCCCGTCCGCGGCCGACCGGGCCTAGGGGCTCCCCATCATGCCGAGACTGTTCAATATTCATCTGCACAGCTTTACAATCTCCAGGGACCATGGCCTTTGGATGACTCTGTGACTTTGCATATTGGCAAACTGGGATTGACGGCTCCGTGCCCTCTCCCCTCCCTCCCGCTCTTATCCTCCCTCCCTCCTCTTCCCCCTGATCCTCCTCCCGTCCCCCCCACCCCCCCTGTGCCTACCACCCTATCCGTTTATTATCTCAACACCAGGTCAGCAGTTAAGCACTGCCATGAACTGTTTGTGTTATTGGACCTACACAAACCAGACCTCTTATTTCTCACAGAGACTTGGTTCGGCGACCACTCCCTTCCCTCCTTGCTAGCTACCCTTCCCGCTGCATACTACGCTCTGCGCACCGACCGTCCGTCCGGCAAATCAGGAGGTGGCGTCGCCCTGATCGCCCGTAGAGAATTCTCTTTTCAGTCCTTAACCTTTTCCTCCATTGGATCATCTGACTTTTTAGTCGTCCGTTCACCGCCATTTAGAGTCCCGCTTACCTGCTTGCTCATGTACCGTCCCCCCCAGCCCTCTCAACTTTTTCTCCCCGGGTTCCAAGATCTAGTGGCCACCCTTGCGGTCAATAACTCCTCCATATTGGTTTTAGGAGATTTTAACTTCTGGCCCTCTGACCCCGCAGAATGCTCAACCTCTAAAGAATTCTCAGATACCCTTCGTTCCCTTAAGTTCGACTCCCACGTTCACTCCCCCACTCACAATCAGGGTCACATCCTTGATCAGATTTGGTCTCTCAACTGCCCTATAGCTTCCCTGTCTATCTCCCCTAGCACTTGGTCTGATCACTTCCTGATATCCTTCTCCCTGCACTTTAACCCAGCCACCAAGCCTCTTCTTCCCAGAAACACCTGGGCGCGCTCTTGGAGCCAGGTGGATGTGGCCGCTCTGTCCGCCACACTCTCCGCACAAGCCGACTCTATAAATTCCTGGCTCCTGTTGGGCTGCGATCCTGTCGCCCCCCCACAGGCGGGTGTCCTCCAGACGTCTGAATGACGCAAATCGCTGGTTCAATGAGGAACTCAAGGCCCTAAAACTCTCAGTACGCCATGCTGAGCGGGCCTGGAGGCGTGATTACTGCCCAAACCTCAAAACCCAGTACTCCGCTCTCCTGTCCCAATATAAAAAAGCAATTCTGGCCACGAAGACTGCCTACTTCTCCTCAAAAATTCTGGCTGCCGAAAATCAGACTAGAGAAATCTTCTCTATTGTACACGATCTTGCCTACTCCGACAGAGCCACCCTCAAACCCTCTCCCTCCCAGGATTTATGCGACTCCCTTAACACCTACTTCCTAGATAAAATTTCTAACATCAAAGCAAACATCCCTCCCCCCTTTCTTTTGTCGACCCCAGTGTCCGTTAGTCGAGGCACGCCTCGAATCTCTCCCCCTATTGACAGAGGAGGCCTTTCTCTCCCTCCTCCCTATGGTCAAATCAGGCTCACCTCTGGACCCCTGTCCCCCTCACATCCTTAGACATATCTACTCTGCCTGTGTGCAGCCCCCTCTCAAACTTCTCAACAGTTCACTGTCCCAGGGCATTGTTATTAAACCTTTAAAAACAGCCACCATTTTGCCCATCCTAAAGAAACCTGGAGCCGACCCCTCCGCTCTTGTCAACTACCGCCCTATTTCATTATTGCCCTTTCTAGGGAAGGTACTGGAGCGCCATGTCACCCGTACGCTCAGTACCTTCGTGGAGGAGAACGGGGTATTAGCCCCCCGGCAGGCTGGGTTCCGCCCCGCACACTCTACGGAGTCCGTGGTGCTATCGGTCCTTAACAACCTCAGACAGGGTATGGACACCAACCACCCCCAGGCCTTGGTCCTCCTCGATCTCTCCGCCGCCTTTGACACGGTTGATCACTCCATCTTACTCTCTCGTGTCAGGGCGGCGGGGATCGGAGGTTCGGCCTTGGTCTAGCTGTCCTCCTTCCTGAGGGACTGCATCCAGGCAGTACGCCTGGGCGATTTCTCGGCGGACTTCCGGAAAGTTCCATGCGGGGTCCCCCAGGGCTCCTCCCTCTCCCCCCTTTTATTTAATTTGTGCATTGCCCCTCTCATTTTCGCCCTCCAGCAAATGGAAATCACAGTTTTCAACTACGCGGATGACCTGCAGCTTATTTTCACCTTGTCCCCATCCCCTGAGTCCATGGCGAAGTTCCAGTCTATTATGATCTTCATCCGGGACTGAATGAATTACAACCACCTGAAGTTAAATCCACACAAAACCGAGCTGGTTCTGACAGGTGGTTGCTCCAGTCCCTGGACCTCTCTCTTTTGGCCCCCCTACCTAGGTCCCCCCCCTCCCCTTCTTCCTCCGTGAGAACATTAGGGATCAAGCTGAATAACCAACTCACCCTGCACTCCCAGGTCAGCTCTGTGGTGTCCTCTTCCTTCCTTTCACTTCGCACCATCCGCAAAGTCTCCCGATTCTTTTCCTTCTCTGCCCTAAAACTCATTGTCCTAGCAATGATAATCTCCCGCTTGGACTACGGAAATGCTCTATACTGTGGCATGCCCGCCTACAGTACGCGACGATTACAGCTGGTCCAAAATCAGGCGGCCCGCCTGGTTTACAACTTGGCCAAATTCCATCACGCTACGCCTCTCCTCAAGTCCTTGCACTGGCTCCCTATTCGAGAACGAGCTCAGTTCAAGATGGGATGCATCACCTTTCAAGCACTGCCCCCGCTTTTATTTCCTCGGAAATCAAAGCATACGCCCCCGTCAGGGAACTACGCTCATCTTCCCAACAGCTGTTGGCAGTCCCACGCTTCAGGCGTAAAAAGTGGGGGGGCACGAAATTCTCCACACTTGCCCCTGCTTTTTGGAACTCCCTCCCCGCTCACCTCAGATCTTCCACTCAATACTCGCACTTCCGAAAGGCGCTTAAAACCTTTCTCTTTTCACAAGCCTTCCCATCATAACTGCCCATTCTTCTCTTCTCCCCGATCTCCCTACCCTCTTGGGCTCAGAACCTCATAGCGCCATGAAACCGCCAGGTGTACGTCGCTCTATAAATGTTTTAAACTCAAACTCAACTGCCACAATTTGAACCTTCACTCCCAACCCATGTGCATCATGCATTCCATGGAATGCACAATGCACAGTCTGGGGCTGCTCCTCCGTAATGGCAGAGGAGCCTCACCCCACTGCCCAGAACCAGCAGATGATAAATAAATTGACAATAACAAAATGTTATTATTCTTTTATTTATCGATGTCTGAGCCGCTCAATGAGTAGAGGGCAGGTGTCACGTTGTAAAGCCCTGCGCCACATTATACTTGCATCAGGTATAATGTGTGCAGGGTGGCAGTTCCAACGCAGGAGAGCCTGGTAGAAGAAACGCAGTGAAATCAACAAGATTTCACTTTGCCACTTTTAAGACGACACTGCGTTAAAACCTTACGCCTGCTTGGAGCAGGCATAAGGAGTGATGCAGCACAATAAGTATAAGCCTCCCCATGCATTGCTGAAGTTGCTTCATGCTTGCGACACAACTCTAGTATTGCGTGACTTTTGCGTCAACAGATGCGTCAGAATTTCACGCAGGTGCAGGGAAACTGACGCATCTCTGCTCTATCGTAGAGACGCATCAGTTTCTTATCAATCTGTCCCTATGTGCCTTAAAAATTCAGTGGGGCTTATTCACAAGTCCATTGCGCTGTCAATGCATCACTTTTAACATGGGAAAAAGTGACGCACAGGTGGCGCAAGGGGCTTGTAAATAAGCCCAAGTGTACTTTCATACATTACTTCTTCAAGCAAAAAACATGACTTTTGGCGAGTTCATGTTATTTGGAAAAATCACCAGAATTGGGACTCCCCTTGCAAGTGTTGATGCCTTTACCTAATGCGCATCAAATCCTGCATGCTGGAAATATGTGTTCAGAAGGGGTTTTCACTTTTGTTCGGGGGGGTGCATAAGTATGAAGGATGCAAATATTGGATTACTTATTAACTGAATAGTCAGCCTTAACTACAGAGGTGTAACCTAAGACATGTCTAAACTATTTATTCTATAGGTGTCATCATCTTACAATGGATAAATAGCAGTATGTTAACATATGATATAAACTACAGTCATAAATGTAGAATGAATATTGACATCTCTTTCTTAGAAAAGCATGCATCATTGTGGTAGCGTTAAATCAGACATTGCTTCCTCTTTTTAAAAACAACCACATCCTTTCTGCTGTGCTGCTAATATTGTTTTTTATGAGCATTTTCCTTTTTACAATGTTCCAGTGAGTGACGTCAAAGTTCCCTCGAGCGGCAGATGGTCCAGTTTCCTCTCTAGGAACATTTCCTTGTTACATAAGTTGCCTGTCAGGAGCCCTGGGGCCCTTCTGAGGAAATTTCCATAGTCTCACAATATTCTTTCCTGCTCTTGGGCGCAGCAGCAGCTCAAACAAGTAACCACAGGCCCCAGGAATGTAGAATTCTTACATACTTATGTAGGGGCTTCTGAAGAACCGGGACGAACGAAGGAAATGAAGTGACGCTAACCAATGTAAGCCCCTGTATGTAAACAAAATGTCTCACAGAGACAGCGCATGTGCAGTCTAGGCAAAAAACGAAGGGGCAGATTTATGTTAACTGGCGCATCCCCAGGGATGCGCCAGTTAACATGCGCCACAGTGCGCCACAGCTCCGCCACCCATGGTGCGCCGCATTTATGATGCGGCGCACCATGGGGCAAAAACGGCACAGATGCGTGACGCATCTGTGCCGTAAAGGTGACGCATTGCTGGAGTTGCGTCGCAAGCGCGACGCAGCTCCAGCAAGGCTCGGGGGTGCCCTATCTCCACAATGCTGCGTCAAGACCTACGCCTGCTTCAAGCAGGCGCAGGCTTTTGACGCAGCATTGGCCTGAAAGTGACTGAGTGAAATCTTATAGATTTCACTCAGCCACTTTTGCGAGGCGCACCTGCCCCAGAACGCCCACCCTGCGCCGGAACGCCCACAAGCGGCGCAGGGCTTTACAACGTGACGCATCTGCCTAGATGCGTCACGTTGTAAATCGTTCGTAGGGATGCGCCACGTTTACGCCGCCTTGCGTGACGCAACAGCGGCGTAAACGTGGCGCAAGTGCCTCATAAATCTGCCCCGAAACACAGCCGTCATCTTTCTTGTGTTGTTTTTGTTGTATTAATGTACATGCGTAAAGTAAAGCTAATAAAATGTGTAAAGCTAATAAAATGTGATTATAAAAAAAGAAAAAGACTAGGAGCGAGGGGACTGGGACCACTGAGAGAAAAAAGAGACACTGGATATTGTGTTACTGCCTCGTTGCACAGCTGTGCTTGGGTTGCACTGCAGGTCTGTTGGTATTCAAAAACAAATTTTTGTTAATCCTAATATATTGGTTGTATATGATATGCCTTTTGATAATCTCTGTTTTATTGAGGCAGAGAATAAAGTGTAAGGGTAGAAATGAGGGAAAACAGGAACATCATCAACGCTCAAGATATAAAAAACAAAATGGCGGATGCAATCTTCCCTGCAGCACGCTACATGCTGCCTGGCAGTTCTCCAACTGAATTCAAGCTGCTTCCATTAATCTGCAGACGCCTGCGCGAATCCGTCTGTCCTTCCTCTGTGATCGCGACGGAGCCTCAGCAAAATTCTGCCATCCCGCTGCGGCGTCAAGCCAAGCCACCCTGATTTGTATTCTTTGAGATGTACATAGTGTACTGTTGGTTCAGTACACTATAACTTGGAGTCATTTTGTGTACTTAGTGAGTGTGATAGCTGGACCTGACAAAAAAATTCACTTCTCCTTCTATGCCAAGCCACATAAGGCAACTTTGCGTGGCTCTGCGGTGCTTAGTAAGTCTGGAGTAACACAAGGCAGCCCAACCCGCTGCGTTGCATTGCTCTGCCACCGGGAGGCGTTCCATAGGTGGAGCGTGGGTGTTCCGACGTGTCCACCCATGGATTTTTGCACATTCCAAGATTTACCATGAGTGGTAAACTTGGGAATGCGTCAAAATGCTACGCCTCCTCAGGTGAGGAGTAACAAGGAGAAATATCTTTATTTCTCCTCCTTGCTTCCTCTTTCTATGTGTGATGCACTCTGCAGCGCACATAGAAAGAGGACAGAGCTTCAAAGGATTGTTTTGTGCTGGAAGGTGTCCCTTCCAGCACAAAAACAATCCAGCATACAACACAGGCACCTTTGTACCGTGGTGTAAAGGTGCCTACAACACAAGTACCCTTGTACCATGGTGTAAGGGTGCCTGCGTTGTTGCTAGGCAGCCAAAAGTGTGCCCGCGCAAGGAGGAGAGAGCAGGAATGCACCATATCTTGATAGCTGGAGCACATTTTTGTCCTCTCCTTTCACGCAGTGCAACGCTGTAAGGTGTCTTGCTGCGTTGCGTGAAAACCTCATTAATATGGCACTTGGTTTCTGCTTTAGAAGCCACAAACAGCTTGGTAAAATGTCATTAAACCGAAGAAAGGCACCACGTGAGGCCAAACACTACCTGCTTACAAAACCCAGTGAACTTTCATTCATTGCTTTTCATGCAAAAACATGACTTGGCGATTTCATGTTATTTGGAAAAGTCACTAGATTTCCTTGCATCATTGTGGTAGCATTACATGAGGCATTGCTTCCTCTTTTTAAAAACAACCTCAGCCCTTCCTGCTGTGTTGGTAATATTGGCTTTTATGAGCATTTTCCTTTTTGCAATGTTCCAGTGAGTGGCGTCAAAGTCCCTATACGAGATCTATTGGGTTTGTGAATGGTTTTCCAGTCATATTGACCATCAGCACGGCCACTGTGCAACATGGATGAAAGTAAAGAGAATAAAAGCGCTATGACACGGTCAACGCTGGCCGTATCTCGGAGCTTTCATTTCCGGCCATGTTGCAGAGAGGCCATGGATGGATAGCCATCAATCTAAATTCCCCTTCAACTTTATTCCAGACACATACTGGCAATTAAATGGGTTTGAAAACTATTTAACACTTTAGATAAGCCTACAAGTTGTGTGTATTAATGTAAAAATTGTTGTTGGCAATTTGTTGTTACCTGTTTGTTTATTGTCCGTCTTGAGATGTTTTATTTCAAGTTTGAGTCGTCATAGTTGCATTTTTAAAGAATTGTCTTTTTTCTGGAACTATATATTGCTATTCTCATAATCTCTTCACATATTTGAGTGGTGTGTGGTTTGACTCAACGTAGATGCAATATATTTCTATATTATCGAATGTATGTCTTGATTTTAAGAAAATGACAGTGAATGAACAAACATACATATTTTAGCTTCAAGTATGGAGTTAGCCGATCGTTTGTGCATTCATTCCAGGTCGTCCGTTATCTCGCATATGCATAGAGATGCGCGTAAGGACAATATATGCATTACGTTCTGGCGACATGTATCCGGTAGGACAGTATTGCACCGTTTGTGTCGATGAGTGGTGCATGTGTTGGATTGTGTGTGCGGTACGCATGTGTGCCTTTTCTGTTTCCAGGTGGATGTGAATCTGGGAGTGTCAGAGGGGTGTCCAGAGGTGGTCCAGATGGGGCCCGTGCACCAGTGCTGTTTGTACTACACCACGTTCTCACACCCAGTTGTGCCCCACCACCAAAGCTGCTCAATGGGGCCGGAAGTGGCACAAAAAAACAAACAGTCTGCATCTTAACAGTCACATTAATTTGTGCAACTGCCTTTCATTGAAAACAAGTGTTTGCTTTAAGTGTGTGCATATAAATATACATATGTAGAAATATATAGAAAGCAAGGTATTAACATTTTGAACAAGCATGTATATTTTTAGCATTTGTGGATGAACCCACCAGTCTTATTTATATGTGGCCTAATGTATGCCCCTTCCTAAAATTCACTTCTAAAGGCACCCCTTTTCAGCGACCTTCGTATGGAATAATAGTCAAGTGAGTGAATGTTTTACAGATGTGCATTGAATGTGTATGGACCGTGTGTTGTATTCTATGTTTGGTGTGCACCTCCGTGACAGTTTACATGCCATACTGACGTGTGGAAGAATGTGTATGTGTGCGGTGTGTGCTTAACTTAATGAGGGATGCATATGTGCAAATTTCCATATGAAAAGTATGTATTGGGACCACGTGGAATAGTGGAAAGTGGGCACAGTTCGCATGTGCCGCTGCTCGAATGCTGTAGGTATACATATACAAAATTGTATCCGTTCAAGGTGTGTGGACAGCGGCGGATCCACCATTGGGGCAGAGGAGCGTCGCCACCCTGCTGTAACAGCAGCAGGCATGAATAAATGCTAATAAAATTGATTTATGACCATTTTTTTTTTTTTGCTGTGTAGCCCGAGGATAGGGCAGGTCCACTGTTGCTGATTGGCTTCAGCAGAGAGGAGTAATTACACTGGTGTCCACTCCAAGTGCGCATGTCTATTTGGCCAACTGTCTTTTGACAGCGAGCCCAACATGCTCACTTTAAAACTCTCCTACCTAAGCTGTTTAATACAGCTGGGCGGAGAGCAGACAGAGGCCCCCAGTGTGTTAAGGAGCACTGAGCCAGTCTGCTCCAACCAATCCTGGTGCTTCTTTCCTGCTGGTTAATATTATTCACAGCACCAGAGCAGAGCTTAGATGGCAGAGAGGAGTTGGCTCTAGGACACAGGCGTGGAATGTTGGGAACAGGAAGGCACTCGTAAGCCTAGTGATCTGTAAGTAATGATGGCTAGCCTTGCGTGTGCCTTCCTGTTGCAACACACCGCAGTGACTAGTTCTCGACCCTTCCACTAACTGAAGCAGGACGTACTCTCTGTACATGACGATAACAGGAACCGAGAAATGAATGTCTTGAAAATTTAAGTACCCATCTGCTCCCTGAGCCCTTATACTTTTGCCTCACAGCAAACACCTTTAGCCTTGAAAAAGTCCCAGGCTTTGGTGCCACATATGGGGCAAAACACATGTTGGCTGCTCTTTTTGAAATATATACTTTAAACCATGTTTAATAAGGCTGGAATGCTTTGAATCACGTTTAATAAACCAACAGGATTGAACAACCATAGACCACAGATATATCGTACTTTAAATGTGTTTCAACTGCCTACCCTTATTATATTTTATCTGATCATTTAACGTGGATGTTAGGGGTTCCGCCCACTTTGGGATACTGACAGTTGTCAATCTTAAACAAAAGCCTTTACAGGGTGTGGGTCTCTCAGTCTTCATCCCTCATTTCCATCTTAGAAAATAGAATAAATACTCTGAGATCTCATAAATTGGAGTTGGAGGATTGGCAGCAGAAAAGGCGGTTCAGTCATAAGATGCGGAGACATAAGGAGCAGATTCTCAGAGTCAACGTACATGGTTATTTTTTGATAAACACTACCTGAAATGAATTCAAAACAAGGAAAATGTGATGGTAAATCTATTCTAGTTTATTTAATTGGTCACAGATAATTATGGGTAAAGTCATCTGCTGCGGAGATCTTTGTGCAGCCATAAATTTCCAAGGAGCACAAAAAGATATATGTGGTGGTTAAATCTGGTGCAGTTTACTCACAGGTTTGACTCATCACGAAATAGCATAGAGGGTTAATGTGCCTGTTGCAAAGTGCAACATGTACCATGCAGATCACAGATTTCTAGTGTACATAGACAGTTCAGTGGGTTACTGTAGCTCAGTGAATTATGAATAAGGCGTCCAATGTTCAGTTTTTACTGATTTGTACAGATAAATACAATCTGTTTCCTGTCTGTATTTATTTTTAAAAGTGGAAAAACACAGAAAATGTTGCCTCTTGTGAGTGACTCTCCTTGTGCCCTGACCAACTGCTAAGCAGGTAGACCCCATGGAGATTTAAAAACAGAATGAGATTCCCTTAAATACAGGCATATGTTAACATACATTTGTATATAATGCTAATATTTACCTATCGGAGTAGTGTTTTGTTTTATTTGCCTGCTTTATTTGCTAAAACGTGACAGGTATCAAAGCATGAGTGGATGTTAATCAGTTAAATAAATCTAGAAATTTACCATTTTACGACTCCATTTCTTCTCAAAACATAAAAGAAATATGGATAAATACCAATAAAATGGCCCAAAAAATAAATATGGATAAATACAGATGGAAATGTAAAAAAAACAAAAATACCATAAAACCAGGACCCTACTTATGAATCAGCAGCAAGCAGAAGTATGCAAATTACGATGCAGAAGTGTAGATCTCGGGATGCACATGTCATAGAGGTCAGAGTCCACATTATTGTTTAAATGCATGAACAAGCCTTAAAGTGTGCGCAAGCTAATTGTTTCATATTCAAGGATTAGACTGCAATGCAGCACCTTTTCCTTAAACTCCTAAAAAGAGATTCCTAAAGTCAAAAGGGTGAAGTTGAACAAAGAGAATACAGTAGCCTGATAGGTAGATTAAAAAAAGAAGGTGGAAACAACATGTACTGCCTCCGCCTGGGACGACTCCTGGTGGCCCCCCGCCCTGGGCACCGCACCCAAACCGACGGACCACGCACGCAACCTGGGCTTCATCCTGGACTCCTCCCTCTCCATGACCAGACAAGTCAACGCCATCTCCTCGTCATGCTTCAACATCCTACGCATGCGACGGAAGATCTTCTGGTGGATCCCCACCGAGACCAGGAAGACTGTCACCCAGGCCCTCGTCACCAGCCAACTGGACTACGGCAACGCCCTCTACGCCGGAACCACCGCCAAGATCCAGAAGAGACTCCAGCGGATCCAGAACGCCTCAGCCAGACTCATCCTCGACATCCCACGAAACAGCCACATCTCCGGACATCTGAGAGACCTGCACTGGCTCCCCGTCAACAAAAGAATCACCTTCCGTCTCCTCACCCACGCACACAAAGCCCTACACGACCAAGGCCCGAGCTACCTCAACAACCGAATCAACTTCTACGTTCCCAAGCGCCACCTCAGATCAACCAGCCACGCCCTCGCCGCCGTCCCCCGCATCCGAAGAGCGACAACAGGAGGAAGGTCCTTCTCCTACCTGGCCGCCAAGACCTGGAACTCCCTCCCGACCGACCTGCGCCTGACCCAAGACCACCTCTCCTTCAGGAAGAAGCTCAAGACCTGGCTGTTCGAGCAGTGACGGCACCCCCCCCCCCTCCTAGCGCCTTGAGACCCTACGGGTGAGTAGTGCGCTCTATAAATGTCTTGATTGATTGATTGAGATATCCTACAGTTTCCATCTCCCAGCATAGCTAACACTGCCAGTTACTTGACAGCCTCAGTTATACTTTGCAGCTCATGCTGAAAAGATCTCAATACACTTTTTATGTTTTTTTCCAACTTTTTTTAGAAGGTTTTTCCTCGGGATTTAAAACAATATTAGGTTCAGTCAACCCCTGCGAATTGCCTGAATCATTTCCTCCTTTTAAGACTTTTAGAAGGGAAATTTCAAACAAAACCTTCACTTGTTGTGACGTGCCCTTCCTGTTTGAGTCAGTGTCCTCCCTCCAGTCCTCATACACACAGTCAAGAACTGACTGGCGCGCTCATTTAAAGCCAGTTGCGCTAATACTTTCAGGTTGCGTTCCCGCTATATAAACATTTACACTTTTGAAGCACTTCAAAGAGTGTGTTAACAAAAAAGTATTTAGTTCATTTCATCATGGACTTTGCGAACACAGTAACAGTGTTAATAGTGAGTTTGCAAAGTCCACGATGGAACGAAATACACAGGGACTAACTGGAAAGAACTACATATGTTTTTATTAGGCACAGGGAGATTCATGATTTTTCCCCAATCCCCAGTATCACAGGATGTTGAGCCAACGACGCCACGCTGACCTTCTCGAACCACACAACCCCAATATTGAAAAAAGCAAAGGGAAGTTGTATTTAAAACAATCTGTTCAAGAATCATTTAATGCTATCAGGGCAAGACTCTACAGAACAGAGCTGGTTTTATCAGGGGGCTGGGGCCCTGGGCCGGAGCCCACTTTGCCCATGCCTCAAAAAGTCTCTGGATGGCATCTGACAGTCTTTTTTGGCGCACCTTCCCTCCTCCTTTTCCATGAATTCCCTCACTACCACTCACCAACAATGCACCTCATTTCTCTATGGCGCCTTTCTGACAAACATTTCATTTTTTTTATAGCGCTACTCATAGTTTACTTACACTCAGTTCTGTGATCTGCATGCTACACGTTCTTTGTAGCAGGCATATTAACCCTATGCACTTTGTGGGTGGTTGGAGTGCCCATGTCATTGCACGGTGAGTGATGCGACAGTGTGAGAGTAGGGTAAGAGGAGTGACTGCAGGGTGAGTGAGGTGACCATATAAATTTGGGTGCGGATGTAAGTGCCGAGTGGGATGAAAGAATGTATGGTTAGTGATGGGCTTGTTTAAGTGAGTTTGCAGATTCAGCAGTGAGTGGGACAGCTGAGTGAAGTGTGACATTAGTGCATGGCAAATAGTGTGCTTGTGTGACTGCAGGGTGAGGTACTGGGTGAACAGCGCAAGTGCATTGTGAGTGCTGAGTGATCACTGTGAGTGCAGGATGAGCGGGTGAATGATCGGAGTACATGGTGATCAGTGAGTGCATTGTGATTGCTCTGAGTGCAGGGTGAGCGTGAAAGTGAAGGGCGTGAATGAGCAGTGAGTTGTCTGAATGCTGGGTGCATTTCCAGACACTTGAAGTAACTCAGCATGTTATTGAGGGCGCCCTAGAGTTTTCAGATATAAGTTAAGCTATTGCTATTATGGCGTTAATCAGGGATCGAGGGTTGAGGAAATAAATCATGTGCTGATCCTGCAACAAACTTCCTGTCTTATGATTAGGGTTGCCAGATCTTTATTTTGATGTCCCAGATGGGACAAAAATAAGCAGTCACCTAAAGCCATATTTTCAGCACCGATCTCTATACTTCGAACAACAAATATAAATAGAAAGCACTTTTAATTATGTTCTCGGGCTGCCTGAATGATCCATGACTGATAATTAAAGTGAACAAAGACAGGAAAGTCACATTACAAATCAATACATACTTTATTCATAATCCTATTTAGTGTCAAGACGAGGTCTTTCCAAGCTCTTTAAACAACACACTGCTGGGATTTTTCTTTTGGCAACCTTACTTTATATTCCTTTTCATGAAATGCATTCTCACACTACGGCAGTAAACGTAAAATACAAATGTAAGGAATAGGCAGAGTGCGGGCCCAGAGGGTACTGGAACCAGAAAAAAACTAAGCCTTGGTAAACCAGTTTACAAAGGTATGTAAATTTGCAAATGGTCTCTGCCCTCGAGGCAGTTGCCTTCAACCCCCTTGCTTCTGGGCCTGGAAGCTCAGGTCACCTGCACTCACCGCACACGGCACGCACCATTTAATTTATGAAGTAGGACTGTTATGAGGCAACTCACTGGTGCAACCAACACCGGTGAGAGAGTGTAGTGCTGCCTGTGTGTGCTACAGGGCTGATGGGGCCCCTGGAGGCTGGAAAACGGAGGCTGCTGGAGGCATAACTGCCAAGGTTTCCGATTGCTCATGTGTGACATTTTCATAATTCAGTGTAATTATGAGTGACATTTCAACGACTAGGAGTGACACTTTCTAGTGTGCCAAATCAAGCCATGAAGACGAGGGAAACATATAAATATCAGAAATGACACCCATTGAAGCAACAAGAAACTCTAAGAAGATCTTAAAACTGCAACAAAGCACCATAAATGTAATGGCACTAACCTAGTTCCCTTACATAGGAGTGCTGCATGGAGGCTGTGCTTTGCTGCAGCCAGGCCCCAGAGTCAGGGGTTTCAGGAAAGCGGGAGGTGTGGGAAGTCTCCATGCATTGGGTTGCTACCTGGCGACTGTGTGTCACTGCAGCTAGGCCCCAGATTCTGGGGTTTTGAGGGAAGTAGAGGCGTGTGAGAAGGCTACAAACACACAGCTGCCAAGTGTTCAAATTGTGTGACATTACCATGGATTCAGTGCACTTATGAATGACCCTCAACTGCCAAATGTGTGACACTTAGTGTGACATTTTCCTGCGAGCAAAACAAAGCAATAAAGTGCTAGGAAATACATAAATATTAGAAATGATACCCCTTTAATCAATGAAAAGCCCTAAAATATCTTTCAATTGCTTTAAAACATGTAATAGAAGGGTAAAATACTGATACAAAACTATTTGTCTACCAAGAACACAGAAAAGTAAAGCAATCATCACCATAACATGTCTTACACCCAGATGCTATTGAATTTTATTGCGTCCTATTAGCACAGTGAAGTACGTGCTGCTGAGATCGAAAAAACACTGGGTTGATATGTTGATGTTCCAGACAGTAAAAGAAAAGGCAAAATCACAGCTGCTACATATTTTTACCATTTATCCATATACTTCACACATATAAATAGAAAGCACGCTTAAATGTGTTCTGACCAAATCATACTTAAAGTAAATAAACACAGAAATTGCACATTACAAATTAGTAAATACGATTTTGTTTCCTGTTAGAATAAGGCATGTCCAGGATCCAGGCCTTTGCAGACTCTTAAAATAACAGTAAATGGCCGGGAATTTTCTCTTGGAAAGGTATGAACTCTGATTGTTGTTTATATAATATTTGTGGTCCTCAGTTGAGTACCAAATCAAATAAAAAACTTTTTGACCTTTTGGTATGAACTCTGAATGCATGAGTCACCTGAGTGCTGCCTTTCCAGTACTGCAGTTTAAAACTGTCTCAGAGCACCCGGTGAGCCACTTGCAGCTCTCCTCAACATAGCTGCCAAGGTTTCAGATTGCTTATGAGTGACATTTTCATAATTTCAGTGTAATTATGAGTGACATTCAACGACTTTAAGTGACACTTTCTTGTGAGCAAAATTAAACATGATGACAGGCTTTAAGCATCAGGTTATGCTTTGTTTGACCATGGTACCAGAAGTCAGACTGTCAATCCCTAGCTCCCTGTGCTCCAATTGTTCTCTTTCTCTCACAGCCAGTCAGAGGTAGCAGATATGAGTGTAATGGTGTAAGGTGTGGGGCCAGGCCTTATGCTGATCGCTAGCGCAGGGGTGGAGGCGCGCAACGGACACCAGTCAGCCTCACACCCAATGCTAGTCGGAAGTGACGTGCCCGAGCGCACGCCTTCCATTTATTGGTTCCCCGCAGGCCACGCCTGGCCTGCAGATTAGTGGATGCGTGTGTGCAACAGCTAGAGTGCTAACAGCACTACAAAGAGCACAGGGCCACGCACAGAACTGATTATAGGCAGCCTATACCACCCCAAAGCAAGCTTTTCTGGTCTCTGGCCATGCAGTGTTAGATCATCAAAACTTTAAAATCTAAACACGCTTGTGTATGTATTAAGCAGGTTAAAGGTTAAAACGGCGGACACAGGTCTTACGGAGTGATTTTGAGGATGGCATGACACTGTTGTATGCATTGTTCATTGTAAATGCTGCATAAACATCACGTGTTTCAACATCCACTCTAGAGCATCACATTGCATATAGCGAGTCATTACTTGAATAAACTATGTTGCATGTACATAACTGTTTTATTCTATTAACTGTGAAAGTGCCATAACTCAAGAATTTAAATGTTACACATAGGAACATAGCACACAAGGAGTATCTCACATAAGCAAACTAAAACATGGCAGTTAACTCTAGCTTTAAATCTGTAATAGGCACAGTCATATGTTCACCTCTCCCTACTGCCTTCGGTTGTAGCTATACCTGATGCACCTAAACAACACACCTTGTCAGCTGCCCCAAAAATGAAGTGACACAGTCAGCTGACTCATGGACACAGACTTAGACAGACACTGAGCAAGGCTCACGGCAGTCAATGTGAGTCGGCAGCAATGGCACTGTAGTCTATTAAAACAAGTCTCTTCAACCCTAATAAAAATTATGGCTCGGAGGAGCTACGCCTGCAACCAAGATGACCGCGTAAGCTCCCGGCTCCGCCGACCGCCGCCAGCAGCTCGAATATCCTGCTTTAAATCCTGAACTCACGCCAGACTCCCGTGATCGTGAAGTTTTTCTGCTTCTAAAGGTGCAATCCCGAGTTTTCTACCTTATCGGATGACGACAATACGCCGTGTTTCCATTCTCGGCCTAATAACGTATGGAAGCCGGGGACTCTATTTCTAGCCTACCCGGGTCGGAATTGATCAACACCGGCCACGAGACCTGGACTGAGCCCGGTCTCCCGAAGTGTGCCGTGAATTGTTGATTTTTGGTGACGACCCTGTTAACGGACTACACCGTGGACACAACAGTTTGCCGCACCGGCTGCTGTGGTCGGGGTCTGGTGCTCGGAGACCTTGCTACCCTTTCGGGGTCGACAGGCTGGGGCCCTCGCCAACGGCGAAGGTGTATACTGCACGACGAGGAGCGCCCACTGCTCGACATCGGATTTGCGTGGCCTGTTACCCCGGAGTAGCCGGCCTCCGGGGTTCAAGTCCGGCTCTATCGCCTATTGAGAGGGGATGGGGCAGACGGAAGGTACGCCATCGCTGCAGGCCGTCATGGCCGCCATTGGGGCGCTCCATTCGCACACGATCGTTGTGTTCCGGACACTAATTGTGAAAGTGGCCCCTCCAGGGGCCCCATCAGCCCTGTAGCACACACAGGCAGCACTACACTCTCTCACCGGTGTTGGTTGCACCAGTGAGTTGTCTCATAACAGTCCTACCTCATAAATTAAATGGTGCGTGTCGTGTGCGGTGGGTGCAGGTGACCTGAGCTTCCAGGCCCAGAAGCAAGGGGGTTGAAGGCAACTGCCTCGAGGGCAGAGACCATTTGCAAATTTACATACCTTTGTAAACTGGTTTACCAAGGCTTAGTTTTTTTCTGGTTCCAGTACCCCCTGGGCCCGCACTCTGCCTATTCCTTACATTTGTATTTTACGTTTACTGCCGTAGTGTGAGAATGCATTTCATGAAAAGGAATATAAAGTAAGGTTGCCAAAAGAAAAATCCCAGCAGTGTGTTGTTTAAAGAGCTTGGAAAGACCTCGTCTTGACACTAAATAGGATTATGAATAAAGTATGTAATGATTTGTAATGTGACTTTCCTGTCTTTTTTCACTTTAATTATCAGTCATGGATCATTCAGGCAGCCCGAGAACATAATTAAAAGTGCTTTCTATTTATATTTGTTGTTCGAAGTATAGAGATCGGTGCTGAAAATATGGCTTTAGGTGACTGCTTATTTTTGTCCCATCTGGGACATCAAAATAAAGATCTGGCAACCCTAATCATAAGACAGGAAGTTTGTTGCAGGATCAGCACATGATTTATTTCCTCAGCCCTCGATCCCTGAATAACGCCATATTAGCAATAGCTTAACTTATATCTGAAAACTCTAGGGCGCCCTCAATAACATGCTGAGTTACTTCAAGTGTCTGGAAATGCACCCAGCATTCAGACAACTCACTGCTCATTCAAGCCCTTCACTTTCACGCTCACCCTGCACTCAGAGCAATCACAATGCACTCACTGATCACCATGTACTCCCATCATTCACCCGCTCATCCTGCACTCACAGTGATCACTCAGCCCTCACAATGCACTTGCGCTGTTCACCCAGTACCTCACCCTGCAGTCACACAAGCACACTACTCGCCATGCACTAATGTCACACTTCACTCAGCTGTCCCACTCACTGCTGAATCTGCAAACTCACTTAAACAAGCCCATCACTAACCAGAAATGAGGTGCACTGTTGGTGAGTGGTAGTGAGGGAATTCATGGAAAAGGAGGAGGGAAGGTGCGCCAAAAAAGACTGTCAGATGCCATCCAGAGACTTTTTGAGGCATGGGCAAAGTGGGCTCCGGCCCAGGGCCCCAGCCCCGCTGATAAAACCAGCTCTGTTCTGTAGAGTCTTGCCCTGATAGCATTAAATGATTCTTGAACAGATTGTTTTAAATACAACTTCCCTTTGCTTTTTTAAATATTGGGGTTGTGTGGTTCGAGAAGGTCAGCGTGGCGTCGTTGGCTCAACATCCTGTGATACTGGGGATTGGGGAAAAATCATGAATCTCCCTGTGCCTAATAAAAACATATGTAGTTCTTTCCAGTTAGTCCCTGTGTATTTCGTTCCATCGTGGACTTTGCAAACTCACTATTAACACTGTTACTGTGTTCGCAAAGTCCATGATGAAATGAACTAAATACTTTTTTGTTAACACACTCTTTGAAGTGCTTCAAAAGTGTAAATGTTTATATAGCGGGAACGCAACCTTAAAGTATTAGCGCAGCTGGCTTTAAATGTGCGCGCTAGTCAGTTCTTGACTGTGTGTATGAGGACTGCAGGGAGGACACTGACTGAAACCGATTGTGTCCTCCGTGTGTACTGACTGGTGCGCTCATGCAAAGCCAGCCTCGCTAATACTTTCGGGTCGCGTTCACGCTATATAAAGCTTAACACTTTTTGAAGTGCAGAGTGACTACTTCTCTAGATTTTGTCTACAGAAAGTGAACAATACGTTAATCATAATATTTCTTCTTGAATGTTTCTGTTTAGTTGTTTGTTTAGTTGTTTGCAGTTTAAATTTAAAAAATCTGTGAGGTTCTCTGCATTGTATCTTGAAGTCTGTTATGAAGCTCTCTGGTGATACTGAATAAGCAGCTACCATGTTGTTGTTATATGACATCCCTTTATTAATGTAATAACTGCACTTTCACAATTGCTTTATTAACCTTCTTGCTTCTCACATTTGCTTAAAAATGCAACATTTACCCACTCTTTTTCAAAATTTTCTCAGGGGGAGCACCCCGAGCCCCCTTTTAATGGTTCAGACTCGCTTGCTGCGCTCGCTCGCCATGGTGCTCTCCTACCCAACGTTTACGCCCCAACATTTTCAAATGTCATCAGCCACCACTGGTTGTCACTCGAGTTTTTATGGAATTCCAGGTTTGGGTTTGTCTTTCAAAGTTTCATGTTATTGTCCATTAATATAAATTCTAATTCAGACCCTTCATAGTTATTCTTCAGCCATAGGCAGTTCCTGAGACAATAGGATCGGATCGCTCTTCAGCATTGTTCTGATTGCTGTCGTTCCTGGGACAATGGGATCGCTCCTTGGCATGGTTCTTATTGCTGCAGTTCCTGAAACAATAGGATCGCTCCTTGGCATTGTTCTGAATGCTGCCTCAGTTAAATAATCTGCTTTTGACATTATTGTTACAAATGGTGTACCTTATATGGTAAGAGGGTTTCCCACTTTCTCATTGGAACTTTGAGAAAGACAATAGAGGTATTTCATTTAAATGTTGGAGGTTTCAAATCGAAATATGCCAGATTTTTGGGCGGTGGGGCAAAGTGGTAGGTGGTGGGCCGGGCCACCGGGGGGGGCCCCCTCCATGTGTTTTGCAGGGGGGCCCCCTCAAGTTTCGTTACGCCACTGAACAGCCTCCAGTGTGGGTTCAATGGTGACTCCTGGGCACTCGGCATCTGCAATGACTCCATCTTCAGCAACATCAAAGAACTATTCTCACTGTCAAGATATTCACAGTCAAAGCACGCACCATCGAAACACTCACTGTCAAAACAGACAGGGCCTGATTACGACGTGAGTCCACCCGACTTCGCTGTGGTCTCGTATCTGACCGACCGTCTCAACACCGCCACTACAATGCAACCACACATGGTGTGGTGGCATTCTCCCATTTCTCTGTGGGTACTTGTGCTGTAGCCATGAACCGCGCATAGCACAAGCTCCGATAGAGAAATGGGTGATTCTGTTAATCCCTGCACTGCATGGCAGGCACTTCTGGGCGCTTGCCACACGGCACAGGGATTAATAGGGGGGCACCATAGGTGCCCCCTAGGCATCCAACCGGAGGACGTGGAGGAATGGGGGCCCAGCTAGGGGCCCCCAAATTTGCTTCCGACAGGCTTCCTATATCGGAAAGCCCAACATGGAAAGCCTGTCAGAAACCGACATCGTAATACTACCAGCGGAAACACCGTCCTAAGAGATTACGTTGGGGTCTCCGACTGGCTGAAGGGCTACTTGAGCCCACCAGTATTCAGCCGGAATGGCCGGCCGCTTTCAAATCCGACAGCCTTCATTGTACGAATGCAGTCAGATTAGAAACCTTGAATATCGTTCGGAGGCTTTCCGACCGACATCCAAATCGGCCCAACAGTATTGAAACCCACTTTCCATTATTTTATATTGTGTTTTAAAATGTGAACTAATTAGAGTACAACAATATCATATGTTATCCCTATTTGGAAAGCGCGCTATCACTCAGGATGGTGTCCTGGCGCTCGAGGGTATGAATAGCACAAAAACCCAAAATGTCTAAGGAAGGGTTTGTGTGCCCATGAATCACAGAAAACAAACAGGTATAAACCGGCCCCAGCAAAGTGCTCAGCCAGCCCCCGGGGGGAGGTCTGAGCTCTTTGCCGGGCCGGTTTTCGCCCGATTTTGTTGCAGGGCCGATTTTGCAGCTATGCTGCATAAACAGCCCTGTAACAAAACCGGCCCCCAGGGGCCCAAAACCAGCCCGACCCTTGCGGCGCACCGGGGGATTGCCCGGTGTCCGCAACGGCCAGTCCGGGCCTGACGGACGGTCTAGATGGACTGAGGGCAGATAAGAAATTCTTGGGTACTGCCCTAGTAGTAGCCAAGCGTGATATAGCGATGGTTTGCAAAATCCTGCTCCACCTAAAATTACTACATGGCGCATGGGGGTTGACCGGTGAGTTGGGCAAGAACTTCCCTTATATGAAGCCTGAGGCTGTCCGGCTAAACACCGGCGGGTATGGGGTAAATGGCTGGGTATGCTGGAGTGATTGCTACTGTACTGTGTGGAGGGACATTACGCTATAGCGGAAGTGACCTTGTGGCACTTCCGGTGGAATCAGGAACTGAGGTTAGCAGTCTAGTTGTGAACCGCACTATTTAAATTGATGCCTGTCTATAGCGCAGTGGACGCTCTAGAGACAATTTACGAATAAGCTGATCAGTACACTCTGGATTGCAGCCAGGTAATTGTTCCCGTAAGTGGTTCCCATTTTTATGCTTTTAGCCCACACATTGTTTTAGCAATACTTGTGTTGTGGTTCTCTTTTATTCACAGGCTTCCCTTACCTGCTGGACTCTGCTCTGTGGCTGCGTTCCTCCCTGGGCCACAACCGGCTTTCCCGTTTGTGTGGATGGAGATTACGCTACAGCGGAAGTGACCTTGTGACACTTCCGGTGGAATCAGGAACTGAAGATAGCAGTCTAGCTGCGAACCGCACTTAATTTAAATTGATGCCTGGCATGGCGCGCAACGGGCAAGCACAGCCTAAGGTGCACCTAAGGCGTGCCTAAGGCAAGGCAAGCATGTCTGCGCCGGTCCGCGCCTGGACATCGCCAGGAGCCATGACCCCTGCCGGTTCTGTACCAAATCCAGGTAATAGAACTGGTGATTCGTGCATTTACACTAGTCATGAACTTTTTAAAATTAGACATAGCCTCTGAAACAATTGCAGACATTTAGTAAACGCTGCACTTAACATCAGCATAGCTCTGGAAGGCCCCTTTACGTGCAGGTCTTGCAGATTCCAGAGTATAAAATTGACTAATAGTATTTCGCCTGTTTAGGCGAAAACTTAAGACCCATCTCTTCAGACGCTAACTACTGTTGGGTTGTTACACTGTTACCCTACTTACCACAGCGCGGGGACACGCCTTGGGCGTAAACCAGGCGCTTTATAAAACTCCCTAATAATGTCACCTGACCTGGGTAATAGCCAACTCCGCAGCTCCAAAGAGATAGATCCTTCTCCCCAGACTCCTCCAGCCATTCAAGGCTGGAACTGCCTATTGAGCAACGTTAGACCACTGCCCAAACATGCAGTTAATATCTGGGAACTGCTCACTTCCAAATGCCCCCATATTGGATTTCTGACTGAAACCTGGATTAAACCCAGCTCCAATCCTGCAATTGCAGTGGCACTCCCAGAAGGCTATAGTATTCAAAAACTGGATAGACCAAGCAAGATGGGGGGGTAGCATTGCCATTAATCATAAAGATTCTATCAAAATCTCCATATTAGATCAACTAAGTAATGACACACTGGAAATTTTAGTTTTTCAAATTGATTTAATCTCTCAACACTGTTGGACAGGTGCTCTTGCCTATCGCCCCCGGGCGCCGTTTTAGACCTCACTCCAACTTATGGAACTTATCTCCCCGCATGTTATTTCAACTAAAAACTTTCTGCTTCTAGGAGATTTTAGAGGTCACAGTGAAAACACTGCCTGCTCACTTCTGGCAGATCTTGCACACATTAGACCTAATTCTAACCAACTCCCCTAATATCTGCTGTGGTGCCACCTGCCCTCTGACCTGGACTGACCATTCACTAATTGAGTTCCAAATTTGGGGTCCTAGGACACTTGTTGTCCCCCAAACAAACCTGGCTAGGTGGTACAGACAGTGGCATAAACTTACGCCCGACCATTTCCAGGATGTAATTATATCTTCTCTGAACTCGAATTTAGATAGTGTGGAGGAGCCCCAGGCTTGTTTTAATGCTATTATGAAAACTACCATTGATCACTTAGCCCCTTTGAAACAGTGCCCACGTCCTATTAGACGGCCCCAGACAGCGTGGTTTTCTCCAATCCTCCAGACAGAAAGGAGTCGCTGCAAAACACTGGAATGATACTGGCGCCACTCACATGATCTACAGAACAAAGAAAGTTATAAACAGGCGCTGGCTCAATATCATAAAAATATAAAAACTGCTTGCAAAAGTCACATTGCACTGTAACTTGAACAAGCATGGAATACCCCTAGAATCCTCTACCAGATTTTAAAATCTTTTACTAATCCTAAAATGTGTGGCAATGACGAAGTCCCATCTCAAGCCCTATGGGACAATTCACTCAGAAAATTGAATTGATTTATAAAAAATTATTTCAGCTGGTAATAATCAGATAGATGCAAAGATAGACTATCCAAAGACCACATTGAATGCTCAGATATTGGATAACTTTCCTGCACTCAAGCCAGAAGATGTAGAGTCACTACTAAAGATAGTTAAATCCGGTTCTCCACTGGATAATATTCCAGCTAAAACCACCTCCCGGCTCTCCAAACAACTTGCTGCCCCCATCTGCTCTATCCTCAACTGTTCTTTGAAAGAAGGCTGTCTTCCCCTTGAGTAAAAGGCGGCACAAATAATTCCCATTTGAAAAAATCTTAAAGCACCCATGGAAGATTTATCCAACTATCGACCCATCTCTCTGCTTCCTCTCCAGAGCAAGATCTGAGAAAAGCATATTCATAAACATATGTCTAAATTTGTCGAAATCTCAACCTGCCTTGATCCATCTCAGTCGGGCTTTCAACCCAGACACAGCACAGAGTCAGCTTTGGTTACAGTTACTGATAACATTAGAATGTTACTGGACAATGGTCAAGCCGTACTTCTTGTGCTGCCTGACTTATCTGCAGCCTTCGACACAATTTCCCATCAGACTCTGCTCAGGAGACTCAGGCAAATCGACCTCCAAGGGAACACTCTAAAATGGTCGCCAAATTTCCTGTCTGATAGAATTCAGACCATTAATCTGGGCCCTTTCCACTCCAAGACCACAAGACTGACCAAGGGAGTACCTCAGGGCTCTTGCTCAAGCCCTACATTATTCAGCACATATGTTACTCCCTTAACGGGATTACTGAGAAATTTAGGATTCATCCCAATTTCCTATGCTGATGATACTCAGCTCCTATTTTCCTTTGATAAAAACAACCCCAAAGTTCGGTCCACGTTTTCAGAGGGTATGACGGTCATCGCTGGCTGGATGATGGATGACTTCCTCCAACTTAATGCGGGGAAATTGGAGATCATGCCATTTGGAGATGCAACGGTGAGGTGGTCCCCAAGATGGTGGCCAGAGGAATGGGGCTCCGCACCAATTCCAAAACAGGTGGTCAAAAAACTGGGATTCTGTTTGGATCAGAAATTAACATTGAAAGAGCATGCCACAACTACTGTTGGGGCGTGCTTCCACAAACGTAGTCTTTTCCGAAGAGTATTCCCTTTCTTACCTCCAGGCACTAGTGTTAAGCCGCCTGAACTACTGCAATGCCCTGCTGATCTCAGCCAATGAAGTTTCCTTAAATAGATTGCAAGTAGTCCAGAACACTGCAGCCCATTTGGTCTCCAATGCTCGGCCTCCCTTCCTCTTCTACAACAACTGCATTGGCTTCCGGTTCGGAAGCGGATCAGATTTAAGATCTGTTGCATTGTGCACAAATCTCTAAATGGCCTTGGTCCCAGTTATCTATCAGATAAATGTACCAAATATCAGCCACCTAGGTCCAAATCTCGACTTCTTACTCTGTGTTACAAAAAATTTTGGTTGAGTGGCAAAGCTTTTTCCAACTTTGCCCCTTACTATTGGAACCAATTGCCCATCTACCTGCGTCAATGCCCAGACTACGTGAAGTTCAGAAGGCTGCTAAAAACCTCACTGTTCTGATTCCCTGCTGTTCCTGGTTGGCTATAACTATAGCATGGAGATACCCCTGTCGGGGTGATTTGGGCGCTTTCTATATGAATAAATATCAAATATCATAATATCCATTAGAAAAATTGCCCAGACTGTTATGTTGAAAGTTATTGTTTTAAGCTGAAGGCATTCTTGCCCAGAAATACATTTTACCAGTCATAGATTAGTTGAAGATAGAGTCCTGTGCAAAACTAATCTAAATATATTAAACAGCAGTTGGAAACCATGAGAGTGTGGTCAGCATTGTTCTGTGCAATAACGTTCTGGGCACAAATAGCTACATGATTCCCTGCACCCTCCAAGTCGAGGAAACCGCATGAGGACGGTTTTATACACAAAAGACCGGCCTTTTCCACAAATTATCTCTCAGAGATATGTCTTGATCCCGACGAATCTGCCTAGGCTGTGTCTGCGGACAATTTGTGTTCTTTTCAATCGTGTCTTCATTTCAAACATTTGAAAATGTTCCCATCTCCAGCTGTCTTGTGAATAAAGAGAGGTCATCCATCAATTTATCAAAATGCCATAATGGAATGCGCCTGTCAGCCTCAGCAGGAGAGCTCAGAAAATGTATGTGAGGATCAGCAGGCGCCTTGGAGCTCTGGTGATGTGTCATTGCACATTTGAGAGTCATATGTGGTGTGTTTACACCTTAGAGTAGGGGTGAGTGCGAAGCAAGCAGGTAAACTCCGCTCCACCAGTGAATAGCAGACTTTTTTTTCTGAACTCTGTGTTCCAAGTGGAGCACGGAGCAGCAAAACTCAGCACACTCTGCCGACGGAGTGGAGTTTGCCGCCCACCCCTACTATCTAGGATGGGGAAACAAAATTATGCAGGTAACCGCACTGTGGGACTTAGAGGCACTGACCACATTGGGAGTTGCAGAGGGATTTGAAAAATTGTACCACTTAGACATGTCCACTGTGGAGGACCTGGACCCAAGGGTGGAAGGAGATGTGATTCCTCCACCGGAATTAATGACGGAATATCGACTGGCAGACTTAAAGAACTTCTGTTATCTCCAAGTCAGGCTTGCCTTGAAGTAAATATTGGCGCGGGGAACAGACTTGGGAAAGTCATCCCCTGGAGGAAAGGCTGCTAGACAATCCAATGCTCCTAAAAGCCACATCATTGACATATTAAAAGATCCTAAATCACTCCTCAGATTCCCTGAAACAGCTGAAGGAAATGTGGGAGGGAGACATAGGAAACCTTGAAGATGGAGAGAGGGAGGAGGCCTTGAGTGTCCCAGGGGACACCTATAACCCTGCGTTATTATTACAGAGTAAGAATACAAGCCCCTCACCCCGTCCGGACCATGGGGCCATTCTGAACCTCATTTAAAGTATGTATTATCGCAATATGATTATGTTTTTGTGGTTTACATGTGTGCACTGTCACGTGGTGTCTATGTCTTGATTTTTAAAAAACACTTATTCTTTAAGATCGCCTTAAGAAATGACAGCAGCATGTTCTTTCTCCACCAATTAGGCACTTTGTAACCAATGCCTACAATTTGATTGACTTCACATATATGTGCTCTAGACGTTGTGTGTTGCATGAAGTGCACAACCTGACAGTGTCCTGGCAGGCAGATGTATGGCTAACATTGCTCTGTTTTATTTCCTACAGATACTACGATCAATTGAGTTTAAATCGTATGTATAAAAGTGCACACACTGTAGGTGTGTACACATCACTTTCTCACTTAAATTATTTATTTACCTCACTTTTAGGTCACTTAGGAGTGGAACGCACAGGGCTGGCCCCTGTGTGGTCCTGAAGAAGAGCCGTGGGGTGGCTCGAAACAAGTTGACCAACGCTAGGAACATTTAACTCATTATGGTTAATTAGTTGTCTAGTACTCCTTGTTTTTATTATACCGACTAGTAGCCAGAATAAAGTGTTTTGCCCACTAGCTAGGTATTTTTAGATTTCCTACCCACTCCACCTACACTGCACCACACATAGTTGCCTGTTCAGTGCTCCTACGTAATTAGCAAGTTGAAGCAAGCCTCAATCCGCAGCGGATTGAGAGGACCCCAATGATGAAGCATGTCATTGGTGGGAAACCCCGGTGAGTGAGGGGACTCAAGTAAACATTTGCTTTTTCTTGCTATAAATACTGACCTTCCAATTCTATTTTTGTTTTGGGGTCAAACGCCACCTTAGCTAGGTCCTTGATCTGGTAACCCCTGTTTTTTTTGCTTAGACTATTGAAAGGAGGGTGGACCTAGCCTGGAAACCTTCTATCTCCCCTTGTTTTTGAAGTGTACAAACACAAGTGGCCATGCCAACTTTATGGCAAGAGATTAAGGGAAAGGGGCAAACCAGTAACCTAAGGACATGGGTAGAACAAATCTTGACTACACAAATGATCGCTACGGGGGAAGTATAGCCCTTGATGTATTGTCTCAGCATTTGGCATCTCTTACTAAAACAGAAACTCAATTTCTATAACTGTTGTTGGCCCTAAAGGGCCCCATTAAGACGAAGGGCTTTGGATTCATTCGGGCATGGCAGGCACTCTGAACAATAATACTGATCCTTGTGATTGTATTTGTCTGACATCAGATGACCACCTTAAGAGCTGCTCATTTTCCCTGGAGCTCTGAAGGACCGACAACAGTAATAGAAATTACGTTGCGATTTTAATAAGTGATGCTGAATGGCGCCAATATTTTTGTGCAAGACAATACACCAATTTTCCAGCGCCTGTGAACTCAACTCACTCTGTTTTCTAGACCTTTTTCAACCAGACCCTTACCTCCTCAGCTTGTTGTTTTTAAGACTAAGCCAGAAGATATACCCATTGGATTAGATGTTCCTTAAGATTGTAGGGATTTTGCCACAATTAGTCAGGTGTTCCCCTTAAATCCTCTATCCGATGATGAACCTTATCTGATTCATTTAACATGTGAGTCGAAACATCGACAATTTTCAAATGTGGACTGCTTAATTTGATTGTGGATCGCAACACTCGAAACACAAATGTCATAAACAACATCAGACTTTCCATGTCAATCACATGTATATTGTATGTAGCAACAGCACCCTATTTATTCACTGCATTATTTTTCACTGCACCGTCACCAAATAGGAGCACCATAGTTTGGTATTTAATGTTACTTTAATTTTGAAATAATTTGTTGAAATGAAAATAAATACATAAAATGCATAAACAAACCTTACTTGTAAGAAGAGTTCCTTTAAAAACAATTGCCGTGGAAGTCAAGGGCTACACTTCTCCTGTAGGGACCATTTGTGTTATCAATAACTTTATGGCAAGGCCCTTCAGCCTGTCCCAACCACAACCAGAGCACTCCTCCTCCCCTGGTATCCAGATTTGCCAAGCATTCCATTGTTCCACCTCCATTCACCAGGTTGCGTTCTCTATGCTATGCCTGCACTCCAAGCAAGAGCAGCTGGAAGCTCCAAACTCCCACTCCCAATGACTGTCAAGCAGTGGTTTGAGAGTGTTGATGAGCAAGTTGCTGAAGGATGTCTTCTACAACAGTAAATCACAATGATGTTGCTTTGGAACTTTGCCCCCCGAAAGCAATGCTATAAGTAGACACAGCCCTCAGGATGGTGCCAGTCATGACCACACATATGTTATTCACTTTGGTGTCATAGTCTTATAGTACCCTAGACTGGGACAGTTCATCCTTAATCAAGTCATATTCCTCATAGCGTCATGTGACCTCAAGGTAATGATGTACAAGGCATTCACGTATTTTTACAAAACTACACTACCCAAGCATTTTGTCCTTAAAAAGGCATTTTGACCATCAGGTTTTATGATCAGAAGATTTTATGACTTCAAAGCTTCATTCCATTAGGACTTTATGACCTCAAGACTTCACGACTTCATGTTATCAAGAAGCATTTGCATGGAAAGCAACCATGGCATTAAAGGGATCTAGCGAGTCAAAGATATTTATGCTGTTGAACAATCAATGACTTTGTAAGATTACCCGATGTTGAAGACATCCAAAGTTTCACAATGCCGATGCATTATAGCTTCATTATTCCATGATGCCAATGCCCATGCATCCTGCAAGCCCTGATGATGCTGATTCCCAAGATGTTGACACCACGTAACATCAAAGCCCCATGGCCCGCCCCTCAAGGAGTCTATACCACATACCATTGTTCTCCGCATGATGACGAGGTGTCATGATTCTGTTCAGGAACATGTTTTAAAATAGAATAAATGGAGAGTAAATGGTGCATTGCATAGGCTTGTTTTTTTTACTTTTACCTGGAGAGTATCCTTTCTTCTTTTTAAGTGCCTTCTTGGATCAATCATGTAAGTTGTGATATGAATAATATTGAAAATATTTGCAGCAGTAGAGGTGTAATGAGGTATCCCACATAACATGGCCTGTATAAAAAAAAATACTCCTGCCACCCATCCCCACCCCCGCCATTATCTGTGCTTCTGCTCCACTCACCTTTAGAAGCTGTACTTCCTGCTTATGAATGCTGCTCTGACAGACTCAGATAGAGCCAGCCAGAGCAGCCTACAATTCCTTTATGCCGTAGTAACAGTGGTTAATTAGTTCTATTACCTACTGTTGCTACATCACAACAGTGAATGACTGGATTTGGAATCCAGTCATTCATGCTAATAGCATGGTATGAGAGGCATGTGTAACAGAAGGAATAGTTACTTACCTATGTTGGGACCTGGGTCAGGGGCACTAGGACCCTGCACTCACTCAACCAAGGGGAGGGGACAGAGACCGGACTCCACTTCCGGTCAAGGAGTGGGGAGGGCATTACTAGACACAAGGGCAGAGGGCACGGATGTGCATGTGGACACAGAGAGCAGGTGGGATCAGGAGTCATCACCAGAAGCGACGAAGCTCGTGCCTCGCCCACTACGTCCACACGGAGCCAAGAGCCCACCCTTGTCCGGCGATCGTCGAAACGACGTCAGTCACAGAAGACGACGAAACCAGGAGCCTACCCTGGTCTGTCGGGCCACAAAGAAAGAAGACGCGAAATCAGGAGCCCACTCTGATCGCGAAATAGACGGAGCCAGGAGACCACCCTTGTCCGTGTGCAGCATCAACAGCGACATCGGGAGCCCAGCCCGGCCACATCGAGGAGAGTGAGGTGGGGGAAATACAAAAAAAGGCACCCGATTGTGGAGAAAGCCGCCCGCTGACTGAAGGAGAGCCCTGAGCGTCCCGCGCTTGAGATTGAACCCGAAATCTCACAAGACCTCGGCGGCCATCTTGGAGTCAGGCGGGACAGCCAATGGAGAGTCCGGCAGCCATTTTAAAGTCAAGCAAATCAACAGATAAAAAATCTAGCTCACAGTAGTCCCGACGGCCATCGGAGAGTCAGGCGGAACAGCCAATGAGAGGTTGGAGAGGGCCAAGCGGCCATTTTTAAGTCAGGCATTAACAAAAAGCCGTAGGAAAAGAAGAAAGTAGAGAAATATAGGGTCATTGCAACCCAAAGAGGAAATAAGGAACAAAATACAACAAGAAGAAGACGGAAACATAAAGGAAAGAATGAAGATGGCCAACGAAAGTGACAAGACCAGTGCACAGGCAATATTTCGCAGACCACTACCATTCAACCTATTGGAACCACTGTCAGGCATCAGATGGGAACGATGGATTCGGCAATTCGAACGCTACATGCGCCACAGACATCGCTCAGGCGAAACATGTTAATCTCTTTTTACATTTTGTGGGGAAGGAAGTGGAGGACCTCTTCACAATATTCCCCAGCGATCAAAAAAGCGACGTGCAAGGGACTGATACAGTGCCTCAGAGAGAAGTTTGACCCGCAAAAAAACATCGATTTCTAGAGGTACACATTCAACACCGCGGGTCAACGAGCAGAAGAGTCCCTTGACAACTTCGAAACAAGACTGCGAAAACTAGTACCATATTGCGAGTTTGACAAGTTCGACAATGAACAAGCGGTACGACTGTGCCATCGAAGGCTGCCAATCTGTGGAGTTCCGCGCACATATCTTGAAGGAACCAACGACCCTGGAGAAAATACTGACAATGGCCCGAGCAGAAGCTAGAGCAACAACGCATGTATGTATGTATTTAAGCTTCTAGAGCTCATAGCTACCCCTAATGGAGGTGTCCTGGCGCTTGCAGAGACATGAGTTAGAGTTGTCGAGCCACAGTGTGATACAGGAGGCTGAAGAGCCAGGTCTTCAATGTCTTCTGAAAGATCGATTCCGATTTGGCTTTTCTGATGTGCTCAGGCTTGGTGTTCCATAAGGTCGCAGTATTGACGGAGAAGGACCGACCTCCTGTTCTGGACTTTGAAAATCGGGAGATAGCAAGGCGCTCAAGATGGTTAGATCTTAGGGTCCTTGACTGATGGTATTTGCGGACTCTCTTCTTTAGATATTGAGGGCCCATATTGTTGAGTGCCCCATAGACCAGAGTCAGTGCCTTAAATTCTGTTCTCCTTCTGATGGGCAGCCAGTGGAGGCTGCGCAGAGGAGGGGAAATGTGATGCCTCAACGGGACATTTCTAATAAGCCTGGATGCCGCATTCTGCACAGTTTGCAATTTCCTGAACAGGTATGCTGGCAGGCCCAAATCCAGACTGTTTGCGTAGTCAAGCTGTGACGTGATCAACGTATGGACTATTGTTTTCCTGCATGGGAAGTAAGTGAAGGAATCTTCGTAGGGCCTTCATCTTCAAAAAGCAGGACAAGGACACATGGCTAATCTGGGTCTTGCATGACAAGGAGGTATCTAGTTTGAAACCCAGGTTTCATGCAGATAGGACTGGGATGGGAGGGGGGTTGAACTCTGCAGGCCACCAGAGGTCAGGTAGCGGGGGGAGGGCTGATTGAAGAACAGTACCTCAGTTTTATATGTGTTCAACTTTAGGCAGTTAGCCAAACAGATAGAGCTAGGTAAAGATAGAAGGGCAGAACAAGCGAACCGCATAACAGGAAACAACAAGAAGAAGGACAGCACACCGCCACAGCCAACGAAAAGGCAGGAAAGAACATGCTACAGGTGCAACCTTGAATTCCCACACGTCGGTGCAAGCCCGGCAATGGGCCAGAAATGCAGGAAGTGCAACAGAGACAATCACTTTGCAAGTGCTTGTATGAGTAGACAGTTCAAAAGTAAGTGAGGAAGACCGTCAAGACCACAAGCAGTATTGAGCAGATATGCCAGGCACATGGAGACGCAAATCGCATCTCCTCAAATGAATCCGAAGGATAGTCGCGTCAGAAAGGGTGGAACGACTGTATCTGATGTCGGATACACCTACGGAAGAACGAAGGCCAGAGCACATTAACACTGTGGAAAAGCATCAGATCAAGAAAACAGCAACTGTGGAAATTGAGGTAGGATGCCACAGTACACATTTCGTGCTTGATAGTGGGGCCACGTGCAACATAATGTGCACGTCAGAGTACGAGAAGATTAAGATAAGTCCACACCTATCACCATTTACAGTCGATGTTTTCACCTCTGGCTCGAAGAAGCCAGTGGAAAACATGGGGAAGTTCACAGAGACACTGACGTACAAGGACAGGTCATGCAGAGTAGAGATACATGTGCTACTGTGAGACATCCCAGCAGGATGTATGACATTACAACGCATGCATTTACATCGCATGCCTTTACAACGCATTTATTACAACGCAGTCCATTACAACGCATAGTGCTTTGGGGGCTGGATAGTGAATAGTTAAATTTACTATTCCAACTCCAGTCCCCGTGGACACTAGGGAAGGTTATTGGATAGTAAATTAACCTATTCCCTATCCTAGAGCACCCCCCAGAGCAATGCGTTGTAATAGTTTTCGTTGTAATGGTTGCGTTGTAAAGGCTCTGCGATGTAAAAGTTGCGTTGTAAGTGTTGTTCAGCATCCCAGCACCATGGCTGCTGAGCAATGTCACAGTGTCGGTAATGGGCCTCCTGGCAATGACATAACACATGTCGGAGATACGGAACATTTTACAAGAACATCCAGCCATACAACAAGGCCTAGGAAAACTAAAAGGGAAACAAATCACATTGCACATCAACGAGGCAATCAAACCTGTTGCTCAGCATCACCGACGAGTGCTCATACACCTACAACCTCAAGTCGAAGAGGAAATACAAAGTCTACTGGCACAGGACATCATTGAGCCTGCGGAAGGACCGACTTCCTGGGTGTCTCCAATAGTGGCGGTTGCGAAGAAGAACACCTCAAAGATTCGCATATGCGTAGACATGAGGATACCAAATACAGCCATTGAGAGACAACGACACCCTGGGCCACACCTAAATGACATGATAAGCTGTCTCAATGGTGCCTGCCGATTCTCAAAACTGGACCTGTGCAAAGGGTACCATCAACTGGAGCTCGACGAGCAATCAAGGTACGTTACCACGTCCTCCACGCACATGGGTCTGTTACGCTACAAGCGTCGGAATTTCCACATATCCGCTGCGGAAATTTTTCAGGAAACGATAAGCCAGTTAATAAGGCCAGTGAAGAACAGTTTAAACTACAGCAACGACATCCTGGTGTTTGATCGATCCGATGAAGCAAATGACAGTGCCCTACGTGAAGTATGCCTGCTGCTGGAACAAGCAGGACTAACACTGGACACTGACAAATGGGAGCTGGGAAGAAGTTAACTGGTATTCTTTGGGCACGTGCTTGCCAAGAAAGGAAAGAGGACGGACCTCGGCAAGGTAGAGACATTGGAAAAAGTGAGTCGTCCAATGGATGTTGCAGAAGTGAGGTCATTTCTTGGTCTTGCCAGCTACTGTGCCCGGAACATAAAGGATTTCGCCACAGTGAGCACACCACTGCGGGACCTAACAAAACAGGGTCAGAAGTTCATCTGGTCACAAGATTGCAGTTGAGCATTTGAGGCCATCAGACATGCCGTGATGGCCGTAGATCACCTTGCCTATTTCAATTTGTTACTATGCACCGCACTGACCGTAGGTGCCAGCCCGGTCAGACTAGGGGCAATCCTAACACAGCACTTGCCAGGTAGAGACTCACAAAGAAAAATCGTTGCATACGCAAGCAAAAGTCTGTCGGACGTCGAAAGGGCATACTCCCAACCAGAAAAGGGGAACTTAGCAGTGGTATAGGCGTGTGAACACTATCACATGTTCATTTACGGAAAACAATTCACTATCGTAACTGACCATCAGGCCCTGGTGACAATATATGGCAAACCGAATGCAAAGATGCCGCCCCGCATTGAGCACTGGGGCATAAGACTGATGGACTACGACTTTAAGATAGTGCACAAGCCGGGCAAAGAACACAACCCGGCTAACTACATGTCTCGACACCCCTTACCACAGACACCACAGAAGACCTCAATGGCAGAAGAATATCTCAACTTTGTGCTAAGATAGAACGCGCCAATAACACTGGCTGAACTAGAGCGGGAGACAGCAAAGGATGACACAATGCAAGCAGTGAAAGCAACAAGACAGCAGAGATGGAGAAACAGCAACAACTGCGCAATAGGAGACAGAGTAAACAAGGAGGATATGATAGCATTCAAAAAGATACATGAAGAACTATCAGAGACTGAAAATGGTATACTAATGCGAGGAACAAGGATAGTAATACCAAATGGCCTACGTCGACAGATTGTTAGTTTAGCACATGAGTCACACAGAGGCATGGTAGCAACAAAGAAGATGCTATGGGAGAAAGTATGGTTCCCGGGCCTAGACAGAATGGTAGAAGACACCATCCTGAGCTGTCACATCTGCCAAATGACAGGACGGCCCAAAGCCGGAACCACTACAAATGTCAGAACTTCCAAAGGCAGTGTGGACAACGTTGGCAGCAGACATCTATGGGCCGCTAGACACGGGTAACTACCTGCTTGTGATCATTGATGAATACTCACGGTTTCCCATAGTACGCCACATATCCTCGACATCAGCAACTGCGACATTGCCAATACTGGATGACATATTTGCAGCCTGGGGATCACCCGAGACACTAAAGACAGATAACAGCCCTCCGTTTTCAGGGGAGGAGTTCGAAAAAATTCATGACCTACCTAGGCATTCATTACAGGAAGATAACTCCTCTGTGGCCGCAAGAGAATGGCATGGTGGAGAGGTTCATGCGCAACATAAAAAAGGCGGTCCAAAGAGCACAGCTGGCACAGATTTCCATAGGACAGGCACTCTGTCAAGTACTATGAGACTATAGAAACACCCCCACAGCTCCACAGGACGATGTCCAGCTGAATTTGTGCTGGAGAGGACAAGCAGGACAGGGCTACCACAGTTAGAGGCGAAGAGGACACTATACCACAACAGCATTGCTGTCAAGGACCAGGAGGCAAAGGCGAAGATGAAAGCGTGCGCGGACGCCAGGCGACATGCCACCCTGGTGCACCTCAAGCAAGGAGACCAAGTGGCGGTGTGTCAGAGACAACGGAGAAAGTCTGACAGTCTATTTTCAAAGGACCAGTTAACCATAACAGAGGTCAAGGGACTAATGATCACAGAGGAGTCGTGCCACTACCGAATAACAAGAAACAGTTCTCACTTCAAAGGAGTGAAGACCATAGATGAAGACGGAGAGGAAACTGCAACAGAGAACATCGGCACACAGGTGAGAAACCGAGCAATAGACAATGAAGGAAGAGGTACGGACAAGAGTGAAGAACAAGAAGAGGGATCACAGGAAGAAAAAGAAGGGACTTGTCCAAGAAGAGTGAGCAAAAGGACAAAAGGATGGAGATGAATACATGTCTCTCCATTCTTCCCATTTTCTCTCTATATATCTCTCTCTCCCTCCCTCTCTCTCTCTCTCTCTCTCTTTTTCTTTTCTTCTCGACACGTACATAGATCTCTCTCTCTCTCTCTCTCTCGCATTCTTTCTCTTGACAAAGGGGGAGATGTAGTGACCTGGGTCAGGGGCACTAGGACCCTGCACTCACTTGACCAAGGGGAGGGGACAGAGACCGGACACCACTTCCGGTCCGGGAGCGGGGAGGGCATTACTGGACAGAGGGCACGGACGTGCATGTGGGCATGAGATACGCAATGAATAAAGAAAGAGATAAGCACCTACCAGTCTCCGAGTGAGTTACTCCAACAACACGACAACCTATAAGCAACAAGATCTTCTTCTGCCTTGAAATAGAAGAGATTTGGGATTTGGTGTGTACAGACGAATATAAATCCCACCAACTCTCAAGAAGTAGGACTGTCCTGCATGCTTTAGTTTACTATGTCGAACTCAGATTCTGATCCATAAATTACATCTCACAGCTGTTACTGCTTACAGAAAATGTTATTCACAGAGTACTGGGCATCCAGGTCTTCTTGAATAAAAACGCCTTTCCATCATGGAGTCCTCCCCTCAGCAGCTAAACACTGTCCTGTGTGGGCTTATTGGTGATCCACAGTATGATACTGCGTGATCGCTAATGCTGGTGAAGGTGCACATGATAGGGAGCAAAAGAGCTTCAGAAACACTGGACACCTTGTAGCGTGGCGGGGCGATATCCCACAGGGACACTGGGCCAGATGTACTAAACCCTGGTCACAAAATACTGGTTGCAAATTGAACCAGCATTTTTATGACAATGGTGCTATTTTGTGAACCAGCCTATGTTTTAATAGGTTGGTCTGCAAATGGGAGTGGTGTAAAAGTGCCTACAACACAGGCACCTTTGTACCATGGTCTAAGGGTGCCTTCTCTGTCGCTAGGCAGCAAATAATGTTCACGTGCTAGAAGGAGAGAGCAGCAGTGGACCATATCTTGAAAACTAGAGCACATTTTTGTCCTCTCCCTTTCACACAGTGCAACGCTGTAAAGTGTCCTGCTGCGTTGCGTGAAAACATGATTAATATGGCCCTTGGTTTCTGCTTTAGAAGCCAAAAAAAGCTTGGTGAAATTTCATTAAACCAAAGAAAGGCGCCATGTGAGGCCAAACACTACCTGCCTACAAAACCCAGTGCAGTTTCATTCATTGCTTCTACATGGGAAACATCCTTTACAACGAAACTTTTATAACGCAGTGCTTTTACAACGCAGGTTTTACAACGAAAACCATTACAACGCATTGCGCTGGGGGGCACTCTAGGATAGGGAATAGATTTAATTTACTATCCAACACCTTCCCTAGTGTCCACGGGGACTGGAGTTGGAATAGTAAATTAAACTATTCACTATCCAGCACCCCAAAGCGCTATGCGTTGTAAAGGTTTGCGTTGTAAAAACTGCGTTGTAACAGCATGCGCGGTAAAAGCATGCGTTGTAACGTCATACATCCCTTCCAAATGCAAAAACATGACTTGGCGATTTCATGTTATTTGGTAAAGTCACTAGATTTCCTTGCATCATTGTGGTAGCATTACATCAGGCATTGCTTCCTCTTTTTAAAAACAACCACAGCCCTCCCTGCTGTGTTGGTAATATTGGCTTTTATGAGCATTTTCCTTTTTGCAATGTTCCAGTGAGTGACGTCAAAGTCCCCTCTAGAGGCAGGTGGTCGAGTTTTTCCTCTCTAGGAACATTTCCTTGTTACATAAGTTGACTGTTAGGAGCCCTGAGGCCCTTCTAAGGACATTTCCCTAGTCTGACAATATTCTTTCCTGCTCTTCGGCGTAGCAGCTCAAACAAGTAACCACAGGGCCTTAGGAATTTAGAATTCTTACATACTTATGAAGGAGTTTTACCCAGATTAGAATTCCACCTTGATCTTACACTGGTTCCTTGGAATTCCTCTTTATGGATAAACCACTACAAGGGGGATTTGGGTCTTCTGAAGAAACAGGGACGAAGGAAATGAGAGTGACGCTGAAACCAACCAATTGAAAGCAATGGGCGGGCTGTAAGCCCACTGTATGTAAACAAAATGTCTTGCTGAGAAAGCGTATGTGCTGTCAAGGCGAAACCTAAACACAGCCTTCACCTTTCTTGTGTTGTTTATGTTGTATTAATGTACGTGCTTACAGTAAAATTAATAAAATTTGATTATTAAAAAAAAATAGAAAAAGATTAGGGGAATGGGAACACCAAGAGAAAACAGAGACACTGGATACTGTGATACTGCCTCGTTGCATAGCCGTGCTTGGGTTGCCATGCCGGGCCGTTGATATCTAAAGTCAAGATTTTTGTTATTCCTAATATACTGATTCCTGCATCTAGCTTCAGATATTGTATATGATATGACTTTTGACAATCTCTGCATTCCCAAATCTCTCTGGTTGAGTGAAGCTCCCTGTCTTTCTAGAGCTTAACCACAATTATAACACATGCAGGTGATGCTCTGAGCTATCATGGGAGATCAGTGGGAGAGGTGTGTTGCAGGTGAGAGAGGTGTGGCGCAGCGGCCAGAGCGGCTGACTATGGAGCGCAGGCTCATAGTTCGATCCCCTGCGGCAGCTCAGCTCAGCATCATGTGATTCTGGGCAATAGCTCACTTAATATCCCCGATGGCCCCCCGCACCTGGATACCCTTAGGGGTGATAAGTTTGCGCCTACAAATGTGGGATTAATTAATGAATCATGCATTCGCGGCTGAAGATAACTGCCTTCAAAGTTAATAACGATTATGGTTTGAATAACGCTGCTGGTTCATAAACTACAAAACACATTTTAATTATTATCATATATTTCAACTCATAACCAGCAATCACTTTCGTACCAATATAAAAAAAACATACATCTTAAAGGAAGATTTTCAAAGTTGTGGTCAAAGTGTCCTTTTCACTCCTGCAGAAACAAGTCTATTTAAGAGTTTGATCACTTTAAATGATGACTCCTGAAAATAGTGTTCAAGTAAAAAGATTATTTCCTTAAATAAGAGTGTGGTGTTTAATACTTCTGTGAACCCACATCAGTCTTTCGTCAATTTCCAAACAATAACAGTCCGTGAGGTATCAGAAAATCTTGACAACAAAGTCTCAGGTGCACAACTATGTATCACATTTGTAAGTCTCATGAGAGTCCTGTGGCTCCAGGGGGTCCTTCTTGTCATTACTCATGTTTAGTAAGAGCATCCATCAGCGATACAAAGACGCTTTCCAGGCGACACCCAGGCCATATTATCAAGAACGGCAATAACATTATCGCCACTTTAGCGGCAGGAAACTGTCGCTAAAGCGGCGATAAGGGGCTTGATAATATGCCCTTGTGAATTCCCATAGAAGCCCAGGTTTGATGTCCTGCACACCAGTAGGGTTTGCTATATGCCCCTGCCCTTGAGAAAGGTTGGGAGGGCAGACAGGGGGTCAGCATTTCCCCCCACAGCTGGCCTAATCCACATTACAAACTCAATATTTAATTAACTACATCAATAATAACGAATCCCACTTGTAAATGTCATAAACAGGGCACATTACAAAACAATACAGTACTATCACCGAATTTCATACAAAGGGCATTTAATAACTTTGGATAAAACGCCATTAGCACAAAAACAAACATACCCAGGGGAGGCTCCTCTGCTAAGGTTGAGAAGCGTCACTCCACTGCTCTCCGAGCAGTTTGAAAAGGAAAAATAAAATGATAATTATGTAACGTCATTATCCTTTTTTTTCTTCTACTGCAGTGGCTCAGTTCTTTTCGTGCGGGCAGGGTTGAGCTGGGCTCCATGATGCCAGAGCACTGCAGGAGGAGGAGTGGTGGCACTCTCCAAGTGCGCATGAAGGTTTGGCTGGCTGACATGGGCTGGCCAATCAGTCATGCGCACTTTGCATGTTCTCCACCGGCTGTATTGTACAGCCTGGGTGGAGAACATGCCCGGGCTCCCAGTCCCCATCTCAGCGCCAAATCATGGTGCTCAGATCAATCACAACACTGCCAGGACCAGACAGGAAGAAGAGGTGGCAGCAGGCCGTACCCAGGTAAGTGTTTTTTTTGTCTTGACACTCACCAACATAATAAATCGCATAGTCACATCTCTTTTTCTCATTTTGCATGATGGTCACATTGGGGCTTCAAGGTAAATGGCAAATAAGCTGTCTTGTTGGGTAGAGCCTGAGACACTGCTCTCGCTTGTGAGAACACTATTGTTTACATTAAATGGCTTGGAGCCCACCCAATGCTTACCATTCATTGGCTTCAGTGTCACTCTTTTATGCAGGGTCCTAATTTACTAGCGCAGGCCAAGCATTGTTTCCGTTTCTTTCTGTGGCGCATGGACCAAGCACAGGTTGATTTATCTAAATAAGTGCCAATCCACTGCCTGTGTTGTGATTAAGAGACAATTTATTTTCCCCCTCCCATTCCTACTGCCCCCATCTGGTGCTCCCTCCCTCCTTTTCCATTTTGTTTTCCCTATACCCCCCTACTCCTGCTGTCTGTTATTGCTGCTCATTCCCTCTCCTGGTTTTCTGAGTGAATGAACCTGAATATGATCCATGAATTTGCTTTCCATGCCATTTGGCATCATGCAGTAGCGGCTGCTACTGAGCGTGGGTGGTAAGGTCGGAAGGTGAGCGCAGGGGTGGAATACAAAACAAAGTACTTACCTGGGTGCCACCCGGCGCCGCCGCCTCTCCTTCGTTGTCTTCTGATGCAGCAACTGGAAGAACACAGCCTCCCAGAATCCCCTGTCCAATCACAACACTGCCTTACAGTAGCGTTGTGATTGGTCCAGCGCTCAGACAGGGGCTTGGAGGTTCCCCACCAGGATGTGTAATGCAGCTGTGGGGAAGATGCAAAAGTGCTCAGGACTGTTTGACCTGCCCAAGAGGGCTGGCTAAGCAGTCATGCGCAGTTAGGGAGTGCGCTTAACACTCCTTCCCTTGCCCTGACCAGCCCCGCCCCGCACCCAAGCGGGAAGGAAAACGAAAATGATTATAACATTAGTTATTATCATTTTACGTTTTCCTTTATACACTGCTCGCAGAGCAGTGGGGCGACGCTCCTCCATCTTCACAGAGGAGCCACCGCTTCAGAAGGCGTCTAGATCACCTTTATCGTGCATGGTTGCGATAGTGCTGTACAGATATCAGCATGATGTATGGATGTCTAGTTTGGGCTTGGGTGGGACATTGACAGGAGAGGGAACCTCTTTTTACTTGCCTAGTCAGTAAAACTTCCAAAGAATACATTTCCCAGATAAGACAACCATTGGCAAAGTCAATAGGTCTCACTTAATACGAGTTCTATTGGCTTTGTCATTGTTTTTGTAGTCATATTGACCAGAAGCGCGGCCACTGTGCAACATGGATGAAAGTAAATAAAATAAAAGGGCTATGACATAGTCAACGTTGGCCGTTTTTTAGAGCTTTCATTTCCAGCCATGTTGCAGAGAGGCTATGGATGGATCGCATCAACCTTAATTCACCTTCAACTTTATTTCACACACATACTGGCAAATAAATGAGTTAGAAAACTATTTGACACTTTAGATAAGCCTACAAGTTGTGTGTATTAATGTAAAAATCGTTTTTACCTGTTAGTTTATTTATTGTCCTTCTTGAGATGTTTTATTTCAAATTTGAGTTAGTCATTGTTGCATTTTTCAAAAATTGTCGGTTTTCTAGAACTATATATTGCTATTCTCATAGGGGCATATCACCAACAACTAGCGATAATTATCGCTATGTTGGCTTAGCGGCAATATTTTTATTGCCGTGCTGCGGCGATTTTTGTTGCTTAGGAACCTTGCTATTATCAAGGTTTATCTCCTAAGCGATAAAAATCAGCCGAAATGCATGAATATCGCTGAAAAGTCAGCGATATTCATGCATTACCGAGCTAATGCTCTTAGCCATGTTATCCAACTACCATTGGATAACATGGCTAAGAACTGCTCAGGGGCAGGTGTTAGCTTTTGGAGATATTCACGCTTAGCGCGAATATCTCCATAAGTTGGTAATAGGAGATAGCGATGTTAGCGACTGTTTCCAGTCGCTAACATCTTGGCACGCCCACTTTGCATGTCATTAGTGATAAATTTCACTGACATGCAAAGCGGGGCCCAAGATGGTCGCTATCTCCTACTAGCTGTCGCTAACTGGTGTTAGCGACAGCTAGGTAATAGGGAGATAATTTTATCTCCGCTTTCTTGGCTTTTAAAGCCAAAAAAGCAGAGATAAACCCCCTTGGTAATATGCCCCATAATCTTTTCACATATCTGAGTGGTGTGTGGTTTGATTCAACCTAGATGCAATATATTTCTAAGTTATTGAATTTCTTTCCTGATTTTAAGTGACTGAACAAGCATACTTATTACAGCTTGTAGTATGGAGTTAACCGATCATTTCTGTATTAATTCCAGGTGGTTCGTTTCCTTCGATATGCACAATATATACATTACGTTCTGAAGACATGTATCCTGTACGACAATATTGCACCGTTTGTGTCGATGAGTGGTGCATGTGTCGGATTGTGTGTGAGGTACGCATATGGCCTTTGCTGTTTCCAGGTGGATGTGTACCCGGGGGTGTCAGAGGGGGTCCAGCTTGGGCCCCTGCACCGGTGCTGTTTGTCCTACACCACCTCACCCCCTTGTGCCTCACCACCAAAGCTGCTGAATGGGGCAGGAAGTGGAACAGAAAAACAAACAGACTGCATCTCATACCTTTCATTGAACACAAGTGTTTGCTTTAAATGTGTGCATATAAATATACATATTAGAAATATATACATTTACACAAAGCTAGATTTAAACAGTTTAAGCAAACATATTTTTAGCATTTGTGGATGACGCCACCAGTCTTATCTGTGGCCTAATATATGCCCCTCCCAAAAAATCCCTTCAGCTACCTTTGTATGCGATAGTGGTCAAGTTAGTAAATGTATTACAGATGAGCATCGAATTTGTATGGACCGTGTTGTATTCTATGTTTGGTGTGCACCTCCGTGACAGTTTACATGCCATACTGACGTGTGGAAGAATGTGTATTTGTGCGGTGTGTGCATGACTTAATGAGGCATGCATATGTGCAAATTTCCATGTAAGAGTGTTTATTGAGACCACGTGGAATAGAGAAAAGTGGGCGCAGTGCGCATGTGGCGCTGATTCAATGCTGTCGGTATACAGATACAAAATTGTATCCGTTCAAGGTGTGTGACCAGCAGCGGTTCCAGCATTGGGGCGGAGGAGCGTCGCCCCCCTGCTGTAGCCGCAGTAGCCATGAAAAAAAAATGTTGATAAAATTGATTTATGACCATTTAAATTTTTTTGCTGTCTAGCCCGAGGATAGGGCAGGTCCACTGTTGCTGATTGGCTGCAGCAGGGAGGAGTAATTACACTTGTGTCCACTCCAAGTGCGCATGTCAGTTTGGCCAACTGTCTTGACGACCAGCCCAACATGCTCACCTTAAACCTCTCCTACCTAAGCTGTGTTAGACAGCTAGGCGGAGAGCGACACAGGCCCCCAGTGTGTTAAGGAGCACTGAGCCAGTCTGCTCCAACCAATCCTGGTGCTTCTTTCATGCTGGTTAATATTATTTGAAGCACAAGAGCAGAGCCTGGATGGTAGAGGGGAGTTGGCTCTGGGACTCGGGCTCAGAGTGACCACCAATGTTGGGAACAGGAAGGCACTCGTAAGCCTAGTGATCTGTAACTCATGATCGCTAGCCTTGCGTGTGCCTTCCTGTTGCAACACACCCCAGTGACTAGTTCTCGACCCTTCCACTTACTGAAGCAGGACGTGCTCTGTGGACAGGTCGATAACAGGAACCAAGAAATGAACGTCTTCAAAATGTAAGAGCCCCTCTGCTCTCTGAGCCCTTATTCGTTTGCCTCACAGCCTAACACCTTTAGCCTTGAAAAAGCCCCAGGCTTTGGTGCCACATATGGGGCAAGACCTTTTGAAATATATTCTTTGAACCATGTTTAGTAAGGCTGGAATACTTTAAATCATGTTCAATAAATCGACAGGATTGAACAACCATAGACCACAGATTCATCGTACTTTAAATTTGTTTCAACTGCCCATTCTTATTATATTTTATCTGATTATTTAACGTGGGCGTGAGGGGTTCTTCCGACTTTGGGATACTGACAGTTGTCAATCTTAAACAAAAGGCTTTTAGAGGGTGTGGGTTTCTCAGTCTTCATCCCTCATTACCATCTTAGAAAATAGAAGAATACCCTGAGAGCTCATAAATTGGAGGTGAAGGATTGACAGCAGAAAGGAGGTTCAGTCATGAGATGCGGAGGCATTAGGAGCAGAGTCTCAGAGTCAACGTACACATTTATCTTTTTTAAAACACTACTCAAAAAAAGTTGGAAACAAGGACAAATGTGATAGTAAATCTGTTCTTGTGTATTTAATTGGTCACAGATAATAATGGGTAAAGCCATCTGCTACAGAGATCTTTGCGCAGCCATCAATTTCCAGGGAGTACCAAAAGATATATGTGGTGGTTAATGCACTTGCTGGATAAATCTGGTGCAGTTTACTCCCAGGTTTGACTCATCACGAAATAGCATAGAGGGTTAATGTGCATGCTGCAATGCACAACGTGTAACATGCAGATCACAGATTTCTCGCATACATAGACAGTTCCTTGTGTTACTGCTGTTGCTCCAGAGATCCTTATGTTAGGTGAAGGTCACAACTTACAATCCTTTTAATGTAGCTCAGTGACTTATGAATAAGGCGTCCAATTTTCTGTTTTTACTGATTTGTATAGATAAATACTGACAGAAAATAATCTGTTTCATGTCTGTATTTATTTTTAAAAGTGGAAAAACACAGAAAATGTTGTCTCTTGTGAGTGACTCTACTCGTGCCCAGACCAACTGTTAAGCAGGTAGACACAGAGATTTAAAAAGAGGATGAGATTCCCTTAAATTCAGGCATATGTTAACATATATTTGAATATAAAGCTAATATTTACCTGTCGGAGTAGTGTTTCGTTATATTTGCCTGCTTTATTTGCTAAAACGTGACAGGCATCAAAGTCTGAGTGGATGTTTATCAGTTAAATAAATGTAGAAATATACCATTTTACGACTCCATTTATTCTCAAAACATAAAATAAATATGGATAAATACCAATAAAATGGCCAAAAAATAAATATGGATAAATACAGACGGAAATGTTAAAAAAAAACATAAAACCAGGACCCCTACTTATGAATTAGTAGCGAGCAGAAGTATGCAAATTACAATGCAGAAGTGTAGATCTTGAGATGCACATGTAATAGAGATCAGAGTTCACAATATTGTTTAAATGCATAAACAATCCCTAACGTGTATGCAAGCTAATAGTTTCATTTTGAAGGATTAGACTGCAATGTAGCATCTTTTCCTTAAGCCCCTACAAAGAAGATTCCTGAAGTGAAAAGGGTGAAGTTGAACAAAGGGAATACAGTAGCCTGATAGGCAGATTAAAACAAGCATTTACAATGCAATGGTTTCGCCTTTGGAAAAGTTAGAGCTATTGGCATTGTAAATGACAAAATTTGTATTTATGTGTTGGTTTTGAAAACAGATAAATACATGGCATTGTCATTTACATTGTCATTAGCTTAATATCTGCAGTCACTCTGCAGTCCCTAGCACTCCATAGCACTCCCTAGTCACTCTGCACTCCCTAGCACTCTGCACTCCCTAGCACTCCCTAGCCCTCCCTAGTCACTCTGCACTCCCTAGCACTCTGCACTCCCTAGCACTCTGCACTCCCTAGCACTCCCAAGTCACTCTGCACTCCCTAGTCACTCTGCACTCCCTAGTCACTCTGCACTCCCTCGCACTCCCTCGCACTCTGCACTCCCTAGCACTCTGCACTCCCTTGCACTCTGCACTCCCTTGCACTCTGCACTCCCCAGTCACTCTGCACTCCCCAGTCACTCTGCACTCCCTAGCACTCCCTAGCACCCTGCAGTCATTCTGCACTCCCTAGCACTCTGCAGTCACTCTGCACTCCCTAGTCACTCTGCACTCCCTAGCACTCCCTAGTCACTCTGCACTCCCTAGCACTCCCTAGTCACTCTGCACTCCCTAGCACTCTGCACTCCCTAGTCACTCTTCACTCCCCAGTCACTCTGCACTCCCTAGCACTCCCTAGCACTCTGCAGTCACTCTGCACTCCCTAGTCACTCTGCACTCCCTAGCACTCCCTAGCACTCTGCAGTCACTCTGCACTCCCTAGCACTCTGCAGTCACAGTCGTAGCCATTGCGCCCATATACAGCGTCTTCTGCATCCCTGAAGAAGAAACATATAGTTATCACAGTACCAATAACTACACAAATTAAGGTGGGAGAATGACATTTAGCGAAAGGACTACGCAGCCATTTGTTGAAAGGAAACACGGATGCTTCTGCCATGGCGCAGGGACGGACTTTCGCACAAAGCGTATATGATTTATAAAAAGGATGGTGGAAATATCTGTACATTTATTGATGCAAATATACAAACCTGAAACATTTATGTTTGTGGCTAAATGGTGACACATACGCGATACAGTAAGCAATTCGACATTGAAGCCTGCGATAGCAACCACCGGGAAGAGTCCCTCCGGCCACAAGAAATAGGCGGGTGCATGCAAGAGCGAGTACGAAAAAGGAAGACATTCCATAAAAAAAATGTGTTTAAGATTGACGTGCAACACATGCTGTACCAGTAGTACGAAAATATATTGTGTAGTTAATTAAAACCATAATACAAAACGTTTAAAAGGCACGTTAAAGAAAGAGCAGAAGAGTACGTCCCTGCGATACCGTCTAACGTGACTGACATGCTGTGTGTTTAACAGAATGAAAACCTCTGGACTAAACTTTAATTGGAGTTAGCGGTTTACGTGTGCAAGCTTAGGTACCCTGGTTCTTTGTGAGTCGGGTGTCCCTTGTTGTCCTTACTTGCCTCCTCCGTCAACAGGGATGATCTGTGGTGCTGCTGCGAAAGGTCACCGCTCAGGCATGTGTGCCTCCTGGTCGGGTGCCGTGAAGATGCAGCGCCTCGTGCCTCCAGGGTGGTGCTGACGTTCAACTACTTTTTTTCCCTCTCTGATGCTCACCTCAGCAGGCTCCCTCGCGTGCGGGCGGGCTGCGCGTCTTACATTCCGCCCGGGAACCTAAGGGACCCCTATGTGGTCCTTACCGTTGCCCTTGCAACGGCTTGGTGCTCGGTCCTCCGTTGCCTCTTTCCCGGTGTAGTCCTTCCGCCGTGCAGCGCAGTAGAGGCTTGCCATCATCATTGCGGATACTGCATCTCAATGTCAGGTCGCTTCTGAAACATCAGCAGAATGTGTATGATCTGATTGAGAATGAAGCACCGGACATTTTCGCTTTAACCGAAACATGGCTTCAGGCAGCCGATACTGCCATTCCTAATCTTGTATGCCCTTCTGGCTATACGATGTATGTTGCGAATAGGCCGTCCAGAGGAGGGGGTATAGCTTTGATAGTGAGATCTAGCTTTGCCTGTGTATGGACTGTCCTAAAGACTGCAGGCTGTGAAAGTGCCTCCTTTAAAGTCTCTGTCAGTCCAGAATTTACATTCTCTGGGATGGTGGTATATCGTCCGCCGGGCAGTGACGTGGCGTTCAGGAATGCTTTCCCGGACACTGTTGCCACTTTTGTCACTGACTGCGCTAATTTTTCCATTCTTGGCGATTTAAATCTGCACTTTGACGACCCATCCTGTTTGGCAGCACGTACTATTCTTATGGACTTAGAGGCCTTTCAATTATCTCAGCTGATCTCCCAGCCTACTCATTCTGGGGGACATACTCTGGACCCGGTCTTTACCAACCTGACAGAGGTCAAAGTCACGTCTATTGCTCCTGTAGAGTGGTCGGACCACTCTCTGGTATCAATTTATTGCCCTATGTCAGCTACGACCCTGACTGCTCCAGCTAAACGGGTACCCAGGAGACCCTGGGGTAAACTCAAGCTGGATGACTTTTACCATCTTTTGTCTCTGGCTCCCCCGGGCCCTTTTAACAACGTAGAAGAAGGATACGATCTCTTCTGTTCTTGGCTCACTGGGGCTCTGGATACCTTGATACCAGTTGTAACAACGAAGATCAATCCTCGTGTGTCGAGCCCGTGGTATAACGACGCTTTGCGTGCTCTGAAGGGAGCCTGTAGACGGGCGGAGAGGGCTTGGCGGAAGACGTATGGGGCTGAATTAAAAGCTGCATACGCCATGTCCGTCAGGCTCTACCACCGGGCTATCTGTCGTGCCCGAGCTGCGTTTTACGCTGAAGAATTTCGGAACAGCACGAACCCGGTGAAGGCCATTTTCAGGGCGGTTAAAGACCTTATGTCTAAGCGGTCAACCGTTACGGCTGAGAGCTCTGTCACACATTGTGAATCCCTCGCTTCTTATTTTGTGGGAAAAGTCCAGGCTATATACCGGTCATTCCCGAGTACGGGCAATGTGTTGGATAGCCCTAAGGAGACCTTACCTCAGACTACCCTGCTTTCATTCCCTCCCCTCACTCAGGAAGGGTTTGACAAACTTGCTGCTCAAATTAAAACTGGGTCCCCATCTGATCCAGTGAGGCCGGCCCTCTTTCGCGACCAGACTTTTCTGGGACGTACGGCCATACATTCTTTGGTCAACCTCTCCCTTGAGATGGGGGTAGTCCCCACTAGCTGGAAGCAGGCGGTGGTGTCTCCGATTATTAAAAAATCTACTCTTGACCCGTCTAAACCGGAAAACTACCGTCCCATCTCGCTGCTACCCTGGCCAGCCAAGTTGACAGAGGCCCATGTCAACCTGGCCCTGTCGGATCACCTAGCCCGTTCCAACGCCCTCGACCCCACACAGAATGGCTTCCGTGCTGGCCACAGCACGGAGACTGCCCTACTGGTGATGGTGGAACATCTCCGTGCGAGGTTGGATGCTGGTCAGACGGCGGCGCTGATTTTGCTAGATCTCAGCGCCGCCTTCGATACTGTATCTCACAGCATCCTCCTCCAGCGGCTCGAGGAGGTTGGTATCGGTGGCCAGGCGCTGCAGTGGTTCCGCTCCTTCCTAGACAACCGCTCCTTCTGTGTTGCCATCCCTCCCTTCAAGTCCAGGTTCCAGCCGCTGGCCTCGGGGGTTCCGCAGGGCTCCTCGCTGAGTCCCACGTTGTTTAATCTTTACGTGAGACCGCTGGCTGATGTCGCTAGGCAATGGGGCCTAACTTTGGTCTCATATGCCGACGACACACAGCTGGCGGTTACTCTCAGCGGGGATGCGGAACAGGATGCCCCCAGGTTTCAGTCTGGACTGAAGGCGGTGGCTAGCTGGCTGACAGGCAACTGCCTTCAGCTCAATGCCACAAAAACAGAGGTCATGGTTGTCAGGAAGGGAGTGGAGCTTTGGGGCGATCAGTGGTGGCCTTCGGAGCTGGGCCCCACTCCGACCCCGGTGTCGGAGGTGAAGAACCTAGGGGTCTGGTTAGACGCTGGTCTCACATTTATAGGGCACACCAAAAAAATCGCAGCCTGCTGCTTTGGACTACTAAGATGCTTACGGCCAGTGCTTAGGTTCTTTGATGCCCCTACCAGACAGCTTGTAGTCCAGGCAACTATCATCTCTCGTCTGGACTATGTTAGCTCTTTGCTGGTTGGGGCTAACCAGGCTGAGCTAACCCGCATGCAGCGGGTGCAGAATGCTGCGGCGAGAGCCATTGTTGGTTTGCCTAAGTTCTCTCCGGTGACCAACGTCCTCCGCTCTTTGCACTGGCTCCCGGTTAGGAAACGTATTTTGTTCAAGGTCCTTTGTTTGACCTTTAAAATTCTAAGAGGCATAGGCCCTGAGATTCTGGCCAAATCCATCTCTTTCTATGTCCCTACCCGTAATCTTCGGTCTCAAGGTCAGGCTCTTGCCGTTGTTCCTAGGTTTAGGCTCAGCAGGATGGGAGGTCGCTCTTTCAGGGTGAAAGCAGCACTAGTTTGGAACTCCCTCCCAGTGGAAATCCGGTTGCTTGAGGACTTGTTGTCCTTCCGTAGAGCCATTAAGACTTTCTTGTTCTAGCTTCCCCTCTGTGGCACTGTTTTCTGTTATGTTGTGTTGCTCCGCTGTCTTTTGCGCCGGGATGCCCCTTTGCTGGGGTCGCTGAGCGCATTATAAATTGTTATAACATAACATAACATAACATAACATGGACGGGCGAATCATCCTTTCATAAATGTTTACCAGGAATGGTTGTGAAAGGAAACCGTACGGTGATGACCTGCCAGGGAACCTAAGCGACCGGTTCAGCCTCAGAGCCTCACGTGAGAAGTCGTGGCTGCTCTGTGTGTTTTATGACTTCACTGTTTTGAGAAGGATTTAATGCATCTTGTCAATCTCCTGGCAGTTCATTCGCAGAAGAAGTGTGTGTTTTATTACATGCTTAGTTATTTGATTGATTTAAAAAGTCCCTGTCAAAACCAACTGGCACCAAAGTCTTTTTTCCACGTGTCTACGTTGTTTGCGGCTGTATTTATGGGCGAATTAATTCCTTGTGTACTTGTGCAGGGGTTGATACAGAGGAATCCAGCTTGTCTACCACCTGATGGGCTAAGGGCCGAGAAACTGAATTGCCACCTTCAGCAGCAAAGGTTTCCCTGTGAGCAGGTGGTATTCATGCCAACTTGGTAACATTCACACAGGAACCACGCTGAGATGTGTTGTGAATGAAGTACAACTGGAGTTGTGGAGGAATGTGGGCTTGACCGGGGAAGGGTAATGGCCGACTCACCTTCCCATACTGTTTATTTACACCACAAAATGTGCACCTCCTGGTAAAGTGTAGGACATCCACTGATGTTAAGATTATCAAATACATTGGAACTGGTTCAACAAGCACTGACAAGGCCAATAGATCTGATTTGTGTTTGAGTCTTGACTGAAATATTAACAAGGAAAGGCACGGACAGCGGGAGGGAGGGCAGGAAAGGCACGGACAGCGGGAGGGGGGCGGGAAAGGCACGGACAGCGGGAGGGGGGGGCGGGAAAGGCACGGACAGCGGGAGGGGGGCGGGAAAGGCACGGACAGCGGGAGGGGGGCGGGAAAAGCACGGACAGCGGGAGGGGGGTGCGGGAACGGGCACACGGACAGCGGGAGGGGGGGCGGCGGGAACGGCCACAATCAAAAGCACTCACCTGGACCTGGACTTCCTTCGGCGGCGGTCGGCCGCGGAATGACCAAAAGAAACATGGACGACCCAAAAAATAAACCCCGCCCACCGCCGCACTGACGTGATAAAAGGGGCTGGATGAGAAAAAATCTCAGGAACGCCCACGAGTCGCCTCGCAGAAAGACGGACGCCTCTCTCTTCCAATGGCTAGCCTCCATTTATGGAGCTAGCCAATGGAACAGAGAGGCGGGACTTTTGTCCATACTAGTAAACAAAAGTTTTCGCCTTGCGCGAAAGTCTGCTGCGCAGCTTTCGGCGAGGCGAAACCTAAAAAGAAGCTGGAAACAACATGTACTGCCTCTTCAGAGATCCTACATGTTCCAACTCCCAGCATACCTAACACTGCCAGTTGCTTGACAGCCTCAGTTATACTTTGCAGCTCATGCTGAAAGGATCTCAGTACACTTTATGTTTTTCTTCAATCTTTTTTTTGAAGGTTTTTTCTCAGAAATTAAAACAATATTTGCTTCAGTCAACCCCTGCGAATTGTCTGAATCATTTCCTCCTTTTAAGACTTTTAGAAGGGAAATTTCAAGCAAAACCTTCACTTGTTGTGACGTGCCCTTCCTGTGGGAGGAGGGAGGCAGCTTATGACCCATATGCCATGTGAGTGGTATGTTTACCACCGTTTCTATAGTAATGATTGTACATTATACCACTACTTTCACTGCAACTGGATCCTCCCCTGGTGCTCGTGGGTATTCATAGCAGAAAAACCCCGAAATGCCTAAGGAAGGAGTCTGTGTGCCCATGAATCACAGCAAACAAACAGATATAAACCTGTCAATTCTGCAAAACATTGGTTTATTTAATTTTATGAATATTTTGGGGTTCCTTTTAGATGGGAAAGGGGTACAACACGAGCAGAGAATGACATGTAAAGGCATAAAAAGAAGAAAAGGTTATAAGTACCAATAAAAAGAAATGCTCAAAGAAGGGCAGCCCTATGCATTGAGTTACATGGAATGCGCATACGATCCATTAGAAATATTGCCCAGACTGTTATGATGAAAGTTATTGTTTTAAGCGGAAGGCATTCTTGCCCAGAAATACATTTTACCAAAAAGGCATTTGGTATTTGGAAGGCATTCTTGACCAGAAATACATTTTACCAGTCATAGATTAATTAAAGATAGAGTCCTTTTCAAAACTAAGCTAAATATATTAAACAGCAGTTGGAAACCATAAGAGTGTGCCCAGCATTGTCCTGTGCGGCACAGTTCTGGGCACAAACAGCTATGTGATTCCCTGCCCCCTCCTAGTCGAGGAAACCGCATGAGGATGGTTTTATACATCTTGATGCCATTGAATCTGCCTCGGCTGTGTCTGCAGACAATTTGTGTTCTTTTCAATCGTGTCTTCATTTTAAACATTTGAAAATGTGCCCGTCTCCAATTGCCTTGTGAATAAAGAGAGGTCATCTATCAATTTATCAAAATGCCATAATGGAATGCGCCTGTTAGCCTCAGCAGGAGAGCTCAGAAAATGTAGGTGCGGCTCAGCAGGCACCTTGGAGCTCCGGTGATGTGTAATCGCACATATGAGAGTCATATGTGGTGTGTTTACACCTTAGAGTAGGGGTGAGTGCGAAGCACGCAGGTAACTCCGCTCCACGAGCGAATGGCAACGTTTTTTTCTGAACTCCGTGTTCCAAGTGGAGCACAGAGTGGCAAAACTCAGCGAACTCCACCGGCGGAGTGGAGTTTGACGCCCCCCCTACTATCATGGATGGGGAAAATTATGCAGGTAACCGCACTGTGGGACTCAGAGGCACTGACAACATTGGGAGTTGCAAAGGGATTAGAAAAATGGTACCACTTAGACATAACCACTCTGGAGGACCCGGACCTAAGGGTATAAGAATATGTGATTACTCTACCCAAATTAAAGACAAAATATCGACTGGCAGACTCAAAGACCTTCTGTTATCTACAAGTCAGGCACACCTTGTGGTAAATCATGGCGCGGGGAACCGACTTGGAAAAGTCATCACCTGGAGGAAAAGCTGCTAGACAACCCAATGCTCCAGAAAGCCACATCATTGACGTATAAAAAGATCCTAAATCACTCCTCAGATTCCCTGAAACAGCTGAAGTAAAGGTGGGAGGGAGACATAGGAAACCTTGACGATGGAGAGTAGGAGGAGGCCTTGGGTGGCCCAGGGGAAGTGATCTCTTTTACAGGACTAATAGATTTATGAAGAATTCCGTCCATTGGACAAGTACATATTGTATAATACACCACACCCCTGTCTACAAACACCAGTGGCCATGTCAACTTTAAGGCAAGAGATTAAGGGAAAGGGGGCAACCCAGTAACTCAAGGACATGGGTAGAACAATTATTGACTACACAATTGTAGCCCTTGATGTATTGTCTCACCATTTGGCATTTCTTACTAAAACAGCAACTTAATTTCCATTACTGTTGTTGGTCCTTCAGGGCCCCCATTAAAACGAAAGGCTTTGGATTCATTCGGGCATGGCGGGCACTCTGAACAATAATACTGATCTTTGTGATTGTATTTGTCAGACATCAGATTGACCAATTTAACTCATTTTCCCAGGAGCTCTGAAGGACCAACAACAGCAATAGAAATTAAGTTGCGGTTTTAATAAGAGATGCTGAATGGCGCCAACATTTTTGTGTAAGACAATACATCAATATTCCAGCAGCTGTGAACTCAACTCACTCCGTTTTCTAGACCTTTTTCAACCAGACCCTTACCTTCTAAGCTTGTCATTTTTTAAAACTAAGCCAGATGATATGCCCATTGGATTAGATATTCCTCAAGATTGTAGGACTGTTGCCACAATTAGTCTGGTGTCTGCTTTAATCCTCTGTCCTGATGATGAACCATATCTGATTCATTTGACATTGTGGGTCGAAACATCGAACATTTTCAAATGTGGACTGTTTAATTTGATTTTGGATCACAACACTCATAACACAAATGTCATAAATAACATCAGACTTTCCATGTCAGTCACATGTATATTGTATTATATATAGCAAGAGCACCCTATTTATTTACTGCATTACTTTTCACTGCACCACCACCAAATAGGAGCATCATAGCTTGGTATTTGATGATACTTTAATTTTGAATTTTTTTTTTTAAATGAAAATAAATACATTAAATGCATAAACAAACCATACTTGGCAGAAGGGTTCCATCAAAAAGGATTGACATGGAAGTCAAGGGCTACACATCTCCTATAGGGACCATTTGTGTTATCAATAACTTTATGGCAAGGCCCTTCAGCCTGTCCCAACCACAACCAGAGCACTCTTCCTCCCCTGGTATCCAGATTTGCCAAGCATTCCATTGTTCCACCTCCATTCACCCAGTTGTGCTCTCTATGCTATGCCTGCACTCCAAGCAAGAGCAGCTGGGAATCTCCAAACTCCCACTCTCAGTGACTGTCAAGCAGTGGTTTGAGAGTGTTGATGAGCAGGTTGCTGAAGGATGTACAACAGTAAATCACAATGATGTTGCTTTGGAACTGTGCCCCTTGGAAAGGAATGCTTTAAGTAGACACAGACCTCAGGATTGTGCCAGTCATGAGCACACATATGTTATCCTCTTTCTTTCTGTAAGTTACTTCGATTTGTAGGTGGCTGTCCAACCTGGTATCATAGTCTTATAGTGCCCTAGACTGTAACAGGATTAACAAAGGAGAGAGGTAGAGTAGTTGAAGTAGGATTCTTACTCCACAGACTTGTATGCATAAACAAAAGGAATCCTACGAGGAGAGGAGTTCTGCCCATAAGGGTAAGGGAGCACTCAGTGTTTGGTAAAATACCCCTCACACACCAAAAGGCCCCTTGGTGTCATGCTTCATCATCGGGGTCTTCGCAACCCTCTAACGGGATGCGGCGTGCTGTGACCTACGACTACGCGGGAGCACTGGTAAATGACTATGTGTGGTGTGTGTGGTGCAAGTGATAAGGATGATAATGTGAGTGGTGGTAGGTAGTGAAGAGTTAAAAAGTACCTGGCTCGTAGGTGAATTTTTTTTTTATTCAAGACCTCGGGCTGGTACTATTAAAAGAAGTGAAGTGCGAGGTAAAAGTCTGTCGTGATAATGACCAGTACCTCATGTGTGCGTCGACATGTTTCGGAGCAGGCGCTCCTTCTTCATGACTGGAGCATAACTTCCCCACCTTACTAACGTATTACTAGTTCGTAACTCAAAAATATTGGTTAGTTAACAAAAAGTGACAAATATTTTAAGTGGTAAAAAGGCTACAATGTGCCTACAGCGGTTTTTTGGCTCAGGATACATGCAGTTGCATGACCTGAAAAAAGAAAACAAAAGGATGGTCACCCAAGGTATGGGTAGTTCTACAGGTGCAGTCACCTGGAACAAACCATTTAGAACAGTTGCCCTGTAAAAGAAAAGGACTCACAAGACATACGATATAGAGAACACACAAAATTGTTTAAATAAAAATACCAAGGAAATGTGGGTCATACTTAGTAGATATAAGTTGCTTGCTTCATGAGCTCAATAGAAGCGTGTGGGGGTTGATTGCTATTTTGTGCAATCTGAGTGGAAAGATAAAAGTAACCAAAACGAGTTTCAGTGATCAGTTCTTACTCACTTGGTTAGGAGGAGAAGCCTTGATTACCCTCTCATATACTCACAAGCTGGGAACGAATTATCCGTCCAAAATTATAAATAAACATTGGTCCATTCTTAACTGTGGTACAATGAACCTGGAGAAACCCATGCATGCCCACCGTCGTGGACGTAACCTGAAAGACATCTTGGTACATACCAGACCAAAAACAGATACTGACACAAGGACACAACCTATCGGTATTCATGGTCACTTTACCTGTGGAAATTGTAGCAGCTGCCACCTGACGAAAAAGAGCAAGATCCTTACATTCAGGAATGGCACCACTTGGGAACAACGACGTCTCACGAACTGTAACACCAAAAACGTGGTCTACTTAATAACGTGCCCCTGTGGTTTGGAATACGTGCTAATGACCACCAGAGCAGTGAAAACGAGGCTAAATGAGCATAAAAGCAATGTCCGGTGCAAAAAGAGCACTACCAAGATGGCAACACACTACCTTGTAAAACAACACTGTGTCAATGACCTGAGTTGGACAGTCATTGAATCATTACCTTCTGAAAAAGGCCTTTTTCAAAAAGAACAAAGATGGGTGTTCCGTCTGGGCACGCATATTCACGGACTCAATGATGATGTCCCTCGGTCACAACTGTCCAATTAATGAATATATGCCCAATCAATAAGCTGTAAATGACATGAACATAAGCCCATTTTAATAGTTTTCAAGGACATTTTTGCCTTCACCTTGTCCTCTTCAATACACACCCACTCCTACTGAGGAAATTAGAACACGGGGAAGGAGGCCCACAGCGTCTGTCAGCTTATTTTAACATATTAAACTCCCCACTGTAACCGAGGGAGCTAGCAATCCAACCGCGCATGCGCGGTCAAGTAGCGTCTCCTTGACGCGCATGCGCAAACTCTACAGAGTCACAGCGCATGCGCGGGGTAGTGATGCTGGGCGGCAGCGCACGCGTAGGTAGGGCGCGCCTCTCCGCCTCTCTCTCTCTAACGAACCTATCAGTTCAAGGACTCGTAATTAGTCCTCAACCGGTAATTAGGCTAGCGGATAGCCCATGTTTGGGCATTACACCGAATCCGCCTATTTAATACCGGCCTAACCAATTAGGACCACCTGGTATAAATACCTCCCACAGCAGGCTCATACAACCATACGAGCGGAGCAGCGTGTGGGGCTACACGGTGGATAATTCGTCCCCAGCTTGTGTGTATATGAGAGGGTAATCAAGGCTTCTCCTCCTAACCAAGTGAGTAAGAACTGATCACTGAAACTCGTTTTGGTTACTTTTATCTTTCCACTCAGATTGCACAAAATAGCAATCAACCCCCAGACGCTTCTATTGAGCTCATGAAGCAAGCAACTTATATCTACTAAGTATTACCCACATTTCCTTGGTATTTTTATTTAAACAATTTTGTGTGTTCTCTATATCGTATGTCTTGTGAGTCCTTTTCTTTTACAGGGCAACTGTGCTAAATGGTTTGTTCCAGGTGACTGCACCTGTAGAACTACCCATACCTTGGGTGACCATCCTTTTGTTTTCTTTTTTCAGGTCATGCAACTGCATGTATCCTGAGCCAAAAAACCGCTGTAGGCACATTGTAGCCTTTTTACCACTTAAAATATTTGTCACTTTTTGTTAACTAACCAATATTTTTGAGTTACGAACTAGTAATACGTGAGTAAGGTGGGGAAGTTGTGCTCCCGTCCTGAAGAAGGAGCGCCAGCTCCGAAACATGTCGACGCACACATGAGGTACTGTTCATTATCACGACAGACTTTTACCTCGCACTTCACTTCTTTTAATAGTACCAGTCCGAGGTCTTGAATAAAAAAAAATTTCATCTACGAGCCAGGTACTTTTTAACTCTTCACTACCTACCACCACTCACATTATCATCCTTATCACTTGCACCACACACACCACACATAGTCATTTACCAGTGCTCCCGCGTAGTCGTAGGTCGCAGCACGCCGCATCCCGTTAGAGGGTTGCGAAGACCCCAATGATGAAGCATGACACCAAGGGGCCTTTTGGTGTGAGAGGGGTATTTTACCAAACACTGAGTGCTCCCTTACCCTTATAGGCAGCACTCCTCTCCTGGTAGGATTCCTTTTGTCTAGACTGTAACAGTTCATCCTTAATCAAGTCATATTCCTCATAGCGTCATGTGACTTCAATGTAATGGTGACGTCAAGGCATTCAAGTGATTTTGCAAAACTTCACTACTTAAGTATTTTGTCCTTAAAAAGGCATTTTGACCATCAGGTTTTATGATCAGAAGATTTTATCACTTCAAAGCTTCATTCCATTAGGACTTTATGACATCAAGGCTTCACGACTTCATGTCCTCAAGAAGCATTTGCATGGAAAGCAGCCATGGCCTTACAGGGATCCAGGGAGTCAAAGATATTTATGCTGTTGAAAAATCCATGACTTTGTAAGATTACCCGAAGTTGAAGACCTCTTGATGTATTACATTGAGTCATCTATCACGCTAAATTTTCCAAAGTTTCACAATGCCGATGCATTATAGCTTCATTAATCCATGATGTCAATGCCCATGAATCATGCAAGCCCCGATGATGCTGATGCCCAAGATGTTGACACCACGTAACATCAAAGCCCCATGACCCACCCCTCAAGGAGTCAATACCACATGCCATTGTTGTCTGCATGATGGCGAGATCTCATGAGTCTGTTCAGGAACGTGTTTTAAAATAGAATAAATGGAGAGTAAAAGTTTCATTGCATAGGTTTGTTTTTTTACTTTTACTTGGTGAGTATCCTCTCTTCTTTTTAAGTGCGTTCTTGGATCCATTATGTAAGTTGCGATATTCAGAGTTTATGGGGCCCGATTCACAGAACTAACTTAAGACAAAATCCTAAACTTACTACTTTTGGTATTCACAGAATTTAGGATTTTGTCTTAAGTCTGTCTTAAGACAAACTTAAGACAAAATCCTTACTTCTGTGAATACCAAAAGTAGTAAGTTTAGGATTTTGTCTTAAGCTAGTTCTGTGAATCGGGCCCATGAATATTATTGAAAATTCTTGCAGAGGTAGAGGAGTAATGGGGGAGCCACATGACATGGCCCGTATACAAAACAATACATGGCCTCCTGCCACCCACCCCCACCACTCTCTGTGCTTCTTTTCCACTCACCTTTAGAAGCTGTGCTTCCTGCTGATGAATGCTGCTCCAACAGACTCACATAGAGGCAGCCAGAGCAGCCTCCAATTCCTTTATGCCATAGCAACAGTGGTTAACAAGATCTATTACCTATTGTTGCTACATCACAACCGCGAAAGACTGGATTTGGAATCCAGTTATTCATGCTAATAGCTTAGCATGAGAGGCATGTGTAACAGAATGAAATGTTACTTACCTATAATCCACAAGATCTTCTTATGGCTGGAAAAAGAAGAGATTTTGGATTTGATGTGTACAGAGGAATATAAATTCCACCAACTCTCAAGAAGCAGTGCTGGCCTGGATGCTGTAGTTGACACTGTCGCGCTCCGATTCTCATCCATAAAAGTACATCTAACAGCTGTTACAGCTTACAGAAAATGTTATTCACAGAGTTCTGGGCATCCAGGTCTTTTTGATTAAAAATTATTTCCACCAATGAGTCCTTCCCTCAGCATCTAACCACTGTCCTGTGAAGGCTTTTTGGTGCTCCAACCTGTGATACATTGAAGGACTTGGAACCCTTGTCACTCGTAGTAATTACTCATACAGGAACCACACTATATTCCTTTAGTGGTCTGGTTATTAATAGCCTTTTTATTTACTACTCATTTTTTTGAAGGACTTTGGCCTTCACAGTGGAACACAAACGGTTTTCAACACAAATATCACAAATATACAATATACAAATATACAATTATCACATACCAAATACGAACAAATCATGAACAAAAATATTGCATAAATTCATGAGACAGTTATAGTGCTTAATTACATATAAACCAATGTTAAACCAATGTAGAACAATTTATTCCACTCATTTCATGCAAGAGAAATTACTGCAACTGCTTCTCTAATGAAAAAAATTTTTTGGGTTCTGTTCTTAAACGACTCAGAATTCAAGTTGAACTTGAATTCTGAGTCGTTTAAGAACAGAACAAAAAAAATTTTTTTTTGTTCTGTTCTTAAACGACTCAGAATTCAAGTTGAACTTGAATTCTGAGTCGTTTAAGAACAGAACAAAAAAAAAAATTTCATTAGAGAAGCAGTTGCAGTAATTTCTCTTGCATGAAATGAGTGGAATAAATTGTTCTACATTGGTTTAACATTGGTTTATATGTAATTAAGCACTATAACTGTCTCATGAATTTATGCAATATTTTTGTTCATGATTTGTTCGTATTTGGTATGTGATAATTGTATATTTGTATATTGTATATTTGGTATTTGTGATATTTGTGTTGAAAACCGTTTGTGTTCCACTGTGAAGGCCAAAGTCCTTCAAAAAAATGAGTAGTAAATAAAAAGGCTATTAATAACCAGACCACTAAAGGAATATAGTGTGGTTCCTGTATGAGTAATTACTACGAGTGACAAGGGTTCCAAGTCCTTCATTGTTTACATTATTCACAAGGGCCCCACTTGGTTCCGGTCCATTGGGCCTATCCCCCCTGTTTGTAACTTCCAACCTGTGATACAGCATGATCGCTAATGCTGGTGAAGGCGCCCATGATAGGGAGCAAAAGAGCTTCAGAAACACTGGACACCCTGTAGCGTAGCAGGGCGATATCCCACAGGGACACTGGGCCAGATGTACTAAACCCTGGTCACAAAATACTGGTTGCAAATTGTAACCTGTATTTTTATGACCATGGTGCTATATTGCAAACCAACCTATGTTTTAATTAGTTGGTCTGCGAATGACCAATTCCCATTGGGGTAGCAAATCAACCTACCTCATGAATATTAATGAGGCGAGTTGAAATGTGCGACCCGCTGGGCATTGCAGAGATCACAGGGATGGTGGCATGCTGGAGTAATCAGACCAGAATGTCTGTGATTGCTATAAATAAAGCCATTTTCTTTTTAAGCTCAACCTTAAAAGAAACGGGGATGCATTTAAAAATAAAGGAACGGTTTAACTTACATTTTTTAAGAGTAATCAATGGTTTATGAACATGGAACCACTGCCTACTCATGAAACATTTTTTAAATAATTTTTAAAGAGTAATGGGTCCTTAAAATGCATTTCCACTGTAGTTGGTAACCGGATTCTGGTTGAAAAACACAAATACACAAACCGGGCCCGATTCACAGAATGAACTTAAGACAAAATCCTAAAGTTACTACAATTTGATATTCACAGAATGCACTTACTACAATTTGGTATTCACAGAATGCACTTACTACTTTTGGAATTCACAGAATGAACTTACTACTTTCGGAATTCAAAGAATAAACTTACTACTTTCGGTATTCACAGAATCGATTTAGGACTACTAACTTTACGTCCGCCGCCGGGGAGTAATTTACGGCCCGTAATCGTAATTTACGGCATTGCACCGTAAATTACGATTACGGGCCGTAATATACGATTACGGGGCGTATTTTACGATTACGGGCCGTAATTTACGATTACGAGGCGTATTTTACGATTATGGGCTGTTGGACATGTTAGCCAAGGGGAAACACCTGGCCAAGGTCCACCCATCCCCCAACATGGATCAGCTGACACACAGCAGCCAATCCCAGCCCTGCAGCATGTATGAAAGCAGAGCAGACACAAACAATCCCTTTTCAGGATGTCACTGAACGTGTTTGTAGCACTACCCCATGCCATGCGGCAAAACTACTTGCGGAGGAGGAGAAGAGCAGAGAGGATCTACAGGCAGAGGGTCAACATATTTGGAATGTCCAGCCAGGATGTAAGGGCCAGGTACCGTTTCCCACCTGAAGTCATCTTGGAAATGCTATGTGAGTGAGAGCAGGAACTTGACTCTGTGACCTGCTGCTCACATTCAATACCAGCATACCTCAAAATCCTATCTGCCCTCCACTTCTTTGCTACTGGGTCCTTCCAAAGGGTCACCAGTGACCATGTGGGCATTTCCCAGGCGAGCCAGTCGCGGTGCCTGCATCAGGTACTGAGATGCATCACTGATAGAGCCCCCAACTACATCAAAATGCCATATACTTTGGCCATGAGACAAAGGGCAGCAAGAGATTTTTATCTCCTTGCACAATTCCCACGTGTGCTGGGTGCAATTGATTGCACCCATGTGGCCCTTCAGCCACCCCGCCACATTGCACACATCTTCTGCAACAGACACAGATAGTATTCCATCAATGTACAAGCTGTCTGTGATGCCAGTGGAAGGTTCATCAATGTGCATGCAGTGTTCCCAGGCAGTACACATGACAGCTTCATATTCCGCATGTCACCTCTTGCTCGGCGTATGGCTGCTGGAGAATCTGGTAACATGTGGCTACTGGGTAAGCCTGGATTGACACAACCGCCTCATGTGAAGTAATATGGGCCTTTGAACAGTGTTATCGTGTTAAAAATGATAAAATGACAAAAACTGGATAAAGCTGGAAAACATTGAATAAACTTGTGGAAAATGAAAAAAGTGTACGGTGATTCTTCAAAGCTGTGCGATTGGGTGTACAGCAAAATGTTGCTGCAATCTGTCATTTATAGCTACTGGGTAAGTACCAAGCACTGAAAATGATTGATATGCGTCATTGAAATGTCTGAATGCCCCCCAATAGTAATGATTGTACAATAAGATACATGGCCCAACAGACACTGCATGTATGAACGTATAGATCATGTCCTGTGAAAGTCAAAGAGTGAAATGTTAACAACTGCCCTTTCTTCCCTCCTCAGGCGATGCTGGGTATGCACTCTCTCCACATCTCCTCACCCCTTACAGGCGTGCTAACACTGTACCTCAGCGTAGGTACAATAGGGCACACATACGTACTCGAGCCATCATCGAGCGCACTTTTGGACTGTTGAAGTCGCGATTCAGATGTCTCGACCGTACAGGGGGTGTGCTTCTGTACTCCCCAGTAGTCGTGTGCAAGATCATACTAGCCTGTTGTGTTTTGCACACATTGCTCTAACGCATGGCTTACACATGCCTCTCGAACCTCGACTAGCTCTGAATGTGGGAGACCGGGCTATTGCACATGACCGACGTCAGGGCATGCAAGTCCGTGATCAGCTCGTTGCCACGTATTTTGCATGAGCAACCTGTAGTGTCACGGCCAACATGTGGTTTGCTGTCTGTTGTCAATGATGAAATGTGGACAGACACAACAGTGTCCATAAATGCCACCGTGAGACGACTTTGCAAGCCACACTAACTGCATGCAAATCACAGCTGCTGACACAAGTCAAAAGGTGGAATGTGCCTTAGGTCATGTGCCCATGTCAGCAAGCAGCGTAGTGGACATCCCTAAAACAAACTATTCACGCTGATGACAAACAATACATGTCCTGACAGACATACCTGGACCTCATAAGGATGGGTCACCAAATCACAAAAGGTTGCATACTCAGGCCTATGAGCACTACAGATTTGACTCCCCCACAAATGATGGGCACAGAATGTGAGTGATGATGTCATGGGAGATTCATGCACCATGGGTCAGGTTCACAATAACAGTTGCATCTCTGCATATCAGCAGGGATGCCCCAGTAATTGTGCCTCACAGCAGACATCCCTTGCGCCATCATGGATGTGCCGCATTTACAAAGCTGTGCGCTGTGGGCCAAGTATAGACAGAAGCGTGAAGCATATGCTGTCATAAAGGTGAAGCACTACTGGAGTTGGGTCGCAAGCGCAATACAGCTCCAGCAAGGCAAGCGGCGAGCCGATGCCTAACATGCTGCATCAATTCTTAGGCCCCCTACAAGCAGGCGCAGGGTTGTGACGCAGCATGGCTATGAAAATGACTGAGTGTAATTTAGTAAATTTCACCCTGCCAATGTTCGGAGGTGTTTGTGTGCTGGAAGGTCCCCCCTGTGCAGGAATGCACAACTGCGGTGCAGGGCCTTACAATATGACACATTTCACAGATGCGTCATGTTGAAGTTACCCCACAGCATGGAGGTGGCGTAGCGCTGCTGCGCCACCAAAGTTACGCTACTGTGGCGCAATTGGTGCACACAGGGCTCGTATAGCTGCCCCCATATGTATCTGACATATCCACACCAATGTTACATAACACTTCATTCAACTCTGATACTGAGTACTCAATATGAACTACATGTCCCATAATGCAAAGTATGAGATTAGGAAAGTGGGATGGATGTTGTCAGCCCCCTACCCCCTGTCACTGCATAAATGACTTGAAAGGACCTGTTCCCCCTTTTCATACATATTCATGATACACACCTGCATAGCCATTTCACTTTCCCCTACATCAGATCAACAGGATGGCAGTGGATTTGTTTACTGAATGTGGATGGCCCAGGATGAATACAAAATGGCTGCCAACTTCTTCCTGTGATGTATTTCCTGTCTCCCACTACCTGTATAACATTTACTGTATGATATAATGTGTTCCGGCTCATTTTCGTAATTTACGGCGCTAATACGTATTTTCCGGTGCCGCATCGTAATGTGCGTGCGCGTAAACTACGACCCGGAACCGGAAACTACGACCCGGAACCGGAAACTACGATTTCGGGCCGTAATTTACGAAAATAAACTAGAACACATAATTTCATACAGGCAAGGCAATACATGAAGTGGGAGACAGGAAATACATCACAGGAAGTAGTTGGCAGCCATTTTGTGGTCATTCTGAGTCATCCTCTATCACTGATCAGATCCTCAGGCATCCTGCTGCTCTCATCTGACCTAATTCCCTATAATGGCTGAGGAATATGAGGAGAGAGCCCCCCCTTTCACAGACAGGGAATTGCACATCTTGGTGGAGGGGGTGCTGGAGAAATTCCCTCAGCTATATGGGGACCCTGAGCACCAGCTGAGCATTGCAGCCCGGGGCAGGCTATGGGTCAACATCGCCGAGCGCTGCAGTGCAGTGGGAGTGGCCAACAAGAGGGCTAGGGCGTGCCGCAAGCGCTGGGAGGACCTGAAGCGGTGGGCCCGTACCAAGGCTACCGAGCTGGCTGGCCTGTCCTCCCAGCACCATGTACATCGTCCTCGCCTGTCACCACTGTACAGGAGGGTCCTGTGAGCAGCTTGGCCGACCCTCCATGCTCAGCTGGAGGAGCACGAGCAGCATGAACCTAGTAAGTGCATCATATGCAATATGAGTCTGGGAGTATGATGTGAGTGAAACAGTGCTGTACCATTGTGTGTTCCATGCCTCCATTAGCCAATTGCATGTCCAAGCAGCAGTCACCAGGTTTCAAGAGGCACACTGTGCCATATGTACTATACAGGCCAGGGTGCATTTTGGGAGTTGTAGTTTTCTCATGACAACTGGGTAAATGAGCCACACTCATGCATCCATATTGAATTCTGCTCTGCCAGCACCACTACAATTGAACCAAGTAAATCATAACAGATGTGTGCATTGGATGAGCGATGGTACAGAGACTGTCCAGTCTGCACATGGCAGGCCATAGGGGATTGGATGTTGTGATTAGCATTGCACCTGTAGCGTTGTGTTCCAATTGAGACAGATCATCATGTGCCTTGGAGTCATGACAGATTTTGAGATCCTTGCATCACTCACAAGTTTTCATAGTTTGGCAAGGTGTGTCCACTGACATACGTCTCACCCTCAGTGGCCATATGACATTTCACATGTACAGGTAGCTGTCACAACCGCCCACCACTGTTCAGCGGTGTACTGCACTACCTTGTAAGTCAAGTAAGACACTACGTGGCACTGGATTGTCCGAAGATGTGTGGAGACACCAAAAAGGCCAGACACACAATGTAGCTAGAGGAGTACTCCAGACCCCACGTGGATGTGTGACCCACATTTGTCTTGTCCCATACAATGCTACAAAGCAGATGACACTTGTCCAGACGTTAAATAGCTGCAAATCCATATCAATGGCCAATATCTATTATATCTGGACTCTTCATGTTCTCCTTTGGTGGACTTGTGGTTGAACTGGCACATGCAGCAGTGACACAACACACAGATCACAACAATGCTGAGGTTGAGGTTTGGATAATGCAGTTGCGCAAGCCACAATAATACACATGAGATATCCATGTCAAACTCAAATCAGTATATGACAGTGTGCATACATGTAATGTAAGTGCATGGACAGAATGGGGGTTGGGAGCACACTGCCTCACAGTCCCAGCACGGTTTGTCCCTTTGCATCCTGGTAAATGCAGTACACAGTTCAAATTTACTTAGGAATAATCTGGAGTCATACACCAAATTTGCAGCTGACTTTGCTGTATATCTCTAGACACGTGTTCCTGGAATGAGCGCTTCATCAGTAGAGAGCAGCAGTTTCAGAGAGCAAAGTTAATCATCTGGGTATGCTGTGTGCCTGTGAGTGTTACTGTGATCTGAGAGGAACTTGGCAGCATTCCCTGCAAACACAGATGATTCAGGAGTAAGTTAGTACTGTAAACAGCATACACCCGGATGCAAAGGGGCAAACTGTGCTGGGACTGTGAGGCAGTGTGCTCCCAACCACCATTGAGTCCATAAGGACTGATAGGCAGATCAACAAGGCACCTGCGCCTCTGTGCACCGCCATAGGGTCACTTTAGTGACGCAGCGGCGGAGCACACAAAGCGCCATGCTGCAGGATTATTACAACGTGACGCACACGGTGCAGGATCGCATCCTAAAAGTGGCTGATTGAAACTACAAGATTTCACTCATTTACTATTATGGCCAAGCGGATTGAAATCTACGCACCCGCTTGAAGCAGGTGTAAGGATTGCCGCAGCATGTCAGCAATCGTGCACCCCTGAGCCTTGCTGGAGGCGGGTTCACACTTGCCACGCCACTCCAGCAAAGCCCGGCTATTCCCCCGGGGATGCATCACACATCTGCCACCCAAGCGCCACGGTGTGCCACTTTGTACATGCGGGCCATCAGGGGTGACGCACGGGTGGGCTGATGCGTTGCAACTCATCAGAGACACCTCTGCTGATTAGCGAGATGCACCAGTAGTTGTAAATTGGCCCCTGATAACTCCACAGTGTGATCAGAGGCAAACAAATTCGGACCTAGGCTATTCAATGTATGTGTAGCGTCATGCATGGAACAACCACCACATCAGGATTTTGCTTACACTTCTGCAGGCACGGCTGGTGAGACAGGAGATCCGCAGGAACAAGTCTGGAGAAGGAGACCATCAGTTCGGCGACGACTAAACCCTCTTTCCACCAGCGATGAAGAAGAGGAGGAGGAGGAGGGGCCCTCAACATCTGCAGGCCAGGGGGTTTCACCCACCCGGGATGAAGAAGAACATGACACTGGTACTATGTCCCGGGTGGAGGCTGTGGACATTGAAGGGGGGGAAGAAGGAGCGGACACCTCCGACCATGATGTGGGGGATGGCCACTCAGCCACACATACCTCACCAGTGGGTCACGAAGAAGTGTCCCCGGGGCAGGCCAATGTTCAACCTGGGCCTGCCATCAGCCCCTCCCTACCTCTAGCATCCCCCATGCCATCGGGGGCTCCAGCTCAATCCCCTCATACCTGTCCCCCTCCTCGTAGCCGCCAAGCCGAACCCATCGGCTCCGGACCTGAGGCACCACATCCCTTCTGTGTCCCCCCCCCGTGCCGGTGCTGTTCCTCCCGTGGCTGTGCCAGGGGACTTGAGTTGGATGGTCGAGGGTGAACCGGACATGTCCGCTCGCATCTTGCTACAGGTGTGTCTGGAGATACGCTCGATGCAAGCACACATAGTCCGATCATTGGACAACCTCGCCACCCAAGTCCAGTCCCTGAACACAGCCATAATGTCTTTCATCTCCCAAGTGCCTTCCCATACCACCGTCAATGTGTCCCCCTGTCCGTTGCCCCACACTGTTTCCCCCCATACTCCTCGTGTGTCACGTTCCCGTGTGGTGCCTGTTCCTGCATCCGCCAGCCGTGTGGATGTGTCCGACCCAGAGGATCTAGACATTGTGGTCCTGGAGGATGACCAGAAAGACACTTGACTGTTGGACTGAGACATTGTTTCGGACGGAGATTTATTTTTCCCCTTGTGAATAGACTGGTTCCCATGACGCTACCTGACGTATTATATTTGTTTTGCCCCACCCAAATCCAAGTTCCATTCTCCTTCTGCATAAAGATCATCATTTGTTTTCCTTTCTCCCTTCCAAACAGACCGTTTGTTTGTGTTCCTACATAAATAACTTGCAGAATTATACTTTGTCTGACTAGTTTGACTTCATTTTGAATGTCTATCCCTAAATATAGACACATATTTAGTAAGTCACATTCTATGCACATGACAAGGTGTTGCTATGATGTGTTACACTTGTACCTGTCACACACACACACACACACACACACATGCCTACATTGTCAGAAGGGACATGGTACACAACAGGATATTACTTTGGTAGATATTTATTGTAAAAATACTCCTAAGGAGCCCAAAACAAATTGGCCATGTCAATGGCGGTCATGTTTGCGTTTCCGCAATAGTGGGGGGGAGGAACGCGGTGAGGGGTGAGGTTGAGGTTGTCGCCTTCGTGTCTGTGGGTGTTGTCCAGGCTGATCAAGAGGTGCAGGTGCCAATGGTGTCTGCACATTAGGTGTCTGTGGCTGGACAAGGGCTGGTTGAAGTGATTGTGCAGAGGTTGGTGGTGTTTGCGCAGGTAGTGGGGGTGGTGGGAGTGACTGTGCAGAGGTTGGTGGTGTTTGCGCAGGTAGTGGGGGTGGTGGAGTGAATGTGCAGAGGTTGGTGGTGTTTGGGCAGGTAGTGGGGGTGGTGGGAGTGACTGTGCAGAGGTTGGTGGTGTTTGGGCAGGTAGTGGGGTGGTGGGAGTGACTGTTCAGGGTGCGGGTGTGTTTGGGTACCTTGGCTGTGGTGCTGTGCAGTTGGTGTTACAGGTGTGGGGATGTGCTGTCCTACAGGCCGACAAGATTGTTCCCCTCCCTGCGTTGGCCGTGAAGGTAGACTTTGGATCACTCTCACCATGCCCTCCATCATCTTCATGGCCAAGGCATGGTGTCTTGCACTCTCTTCCCTTTGGATGGATATCAGGTCTCTCATATTTCTAGACATTTCCTGCCAAGTCCTATCCATCCTATCCAAAGCTTGGCCCATCCTGTCCACCACCTGAGGGAATTGGGCCATGTCCTGCAGGGACCCAGAACTGTCGGACAGGGTAGCCCCTATGGCCCGAATGTCCTGCCTCACATCTGCCTGCTGTCGGAAGAAGTCCTGCTCCCACTGGCCACCATCGTCACGTGCAGACCCCCTCTGCTGGTGTCTGCCAGGGATGAGATGAGCAGGTCCAACAACAGGGGGGGGGGGGGGCAGGTAGAAGTCTGTGGGCAGGAGTAGGGTGCCCAGGGGATACCAGGTCCACAACAGGGCTGGTACTTCCCACAGTTGTTGGAGAGAATGGCTGGGATAAACTGCGTAGGGAAGAGTGGGTAGGGGAACCACCATGTCGTTCACGGACGTGAGGGCTGTGAGTGAGTGATATCTGTGAGTGGATGTGTGTGAGCCGTGGATGGTTTGATGTATGCCGTGTTGTTGATGGTTTGAGAGGAGGCAGACGGGCGTTGCTTGTCAGAGGATGTGAGTCCAGGACGTCAGTATTGTCATCCCGGAGTCAATAGAAATGTACTCATCATCCTCCTCAAAGTCACCGTCCTCTTGATCTTGATCCTCCTCCTCTTGGGCATGAGTTGCAGCCGACATTGCTGCCTGGAGGATCAGAGGATTCTCCCCTCGGATTGCCCGTCGGCCACCACTGGTTGTCGGTCTGTCTGCCTCTCCCTCAGCATCATCTGAAACACAGAGGTTGCAACTGTATTAGTGATTGACCAGGTATTACATGTGCAGCAACACCAGGGTTGTATTTACTGCACTTTGCATCAGCAGATGAGGATCATGTGATCATGTTAGGGTACCACCACAAATGGCCGCTCACACCATAGCACTGAGGTGTTGCACGGAGATCTACATGATACTAGCAAACTCACCAGCTCCAGCCCCAATTCTCTGTCCCTTTGCGTTCCCTCCTGGTGTATCCTGCTGCACCTGTCTCATCATAGTTGTTGTAGAAATAGCTGTAGAGGGTAGAAACAACATTCTCAACGATCTGCCTCACCAAATGACAGACCTGCATATGTGTCACTCCTGGTCAGTATTTCACTTTGTAATCAACAACTGTTGATTCCATGTAGAAGGGGATCTCGATCTCTGTAATGGCTTTGAAATCTAAGCTGTTGACACTCCTCATGCCCGATTTACCTGTGGGACAGGTGCGCGACGGTTTCACAGCTGCAGCCAGGATGTCATGCAACCCCCGTGATGGTGTCCGCTGCAGTGGTCTCATCCTGTCAGCACCTGTGATGAGAAATACATGGCCATATTTTAGTACAACAGATTGTAGCTATGAGATCAAATTACATTCTTATTAGCCATTTGTGGATTATCAAGGACGATGTGCAGCATGTGTAGCTCATTGACTTAACATGTGGGCACCTGCTCACAAGCAGCATTTGCTAGCTTACAGCCATGCAGCACTGACATCAATAAGATGACCCATCAACTGACGAACTTGTATGAGAAGGTTACTGATTTCACCCTTACCATTGTGACTGACTTTTTTTATGGGTGTAATGTTGTCTGTTGACAAGTCAGAAAGGAGTTCATGTGTGAGATGTGCAGTTGTCAGGGGCCTGATGTTGCCCATTTGTGCTTCCCTACCCATGAGGTCACACAGCTCATTTTTGAATGAGCGAACACAGATTACTAATGTCCATCCTTTGAGTGTTCTCTGTTCCCATGCTCCATTTCCAACATCATGGTGCTACTTACATGACAACAGATGGTGTCTTGTGCAGCAGACATCCAAACCTCATATTTCATACACTCACCTATACATTTGAATATGGTAGAAGGGAGGCAAGCAGAAGACAACATTTGGTTTAGATCACACATTGCAGATGAGGTGAGAAGCTTTAAATCTTCCCACCTGCACTGGATTATCCTGTTGCCCTTCAGCCAAATCATTTTGCAGGTGTAACTGCATGAAGATTCACCTTAGCAGCCCCTACACCCATCTCACAGGTACACAACTGGCACCAGTGTGTGCCTCAGCCATACCAATTTCATGTTGATTTGACCATGTTAATTTTGCTAGGGATTTAGCATATCATTGAATTGCAAGCCTGTTGTGTTGTGGACGTTTCTTATGACACATTGTGCTATTGTATGTCCATTGTGCACACACTTGGCATACATTTTGTGTCAGCATCTCATTTGCCACCAGGGTTTGATTGGCCATGTGTTCAAATGCCCTATGTGAGCATATTGTGATGCAGGATAACAATGTTGTACAACACATACGGTGGAGGTGAAAGGCACAATTAATAAGCATTCAGCAAGCTTGACTTACCGTGGCCCTGCACCGGAGCAGTAGGTGGTCCCTGGACAGATGTCAAGTCCAACCTAGTAGCAGAAGTCAGTGGGCGTCTGGGGTTCTGGGAGGACCACATTGTACCTAAAATGATAAGTTTTTTTTAGCAACTTTACATTCCTGCTGCCACATGTGATGCATTCAATTTCTGGCACAGGACGGGCACAAGCAGTCATGTTCACCACCATTGCAGAAGTGTGTCATACATTATGTAATGAGTGATCCCACATATAACTTAGATTGGGCCCACTACCTTGATGCTACCTATGTCACAATGACATGCCTACGAATCCATAGGTAAAGTCCACTATCGTGTTTTGTTGATGTCCGGAAATTATCCATCCAATGTACGCAGTACATGATCAGCTGTGTGGACTGTGCTGAATGAAGTATGTATGACAGATTAGAAGTTGGACAGTGTATGCATTGTCAATACTACAGAGACCAGTATCTCACTGTTTGGTCTTCATTTCCGTATCGGTGCAAATGCTATTTCTTGATAAGGTCTACATACACTATTGCAATATGGTGTGTACACCCTTTTGACTTGTTGTGGCCCTCGATTACAGGATTGCTTTCCCCGTTCTGGGTTTGTAGGTGTAATACATGTTGTGTACCACATTTACAAAGGTATGATGAGCCAAGACATTTTATGATTTGTCTTTCGCTGTTCACAAATGTCATATGTTAAAGGTGAATGTCCATTGACAACTCCAATTGTAATGCAGCAAATGTGGCATAAATGGTTGACTTACATAGCTGGGCACTATTTGTCCCTCTGTCGTCTTCTGACGATATATGCATTTCGAACATCTCCTGTCCACTTTGACTTACCAGTTTGTGTGGTTGACATGCCTTCCTCGGTACGTTGCCGATTCCTCCTATGCGATGTGGTGCCCTCTGCTACTGCAGTTGTCTGTGCTCCGGCTGGATATGTCAATGGGTGATAAGAGAGAAAAGTTGACAAATGGGAAATGTGCTAGTGTAACGTTTCGGGGATTTGCCCATATCTTCTGTGTGATAACAGTACTGTGCAGAACTGCCGCAGACGGGGCAGGTAGGAGCAGTGGTGTGTTGGGGATGTAATGGCGTGGCAGAGTGGAAATTGGACAACAGGATATGTGTTGGACATATTTACATCAGAGGATACTCTCACCATCTGCTTTGTGATTTAAGCTGGAACAGGGTGAAGTACTTTTTGGAGATTTTGTGGCAGGTTTACGACCCCCTAGAAAAATAATTTACACTGTTGTTGCATCACTTCTGTGACACGACGGTGGTTTACAACAGACAACACATTTAGGATTATTTGCAACGTGACGCTACTATGGTGAATCGTCATGTTGTGAGGCCCTGCGCACCGTCAGCTTGGAGGTAGGCAGGGTGTGCACTCCTTTGGGATATGCCGCGTCCAAGTGAGTCAGTGTAATCTACGTGATTTCACAGTATCACTTATCAGAGGCCGCTGCGACGCAACCTTACGCCTGCTTGAAGCAGACGTAAGGAGTGGCACAGCACGTTAGGTATGGGCCATGCATGGACATTCTTGGAGTTGCAACGCTCTTGCGACACAACTTCAGCAAAGCCCCCCTAGACACCATCAGATTCAACACACATCTGTTTATCCCTGCACCACAGTGCACCACCATATGTACACGACACATCCGTGTTTGCGCAAGGCTTGAATTGCATGTCACATTGGTACTGGCGCTTCCCTGCTAATGTTTGTCTTTAGCTAATTTATTTATTTGATGTAATTTTAAATTTCCATTTGTCATTGCACATTTTCAGTCAATATGTACAGTTATTGAATTAGCTGGGTTGTGTATGTATGGCATCAGTACTGTGCCCATGTTTTTAATAGGGTGGTGGGTATTAGCCTTTTCTGATGCAAAGGTTTCTGGGACTTGTGGTGCTACGTAGTGGGTGACACATGAGTCTCTGACTAACCTTATATATATGCATTTTGGACAATTTCCATGATCACTATGACAGTGTAACACAGACAATCTCTTCATGCACTTTTTCTTTTCATTCCACTTACCTGGTACCACATAGCGGACGTCACTAACAGGCAGCCCATGGACCAAGTGGGGGTGTATAGTTATTAGGATATCCTCCTCCAGTGGGGTGAGCTGGATGAGAGGTCCAGGGCATGCAGCAGGGAGGACTCTCCTCAGTTCTATCCTTGAGTACTTTTCTTTTACTCTCTGCTTTTCGTCCTGCCACTTTTTTTTAATGTCCTGTACAGTTCGCCTCTCCACCCCCAGGGCTGAGACAGCAGTGGCTATCTGCTGCCATAGTTGTTGCTTCTGTGCACCACTGGTGCAATATGGTGGTAGCCCATATAGGCGCTTGTGGTGCCTTACTATATATTCCACGAGCATGGTGGTCTCCTCTGCTGAGAATTTTTTTTTTCTGCGCATCTCCATGGTCTCTGGCACTGGAAGCGTTGTCGTTACAGTCTCTCTGTGGCCAAACCTGTTCCTTCACTGTGTGCTGCTTTTATGTGTGTTGTGGTACTGGTCAATTAGTGTTAATTGGCTTTAGCTGGAGCGTGGTGGGGGATGGTAGGCAGTGGCAGCATACACCATGGCAAAATGGAGCTGTTGGCTGGGATTGGCTGCTGTGTGTCAGCTGATCCATGTTGGGGGATGGGTGGACCTTGGCCAGGTGTTTCCCCTTGGCTAACATGCCCAACGGCCCATAATCGTAAATTACGGTCCGTAATCGTTAAATACGCCCGGTAATCGTAACATACGCCCCGCAATCGTATAATACGGCCCGTAATCGTAATTTACGGCGCAATGCCGTAAATTACGATTACGGACCGTAAATTACTCCCCGGCGGTGGACGTAAAGTTAGTAGTCTTAAATCAATTCTGTGAATACCGAAAGTAGTAAGTTTATTCTGTGAATTCCGAAAGTAGTAAGTTCTTTCTGTGAATTCCAAAGGTAGTAAGTGCATTCTGTGAATACCAAATTGTAGTAAGTGCATTCTGTGAATACCAAATTGTAGTAAGTTTAGGATTTTGTCTTAAGTTCATTCTGTGAGTCGGGCCCACCATTCTGTTCGGTATTTTGAAGGGTTTCCCTGAATGTACCTCTTTCAAATATCAAATTGGAATTGGGTTCCAAGCCCTAATTGCAATTCAGTAACTGTTACTGAATCGCAATTTGCTGTTTGTGCATGAAAAAAGTCATCTACGATCGCAAACAGCCTGATTCTGTGAATCGGGCTGAATGTGACAGCAAAAATGCTTCGTACATCTGGCCCAGTGTTTCGTGCCATACTTGTGATCAATACCCTAGGATTCAAATTTCAGAAGATCTGTGGTAAGCCATGTTCACATTTACTGGAAGAAATGGAAATGTATTAAAAGACAATGGCATAGATGCATCAAGCAAAATTGCAATTGCAATCGCTGCGAAACAGCGATTGCGTTTGCAATTCCCACTTCCGCAATGCATCAAGTACAAAAGCAGCAAATTGCGAATTCGCAAAACAAAGAATCGCTAAACCATTTGGAAACCCCCATTGCGATTCCTTAAAAGCGATTACCCACATATTTAGCAAAATCAATAGCGAAATCGCAGCCAAATAGCGAATTCGCAAATACATTGCTATTCCCATTCATCAACAATCGCACATAGCGAAAATACCATAAATCGCTAAATACGAGTTGCAATTTAAGGAGAAGCACAACCAGGTGGTAACCATGAAGTCAAATTGGAAAAAAAAATGTTTTGCAAACAACAAACAGGTGTTGGTTAAATCAAACACACTTAAGGAGACTCAGTAGGAGCATGAGGAAAGTCACAATGGCAGGTCTCTACATCGTGGCAAGGCGGCTAAGGCTCCAGTCTGCAGCCCAGAACCGACGCAGGATCCAGGAGCGCATCTTCCGGCTGCGGATTACACTCCTGGGACAGACTAAATGGGGCAATGATTAAGAAGCTCATCAGAGACCTTGACCCCCTGATGCAGCACCCAACACGGAGGACCAATGTCGTGCCCACCCATGCCCAGGTCCTGTGCTGCCTGCACCTCCTAGCCTCCGCAGCTTCCAGGGGACAGTCGCATATGTAGAGTTTATATCCCAGAGTACACTGTCACGCTGCCCACAGAGTTTTCTGGACGCCATGCTGAGCCGGATACATCACAACATCACCTTCCCAACAACCCAACAGGACTTAATGCAAACAAAACTGGACTTCTATCACACCGCCCATTTCCCCCACGTAATTGACTGCATCGACTGCACCCACATTCACAACTGTCCACCCGCAGAGACCGAATACATGTACCGGAACCGCAAGTCATACCACTCCCTCAACATTCAGATGGTCTGCAATGCGAAGACTCACATTACAGACATTGTGGCACAATACCCAGGGAGCACGCATGATTCCTTTATCTTCCGGCACTGCGGCATACACACCTGCTTGGTCTGGGGTGAATTTGGCGAGGGACATCTCCTAGGTAAGTACACATGCCCACATACAGTATGTTGAGACCATGTTGACGCACATAACAGGCACTGACCCTCTGCTCCTCCCTTCAGGTGACAGCGCCTACGCCCTCCGTGAATACCTCCTCACCCCATACCTCAACCCAGCAACACCACAGGAACGGAGGTACAATGCTGCGCATATACACACCAGAAATGTGATAGAGCGAACATTTGGCATGTTAAAGAGTCGATTACGCATACTCCACAAGACTGGCGGGGCCCTCAAATACCGGCCCGAGATCTGCTGCCGCATCATTGCCGTGTGCGCCATGCTGCACAATATTGCCACCAAGCGGAGGATACCTGTTGAGGTGTCTGGTGGTGAGTTGGAGAGGGACGACCTGCCACCTGCACATGTGCATCATGCACACTGGGAGAATCCAGCTGAAGGTCACAGGCCCCGCGCCAACATCACACAGAACTATTTCTAGTGCACCCATACCCCTCACACAACACTGCACTCATGCAAGCCACATCAATGATTGACATGAGGAAGATTTGTTTTCGAAATAAAGATTTTGTTTAATTCATAAGCTCTCAATGTGCTTTCATCAGCAAAAAATAGTGGTACTGTATTCAGACATCCAAGCTCATGTCACCTGAGCTGGCGTGCATGGTTACCTCATCACAGCACTGCCGGAAATGTCAAGTAACTAGCGCCTCCTGCCGGACGCACCCTGTCGCCTCTCACCCTCCACGTTAGGCTGGTTTTGTCATGATGCAGTGTTGGGCCGGGAACTGTGCCGCCTTTCTGTTTGCACCGGCACAGATAGGCTGCTGAGGCTAGATGTCCCTTCGCTGGCATCATCCCCTCCCCTTGCATTGCCATGGTCTGCAGCCTGTTAGTGCTCCACAGCGTTGGTGACCTGCTCCAGGACCCTTGCAATGTCAGCACAGCATTGGACCATCTGGATTTGCATGGCCAATGATCTGTGTGAGAGCTGGGAAGTGGCGTTCCCAATCAGGTGATTGGAACGTGTGTAGGCTGATAGCCATGTGAGCAGCTGCCTGTGGAATCTGCGGGTGATGTCCTGCTGCGCTACCATCAGCTGGTTGCTCTCCTTCACCGCTGTGGTCAGTTCCTGCACACTCTCAGTGAGGAGACTAAAGTTGCGTGCAGTTTTATATAGCTGCAGCTGCATTGCTGCCATGTGCTGCGCCTGTTTACGGTGCACAGCAAGCATCTGAGCCTCAATGCCCAGGCCCAAGTTGTGTGCATGTTGCTCCATGTCTGCTGTGGTGGGCACGGAGCGCTGCTGCCTTAACCTGCTGCTGGCGTGGTCCCGCACACTTGCTGGGCATCGTGTCTGCCTCCTGGGTGGGGGTGGGATCTGCTTCACTGCCATGCGTGCCGAGTGGTGAGGTTGTGCTCCACCTGTAGCTGCAGGGGTGTCCATGGGTCTCGGTGCAGGTGCAGGTGCAGGTCCAGGTCCAGGTGCTGGCTGGCTCTCCCTCTCCGTCTCTTCAGGTGTCTCCGCAATGTGGAGAATCTCACTGTCAGGCGTGTCAGCATCCGCAGCACCTGTGATGTGGATGAGTGCATGATTAATGATATGATTCAGGCACCTGGGATGTAGCAACATTCATGCAGGCTCGCTATTGCTTGATGTCTGCATTCCCTGACTGGCTTTAGGGGTCTGTGTTACTTTACTATTCTGACTGTGTGTGGCTATCAGGACACATTAACACACTACAGGTTCCACAATGCATTTGGGCGTTTGGGAGGAGCAGGGACTGGATTACTAGGGTTGCAAATATGGATTGCACGCGGGGCATGGGCATTGTTAGGGTACGGGGTCGCAGTAGCATGGCTCTTACCTTGAGATTGGTGTGTGCCGCGAGAGGTGTCCAGTTGAGTTACGCCCACACAGGCTGCAGGGTGGATTGTGTCCTCAACTAGGTCCTCCATGGGTGTGTTTTCAGGGACTGTGGAGTGTCCTCCTCCCGTAGCCAGTCTCTCCCCCAGTCTCTCAGCAATGCGCTCCTTGGCACGGCCTCTGAGGTCGTACCACCTCTTTTTTAGGTCATCGATGGACTGGTGCGTGACTCCCACCGCGTTCACCTTAGCCTTGATGCGCACCCAGATGCGCCTCTTGGTAGCCTAGAGCAACTTCCGGGACAGCTTCCCAAACAGTTGGTTGTGGTCCCTGCTGACTCCTTCTATCAGGTACTCCAGTTCTTTTTCGCTAAATTTTATTTTGCGCTACCTGGGTTTTTCCCTTTGTCCTGCAGCTTCCTGGGACATTGTGGTATTTTTTTCAATCCTGTATTGGCACTGCAGGGTGTGTCTCTTGGAGCTCAGTGCTCTACCTCCTCCTGTATCCAGCTCTGTGATCCAAATGATGCATGGATCAGGCTACTTCCTGGTAGTGATGTCATCATTGTGCTCAAGATGCTACTTCATGTTTTGGCGATCTCGCAATCTGCGAGATCGCTAATTGCGATTTCGGTAATTGCGGAATTGCAATTAGGGTTTGGAAACAGCAGACTCTGCAATTTTGTAGGGATTTTTGCGGATTCGCATTTGTAGATTGCGGGCGGTTGCGATTCGCAGATATTTAGCGATTTGGATGTTGCATCCCATTCTGCAATTTCTAAATAGCGATTCGTTATTTTTCGCTATTTGGGATTCGCAGAATGGGGGCTTGATGCATCTAGGGGAATGTCATCCAAATCTCTCACAGAAAACAATATCACTCCTGAAACATAGGACATTTTCCCTATAAGACATTTTCCCTATTGGTTACCTTTAATCATGTCTGGCATCATTAAAAGTTAAGAAACTGAAACAAACAAATTCCAGCTAATATTTAAAAAATAAATTCCATTTCATTGGGTGGTGTTCATGAACACTAAAGAAATAAAAACATGTACCAGCATACCATAACTTCTATTAAGAGTTCACAACAATAAATATGAACACCAACACTATTTATTTTAAGCTGATTATGGCAAAAGTAGGTAAGAAACCTCTGATGGCCCTTACTCCGTCGGGCCATCGGAGGTGTGAGTGGGTGGCGGAGACTAGTACTAACTCTAAACATAAATGGTGTGAATAAATCACACAGCTCTTATAAGGCTACCTTTAATCACAGTTTACCCACTTACCTCGCATACTGCAACCACAACATTCAACAATGTACTCAAAATAGATATTACCACAACATACTCATTCCTATGTAATGTCTTAAAATCTTGCACATACTAACAAGGGCAAGGCACGTAGTCACAAGACAAACTTTGTACTCAACAGAGGTGCAGGCACACTTAGGGGCCCATCAGGATGGCGGGCTGATTGCCCCCGCCAGGTTGGCGGTAGCCTCCACCAGCCTGGCGGGGGCAATCCGCCCGCCATACGTACCTTTATTCCCCCCCGCCATATTAGGATAGCGGGGGGGGGGGAACCGCGGCGGACGGAAAGACCGTCCTCCGCTTTTCCACCCCTGTCGCCTTGCGGCCGGGGCGGAAAAGAATTATTATGGTGGCGTTGTCTATTAGACACGCCAGCCATATTATGATGGGCTTTAAACAATGCCTTTCTGTGGCGGCGATGCCGCCACGGAAAGGCATGCGGTCTTCACTCTGGAGGCCCCCTGCGGGCCCCCTGCGGGTCCCCAGAGTTAAGGAGAGGTGGGGGGTGCACACGGGAGTACCTGTGGTACCCCCCAGCATTTGCATACAAGAAGCAGCAGGCACCGCGCAGTGCCTGCTGCTTCGTGTATGCAAATGCATACATGCATTTTTAACATTGTAGCGGGCGGTGCAGAAAGCACTACCCGTCACAATGTTAAAAATGAGGGATGCGCCCGCCACTGTGGCGGGCGCATCCTAATGCCACCATCGGGACCCCTGCCCTTATGGCGGGCGGTCCCTTTTTCCGATGGGATGGCGGGCGGACAAAGTCCACCCGTCATCCTAATGGGGGCCTTAATGTACGGCATGCACCTTATGTGAACCCCAGCACCTGAAGGTATTCCTATGTTTTATCACCCAAATAATAAAGTTAAATGTACTCACTCACACTCCCACTCTGCATGACACACACACACACCTTTGTAACTCACACTACCATTGGCAGTTTTTTAACACACATCAGACATATTAGAAAATCACAAGACCTGGAAATTGAAATAAATGGTTAACATAAGCAGCAAATTTAAATATATATAATCACACAAGTTCTAACTTTTTCAAAAACAAACATTCACAAGTAGAAAACTGATACAAAAGGTTGAGATGTAACTTTTTCATAAATTAATTTAAAAAAGCTGGCCAGAGTCTGAGGCCTCAGAGTTTGTAGTAGCAGTGGCCACCTGTGTGTGTGAGTAAAGGGTTGTATTTGTGACAATACTCTTTTCATAGACATGCCCGGAATCTGGATGTCGACTGCAAGCGTCCCTCAAGTGCTCCCACCATATCTGTACTCACACACACTCCCACTCACACACACTCCCACTCTGCATGACACACACACACACCATTCCCTCACACTACCATTGGCAGTTTTTTTAACACACATCAGACATATTAGAAAATCACAAGACCTGGAAATTGAAATAAATGGTTAACATAAGCAGCAAATTGAAATATATATAATCACACAAGTTCTAACTTTTTCAAAAGCAAACATTCACAAGTAGAAAACTGATACAAAAGGTTGAGATGTAACTTTTTCATAAATTAATTTAAAAAAGCTACAAACATTATTTTACTCTAGGTATTTGAATTATTTACAAAAAAACAATTTCCTGAAAATTGCCCAAATTAAAAGTCTGGGGCAGAGGGGACTAGTGTTTCATCAATAGTGTGAACAGCTCCTCCCGTGGTTTATTACCTACCAAACAGTCCTTGTGCTTTGCTCCTCAGGAGGCTATTCACCCCTGTGGAGCAGATGGTAGGCCAGGCACCTGATATTTGTGACAGGGTGTGGATTTAAAACTTTGTTTAGGGAGGGCAGGCCCTGGCGTTTTCTGGGGAGGAATGTTAATGGGCATTGTGGGTTTATGGGTATGGGAATGGATTGGGGTATGGGATGGTTTAGGAACAGGTGGAAGAGTGGAGGGAAGTTCTTAAGGACTTCCAGTGTCTCCTCTGACACCAGTGCTGGCAAGGTGGGAGCAGGCAGAGAGGTTCCCCTAGCGAAGGAGACCCCATTCCATTTACAGACTGATTGCTGGCTTGGTACCTGTGGGACAGGAGCAAGGTTTATGCTCTTGACAGTGGTGGTGGTCCCACAGTGGCCGGTGTTGCGGCCTGTGATGCTTCAGCCCCCACTACAAAATGCTGGCCAGAGTCTGAGGCCTCAGAGTTTGTAGTAGCAGTGGCCACCTGTGTGTGTGAGTAAAGGGTTGTATTTGTGACAATACTCTTTTCATGGACATGCCCGGAATCTGGATGTAGACTGCAAGCGTCCCTCAAGTGCTCCCACCATATCCGTTGCTAGCATACATGCTTCTATCTGGTCCTCTAAGCCGAGTCCAATCTCCCACTACCTTGTCATGTTTCTGGGAGCAACATGTGGCCCAGCACACCAGAATTTCCAGGGCCATATACACCGTAATCTCAATGGCCATACACTCCAGGGGGCCCCCTCAGCACAGCAGAGCTCTTGATTGAACCTGGAGGGAGCCCCTCCACGTGCCTTGCAGGGAGGCCCCCTCAAGTGTTGTTATGCTAGTGGGACTCACCTCCCCCCAACTTCGCTGTTCCCCTACTGTAGTGCTTCTAAAGGGTGTATGAGATATCTGTCATGTGGTGATGGAGAAACCCTTCTGATAAATAGTATCCAAAACATGATGGCATACTCTTTCCACAAAAGCCAGTATTATTTCTCTTTTTACAGTCAGGAGGACTGTGATCTTTCCAATGTCAGTGTGCCCCCTGCCATTACTTCCATAGCCCTAAATCACTAATATCAACCTTACACCCTTTAATGCACAACATGCCATGCCTTGAGACTCCATGGATGTCCTTCGGATTACTGTTGCCCTGGTTGACTGCCAAGCTTTCCCATGCCAGAGGACAGCCCTGCAAGCCCTGACCACTGTCCAACAGATTACATTTTGTTTTCTGCAAACCTGGCAGGGAAAGCACTCTGAGTCTGATTTTGTGTGTTGTGGCTATTTTTCCATCATTAGTGGTTGGGGAGAACATTATGTCACAAATCCTGAGGTACTACTGTACAACAAAGTCGAGAACAAGCATTGCCACAGGCAGATCTGTATTAGGAAAAACATTGGTTGAGGCTCTGTGCTCGGGTCATGTCCATGACTTGTAAAACTGAGCGATTGCACATGGTAATGTCATTTTAATGTTTGGAACTAAACTAAACATTAGTATCCTGTCCGTAAAGCAGAAATTGGAGGATTAGAGGGTTGGTGACACTTTCGATATAGCGGGTATGACATTTTAAACCCTAGGGTCAGAGGGCCCGATTCACAGAACTAACTTAAGACAAAATCCTAAACTTACTATCATTTTGGTATTCACAGAAGGCACTTACTCATTTTGGTATTCACAGAAGACACTTACTCATTTCGGTATTCACAGAAGTTAGGACTCCTAACTTCAAGACTCCTAAATGCCTACTGTGAATACCGAAAGTCTTAAAATTAGGATTTTTCTCAGTTTAGTAGTAGTAAAGTTGAGAAAAATCCTAATTTTAAGACTTTCGGTATTTACAGAAGGCATTTGGGAGTCCGAAAGTTAGGAGTCCTAACTTTACTACTACTAAATTGAGAAAAATACTAGGTTTAAGACTTTTGGTATTCACAGAAGGCATTTAGGAGTCCTAAAGTTAGGACTCCTAACTTCTGTGAATACCGAAATGAGTAAGTGCCTTCTGTGAATACCAAAATGAGCAAGTGCCTTCTGTGAATACCAAAATGGTAGTAAGTTTAGGATTTTGTCTTAAGTTAGTTCTGTGAATCGGGCCCAGAGTGTCCAGCCACTCACAATATTGTTTAACCAAATGAGCTTTAATTTTTGTTAAGGTACATGTATAGCTTACCTGTCTCTCTCCTGCACTATATAGCTGGCTGTAGTTGGTCAAATCCTACTCCACAAGATTGTGCAACTCCTCTGGAGAGTAGCGGGGGTCCTGTCACCTGCACTTTAAGCCATGACGGTTCCAGCAGAGGTTAGTGAGCAGCAGCAAATGAGGAGGTCAGCTGCAGATGGTGGCTAGGGGGCAAAGTGACCTCATGGGCTTAAAAAACGTGTATGCCAACAACCTGACAGATTTTCCATGAATGCGGATGACATCCATCAATGATGGATGTCAGAGTCCGTCATTCACTGACCAGTTCAACCAATGCGGGACTGCTGAAAAAGATATGCCCAGGCATGACTTACTAGTTCATCGGCCATGACAGATACGTCAGGCATCAATAACGTTTTTTCCACCTTCAAAAAGCTTCATTGTCAGCACAGGGTGCGCCTGACAATATGGCAGACTGGTACTATGTAATTAACAGTAGGATCCATAATGCAACAACAACTAAAACATCCCAAATACAATTGACAGATATAAACCATTCACCATGAATTATTTATCGATTTTGATAGATTTATCCAAAAATAAAGAGAAATACAAATGAAATTGTGAAATCGAATGTCATTGAATATAATTTTCCTTTCTAAAAATAACATGTATATATTGTTTATTAAAAAGTTCAAACTTTATTTATTAAAAACCTATTTTACAAGAAATAACAGAATAGCTTTAGTGTGTGTGTGTAAGTGAGTTTACAGATACAAAAAAATTCATATTATTGTATTTTGCCTATTATATTTTAGACTATGCAAATAGCGCAACAGAATTACTCACATTGTAGTGATGTTATATGTGTCTGTATTTACATGTGTGGCTAAATTTGCTTTTTTAAAACTGGAACAATCAAAAATGTGTCTACCTATATCATTTAGACATTGTACTCATAATTTGCATGTATGTCCATCATCTACCCCCAAAAAGACAGAGTAGGATATGACAATGTAATTAACGTGTGCAAACCATGTCCAGATCCGGATACTATGCAGAGAAGCTACACCATTAACAAGTATGGGCTGAACCATAACACCATAGAGGTATTCGACCAACAATTATAATCAGAACTTTTGCTGGACATCAGAATTCAGACTGCCATCTGATCCCATGTATTGTGAATAATATGGCAGTGTTACAATATCTATGCTACTAGCTTGTGCTAGTATAAGTACCTCAAATGCAATGTCTCAGCCAACATTTTCTGCTGTCCCCAAACAAGATGTGGATGTTATTCTCAGAGGCATGGACCACTACATCTAATGGATAATGCTATACTGAACAATGTTAAGGCCTAGTTCTATGAATTGGGAGGCATACATCATGTGGTAGGTGCCACAGATGGAACCCAGGTTACATTATTTCAACCTCATGACCAGGAGTAAGTCCACCGCAATAGGAAGCGTTTCCACTCAATCAGTGTCTGTGCATGCAAGGTTTCCAGGTTCCACCCATGACTCACTGGTGTTATGCATCAGCTCCACCCCACAGCAGAATGCACGCTGTGAACCAAGGAGGGCCTGGCTGTAGGTAGATTCAGCCCAGCCATTAGGTTTAAGCCACTTTTAATGTTATTACGTGCCATCCAAATCTCACTTCACTCACATTTGCTGTTACTGTGTATTTCATGAAGGCCCTGACCTCACTGAAACATCTTTGTCTGATGCTAAGTGACTGTAACGAAAATCTTATAAGGTTGTCTGTCCCATGAACCTATCCTCTTTTATAATTAAATCTATGAATCAACAATGTTCCTTTCAGATTGCTGTTGTTTAGTGTTTTAAACATGCTATTGAGTTCAGTAATGTGTTTGAACTATTATATTTTCAATAATAAAAGTGCAGCCATGAACATGCATGATGAAAAGTTATCTTCTCCAGCAGCTGATGTTGGGTGATTAACAAAAGTCATTATGAACAACAAATGTCAAAAGCCTAATACTTATGATGTTATCTTCTTAATCCTTCATAGTTCATGCCATCCTGTCATCTTCTGGTCCACAAGCCAGTCACTGGTGGATACTTTGAACTGTTGCACAGATGCTAGTTTTAGAGAGACCTGGTTTACAGGTTGCCTGAACATTGGAGTGGCTGTGTATCCTTTAGCAATACACTTCCTCACAGTCTTGAACTGATGCCAATGTGCTTGGGTTTCATCAAAGCTACCTGACTCCTGGGGTGTGTTCCAAAGCCTAGAACTCTGACTTGAAGTTCTCAGCTTTTGCCAATCTGTGGCAATTTGGTGTAGCGTATGCCTGAGTCTCAGCATAATGTCTGTGGAAAGCATGAGGACAGCCCAATATGTGACTGAAAACTACCATTTGTGCTGCTACTGTATTCGGATGGTCTGTTTTCACCGACATGTAAAACTGAATTTACAGCTTCACAATAGGTGGATTCCTTATATACCTTGCATTGGAATCAATTTCATTTTTCATTCTGCCTAGGTTTTACTGTTCTAGGGTTAAACATTTAGAAATAGATAAAACCCCAATGTAAATATCCTTTATCAATGAAAACATAAAAACACTGATAAATACCTGCATGTTCACAAACTAAAATGCCATTGAAAGGAAATAAAATGAGAGAGATTGTGTCAATATTTATTTCACCCTGAAGAACCCAAAATAATTTGGGGCAGATTTACAAGCCCCCTGCGCCACTTTTGTGTCACTTTTACCATGGGAAAAGTGACGCAAAAGTGGCGCAACGGGCTTGTAAATCTGCCTCTTTGTCTTTGTTATACAAGGCAGAAGCAAGAAAACTGATGTATGTAAGATTAGGTTGCTTTCATTCTGTTGTTTGGGAATGTCGCTAAAACTTTGTTTATTTTCCTTTTGTTTCTTCTAGTTTTGCGTGCTTGTATTAAAGGTGCAGAGTGTTTGCAGGTCTGCTCTTTATTATTTTATACACTGCAGTGAATCTGTGAGTATTTAAATTATATATTATATTTTGGCAGTGTTTAAGTCTGTCACTGACTGGTGAGATGGCTGAGTCATAGGAAACGTGGCTGATATGTACTATTACATTTTCCCACAGACACATAGGGATAAAACTCTTTGATTTGAATATAAAAATGTCTTAATCCAGTAACAGACCTGCGAATCAGACAGCCCAGAGAGAGTATTTGTGAGAGGCAATAAGACATGAGAGAGGGTATGTGTGAATGAGAGTGCAAAACACAGGTTTTTATGCTTAGCGCAGCCTACCATAAATCCACTGGACACAGTTCCAGTGGGAAGACACTACACACCATACAATACTTCTCCTTTAAATTAAATATGTGCATTAGAACAGCCAATGCAAACATGTAATGTTTTGTAAACACTGTAAAAACATACTTTTTGTCTATTTTGGTAAGTTAAGACTAATGGGATAACCCAGTATCCCGCAGAACCTGGGGAATCTAGCATTAAGCGGCAACAATTGGTTCTGTAGGGGAGTAATATTCCTTTTCAAAAACCTATTTGTCTCCGGTTTAACTAGGAGTGACCAAATAAATGGTGTAATGCAACAGGTAATTAAGTAAAAGTTACAAACTGACACCAAAGAAATTTCTTGAATTACAACATAGTATATTAATATTCATTTAAAGTGGAAAATTGCATATACTGCCATATCACACAGGACTCTCACGTAACATGTACAAGAAAGAAAACGAATATATTCAAGATTGACAAGGTGAATCACAATTGAAAAACATTGAATACACAAGACATTATATAGTTTAACACAAAATACAAAAATAACTCAATAGGGTGTACGTAGAAATCTTTTATATTTTCAAGCATATGCCCTGATAGCTACGATGCGTTTGTTAACACCCACTAAGATTCTCAGAAAATAAGGATGGCGGTTGAGAAAATTAAGGTAGGCCAGCAGTTGTGTTGAGTAATTTTAGAGAAAAGAGTCCATGGGCAGCTGGGAAATGTGTGGCCATCGGGTGGATAAGGAGAATAATACAGGCGCTCACATGAGGGGGCAGAATTACGTTTCTGGCGCATCCCTGCAAATCAGCAGAGATGCGCCAGAAAAGATGCGTGACGCAAGTTTACCCTTGCGCCACCACAGATGCGCCGCATTTACAATGGGGCACAAGCCAAACTATGATGCTGTGGGACCAATTTCAATGAAAATTACTCCGACAGGTTTATAAATTACCTATCTGAACCCATTTCATGTTCTGGAATGAGCTGGGACGAAGTCTTTGAAGCCATCCAAAGTGAGTAATTCCCTTGAGGACTTTGGGCCTTATTTATGAAGGCCTTGCGCCGCCGGTGGGTCACTTTTAACATGGGAAAAAGTGACGCACCGGTGGTGCAAGGCCTTCATAAATAAGGCCCTTTGGATTTGGGCCACTTACTATGGATAGTAGTTTGTTGTTTTTTTTGGGGGGGGGGCAAAGCCATTATAAATATTGTTTATTTTCCCCGTTCCCCGTGTTGTATATATTCTTTCAGACTCACGAAGGAAGTGCAATTTAAAAGGCTACGCTCTAATTCATGTGGATAGCCTCCATACTATAAAATGCATTGTGGAAATTGCTCACAAAGAAATAGGTATGTTGAAATCCTTGGTGGCAGGTTTAATCACCTAGTTGATGGATTATCTATTTATTGGGCTCTTTTTTCCGGAGGCGCACTGGGAGCACTTTTTTATTCACTTATACTTTGCATCACGGTGATTTGTAGGATAACTTCACCTTTGGACACTTTGATGAGTCTTGTTTGCCGTCACTTCAGGTTATGTTGTAGTTTGATTTAATGGAGATAGAGTTTTGTTATTGGATAAACATGGATATATATATATTTTTTGTGTATATAGGTCCAGCATTAATAGTGTGTTATGAAAATGACACGTGGATATGTTGGTTGTAAATAAATAGTGCTTTTTAGGTCTCGCTCGAGACCTATTGCTGCCGAGTTGCTTGTCAAGGGACACAGACAGGGTCACGAGCGGCGATTCTGGTCAGTGAACGCGCAGATTCTGGTCTGTGCACGCGCTTCTAAGACGTGCTTCCCAGAAACTGTGAACACGCACCAGCCACCACCACATGCACTAGCCGTGCACACACGCACCAGCCGCACCCAGCCGCGCACACACGCACCAGCTGCCCACACACGCACCAGCCGCCCCCAGCCACACACACACGCACCAGCTGCCCACACACGCACCAACCGCCCCCAGCCCCGCACACACGCACCAGCTGCCCACACACGCACCAGCCGCCCTGGCCGCGCACACACCACCAGCCGCCCGAGCCAAGGCACCAAGTCCCACTCACCGGGTGTCATCCCCTCCGCCTCCATTGACGTGGCACACGCGGGGCTTCCCTCACTGATGGGAGCCCCGCACTTGCATCCACAGCCTCAGTCACCACTTTTCTGCCGCCACCGCCGGGCTCCCCCTCCGGCATGGGAGCCCCACGTCACCACTTCCATCTCGGCGAGTCACTTTGTGGGCAGGGGGTTATGGCGGAAGTCCCACCCCACAACAAGCATGACGCTGCCGGACTTCCGGATTTTGCGCCAGATCGGGCCGGTGGCTTGCCAGGAACTCAAGCGATTTCCAGGTACTTGTTCTTTCTCCAAGCACGGCTTTTTTTCAGATTGCCACATGTACCATTATTTATTAGAGGTTTATAGAACAACTACTGCCCGACCATGGCCTTTTCATGTCTTGGTTGGGATCTGAATTTAGTATTGGTCTCTAATGGAACCAATGCATTCCTGTTAACTGAAATTTTTCTTGGAAAGTTGCTCTTATGGTTTTCGCCACTTCTGCTGGAATAATCATCATGCTTTAGGTTCTATCTGTTTCACATTCTTTCACAGTGTTTCATGAGAAGAAGGTGCTTCCCAGGTAAACCTTCTTTTTTTATTTTAATGGTGTATGGTGTGCATTTTGTTACCTGCAGTTCTTTCCCCCTCAGCGTCCATCAAAGGTGCAGGACAAGCTTCACAGACTTGACTATGAAAGTGCTTTGTATTATTAGATACATAGATCTGCCCAATTTATTAAGGTTCAGAATACCTTCTTATTCTTACAAGGTCCATGGATGGGCTCTTCAGTTTGAAAGAAGACTATTTCCTGATGTATTTCCTGGGCATTAAAACAAAGTTATGAGATGACTGGTAAACACTCTTGATGGGGTCTAAGGGCTAATTCCAGAGGATGTGCGGCTGCAAATTGTATGTTGTTCATTCAGTGCAGTCTTTTTGTATTGCTGCTTCTTGGTCCCCTATTCCTAGATAGTTGCACAAAACATTATTGCCCGGAGGTGAGAACCCCTGCTCAATCGCAATTTGGTGTGGCAATATTACTGTCTTTCTTTCTTTAAGGAGGTATAATATCAGCAGCCCTCCTCTTTTTGATGTACTTTCGGTTGTTCAAGTAGGAAATGTGGTGAATCTAATAGGAATTAGAAATTGTAGAGTTTTTCTGATGGATATGCCGGCATCTACTGTATCCTTGTACCTTATATGTATTCTCTATCTGTTGTTAATTGCTGTAATTTTTTATGTCCTTTAACTTGTGGAGGTGGGTGGGTTGGTAATAAAAGGATGAAATTGAGTCCACCAGTGAGCATGGTACTTTGTTTATCACCCAAAACATCATTTCTGGTGGAGTCTCCGAACGCACTCATAAACTAGATTCAGTGCCGGTGAGTGAATGGGTAAAGAAACATTTTCAAGTTCGGTATGGCCTCCAGGAAGAGGTTCAATTATGGAATCTTGTGGGAGCCATTATATCATTCAGAAAGAAGGTTACGAATGTTAGTAACTTACTCTTCTGGGTTTCAGTGGTGCGTTACTTAATTCAAACACCTTGGAAATTCAGCAAGAACCTTTCCTCTTTAGCTTTCAATTAATGGAAAATGAGAGACCTTGGGGAAAACAGTCCGTGATTTTTGGAAATAGGCCACCAATACACATAGACCCCCAACTGCATATAAAGGTGAGAGGGTTTTGACTCCTTACAAGGAGCAAAGAAATGGGGCATAGTACTGCAGTCATTGCATTGGTGAGAAACTTAGTGTGCCAGAGAGAGTAGTCATCGTAAAACTGGTACCAAAAAGGAAGTATTGTGAGATATGGGAGTCGATGTGAATCACAGTAGCATCACACTAGCATTGAAGGCAAGGCCTTTTGGAAGTTTACCTAGAGCTCATGACCATGGATTCAAGAAATGAGTTTATTTCCCTGCCAGTTTACACGGTTCCATTAATTGGAACTCTGAAATGTCTTAGTGGTCTTGGGTTTAGATGAGATGTGGCCTGCAGCATTAAAAGGGAAAAATGGAATAGAGGGGCACAATCTTTGTTTAACATTTGTATTTATATATTTTTTTTAAATTGTCTCCTGATCATTTCACTCTTATTACATCCCCAATAATCCATCTCTAAAAACCAGATATTGGTGGACTTTGATATTTTACCTGCAAACATTTCTGGGGGAGCTAAGAAATTAAACTAATTTATGAGGAAAGTGGGTGGCCAAGCAACATGGCCGTCAGGACGTGAGCTCCTCTGCTCCCGACCGGCCAGCCGCCAAAATCCTACATTATCCTGCCCAGAGACGCCAGCGACTGTCTCCCTTACATGACGGAGACGCTGTGAGTTGCTGTAGCACACTAGGGGTGGTGGATTGGAGCAACGGCCAGGAACTGGCCAAAAACAATCCTGTCCTTCCCCACCCGGACGGCCGCAGTCACATGAGGCCGGGGATGCGGCCTGCACCCGCCTGAAGTGTGGTGGGCTCCGAGGCAGTCCGTTCCCTTTTTAGGTCGAGCAATTTATTGCTCTGAACCGATTACATGTGACCAAACTCTCTTGAACAAGCGGATTTCTCACAATGCATGTTGTGTACTGGAGCGTGAAGCTTCCCCAGGCGCGCGCTTGGCCTCACTCACACCCCATATGCCTGCTCCCCCTCCCCCGCCGCTCGCCATATGCTCGTTTCCTCCCACTGGCAGCCTGCGGCCACTGCCGAGAAGCTTGTTTTAGATGGTCCCTACGATGCTTGTAAATCATGCTTTATCTCCTTTCATTTACTGTGCATTTAAAGATCGAGCCCAAATGTTACCAGCAGTTTTGGAGTGGCCTCTTCCCTAGTACACCTTCTGGGACTCTTTAAAGTGCACTGCTGTCAGAGTAAACTTCCTGCAAGGAAAGAACACTGCCTCAGCTGTGGGAGCGCGTGAACGTCAATGCTCACTTATTATTTACCGGAGCACTTCACAGAAGTTCCTGCGCTGCTGTTAAATCCAGGGTGAAAGCTCTGGTTGTGTGCGCGCACACACGTCTGTTAGCGTGGCATGGGCAATGTACCTTATACATGATTGCATTTTCCCAGGCCGTCCGATCTAGCACAACCTCCCCCCCACTCCCTCCGCTGGGTATTTACTTGAATCACCACCAGTCCCTCCCTTCCTCCTGTCACGCCTCTGCTTTTAACTCCCGCCCAGTCTCCTGTGTGTTGCTGCTCATTAACGCCCCCCCTCCGCTACTACCCCACCCTTGTTGCTTTATTCCAAGCAGGTCATTGCATGTGAACGTTAACAGATGCATGTATCTGCTGTAAAATAAACAGCTTTTCGACATACCATTACGTTTATCTTAAGAACATCTTTTCTGCTTGTTTTACGTGGATCATCTAGAGAGATCATACCACGCCCATTGTGGAGTTTGTACTGAGGCTTTTAGCAGGAGAAGATTCTCTGAGATCTGCCCCAAAGAATCGCATGCTAAGAAACCCCGCAGTGTTCATACAGGGGCATGCGAGCATGAAAGCCAGGGGTTGCAAAAATGTATTTATTTGGATGTAGGTTGTAACCAAAATGTGCCACGGGCCTACAAATCACAGTTAGGAAGCAGCAGTATTCATACATGTGGATATGTCAAGGCCCAGAGTTAATGGGAGGGTTCAATAACAAGGACATTCCAGGGCTTCTCCATTTTAGTTACAGCTCCTGTTTGGCTCCATTCCCCAGCGATGAATGGTAATCAAGCACAATACTCCTTAATACTTAATATTGGATAAATTACCATCCATCCCCCCACTCCATCCCCCCATCCATCCATCCCCCCATCCATCCATCCCCCATCCATCCATCCCCCATCCATCCATCCCCCCACTCCATCTCCCATCCATCCACCTCCCAAGTCCATCCCCCCACTCCATCCCCCCACTCCATCCATCCATCCATCCCCCCCACTCCATCCATCCCACTCCATCCATCCATCCATCCCACTCCATCCATCCATCCATCCCCCACTCCATCCCCTATCCATCCATCCCCCCACTCCATCCCCCATCCATCCACCCCCCAGTCCATCCCCCCATTCCATCCATCCATCCATCCCCCCCACTCCATCCATCCATCCATCCCCCCACTCCATCCATCCATCCATCCCCCCACTCCATCCATCCATCCATCCATTCCCCCGACTCCATCCATCCATCCATCCCTCCCCCGCCCCACACTCCATCCCTCCCCCGCCCCACACTCCATTCCTCCCCCGCCCCACACTCCATTCCTCCCCCGCCCCACACTCCATCCTTCCCCCGCCCCAAACTCCATTCCTCCCTGACCCACACTCCTTCCCTCCCCCGACCCACACTCCTTCCCTCCCCCGCCCCACACTCCATTCCTCCCCCGCCCCACACTCCATCCCTCGCCCACACTCCATCCCTCGCCCATCCTCTATCCCTCGCCCACCCTCTATCCCTCGCCCTCCCTCTATCTCTCGCCCTCCCTCTATCTCTCGCCCTCCCTCTATCTCTCTCTCGCCCTCCCTCTATCTCTCTCTCGCCCTCCCTCTATCTCTTGCCCTCCCTCTATCTCTCGCCCCCCTCTATCCATCTCTCGCCCTCCCTCTATCTATCTTTCGCCCTCCCTCTATCTATCTATCGCCCTCACTATCTATCGCATCACCACAGCATCACTCGGCATCACCACAGCATCACTCGGCACCACCACAGCATCACTCAGGGGCACCACAACATCACTATGCGCTACCACAGTATCACTGAACGCCACAGCATCACTCGTCGCCGCCACAACACCATTCAAAGCCACCACAGCATCAATCTGTGCAACCATTCAACAACAACTGATTCAAATATGTTCTCTCAATGTTTCAAGCTTTATTACAAATGTCACAAAAAGATGTTGATATTTCACTTCTGTTCTTGGATTTTGTCACAATAAAATACACTGAACATAATCTTCACAAAAGTTATTTACAAAGGTTTAAGCTATTAAGCTTTTGCCATTATAAATTACAATACCTTTTATTTAAGTATTATTTATTAAAAAAAATTAAAAGCCATTGTTATTTGTAATATCAATACATCTAAGTCACTTAAATACAACACATATTGCATTACAAATGCTATAGGTGTCACATTTGCGAAAGTTAAAACTATTGGCATTGTAAATGACAAAGCTATTAATTTCGCTATTTTCAAAATCAACACATAAGTAAAACATTTGTCATTTACAATACCGAAAGCTCAAACTTTCCTGATGCGAGACCTATTGCATTGCAAATGCTTGTTGATATTGTAGGTACTGCATACTTTTTATGCCTAAATGGAAGCCCTAGTCCTGATGAGGCCCGCAAGTTGATGGGCTGAAACGTGTCGACATTTTGGATATGGACACCTAATGAATTAAAATTCATTGACAATAATAATCAGCAGTGGATAAACATTAAAGATCAAATCAAGGATCTCTTAAATACTGCGATGATAAGGTGTACCTGATTAATTAGGAATGCTCTTTTGACAATAGAGGATAGAGCATCCAGTCAAACAGTAGGGGCTATAAGAAATAATGAGTGAATATATAACCTATTATTTCCAGTGTTTTGTAAATATTGATGAATGTTGAGTGTATTTGTTTGTAAATATTGATGTATATATGTTTATACTGTAGAAAAGAAGCGAAGTAAAAAATGAAGATACAAAATATTTGAAAACAAAATAAAGTTTCAGAAAAGGAGACTTATCCGGTGAATAACAATTAGTTATTGAAGTAATGGTTGGTAACTGAAACATTAAAAACGTAATGATTTATTCCAGAACATGAAAGGGGTTCAGATAGGTAATTTATAAACCTGTCTGAGTAATTTTCATTGAAATTGGTCCCACAGCATCATAGTTTGGCTTGTGTATGTTTTCCCCAGATGCGGTTTGGGTTATATATGGAAACCCCTTTTTTGATTATGCATTTACAATGGGGCACATCACAGCTCAAGGATAAACAGATGCGTGTCGCATCTGCCGGCGTAAGGTTGGCATAGTGCTGGAGTTGTGTGGCGGCGCGACGCAACTCCAGCACTGTTCCAACCTGGCCTATCCTCAACATGGTCCATCACGGCTTACGCCTGCTTCAAGCAGGCGCAAGGATTTGACGCAGCGGCGTCGGAAAAGTGACTGAGTGAAATCTTGTAGATTTCACTCAGGCACTTTTCCAAGACGTTCCTGCGACGGAATGCCCCCCCCCCCCCTACAACGTGACACATCTTAGATGCATCACGTTCTAAATAGGGCGCAACATGGCACATGGTTTACGCTGCCGCTGCGTCACAGTAGTGACGCAATGGCAGCGCATATGTGGCACACGGGGATCGTAAATCTGCCCAAGGACTTTTTGTGTCTCTTGGTGGTGCGTTCTTTGGTATTGTCCTCAACTTGGCCCAATATATAAAGCCCTCCTCATGGCCATTAAATGCCAACAGGGGTGTGGAGACAGATAGCACAGTGGGCAGCAGTGTCCCTCTTCCACAGAGCAGCCAGCTGGAGATGTTTCTGGCACAGAGCTGGCAGCAAGTGGTATTTGACCGCTGAAAGCTGCAGCTAAATAAGACACCCCAGAAGTGAAGGTTCTGAAACCATCCTCCACCACCCGAGAATGCAGAGTTAAGACAATCAGGTGATACACCATGAGTTCATTCTGAGCCCACTGGATAACATTTTGAGCCCTTAGGAGCTGAATTATCTGGTCCAGCTGATCCTCTAGCTGTGTAACCACACCCATCAGGTCATGATATTTGCATTAGTGACAGCACCCTGAGCCTCCCTTCCTGCAGCAGGTCCAGCCTCAGCCCTTTTCAAACCACTCTGCAAACTTTACTGGACTTTACTGGGTGGCCAGAGGTGTAGTGTGGTCTGGCTGCACAGAAGATGCAATGGCTGTGGTTGTCACAGGACCCAAGACAGGGGTGGCCACAGTTATTGGGGGTGTGGGGCTACAGAGGGTTTGTGAGGGCATTGAGGTAAGGACTCTGCTGAATGTTCTTTATGTGACGTCCTCATGAAGGGGGAGAGGCCTAAAGTACTGGCCACAAAACCTGATTGGTCAGGCGGTCTTTAAGGTCATTATCTTTGGCAGGCTTTGTAATCTCCAGGAGAGTGGATAACGAAGATGAGGCTGATGACTTTAATTTTACTACGTCACCTTGAAGACAATATTGAAACAAATAATGTGTTTATTAAGTAGCTGCTCAGCCGGAAGTAGCTGGAATGGGGGTGGTGGGCATATATATATTTTTTTTAATGAACTTACCTTGTCCGCCGCGCTGCTGCACACCTCTAGAGCCACTGCACTACTCTCCTCTATTTGCCGGAAGCACCAGGCTTCACATTCTCCCAGCCAATCACAACGTTGCAGGAGCAGCGCTGTGATTGCTCTGAGAATCCTGTTTGGACACTCATGCAGTGCCTAGGGAGGCTGGCCATGTTCTCCATGGAGCTGTGCAACATAGCAAACACTAGGGGGCAGATTTATGATAACTGGCGCATCCCCAGGGATGCGCCAGTTATCTTGCGCCGCTGCTCCGCCACCCATGGTGCGCCGCATTTATAATGCGGCGCACCATGGGGCAAAAACGGCACAGATGCGTGACGCATCTGTGCCGTTAAGGTGGCGCATTGCTGCGACGTAGCTCCAGCAAGGCTCGGGGGTGCCTCATCTTTGCAATGCTGCGTCAAGACCTACGCCTGCTTCAAGCAGGCGCAGGGTTTTGACGCAGCATTGGCCTGAAAGTGACTGAGTGAAATCTTATAGATTTCACTCAGCCACTTTTGCGAGGCGCACCTGCCCCGGAACGCCCACCCTGCGCCGGAACGCCCACAAGCGGCGCAGGGCTTTACAACGTGACACATCTGCCTAGATGCGTCACGTTGTAAATCGGTCGTAGGGATGCGCCACGTTTACGCCGCCTTGCGTGACGCAACAGCGGCGTAAACGTGGCGCAAGGGCCTCATAAATCTGCCCCAAGGAGATGATGGACGGAGCGCTGAAACATTTCAGACACTCACCCCCAGTCAGTGGCGTAACAAAACTTGAGGGGGCCCCCCTGCAAAGCACAATGAGGGGGGCCCCCAGCGGCCCGGCCCACCACCTGCCACTTTGCCCCAGCGGCAAAAATAAGCAGTCACTTAAAGCCATATTTTCAGCACTTATCTGTGTGTACTTTGAACAGCAAATATAAATAGCATGCAGTTTAATTGTATTCTGGGTCTGCCTGAATGATGAGATCCTTGACTGATAATTAAAGGGAACAAAGACAGAAAAGTCACATTACAAATGAATACATACTTTTTTATTCATAATCCTATTTAGTGCCAATATGCCGTCTTTCCAGGCTCTTTAAACACATGGCTGGCAACTTTTTTTTGGCAACTCTACATTATATTACTTTTCATCAAATGCATTCTCACACTACAGCAGTAAATGTCAATTTTAAGTGAATAGGCAGAGAAAGGGCCCAGGTGGTACTGGAACCAGAAAAAAACTAAGCGTCAGTAACCAGTTTACAAAGGTATGTTGACTGTGCACCTCAGATAGAGCGTACAGCTGACTGTTGTGGTGCACTGTAGCACCCAACAACACTTTTCAGTAATGTACGTCACACGCCAACATGTAATAGTGCTCACTGGGTAGAGTTTATATAGTGCATAGCTCAGAAATACGATATAGATGGATGGTACGCAGCTCCCAAGAGCATTGTAAGTAGTTTAAAACACACGCAAGCATCGAACAGAACGCTCTGGGCAGACCTTGAATATACCCCACATAGCGCAGATATACTATACTGCTGGCTGCAATGTGGCCCGAAGGGCACTTTTCAATAGCATGGAACACACACAAACTTCCAACACAACACATTAAATAGAACATTTTGCTTACATATAACTAAGCAGACATGGCATTTGGGCCGTGGGCCATATTTTCCATAGAATGCAGTATATATACATAAATAACGTAACATAACATGGTATTGCTGCCCCTATAGTCGTGTAGCTCTATCTATAACTTGGTCATCAGAATGTGCTACAACAAAGATGATGATGCTGTGCTGGTAAACAGGAGAGAGGGCCAACCCATCACTATTGAGAGGGTCAGAAGTGCATCATTTAATTTATGAGTCAGGCCGCCTGGTCGATGTAAGCTGCCTCGTCATTAATATTAAAGGAAATGTCAGGCTTGCTTTATAAATCTATAAATCGATGTAGAATCAAGAGAGTGTGGCGCTGCAAAAATGCAGGACCTGTGGCATGATAGGGCAGTGAAATGCGTTGCCCTCAAGAATATGGAAGTGTGGGGTCACTGTGGGGAGGGAAACCGTGAATGTTGTGATAGCTGCATGATGGGCCAGAAGAGTTTGAAATCATAGAAGCATGAGGATGCTGTGGAGTTTGGACTCATTGAAGATGGCAGTACATTTAAGGAGACAGTGTAGGTAAATTGCGCACTCTGGATTGTGTACGGTTAAGCAGCAGATAGAGCGGTATGTGTGCAATGTTAGAAAATATGCCTGCTGAGCATATGAATGATGAACCCTAGAAAGTGGCCTAGTCCCAGAAGTGGCGACTAGGACTCTAACATGCACAACAAAGTCGTGTGAGATACTAAATTGTAACACAAGTATTTAAAAAAAAGAAACACTGTTGTGTTTTAAACAGTATTGCATGAATACATCATTAATTTCAAATGAAAATATTTACATCAATGCTATGTACATTGCAAAAGACTTCCGAAGTACAAATCATGTTTCAACAAAAACAGAATCACAAAACCCAATGCATTTCGGGACACTAGGTCCCTTCGTCAGGGGTAATCTGCAAAAGAAAAAAGAACGGGAAACTACTCAAAAGATGCACGCTTGATGAACACAAAGATGACAATGTGGTGAACAATGGTTGTAAAAATTGGTTGGAGGGTGCACAACTGGCTTGGCAAAGTTTGTTTGAAATTTGGAAATGAACTGTGCTTAATGGTTGGGTGCTCCAAACAGGTGGCGTGTCCGTCCTGAACAATGGTTGACCACCCTCCACCATATAGTGTTAAAATCAGTGGTACAGTGAAGTGACCGCGTGACTGTGAACTTACTGTCTTGACGTGATATGTAGAACTAATTTCAAACGTATAATGTCCTCAAAGCAACCTGTTGTTCCGCCTCTGGAGATAACAACAGGTCGCTTCGGGGACATTTTAACTGATTTTAACTCTATATGGTGGAGGGTGAACACTGTGAATGCAGCAGAAAATGGCAGAATTGGTATTGTTTGTGTTTGTCCTTGAGGATGTGATAACCTGTGAGCTGTGTCCCATAGATGTCCGGATGGATACTGGAATCTACTGCCACATCCTTCCATGGTGGAACATCTGCCTGCGACAGTCGAACTATTTTCTGAAAATGTCAGTCACAAAGCCCCTATCAGCTGACCATTTTAGAGGCTATTACAATAGTCTCTCCAACAATGAGGTGACCATATCGTCCTTCTTAGTTGAACACATGGGCCCTCCAGTGTAGTTTATTGCATAGTGGCTATTGCTGTATGTATGAATGGGGGGATTTAAAAAACACAAATCTAGCCAAAAGTCAGCAGAGCAATGTACATGGTTATGTAATGTTCTTAAAAGATGGTGTCTTTAACTCTTTTCTGAACTGAAACAGGCTTGGTGCCATTTTTATGGATATGATGATGTTGTTCTGTAACTTGGGTGCATAGATGGAAAAAGTCTGTTGTCTTGGTTTGACGTAAACAGTTAAGGTCTGACTCTTTTTTTGAGTAGGCTCCAATTCCATCTTACTGTAAGTCTTCCTCTTTCCCAATTTATGCAGAATCATTGTCATGTCTGCCATTGATGCAGATGTCATCTGACCGTATCTTTATAAGAACTGTGAAAGTGTCAAGTCATTCGGTTAATGACAACGAATACCTGATGCAACATCAGTCTGGGACAATTGTCTATGTCACATCATTTTAAGGTCAAATAAGAAACAATACAGACATACAGCCAAAATAGTTTAGCTTGAATTGACGTCTTTTCTCTGCAAATGTTCATAAGGAAAAGTCTAGGACTTACAACTTGACGCACATAATCTATGTCAGACATTCCTAAACTTATGTCAGAAATTCCATTCTCTAAAAAGATTTAGTATATAAAGGCTGCCACTTGATCACTTGTCAGCAGAGGTTATTTGCTCAGATTATTGCGCGGAATTCAGCCACAGACAGTCTCACCTACTGCCAGCGCACTTTGAGTATGCTACATCGTGCCTGATGCTGTTAAAGCCAAGTCTGGGAGGAAGCCTGCTACCACATCTGCCCTTCATAGAGAACGCTGCCTTCACACCACTGCTGATAACGACAGCTCTAGCTCTCAACCAACTATGCAGTGCATCTAATTTTCCATAAGAAACACTAGACTGCAAGTTGCTCTACTCTCCATGCTCTCTTAGCTTAGGAAAGAAGCAGGTTTTAGGGTGTTAGGTTTTAGATGGCATTTTAATCATTTTCCAAATGTTCATTTTATTTTCGTTGTTCACAACGTGTCCTCTTGCTGTTTTTATGATATCCTGTATAGTTATTTTAGAGGTACGAAGAAACAGGTTCACCCTATTGTAATAAATGCTTTTATTTAAACGTGTCTTTTGTTCTTAGTAAAGTGTGTGCATGATACTATGAATAACAAAATAGGTTTGTTTCTTTTACCAAGGTGTCCCTTGTCGAACTGCAGGTACTGTTAGTAACCCAAAAGCAATAACTCTACTTCAACAATATATAGGGTATTGCGGGGATACAGTAACCTGTCTTTCACATTCAGCATTGATGGATTTAACCGAGTTTACCTGTGTCACCCGTGGGTGTGAGAGCGACCATATAGAACTACGACAAATTTGTCATTTACGCAACAATTTTTTCTTTTTTACATTTCCTAGTCTGCAGTCTAATAATGTCCTGTTTGTGGATGTGTTTCGAGAACCACCAGAGATGGTGAGTTTGTCTGCAAGACAAGCAGGGGGTGCTAGTTGTGATGGCTTTGTAAATGATGCAACTGGTTTTGAAGATGGTGCAGGCTGGCAAGGAAAGTCAAAGGAGTTCCATCAGAATGGGGCTGTTGTGATCATAATTCTTTAGGTGCTGGATGAGATGAGTTGTGGATGTCCCTAAGGAGTATCAGTGTGAAGTTTGGGAAGCCATGAAGTAGTGCATAATCACCATCCAGAAGTGCGATACTGCAGGTGAAAGTGCACATGATAAGCAAGCAAAACAGGTTCAGAAACACTGAACACCTTGTAGAATGGCAGAGTGATAGCCCACAGGGATGCCCTTCTGCCATCCTCATGATCAGTGTCCTAGAATTCAAACTACAGGAGAACCGCAGTAACATGTTCACAGTTGGAGAAATAAAAATAAATCAATTAATGGACATGGTAACAAAAAAACTTAAAACACCTGCAAGTAGATACATAAATTAGTCATTGGCAAGGATTTTAATTCTTTAAAATTTTCTTTGTTGTAGCGCTTTTACATTTTTTTAACTTCCCTTACTTGTGGGGTTTCAAAAGTTATCTCCTTGCCTCTTGCTCCGGTCTGCTGAGGCTGCAGTGCCGATTGTGCAGGGGACAGAGGTCAAGTTCACATCTGCCATTGTATTTCTGGGCGGGCAGCTTTCTAGTTTTTTAACTCCCTGTTTGCCTACTTAAATCAATGCCCACCATCAAAACTTAGATTGTTGGATGAGGCTGCGATCACAGTAGTTTTGGATCTCCTTAACTATTCCTTGATCATGGGTCAGGTACCTCAGAATTGGAAGCATGCTTTGGTACTCCCTCTGTTCAAGAAGGATGACCGTGACCCTCATTGTTGGTCAAACTTCAGGCCAATTTCTCTCCTTTTGTTTTTTTCCAACATTCTGGAAAAGCATGTTAACACTCACCTCTCTTCCTTCGTCACTGCTTATAATCTACTGCGTCCGTCCCAGTCTGGGTTTAGGGCAGGACACAGTACTGAATCCACCCTACTAGGAGTCACAGAACTTCTCAGGCAAGAACTCAATTCTGGTGGGACAGCCGCCCTTGTCATTTTGGATCCAAGTGCGGCTTTGGATATGGTCTCACATTCCATTCTTCTGGACAGATTGGAGGCATCAGGCATTTATGGCATTGCCTTGAGGTGGCTATCATTCTTTCTGAAAGATCGAACAGTTCACGTCTCATCAGCAAACAATACATCTAATAACCTAACACTGACCTCAGGGGTTCCACAGGGATCTATATTGAGTTCCCTGTTTTTCTACATTTACCTTCACCCCTTGATGGAAGTGATTGAAGAGTCTGGCCTCACAGGTATTTTCATACACGGATGACTCCAAGATTATTTTCTCACTATCTGATGCTCATAGTCAAGATCCTTCCCCACTCAGGCACGGCCTGTCTAATGTGGCCTTTAGGATGAACAAAAACGCCCTAAAACTTAATGGCAATAAAACCGAAGTCCTGATTCTGGGAAGCAATCCCAGAATCAGGGGAGATAACCACTGACCCGTCATACTGGGGCCTTTGCCGGTGCCAGTTAATATGTTTAAGAATCTTTCCCTTAAGCTGCAGGTCTCCAAGCTCACAGCCTCTTGCTTTTCCATTATTAAATGGTTCAAGAAAATCCTCTGGCAGATTCCTCTAAGTGCCCAGCAAACAGTGCTACAGGCCCTGGTAACGTCCAGATTGGAATATGGGACTGTACGATATCTGGACGCTGATAAATCCTTGATTGATCGCTTGCAGATCATCTAGAATGCGGCCGCCCGCCTTCTTTTCCGGCTGCCTAGATATGCTTCCTTCTCTCCCTTGCTCTACAAATTACATTGGCTGAAGGTTATGTTATGTTATGTTAAAATAAATGTATAAAGCGCACATACACCAGGGAGGTTTCTTGGTGCTACGATGTCCTCAGAACCCAAGTTCGAATGCGTAATTAGAAAGCCTGACGAAATAGCCAAGTTTTAAGACAGCTTCTGAAATTAAGAAGAGTGGGACAAAAGCGTATTTCAGAGGGGAGAGAGTTCCAGAACATGGGTGCCAGGACAGCAAACCTGGCACCACCAGTGCGCTTTAGTCTGTAGGAAGGCAGAGACAGCAGTAGCTTGTGTGCTGAACGAAGGTTACGCGAGGGAACATGCTTGTGGATCAGATTATTCACAAATTTCGGACTTTTCCCATTGAGGGACTTGTAAATGAGGCACCCAACCTTAAAGGCGCAACGCTGGATTATTGGTAGCCAATGGAGTTGTTTCAAGAGGGGAGTGATGTGGAGATGTCTGGGTTGATGAGTAATCAAGCGAGCCGCCTGGTTCTGGACCAGTTGTAGACATTTGGAGCGATAGAGGGGAATGCCATAGTAAAGAGATATGGCATAGTCAACGTGAGACATAACTATAGCAAGAATCACCTGGATTCGAGCTTCATAGGTGAGAAACCTGCAGATCTTTTTTATTTTCCTAAGTTGGAAGAAGCAGGTAGAGATCACTGAGCCAATCTGAGCCTTCATCGTGAGGTCCTGGCTGATAATGACCCCCAGGCTCTTGGCCGTAGATGATGGCGAGGGAGCTTGGCCAAGTTCCCTGGGTCAAAAATGAGGGTCCCAGGGGTTCTTGATGATAACTCCAGTGGGAACTAGATCTGTCTTACCCGGATTGAGCTTAAGATGATTGCTGTTCATCCACTGACTGATGAACAGAATGGTGGACTAAAAAATGTGGACGGACTCCGGGGAGTTACTGATGGGAAAGATGAGTTGAAAGTCGTCTGCATAGTTGAAAGTGCAGACTTTACGCTCTTTCAGAGCTCGGATGAGAGGGAGGAGGTACAGATTAAATAACAGGGGAGAGAGCGAGGAACCCTGAGGGACTCGACAGGAGATGCTCACTCTGGGAGCAATGAAAGGTGCTGTGCTGACTGCCTGAGATCGATTCTCCAAAAAGGAGATAATCCAGCCAAGGGCAGGTCCTGTGATTCCCGCGTCTCTGACACGATCGACAAAAAGAGCGTGGTTGACCGTGTCAAAGGCCACGGAGAGGTCGAGCAGGACAAGGGCCTGCGGAGAACCAGTGTCAACCTTGTCGTGAAGAGAGTCTAAAACTGTGAGAATCACAGCCCCGGTAGAATGAGCCGGGCAAAACCCTGCTCGGTTGGAGTCAAGGAATTCAGAATCTTCTAGAAACTCAGTAAGACATCTAGTGACATGAGTATCCAGAACCTTGGCAAGGTAGCGTAGGAGAGAGATAGGCTGATAATTTGTTAACAGTTGGGGGTCAGCCCCTGACTTCTTCAAGAGGGCGATGACAATGGCCTCCTTGAAGGTGGAGGGGACAATACTCTGGGATAGTGACTGGTTCAGAAGATGGAGTGCAGGACTGGGAAGGGTAGTGAAGATTTCTTTCAAAATGCTGGGGGGGCAACAGTCGGTGGGAGAGCCTGTCTTGACCTTAGAAAGTAGGTCCATAAAGGCAAGCTCGGTGATACTTGGGGATTGTGTAAAGGTGCTGTGGTTTTGGACGACGGTGGAACAGAGCGGCAGGTTATTACATGACGGGATGCTAGCCTTTATCAGTGCAATTTTTTCGATAAAGGAGTTCAAGGAGTTACAGAACATTTGCGAAGGGACGGGTTTGATAGAGATTCTGTCAGGGTTAGATAACTCATTTACTATGGAAAAAAATCTCTTTTGTACGATTGGAGGGGGACAAAATTTTAGAAGAGAAATATGTTGCTTTGGCGGTCAGGATGGATTTTTTATAGATATTCATCGAATTGATATACAGGCGTTTGTCTTCCAGAAGGTACTTGCGAAGGTTGACAAACATATTAAATTTAAGGCCTTATGTTACATGTTTCGAGCTAGACACGGACTCGCCCCTTCTTACATCCAAGATTTAGGGCCCGATGTAGGTAGGCAAATACCGGTCGGAAACGGCCGAAAATACCGATTGTCGGACGTTTCCGACCGGTATTTGTATATTGAGATGTAGGGGTATGTCAAATTACAGAATCGGTAATTTTACCGATTCTGTAAAATACCGAATCGGTAAAATTACCGAATCTGTATTTTAACATGTAGGTAGCACTGTAATCAGTGCTACAAGGGTTTAAGAATTCGTTATTTACCACCAACTAGAAGTTGGTGGTAAATAATGAAAACCCGTCCAAAAGCATTTTTTTTGCTTTAAAATTTGTGCCATGGTGCAGACATACATGCCCTAAGGGCATGTATGTCAGCAACATGTGCACCCATGCACAATTGAGGGGCGCAACAGGGTGTCAAAGTGACACCCTGTCCCCCTTGCAAATTCGGTAATTTTACCGAATCGGTATTTACCGATTCGGTAATTGGCATTGATTCCTATGGGCCTCACGGCCCATAGGATTCAATGGCAATTACCGAATCGGTAAATGCAGATTCGGTAATTACCGAATTTTACCGATTCGGTAATTTAAGAATAGAAATCACCTACATCCCATTTACCTACTCTTAAATACCGAATCGGTATGATTCGGTATTTAAGAGTAGGTAAATCGAGATTACCTACATTGGGCCCCTGGTGTCTCCGTATGTCCTTTTGCAATTGCTAAGATCAGCCAACCTCGCACTGTTTACCAAACCTAGGTTTCGTCTGGCTCATATTAAGGGGCGCTCCTTCTACTTTTTAGTCCCGAAACTCTGTAGCACTCTTCCGATTGTTCTCAGGAACTGTAACTCGTTGCTTACTTTTTGTAAGAACCTGAAAACCATGCTCTTCAATTGCCCTGACTGAGTTCTTGTCACCTGGTATGTTTCTGTGTCTCCAGTTTGCTTTAGTATCTCTGCTTACTGTTCTGCCTCTATCGCCGCAGATTTCTTACCTTTGAATAGATACCCAAGCAATACTATCGCTGGTGGTGGGCTGTGGACAAATTAAAAACTAAAACGTCCTGCAGGACCGAACAGGTGAAGTACCCCTCCCTGCAAACCTGACTGTTCAGGCAGTGGTGTTTGGTAACTGTGTGCAGAAGCGCCCACGTTGCTGCCTGACCAATATCCAAGACTGGTATTCCAAGTGCTAATGAACTGCTCGCAGTTTAAGCCACTGGTGGAATGAGCCCTTAAAGCCTCAGGGTGCTGCTATTTGGCCAGTTTGCAGCAGATGTTAATTCAGAGAATGACCCCGCGTGAAATGGTTACTTTCTGTACTGTCTGACCCTCAGTCCCTCCAACATACCCCATGAAGTGATGGTTGTCCACCCAGAATTGTTGTGTGCGTTCAAGGTAGAACAACAGCACTCTTTTTGTGTTCAGAGGTGGAGTTGCTCATCTTCTTTTGAGGGATGTCAAGGAGCGTAGAAAGTGGGCAAGGTAACAGATTGGCCCACATGGAATGGTGTAACCACTTTCGTTAGGAAAGAGGCCCTAGTGCAAAGCACCAATTTGTCTGGAAAAACAGATTGGAATGGAGGCTTGGATGACCAATCCTGCAGCTCATTCATACTCCGGGCAGATGTTATTATCACTAAAAAGGCTATCTTGGTGGTGAGCAGCCGGAGGAGACAATTATGAAGAGGCGCAAAAGGAGCACACATTAAGGAAGTGAGAACCAAATTAAGGTCCCACTGAGGCATAATGAAAAGTAAGGTGAGGGGGTAAACATATTTACAAGACCTTTGAGAAACCTATTCAAATAGGGGACTTTATTAAAGAGGGTTGGTCAGGCAGCCACAAAAAGGCAGACAGAGCTAAAATGTAACCCATTAGAGTGCCCAGAACAGAGGGTAAGAATAAAATGAAGGACATCAGAAAGAGAAGCTGAGGGAGGGCAAATAGATTTTTCTGTACAGTATAATACAAATTTCTTCCACCGGCAGGCATATACTGTGTTGGTGGAGGAACGCCTGGCTGGCAGAATAACATTGCAGACTTCTGGAGGAAGGTCCAAAGCTCTAAACTGTGACCGCTCAATCTCCATGCAAGAAGGTGTAGAGTTACCAGGTTCGGGGGACCCTCCCCTGCTGCTGCGACAGAGAATCCTCCTGAAGGGACAGCCTGATCGGAGGATCGATGCTCATGCTGAGAAACTCAGTATACCAGACTCTCCGTTCTCAGTCCGGAGCCACAAGGAGGACTTGGGCCCCGTTGTTATTGATCTTCTTGAGAACTCTGGGCAGACGTGGTATGGGCGGAAAGGCACACACGAGGCCTGAGCTCCACTTGAGATGAAAAGCGTCTCCAAGTGGGAGACACCTTGGAAACTTCAGCATCCAAACTGCTGTAATTTCACATTCTTGGCAGAGGCAAACAGATCTAACCAAGGCTCTCTCCACTGTTAAAAGAGACCATTTAGGATCCATTAGGCATCAACAGCTGTTCATCCGCTCTGCCATTCAGGGACCTGCCAGGTGTTGAACCACCAGGGATATGCCCTGCTATTCCAGTCATTTCCAGAGATGCAGGGCCTCTTGGCAAAGAGTCCACAACCCCACCTCAAGCCACCCACCTCACAGTAGTGGTGTTGTCTGTGAACACTTGTACCAGCTCTCCCTTGATGGAGGATAGAAAAGCTTTCATTGCCAGTCAGATCGCTCGGAGCAACAGCATGTTTTTGTGGAGTCCAGATTATTATTGTTAGAAATATTTATAAAGCGCGTAGCTACCCGCAGGCATCCGAGTGCTAGCAGACACAACAGACTGACAGCGACAATTTATTGGACGAACCCTGAGGAATGCCACAGCTGAGTGTCATACACTTGGAGGAATTATCTCCTTCAAAAACCTGAAAATTCCTATCTTTCAAGAAGGACTGCAGCCAGGTAATAGCACAACCTGACACTCCAACATTCCTCATTCTGCTAATCAGAATGTCAAAATTAACTGTGTCGCATGCAGAGCTGAGGTCAAGGAAGATAATAGCCGCTGTACCTCCTTGGTCAAGAATATTTTGGGACTCTTCGACCACCGCAAGATGAGCGGTTCTGTCCCATGTTGGGGTGATATCCAGTTTGAGAGGGGTGCAATAAATTGTGGGACTCTAAGAATGTGGAAAGGACCATATTAATATGTTTTTCTAGGATCTTACTTATCCCAGGAAGAGGGGAGATAGAGCTGTAGTTTCCAAGAGATCTGGTTTTAAATTGGGCTTCTTCAGCAGTGCCTTCACCAGGGAGTGTTTCCATGGTGGTGGCACTATGCCAGTAGTGATAGACGAGTTAATCAACTCAAGGGTCACAGGAAGAACTACTTTGGTAGCCTGACTCAGAAAGTGGGGGGATGCTGGTTCGCTTGGGGAGCCAGAGTTTACTAGGGCGGATATTTTTACGGAGGTATCCATATCCATCAGGGGGATTTCTTCCAGGGAGTGCGTGATGCATGGAAGGGCAGTGTCCCCAGGAGGGGGGTTGCTGGAGCAGGAGAAATGGGGAAAAGTATTATATATATATATATCCTGAATTCTTTTGTAAAAGAACTATGCCAGTTCATTACAATGGGCGTGGGCACCATGGCGAGGAACATCACGGGAGGAGAGCTTAATACAATTCTTCCTGATACGGAATATTTCACAAGGGGAATTAGAGGCTAGGTTCATTCTTACCTCGTAATAAGTAACCATGGGCAGAAAACTCCTCTCCGCTGGCGGAGCTTGCGGATTTTTGCATACTCCGTGTTCCGCTGAGAACGCGAAGATTATGCAAAACTCCGACTCCGCAGCGGAGCAGAGTTCAGCCCCTGACACTCCCCGCCTCCACCCCCTCAATAAATATTTTAAAAGAAATATAAAAAATTAAGGGAAATTAAACACACTGAACTCAGGGTGTCTCCGAGCTGCCCTCCTCCTCCTCACCGTGGTCCTGCAGAATCCCCTACGTCAGACGTACGTTATGGTAGGACTGTGCATGCTCACGCAGTCCTACCCACGATGTACGTCTGACATAGAGGATTCTGCAGGACCATGGTGAAGAGGAGGAGAGCAGCCGGAGACGCCAAGATAAAGGTAAGTGTGTTTAATTTACCTGAATTTTTTATATTTCTTTTAAAACTATTTATTGAGGGGGTAGAGGAGCGGAGCTCCACTGAGTTTTTGGCCAACTCCATGGAGCTCCGCAAAGATCTACTACGTTGGCTCCGCCCAGGCTTAGTAATAAGCTGCTTGCACAGATTTCACTTCAGTTTGATAACATTTTATAGATTCCCATGTCAGAAAGATTCCCCTGGTGCTGTAGAGCCGGCAAATGTCATCTAGCATGTGTTACTTGTGGGATGCAGGATGCCATGAGGCACAGCAGCCTCAGAACCATTCTCACCAAATTCCAGGATAGAGGCTTAGACATCGGTATCATAACCTGAATATCCTAGGCTTGCTGCTCAGGAGGATAAGCCCGAAACTGTCGAACAGCTCCAATGATAGGGAGCATCTGAGAGGGAGTCAGGCGTGACTTTGGCACATTGATTGTGAACCCCAGAGAGTGCAGTAGGTTCACCATAGTCTTGAGGTGGGAGACAACAGCCAGGGGCAAGCCTGCATTCAGCAAGCAGTCATCAAGATAGGGGAAGACTGGCACCCCTGATCTCCACAAATGAGCTGCAACAACTGCCATCACCTTGGTAAACACCCAAGGGGCACTGGTAAGGCCAATAGGGAGCATGATGAATTGAAAGGGCTCCTGGCCTGCCATAAATCGCAGGAAACGCCAATGGGCAGGCAGGACGGGAATATGAAAATAAGGCATCCTGCAAGTCCAAATTTGCCATCCAGTTTCCTGGGTCCGGGGCAGACAAAGACTGAGCCAATGTTAGCATCCTGAACTTCTCCTTCTCAAGGAAGAGGTTGAGGGTTCTCAGATTTAAAACAGGGCAAACCCTTTGTTCTTTTTGGGAATCAGAAAGTAACAGGAATAGCAACCACTGCCTACTTCTACCTCTCTATGGTTCTCTTGGCCAAGAGAGCAGTGACTTCCTCACTGAGCAAGGACAAATGAACCTCCATCAGCTGGTTGTGAGAAGGAGGCAAAGGGAGAGGGGAGAATTTGAAGGGAAGGGAGTAACCCCTTCAAATGATCTCTACGAACCACCTGTTTGATGTGATGGACTGCCAGTTGTGGAGATGATGGCTGATTCTGCCACCAACGAGGCGTCTATGATCTTGTAGGGCAAGATTAGGAGGGCTTAGAGGCTGCGGCTACTGGGGAGTTTGGGGTTGTATCAGACCTCTTACTACCTGACCCACGGGGTCAGTGTGAACAGCGTCCTCGCCCGGCACAGTCTGGGAAGCTTGTGTGGGGCAGTGGCTGGATATGGTTGAGGCAGTTGAAAAGCCCTTCGGTTGCCATGAAAGGAGCGATATGCAGACTGGAGTTGGCGCTAGGCATCTGAGAGGCCCAAGGAGTTGGCTGTAGCCCACAAGTCCTTAAAGAGTTCCAGCGCAGTCTGCTTTGTCTCCAAAGAGACGGTTGCCCTCAAAAGGCATGTCCATGAGGGAATACTGGACCTCTCCTGAAAAGTCAGATGTTCTAAGCCAGACATGGCGTTTAAGTGCCACCATCTTCAAAACCTCTCTGCCCAGTGAATTGGTCGTATCCAAACCACACCATATGGTGAACTTTGTTGCATTGCCCCTATCCTAGACAGCTTGGGAGAGAATGGGCCAGGCCTCCTCCGGTATCTGTGGCAGCACTACCGCAACCGTGTTGCACAGATTGTAGAAGTAGCAGCACGATAATCATGCGGTGTTCACCATCAGCAAATCAAGGCTGGTGGAATAAAACATTTTCTTCCAAAGCTATCCAGCCTCTTGCATTCTCTTGAAGTGTAACGGAACACACTGGCACAGCTGGTATGGTAGAAGGTAAGATTTATTCATGTGTGTATTTCCCTGCAGCAGAATAGTAGCTGATTCTCTCTTGACAGCCAGTCTCCAACTGTCTTTCTTAGAATGCCACAACCCACACTGGAATGTGGAATCCAAATGGGGATCGCGTTCCACATTCCTCACATGATCAGCGATGGCCGGAACTAAGGACAACACATTCCCTGTCCGGAGGTTTGGCAGGGAATGCCCCATGGGATGTAGCGGCTTGGACCACAAGGCTCTCAGGGGAGGGGTGTTGGGGAGGGAGTTTGGGTCCCCATGTGCTGGATGGTGTCTGTGGGCAATTGTCCTGTTCACAGGAGCCCCTGTCCTGGGCTTGGACCAGGTTCCCAGTAGAACATCAGTCACTGCCTCATTAAAAAGGAACAGGGGCTCTGAAGGGTAAGCTCCCAGCTGTACCACTTCTGCCAAGATGCTAGTCTTGAATGCTACTGAGGGCAACTCGAGATCCAGGACCTCAGCTGCCCTCTTCACCACCATGGATGCTCTTTGCTCTGTGCCACGGTGGGGGAGAAATGCAAACCAGTATCTGTGGATGTGTCCAAACCACTGGCATCCCCGAATTCCTCACACCAGTTCATCTTCCTCGATGCCTAGCCTAGCCCAAACTAGGATAAATGGGTGCTATCGACACTGGAATCGGCATCGATCAATGCCGGTTCAGCTCCGTATCGGATTTTTGGATGAAAATGGGGCAGGCGCATCCAGTGGGCACCGGTGCCGTCTGGAGTATAGGTGTCGTGCCGGCATAGGGGGGAAGCCGATGTGGCACGACCGACATGAGTCTGGATGCATTACATGATCCACAGGGGCCCGTCGGAGCAGAGGCCGGAGCCACCGGCGCTGAACCTGATAGGGCTGCCTCTCACCCCGCAGGTACTGAAGGCATGCTGAATGGGTCAGACCACTCCAATATGCGGCACATATCCGTGTAAAATTTCTTTACTTGAGTTGGAGTTGCTCTGGCTCCTGGAAAAGGTGAGAGGCTCAGACTCGACCTAGCAGCGATTCCGGTGAACTGTGCTTCGAATGTCGATGCTCCTTCGTTCTGTCAGCCAACAGACAAAGATTTGTCGAAGCACGCTTCGGCTTTTTGCGTTTCTTATGCTTCTTCCCTGAATGTTCTGATGACCTAGAATGAGAGGAAGAAGACTTGGGGCTCCTGAAGAAGTCCCGCAAGCTTCCTCTCGATCGCGGAATAGCCTTTCGGGCTGCTACTAGCTTCAGGGATCGCTTCCTCTAAGCCCTGGGGGCATGACCCGGCAGTCCGAGCACTACTTTGCTTCATGTTTGCGCTCGAGATACCACAGGCACACGAAGTGTGGGTCCCTAACCGAAATGGCATGATGACAGGAGCCACATGCTTTAAAACCTGCCATCTACGAAAACATCCACTGGCACAACAGGAGGAAAAATCCCTCAAAAAAGAAATAAAAAACAGAGAAAGAAATCTGTCAAAAAGCAACAGAGGACTAGCTCTTTCTCTGTATCAGTGCTAACTGGCACGGAAAGTAAAGAACTGACTTCAGCGTGCCGAGGTATATATAAATAGAGATTCTAAACCTTTTTATATTTGTATATATATATATATACATTATATTATGTTGTGAGTTTGTAATTGCTGTAAGGACACAGATACAGTATTTTTTTGTTTTTATGATAATTCGAAAAAATATAAAATATTTTGATGATATAGCAAGTCACCTCTGAAGCTTGTAGCCTAAATCAGCCTTAAGTCTCCTTTTAGAATCAATCATATTTTATTGCGTGGTAAAAGAAAAGCATTATACACAGCTTAACTGCCTACATCAAGACGCTGGCAGAGCATAATCTTATGATCAATACACAGCGTTTAGGTCTACATCCCAGAGGGCGACCCCGCGATAATATTCAGACCACCACGCAAAGATAAGGCACCTGGCTAAGATACCACTTTTATAGAACAAAAGAAACAAAGAAATAGACAAACAACTAAACCCCCCTCCCCCCTAGTCTCCCACCCCCACCCTTCTCTGCATCAATTCTTTCCCTAACAGCCGGTCCCAGGCTAGTACCTGCCAGATTAAGTTTTGGTGGCCCCTGGTGGATCCAGGGGAATGAGTTGTAGGATTTGCAGGTATTTCAGCACGTAACTTCCCTCATGTCTTTGGTAAGGAGTTGCAAGAACGGGGCCCACAGTTTCGCATATTCCAAACCCTTCCCATCAATGCTGAGCGAGAGGCGCTCCATCGCCAAGAGATGCCAAAGCCTCTGAATTCAATCTCGAGGGTCTGGAATTGTCGAGGATCCCCAATGCGCCAGTAATACCTGCCTCACCGCAAGCAATGCTAGGGCTATCTGCTTACGCCGCATCGACCGTAAAGGGAAGGATTTAGGATGAGGGAGTCCCAATAACGTGTGTTCAGGTGCTCGTGGGAATGTAATCTGAAATGCAGTGTCAAGGTCATTGAGAACCGTTGCCCAATACCGTACTAGTTTCAGGCAGTGCCACAGTAAATGTACCAAGGTGCCAGTAAGACCACACCCCCGCCAGCAGAGGTCTGACTTAGCTCCATCCCATGATTTGATGCGCGCTGGGGTATAGTACCAGTAAGTGACTACTTTATAGGCAGATTCCGCGCCTGCAGAGTTGGAAGCAGTGTGGTGCACCCGGTAAAAGACATGCTCCAATTCTTTTTGCGTTAAAGGCCGCCCTAATTCAGTCTCCCAATGGACCTGCGTCTTTGTGCGTTGCTTCTTGGGGCGTGCAATGATCATGGCGTAAAGCTCAGATATGAGTCTACGGTCATCCTTTTTACAGACCAGCCACTTTTCAAAGGTAGTCAAGGGACGGGACATAAGAGCGAAATTGGAGGGTTGGGTCACCCAGTGCGCAAGCTGTGAGTAATGGAAAGCATCCGAGCCTGGCAGGTCATGATAGTCCTTATGCAGTTGAGGGAAGGGGATCAAGCCATCTAAATGAAAAAGAGAGCCTACCCTTTTACAGCCCTCCTCTCTGCAGCGGTGGAAGACAGGGGACGCACAACCAGGCGGGAAGTCGGCTGTGTCCACCATAGGGGTTATAGGAGAGGGGAACGTAATCCAGACTCTCTGGCGTGCTAGCTGATCCCAAGCCTTAAGAGTTGGTTAAGTATTCGGAGAGGAGTACAAGCCTCACGCTCTGCGCTTGCACGGGAGCCAGAGTCAGGCCCGGACTGGCCGTTGTGGGCACCGGGCAATCCCCCGGTCGGCCGCATGGGTGGGGGCCGGTTTTGGGCCCCAGGGGCCGTTTTTGTTACAGGGCCGGTTTTTGCAGCATAGCTGCAAAAACGGCCCTGTAACAAAATCGGCCGAAAACGGCCCTGGCAAAGAGTGCGGTCGCACCCCCAGGGGAGAGGTGGGGGCCGGCTGAGCACTTTGCCAGGGCCGATTTCGGTTCCCAGTCCGGCCCTGGCCAGAGTTCGCGCCAAATATTACAGCCAGCCTCTGTTTGGTCCATAAAGTTCCAGTGCTTGCTGGACAAGGGCCTGTTCCATTCCGTGATGTAGCGGAGACAAGATGCTTGATAACAAGCTCCAACTAGCAGGAAGCCCATCCCGCCACGAGCTTTCGGCGAGGTGACCAGTGATAATGCTAGCCGTGGTTTTTTATTATCCCACAAAAATTTGTTAAGGAGCCCCTGCAATTTCCAAAGGGTGCCCTGGGGTGGACTAACAAGGGAGCATCTGAAACATGTAAAGAATACACGGGAGCACAGTCATTTTCACTGCTGATTCTCCCGTACCACGCTAGATTGAGGCGGGACCAATCAGACAATGCCTTGGTTGTTTGATCCACCAGTAATTTATAATTGAGGGCAGTTGTTTTAGCGATAGACGAAGTCAGCAGAACGCCCAGATACGTAATGTCAGTGTGCACTCAAAATTCTGTTGCAGGTCCCGGACCTCAATTTCAGGAATAGAGATATTGAGAATTTGCGATTTCGAAAAGTTAACTTTAAACCCAGGGACACTTCCAAAAGCAAGAAGCTATCTCGACAGGTGCTGCAAGGTGGAATGGGGTTGTTTAAGCAACAGAATGACATCGTCCGCATACATACTAATTTTGTGTGTGTCAGCGCCGAACTTGATACCTATAATGTCAGGGTTCGATCGAATGCATTGAGCAAAAGACTCCATATAGAGCGCAAAGAGCAGCAGGGACATGGGACACCCCTGCCGCGTACCTCTGGAGATGGGGAAGAGGGCCAATTTACACCCGTTCACTCTCACTGCCGCTGTAGGGGCTGGATAAAGTTATCACCGAATCCAAAGGCACGTAAGACTGAAAATAAATACTTCCAATCAACGCGGTCAAAGGCCTTCTCCGCGTCAATTGAAAGCAAAAAGGCCTGAGTGCGAGACCAGTGTATCAAATCTATAAGGTGAAGGAGTCGCTTTGCATTGTCCCCTCCTTGCCGCATTGGAATAAAGCCGGACTGGTCAGGGTCAATAAGGCCATCCATCAAGGGGCTAAGTCGCGCTGCCAATATGCTCGCGAAGAGCTTTGCATCGATGTTAAGGAGTGAAATCGGCCAGTAAGACCCGCATTCTTTAGGATCCTTTCCAGGTTTAAGGATAAGGGCAATTGCTGCCTCAGACATTGAGGGAGTCACCTCCCCAGTGTTGAGGAAGGAGTTAAAAAGTCTTGTTAAAAGGGGAGCTAGCTCCACGCAAAAGGTTTTATAAAACAGTGCTGAGAAGCCGTACGGACCCGGGGATTTGGCCACTTTCAACCGTGCTATCGCTGAGATGACCTCCTCTATTCGAATGGCGGCATCCAAAGTGTCAGTCAATGATTTAAACAGAGGAGTAATATCGCAAGAATTTAAAAACTCCGCCATGCCCTGCGGGCGAGTTTCCCCCCTGTGTAAAGGCATTGATAGAACTAGCGAAAGGTGTCGACAATAAGAGTGTCGGTGTTATTCTCTACTGCTTTTAGATCCCGGATGGATTGGATAGCTGACGACTGCGTTCGCGCCCATAGCCTATGTGCCAACATCTTCCCTCCCTTGTCTCCACTGAGATAAAACTTATGGCGGAGGCGCAGGAGGGCATGCTCTGCCCTGTCTAAGTCTAGATGTTTCAGCATGCGCCACCGCGTTTCCAGTTCCCTCCAAACTCTCGGGGCTCCGGTCCACTTGTGCACTGATTCTAGGGCTCCCACCTCCCTCTCCAATTCTGCACGCTTTTCTTTGCATAACCGCGCACAGGATGCTGCGATCGCGATGAATTCACCCCGCACTACTAATTTCAAAGCTTCCCATACCGCCGCAAGAGGAGTGCACTCTTGGTTGTTGTCTGCGAGGTAGTCTACTATAGTATTCCGAATTCGAGTTGTAACCTCCTCCGAATGCAGAAGGGAATCACAGAGGCTCCAGCCCTGCGGTGGGGGACGCCTGCCATGGGATGTGAGCAACACTGAGATGAGGGCATGGTCTGACAGGTAATGGGGAGTGATATCTGCTGCATGTAAGTGTGAGAGAATAGAGGGGGTGGCCAAAAAGTGATCTAAGCGTGCATAGGTTTTGTGTGCTGCGGAGTAGTAAGTGTAATCTCGCACATTAGGATGCTGAGTGCGCCACACATCGCTAAATCCACAATCAATCAACCATTGCTTCCCTCCCTGCGACAGCGCTCCCGCCTGATGTGATCGCTGCTCTGATCTATCCATCCCAAAGTCCATCACCACATTCAGGTCCCCTCCCACTAAAAGCTCCGCATCTGGAGAGGCTAGAACTTTAGAGAGGGCTAGGCGCAGGAAGAGTTATTGTCGTTCGATCGGGGCATATAAAGACCCTACAGTCATTTGTATGTCCCCCCATTGTATGTGGACTGCCTTTGATATCAATCACAGTTGAAAGCACCTTGCAATGTGAGTGCGCGGTAAAATGGATTGCAACCCCATTTTTCTTAGCCGGACCTGAGGACCACAGCTGCAGCGAAAAGCGTTTATCCTTCATCCACTTGGTACCTTTAGATAACAGGTGGGTTTCCTGAAGCAGACATTCATCACCCTCAGCGTTTTCTAAGAGAGAAAGTATTGCAGAGCGTTTAACCGGGTTGTTTAGCCCTCTGACATTCAAGCTTACAATTTTCAAATCCCTACCCATAAAATCTAAGGAAGGAGCAAAAAGATATCAAGCTGCCCAGATCCAACATCACCAGGACCAGTGTGAGTCAATTCCTGTGGACCGGGTACCTACCATGCCTGCCTGAGAACTGAGGCGGAGCCCCAACTAAAATCCCAAAAACCCCGAAGACCCCACCCAAATGCGGGCAAAAACAATGAAACAAAACAGCACAACAAAAAAGTTGAAAAATGTGACCACAGTTCGTCTCAAGGACCAAATGTTCAATGGGGCGAGGACCATACTCAGGTCGAACCATGCCGAACCGCTCGAGCCCCTGTGAACAGCGAACAAAGTTAGTAGTCACTGTCGTACTCCTCCCTCCCTCCAGCGCCATTGATTAAGTCCACCAAGATGCCAAAGTTGCGCAAATCAAGGAGTGTCAGCGCTGTCAGTGACCTGTGACACTGACGCACGGGCAGCCTCTCTCTCGCGCTGACTAGCCGAAGTATCCGGCTTGGAGCTAGGCAATGCTCTCCCAACTCGTTGCCATTCAGAGGAGCGACGGCCACGCCTGGGAAGAGGGTGATCTTTCTCAGGCGATGTAGCTGGCCGTTCCAGACCCAGGACAGCATTGGCATCTTCTAGGGAGCGGATTTGCAGGATTTTGCCATTGAACCTGAAGATGAGGCGGAAAGGGTGGCCCCAAGAGTAAGGGATATCCCGGTCCCGCAGGTGACTAGTGACAGGCTTAAACGCTCTACGCTTAGCTAGTGTGGAAGCAGCCACGTCCTGATAGAGAGCAGGTTGTTGACCCCGAAATTGCACCGGCTGTAAGTCCCTGGCCTTGCGGAGGATCCTCTCCTTGAGTTGGAAGTCGTGTACACATACTAAGATATTTGGGGGGGGGTGCCTTGCGGCCCTGCGGCAACCCCACCCAATGCACCCGGTCCATCTGAATCTTCTGAGTCTCATCTTCTCCGAGGATCTGCTGAAATAGGGCTGCAATGTAAGCCCGAAGATCATCCTCCTCCTCTCACCATGATCAGTATAATATTATGTCTGGAGCGGTTTTCTAGATGCTCCATGTGCGCCTGAAGTTCCAGATTTTGATCTTTGAACCGTATCACCTCTTTTTGAAGCTGGTGCAGGTCGTCCTCTCTACCCAGATCATGCTCCTCTAAGGTCACAACTCTTTCACCTATGGCGTCGACATCCCGTCCAACCTCTCTAAGATCCGAGGCGAGCTGGGAGTGCAGCTCCTGTATATCTTCCTTAATAGCCGTGAACAGCTCAACCATAAAAGCTTTGGTTGCAGGTGCATCTTTGTCTTCCACCCGTGGGACCTTAGCATCTGACTGAGAGGCAGAGCAGTCTGTTCCTTTTTGCAGAAAGTCTTTCGGTGGCTTGTCTTTTCGGCCTCTGGCTAACGACATGGTCAGGCCGGGGTCTCGGGACCTGCCAGGCACTATCGCCGCGCGGAGCACAGGGAGGACTTTTTTGATCGTGACGCAAAGTTTTCCCAACCAGATAATTGCACAGCAGCCCAGGCAGATGGAAAAGCGTGTGTTAACTGCTGCGGTGAGTCGCCGCAAGCCCCCTGCGCCAAGGCTCCGTAGCCGGGCAAGTGCACTAGCCACTAGGATCTTGACCACCCGGACATCCTGCGTGCTGAAAGGTGGTACAGGCTATCAGCAGGGCTGCCAAAAAAAGGAGGAATCAAGAGCTCAGCCCCCCAAAACAGGAGGGAGAGCAGCCACCATCAGCATTCAGTGAAGCAGCACCGCAGGGCCCAGGACCCACAGAGGAGATGTAGGGGTCTCCATGCAGCCAAATGTGGGGTGATGCAGTGTCAAAGCTGTGGGCTTAGCGTCCTGATAGGAGGGGGGCGGATCGCTACTGGGTGGCTATGCTGATTCCTCCTATACCACACACCTCCCCACTCGCCCAGCTCAGGATTGTAGGCAAAGTGCAGTAAACTGACGCTGAAATCCACCAGTGACCAAACGCTGGCTAAGCAGAAGAAGACAATGCCCCCAACTGAGTGCCCCACGAGCGCCTAAGGCGCGTGCCCCAAACTATCTAATATAGGCGGGGGCGGGCGGAACCAGGCAAGGCCCCAGTCTCTGCAGTTACCCCACCGCCCGTTGACCTACGGGCCGAGCAAAGGCCTCACCACAATCAAGGCGCATGAGTCAAGGCATCAGGGCCCCACAGTTCTCATGATGTGCACTGCCAGCGGGAGTCTCCACACCAACAGGTGCAGTCCTGCGGGGAACGCATACTGCAACAGCTGCTCCGGCCCCCCGTTCGCCACCGCACCAGGCCCTCGCACTGCCAGCCAGAGGTGGGGGGAAGGGACCCGCAGGCAGCCACAGATCCCGCTACCAGCCCCCCGCCGGCATTCACACTGTCCGCCGACACACGGACCGAGCGCCACACACGGGGCAACAGCACACCGCCCCATCACTCCTCACCTCAGTCGCAACAGAGGGGCAGTCATCTAGACCGGGAGGATGTCATAGGCCTCCTAAAAGCCGGGCTCTCACTTCAGCCTGTTCTGCCGCACCAGCGTCTCCCCCCGCTCTCTTGCACCCCACATCAGCAACGCGGTCAGGGTCCACCACACATCCGGCCCACGGCTGGGGTATGTAGGGTCGCAGGCAATCCGACCCAAGAGAGACAAAATGGCGGGACTGCAGCTCTCATCCTCCGCTGGCACAGCGCCCCGGGGTACCACCACCTCACAGTGCACCGGGAAGGGGGTCTGACACCAACCTCTCAAATCCGCCGCTGCTCACGCCTGGCAGCCCCACCGACCACCACCGTCAGAGGCCCTGGCTGTATCTACCAGGCCGCCACAAGTCCGGGGCCACGCTGACTTGGAATGGGACCGCTGCTGGGTTCAAGAGAAGCCCATCACCAGCACCAGCACAGCGGCCCGCAGCACTCCTGTCTTCGGTAAGTGCGGATGGGCATCAGGGTGGGCCATACTACAAGGCTGTTTGGTGGCGGCGCCGGTGGGATAGGAAAGAACGTCCTATCTCGTCGCCAACTTGGCCACGCCCTTAAGTCTCCTTTTTATTAGGTCGAAGCCTGCGCTGCAGCGCATGCGCTGTCGCAGGTGAGAATTCTTGTTAGCAAGAAGGGGCATGAAACCATGCCCCTTCTTCCATTGGCCGGTCTCGCCAAACGGAGGCCTGCCACTGGACAAAGCCCGTGTTCGGATGATTTGTCCTGCTGTAATCCCGCCTCTCGAGGACTGGGTGACGTGTCTTACGGTGTCGCAAGCGTATTTTCTAAAATATCGCCATGGCAACCATGAGTCAGGTCACCAGTCCGGGAGGGGCGGGATTCATTATCGCGTTTCCGGCTATTTTTTTTTGCATTTTTGCAGTCATTCCTGTGCGTTCCTCGGCGGTGGAGGAGGTAGGGGAGAGGCGGTGCTGGTTATTATTTACCTATTGTTCATACTTCCTCTCCGTAATTTCCTTTTTGCTCTTTTCATTCCTTCTCTGCTTCGTTTTCCCACCCTCTGTCTCTCCTTTTCTCCTCTATCCTCTTCCCTCATTCCACCTCTGTTCTCCCCGTTAAGCATACATAATTGTAAATTATCTCCTGCTGCCTTCACTTGTGTATCTCCCTCGCATCTCCCCGTAACCTCCTCTTTTTTCCTGCAGGCCTCTCTGTCCCCGTATATACTCCTTTAACTCTCAATTCCCGGACCTTCGCACTCTAATTTCTCCCTTCCATATCTTTTCTCCTCCATTCTCCCCGCACTTCTTCTCCTGGTCTCCCCCCACTTCTTCTCCTGGTCTCCCCCCACCCCCCAGGCTGATGTGCACCTGCGCGCCGAGGGCGTTGCTAAGTGATGCGAAGGTCCACAGGTGAGTCCGCTTCAGACAGAGGAGCGAGCGCAGGAGGATGGAAACAGGTACGAGCCGCTTAGGCGACCGACTGTGTGTGTGAGGGGGACTTTGAAGCCAGAGGGACGAGGGAGTTAGGAAGTTACGACTCCAGGCCTCGCTCTCCGCCACGGATACGGATGACGATGGCACGCTCTGCACACTGGACTGTCGTGGGACATAGTGGGTCCCTCACAGAGGTGTGACGCAGCCCCTGATTCGCAAGAGGGGTACAGCACAAGGTTGATGATTCGCTGTGAGGCATAGGAGACTGAAGGGCCCCTCTTCACACTCTGCAGCCCCCCCACCGTGTGCCTTACGTCACTGATTTGCTCACCTACTTACTCCACGTTTCCCTGATCCATGCCTAGTGAGGAGGTCCAGTGCTTTTCGTTGCATTCTGGGGTTTGTAGTACTGTTTTTTCTAATGGAATAAGTCAGCCTACAAGTCCCAGCATGCAAAGAAAAACTAGGCTGGAGCAGTTGGTCTCGCATGTATGGACCTCGGAATTTTACGGGGCTGCGCACCAACCCCTTGTCAAAAGGACACCAAGCATCCAGTTCTGGGGCTTTTCTGTTGCAAGTCATTGTCATCAAGTGTGTCTGTCCAGTAGGTCCGATGGAAGCACCCACCAGCCCCAACAACCAACAATAAGTCTCATAAAGTGTCTGCGTTCCATGCCAGATTAGCTGCTCCAGTCCACTTTTATTTTCCCTTTGCATTCTGGAAGTTGTAGCAAAGAAAAAAGTTGACCGAGCCTCTAATTACGCGATGAGATGGGAAACTTGACCGCTATGACCAGGGCCGGTCTAGAACTTTTGGGGCCCCGGGCGAAAAGGAAAGATGTGAGGCCCCTTGAATTTGCATGCAACATTCAATCGCGGCCGGCCTGATGCGCGAGTGGGGGGTCACGTAGGTGTTCCCACACGGGGGCGTAATTTAAAAATAAAATAAACTTACCTTCCCAGGTCTCGCGTCGTCTCTGCTCCTGACCTGCTCTCCTGCAACAGGAACAGGAACAGAACAGGAAGCCTCCCTCCCCTAAGCCAATCTCAAGGCTGCAATGGCAGCATTGTGATTGGTCGGTAGGCAGACAAGCCAGACCAGCCAGGCGTACCTGCCAGCCAAGCCATTCTTACAGCCTTGGGGGCCTGAAATAGTTCAAATTATCGCGCTTGGAGTAGTGTGATGGTTAGTAGCTGTGTTGTTACTAAAATTTGCAGCGTGCCGAGGGCAATGTGTGGTGCAAGCTGCAGTGACCGCCTGATGAGAGCCCTGGCATTTATGTTGTTACAAATTAAGCACTCACTGCTCTGCTCTTTGAAACTATTCTTCCAGCTATAAATAAACTACTGCACACCACTGCTGGCTGGGGGTGTTTATTTTTGTCTCTTTTATTGAAAGGCTGCATGCTACATCGTGTGTTTTTGGTGAAAGGACAGGCCCCGTAGCAAGGAGCGATATACCCGCTTAATACATACATGCAGATGGTATTGTCAGACTTCTATCTTTTTAAATTACGGACAAAAAGCCTCAGGCAAAGCTCATTTAAGCAGATCAGATAACTGGTCTGGGACCACAGGCTCCTAATCCATGACTCAGCGAGAACCACAAGGGACATACAGCCTGATTCATCAAGCTAAATTGCACTCGCAAAGGGCAAGATTCTCAGAATCTTGCCTTTTGCGAGTGCAATTTTTGCATTTGGGATTCATCATCCCAAATGCAAAAATCGCTATTTAAGAATTCGCATATTTGCGAGGAATTGGATTTAAGGAATCTCTAATAGAGATTCCTTAAATGCAATTCATCAACCAATTAGAAATAGCGAAATCGCAATATTTGGTCTCAATTTACCACCAAGTCTGACTTGGTGGTAAATTGCGAAAATAGTGTAAAAAGCACTTTAGTGCATTTTTTTCTTTTGCATGTTACACACACACATGTCCTATGGACATGTGTGTGCGCAGCACCTGTTCAAATGTGCATTTAAGGGGTGCTACAGGGTGTCCTTTGGACACCCCTGGCACCCTTAAAATCGCTATCTTATTTGCGAGTAGCAAATTGCTACTCGCAAATAAGGGATACTCCCCATTCATTCCTATGGGCCTTTTGGCCCATAGGAATGAATGGGGAGTTATTCCTTATTTGCGAGTAGCAATTTGCTACTCGCAAATAAGGAATGTGTAGGAATCGCTATTTATTTAGCAATTCCTACATGAATACCGTTTTGCGAGTCCTCAATAGCGAATCGCTATGATTCGCTATTAGGGGCTCGCAAAACGGCCCCTTGATGAATCAGGCTGATAATACTTAAATATGACTGCAAAATAAGTCTCTTTGGAAGTTCAAAAATTAATAGAGAGGTATAGTTGGTCTCTCACTTGCAGTGCCAGATGTCATCCAAGGCGGACACACTGTGGGTCAAAGGTTACACAGGAGGATGAGTATGCCATGATAATTCTCACTGAGTAATTGTTATGGATGATTTCAGCTCCAAAGGTGGACAGTGCTATCACTGGCTCTCTGTGCAACTCATATGCTTAACTAGACTTAGTGGGCAGGCATCAAGCAGATACTTAGAGCTCTATAGTTGCCTCACACATGTGCATTCTGGGACCTGTAGTTTTACTTCCCTTCTGCGGCGTTCGGAGTGCCAGAAGGAAACAAGCATTCACAATGCAATAGGTCTCCCATTTGCGCGAATTTAAGCAATTAGCATTGTAAATGACTATGCCTTTTATTTATGTTTAAAAAAAACAAAATATAAATAAAAAGGCATTGTCATTTACAATGTCAATAGCTCAAACTCGCTTAAATGCGAGACCTATTGCATTGCAAATGCTTGCTTTACATGGAGCACCAAGGTTGAACATTTAATATTAAATCAATCCCAAAAACCATTCAGGTCTGTTGCTGTTCAAGGACAATCGAAAAACAAATTATTTATATGAAAATGGGCAGTGGAAGAAGCTGCTGAGGCCTCTCGAGTTCACAGCAGCAGAGCAAGCCTCAACATAAATGAGGAAAAAAAACGGCCCACTTAAGCCTCAGGGACTGGGCCTCTCGCACCAGCCGAATAACTCCCTTCCCAATCCAACCCTGGCACTGCATAATTACTACAAGGCCCAGGGAAGGGGTTCCCCACACCTGAACCTTGCAGCTTGATCCAGTGCTTTAAGGCCCAGGGAGGGGGCCCCCTCCCCTGGGCCATGAAACAGTAAGGACACACTTCCCACAACACACAGTTTATACACAAAGAAAGGTCAAAAACAAGTTGATCTGGCTGCCCCCTCCACCCATCACCCACCTCCTCTTACCTGTGTCCGCCTTCCCCTGGAAACAAAGGGCCTAGAATGGCTGATACTTAACTGAGGCGCTGCCTGCCTCTGACACTGAGCCAAGATAATTGCTGGCCCAGCTGGTGTGCTGTCCCCCATTCAGTGTGTACCTTCCCCCACCCCTGCACACCCAGGAATGTCACCACGCCAGCAAGTTCATGATGTAATATGATCAGCTGGGGCAGGGGGCCTCGCAAGAATAGGTTAGCTAATGTGAAAGTGTGGCCTTTCACACTGATGGGGGCCCCCTAATCTTTGGCAGAGCACGAGGCCCTGGGCCGCTGCCCACACTGCCCATGCCTAGCGCCGGCCCTGGCTATGACCGTAAGATTGCCAAATAATATCCCAGGACTGAAGGGAGATGGCAAATGTGGTGTGCCCACTCCCTCACAATGAACCCTGCCTGCAATGTTTGCCCAGCTGCGCCCCACGCACACTTCCGTTTCCCAATAACCACACTGAAATAACTGCCAGTCACACGGCCCCTCCACCCCACCACACCCACACCCACACTCTTTTATCTCTAGCGCTAAGAAAAAGAATCTCGACATAAAGCGCTCAAGTATTCCAGACAAAGAATGCTGCTAAAGCAATAATGGCCTCCCTTTTTAAAAGGCGCCTTGAAGAGCTGCCATAAGCCAGTATCCGGTGTACTCAACGCGTTGTGTGCCCTCAGTCAGCCTGTTGAGTGAGGAGGGGGTGAGCAGGTGTCTCCTAGCCCTCCCATGGTTGCTTCCCAAAGCAGGGTTAGCTTGCATGTGTGTGTTGGGTGTGCCAGCAGGAGGTTAGGATGCAGGTGTGTGCGTAATTGCCAAGGGATTCTCGTTCCATCCTAGACCAATGCATTTCAAGGTGCGGCTTGTACCTTTTTTTCTCTTCCAGTGGGGGCTACTGTGCACATGGGAGGGCTTTATACCATCACAGCCCATGGGACTGGCAAGCTGCGCAATGCTGAAACCTAAAGGCACACAGATTCTTCGATAGCTCAAGCTGCAGAATGAACCTCTAGGCGCTTACAAATCAAAGTTCCTGATTAAATGTCATCCAGCCCAAGTGTATTTTTACATTTAAAAAATTGCAATCTGGGCCTACATTACTGATGGGGTCACAATGTTCTGCGCTGCGGCACACTTGAACTGGTTGTGCCCTGGGCTGGGCACACCAGGTACTTTTGCCCTGGCACAATGAATATGCTGTGCCAGCCCAGCCCAGCCACAAACTCATCTTTCCCTGGGGTCAGTGCATCAGAGAAAGGCAGCCTGGTTGTATGAAGCAGCTGGTCCTCTGACATCTGGTCTGCATTTCAAAGGGGAGGGAGCAGAGATCCCTCTGCTGGCAGATGCCCTGTGATTAAACCTACCTGCAGGGGCATGTCTTGAGGGATTCAATGGACCCCGCCTCCCCCTGCCTTTTAAGGTTCACAACCTGACAACTCTTTGTAGGTTGCTGTATTTGAATATGGACTTGAAGCTCCATCCATATTTGTTATGGGCTTGTCATTGTCCATCCTAAATGCTAGCTTCTGGTTTATTAGATTTGATAGTCCCTCCTTAGTACCGCCTTGTCTTCATTTGTAACCTCCCATGAGGACTGGCCCTTTTACTTAATTTGTTACACAGTTCAGTCTTATTTAGTCTGTAAGCACTAATTTCTTTGATGAGCTGCATTTTCCTGCAATATTCAGCGCCCCATGCACGCTTTCACTTTCCAAGCAGCTCGGGACGATTGTGGCTGCTTCTTTGAAATGCAATAGGTCTCACATTTACTTGAGTTAGAGTTATTAGCATTGTAAGTGACAGGGTTTTTTATTTGTGTTAATTATTGAAACGGATACATTAAAAGGCATTGTCATTTACAAATGCCAACAGCTTAAATTCTCCCGAATGCGAGACCTATTGCATTGCAAATGCTTGTTAGGTTATAGAAGTCAGCTGAAACTTGTAAACACCTTTCAAGTAATAATGTACAATTAGTCACAAGAAATCCATTCAAGCACCCGCTAAGGCGTCAGCTGATGTTCATTTGCAGAAAAGTAGTTCGAAAAGTCAAGAAACAGCAGGATGGTTGGCGGAGCCCGACCTTTTACAGAAAAAATTGCTCAGCTAGTAGCATGCACCTATCTGTCAGTAATAAACATTTCCTTTAGCTCTTGGACGAGGCTCCAGACAGGTCCATTCAGGAAGCCAAGGCAGGAACAATGAGTGAGAGGCGGGAGCAGTGTGTGAAAGTGAGTCCTACGCTGATTACTGGTGTGCGTCTAAAGAGAGTCATTAGGTACTCATCTCAGACAATCGGTTAAGTACACAGGGGAGGAACAGGGGAACATGGCGCCCTAGCAGAGATGGCGCCAAGTTCTGACTTATACTTGTAAGGGACACTTAAATCATGGTTATAATTATAACTGTGGATATAACTGTCACTGCTGTTCTACATTTATGGAAAGCACCGATGTAGGAAGCTAGGTCTGTATATAGTATACCAAATTAAGGTATTGTGTGCACAGAGTCTAGTGGAACCCCAAAAGTAGGCAGAGGTGAAAGTAGACAGTACCTTACTCTCTATTTGTGATAGTGTGGGTGAGCAATAAGACCTTATCAGAGGGTAGTGCTAAGCATGTATTAACTCTGGCAAGAAATAGTTTCACACACACTCAAGAACTGAACTCTGACCAATTGGTTTGTATAAAAAATATTCTTTAGTTATATTTATTTTCTGTAACCAGGCTACGCCTGGTACATGTACATATCAGAATACTTTGCAAGCATGTGCACTTTAAATACAGTTTGAAATTCAGGGAAACATTTACAGTAATACTTTGTATTTACTTTCCTTACACAGCCAGGTATCTCTAGATACTAGGCTGTGACATTTCCTGAGGGAAAGAAAAATAGATATTATGTTTTGTTATATAGTTATTGTGTTGCAGGATTACTCACGATACACATTTAGTCTTAGGTGAACAAAACGAGTATTACGAGTCCTTGAGTAGGTTTCGGTTAGATGGGAGATCGAGTTGTACCACCAGCGGCGCAGAGGTGGCCGGGTACCGAGTGCGGGGACCTCACCTTAGCCCACAGGCTAAGCACAGTCGTGCCTTGGAGACTGCAGGCAAGCAGACCACAAGGTTAGGAAACAAAAAGCTCCTGGGGTCGAGGTCAGTACTTTAAGGCCCAATGGCCAACAAGAACTTAACTACCAGCGCGCAGAGGTATCAAGGTGTAGGATGCGGTTTTGACTGAAGCTGTAGAGTTGGTCAGGGATCCCTCAGAATCGGTCAGCAGCTGAAGAGGTGAATGGGGGCTTTAGGAGTCATCGTCCTGTAACCGCAAGCGTTCGGGGACAGAATCGGTCAGGCAGTTGCGTGTGGTTTTCTTGGACCGATGGGCTTACGGAGTCGGTCTGGGGATTGCCTTTGGTCGCAGTTGAGGGGACCTTCCTGTTGTCAGCTGCAGGTTTGATTTGGGAGCTGATTGCGGTTCAGGGGTCACTGGGATCCAACTAGGATCGCTGGGGGGAGCTTCTGATGGTGTTGGGTTACGCGGGCTCAGGCCCGGGGTACCGGGAGCGGAGTGTTGAGACTCACTGACTCAGTCAGAGTCGGTTACCTTTGAGCAAGTCCGGTGGCCACAGGAGACAAAGTCCTTTTAAGTTAAGAAGGCAGGGCAAGTTCTCCGGGTCTTTGAAGACTACTAGCTGCTGGACAGACTGAGGTTCTGTTGGAGGAGTCTTAGGTCGGGACCGGCCAGTAGGGCTGGGGACAAGTCAGTTGTTTCATCCTCTTCTTCTCTCTGTATGGCTGTTCGGCCCTTCTTCTTCTTGGTTCTTATTTTCGGCTCTGGTCTGAGGAGGCAAGGTTCAGGGTTGCTCCTAAATACAAAATTTAGGGGTGTTACAGGTATGTAAAGGTCGGCACCAGTAGGTCCCTTCCATGGAGTGGGTACACCCCCTATTATGCCACCCTCCAGTGGGAGGGGACATAAGCCTCACTCTGGTTGGCTAGATCCCCCCCATCTGCAAGATGCCGGGGACTGAGGAATATATACCCTTACAATGCATGCAAATACATTGCATGCAATTACAACGTGGTCGTTACAACGTCATGGTTATGCTCAGATTTCACTTGTACAAAACCGTTGAAATTCAGCAATTATAGTTACCTGAGCTAACTATAACTCACACCCCTCAAAGCGCTGCTTATGACCTGACATATTACATCACTCGTAACATGGTCACTGATATCACTGATGACATCTCAAATTACATCACTGATGACATCATCCAGTGATTGTGAATATTTTCTAAAAGTTTCTCAGTGTATGAGTGAGTGAGTGACACTGTGTGTGGCTGTGTATGTAAGGAAGTGGGTGTATCAGTGGTATATGGGTGAGTGAGTGAGTGAGTAGGTATGTGAGAGGCTGTATAGGTGAGTGATGGGTATATCAGTGGCTGTATGAGTGAGAGTGTTGGTGTATAAGTATTGCATGGGTGAGATAATGTGAGAGTGAATGATGTGTAGGTGAGTGTTTAATTGTGTGAGTGATTGTAGGGTTGACTGAGCAGGTATGTGAGTAGCTGTTTGGGTGACTGAGTCAGTGTGTCAGTGACTATATGAGTGAGTGACAGGGTGTATTAGTGGCTGAATGTGTGAGTAAGTGGTTGTGTAAGTAACTGTATAAGTGAGTGGATGTGTGAGTGGCTCTATGGATCACTGAGTGGGTGTGTGAGTGATTATATGGATCTGTGAATGGGTATGTAAGTGATTGTGTGGGTGTCTGAGTGAGTGTGTGATTGTATGGATGAGGGAGTGTCTGTGTTCACAGGCTGGATGGGTAGGCATCTGAGTGACTTTGTAGGTAAATAAGTAGGTGTAAATAGCTGTATGGGTGACTGTGTGGCTATGAACGGCTTAGTAAGTAACTGGTTGTATGTGTGGTCGTATGGGTGAATGAATGGTTGTGTCAGTGGATGTACAAGTGAGTGAGTGGGTGTGTGAATGCCTCTATAGATGAGTGAGTGGGTGTATCAATGCTGGTATAGGTTGCTAATGGTTATGTGAGAGGTTCTGTGAGAGTGGGCATACAAGAGGCTATATGGTGGTGTCTGTGGGTGTGTGAGTGATTTAATGGATGATGTCATCAGTGATGTCATTTGAGATGTTGTCAGTGGTGTTACTGACCATGTTATAAGTGATGTAATATGTGAGGTCATAAGCAAAGCATTGCTTAGCCGTGAGTTATAGTTTGCTCAGGTAACTGTAACTGCTGAATTTCAATGGTTTTGAAGGATTGAAATCTGAGCCTAACAATAACGTCCCTATAAATTTCTAAGGTTTTTCAAATTCTATTTCCTAACAATAATGTGCCTGTAACATTTGTTTTTTTCTAATAATTTATAAGGTTTTTAAAATTCTATTTCCATACTATACCATCCCTGGAAATGTTTTTTTTTGGAGTGAATTTCAACAATGTCATACATTCTATTTTCTATGTGTAATCTGTTGAGATTTAATTTTGTTAAGTGAGTGTTGTATTTGAATACATTCTATCTGTGCACTTATTGAAGAATAGCTTACTGTTTTGTACAACACCTCTATCCTACTGGAGTACTTTCTAATGCCTAATTACTAAGTGTTACCCAGTTGGTTTTATGTATACTATAATTCCTACGCTACGATCATATAAACAAGAGTAAGGAAATGTGCAGAACGGCCTTCTGTGTATCTAGGTATGCCACTATGAATGTTACTTGACCTTCTTCAACAGATAACTGTACAAAGTTGTACTGGAATTAAAACACACATGTTAATTTCTACTTTGCAGAAGTAAGTGTCTATTTGTGTGGTGCAGATGTTACTGTATTTCAAGGCCTGAAGAACCCCTATCCCACATTTTTGTGAAATGTCTTGGAGGTGCCTTTTATTAAGGATCAATTATTATTTTTTCACTGGATTAATAACTGTGATTTTTTGTTATTGTCACGACGTGTTCACGATCCCTATGGCGATGCCGTGACGAGCACGTGTTTTTGCGAATGTCTGAAACATATAAATAGATATATTTTATTTATTTTTGACACTACCTGTTTAGTAATATGCTCTTAAAATTTGTGGGTATGTAATGATTTTTTAAGAAAACCACTTTTACTTGATCTTTTCTGTTTTTGCGGCGATGCCGGAAGTCACAAGGATGTCGGCATTAGCGAAGAGTGCATGTACGTCTTGAAAACACAAAGAAAAAGCAGGAATTCAATATCTACCACCACATTCAAAATTCATAACTATATAATTCATTCTAACAATAACACTAGATTCATCACTATCTAAATCAATCTATAAAAACATTTATCAGTCTCTCAATATCTCTATAACACTGTATTAATGATTGACTGGGTTATGTGGGTGGGTATATCAGTCTCTAAGTGGGTCTGTCAGTGGGTGCATATGTTTCTGTGTGGGTTTATGAGTGGGTGTATGAGTGTCTCAGTGGTATGTGAGTGCTCGCATGAGTCACTGAGTGGGTCTGTTAATGGGTGCATGAGTCACCTGAGTAGGTATGTGAGTGGGTGCATGAGTGTCTAAGTGGCTCTGACACAGGGTGCATAACTCTTTCAGTGGGTCTGTTACTGGGTTTGTGGATATCTGAGTGGGTCTGTGGGCGAGTGCATGAGCCTCTCAGTGGGTCTGTGATTGGGTACATAAGTCTCTTAGTGGGTATGTGACTGTGTGGGTATGCAAGGGGGTGCATGATTCTCTGAGTGAATATGTGAGTGTGCGCATGAGTGCTTGAGTGGTTGTCTTAGTGGGTATATAATTCTGTGAGTGGGTATGTGCGTAGATTCATGAGTCTTTGAGTGAGTTTGGGAGTGAGTGCAAGAGTGTTTGAGTGGGTATGTATAAGAATAACTCTAGCCATTTTCTTCTCCAAGTGTGTTTCTTGTAAACACATGTCCCCAGCAGAAACAGCTGCACATACCGCAGCTCCCAATCCAGCACTGGTCACTCTTCATATCCTAACATTCTATTCCTGGTTCAACTTTTCCATTCTATGCTCCAGATTACATCACCAACTCTACGTTTTGCCGCCCCTACAAAAGCAAAACAACATGGGGAGAGGATGTAGCCTTACAACTAGAGCAGTCGACCTAGAAGCTGGGGAACCAGGTTCGAGTCTTGGCAACGACGCTCAACATCCTGTGATTCTGGGCAAAGCACTTAATCACAGGGTGCCTAACAAAAATGAATGTGTCCTTCTGTAACGAAACTGGTGCTATGTAAAGCGCTCTGATACCCAATATCTCGGGTCTAGTTTGCGCTATATAAACCTCTAAAAAAACACACACAAAAAACATAAGAGAGTGAAAAGTAAAATAATTCAAATGACAGAAACAATCTACCTTAAACTACATTCTAAAATATCTCAACAATACCTACCCAAAATTAAATAAATGCATATATAAAGAAAATAGCAGACATGTATGTACATTTTAAAGGGTTCCTCCTTCTCTGTGGTAGTTGACAATCTTACAAACATTTGCCACACTACACACAGAACCATCCTCCAATTCAACTACATTCCGTTACACCTTAGTGACCTTACGTGGGCAAGAACATTTACTGTCACCTTTCCTCACAATTCTACCTTATCCTCTGCACCACCTAGTCACCCACATCAATGTGGACTTCTCTACTTCTTTTTTAACATTATAGTATTCTTCTGCACATTTCTGTTTCACAACAACTTAGTATTATAATCCACAAGAACTATCACAAATCTACACTCACTCCCTAACCTGTTTATTGGACATAGGAAATCTATGGCTAACCTTTCCCCATGTCTTTTGGGTATCTCAACACATTTTAGCAGAGATTGTCTTACGATCTTCACCTTATCACTGTTAGTACAAGCATAACAATGTCTTACCACATCTTCACCATACTGTCAAAATTGGGCCACCAATATGATTGTCTTATTATTCTCTTCGTCATGTTCCTACCAGGATGGCCTTTGTGTGCTAGTTGAATAATGCGATCCCGGACAACCAAAGGAGAAATGATATGATTCCTTCTCATCACTTTATCACTTCAAATACATAATTCCTCCTTAAACCCCGATATTCTTCTACCTCAACATTCTGATACACTTCATGAGTCCATCCATGCCTCACAACCTCTTTCACTTTCCTCAAAACCAAGCCTTCATCCATGTCAATTGCCCATTACTCCTTTGTTAATGTCATTTCTTCCTTACCATCCAGTGTGTCATTTATATCAATTTCCTCTTCCAAGACAATCTCATTCTTAGGTAGCCTTGACAGGCAATCCGCCACCACATTCTTTAGCCCTTTCAAGTACTTCACTTCAAAATTGTATTCAACAACAGACAACATCCATCTGGAAATTCTAGGTGTTGCACTTCCTTCCATGCCCCTGCCACCTTTAAACATGTGCACAAGTGGATTATGGTCGATTCTAATCTTAAAGGGCAAACCCCACAGGAAGTATTAAAAGTGCTTGATTTCCTAGAAACACGCTAAAGCTTCCCTCTCAATTACCGAATAGGTATTTTACACCCACTAATCTCCTGGAAGCAAATCGAACTATCCTTTCCTAGCCTTTCTCTACTTGGGTTAATACTGCTGCCAGACCGATATTGCAGGCATTTGAGGTTAAGGTTTTTACAGTAACCTCAAAATGCCCTAAATAGGTTTTGTGTAGCTCCTACTAATCCATAGGGTCTGCGCATTGTTTGGACAACATAAACTAGGGGTTTGGTGCCAAGACTGATTCCAGACACCCCCGCCGGATATGTTGGCCTGTAGACCAGCTAGCTCACAGTGCAACTGTAAGCCCCACTAACCTGTCAGGGAGTGAATGGTTTCTGACAATCACTGAATATGACAACCATGACCCCCTGGGGGTCATGGAAACAGTACAGAACATTTTGCTCAGTCACTCATGCTCACTTATTCTCAGATAAATATACAGAGAATACTCAGTGGGACATTTTCAATAATATTTATTGAGCCAACGTTATTCTTGCATAAAATATGTGTACTGTAATGATTAGTAGACAGAAGCAGATAAATGTGATTACAAGCACCAATATCGTAAATAATAGAATTCTACCATGGTGCTGAAATGATATATATGCAGGCATATAAAACAAGGCAGTAATCAAGCGTACTCCTACTATGCGAACCCTACTCTAAGTGTACCTAGAGAGTGTGTGTGTGTGAGCCAAGAACTCCCTCAAGGGACGATACAACCCCATCACCTAAGGTGATAGAATGAAGGACCCCGTCTTGGTCACAAACTGGACCCCACTCACGAGATGTCAGACCGTGCTGCATGGTGATTTCTCAGAATGCAAGGACCATCGGTGTCAGTGGAAGTGCCTTCTCTGCTAATCTAGCGGGATGCTAATCTTTTATAATGGAAAGTAGCCTTGCAATGTGTGTATAGATTAGTGATGTTATGGATACGTAGAAAGCCCTGTCGCCCCATGGATGAAGATAGTGTTGACATTTGTACATAGTGCGAAACGTGACCTTGTACATGATGTTCAGTGCGTTGTGATAATGTTGTACCAAGCTAGATGTCTATCTAATTTCTGGGAAACAAATCCAACATTTCATGCACTCAAATATGTGCAAAAGGTCACAGTTGAAAATGTTATTTGTGAGGAAAATGTAAGAAAGAAGCTGCTGAGCTACATGTGCCTAACCTGGGAATAAAACAGGATGGCTTGCATAATCTTTTATTTCACCCGCACTTTCAGAAATATCACTATAATCAAAAATAGCAATTTTTTCATCAATGTTCTCAGAGGCTCAACCACTTCCGTAAAATTCCTCACAGACTTTGAACAGTACTCCGCCAATCCTAAGAACGATTTCAGTTGATTCGTGTTCTCGAGACGTGGTGCATCACTAATTTCTTTAGCAATGCTTTTCTTCGGTTGGATTCCCTCTTCCAATATTTCATGTTTTAGATAAGTGACACTTTTTTTTTCAACTGCCATTTTTCTCTAGTAACCTTTTGATTATGTTCATCCAGTCGTTTCATTACTTCTTCAAGCAACTCATTGTGGTGCAGCTCATCTCTCCCAGCAATTATCACATCATCTTGAAAGCACCATACATTTTTCATGCCTTCAAATATTTGTTTCATAACCCTCTGAAACACTGCCGATGAAGATGCCAATCCAAATGGCATGCTGAGAGGAGTAACAAATGATGAGAAATATCTAGAGTCTTTATGTAACTTTACTTGATGATACACTGCCGACATATCAAATACACTGAATGCTTTCCCTCAAGCTATAGCCGACAGCATTTCTGAAATGTTTGGGAGAGGCTGCCTATGGGCACATATGTTTTGATTGAGGTCTCTCAGATTTACACAGCCTAATCTTACCGCCTTCCTTGGGAGTAAATACTATTGGAGCCAGCCACTCTGATTATTTTGTGGGTTCAATGATTTCCTGCATGAGCAGCTTGTCTACTTATTGTTGTAAAGGCTTCCTCATCAAAAGAGGTATACTTCTTACTTTATGCTCCACAGTAATTGCCCCTTTCCTTAAAATAATCTAATGTGAAAAACCTTTGAGCAAATCTAAATTATCTTTAAACACACGAGGATATCTTCTCACCACATGTTCCTCGAATGCATTTATTCGGTTTGTTTTTTGCCGCTTCTTGGTAATTGTCATGACAAGATTTTTCGTATTGGGATCTAGAATCCTCCCCACATCCTTCTGATGCCACCAATCTAATAGATTTGAACCAAAGTCAGTTGAATACACCAACCATACACTTTCTGTTACTCAAATGCAGTGGCCATCCATCTCATTGTCAGAATTTCTATCTTCTTTCCTCTATACCCCACAGCCTTTATGTCAGGATCGGACCAGTATTTATACAAGTCTTCAGACAAAGTATCTTTGGATACCAGAGTATACAGGTGCCCCGAATCCACCCACACATTCTCTTGCAAGTCATCTAAACATACATTACAATGTGGTTTTTTCAACTTTCCACTGCTTTCCTTCTTTGCTCCTTTGACCCCCTTTACTAGATTACATTCAATATTACCGTCAGACATTTCTCCTGGAATTTTTCGGAATTGTTCATCCTGAACAGTCAAATCCACCCTCATTTTGGCAGTGTCCCTTTTTCCACAATTACGACACACACACCACTTCTAGCTCCATAATTAAACACTAGTAGCAATTTGACCCGGGGCTCCACATTGATAACATTTTATCTCCATCACTCTAGTTCCTTTGCTCACACTGGTATCTGATTTGTCCTTTTTCATGTCCTCCTATGGAGTCCGCAACTCTTGGACAGGAGCACATTCAGTACTCACATCTTTATTCACCGTAGAAGATGTATCCATCTCCTACCACCATTTCACTGCCTGTTCCATCCCTTTTACTACCTGTATGGCTTCTACCAAAGAAAGATCCCATGTTAACAATTTCTCTCTTACTCTTTTATCATTAGTAGATCTCACAATTTGATCTCTGATAAGTGAATCACCTAAGGTTTCAAATTTACAGGTTAGGGACAATCCTCTCAAAGTTGCGATGTGGGTATCTATGTTCTCCTCCATTTTTCGTACTCTTCTAAAGAACTTGTGACGTTCCATCCTTTCATTAAGCTTTGCAATAAAGCGTGTTCCATAACAACATTACATTTGTAATAAAGCATAGGTCCAACATTTGCGTTCTCATAAACGTTACTAGGCTGACCACCCCCCATGCCTGGAGATATCTCCAGAAGAACCTCATATAATCTTCTTCCCTCTAGTCCTAGATGATGGAGCAATATAGCTTGGCACCCAACCGGTCCATATCTATCTCCACCTATGGCTAAAATATACATAATAAAATAACTTCTTCCACTGTTCCCATGGAAAAGGTGGATTACCGGTAGTGGCAAGAAAAGTTGGAGGTGATGCCTTTGCCTGGTCATTCATTTTAGCAAATTGTGCCTGTGGAGAGAATTTAAAATAAGCAGCTAAAATAATGAATCAAAATAACAAGGTAAAATAACAACTGAAAAATAATACTTTGCTATAACAATCTCAAACAAAAATAATCTTGCTTGGAAAATCTTTCTAGTTGCTGAATAGAAGCAATGAAGAGCAAAGCCTCACATATCATGTCTCAATGACTTTACATTCTAGCATTCAAAGGAGCCTTTCCAGGGTCCTTCTATATAAATGTAAATGTTTGTATTTGTAAAGCGCACGGCTGCCCACGCGACGGGGCGTCCCGGCGCTGCACTCATACCACTGTGGAACCCTTCCTGGCTTTTCCATGTGAAATATCCACTCCTGGGCAACCCCAAGGTGAAGCCAGGCATCCAAGTGCTGCTGGGGCCGTTGTGGAGATTAAGCAAGCTGTTGCCCAGAGTCACAGAGTGGGACCCATGATTAGACTAGGCACGAGGCGAGAATTATCAGGTCCGGGGAGATTGAGTTCAAGAGCCGCCGAGGCGGGAATTGAACCCTTGTCCCGGGCCAGACCTCTGCATCAGGGTCTTCCGCTCTAACCATTGAGCCACGCATCTCCATGTTATTATTACCTTAGTGAAAGACAGGGGGAGGACACACCCACAATGGAATCCACTTAGCGGGGACTGCTGACAGGGGGACACCGCAGTTAAGGTAAGTCTTAACTTTTAGCAATGCGGGTATTTGGAAAAAGAAATATCGTGCATGTGAAGCCATTTGATTTGAGTGTCCGAGATCACGCGAATACAGTAATAGGCCTGAGGAAAGTGGCATTGCGCTTGTGAAAGGTTACAAAGGCACTTGATTGATGTGCCTGAAATCGAATCCTCACTCACAAAGGCTTGTGCCTAAGAGCGTGCAAAGGTACAATGGAACTCGATTAATGTATCCAAGATCACACACTCACTCGCAAAGACTCGTGCCCGAGATCATGCCTTCACTCGTGCCTCGCCTTATGCCTAAGAGTGTGCATATACAATTGCCTTTAACGCGAGTTCACTTTCATTCATACAATTTCTCTCAGGATTTTCAATGTTGTGGGTGATATATTTTAATCAGGCTCGCTGTCACCTACATCGTCAATCAACAGTCTAAAGATTACAGCGTTAGCATTTTTGAAATTCAAGAAAGTTAAATTATCGCAGGATGCTCCCTGTATATAGCATTTATAATTGACTTTAATTCAGGTTTAGCTTTCAAGTTTTAAGTGCATTGAAAACCACGCAATTCTTTTCTTTTCCATACACTGCCGATCAACCACAAAGGAATATGTAATCTTACCGTGCACTGTAGGGTTATGCTTCTGCTATATAGACCAGGGGTGAGAACATCCACTGAGTGGGTAAGTGAGTGGGTGTATGAGTGTCTGAGTGGTTATGTGAGTGGGTACATGACCTGACCGAAGGCCGCTGGCCGAAATGCGTAGGTCATTTGTTTGTTTCTTGATGCACTTGGCACTCTGCACATTTTAATGGAGAATATATGGAGAAAATAACAAAAAATACAAATAAAAGGATGAACGCTTTAACAACTACGACTTGCCTTGAGTTTGCTGCTGCGAGTGCTGCCTTTCTGTGCCCCTCTGGATTTTATATATAATATATATATATATATATATATATATATATATATATATATATATATATATATATATATATATATATATATATATATATATATATATATATATATATATATATAAGAGTTGCCCCTGGGTGGGATGCACTTAAGGTAGGAATTAATGGCAAAGCAAGGGCGCGAGCCGCGAACAAAGTCCTTTTCCTGCCAGACGCGTTTCGGGCCAACGCCCTCTTCAGTGGCAGACCATGTGACATGACGGCAAGCTGCAAGCACCAGTAAATACCCACAGTAATTATACACAGGTGTAACACCTGAAGCAATGCTTTCTGGGACTGGTGGTTTAGTAGAACCCAAGTGGGTCGCCGCCGCCATTCACATGAAAAAAAGTATTTGAAGGATTGCCAATCTCCGTGCAAGCACCCCGCAAGTAAAAGGCACCTCTCGTACCACAGTAAGCTGCCCAAATGAGGTAGCTGTGGACCCGCAGTTTTTCCGCAGTAGTGCAAACCCGCGACCGGGCTGGCCGCTAACAAATGAAAGAAAGAGTTGCCCCTGGGTGGGATGCACTTACAGGTAGGAATTAATGCCAACGCAAGGGCGCGAGCCGCGAACAAAGTCCTTTTCCTGCCAGATGCGTTTTGGGCCAACGCCCTCTTCAGTGGCAGACCATGTGACATGACGGCAAGCTGCAAGTACCAGTAAATACCCACAATAATTATACACAGGTATAACACCTGAATCAATGCTTTCTGGGACTGGTGGTTTAGTAGAACCCAAGTGGGTGTCCGCCGCCATTCACATGCAAAAAAGTATTAAAAGGATTGCCAATGTCCCCGCAAGCACACCGCAAGTAAAAGGCACCTCCCGTACCACAGTAAGCTGCCCAAATGAGGTAGCTGTGGACCCGCAGTTTTTCCATGGTAGTGCAAACTCGCGACCGAGCTGGCCGCTAACAAATGGAAGAAAGAGTTGCCCCTGGGTGGGATGCACTTACAGGTAGGAATCAATGCCAACGCAAGGGTGCGAGCAGCGAACAAAGTCCTTTTCCTGCCAGACGCATTTCGGGCCAACGCCCTCTTCAGTGGCAGACCATGTGACATGATGGCAAGCTGCAAGCACCAGTAAATACTCACAGTAATTATACACAGGTGTAACACCTGAAGCAATGCTTTCTGGGACTGGTGGTTTAGTAGAACCCAAGTTGGTCGCCGCCGCAATTCACATGCAAAAAAGTATTAAAAGGATTGCCAATGTCCCCGCAAGTAAAAGGCACCTCCCGTACCACAGTAAGCTGCCCAAATGAGGTAACTGTGGACCCGCAGTTTTTCCGCGGTAGTGCAAACCCGCGACCGGGCTGGCCGCTAACAAATGGAAGAAAGAGTTGCCCTTAGGTGGGATGCACTTACAGGTAGGAATTAATGCCAACGCAAGGGCGTGAGCCGCGAACAAAGTCCTTTTCATGCCAGAGGCGTTTCGGGCCAACGCCCAACTCCATGTTATTATTGCCTTAGTGAAAGACAGGGGGAGGTCACACCCACAATGGAATCCACTTAGCGGGGACTGCTGACATGGTAACACACCGCAGTTAAGGTAAGTCTTAACTTTTAGAAATGCGGGTATTTGGAAAAAGAAATATCGTGCCGGTGAAGCAATTTGATTTGAGTGTCCAAGATCACGCGAATACAGTAATAGGCCTGAGGAAAGTGGCATTGCGCTTCTGAAAGGTTACAAAGGCACTTGATTGATGTGCCTGAAATCGAATCCTCACTCACAAAGGCTTGTGCCTAAGAGCGTGCAAAGGTACAATGGAACTCGATTAATGTACCCAAGATCACACACTCACTCGCAAAGACTCGTGCCCGAGATCATGCCTTCACTGGTGCCTCGCCTTATGCCTAAGAGCGTGCATATACAGTTGCCTTTCACGCGAGTTCACTTTCATTCATACAATTTCTCTCACGATTTTCAATGTTGTGGGTGATATATTTTAATCAGGCTCGCTGTCACCTACATCGTCAATCAGCAGTCTAAAGATTCCAGCGTTAGCATTTTTGAAATTCAAGAAAGTTAAATTATCGCAGGATGCTCCCTGTGTATAGCATTTATAATTGACTTTAATTCAGGTTCAGCTTTCAAGTTTTAAGTGCATTGAAAAACCCGCAATTCTTTTCTTTTCCATAAACCGCCGATCAACCACAAAGGAATATGTAATCTTACCGTGGACTGTAGGGTTATGCTTCTGCTATATAGACCAGGGGTGAGAACATCCACTGAGTGGGTAAGTGAGTGGGTGTATGAATGTCTGAGTGGTTATGTGAGTGGGTACATGACCTGACCGAAGGCCCCTGGCTGAAATGCGTAGGTCGTTTGTTTGTTTCTTGATGCACTTGGCACTCTGCACATTTTAATGGAGAATATATGGAGAAAATAACAAAAAATACAAATAAAAGGATGAACGCTTGAACAACTACGACTTGCCTTGAGTTTGCTGCTGCGAGTGCTGCCTTTCTGTGCCCCTCTGGATTTTGGAATAAACATTCGAGGGAAAACACAGGAAATCCGTTTTCCTAGATATATATATATATATATATAGAAGAAAGAGTTGCCCCTCGGTGGGATGCACTTACAGGTAGGTTTAGTAGAACCCAAGTGGGTCGCCGCCGCCATTCACATGCAAAAAAGTATTTAAAGGATTGCCAATGTCCGCGCAAGCACCCGGCAAGTAAAAGGCACCTCCAGTACCAGAGTAAGCTGCCCAAATGAGGTAGCTGTGGACCCGCAGTTTTTCCGCGGTAGTGCAAACCCGCGACCGGGCTGGCCGCTAACAAATGGAAGAAAGAGTTGCCCCTGGGTGGGATGCACTTACAGGTAGGAATGAATGCCAACGCAAGGGCGCGAGCCGCGAACAAAGTCCTTTTCCTGCCAGACGCGTTTCGGGCCAACGCCCTCTTCAGTGGCAGACCATGTGACATGACGGCAAGCTGCAAGCACCAGTAAATACCCACAGTAATTATACACAGGTGTAACACCTGAAGCAATGCTTTCTGGCACTGGTGGTTTAGTAGAACCCAAGTGGGTCGCCGCAGCCATTCACATGCAAAAAAGTATTAAAAGGATTGCCAATGTCCCCGCAAGCACCCCGCACGTAAAAGGCACCTCCCGTACCACAGTAAGCTGCCCAAATGAGGTAGCTGTGGACCCGCAGTATGTCCGCGGTAGTGCAAACCCGCGAATGGGCTGGCCGCTAACAAATGGAAGAAAGAGTTGCCCCTGGGTGGGATGCACTTACAGGTAGGAATTAATGCCAACGCGAGGGTGCGAGCCGCGAACAAAGTCCTTTTCCTGCCAGACGCGTTTCGGGCCAACGCCCTCTTCAGTGGCAGACCATGTGACATGACGGCAAGCTGCAAGCACCAGTAAATACCCACAGTAATTATACACAGGTGTAACACCTGAAGCAATGCTTTCTGGGACTGGTGGTTTAGTAGAACCCAAGTGGGTCGCCGCCGCCATTTACATGCAAAAAAGTATTAAAAGGATTGCCAATGTCCCCGCAAGCACACCGCAAGTAAAAGGCACCTCCCGTACCACAGTAATCTGCCCAAATGAGGTAGCTGTGGACCCGCAGTTTTTCCGCGGTAGTGCAAACCCGCGAATGGGCTGGCCGCTAACAAATGGAAGAAAGAGTTGCCCCTGGGTGGGATGCACTTACAGGTAGGAATTAATGCCAACGCAAGGGTGCGAGCCGCGAACAAAGTCCTTTTCCTGCCAGACACGTTTAGGGGCCAACGCCCTCTTCAGTGGCAGACCATGTGACATGACGGCAAGCTGCAAGCATCAGTAAATACCCACAGTAATTATACACAGATGTAACACCTGAAGCAATGCTTTCTGGGACTGGTGGTTTAGTAGAACCCAAGTGGGTCGCCGCCGCAATTCACATGCAAAAATGTATTAAAAGGATTGCCAATGTCCCCGCAAGCACCCCGCAAGTAAAAGGCACCTCCCGTACCACAGTAAGCTGCCCAAATGAGGTAGCTGTGGACCCGCAGTTTTTCTGCGGTAGTGCAAACCCGCGACCAGGCTGGCCGCTAACAAATGGAAGAAAGAGTTGCCCCTGGGTGGGATGCACTTACAGGTAGGAATTAATGCCAACGCAAGGGCGGGAGCCGCGAACAAAGTCCAATTTCTGCCAAAAATAAACAACTTACTTGCTGCAACTGCTGTGGGCTCGCCTGAATTCCTTTACCTTGGAATCCTTCGATCGCAATATATATATATATATTTGGGGGAGGAGATTAGGATGCATGCACGTATTTTACATGTCTCTTATCTGACAGCCCCTGCCTAATCGCGGACCTGTGGCAACTGGCGGTAGCAGCACGAGGGGACTCAGGACAGTGGCCGTGGATTTCCTTTTGCCTTGAGGATCCCTTTACCACTCACTTGTAAGCACGCATCGACCCATTGTTTTTGCTCACTCCCCCATGCCACCCACTCAGCTTTGCCGACACAGTGCCTTCTGGGATTTGAAGTTCAACAGATTCACCATGAACTTCCACAGGTGTGCTGACAGCATTAGGGGGAGGAGATTAGGATGCATGCACGTATTTTAACCAGGAAGGAGTTTATTGGGGAAGGACTCGCTACAGTGCAGGGCGCTGAGGAAGGCAGTTTTTGCCGAAATGCATTCGCCACCACTGGGACAATTTGAATAAAGCGTGTTACTTGCCCTGTTATCCCCTCTGGCATCTGATTTCTTCTCCTAAGGAATTTTTCATCATGTTTATTGCGCTTGCCAGAGGCGCAGCACAGAAGGCCCTGCTACATCAAGTGACCCGAACTTTCACTGGCACCACGCTGCTCCTAGCGTCACTTGGATCGAGGAATCGATTTGTTCGGAGTCCGCCAGGATCTGCAAGCCGGCATAGGGGGACTGAGGTATTTCATCTCTATTGGGCGCCATGTCTCTTATCTGACAGCCCCTGCCTAATCGTGGACCTGTGGCAACTGGCGGTAGGAGCACAAGGGGACTCAGGACAGTGACTGTGGATTTCCTTTTGCCTTGAGGATCCCTTTACCACTCACCTGTAAGCACACATCGACCCATTGTTTTTGCTCACTCCCCCATGCCACCCACTCAGCTTTGCCGACACAGTGCCTTCTGGGATTTGAAGTTCAACAGATTCACCATGAACTTCCACAGGTGTGCTGACAGCATTAGGGGGAGGAGATTAGGATGCATGCACGTATTTTAACCAGGAAGGAGTTTATTGGGGAAGGACTCGCTACAGTGCAGGGCGCTGAGGAAGGCAGTTTTTGCCGAAATGCATTCGCCACCACTGGGACAATTTGAATAAAGCGTGTTACTTGCCCTGTTATCCCCTCTGGCATCTGATTTCGTCTCCTAAGGAATTTTTCATCATGTTTATTGCGCTTGCCAGAGGCGCAGCACAGAAGGCCCTGCTACATCAAGTGACCCGAACTTTCACTGGCACCACGCTGCTCCTAGCGTCACTTGGATCGAGGAATCGATTTGTTCGGAGTCCGCCAGGATCTGCAAGCCGGCATAGGGGGACTGAGGTATTTCATCTCTATTGGGCGCCATGTCTCTTATCTGACAGCCCCTGCCTAATCGTGGACCTGTGGCAACTGGCGGTAGGAGCACAAGGGGACTCAGGACAGTGACTGTGGATTTCCTTTTGCCTTGAGGATCCCTTTACCACTCACCTGTAAGCACACATCGACCCATTGTTTTTGCTCACTCCCCCATGCCACCCACTCAGCTTTGCCGACACAGTGCCTTCTGGGATTTGAAGTTCAGCAGATTCACCATGAACTTGCTCAGGTGTGCTGACAGCATTAGGGGGAGGAGATTAGGATGCATGCACGTATTTTAACCAGGAAGGAGTTTATTGGTGAAGGACTCGCTACAGTGCAGGGCGCTGAGGAACCTCCACACTTGGTTCAAATCGTCGGATTGAAGGATTGAAGCGGCGCTCATTAAAGATGCGGGATCCCGCGGGTGAACCAAACCGCTCCGTATTACACACCAATTCTTTCCCACAGGGCGAGACAATGGGTCACACTCCCGTAGGTACTTTTGCCATTTTTCTTTATTTTTTCAAATACATGGTACATCAGTGCCCTGATGAAGGTGTGGTCCGTGTGGGTCCTTACACCGAAACGCGCGTCGGCGTGGTTCTTGTTGGCAGCAGGATTGTTCATTCCACCATCAGTCCCTATCTCTGTTTCTGTCTCGCTCCTTTGTTTAATGAATTGTTGTCCATCTTGTCATCAATTCATTTGATATATTTTCAGAGAACAAGGGAGACCCAATGGGTGCCTAGGGACCTTGGGCAATCAATTATTATGAAAAACAGTGGTCCATAGGATTGAGTTTTCACAAAGACAAAATAGAAATATAGACTCAAATCAGTACTATATTAGCAAGATTTTCAGTACCCAGCCGGGCCTGAATTTTTATTTTCAAATATAAGTAAATTTTAAAAGACCATCAAGAAGGTCTAATATAGCAGTTAGCAGTTAATAGGGTACAAGCCTGTACCTATCCAAAAGTACACTCAAGAAAAATTCAAGAGTAGGAAGAGAGCAAAAAAAGAGAAGGTAAAGAATATCAGGCAAAAAAAGCTGCGGAGCCAATTGTCCCTTGCAACAATAACAGATTAGCACTGCACGTTCAGACAACCAATTCATGTAACATTATAAACACAATGGACAGGTTACATAATCGGAATGAGTGTCGACGGCGTTTCGATCCCCGGCTCCTAGTGAACTGGGATCATCATCAGGACAGTAAAAATGTATTGCCTGTATGTGCTTTCTTTACAACCTGTTAGGAATTACAATTTACAGAAATGGGAAAAAGAAGAAAAAGGGAGAAGAAAATTCTGTTTAAATACAGCACTATTTACAGGAAATTGCACGTGGTGTTCATTTTTGTCATGCTATTGTGATCAAAACGTCCTTTAGTGTTCAAAACACATGCTTAATCTAGGAAAGTGCAAGAGCCGTTTAAGGCAAAAGCCGAATCGGGAAATAATACCGTGAGCATTTAACCGCTAACGTCGTTGCGCCTATTAGAGCGAACGTGACTATATGTGTCGCTTTCAAGGATGCCATAGTGGTGAAGCCGTGTGTGGCGCTGATTCTGTGTCTGGCAATAAGTGAAAATAAAACCTTTCCAGATCGTGGCGGCGGTGGCTAAGGTGCTAGGGTGGTAAAATCATGCATCACGATTGCCTGGTTTCTTTGCATGCCTCTTAACAAGGCCATAATGATACCAAAATAATAATTGAAGGCGCACCTTGTAGGCATTTTACATCAGCCTTCTAGTAGTTATAAGGATAGTTGAATCGAAGGGCTGGTACCTACAGTGAACAAAACAAATTAGCCAACAGTGCTGGTAAAATACGCTAATAGTGAGAGCAGGGGGAAACATGACGTTACCTCGGTGTCCTATTAGGTGGGTTTTGGGGGTGCTGCCATAATTTTCTATCATGAAGTTGATGAAGATTCCAATTATTCTTGGAACTTTGGTCGTGTGTATTCCGTAATGGGCATATACACAGGGACTCGAGGGTCTGCAATAAACGGGGATTAGAGCGTTAGGGCAAAAGAATACTGATGGCCCATGGTATTAGCGCGCAGAGGGTGGGAGGAAGGTCGAGAGCCCTTACCTTGGCGAGGAGACAATAGTCCTGGTGCTCGCGGTCCGGTTTGGCAGCAGGCGGTGTGCACAATGGTAACGCGCCGGCTTCACGAAGATACGGAAGTCAGCCCGTGCACCACCGCGTGTGATTAAATAAACAGTGAAGAGGGAGTAAGCGCAAAGGGAGGAGAAGTGTCCCCGTGGCGGCCATCTTAACATGGTGTTTGTTTACTCACGTTAGGTGCAAGTGCTCGTTGTCATGCAATGTGCTGGGATTACAGAGCAATTTCAATTTCAATTTACAGGGCAAAACGAATTACAAGATGAGAAATTCTGCCGCCTTATCAGCACCCCGCTCGTTGTCATGTAATGTGCTGGAATTACAGAGCAATTTCAATAACAAGGCAAAACGAATTACATGATGAGAAATTCTGCAGCTTTTTCATCACCCCGCATTAGACTCAGCATGTACACTTTTTCAGTTTTGGAAAGCATGATTTAGAATTTCAAGGGCAGACAGTATTATGTTAGAACACATCATACATTAAGCTATTGAGCAATATGTTGGTAAAAATCCGGAAATTTTTGACACTGTCATAAGTCAAAGTCTGGCAATTCATAGCAGTCCTGCCCAATCCTCAGTCCGGTTGAGACCATTCCGGATTGTGTCCAGAAGCAAAATACATTTCAGTTCCTCTTTGTTTAGGAGTTGAGCCATACAGCCACCTCTGTGTGGTAACCTTAGAGCCTTTAGCACAGTCCATTTTAAGTCATTTTCTGTGTGTTTGGCACTGGCAAAATGTTCCACGAGCGGTGCATTCTGGGTTTGACAACGGATGCGGCTCTTGTGCTGGCAGATCCTTGTTTTCACCTTCTGCGATGTTTGACCCACATACATTTTCATACATGGACATTGAACCAAGTAAATAGCATTACAGGTGTTACAATTAGAAAGTGAAGAGCTGGTAAAGGTGATATTATTAAATACCCTGGTTTTCCCTTCAATGGTTATGTCACATACACTACAGTTGCCACATTTCACATGTCCTACAACGGGGGACAGACCCCATATGCTTTCAAGTGTAGAGGATTGAGCGGGGCTTGGCAGTGCTGCTCGGACTAGATGGTCCTTCAGATTTTTGCTCTTTTTAAAAGCAAATAAAGGGCGCTCAATTTCTAGCATGCCCGCATTAATGACAGGCCAGTGACGGAGTATCATCTTTCTCATTTTGTTTGACACGGGAGAAAAAGTGGTTACACAAGCTATTCTCTCCTGTGGGGTCTTAGCGGTGGGTGTCAGTAAGGTTTCTCTAGGTCTATACCAAGCCCTTTTGAGGGCATTTTTAACAATACGCCTCGGGTAGCCCCTGTCTTTTAGTTTTTCTGTTAGGATGGCCCCTTCTTTGAAATAATCCTGCCTACACGAGCAATTTCTCCTGATTCGCAGGAACTGAGAGAATGGGAGGGAATCCCGTAGTGCTCTGGGATGGTTGCTGGAATAATCTAAAAGTGTATTCCGCTCTGTAGTTTTTCTGAACAAGCGTGTCAGGAGAACTCCCTCTTGATGGAAGATGGAAAGGTCTAGGAAATCGATAGAGGTCTTATTCGAGGTTAAGGTAAAGTGAAGACCACAGCAGTTGTTATCCATCCAGTGTTGGAAATGGCGCAGATCATTGACTTCGCATCTCCAGATCATGAATATGTCGTCAATGTATCTACGCCATAGTACAATTCCTGGATAGAATGGATTAGATGGGCAAAGTATCACCTCCTTTTCAATTTCATTCATGAAAAGTATAGCCAAGTTTGGGGCAAAAATAGCCCCCATACTGGTGCCCTTGATCTGCTGGTAAAAGAGGCCATTAAATGTGAAGAAGTTTTTGGTTAGGCAGATTTCAAGCAACTGTAGAATAAAAGATGTTGGAATTGCGTGAGGGCGGGGACGTGTGTCTAGAGTTTTTTGAATCACCTTCAGGGCCGCTATCTGAGGGATATTGGTATAAAGCGACTCCACGTCCATGGTGCAGAGCGTGTCAGTCACTGGATTAAAAGGCAAGTTTTCAACTAGTGAGATCATGGCCATGGAGTCTCTGACATAACAGGGTGTGGAGGGGACAAACTCCTTTATAAAGAAGTCAATAAAGGCTCCTAATGGCTCTAAAATAGAGCCACAAGCAGATACAATCGGCCGTCCAGGGGGTGCAGTAAGGCTCTTTTTGATTTTCGGAAGAGTATATATCACTGGTGTTCTCGGGCTTTTGATATTTAGATAATTAAACTCTTTTTTAGATAAGAAACCTTCTCTCATTGCGTCCGTGGTAATGTTCCTTATTAATTCCTGAATTTCCTTTGTAGGATTGGATGCTAGCCTTTGATAGTGTTCCCTATTGTCTAGCTGCCTTTGTATTTCAGCGGTGTAGGACTCGAGATCCTGAAGAACGATTCCACCGCCCTTGTCTGCACTCTTGATGATCAGAGAATTGTTCATTTTGAGAGTAGTAATTGCCTGTTTTTCTCTTAGCGTGATATTGTATGGGATGAAACTGCGGGTGTTTTGTAAGGTGGAGAGATCTTTTAAGACCAACTTCTCGAAAGTAATTATCTCTGGTGGAATCATCCCGGAAGTGGGAGAAAAGTTAGAGGGAGGCCGGAAAGGTGTTAGGGCATTACTCTCCTGACTGGGATGTAGTTGAAAAAATGCCTTTAACCGAACTCGTCTGAAAAATCTCATCAGTTCGGTTTGTAATTCCAAAAAATTGGGCGGGATTGTGGGCACAAAAGTGAGTCCTTTTTTAAGAAGGGAAATTTCATCCTCCTTCAAGGAGTAGTTGGAGATGTTAAAGATAGGGATTATTTCTGTGCTAGGGGAAGCGGAGTCTACCACTGGTAGAAATTGTTCCTCGTCCGTCGTTCCCCTGGTGGATTGACCCATCTATGGGTTTTCTTGACTTTCCCTCTCTGGGGTGTGCCTTGTTGGCCTCTCTGTAAAAAAGAATTTGTACCACCTGTCTGATGTGAGCCGCCTCGTCGAGATGTACTACTGCCTTCACCCGCGTCCGAGTTATCGGAAGATTCGGCTGAGGTTTCTGAGAATCCTACCAGGTTCCGCCGTCTGTTATATCTACCCCAGGGCCTGAATTGTTGGGGGTTAGAATATGCCCGATTTGTATAGAAGTCTTTTTGTAGGTACGGGTATGTCACTTCTATATTATAAGCTTTGATATCTTTTTTGATTTTGTTGGATTTTTTATTTTGTTCTATTCTTTGATATTCTGCAATGGTTTTATCGACCTGTTCCAGGAGTTTCTTGCTATCTTCAGTGGTACCTGAGTCCTGGATTTGTTTTAAAATATCCGCGATCTCAGTTTCGAGTGATTTCAATGTCTCTACGGCAGTGTCGATCCCTAGTGCAAGCCAATGGCGTGAGCACGTGGTTCCTATGTAGCTAAAGCTAGTTGTGTATTTCGGATTGTCTGTGAAAATTCCTGGTACGTTACGGACTTGTAATCCTACAGGGATTACCTCGGCCTTTAAATAGTCCGTCAGCATCAGTATCATCAATTGCAGGCGGACTTGTTTTTTACGAAGTTTCTCTAATTGTTCCGGGATTGTGGTGTTCTCCTGGCTGGGGGTTTCTGAGTTATCTGACAGGAGGGATGGGCCAGAGCAAAGTTGCTTTAAGTACTCATCTGTATAGAGGGGTGCATGACCTGACATAGTGCAATAGAGTAAGAAGAAATAGAGGGATTGGGGAAATAGCAAGGTTCAGTAGGAGTGGGATACTAGGGGACCCAAAGCCGCTAGGGGTTTGGACAATGCGGAGCCCTTGCAAACCAGCGTTTGCGCTCACGTATATTTTCAGAGAACAAGGGAGACCCAATGGGTGCCTAGGGACCTTGGGCAATCAATTATTATGAAAAACAGTGGTCCATAGGATTGAGTTTTCACAAAGACAAAATAGAAATATAGACTCAAATCAGTACTATATTAGCAAGATTTTCAGTACCCAGCCGGGCCTGAATTTTTATTTTCAAATATAAGTAAATTTTAAAAGACCATCAAGAAGGTCTAATATAGCAGTTAATAGGGTACAAGCCTGTACCTATCCAAAAGTACACTCAAGAAAAATTCAAGAGTAGGAAGAGAGCAAAAAAAGAGAAGGTAAAGAATATCAGGCAAAAAAAGCTGCGGAGCCAATTGTCCCTTGCAACAATAACAGATTAGCACTGCAAGTTCAGACAACCAATTCATGTAACATTATAAACACAATGGACAGGTTACATAATCGGAATGAGTGTCGACGGCGTTTCGATCCCCGGCTCCTAGTGAACTGGGATCATCATCAGGACAGTAAAAATTTATTGCCTGTATGTGCTTTCTTTACAACCTGTTAGGAATTACAATTTACAGAAATGGGAAAAAGAAGAAAAAGGGAGAAGAAAATTCTGTTTAAATACAGCACTATTTACAGGAAATTGCACGTGGTGTTCATTTTTGTCATGCTATTGTGATCAAAACGTCCTTTAGTGTTCAAAACACATGCTTAATCTAGGAAAGTGCAAGAGCCGTTTAAGGCAAAAGCCGAATCGGGAAATAATACCGTGAGCATTTAACCGCTAACGTCGTTGCGCCTATTAGAGCGAACGTGACTATATGTGTCGCTTTCAAGGATGCCATAGTGGTGAAGCCGTGTGTGGCGCTGATTCTGTGTCTGGCAATAAGTGAAAATAAAACCTTTCCAGATCGTGGCGGCGGTGGCTAAGGTGCTAGGGTGGTAAAATCATGCATCACGATTGCCTGGTTTCTTTGCATGCCTCTTAACAAGGCCATAATGATACCAAAATAATAATTGAAGGCGCACCTTGTAGGCATTTTACATCAGCCTTCTAGTAGTTATAAGGATAGTTGAATCGAAGGGCTGGTACCTACAGTGAACAAAACAAATTAGCCAACAGTGCTGGTAAAATACGCTAATAGTGAGAGCAGGGGGAAACATGACGTTACCTCGGTGTCCTATTAGGTGGGTTTTGGGGGTGCTGCCATAATTTTCTATCATGAAGTTGATGAAGATTCCAATTATTCTTGGAACTTTGGTCGTGTGTATTCCGTAATGGGCATATACACAGGGACTCGAGGGTCTGCAATAAACGGGGATTAGAGCGTTAGGGCAAAAGAATACTGATGGCCCATGGTATTAGCGCGCAGAGGGTGGGAGGAAGGTCGAGAGCCCTTACCTTGGCGAGGAGACAATAGTCCTGGTGCTCGCGGTCCGGTTTGGCAGCAGGCGGTGTGCACAATGGTAACGCGCCGGCTTCACGAAGATACGGAAGTCAGCCCGTGCACCACCGCGTGTGATTAAATAAACAGTGAAGAGGGAGTAAGCGCAAAGGGAGGAGAAGTGTCCCCGTGGCGGCCATCTTAACATGGTGTTTGTTTACTCACGTTAGGTGCAAGTGCTCGTTGTCATGCAATGTGCTGGGATTACAGAGCAATTTCAATTTCAATTTACAGGGCAAAACGAATTACAAGATGAGAAATTCTGCCGCCTTATCAGCACCCCGCTCGTTGTCATGTAATGTGCTGGAATTACAGAGCAATTTCAATAACAAGGCAAAACGAATTACATGATGAGAAATTCTGCAGCTTTTTCATCACCCCGCATTAGACTCAGCATGTACACTTTTTCAGTTTTGGAAAGCATGATTTAGAATTTCAAGGGCAGACAGCATTATGTTAGAACACATCATACATTAAGCTATTGAGCAATATGTTGGTAAAAATCCGGAAATTTTTGACACTGTCATAAGTCAAAGTCTGGCAATTCATAGCAGTCCTGCCCAATCCTCAGTCCGGTTGAGACCATTCCGGATTGTGTCCAGAAGCAAAATACATTTCAGTTCCTCTTTGTTTAGGAGTTGAGCCATACAGCCACCTCTGTGTGGTAACCTTAGAGCCTTTAGCACAGTCCATTTTAAGTCATTTTCTGTGTGTTTGGCACTGGCAAAATGTTCCACGAGCGGTGCATTCTGGGTTTGACAACGGATGCGGCTCTTGTGCTGGCAGATCCTTGTTTTCACCTTCTGCGATGTTTGACCCACATACATTTTCATACATGGACATTGAACCAAGTAAATAACATTACAGGTGTTACAATTAGAAAGTGAAGAGCTGGTAAAGGTGATATTATTAAATACCCTGGTTTTCCCTTCAATGGTTATGTCACATACACTACAGTTGCCACATTTCACATGTCCTACAACGGGGGACAGACCCCATATGCTTTCAAGTGTAGAGGATTGAGCGGGGCTTGGCAGTGCTGCTCGGACTAGATGGTCCTTCAGATTTTTGCTCTTTTTAAAAGCAAATAAAGGGCGCTCAATTTCTAGCATGCCCGCATTAATGACAGGCCAGTGACGGAGTATCATTATGGCCTTGTTAAGAGGCATGCAAAGAAACCAGGCAATCGTGATGCATGATTTTACCACCCTAGCACCTTAGCCACCGCCGCCACGATCTGGAAAGGTTTTATTTTCACTTATTGCCAGACACAGAATCAGCGCCACACACGGCTTCACCACTATGGCATCCTTGAAAGCGACACATATAGTCACGTTCGCTCTAATAGGCGCAACGACGTTAGCGGTTAAATGCTCACGGTATTATTTCCCGATTCGGCTTTTGCCTTAAACGGCTCTTGCACTTTCCTAGATTAAGCATGTGTTTTGAACACTAAAGGACGTTTTGATCACAATAGCATGACAAAAATGAACACCACGTGCAATTTCCTGTAAATAGTGCTGTATTTAAACAGAATTTTCTTCTCCCTTTTTCTTCTTTTTCCCATTTCTGTAAATTGTAATTCCTAACAGGTTGTAAAGAAAGCACATACAGGCAATAGATTTTTACTGTCCTGATGATGATCCCAGTTCACTAGGAGCCGGGGATCGAAACGCCGTCGACACTCATTCCGATTATGTAACCTGTCCATTGTGTTTATAATGTTACATGAATTGGTTGTCTGAACTTGCAGTGCTAATCTGTTATTGTTGCAAGGGACAATTGGCTCCGCAGCTTTTTTTGCCTGATATTCTTTACCTTCTCTTTTTTTGCTCTCTTCCTACTCTTGAATTTTTCTTGAGTGTACTTTTGGATAGGTACAGGCTTGTACCCTATTAACTGCTATATTAGACCTTCTTGATGGTCTTTTAAAATTTACTTATATTTGAAAATAAAAATTCAGGCCCGGCTGGGTACTGAAAATCTTGCTAATATAGTACTGATTTGAGTCTATATTTCTATTTTGTCTTTGTGAAAACTCAATCCTATGGACCACTGTTTTTCATAATAATCAATTCATTTGATGGCGTTTATGTACTATTGCAATTACTTATGCTTGGATGTGTGAAAGATTGGTTGTGTGATTGTTATTGAAGTATGCGGTTTTGTGAGTATGAGATTTGTACGGTGTTTGTGGGACATTACATGCGGTATTGAATATGTGTGTTTTAATCTATTTTTGAACAATGAATTTATATTTATTTTTTGCAATATCAATATATAAAATTTTGAAACCAAAAAAATTAATAAAAAAAATATATCCCTGCTTTACTGGCTTTGATGTTTGGCTCTGAATGGTAGTTCCGTTGTTCCATTTGTATCCTAGGATCCCTATGTATAGTTCTCTTAACCCCACTTCTGTCCTCTTACTGGCCCCGCTCCCGGCATACTGAGACACTGAGCTGGCAGTCACTATAATTAGTAAACAGTGGACGCAATGCACAGGGTATCCTAAAATAGTATCTATGAAAGCCAGATCAAATATACACAGTTTGATTATTTACACCACACAGACTGGCCCATATGTACTCCACCGTGGTCGATATATGCCCCCGTTATTTGGGGTCAGATGCCATGTTTCTCCATATGGTATGGACATGCCCTTGTTTAATGGTGTATTGGAATGAAATCGCAGAGACACTGGGTGGGGCAACTGATACCCTGATACCTGTGCAGGACCTGCATTTTCTACTTGGCGTCACCAAGTGCAATGCAAAACGGAAACACTTGAACAAATTCCTAGAGCTCGCATTGACACTAGCAAAGCGCAGAATAGCTATGTCCTGGAAGTCGAGTACAGCGCCCGATACGCGTATATGGATGCTGGATCTCCAAAGGGCTCTGGTGGCGGAATATACGGCACAGGGTATGTCAGCACCTCGCAACCCTCCTCAGGCTCATCCTATGACGTGGCAAGAATATTTGACCTTTGAGGAAAGCAAACTGAATGCGTCTAGCCCCTCGCAAGGTTAGGCGAAGGAAGGTATGAGCAACTTAGACTCTTCCTTATGGCGCTTGCCTTCTCCCCCTGTCCCCCCTTTTCCCTCTTCCTTCCCCCTCCTGCTCTCGCGGTTTACAAAGAACACACACTTACACAAATCACATAGCTCATGCACAATACGCATTATTGCCCATGTGAGGGCCTTTAGCGATTATACAGGTTTCTTTATCTGTGTTGTGTTCTTTATTCTTTCAATGTGTTTATTGCTTTTTTCTTTTTGATTGTTATGTAAATAAGGAGACAAGAATAGTTTATTGTATTATTCACTAAGTAGACAGTGGATACCTTTTAAAGATATATCTATAAGTTTGCATTCTTTTCTTGTCACCGCCATACAGGGTAGCTCAACTCCCCACTAAGTGTCAAGTTGGAAAATGTAATTGTATGATATTGTTTAACTCCTTTGATGCTGATGACGAAACCGATCCGTCATCAGCTGCGGTGGCGCTTTGCTAATGACAGAGCGGTGGCGCGGATTCCGCGCCTGCGCTAGGCGTTCCATTGAGCGGGCTGGGCCATGACGGAACCGCTCCGTCATGAGCACAGCTCAACCGAGGCTGGTGACGGAGCGGTTCCGTCACCAGCATGGGCGCGCCGCGTGTCCGCCCCGCCCCCTTAGCGCTGCGGCGGAATAGCCGCCGCAGCGAAGGTGATAACGATGTCGGCAACTTGTACCATACTCAAATCTGTGAAAAGGAATAAAAACAATAAAGACAACCTGTGTTACTACCACCCCTATTTCTGAAACATGGGGGTCAGAGTACATCACCCTGACCCCTTATGTCAGTTGTCACAGAAATGTTCAGCCCCCAATCAATAAAATGGCGGGCGCAGATCTCTGTTCATGTTACAGCCAGCCAATCACAGCATACCTGTTGCCACAATCATTCATGATTTTCCTCTATGTCGCCGCAAAATATCCTCAAACATAGATATCACAATACTTTTCAAATTAAATTTCTCATGAACTGCTGAGCGGATTTACTTCAAATAACAAAACGCACAATCTACGGAACAAAATCTAGCTTTCTGCAAAATGTGGTGTAATTTCATCCAGTGGTTCGGGGTGTAGTCGTGCTGTTCAATGGGAAATGACATTGAAAACACACTCTTTTTTTCAACCCCATTTTTCTCAGCCCCCACTTCACAAATTGCCCCAAAACCTTCTGTGTGCCGCAAAAATCTATGGAACACTTTTTGGGGAACATTTTGTGAAGATTCGTCTAACGACACCAAAGTTATAGGCAAGTAAAAAAATGGTTTTCCTATGGAAACATAGTCCTAACTATAACTAACTACTGGCGAGCGCTAGTAGGTAATATAGATATACATATATATTCATATATTTATTAATTGTCCAGCTAAAGCATATAGCACTTGACTTCACTAATGATCAACATTATAATTAGGGATTCTTGTCCTTTTTATATTTGTATTCATATGTATGCTATTATTTTGTGCATTTGACGTTGTTTTATGGACAATGATATGGTATTTATTTGTTTTTATTAACATCAGATAAAAAATAAACTATTTTGATGATGAGGATATAGCAAGTCACCTCTGAGGCCTGTCCTAAATCATCCTTAAACCTCCTTTTTAGGATTAAAGAAGTAATCTGAAATTTATATAAACCTTTCAACGAATAATTTGCAATTAATCCCGCCGAAAAAAACATTCAAGAACACGCTAAGGCATCCTCTGATGTTAATTTACAGAAAAGTATGTAGAACACAGAGAAGTCCAGAAACATCAGGACGGTTAGAGAAGCCGGACCTTTTACAGTAAAACTGGCTCAGCTAGTGGCAGACATCTACCTGGCAGTAATACTCATTTCCTTCAACTCCTGGGCGAGGCTCAGACAGCTCCCTTCAGGAAACCAAGGCAGGAAGAATGAGTGAGCAGCGGGATCAGGCCGTGTGTGAAAGTGAGTCCTACCCTCATGACCGGCGCGCGTCTAAAGAGAGTCATTAGGTACTCACCTCGGACATTCGGTAAAGTGCACAGGGTGGGCCCAGCGGGACATGGCGCCCTAACAGTGATGGCGCCAAGTTTGACGGAGTCTTGTAAGGGTCACTTACTTCATAGTTAAAATTCTAACTATAGCTATCACTGTGACTGCTGTTGTACTTTTATGGAAAGGAGACAAGACGTATTATATGTATAATATTCTTAGGACAAGGAAGACAAGCACGTTGGGCTCTTTTAATTGCTACTTCTAGTTAACCGTTTTCCTTTGCTCTCTAACCATGCTGCCAGTGTATTTTAGATCAATAACTCCCATCGATCCATCTGTTCATTAGTGGCTATATCTGCCCCTTTACGTTTATGACTTACAATGCCCCGGTGTAGGAAAGTGGGATTCTGTTGCAGTAACCGCCCCCACGTTTTGCCAGACTACTGATGCACTTTTCCTTGGTGTGCCCTGGGTTCCAGCCAAACAGGTTCCCAGGGCCTGTGTTCTTCCCCCAAAACTAACCCAATTGGCATATCTGGCCACAGGTCAGCCCCTGGTAAATGGTACCACAGGTACCCAGGGCACTGTGACCAGGGAAGACCTCTAGGGGCTGCAGCACTTATTGTGCCACCTTTCGAGGCCCTGTACCCTGACACTCACACACTGGCTTGGCAGACTGCGTGTCTTGGTGCAAAACAAAGTGAAGAGACGACATAGAACACATCCCTGTGTGCCATGTCCACAAAACACTGCCCTGCCTCAGGGTCTGCCGATTAGAGTGGCAGACCCTGAGGCAGAGGTCTGGCCCGGGACCAGGGTTCAATTCCCGACGCGTCAGGGTCTTGGGCTCAATGTCCACGGACTCGATAATTCTCGCCTAGGTGCCTACTCTAATCATGGGTCCCACTCTGCAACTCTGGGCAATAGCTTGCTCAATCTCCACAACGGTCTCGAAAGCGCTAGGATGCCTGGCCTCACCTTGGAGGTGCCCAGTAAGGGGGCATCTCACAGGGAATGCCAGGAAGGGTTTCACAGCGGTATACAGCGCCAAGATACCTTTCAGGTGATAGTGCGCTTTACAAGTATACACACACACAGTCACCCCTCTAGCTGGGTGCCCTATGCCAATGGTGAGGGTACAGGTGCATGAGCCCTGTACCCCTACAGTACCCAGGTCCCTTCCTGGGTACTGTAAGTGCAGTGCTGCCATTAAGAGTATATGGTGCTGGGAGTTTGTCATTACGAACTCCACAGCACCATAATGGCTGCACTGAAAACTGGGAAATTTGGTATCAAACTTCTCAGCACATTAAACCCACACTGATGCCAGTGTGGGATTTAATGTAAAATGCACGACAGAGGGCATCTTAGAGATGCCCCCTGAAACTCGACCAATTCCCAGTGACCTGACTGAGTGGCTGCCTAGGCTGCCACCACCAGACATGTTTCTGGACCCCTGGGTCGAAAGCTTGCTGCTCTTGGGGGCCTGAAACAATGCACATCCTGGGACGAGGTGCCAAGCCCCCTCCCCCAGGATGGGCAGGGTTCACGAAGGGGAAACTTCAAAGGCATGCCGCCTTTGTGAGCCTCTCCAGACCATTTGCTGCTTTCAGCAACTGTCCCCCACTGGTTCTACCTCCCACTTTGGGATGAAGAACCAGCGGGAAAAACAAGTGAGGTAGAGAGGTGTGCCCACCTCTGCCAACTCCACCCCTAAGGTGGGGGAGGCGAGGTGAAGCACAACCTCAGGTCCCCGCCATCTTGAGGATGGGGGGACTCAGCCAACCAGGGACAGGCTCCTGCCCCCCTCCCACTGGAGAGTGGCAGAATAGGGGGTGTACCCAACCCAGGGAAGGGACCCATTGGTCCCTACCTACCCGTAACACCCCTAAATGTAGTATTTAGGGGCACCCTGAAACTTCCTTCCTCAGATCCAGCAAAAACAAGAAAAGAAGAAGGATGAGAAGCTGTGAGGAGCTAACAAGAGGAAGACGCCCACTGACTTGGCCCCAGCCCTACAGGCCTGTCTCCCCTCGAACCTGCTCCTGCAAAATCCCGCGTGTTCAGCGGCCAGTAACCTAACAAACCCCGGAGGACCTGCCTGCATTCCCTTCCCAAGCTGTTTCTCCCGTGAACACCGGACATGTTTGAACTGCAGCTTCTGGTGCCAGCCAGGAACTGCGAATCCAGCACACTCTGTACCCGCCGAGCCCGGCCCGTGCTTGAGTGAACAAACACCACGAGGAGGTCCCCCCAGTGATCCTGACCCGAGATCCGGTGACCCCTGACCTGCCTCAAGCCTCCAGACGACGCCTGCAGCCTCAATCCAGAGGACCCCCTACCGCGACCAGAGCGGGTAAGAAAATCCGACTTCCAAAGGCACCCCTGCACCCGACGCCCCACGGCCTTGTGTGCCCAACCCAGCAGTGCCTAACCATCCCTCAACATCCCAACTTACCCCTTGAAGTGGTGGTGAGTCCTGGAAGATCCTCATCCCGAGCCTGCAGTGTTTCTTTGTCCTGGAGAAATCCCATTGAAATCAACAGGGCAACTGACCTCAAATCTGCACCCTGCACCCGGCGGCCCTAGCGCCGCTGAGGGTGCCCCTTTGGCGCTAACTGGGTCCCCAATGTGCCCTAAGCTTAACCCTAGGAGCTTTGCTCCCAAAACCCTGTGGCCTGCCTGACAGCCGCCACTAACCAGAGTCCCCCTATCCCCCATTGGATAACATTGGGCCTCAACACTCTGCATCCGGCTGCCCGAGTGCCGCTGAGGGTGCAACAACAGTGCATCACTGACCCTGGGAGACCCCTGAGTCTAATCCCAGAACCCTAACTCAAAAGACAGATTACTTACCACCAAACCGATAACTCATTTTTCCTCATAGGATAACATTGACACTTTTTCTCCCAAAAAGTTTCTAAGTGTCGACTTTGGAAAATTGAAAATATTCCTTAAAAATCGCCTGTATAACAAAAAAGATTTCCTTCAATTGTTTTCAGGAAATGTCCCAGTGCTGAATCTAGGTATCCAGCACTGAGTAAGAAAAGTAACGATAAAGTACTTTACCTGCTAAGTGAATTTCCTCCCATAGGATAACATTGGTGATGCTATGTGAAAAAGTTTCTGTGTCAACTTTTGAAATACAATAATATTCCTTAAAAATCGTACCTTTAACCAAAATGCTTTTACTCACCTGTTTTCAGGATATGTCCCAGGACTGAATCCAGGATCCAGTCCTGTGGTAGCAAAAGTAATCTGAAAAGTAATTAACTGCATTTTACTTAAAAAGCCCATTCAGTTGAATGTACTGTACCTGCAATGTGTTGCAAACTGCTTTCTTAAAACTGGAATCAAAACCAGTACAAGTTACACTGTTATTTTGAACTGTGTTCATACATGTAATTTACTACTGAAAAGTATTTTCATGCTTACCTGTATCAGGCTTTGCTTGGTTCTAGAAATAAAACAATAGTATATTTTTTATACAAAACAATTGGCCTAGAGTTCAGTTCTTGAGTGTGTGAGACCATTTGCTGACTGAGTGTGTACATCAAATGCTTTACACTGTCCTCTGATACTGCCTTACTGCTCGACCAAGCTACCACTTCAGAGAGTAAGGATATATCTAACTTTAACTTCTGCCAAACCTCTGGAGACTGTGGACTCTGTGCACACTGTACCTTACTTTGGTGCAGTATATACAGAACCACTTTCTTACACCCTGCAGCACTTTTACTGCACCTGAGCATCACTTTTGTAAAGCTCCGTAGGCGCAGTGTGCCGGCCCATATTTATAAGGTCACCCAAAGCCACCCTGTGTGTATTTTCATGGACTTTCAAATAGGGAGTAAGGCAATGCCTTACTCTGTGTAGAAGGGGTGTTACATGGGTGTTGCTGTGGGTGTTCCAATGCAACACCCATGTTTTTTGACACTTCCCCAGATTTACATCATAGCATAAATCTGGGGTAGCACGAAAACGAACTCCTTCCCAAAGTAGGCGTAACGAGGATTTTTTTTTTACATTTTTCCTCCTTTTTTCCTCTTTCCACGTGTGCTGCATTCCAAAGGACATATACAAAATGCCTCTTTGATTGTCTGCAGGAAGGTTTCCCTTACTGCAAAAAAAAAAAAAATCATGTCAACTACACAGACACTCTTGCACCATGGTACAAGGTTCCCTGCATTGGTGCTTGGCTGCAGTTTGTAAACTGGCAGAAAGGACAGGAATGCGCCAGGCTAGTGGTTTAAAAACATTCATGCATAATATACATAGAGGGGATTTTAGGCATCTGGTCTGGTTTAATTTACAATTTGTTCCTGCAAACCACAGCTTACAGCTTGGGGCAACGGATCAGCTCACTTTACCCACTTGATCCCTTCACTTTCAGCGTGTGCAAATTGTTTACATCGGCTTAAAAATTGATTATTTTTCTTCTATGAGAAAGCTAGTTAAAAGTGTTTTTCACTTTTTCACACGTATTTGAATTTTAATTACTTATTCTGCCCACACATGAGATCCCCAATTAAGATGGTATTTTATTTACGATCACTTTTTAAAATTATTTATGAGAGCCCTGCATCACTTTTGCACCATGTAAAGGGGTACATGCGTGAAGCAGTGCTTCTCATTTCGATTTATGAAGCCACACATAGCCTCCCTGCGTGTCTTTGAGTGGCCTCATGAATCATGAGTAAGGCGACAGAGCATATATTCTGCAGCATACATAGAAAGAGAAAACGCCTCTTAGGATTGTTTTTGTGCAGGAAGCTGCCCCTTCCAGCATAAAAAGAATCCTGCATGCAACAGACTGCCATACTCCCTAAACTCTGGAATCAGCTGCCAGACCACCTACGCAAAGAACCTGCGCTCCTCGTTTTCAGGAAACAACTAAAATCACTGCTGTTCATAGAAGCACTGACCACAGTCTAAACCTCTCATCATTGTTGGACTTCCTGATCTGTCCACATCGTTTTAAGCCTCGCCTCCAAAAGTGCTTAAAGACCTGTCGATGATTAGCGCTACACAAATAAAAATACAAATACAAGTACAAATACAAACAGAGGCACCCCAAGTTGGCACTATGCTGCCGAAGCAGCACCAGCGCAGGGAGAATGGACAGGAATGCACCGAATTGCTTAAATACGGTGCATTCCTGCCCTTTCACTATGGCGAGGGCAATGCATCAAGCTGCCTTGCTGCGCTGCCCTATGCCATAATCCCATAAAGAAGCTCTTGAAGCTCTAAAGTGACATTGTGACATAGCTGCCTGCGTTTTGAGTGCTTGGTTAGTTAGGTGGGGATCTATTATTGTCTTCTTCAAAAACAATATTAAAATTGAAGGTGCAACTGAAAGGGTTGTTATTTTAAAAAACATCATTAGTAAAACAGCCACATCAGTAAATACTTTTTACATTACATTTTTTATTTCAAGTATGGCAACCATGTTTAGGTGGGACCATATTTTGTTTTCCTTTTCATTTATGTGCTAGCAGGTATATGCTTTCAATTAAAATAGGAAATATTTAACCATTGCACCAGTCTGCCAAGGCCAGACCTATTTGGTTTTGCCAAAGCTTGTTTTCAATTTTTTCCTACGACCCGCCCTGTGTCTATGAATAATTTTACATGTATGGACACCCTCTTCTTTTCTTTTCTCCCCCAAATGCCAAAAATCGAATTCTGCTTGTCCTATTTGATGAATCGAAGTTGCAGGATGTGGCCTAGCGGCTAAAGTGGTTGACTTCGAAGCTGCTGAACCTGGCTCAAGTCTTGGCAGGGACGCTCAACATCCTGTGATTCTGGGCAAATTACTTACTCTCCCTGTGCCTAACAAAAAATCAATGTGTCTGTAACGCAACTAGTGCTCATGATTCACATTTTATTTATTAGGTCTCGCCTGATCCAGCGCATGCGATAGCCGAGACATTTAGTGTACGGGTTTTCAAAGTGCTGCCTGTGGCCTAAAGCTTGCGTGCACGTGAGCCTGCGCACGCGCAACCGCCATGTGTCGTTCCTTGGCCGCGCTTGATCGCGATCACTTTCACTTCCGGGGGCCGCGTAGCCGTGTCACTTTCATGGCTGCTTGGCCAATGCTTGTTTTACTACTCCCTGACTTCAGGGGTAACCTTTATTAAAGTGACGTGCTGTGCTTGACGTTGACAGTAGAGTGAAGCAGCTAGCTTTGCGGTGTGCACATCAGTGGATGTGTGGGATTCATGGCACTGAGAGGATAATCAGTGTGAGGCGCGTGCATTACAACTCCCCAATGCATCCCCATTCAATTCAGAAATCCATGATGCAGGATACGGACAGATGCCTCGTACAGAGAAATGCAATTAACCTTTAATGTTTGACAGTGGCATGGAAGCACACCTTGTCTGCCATCAATAATTATGTCTCTGTGAATTTTGCTTTTATTATTGTCTAAACTCTTTACCTTCTTCTTTTGCACCGTGTGTATTTCTTTTTTTTCTTTGGCTGTGCACAGTGTTCACACAAATGTGTGAAGCGATCTGTTTCTCATGTCACCTCTTAGCTTGTTGATTTTCGGTCAGAATTTCTCCCTCCAGATTAATCCCTTTCTTTGTGAGGAACGTGGGTTTTGATTCATCTGAAAGCAAAAACATATTGACGCGAGGCTTTTTAATGTATATTGCTTTCCTGTTGTGTTTGGGTTCTTGGCATTAATGGGGGTAGTATCATGACGCACGCTCTCAAAAGTAAGACATACATTAAATATGACGAGGCATAATTTAGGATAGTGCGCCATCTCGTGCCCATGTCTGCAAATGGCAATACAGTTTCTGGCCATTTTCTTGAGTGAGTGTGGAGGTCACAGTGTGTTGGAGAGCGGAGGACATCATTAGCTTGTAAATGTTAAACAAGCATTGCGGTACAAAAAGGGGGTGGTGATGGACGGAGCATCTGAACCAATCAAAAACTCACACCCAGTCAACAGATCTGGGTTTAATCCATCACCGTTCTTTAGCCCACTCTGCCACCCCAGTTCAGACATGGCCATATGCAAATCAGTCTGACCCTGTGCCTCATGGGAACAGTACAGCCCGAACTGCCAAGTCATGCCTTCCCTGGACCGGAAACAAGCTTCCTAGGACCGGTTTCTTGCATTTCAGCCATCTTCAGCCAGGCTTGCTTGAATCCAGTGGCAAAATGAGCAAGGGACTCACGTCTGAGCATACCCTGCCAACTTATGGCGAACAAAGCGGTACAAAAGGGGGTGGTGATGGGCAGAGCATCTGAACCAATCAAACAAGCCTGGATGAAGACGGCTGTAATGCCAGAAACCGGTGCTAGGAAGCTTGTTTCCAGGCCAGGGAAGGCATGGCTGGACTGTTCCCATGAGGCACAGGGTCAGACTGATTTGCATATGGCCATGTCTGAACTGGGGTGGCAGAGTGGGCTAAAGAACGGTGATGGATTAAACCCAGATCTCTTGACTGGGTGTGAGTGTTTGATTGGTTCAGATGCTCCGTCCATCACCACCCCCTTTTGTACCGCTTTGTTCGCCATAAGTTCGCAGGGTATGCTCAGACGTGAGTCCCTTGCTCACTTTGCCACTAGATTCAAGCAAGCCTGGCTGAAGACGGCTGTAATGCCCGAAACCAGTCCTTGGAAGCTTGTTTCCAGTCCAGGGAAGGCATGGCTTGGCAGTTCGGGCTGGACTGTTCCCATGAGGCACAGGGTCAGACTGATTTGCATATGGCCATGTCTGAACTGGGGTGGCAGAGCGGGCTAAAGAACAGTGATGGATTAAACCCAGATCTGTTGACTGGGTGTGAGTGTTTGATTGGTTCAGATGCTCTGTCCATCACCACACCCTTTTTTACCGCTTTGTTCGCCATAAGTTGGCAGGGTATGCTCAGACGTGAGTCCCTTGCTCACTTTGCCACTAGATTCAAGCAAGCCTGGCTAAAGACAGCTGTAATGCCAGAAACCGGTCCTAGGAAGCTTGTTTCCGGTCCAGGGAAGGCATGGCTTGGCAGTCCGGGCTGGACTGTTCCCATGAGGTACAGGGTCAGACTGATTTGTATATGGCCATGTCTGAACTGGGGTGGCAGAGTGGGCTAAAGAATGGTGATGGATTAAACCCAGATCTGTTGACTGTTTGTGAGTGTTTGATTGGTTCAGATGCTCCGTCCATCACCACCCCCTTTTGTACCGTTAAACAAGCATTGGCATAGCCAATAGGTCTCGCCTTTGGGATCTAATAAGTGTTTAGTTTTCCAGCACAATATCCTTGGTGCAACAACATTAACTGTTGCATGGAAACCTTCCTGCACAAAAGCAATCACGAGGCGTTTTCCTCTTTCTATGTATGCTGCAGAAGTCAGCACACATAGAACGAGTAAAAACTAAGAGAAATAAAGATATTTTTCCTCGATGTGCCTCCCTTATGCCTCCCCTGGGGAGGCATACGTTTTTGGCGCTGCCTCAGACTTACGATTTCTCATAAATCTTGGGCAATGTCAAAAAGCCATGGATGTTGCTGGGACCGTCCCCACCAACACCAATTTTTTGTGTGAAAGGGGTTTATATATATAAGTCCACGTAACACGTCTTTACGTGGCCTTATAAATATGCCAGTGGCACATTGCACCATCGGAACGTCCAAAAAGTGACATTCCCGTGGCGCAAAAGTGTTGATAGGGCCTCACAAATGAGGCATTCAGACTTTACAAAGTAAGTTAAAAGAAAGAACCAAGGACATGATAATTTCTAGGCCAAACTGTTACACATAAATAACTGAAAAACACCAAAGTTGTGCAATAAATAATGCCCCTCGGGGAAATCATCCATTAAGTATATGCCTGACAAGACCAGGGTTAAAACGGGTTGCACTTACTCACCGCTTCTGTCAATAGCGAGGGGGACACGACAGGGCTGCCCCCTATCACCGTTCCTTTTTGCTCTGGCCATGGAGCCGTTATCTTGTAAATTAAGGCTGTCGGTGAAGGACTGGGGTATACGGGTCAATCAACGATGGCACATTGTCTCGTTGTACGCTGATGACGCGTTGATTTATCTCCGCGGCAAGGCCAGGATCTTACAGTCCATCATGGCTCTATTAAATGATCACACAAGCGTATCTGGACTCCAGGCTAAATGGGCAAAATCGGTGGTGTTTCCAATGACAACAATGACACCAGTGCAAAGACAGCTAGCACCGCTTACTCCGCTGACGTGGGCGTTCAACACCTTTAAATACTTAGGAGTACAGATTTACCACTTGGGGTTGGACACGGTTGATGGGAACTAAGGCCCAGCTATCACCGAGCGCGCACAACCCTCCCATTTTGGACTGCCCTCCCTTTGTCTCCAATGGGCCGGGTAGCAATATCCAAGATGTTAGTACTTCCCCGCCTCCTGTATTTTTTCTGCGTACTTCCGGATCATCTATGCTGGAAACTCTTTTGAGACCTACAATCATTGCTGGTATCATTGATATGGGGTGCTTTGCGGGCTCGGGTGGCCCTTCATAAATTATACTTGCCACTGTCGGACGGCGGCCTGGGTGAGCGAATTACGAACGGTACTATGCAGTGGCACAGCTACTGTGGCCGATGCGGTGGCTCGCCAAAAGCAACCTCACTGAATTGATCACTGGTGCTGTGACCTGGGATATCCCAACGCTCCTGGAGTGGCTCTCAGGAATGGCTACGTCCATTACCCTGTCGGATAAACAATGGCAATAATGTCTTACCCACCCCAAAATTATCTCGACTAACGCCAGGGTGAAATATACTCAATGTAACTACCTTCAGCATACGTATCTCACCCCTCACAGACTGGCACGCATGTACCCTACCGCCAGGGATATCTGCCCTAGATGCAGAAATCAGGAAGCTACTTTTGCTCACATGGTCTGGACTTGCACCACCATTCGCCTATTTTGGAGGTGGCTGCTGCGCTTGTAGAGGTGACAGATGCGCGGGTGTAGGTGGAACCCCTCCACTTCGTGTTCGGAGTTTCGAGACGTAACTCGACTCGCAAGACTGTGAATAAATTACTTGATCTTGCTCTGGGTTTAGCTAAACGAAGGATTGCCATCGCCTGGAAGGTGCAGGCGGGCCCCGGGATTATTGTGCGGCTGCTGGATCTATGGAGGGCACTGGTTTCGGAATGCATAAATAAGAGCGAGGCGGGGGCACGGGCGACTCTTCCCCCGTAGCAAACCCCTGTGCAATGGCAGGGTTTTTTAATGGCGATCGAGGCAAGAGCTGCTGTGGACGTTCCTCCCCCCTGAATTTCCACCCACATTACTGGGGATGGGAAGTTGCTCACCCACCCCCGTTTACCTTACTGTCTCCTCACCAGCCCAAGCGCATCCACTTTCCCCTCCCTCTCGCCCATGTATTCCTATGTTCATTCCCGAGGTGCACGACACGACTGCGCAACACAACAGCACACATCCCATCATGTCCCTATATTTATATCTACGTCACTTTATATGACACCAGACCGGCTATTGGGGTTGCACTGAATCTTTAACAAGTAAGTAAATTCTTTGTTGTTCGGTTAATTAAAACCATTACAATTTGTAGCATACTACAGCATTTAAAACAGAACTCTTAAAATATTGGCAAAGAAATAGATAAGGAGAAGGGGGAAAGGAGTTAAAAGAAAGGTTTGCGTTACAAAGAGTCCAACCAGTCATAGCAAGATTTACTGCGATGCAGGTTTATCTAACGGCAATGTTCTTAGGTCTCAAATGGGGGTCCGGCAAGTGGCAGCGTGCCTTGTTTTTTCAGTGAAACTGTCCAGAAATTTTACTAGTCTACAGATCAGTTGGGCGTCCGCTGAACATACGGCCTGGACTATCGTGGATAGGCAAGTACGGACTCCCAGCTCGTTGAATTTGTCCTTAAGCCAGTGCCGCCGTCCATGGTACATGGCTGGGCAGATACAGACTATGTGTGTAAAGTCTTGGTTACCTGCACCGCAGAGATCACATTCAGTTGTAACTTGTGGTCTCCATCTAGGTTGGTCTAGTCGCGTGGGTAAAATACCCAGCCTTAAATGGAGGAATTTACGTTTAAGGTGCAACGAAAATGCAGTGTCTAAATAAGGTGCTGGTGCGGGCCTTATGTACGATTTAATAGTCATCCAGGCGTGAGACCGGGTACTAAAAATTATTTTGTCGTTGAGGAGCGAGTGTTTCTTAGCGGTCCTTTTGACTACTTGGTTAAACGAAGGGGCTGGGAATTTTGTTTCCCACAGTGCTCCGAGCTCAGTTTCCTCTAATGAGAGCTTTAGATATTTAGAGTACTCAGAGTTCGGGCTTGTCTGGATCGCTCCCCAAAGTGCACCATTCATTTTGTTCTCCTTATTCCTCCAGACATGGTACCAAAATATAATGGCCTCATATTTTTTTAATAAGACTTGAGATTGTAATCCAAATTCAAGTCTGACTTGCGTTGGGGAAGAATTATTCGGTAACAAGAAGACCCGCTTGTAGACTTTAGCTTGTATTTTGTCCAGGAGGGTGGCGCTTTTCCCGTGATGCAGGATACTCCCGTACGCTATTGTAGGCAGGAGTTTGGCTTTCATTGCAATAAGCAGGGGGGAGACAAGAGGGCCCTTTTGCTCAGCTGCCAAGTTGGTGAAGGCGTGCAATAATGCGGCCCCCTTTCTTTCCATGGCTTTAAAATGCGCCAGAAAATGTAAATGCTTATCTAGGTATACCCCCAAATATTTATAGTCATTGACGGATTCCAGCTGGTGGTTGTTTATTCGAAGGATTGGCGGATTTTTGCGTCGTCGTGTTATGAGCATTGTCTTTGTTTTCTTGATATTTATGGTTAACAGGTTCCTTTTTGTATAGGCGGCCAAGTCGTCTAGTAGACGTTGAAGGCCTATTCTTGTCTGGCTCAACAGTACCACATCGTCTGCGTACGATAAATGCGTTAGGCAAAGGGTGCCTAATTTAGGAGGATGCGCGTTAAACTTATCTAGGCTTTCTGCCAGATATCTCATAAATAAGTTAAATAGATGTGGAGCCAGGACGCATCCTTGCTTTAATCCGTCAACAGTATAGATCTTCGCGGTCAGACGTCGCCCATTGTCGACCTTTACCTGCATCCAGGTTTCAGTGTAGAGGTTAACAATGGGCAAGAGAATTGAGTCCGGTAGGCCCTGATGTTTTAATTTTGCCCATAGCATTTGCCTGTTAACTCGGTCAAATGCCGCTTTAAAGTCTAAAAAACAGGTATGAAGGTCATGGGAGTTCTGTAGGCTTTTCTCGGCAATAAGGCATAGGGCCATGGCATTCGTCGTTGTACCCATGCCGCGCCGGAAGCCGGTTTGGTTCAATGGTATTTTATTGTTCGTTTCTGGCCATTCAGCCAGGTCCGCTAGTATCAGTGACGCATAATATTTTGATTCAGCGTCAAGAAGAGCAATCAGGCGATAGTTGTTCGGATCCTTGCGCTCGCCGCCTTTATAGATTGGAGATATAATAGCTCCCCTCCAGCTCTCTGGAATACTGCCTGTGCTAGTTACTGTTCGAAACAGTGAGTTAAATTTGCTAGCCCAATACTGCAGGTCCGTCTTATAGATGGCTTGTGGAACGCCGTTTGGACCTGGGGCGCTGTCTTGCCTGCTTTTCCCAATTATTTTTAAAATACTTTGTTCGCCATCATGCCTGGGCCATGAGGCTATTGGTCCATTTCCCTTTGCGCTGTTCTATTGGTGGGTTGGGGCAGTGACTTTCCGCACTGGGTTATCTATTGCTTCGAGAGGCAGGATGGTGGCTGCACTCTTGTTGTTGAGTGAATATGTATCCGTTAGATGTTGAGACCATTGTGATTCAGGTATGCTGGCCGTACCTATTGGTTGGGCTGTCCGGTTTACAGAGTTAACTTGGAGCCAGAAAGCCCGCGATTTGGCTCTCTTGATGTTATGCAGTAGTTTGGACCAGAACTCATTTTAGAGGATTTGTTTTTCAGTCCATATTAATTTCTTATATTGAGTCCTGACCTTACGTACTGCTGACCAAACACTAGCATTTTGGGTGTGTCCACGTGCTTGACGTATGAGTTTTTTCAAGTGTCTCTTTAATGGTAGTGCTGATCTGTTAAACGCGTTCCTAAATTTGGAAGAGGAGCTTGTTATGTTGCTTGAGTTGGTCCTAAGGAGCTGCATCAAGTAATTATTCCAAGTGACCGGGCTCAGGGCATTCTCGGTCAGGAGATCTTCTAATAGTTTTTTGGCGTCATTAGCTATTTGTGGGAGGGATACACTTGTCCACTTGAGCCGCTTCAAATTAATCGTCGTAAGGTTGCCTGGTAGCATAGGAGCTGGTTCGAGTTTGGGTATTTCCGTCGCGATCTCAAGATGTTGTTTGGAGTGATCACTGTCCAGGGAGCAGATGATACGAAAATTTTGTATTTGACTGAGCAGGGGTAGTGTAACAAATGTATAGTCCAGTACCAAACAGGAGTTGTGGCCGATGTAGGTCATTGAGGGAGGGTTGTCATGATAGGTTCTTCCATTTAGTGCTCGGAGACCAAGGTTTTCGAGGTCCCACATAAGTTGTTTACCCTCCTTGTCCGTCTTCACTACCTGAGGAACAGCCTGTGGCAAGACGTTCCAGATTTCATTTGCAGCATTGATGTTGACTTTGTCCTCCGGAAGCTGTAAAAGGTTTGAGTTGAAGTCGCCCGTGAGGATTATCTCCCAGTCCGGGTGTTCCAAACGCATGTTGGTGATTATCAAGGTGATTCGTTGGATTAGTGTTTTTTTAGAAGATTTTTTTGGATTTGCATATATGTTCATTAAAATTATGGTTCTGGTTTTGGCCGCTGTTGTACTCTCCAATTTTAAGATTTGCATGTCCGGAGCTGAGTCTGGGGATTGTATTGCTCTGACATTTAAAGATGTTGATATGTAGACAGAGAGGCCCCCACGGCTCGCCCAAAGTGCTGAAGGCGAGTCGCGCTTACATGATAGCCCAAGCGGCCAGGTATGTCAATTGGATCGGTTTGCCACGTTTCCTGTAGGGCTATAATTGCATATGGGTCCCAATTAGCGGCTTTGCCGTTTTTGTTCATAATGTCTTTTGCACCCGCAATGTTCCAAGAAAGAATGTTTATAACGTGACTTGCAGTGTTAGTTGACTTGCCGGGTGTTCAATTTGGGAATGGCAATTGCGACTGGGGATGTTCGTGGTCTGTTGCTCCGGCTCCCCTTGCTCCTTTTAGGACCGAGTGCATTGGTCGACTCCTTGGTGGTAAATTTACGCTCTTGGTCTGCCTTCTTAGGAGAGGAGATGGATACGCTGCCTTGACCATTTCCTTCAAGAGGATTCCCCATTCCTTAAATTTAGCCATTTCAGAGAGTATGTGGGTTACCATTCCAGCCTCCCTCCATGTCGTGACTGTGCATTCTTTTTTTGGGTCATTTTCCGATGTTGTAAACTCAACCAACAGGAGGTCTGCTGAAGTGAGGTAGCCAAGACTAGGGATAGCTGATGTTAAGCGGAGTATATTCCCACGGTTTAAGTGATCTTGCAAACCTTGCTGCTCGAATTTAGGAACAAAAAGAAGTTTCCCTGCATTGGGAGCACCCTCCTTTGCCGTTGGTGAGTTGTCACCAATTTTGACAATTTGGCGATGGTACGTTTGGTTCCAAGACCCAGAGACTTTCATATTGTTAGAATTGCAGTTTCCAGGGGGGGTTTGAACGCTGGCCAGGGGACGCTTGTGTGGTACAATTGATAAGTTCTCTTCTCGTACTTTACTTGTTGTTTGCCTCGTTGCTAGCGGGCCCTCTTTTGCTTCGAACAAGTACTCCAAGCGGCGACTGCCCCCTGCTTTCCTGCAGGTTTCGGGGTTGGCGCCATTATTGTCAGTTGGGAAGGTTATTCTAATGAGGTCAAGGTTTTCCCTGGTCGCGTTTGTTACCAAGCGTCTGTCAGGGTCAATGACCACACTGGGGATGGTGATTGAGGGTGGGGGTACTGTGTCGTTGGCAACTGTCATTTCCACAACCTGACTATTGGGTCTATCATTTCCATACTTTTCGTTTAATAGTTCTTTCCCATTTGTAGTGGGCTGCTTGTTCTGATTCTGGGTTCTTGAGATCTGTTTAGGGGAAAGATCGAGTTATCCCAGCGTGGATTGACTAATTACTAGCAGCTTGTTTAAATGGCCGTTGATAGAGTCTTCTTGATCAGAGGAAATGTTTAATCGCGTTCGGTCGCGGAGCTCTGCACCCGAAGCGTTCCCTTTACACAAGGCTTTTGTGGGGGTGGCCTCCGCTAGGTGGAATGGTTTGTTTGGCGGAATTTTGCGCTGTTGCTTATTAGTTGGATCTAATCTCACTACTTGAGCCTCCATTTTTGCAAGCGTCTTCGGGCCCTTGATTTTTATGTCTTTGGGTATCATCATCTGGGATGGGTCGGTCGTTTTGGCCCTCTTGTTTTTAACTTTGGCTTGTACGAAAATAGGGAAGAGTGGTAGCGTCTGCTTGGGCTCAAGTTCACTGCTTAGACATTGGTTTCTGTTATTTCGAGCCCTTTTTTTCTGACGTTTGGTTAGTTTTGTTCCATTCTCGGCTTCTGGTGGTTGGACCATGATAACAGGTTTAGCACTGCTCTGTTGGTTGGTCGAGGCGATGTCAGATTTTGAAGTGATGCTCAGATTGTTATGTTTGTCTACCAGCTGTTGGTGGGGGACGACTATGTTAGCTGCCTCTAAGGCATTGTTTAATTGAATCGCGTTGTCGTCAAAGGAGATCAAGTCGTCATTCATTCGAATGCTAGTGGTATTTAAATTAGTCTGCTTACATTCCTGCAGAATGTCTTTCAAGATGAGTGGCAAATCCTGGAGTTTTTCCAATATTGGATGACAAGTGCAGGAGTGTGCTGGCAGACTTGAGCCAATTTGTTCTGTTAAGACCGGCTATTGGGGTTGCACTGAATCTTTATACATAGGGGTTCGGTTTTTGTACTCTTATTCAGGTCACATGTGGATTTTCTCTTTCTCTGTTTCCTTATTTCGTTTGTTGTGTTTTTTACATCCGAAGTATTGTCTCTTTCAGAGGTATGCGGTATGTCACAGGACTGGATTTTCGGAGCAATGCCTGAGTCTCCATTTGATAATATTGTTGTAATTTGTCTATGTTCGGTTGTGCGGCGCTGCGGTGTGAAGCAGTGAGCCACCCTGCCCAGTAGTCATGGAAATGTAAATTGATTATGAGTTTTCCTCTCCCCTACCTACGCCATTCGATTTTCTTGCTGATTTGTACTGTCAAAAGTATGCCCTGATTACTATGCAAATACTCTGGATATTCCTTTGTTAAAATCAATAAAAATCATTTATAAAAAAACAAAAAAGTATATGCCTGACAAACATATGGAAAAGGAAATGTGCAGAAGGTCATGATATAACCAGTGAAAGTGCAAATCAATTGACTCACTCCATATAGTGAAAATCGCCAAAACCTGTGCACAAGGGTATTTGCACAGGTACATTTTGCCACATTCTTACCTAAAACCACTGATTACATTCTGTATGCAGAATAAGGCACCAGAATTAGTCATTAAACTATCTGCTAAAGCACATAACACAAAACATAATAGTTTTCCTTTTAAAAGCAATAGGTATCGGGGAGGAGCTACGCTGGCAACCAAGATGGCCGCGTAAGCTCCCGGCTCCGTCGACCTCCGCCAGTTGCTGATATATCCTGTTATTAATCCTGCATTCGCACCAGACTCCCGCGTGGCTGAATCGTTGCTGAACCTAAAGGTGCAATCCCGAGATCTTTATCGCTTCGAATGAGGAAGTTATGCCGTGTTTCATTCTCGGCCTAACCCAGCGTGTGAGCCGGGGCCTCGAGTACTGACCCGGCCGGGTTGGAGTTGAACAACAACGGCCGTGGGACTTGGGCGGAGTCCGGTCTTCCGAAAGTGGAGAATATCCTGGTCGGGTTGGATGGTGGTCCTGTGGCCCGGTTGATACTAAGGGAACGGCGGCAAGACGCATCTGTGGCTGTGGACGGGGGTCCGCTACCCGAAGACCTGCTGCACCCCCCGGGGCCACATGTTTGGATCCTCGTGGGCGACGACGGGACAGAGATCGCAGGATCAATGGATCGCCCAAGGTTACCGTCTGCCCCGCACGTGTCTGTTTCCCCCGGAGTAGTCGACCTGAGGGGTTAAAGATCTGATCTGTCGCTGAGCGAGAGAAGATGGAGCGGGCGGAATGTACACCGTCGCTGAGAACAGTAATGGCCGCCATTGGGGCGCTTCACTCGCAAGTCAACGCCATCATCCCAAAAATGGTCGTAACAGTAGAGACTGTGTGTTTGAGACCGGACTCCGACCCTTTGCCAGACCTAGAACACGTGGTGTTACCCGCGCAGCTGGTTATACTCGAGAAGGAGGGACCCGTGCGGAATCCAGAACTGGCGTCTTTTGTCAGCTCCCGAACAACAGCTTGCGAGCTCGGAACTACTGAAAACTCAACATATTCAATAGCGATACCGCCCAAGATAGACACAGCCGATCTTTTACTCCTGGAGAACGCTTTCAGTACTAATCGGATTGACTTCCCATTTTTCTTCTCCCAGTTGGTTCTACTACGTTCTCGAGGCTTACTGTCGGTGGAAGAGTATATCCGTGTAATTGGTGGATTTCGAGAACTAAAACTTTGGTCTCGCTTCGAATGTAATGGTTTTGACTTTCCTGAACGCTTTGACTCTCCTGTGAATATGGCGGTTCTAGCGGAGGGCGCTCGCACGAAGGATCGGAAGGGCCAGGGATGAGTTTGACTGTCTGGGTTTGATATAAAGACTTCCTTGGATAACGGGACATGCTGCCTATAACGATGCGGGAGTCGGGCGGTTTCCATAACTTCCCCGATTTGTTTAGCTAGTAATAACTACCTTTTATAATGTTTTGATTGAATGTAGGGGTCATTCTGCTTCTGGCGGGGGAAGGGGAGACCGGGAGCCTGTATGACATCTCCTCCTCCACTCTTTTCCTACTTTTAGGACTTAGTTAGTGGGGCGACAGGCACGCTGCTAGTGGGGTCAGGCCGTAGCCATCTGCAGGGGTGCAAGGTGGGGGGAAGGGGGGTTCTTTTGTTTTGTTTTTATTTAGTTTCTATGGCCTTTTTTCTTTACTTTCTTTTCTTTCTTTCTTCTACGAGAGGCGGGTTGTTTATCCTGAGCTAGTATTTTTCTCATATTCGGGTGTGTACTTTGGTTTAATTATCCTGATTTGTGGGTGGACAGACTCTGACTGCTTCAGCTTAGCGGTGTTGCGGATTGTGATGTCCTTTCTCCTGTCATGTACTCACTAATGTTGGTGTCTCGAACTCCCTTAATTGATCTGTACCTTATTAGTCTATTTGCCTGTCCACCGTTGTAATGTGTCCTATTGTATGATACTCGATATGTGTACTATTTTCTCTTGTTTTTCTTCTATTAATAAAAACATATTTAAAAAAAAAAGCAATAGGTATCCTTAATAGCTTCATACAAATCAAATATTATAGGAGCTGACCACATATACTCACAATTATGGATACAGAAGGGCAGATTTACAATAACTGGCGCACCTCTGCATATTAGCAGAGATGCGCCAGTTATTTTACGTGACGGGAAAATAGCCTTGTGCCACCATGGATGTGCCGCATTTACAGTGCGGCGCACAGTGGCGCAAGGATTGACAGATGCATGACACATCTTTTATTGGAAAGGCAGCACATTGCTGGGTCATGTCATAAGCACGACGCAACTCCAGAAATGGGCAGTAATGCCTATTCCTAATATGTCACTCCTTATGCCTGCTTCGCAAGGTTTTGACGCATGGCGTCTTAAAAGTGACTCCGTGAAATCTTGTAGATTTCACTGCGTCACATTTACGAGGCTTCCTTGGGACGAAACGCCCACCCTGCATACATTATACCTGACGCAGGTATAATATAGCGCAGGGCTTTACAACGTGACACATCTCCCTAGATGCGTCACGTTGTAAATATGTTGCACAGTGGCGCATTATTTACCACGCTGCTGCATCACAGAAGTGGCGCAACAGTGCCGTAAAGATGTTGCAAGGGGTTTGTAAATCTGTCCCAGAGATGGCTACTATATCCTGTGAACCCACGCATAATTAATCAAGAAGGCCAACTTAACACATCCACCCACCTCATTACGGTGAACCAACAAAACACCAAATACTAACAAGAATAATAATTAAACTGTGTCAGTCCGTTTCAAGTGCGCATAAATTATATTTAGATCCTGCATACCTCAGTATGTACATTCACTTCTCCCACCAGAGTGATCAGCCAAATAATATTAGTATGAATGGCTCACCCAGGGTAATAACACGAGTCTGTTTGCAACAGTATTTCCAGTATCTTCAGATATCGGCCTTAGTGTGGGCCACAATCCCCTATTCCATAATATCATAGTAAGTTCAAGTTCAAGTTCAAGAATTTGTATAGCGTGCTACTCACCCAGAGGGTCTCAAGGCGCTTGAGGGAGGGTGGGTGCATTACTTATCGAAAAGCCAGGTTTTTAGCTGCTTTCTGAAGGAGAGGTGGTTTTGTGTAAGGCAGAGGTGAGTGGGGAGAGAATTCCAGGTTTTGGCCGCTAAGTAGGAGAAGGATCTTTCTCCCATGGTGGATCTATGGATGCGCGGAATTGTGGCAAGGGCTTGATTGGATGATCGTAGTTGGCGGGTGGGTGTGTAGAAGGACAGTCGTGTATTGAGGCACTCGGGTCCTAGGTTGTAGAGGGCCTTGTGTGCGTAGGTGAGGAGACGGAACGTTATTCTCTTGTTGACGGGGAGCCAGTGGAGGTCTTTCAGGTGACCGGAAATGTGAGCTTGGCGGGGGATGTCCAGAATGAGTCTGGCTGAGGCGTTTTGGATGCGTTGGAGTTTTTTCTGTCGTTTGGCTGTGGTTCCGGCGTAAAGGGTATTTCCATAATCCAGATGGCTAGTTACCAGTGCGTGGGTGACTGTCTTTCTTGTTTCGGTGGGGATCCAACGGAAGATTTTTTTGAGCATGCGTAGGATGTTGAAGCATGAAGATGAGACGGCGTTGACTTGTCTGGCCATCGAGAGGGAGGAGTCTAGGATGAAGCCCAGGTTACGTGCGTGATCTGTAGGTATGGGTGCTGTACCCAGGGCCGGTGGCCACCATGAGTCGTCCCAGGCAGAGGGGGATGATCCTAGGATGAGGACTTCCGTTTTGTCCGAATTTAGTATTAAACGGCTGTTCTTCATCCATTCGGCTACTTCTTTCATTCCTTCGTGTAGATTGGTTTTGGCGGTGTTTGGGTCTTTGGTGAGGGAGAGGATCAGTTGGGTGTCGTCTGCGTAGGAGATGATGTTGAGGTTGTGTTGTCGCACAATGGATGCGAGGGGACTCATGTAAACGTTGAAGAGGGTGGGACTGAGTGATGATCCTTGTGGTACGCCGCAGATGACTTCGGTGGCCTCTGATTTGAATGGGGGGAGGTGGACTCTCTGGGTTCTTCCGGCGAGGAACGAGATGATCCAGTCCAGGGCTTTTCCTTGTATCCCGACGTTGCTGAGGCGTTGTATGAGGGTGCTATGACAGACTGTGTCGAAGGCGGCGGAGAGGTCAAGTAGGATGATGTCGTCTGTAGCAGCGATGAGGGCGGTTTCGGTGCTGTGTTTGGATCGGAAGCCGGACTGTGAGGGGTCGAGGGAGTTGTTGGATTCAAGGAAGGCGGCGAGCTGACTATTGATGGCTTTCTCAATGACTTTGGCAGGGAATGGGAGGAGTGAGATGGGGCGGTAGTTCTTAAGTTCAGAGGGGTCAGCTGTGGGTTTCTTCAGAAGGGCGCTGAGTTCGGCATGTTTCCAGCTTTCCGGGAAGGTGGCGGAATTGAAGGAACAGTTGATGACATCGCGGAGATGGGGTGCGATGATGGAGTCTGCTTTGTTGAAGATGTGGTGGGGACATGGGTCGGTTGGTGAACCTGAGTGGATGGAGTTCATCAGGCGGTTGGTGTCTTCAGTAGTGATTGGGTTCCAGGCGTAAAGGTTGTGAGAGTGCTGTTTTGGTTCGCAGGTGGGTGGAGTGGTCTGTTCTTCGGACTGGTTTTCAAAGCTGTTATGTATGTCGGCGATTTTGTTGTGGAAGAATGAGGCTAGGGAGTCGCAGAGGTCTTGGGAGGGAGTGATGTCGTTGGCGCCGGCGGTGGGGTTGGTAAATTCTTTGACGATGTTGAATAGTTCCTTGCTGTTGTGAGCGTTGTTGTCGAGTTGGTCCTTGAATGCTGATTTCTTGGTGGATCGGATCAATTGCTGGTGTTTGCGGGTGGCGTCCTTGAAGGTAGACAGGTTGTCGGTGGTTGGGTTTTTTCTCCAGGTTTTCTCGAGGGTACGACAAAACTTCTTGGATTTCTTAAGGTCATCGTTGAACCAGGGGGACTTTTTGTTACCTTGTTTGATCTGGTGGTTTTTCAAGGGTGCTAATTCGTTAGCGCTGTGGGTGATCCATTGTGTAAGTTTGGTGGCAGCTTGGTTTGGGTCCGATGATATGGTAGGAGGGTTTTGGTTAAACGATGTGAAGAGTTGGTCGGTGGTGATTTTGTTCCAGTTTCTTCGAGGAATAGGTTGTGGGGGGTTGTGGGTCGTGGTCTTTTTGTAGCTGAAGTGAACGCAGCTGTGGTCCGTCCAATGGAGAGCTGTGGTGTGATCGAAGGAGATGTGCTTGCTGGAGGTGAAGATAGGGTCGAGCGTGTGTCCGGCTAAGTGGGTGGGGGTGTCAACAAGTTGTTTGAGTCCAAGATTGGCCAGATTGTCCAGAAGGGTGGTGGTGTTGTTGTCGTTTTTCTTTTCCAGGTGGAAGTTGAGGTCTCCCAGTAGAATGTAGTTCTCGGATGTGAGGGCATGTGGGCTGATGAAGTCAGTGATGTCTTCGTTGAAGTGTGTGCAGGTTCCTGGTGGTCTGTAGATGAGGGTGCCTCTAAGTGTGGTCCTGGGGTCGGTGTGGATCTGGAAGTGAAGGTGTTCGGCGGTCGCGAGGTTATCGTCGGAGCTGGTCGTGATTCGGATGGTGTTCTTATGGACGATGGCGATGCCTCCTCCTGTTTGGTTGGTGCGGTCTTTTCGGATGATCTTGTAAGCGTCTGGGATGGCTATGGCGATGTCGGGCGCTGATGAGGCGTTCATCCAGGTTTCTGTAAGGAAGGCGACGTCCGGCGATGTAGTGTCGAGTAGGTCCCAGAGTTCAGTGGCGTGTCTGTGGACCGAGCGGGTGTTCAGCAGGATGCATTTCAGGTGGTTAGAGTCGGAGCTGTGTTTGGAGGAAGTGGATTTGGTGTGGGTCCTGATGCAGGTGAACTTGCAGGAGTGGCAGGCGAATGGTCCATGGGTGTGTCCGGGGACAGCTTCGCAGCATTGTGGTGTGCGTCCGGGGTTAAGGGCAAAGAGGGTAGCGGCGTCATACGATATGCGGGTTTGGTGGGTTTTGCGAGGACCAGGGGGTCTGGCACTGGGCGCGGTCCAGGCGCGGACGGGCGTAGACGGGCTTACCTTTGGCGCACCTTCGGCGCGCATGGGGCGCATCCGCTGCGCGCAAAAATATCTGTCATATGTGGATAGTGGAAGCGGAGGGGCAAGGGAGGGTCAGCTGGGAGGCGGGAGCGGGGTGGAGATCAGGGCAGGGAAGGCACAACAACAACAACAAAATGGCAGCAAGCCAATAACGAAACAGGACTGGGGCACAATCTGAAATAGCGCGATGCAAATGGCAGTGGCGCCGGTACAATCAGGCACAAATAAATCTGCAGGCAGCACAGCACAAGATCAAATGTCGTACAAGCGTACCTTGGCAATCAAGCGCTACGATCTAATTAACCTCAGCAATTTAATAATTAATAATAGGCAGGCGGGGCAATCTAGCGCTACGAATTAAATTAAATAATGATATAGGCTAAAGCAGTGCAATGCGAGATCGCTACGATAACAAGTGAGGCAGGGAGCAGCGTGTGGAGCGACCGCTTCAGCTGGGAGCAGGACGGTCACAGCGCAACCACGGCCGAGCGGGGTAGTCAGTATCAGTGGGAGGGAGGGTCAGCTGGGAGGCGGGAGCGGGGTGGAGATCAGGGCAGGGAAGGCACAACAACAACAACAAAATGGCAGCAAGCCAATAACGAAACAGGACTGGGGCAAAATCTGAAATAGCGCGATGCAAATGGCAGTGGCGCCGGTACAATCAGGCACAAATAAATCTGCAGGCAGCACAGCACAAGATCAAATGTCGTACAAGCGCACCTTGGCAATCAAGCGCTACGATCTAATTAACCTCAGCAATTTAATAATTAATAATAGGCAGGCGGGGCAATCTAGCGCTACGAATTAAATTAAATAATGATATAGGCTAAATCAGTGCAAGGCGAGACCGCTACGATACCAGGTGAGGCAGGGAGCAGCGTGTGGAGCGACCGCTTCAGCTGGGAGCAGGACGGTCACATAGTATGTACAAAAAAGAAGTCGCTGGACAATAAGCACGTCTCATATCTGCGGTGCTCACCCTTAACTATTGTAATGTTGTCCCTCTTAGGACATCATGTATCAATGTCTAAGTCAAGCGCCATCTTAGTCCCACAATGTCAATGGGAATGCTATCTCATAGTCCCAGTGGTGTATAGTAGCCACCATCCTAGAGTGGTGAGCGACTTTATTCCAATCCTTCTTTTCAAATATCTATCAGACCATAGTTTTCAAGTAAACATCTCTTAATAATCAATTCCTTCTGCTCCAACTCTGATACAATATAAATTTCAGCTTCTATCAAGTCTAATCCAGCATGGTATTCCCCAGTTCCTGAACTCTTCATTGGACTAAATTGTGCTAGAAGTACATAGCTTCAAATCTACTCATGGCCGACATCTATAGAGAAGTACGTGTTTATTCACCATAGAAAATAACAAACACTTATCTCGTTTTCCAGCAGTCACCCCGCATCTAAAGCCATCCGATTTCATATAACTTTTCAAGATTTTACCCTGCAAAGTACCATAAAACAATTTTATATTCAAGATACTACTGATTATAAACAAACGTCCCTGGCCACTAAATAAGCATATGTCAACTAGCATTCCGAAACCTCAAATCTATCTATCGGCATGATTCCTATCTACCTATAGTCTATTCAAAGGTGAATCGCGTACTAAGTGAGTGAGAAGAAAAGAAAAACAGCATGAGAAAGAGTCCCACATACCCCATGCTTCACAGTAAGATATACCCAGAGTTAAAATAACATCTGCATGTAAAACACAGGACGAGATTACCATATCACAAATCATTTTGTTGACATATATTGCCACATCATTAAAATCCAGATTACCTAGGTTATTGACATATATGATTATATTATTTAATTTCCAAATCATGCAAGTCAGGTAAATCCAAAAAGGATGCACATCATTTGTCTCCATTCCTTGAGAAATTATATCAAGATCCTAAACCTAGCTATATCCTTGATGAACCAGAAATTCCTGATCATCACTACAGTTTTTTCTCGTTCTAACCATTTCTCCGTAGGGAATAGATTTGAGTTGTGTCTTGGAATGGGTGCGATTCGCATGTAGAATAACATTACATGATGACTTTTTTTCTGTAAAGTCTGTTTCAATGTTGTTGGCTTTGATATAAATCTCTGCATCTAGAAAAATAAATCTTCTCCAAGTTGTAGTTCAGAGTGAGGGTATGTTTATAGGGTTTATCATTCAATATTCAGAGAACAGTATCAACTCCTCAATCTAGCCCAATTGAGCTCAAATGGATTGGCATACACATCTGAGGAGAAGCCAGAAGTTCTGACCCATGCACCACATCCGAAAGTCACAGAGGATTCCATTGCTCTGGTCATTTTCAAGCCAGACTGAATTTTCTGCTGGGAAGCCACCTTGCCATTCCAGACCAGCGCAGAGAAGTGCCTTTGTAGGTGCTCTGGAAAGATTTTGGTAACCTGGTATCTCATATCCCATTAAACGTGGGTTTAGTGTCCGAAAAGACAGGTGGCATTGAGAAATGTTAATGCCAAACTGTCTGCAGAAAACACTTTCTTTCCTACAGTTTCCAAATTTTTAGACTCTCTATCTTCTAGGAGTGCAGTAAAGGTGTTAGGGGAAAACTTAAGAAATTAGGCGTCCTGAACCACCAGAATCTCCAGTGAAGGATGGACAGAAGTTCTTTTTTGGAGCAGGCCAGTATGGTCTGGCTATATTTCTGCTCACCACTGGAGATGTGATAGGACTCTTAGAACAGCTAAAAATGGGTTCTAAACCAGAGCCCTGACTGACAGTAGGGGTTCAGATGTTTGAGTGGAAGACAGAAAAACGTCTGAGTTGGTATATTTGCTTTAGGTTTCACCAATGGAAAATGGACGTTCACTGCCTTCTTGACCACTGCATGATAAAAAAAACAATTCTGGAGGGGTGGGTCCTGTATGATGAAACATTTCTAGTTCTGGGAAATTGCCTAAATCACTGGTATCACCCACGTCTTGGTGGGCAGCTGGAGGGGCATAGCCTAGACAAAAACTTTAGTGGGGGTGTGAGTCTGAGACTTCCCAACTAGCAACATGGTGGACCCAACTGAAAAGAGTAGGAACAGTCTGAGGTCACAGAACATGAATAACGGGCATGCTTAGGGCCATTAATTTTAGGTTATTTAGTAAAGCAAGGACATTCTTAGTAGCAAATATATAGTCTTAACCCACAACACAAGTTAGCATAGAACTCAAAATGTCTAATATGCATTTTCAAACTGCAGTATGCTATAACTAAAGTTTTTTAGCAAGTGCTTAAAAGACATGATAAATCACTTATAATTGAAAACAAACAGCTTTTACCTGAAAATAAATGTGAGTGTTTTATGTTTTATCCTACTCTGAATATCCAGGGTGCAGGCAAGTGAGGTGACCCTTCACTATTACTCTCAGATGCCCAGGGGCGTAGCTTCAAGGGGGATTGGTATGGGGTGATAGACCCCTCTCAAATATTTGCTTTGTCAGTTGCGAAGCAGCATAATCGGTTTTGCTTCCCATAATCATGTGTTTATTTTATCAAGATCACTAGGCCCAGGAGGAGGGAGTACTTGAGACCACTGGCAGTGCCCAGAGCTCAAAGAACGCATCCGAATTAAGGGGCCTATTACGATTGCGGTTTTTACGCATCCTCCGGGCCGGCGGAAGCCACCGCCGGCCCGGAGGATGCGGAAAAACCGCAGCGGACCCACCAAAGTCCCAACCGCCATGTTAGGATGGCTGGTAGGTCCTGGTTTCCGTCCGCAGCTTTTCCGCTGTGGTTGGCTTACAACCGCGGCGGAAAAGCTCTAATATGATGGGGGTGTCTCTCAGACACCGCCAGCCATATTAGGATGGGCTTTAAAAATGTTTTTCCGCGGCGGGTTTTCCGCCGTGGAAAAGCATGTGGAACTTCATTGCGGGGGCCCGTTGCGGGCCCCCTGGGTGAAGGGGGGTTTGGGGGTGCACATGGGGGGTACCTATGGTACCCCCCTGCATTTGTATGCAGAAATCGGCAGGCACCGCATGGTGCCTGCCGCTTTCTGCATACAAATGCAATGTATGCATTTTTACCATTGCGGCGGGTGCAGCTTGAAGCCGCACCCGCCGCAATGGTAAAAATAGAGGATGTGACCGCCAGGGTGGCGGTCACATCCTAATTGGACAGGAGGGAACTCCGCAGGCCATGCGGAGATTCCCTCCTCCTCTATGGTCGCGGACAGACTCAAGTCCGTCCGCGATCATAATGGGTCCCTAAATTGGCACAATTGTGCCAGAGCAGTGGCCTCTCTCTGCCTGTCACTCACTTCACTGTGCTGCTGATTGGGTGACCACTGAGAGACCTAACTAATGCTCATCCCTTCACACCTTTATCAAACTCGAAAGGCAGATGCCATGAGGCCCAATAGTCAACATCTGACCCTCAGATCACCTGCAAAGTTTAAAGCCTGAACTTTTGGGGAGGCATCATTTTAGCACTGCACCTTTGAGAAGATTTGGTAACACTGAAGAAACTCCTGACCGAAATGTCAAAGAACGAGCTCTGGATCCGCATCAAAGATGTGAAAAAAACTAAACTTAATTTCAGCATCCCAAGGTTGGTGCTTTACGGCATTGGTGACATCATGATGAAGCATTGACTTGGAGTCAGTGTCACCCATCGGCATGGAAAAACAATAGAAATGTTTCTGCACCCGGTCTAGCGCCTGGGATATTCAAAAGTTAAGCAATATTCAGGTATAAGTATCCATCAGAATTGGCGGCAAGCAAGGATTTAGAAAAATTGAGGGAGGGGAGCAGGGTGCCCTTAACTTTACCTTACTTTACCAGGCTGCTCATCTGGGATATGTGTTGAATGGTCAGAGGTGTTTTTTATTGTCCACACTTTAGCAGCGAGAACTATTTGGGAGGGTCAATGCCTGAAGCGTAAACATAGAGGGCCTCATTTATGAAAAGTGACGCATCGCTGCGTGAAAACAGCGATGCGTCACTTTTCATTGCGCCCTCCTTAATACATGCTGGATGCGTCATATTTACAGTATGACGCATCTTGTCGCAAGGAGTTACAGATGCATCAGTATTTCGAATATCTGTAGGCGCACAAATGACGCATTGTTGGAGTGTGTCACAAAAATGACCAACTCCAGCAATGTGTCATTACACATTGGCAAGTCCCATTTCAAAGGTGGCTCCGTCAGTCTTACGCCTGCTGTGAGGCAGGCGTAAGATATTGACGCATTTGCGTCCTAGCAGAGGCGCAGTGAAATCTCATTGATTCACTTCTTCAAGGCTTATCTGCGTCAGACCTCCCCCCTGCATACATTATACCTGGTGCAGGTATAATGTGGCGCAGGGGTTTACAAAGTGACGTATCTACCCAGATGTGTCACTTTGTAAATATGACGCAACATGGTGCATTTTTTACGCCTCTGGTGTGTCACAAAAAGTGAGGCACCAGCGCCTCAAAAGTGATGAAGAGCTCGTAAATAAGCCCTAGATTGTCTCTTGTAAAGTGCTATAAAATAATACCAAGGACTGTGAAGGTATGGGAGGATACTGGGATGAAGTACAGAGTAACCAACTTTTCCTCTCTGTTTGCCTCCATATTTATGCACGCCTGATCTCCAACCGAATAGACACAGAGGCTTTTCAGAAATAGGAATCAGTCAGGGTCATTCATGTGGGAGACATGTTTGTGAAAGGCCAAATCAAACCTTTCAAAGAAGTATGGCAGGATTTTGGCATGAGTGAAAATAAGAGGTTAAGGTACTACACTAAGCAGGTATCTTTGGTACTACACCCCTCAATTAACAACAACAACAACAAACAAACAACATTTGTGAAGCGCGCTACATACCTGCGAGGGTCTCAAGGCGCTGGGGGGGTAGGGGGGCTGCTACTGATCGAAGAGCCAGGTCTTGAGAAGTCTTCGAAAAAATTAAGGTGGGAGCACGTAGACCCTTGACAACCTTTAAGAAACCGTAGCAAAATGTATCAATGATAAACATCTAAAATGCATGAAATGTTACTAGAAGATAACATACTCTACAAATGGAGATTTTAAACACATTGGGTCGGCCAACTAGAAAGGTAGGTTTCTGAAGACTAATGGAAGCATTTTGAGAAATGTTCATAAGGGTATTGCACAAGCACAAGGTAGGGAGCCACAATTAAAATGCTACATGCTGGCATGTCACCACCACTCGATTACATGCAAGTGCCCATACTAGATCAGAGTTCTGCTGGGGAGGTTGTGAATGAAAAGGGACACTGATACATAGACATTACATGGGGCAGTGAAGTATTGCGAATTGGAAGGAGGAACTCTAGGCAGTAGTGCTCATCACAGGACCAGCTATCTCTGCTAATCTGATAAGCAGTTTGTTAGGTTGGATCACAGGGATAAACTGGGGACACATGAAGATAGCGAGGGCCACTGTCAATATGATGAGAATGGAGGTAAACAAGTGCTTCTGACTAGATGGAGATCATAATGGACTCCATGTTACTTGAACGATAAATCACATTTTGGTATATACGGGAAATGGAAAATATTTTAGAAGGCACACAAGGAACTCCGCGTGGCTTGAGGGCAATGGACTCCTCTACTGGACTATTTTTTGAGGAACGCAAGACAGCTTGCATGCCTGAGAAAGTTGAGAGCTCTAGAACTTTGGCACTTCATACTTGAGTTGACTTTATAAGATATTTATTTAGTTTCTTTTGTTATAAGTCTACTGGGGTTGATGCTAGACTAGTGTTGCAGAGAGATCCACCTGTTGCCGAGAGCACTTGCAAACACTGTGGGGCATATTAGCAACAAATAGCGATAATTATCGCTAAATGCGCTTAGCACATTTTTTTTTATCGCCGCCTATCGCCGGATATAATCGCTGAAATAACTTGCTATTAGCAACGTTTATCTCTAAAGCGATAAAATATCCGGCGATAGCGGCTCAATGCGTGAATATTGCTGGAAATCTAGCGATATTCAGGCATTAACGTTAATGGGGACTTAACCTTAATATCCACCTCCCTTTGGATATACAGGTTAAGTCATGGTCTGAGCAGGCGTTAGGTTCTAGCGATAATCGCGCTTAGCACGATTATTTTTATCGCTTCGTCTGCCTTGCTAATAGGCGATAGCTGTGTTAGCGACTGCTTTTAGTCGCTAACAGGTTGGGTACGCCCACTTTGCATGTCATTAGTGATAAATATCGCTGACATGCAAAGCGGGCCCCAAACCTGCAGCTATCGCCTACAAGCTATCGCTAACTGCTGTTAGCGACAGCTTGCTAATAGGGCGATAAAAATATCGCCGCTTTAGTGGGAAAAAGCCCCGCTAAAGCAGCAATATCGCCCTTGCTAATATGTCCCTGTGTGCCTTTGAAACTGAAGAGTGGTTGGCCTGGGGGTCATATCTGTATTCTATTTCAAATATACTGTGAGAAGATTCCCTTTTTGCCGTCTCCCCCCCCCCACTTTTTGCTCAGCTGTTGCTGGATTTAGTGCTGGTGTAATGACTCTGTGATGCGGGGCTCACACGCCATTGGCCTTTGCGTCTGTCTTTAGCACGCATTTGGCCAAAGGCGTGTGGATGTCTCAGCTTTTCGGAAAATGTTCACTCCCAGAGCGTTTTGCTCTGGGGAGCCAGCAGCAGTGCCAGGGGCCAAATCTTCTGAATTGGCGTGGTTGGGCTTGTTGTCTCCCACGCAGTCTCTCTCCCCCTCTTGTCTAAACAAGGATTTATGTTTTCCCCTAACTATGTGATCTACATTAAAATGTAATATACGTTTAAAGCTGTTCCGTTGCTTTCTATCACTGAAATCAGTTTTACAGAAGTGCGTTATTTTGGAAGCCACGGTATGTTAATGTAGATCCATCTATTTTGCCACTCAAAACCAGTTCAGCTTAGTCAAGAGTGCACGCAGTAAAATCTAAAGTATTGCAGTACTAACCCGTTCACTGTGATGCCTGCTCATACTGTACATTTTTCTTAAGTTTAATTCTACCAGAGATAAAGCATTGCGTCTGACCGTATGCTGCACAGGCCCGGTTCTAGCGGGTGGGCCGGGTGGGCCCGGCCCACCCAAAGATGAGCCTGGCCCACCCAAACAGGAGCCTTGGCCCTCGCAGTGAGGGCTTGAAGGCAGGTGCAACGCGCAGGTCGTGTGTGTCAGCCCGGGGAGACAGCTTCCCGGGCGCACACACACACACAGACAGTTTAAGATTATCGCAGCTGCACCAAAGTACTTAACAGGTCTTTAAAAGACCATTAACATGTTAATTAGGCTTTGTTTACTTTTTTCACCCCTTCATCTCTGCATGGTGAAAGGGGACAAATCCTTTCTTTGACAACGGTAACCTTTGGTAACCTTTGCCTACTGTCCTGCTGCGTTGATATTTCTTTTTCTATACCAGCGCGTTTATTCTTCCTGAGGCGAAAAGCCGGGAAGCATCATTATTGCACATTCAAATAGCGTAAAAAGTGTGATTTTACTTTTTCTACTGTTCTTTGCTTTTTAAACTTTTAAAAACTTGCCTATTTGCACTTACTTTGTTGTGACACTGGTCACACTGTTTTCTGCTCCCTCCTCGGACCGCACAGCAGATTGAACGCTGTGGCGGCTCGAACCGGGGTCAGCCGCCATCTTAGGGAGGTGCAGGGATCGCGGTCTAGGCTTTCAGACCCTCCCGCCCTCCCGGGGTACTTAAACGCCCTACCTGCACTGACTGGTGATTGATACCAGCGCGTTTATTCTTCCTGAGGCGAAAAGCCGGGAAGCATCATTATTGCACATTCAAATAGCGTAAAAAGTGTGATTTTACTTTTTCTACTGTTCTTTGCTTTTTAAACTTTTAAAAACTTGCCTATTTGCACTTACTTTGTTGTGACACTGGTCACACTGTTTTCTGCTCCCTCCTCGGACCGCACAGCAGATTGAACGCTGTGGCGGCTCGAACCGGGGTCAGCCGCCATCTTAGGGAGGTGCAGGGATCGCGGTCTAGGCTTTCAGACCCTCCCGCCCTCCCGGGGTACTTAAACGCCCTACCTGCACTGACTGGTGATTGATACCAGCGCGTTTATTCTTCCTGAGGCGAAAAGCCGGGAAGCATCATTATTGCACATTCAAATAGCGTAAAAAGTGTGATTTTACTTTTTCTACTGTTCTTTGCTTTTTAAACTTTTAAAAACTTGCCTATTTGCACTTACTTTGTTGTGACACTGGTCACACTGTTTTCTGCTCCCTCCTCGGACCGCACAGCAGATTGAACGCTGTGGCGGCTCGAACCGGGGTCAGCCGCCATCTTAGGGAGGTGCAGGGATCGCGGTCTAGGCTTTCAGACCCTCCCGCCCTCCCGGGGTACTTAAACGCCCTACCTGCACTGACTGGTGATTGATACCAGCGCGTTTATTCTTCCTGAGGCGAAAAGCCGGGAAGCATCATTATTGCACATTCAAATAGCGTAAAAAGTGTGATTTTACTTTTTCTACTGTTCTTTGCTTTTTAAACTTTTAAAAACTTGCCTATTTGCACTTACTTTGTTGTGACACTGGTCACACTGTTTTCTGCTCCCTCCTCGGACCGCACAGCAGATTGAACGCTGTGGCGGCTCGAACCGGGGTCAGCCGCCATCTTAGGGAGGTGCAGGGATCGCGGTCTAGGCTTTCAGACCCTCCCACCCTCCTACTGTATAAATGTGCATCATTTCCCGTCCGCGCAGCGGGCGGGCGCAGCGGGCGCGCCGATGGCGCGCCGAAGGCGCGCCAAAGGCGTGCCCGTCTGCGCCCGTCCGCGCCCAACCGGGCCCCGGGGCCATAACCCCTGGTCCCTTTCCATCAGCTTTGCGCCCATACTCCAGAAAACAATTACTTGACTTAAGATCTGTCAATACGCATATAACGCACTCCTTTGATTTGCTTGGTAATTTTCCTCTGCATTGCCTTGACTGTCCTTTCCTATTGAATACTCCTGACTTATGCAAAAGTCAGCAACATTTAGTTACCAATCCCTTTCCTCCTGGTTTTACATTCATCAGCCTCAACTGTCGCTCTCTACCCAAACATAAACGCAATCTTTTTGATTTGCTTACTGATGAGGCGCCTGATGCACTATTCATTACTGAGTCTTGGCTCAACGATAATTCTGGCCCTGATATTGCCGAAGCATTGCCCAGTGACTATGCTATTGTCCGCTGCGACCGACCTGTAAGGACAGGTGGCGGTGTGGCAATAATTTTTAATAAAAAATACCAATGCCATGCTGATCCCATTACTTTGAACAAATGTGAGGCTCTCCACTTCAAGCTCACTTTAAACCCTAATTTTACTATTACTGGACTTTTAATGTATTGTCCCCCTGGCACTACTAATTTCTGGTATACTCAATTCCTGGATTATATGGCTTCTGTGCTTGTATCGTCCAGTAACTTTTTTGTCATTGGGGATTTAAACTTGCATTTGGACAACCCCAATGATAAGGCTGCTGATAGCTGCATTACTGATCTTGCTGCTATGAATTTAACTCTACATAACATGGGCCCCACCCACAGGGACGGTCATCTTTTAGATCCTGTTTTCTCAAACTCCTCTTTTATTACAAGTTTTCCTGCCTTACCTGTCCCTTGGTCAGATCATTATCTAGTTAAATTCACGGTAGCTTCCAATAAGACTCAGGTCACATCCAATTCCTTTTTCAATCTTAAAAGGAGAATCTGGAAGAATTTGGACATTACAGCGCTCAACGTAAAACTGCTTGATCTTTTGCCTAAATATCAACTCAATTTAGATAACATGAACCTAGCTGCTAATTCAGTGAATTCTTGGCTGTCAGATGCTATAAATATTTGTCTCCCTCTCACAGACAAGAAAAATGTTGTCCATAATTCTCCTGCCCCATGGTTTAATGAAATTCTTCGCCTTCATAAAGCCCAATGTAAGAGACTTGAACGGGCTTGGAGGAAGGATTACTCTATTGCTGCTGGGCTTACGTATAAAGCCGAATTGAAACTATACCACAAGGCCTGTGCTCACACCAGAGCCACCTATGCCACAAATTTGATTACAGAAGCCATGAACAAATCGAATGTCTTGTTTAAAGTGGTAAAAGACCTTGCTGGCTCTCAGACAGTCGCTATACCCCCTCCTCTTTCGAGTAAGAAATGCGACGAACTTGCTCAGTATTTTACATCTAAAATTGACATAATATATAGAGATATTAAATCTCTTGAGGAATCTATTGACTACCCTGGGCCATCCCCTGTTAGCACGGTTCCCCCCCTGGCTTCTCTGCAGACCTGGCCTGATCTTGTACCTGCTACTCTCTTAGAAATTCTAAACAACATCAAATCTGGCTCACCCATGGATCCCGTACCTATTTCGGTTCTACGCCAGCTTGAATCCCCCCAACTTGAAGTGATCTGCTCTTTGCTCAATGCTTCCCTTGCTTCTGCCACGGTCCCCCATTGCTGGAAACATGCAATGGTTACTCCGCTCCTCAAGAAACCTACTGCAGATCCTAATGTCGCTGCCAATTTCCGGCCTATTTCATTGTTGCCAGCTTTTTCAAAGGTTTTGGAAAAACACATTCATTTACATCTCTCACGTTTTGTCACTTCTAACAATCTTCTTCACTCATCTCAATCTGGCTTTCGCCAAGGATTCTCCACAGAAACCACCCTATTAGGCGTTACTGAGAACATTCGCCAATTATTGGATCAGGGTCAAACAGCTGCACTGATTCTGCTTGATCTCAGTGCAGCTTTCGATACTGTCTCCCACAATATCCTCCTCGATAGCCTTGCCTCTTTTGGCATTTGCGACAAAGCCTTACTCTGGTTTTCGTCCTTTCTTTCCGATAGGACTTTTCAAATCTTTTCAAATACTTCCACTTCGAACACCCACTATTCCCCTCACGTTGTCCCCCAGGGTTCTATTCTTAGCCCTCTCCTCTTTAATCTGTATGTTGTTCCGTTAGCCCATGTTGCACAGCTTTCTGGTCTCAATCTTTTCACTTATGCTGATGATTCTCAGATTGTTTTTTCTTTATCTCAAGCAGATCCTTCTTCACCTTCTTCTCTGCAATCCGGTCTCAGCGACATTTCCCGCTGGATGAGCCGTAATTTTTTAAAACTTAACAGTGAAAAGACGGAGGTGCTTGTCTTTGGTAACAAGCCGGACCTTTGGAGTCCGAGACACTGGCCATCTACCATGGGCGTTCTACCTATTCCTTCTGAACGTGCTAGGAACCTCGGGGTTCTCATTGACAGAGATCTGTCGATGAAAGACCAAGTGAATAAAGTCTCAGCCACCTGTTTTACAATTCTTAGATGGCTGAGAAAGATCTTCTGGATTCTGCCATCTGACACGCGGAGATCGGTTGTGACGGCCTTGGTGACCTCTAGATTGGACTACAGTAATGTGCTCTATCTGGGGGTTACCAAGGCGGTCTTGCGTCGTCTCCAATTGGTCCAGAATGCTGCTGCTCGACTCCTGTGTGGATGTCGGAAATATGATCCTATCACGAAACGTATTAAGCAACTTCATTGGCTTAACATCGAAAATCGTGTAAAATTTAAGGCACTATGCTTTATGCATAAGATTAAAACTGATGTTGCTCCTACCTACCTCAGAGCACTCGTCAAGCCTTATTTACCCATCCGCTCACTCCGTTCTTCTTCCCAACATTTGTTCTGTGTACCTAGATTTAGACTTTCTAGAATGGGAGGCCATTCCTTTGCTGTATTGGGACCCAAATTGTGGAACTCTCTTCCTATGGACTTACGAACGGAGCAGTGCCATCTCCGTTTTCGAAGAGCCTTAAAGACCTGGCTGTTTGCCTAATAATTCTTCTCCTCAGGATCAACTATGTGCTTACTGTCAATCAGCGCCGGGAAACCCTTATGGGTAGCTGTCGCGCTCTATAAGATTAATTAATAAATAAATAAATAAATTTTTCTATGCAGCGCAGCGGAAAAGTTGTCTGTTTAGTCCTAGTCACCCCCTGACCCCTGCAGCTGCTTATCACATAAGGCTGTGACACAAAATATGACTAATGGAGTAGGTAAGAGAATGTGTTACAAAAAAAATTATTTTTAAAATCTGCACAGGCCCAGCAGGACGCATACTTCGTATGTGCTTCATTTAAACAGTTTTTATCATTTCATCATAGCCGATGCTGGTCAACAATAAAACAATACAAAATGGCAATGTCCAGATAAAGATGGTGATTAATGATCCTGCTTTAGAGCAATCGTTTGTCTGTTAGTATTTTTTAAATGCAGACGCACTGTATTTTATGTGGATAGCTCAGTGGGTTACTGCCTTTGTCACAGAGATCCTTGTGTTACTTCAGAAGTTACAATCCTAACAAAAGGCAGTGAACAATGAACTGCCACCAAAGAGCTGCAAACAAACATGAATGGTATAATTAGAACTTCGCTTTTTTTGTTTTGTGATATAGTTAGAACTTCCCTAGTCTTTTCATTATTCTAATGTTGCTAAAATGAGTGTTTGGGCAGATATACATTTTTATCAGTAAAGCTGACCCCCATGGAATACTCTTTAAATCCTAAGGTTGTGTTTCCTCAGACCAAACCCTCTTAAAATATACTACACCAGAATGGATGACCTATGATTCCTACACCTTGTAATCCTCATTGGCTTATGTGACATTCCCTGTAGACTGATTTCATACTTGCATGATTCATTGTCTCTGTAAGTGTGTGCGTGGTGTAAAGTACTGACACACACTACATTGATATGAGCAGCGTTATACAACAAATTAAATGCATATGAGAGAGGGGATACGTAAACATGAGGGGCGCTGGTGGAGGGTGCCAGTGAGGGAATCCGAGGAGGAGGTAGTGGGAGGGGCTATGGAGCGATGAGGGGCACTGTTGGAGGATGACAGTGAGGGAATCCGAGGAAGAGGTCATGGGTGGAGGGGGAAGCTAGGGAGAGATGAGGGGCACTGGTAGAGGGTGGTAGTGAGGGAGTCTAAGGAGGAGGTCATGAGGGGGATGGGTTACAGAGAGATGAGGGGCGCTGGTGGAGGGTGGCAGTGAGGGAATCCGAAGAGGAGGTCATGGGGTGGAGGGGGAGCTAGGGAGAGATGAGGGGCACCGGTGGATGGTGGTATTGAGGGAGTCTGATGAGGAGGTCATGAGGGGGAGGGGCTACAGAGAGACGAGGGGCACTGGGGGAGGGTGGCAGTGAGGGAATCCGAGGAGGAGGTCATAAAGGGGAGGGGCTATGGGGAGATGAGGGGCACTTGTGGCGTGTGGCAGTGAGGGAATCCGAGGAAGAGGTCAATAGGGGGGCATGGACGGATGAGGTACACTGTTGGAAGGTGGTAGTAAAGGTATTTATGGAGAAAAAGGTTTTTGGTGCAGCGCAAAAAAAGACTTTTGCATCAGCGCTGAAGCCGGCTCTGTCATGGCCTTTCTGTTTTTGTTTATTTAATTAGCAGTCGGGCCATAAGGGCCACTGTGGAACATACTTTAAAGTGCGTGCTAATTATATTTATCGCTCTATTCAATGTTTTAAGTATGAAGGTGATTTTACTAATGTTTTTACCGGGAGATGGTGCCTGACATGGGGCGGGGCCCAAGGTCATCTGTGAGATAAGGTGCACTGGAGAGGAATAGTGGCTATTCAAGCTTGTAAGGGAGTGTGTTGAAGAGTCCGTGGTCAGGTGGAGGTAGTAATGAAGAGGGATTCTCCCTGAAGGCTCACACAGAGGGAGCCAGAGAAGTGTCACTTGCCTGATACTCCCACCTCAGAAACCTCCTCTTCCCATCAAAGGAACATTACATAGAAAAAACACTTTTTGTGAGTGATAACATTAAAAAGAGATTTGGAAAAGAGTGAGTTTTACTGGGCCTTGTAAGACTAAGAAGAGGTAAAGGAGGGCCCTGAAGCAGGCCTGCCTAGACATATATGCGACAAATCGAGCCCGCAGTGGCCCACCCAAATGCGTCCTTGGCCCACCCAATTACAAATTCCTGGAGCCGGGCCTGATGCTGCATAACAAACACTTTTAAAGAAACTTCTCAGACTAAGGCCTTCATTAAACATACATGGCCCGTTTCAGTATGTGTGATGACTCATGTTGAACCTGATAAATTTCTAACATTTCATGTCGATAATTTTTGCATCCTCTAACAGACTAATCACAATGAGGGCCCTCAATGCTTTTTTACGTACATATTTTTTACACTTTTCTTCCAATCAACGATCTGTTTTCCTCAAAGTATTAAAACAGGGAATTGAGCCTTCATGCTATCCAGTGTGACGCACCAGTGGCGTAAAAAATGCGCTTTATTGCGCCATATTTACAAAGTGACGCATCTAGGTAGATGCTTCACTTTGTAAACCCCTGCGCCATATTAAACCTGTGCCAGGTATAATGTATGCAAGGGGGGCGTTTTGACGCAAGAAAGGGTCGTAGAAGTGACGCAGTGCAATCTATGAGATTTCACTGCGCCACTTCTAGGACACAAATGCGTCAATTTCTTACACCTGCCTCACAGCAGGCGTAAGACTGACGCAGGTCCTTTCACATGGGGCTTGCCCCATGTGAAAGGATACATTGCTGGAGTTGCGTCACTTTTGCGCCATGCAGATACATCAAAAATACTGACGTATCTGTAACTCCTTGCGACATGATGCGTCATATTATAAATATGACGCATCCAGCATGTCGCAAGGAGGGCGCAATGAAAAGTGACGCATCTCTGTTTTCATGTGGCAATGCGTCACTTTTCATAAATGTGTTTGGCACGGTTACAAGTGTTTGGTTAACTCTTTGAGAGAGGCGCATCTGATGCAGTTTGTTCAACATGCATGTTCATGACACCTATTCATGCCTGTAAAAGTACACACACATACCTTATAGATGTTGTTTTTCATAATTACAAAGCATAAACACATGACACTGTTGATCAAGCCACTGTTATCATGTCAGCGGTTGTGGTCTTCTTTTCTACTAAGATGAAAGCGAATCCAAACATATTTCTTGTGTCGATGCAGGGCAGCGTGAAATTAGTTGTCACTAGTAGTTTTCATTTATTTTCTGACTGCTATTCAAATCTAATTTGTTTGCTCCAAGGGCAGAGTATCACTTCAGTTCTGTTTTTGAACACAATCTTCTTTTAAGGATCTGAACGAGATGAAAAGCGTTTTTATGAATTATTCTTTAGTATTATTATGAACAGAAAAACAGTGTACAGAAAATGAAGACTTATGTGGCTGCAACTTCTACCTTACTCTATACTAGGCTACCCAATGTAAGTGCAGGAGGGCCGGCTCTATACCAGGTTTTCAGGATAACCACTATATAAAATACTTCCACTAATTTTCACTGTGAGAACATGTATCTTATGTAATTTACAAGAGACAAAGAAAGAAATAATGTGAGTTTGTTGTGCTCTTTGCCACCACTAGAGATGCCAGGCGATGGTTGGAGAATGTTGGGACATATTACCAAGCAATAGCGATAATTATCGCTATTGCTTGGTTAGAGACAAAAATTTACAGCTGAGCTGTGGCGATATTTATCGCAAATAAACCTTGGTATTACCAAGGCTTATCGCAAATGCGATAAAAATCGGCCGCAATGCATGAATATCGCTGAAAAGTCAGCGATATTCATGCATTACCGAGCTAATGCTCTTAGCCATGTTATCCACCTCCCACTGGATAACATGGCTAAGAACTGCTCAGGGCAGGTGTTAGCTTTTGGAGATATTCTCGCTTAGCGCGAATATCTCCATAAGTTGGTAATAGGAGATAGCGATGTTAGCGACTGTTTCCAGTCGCTAACATCTTGGCACGCCCACTTTGCATGTCATTAGTGATAAATATCACTGACATGCAAAGTGGGGCCCAAGTTGGTCGCTATCTCCTACTAGCTGTCGCTAACTGGTGTTAGCGACAGCTAGGTAATAGGGAGATCATTTTATCTCCGCTTTCTTGGCTTTTAAAGCCAAGAAAGCGGAGATAAACCCCCTTGATAATATGCCCCGTTGTTCTTTTGACTCGCGGCACATTGCAGTCACTATTTATGGAGTAGGCTTTGCTCGTCACTGCCCACGGGATGGGCAGCGCCAAGAGGCTTGCTTGGCACCTCCGTGTGCACTCCCGCTGTGCCCCCGAGTGCCGCATGTGATCTAGGACAGGGCTGTGTGGGGGCTCTCGTGGCTCGCTATTGTGCAGTACGGGGTCTACTGTTAAGCCCATTGTGCCGGCTGGCTCTTATCTCCCCATTGCCTAAAGTGCCCAGAATGCCCCTTGATGAGGCATGTGTGCTGCTGGCCTGCTGCTGCGTTGTAAGAAGCCAAAGTCGCCCCTCCTGGTCTCTGCCGGATGGTGTGACATGCAGAGGCTGCGGTAGGGTGACCAAGTGGCATAGGTGCAAATTCAGGGCAGCGAGTGTAAAAATTCAGGACAAAGGGTAAAAATTCGGGACAAAAATTCAGGACAAAGGGTCAAAATTCCAGACAGAAATTTGGGACAAAAGGTACGTTTTCAGACACATCAGAGGAAGTCGTACAATAGTGTATAAGTAAATAGACAACCAACATAAGTGCAAGTCAAAATAAGTTTATATTAAGTTGAGACAATCGTGCAACTCACCGTTTTGGCATGTGCACAGCTTTGAGCAATAGTGCAGGTCTTTTTGTGGTATTTCATATGATATTTTGTTTACAGTTTGGGGTTCCTTTGAAGTGTTGTCCCACCTGCACTGCAGGGGATGAAGAGGCCTTCAGCCTTCATTAAGCCCCTTCGCCAAAGACCTCCCTCTGCACAGATTCCCTCACTATCCACCTCCCATGGTGCCCCTCATCGCTATGTAGACCCTCGCTCATGTTTTTGTCATTTATTTTATAGTGCTGCTCAGCCCAATGTAGGGTGGTGAGCGCTTTAGCTCACACTCTTATTGTTCAGAGACAATGATTCATATAAGTATGTAAATCAATATATTGGTAATATTACTTAAGACAAGGAGGGCTACAAGGTGTAGGAGTCACAAGGCATCCATACTGGTAGCTACTATATGCAGAGCGACTGGAATTATGCTGCAGGGAGGGCCAAATTATGCTACAGGGTTGACTGAATTATATGGCAAGAAAAGGGAATGTATGCAGCATAATGCTGTAAATTTCGTCATAGTATTACCATATTATTTTCTAATTTTTGCACATTTTAACACTTTCTGGTCATAGGTTGCACCTCATTAGTACCCATATAACACCCAAATATAGTAATATGCAAAGGAAGGTGACCATCAACCTTTACAAAGGGCCTTTGCAATTCATCACTGCCTTTTTAGTTATTTTTTAACCATTTGAGGTAGCAACTGTTTTAAATTAGAATCTTTAGCTATATTCAGCAAATGATGGATTATGTGGCACATGCGACACATCCATAATCATGCGAAAACTGTTGAAGCCGCGCAATTGCATAATTCAAGTGACCCTGAAATACAAACTGAGGATATAACACATAACATAGTGGTGGGGGTTGTCTTTAAAAATATAATACAAATAAATACTTTACTCTGCATTTTACACTTTGTGCTTTACAAGATGTGCATTATGCCTCTATGCTTCTTTATGATGAGTCAAAACCGGGATTATTGAAACCTCAGATCTCTCGAAGAGATACATTAATCACCAGAGTTAAATAGACATTTTTGTTATGGCCAGAAAATTGCAGTAGTGCAAAGCACTCCGAAGTCTTTGCCTTTCATCCTGTTGGATATTTCACAATGTAGCTTAGTTCTCCAGCACGGCTCTTCCACAAAAGCAGCATGCAGTGCCCTAGGCCCATGCAGAGGACGGCACGCCACATGCTGTAACTACACTTGCAAGGGAGTAGCCAGAAAAATAAAATACCCCCCGCTTTATATGGCACTAAATAAAGGAGCAAATTGAGCTATCCTGGTCTTTCCTTTTGAAATCTGTGAAAATTGTTCCCCTTTTGCAAAAATAATGCAAAATTATGCTTTTTACAGCAGAAAAGAAACTTGGTCAAAAACTGCATTTACCTATATTGACGTTTGTCTTTTATTCTTTCCGTCTTTTCATTTTCTTTCTTTCCTTATGTCCTTCTTTCTATCCACCTTTGTTCTCTACTTTCTTCTTTACACCCTCCATTTATTTTCCTTCCATCTTTCTGTATGTGCACCCTTTCATTTCATCTCTCAGTCTCTCTCTATTCTTTCAATTTATATTTCATTTTCTTTTCATATTTCAATATTCCACATTAACATTCATTTGTGTTCCATTTTTTCCATCTGATCATCCTCTTGTCCCTCCTTCCATTGTTAAATCTAAATATTTCTCTTTCTTTCCAGCTTTCTTTCATTATTTGCATTCTATCTATTCTTCCTTCACTTTCTCCCTCTAGTTGCTTTTTTTAGTTACCATTATCATAATTTCTCTTTCTGTCGCCGCTTTTGTCTACTTAGGCACCCTCTGCCCCTCTGCACCCCCCCCCCACACACACACACACTCAAGCTGCATCACAGTGATTATTCTAGCATTATTTACTTGTTATTCTGTCCAGTGAGTCACTGATCAAAGGAAGGGCCATGAAACACTTATCTGGCAGTGCTTTAAATGGGCCGGTACTCACCGGTACTGACTACTGGCACTTCTTAGAATTATCGCTCTGAGTACCGGCACTTCTCTACTGCCCTTGAGAGTACGGGTACTCATGAAAAAGGTAGGCACACTGGATGTGCTGGGGAGCAGGAGTGGAATGTGCCCCTGGAAGCCAAGGCGCCGTTTCTGTCTCGCCGAACTATTCAGCAGGCTCCTTTGAATATTGTCCGGGTGCTCGCTATCACGCTGTGATGTGCTTGATGGAGCAGGGTCCGTTCAGGCGGGCAGAGAGGTGAGAGTGGGTGGACAGCGAAAGAGCGCAAAGCAGGTAAAGAATCCGATGTGTAAATGAAAACTAGAGAGATGTGGAAGAAACAGAGAAGGGCTCCTGGCGTGGGTAAAACAGGAGGGGAGGGGTGCCAGTGAAAGACAGAAAGAGAAGCAGCTGGGAGGGACGCAAGGGTGACAATGTCAGCTACAGAGGCTACCGAGAGATACAGAGTGAACAAGAAATAAGAGAGGATTGAAGAGAGAGCACATCTGGGTGTGAGATAGAGAGAGGGGCATGCGAGCGAGAGCGGTGTGAAGGGGAGGGTGAAAGGATGAATAGATAGATTGATGGAAGAGACAAGACATATCTTCTGGGGAGGGTCATGATGAATTCCTTCATTTGCTTGGTGTCATAAGAGCTTTGGTGCGACGTGGTAGTATTTTCAGTTTATTTTACTCGCGTGCTCAAAAATATAAAGTATTGTGCCAAACAACAGCAATTAACAGTAAGACATTAAGAAGGTGCAACTATTGCAAAAAAAAGACATGTTAACATATTATCTCATTTCTTTTTAATTTTTTGTGATGAGTTAAGCTGCTTTGTTTATATAAACACATTTCTCATGTGTTTTGTTGTGTGCTGCAACTAATATAGCAGTTGTTAAGTTTCATCACGTCTTGCCCTTAACCCCGCCCCTAGTCCCACCCCCTTAATACACCTCTAGCTCATTTTATTGAGTACCTGCTCTTATTTTTTCCATTTAAAGCACTGGCTGATAGTGAGGTTCCGCCGTCACATTGCATGTGGTTTTTGAGCTGGGCTCTATATGGAGCATTGTGTGGGGGTGGTCATCTCCAATAGTGGCACATGTGCTGCAGGACTAGCATTAAAATTGGATACCACATAATTACAAGCCACATAATTACACTATACTCAAACATCTTAAATACACTACACAAATTACCACTCAGTACCACATAATTGCAAGGCACATAATTGCAATCTACTCAATGCACCTTCAACACACTGCACATACCATTAAATAACACATAATTACAAGACACATAATTACACTCTAATCAATGTAACTTAAATACACTCCACATATTACCACTCACTGCCACATATTTACACAGTACATAATTACACTCTATTCAACACAACATAAACACTCAGTGCCACATAATTACACACCACATATTTACACTCTACTCAATGCAACATACATACACTACACATAAAACCACTAAGTACCATATCATTACACGTCACATACTTACACTCTACTCAATGCAAAATTAATACACACCACATAATACCACACACTGCCACATAATTAAATGCTACATAATTAATCTGCACTTAATGCAACATTCACTCCAAACAACACTAAATGCCACATATTTACCCACCACATAATTAAACAATACTAAATACAACATACACACCACACAATACCACTCAGTACCACATAATTATATACAACATAATTACACTACACTCAATGCAACATACACTCCAAACAATACCACTCAGTGACACATAATTATATGCTACATAAATACACTACATTCAATGCAACATACGCTATAAATAATACCACGAATTGCCACACAATTACACACCACATACAAGTACAAAAAAACAGAAGACAATTTTCATTAAAATCTTTTTTAATAAAGATTTTCAGTTATATGTGTCATCTTCATTTCTATAAAAATAACAACAATAATTAACACTTCATATTATAACTTTTCAACATAATGCAGAGCAGCAATACTACTCCACAACGTAACCAAAAATTCGGCCTAAACACATAAAGTCCCAAAGGCAAGACCTATTGGCTATGCCAATGCTTGTTAATATTTGTAAGTCACCCCTAAGGCAGCCCTACTATGCCCCAAGCGCAGAGTCCATTATATTAAAAAGATGAACAATTGCTATTGTATCTTTACATATACTGACAGTAAAAACTATAACTTGTCGTTTTTACTGCCAAAAGACGTAGCCTCATTGGCAAGTATATAGTTACAGAGAGACAGTTCATTAGCGCTAACTTCTTAATGGGACTGCTTAATATGATACTTCATGGTATCAAAATAATTGTTGCATTAAACCAACTTGATGCTCAAGATAAGCTTAATGTAACACTTACACAAATGGCAACTTTAGAAAGTTTCCATTTTTTTTTACCCAAAGTTTCCATTGACCATATATGGTTGCACACAAGTTGCTGTCCTCGAGACAGCCTTCTGCACTCCCAGAGAGATGTGTGAATGACTTTTAGGAACCAAAGGGCCTGCTGTTAGCAGAGATGTCACTTCCTCTTGGCAGGAAGGTCAAGCCGGTTGGTATCCCAAAAGGGGAGCTTTAAAGGGGAAGCCCCCCCTTGAAAGGTAACTATTAGTCTCACACAAGAGGCCCTGCTCTTTTGTTTTAGCAGACAGGCTAGCATCTCCAACAGAAGGGGAGTAGCTGTTGTCAAACCAGTTTTTCCATGGGTGTGCAGCCTCGAGGTATCTACTCCTCTGAAATGGGCTAGGGAGCTCCAGACAGCAAGAGAAGTGTTCAGCCATGTTGAAAGGGGGCAGAATGGTGTCTTCTGAGCTAGCTAGATGCCACACTTTACAGCAACCTTATGTGACATATTTCCGCAAACAAATACCCCGCATACCATCACTCCGCAATTATCATTCAGCAAAGACAAACACCCCGCAAATTATCACAACGCAAACTTTTACAACGACTATGCCTTTACCACGCATGCCATTACAACGCAAAGGCGTGCTTGTTAAAGGTATACTCATTGTAAAAGTTTTAAAGGTAATTGTGAGTACCCTACCCTACCCTACCCTACCCTACACCCTAATGTAGTACCCCTGCACAACCCACTCTCGACACACAGTCCTTTTCCTACAATAACACTACCCAGCAAAACCCCCCAACACTACCATAAACCACTTTTCTTCCCTACACAAACACTACAACACTACCTTAATACACTACCCCTACACGACCCACACCACATCACTACCCTACACTATACAAACACTACCCTAAACCCTAAAACACTACCCTACACTACACAAACACTACAACACTACCCTAAACCCTAAAACACTACCCCTGCATGACGCTACACTACACATACACTACAACACTACCCTAAACCCTAAAACACTACCCCCAGCATGACCCTACACTACACAAACACTCCAGCACTACCCTAAACCCTAAAACACTACCCCTGCATGACCCTACACTACACAAACTCTACAACACTACCCTAAACCCTAAAACACTACCCCCTGCATGACCCTACAATACACAAACACTACAACACTACCCTAAACCCTAACACACTACCCCAGCATGACCCTACACTACACAAACACTACAACACTACCCTAAACCCTAAAACACTACCCCTGCATGACCCTACACTACACAAACACTACAACACTACCCTAAACCCTAAAACACTACGCCCTGCATGACCCTACACTACACAAACACCACAACACTACCCCAAGCCCTAAAACACTACCCCCAGCATGACCCTACACTACACAAATACTACAACACTACCCTAAACCCTAACACACTAAGCCTGCATGACCCTACACTACACAAACACTACAACACTACCCTAAACCCTACAACACTACCCCCTGCATGACCCTACACTATACAAACACTACAACACTACCTTAAACCCTATAATCCCTACCCCCAGCACGACCCTACACTACACAACCACCACAACACTACACTACACTACACAAACACTACACTACACTACACAATCACTACCCTAGCACAACCCCCACCCCTAAAAAAAAGAACCCAAACCCCCTTACACTCCTCCTGGTTCCGTCTTCATGAAGTCTGGTTTTTTTTTCACAACGCATGTGCATTTACCATACATGCCTTTACAACGGAATTCGTTGTAAGGGCATGCGTGGTAAATGCACACACGTTGTGAAAAAATGCGGAGCGTTGGTATGCGAGGTCAATGACCTCGCTGAGTAATGGTATGCGAGCTGAAAGTCTGTGGAAAAAAAGATGCGGAGTAAACGTTGATTACCATTCTTTACAGGAAGTTATCACTAGGCGGGATACTACCTGGTAACGCATTGGCTAGTAATTGCCACAAACACCAAGAGCAAGAAATGGGCATAAAAGTGGCACCCCTTGCGCCCAGACCTCAGATCACATTTGAACTGAAAAAATGACTACAAACTGCCAGCTGTTCCCTGGACCCAGCAATAAGAGACTGCACCAAAGACCGGAATGCACCTGCTGCTCCTTAGGCTAGCAAAGAGGGGACTATGCCTTTGGTGTTCTGCTCAAGGAAAGGTTGTCCCAGAGCCCCAGACAGAGAAAGTGACTCCAAGAGTCAGTTGGCTGTCTCCCTTTTCCAGCCACAGGGCTATAAAAGTGAAAAAGCCTGCCTTAGAGAGTTGTTAGTGAGGTGCACATGATCACCACTAATCACCACAGTGTCGCCTGAGAGACTGATTCCTAACACTTAAAAGCTGCACCCTAGTCTGCTGGACCTAAAAGAGTTGTCAGAGTGCAGTGCAGTCACCCAGCACGGAAGTACCTGCAAGTTAAATGGAACCGCTGGTTTCACTGTAAGCAGAGATTAGTAGACCAGTGGTAACTGGTTTTTGGATGGACTTCACCTGAACTTTGAAAGTTATCGATCCCCTGAAGTCAAAGTCGCCCACTATGTGGACCGAGGTATGGCCCCTGGAAGAACCCTGACACCAGATCAGCATTCTTGAGTATCTTCAGCATCCTGTATCTCTTGCATCAAGACCACTCCATTGATGGATGGTTTGCACATAGACCTTGGAACTGGGCTGAAGACAGCTTTCCTTGCACGGTAACAATTCTGAGGACATTATTGGTCCCTGTGACTGTCTCCCTACTGGAGTTGGTAGCCTCAAGAGTACCCTTTTAGCCATTTTCAAGTGACATTTTGTGACCAACCCTTAACTGCCAGTCACTGTAGATGACAATGATTTATTATGCTAAGTGAAAAGCTGTGATATATTGTTTTTGTAAAATGCCATATCATTGTAACTCTCCAGGGGATTTTTTGTCATTGAGGTGCCTATTTCAAGAAATAAATACAACTATATATATATATATATATATATATATATATATATATATATATATATATATATATATATATATATCCACAAAGCAAACATGCCGCGTTTCGGCATCCGCCTTAGTCAAACATTTGACTAAGGTGGATGCCGAAACGTGTCATGTTTGCTTAAGCAATAAAGAAGTACGGATATGAGAACCCCCTAAGAGTGCTTTTCTTTCTCGGAGATATAAGGGCAAGAAAATCGAGCGTGGATATTTTTCGCAGATGCACCGCCGTGACTTAAGCACCCGTTCGAGAGTGAATTGGCAAGGGGGTAACGCAGCAGACACACACACACACACACATATATATATATATATATATATATATATATATATATATATATATATATATATATATATATATATTCACTGAAAAAACCATAGGTTTCAGACATGTTATAGTTAGGAATTAGCATTTAAAAAACCTTAGAAATTCACTTAAAAAACCTTAGGTTTCAGGGCTGTTATAGTTAGCTAGACATTTCACTCATACAAAACCATTGAAATTCCTCTGGTATAGTTAGTTGTACTAACTATAACTCGCACGCCCGCAATCCACTGCTGTTGATGTCACATATTACATCATTCATGACATGGTCAGTGACATCACTGATGACATCACTGATGACATCTCAAATGACATCACTGATGACATCATCCAGTGAATATGGTTTGGTTCGATATTTAAGTAAGTATTATATATATACAGCAATCTGCATTAAAGACTGAGTGAATGTATAAGTGTCTGGATGGAGGATTTAGTAGCACTATGATTGACTGTCTAATTGACTTTTTTAAAGTGACTCACTAACTATATGGAATAGTGATTAAACTGTGTGAATATCTGTTTCAATTTATCTCTTGTTGTGTAATCTACTACATAAGTTGGTTACTAGCTATGTGAAAGTCTATGTTAGTTATTAATTAGTTACGTGAGTATTTGTATGGGATAGTGAATGTGTGTGTGGTTGGGTGGGAGTTGTGTGACTGTCCAAAGAAGTGTAAATACTTGATTTAGTAGGTATATAAGGTTAAGACTATATGTGCAAACAGTTGTTTGAGTGAGTGAATCTTTGTATGGGTGTGGTGATGAGTAAATATATTTCTCAATGATACATGTCCAACAAAGTAGAAATAGAAAAGGCATTGTATGTGACAGTTGTATATAAATAAGTATACATAAAACTCAGTGATTGTATGAGTGACTGTATCGAAAACTGTATACTTGTAATAGTGATTTTATAACACACTACGTATGAGTTACTATCTATATGAATAAATAAAGTGGTGTTTGTATAAGTGTGTTGCTTAGCAAATGTAAGTATAATTAATTGTTTACATAAGTGAGTAGGATGACTGCATAAGTGAATAAGATGTGTGCTGGTGTGTAATGTTGATGTAGGTGTATAAGTTTATTTAATAGTATTCTATTGATCTTTGTTAGCATGTATGAATGATATAAAACTTTATAAAATAAAAAATATATAGATAAGTGTTTAGATGTGTGTGTAGATGTAGGAATCACTGAGTGGGTTTTTAGAAACTTGTATTGGTGTGTCAATGCATTCAGATATGGTACTCCATATTTTATAATGAGTGTTGACAGATTATGCTAATGTATGTTGAGGTGTATCAGATTGTCACGTGGATGATGTCATCAGTGATGTCATCAGTGTTGTCATTTGAGATGTCATCAGTAATGTCACTGACCATGTCATGAATGATGTAATATGTGACATCATCAGCAGTAGATTGCGGGCGCGCGAGTTATAGTTAGTACAACTAACTATAACGGAGGAATTTCAATGGTTTTGTACAAGTGAAATGTCTAGCTAACTATAACGCCCATGAAACCTAAGGTTTTTTCAGTGAATTTTTAAGGTTTTTTAAATGCTAGTTCCTAACTATAACATGTCTTAAACCTATGTTTTTTTCAGTGAATTTCAAAGGGTTTTACAATGACAATTTTTAACTGTATTAATTGTTGTATTTATTTTTTTGATACTGATTTACTACATTTTTTTAAACTATTATTTTTAGATATTTTATTTTTTAAAATACATTATAATGACATTATACATTACATTACAAAATATACTTTCTCAGAATGAATTACTTTGTAAATAGGCAATAGACTTTAAAGTACAGTAGTTATAGTTGTTGCAATGAGCAACACAATTTTAAACACAATGCAACATTGAAATCAATGTGAATTTCTAGCTAAATGCTATTCGTTACTTTATGGGTTACTTTTCTAACCACAGGACTGTATCCTAGATTCAGTCCTTGGACATCTCCTGTAAACAGTTGAGTAAAAGCGTTTTGGTTACAGTAGTGATTTTTAATGGATATTATTGTATTTTAAACACAGACATTTTGACATAGAAACACCAATGTTATCCTATGGGAGGAAATTCACTTAGCAGGTAAGTAGTGTTATAATTACTTTTTCTTACTCAGTGGTGGATCCTGGATCCAGCACTGGTGCATCTCCTGTAAACAGTTGAAAGAATGCGTTTAAGTCATACAGGCGATTTTTTAGGAACATTTTTGTTTTGTGAAAATAGACACTTAGAAACTTTTCTGGTGAAAACCAGACAATGGATTCCTATGTAAGGAAATACAAGTTACTGGTAAATACGGTTAGAATTACTTTTCAGGGTCAGTGCTGGGCTAAAAGATGCAGCACTGGGTTGTCTCCTGATAACAGGTGAGTAAATCGGAATTCGTTGCTCTGATTATTTTAGGTGAATATTTTAAAGTTCCAAAACTCCACACTTAAAAGAATTTTCATGTGAAACCAGTCAATGTTAGCCTATGGAATGAAATTCAAGTTACTAGTAAGTATGGTTAGAATTACTTTTCAGGATTAGTACTGGGCTCAAAGATGCAGCACTGAGGTCTCTCCTAATAACAGGTGAGTAAATTGGAATTCGTAATTCTGCTGATTTTATAGGAATATTTTAAAGTTCCAAAACTCCACACCTAGAAGAATTTCCAAGTGAAACCAGCCAATGTTACCCCATGGAAGGAAATTCACTTAGCAGGTAAGTATTGTTATTGTTACTTTTTCTTACTCAGTGGTGGATCCTGGATCCAGCACTGGTGCATCTCCGGTAAACAGTTGAAAGAATGCGTTTAAGTCATACAGGTGATGTTTTAGGAATATTTTTAGTTTGTGAAAAAAGACACTTAGAAACTTTTCTGGTGAAAACCAGACAAATGATTCCTATGACAGGAAATACAAGTTACTGGTAAGTACGGTTAGAAATACTTTTCAGGGTGAGTGCTGGGCTAAAAGATGCAGCACTGGGTTCTCTCCTGATAACAGGTGAGTAAATCGGAATTCGTTGTTCTGATGATTTTAGGTGAATATTTAAAAGTTCCAAAACTCCACACTTAGAAGAATTTCCAAGTGAAACCAGTCAATGTTAGCCTATGGAAGGAAATTCTAGTTACTGGTAAGTATGGTTAGAATTACTTTTCAGGATTAGTACTGGGCTCAAAGATGCAGCACTGAGGTCTCTCCTGATAAAAGGTGAGTAAATCGGAATTCGTAGTACATCCAGTAAGCGCCACAGAGCTGCGTAACAGAGAGATGTAAAAAGGGGCACGGCCTGCACCACCTCTCTGCAACGCAGTGCAGGGGCGCTTCCTGGAAGCACCTGTTGGGATACTTGGCCCACATGGTCCCTCAGGTTTGAAGTGGATTTTTTTCCCCAACTTAAAACGTGCCACACGGCGTGTTTGCACACATCACATCAGGCCCCGTCCCCTCCCTTCACCACTGTGTAAACGCGCCCTGTCACAGTTCTAAGTTGAGAGATTAAGTCCCCTTCAATCCTAAGGGTCCCTAGGGTCAAACTAGCCCGCTAGGTACCTCCAGTACGCGCCACAAAGCTGCGTTGCAGAGAGGTGTAAAAAGGGGCGTGACCTCTGAACACCTGTCTGCAGCACAGCTCCCTGGCGCATACTGGAAATACCTGTTGGGCTATTTGGCCCTCAGGGACCCTCAGTATTGAAAGAGAATTAATTACCCAACTTAAAACGCGCCACGGGGCGCGTTTGCACAGTTGTGAAGGAAGGGGGCATGGCCTGAGGTGATATGCCTGCAAACACGCCCTGTGGCGTGTTTTAAGTTAGAGAATTAATTCCTCCTCAATTCTGTGTGTCCCTGGGGGCCAACTAGCCCACCAGGTACCTCCAGTATGCGCCAGGAGGCTGCGTTGCAGAGAGGTGTTCAGAGGCCACGCCCCTTTTTACAACACTCTGCAACGCAGCTCCGTGGCGCTTACTGAAGGTACCTGGTGGGCTAGTTGGCCCCCAGGGACCCTTAGGATTGACGAGGAATTATTTCCTCAACTTAAACCGCGCCACAGGGCATGTTTGCACACATGTGAACTCAGGCCCCGCCCCCTCCCTTCACCACTGTGCAAACGCGTCCCGTGGCACGTTTTAAGTTGGAGGATTAACTCCCCTTGAATACTGAGGGTCCCTGGGGTGCAACTAGCCAACCAGCTACCTCCAGTAAGCGCCACAGAGCTGCGTTGCAGAGAGGTGTAGAAAGGTGCGTGGCCTCAGAACACCTCTCTGCAACGCAGCTCCCTGGCGCATTCTGGAGGTACCTGGTGGGCTAGTTGTGCTGGTGGGCTCCTCCTGCACAATTGGCATGATCCTTCTCTTTCTCAGCAAGCATGCAGGCTCTAGGGGCTTCATGTAAGGTACACAGCGCTTCAAGCAAGGGGTCAGAAACAGGTGATTTCCCTTGATATTTGTGAAACTGACTGTCAGGAAGACACCAGCTCAGGTTGCACAGCAGTCCTCTGAGTACTCTGCAGAACACTTTCTTCCTTGGGCATAAAGGACTTGGGAGTAGAAACTCAAGTGGGGATATAGGGTCCCACATTTACAAAGCAAAATCAGACAGGGGATGTGCATCCACTGTCTGCATCTTCAGAATCAGTTTGGGGTGGTTCTTTTTTAAAATGTCCTTTCCAGGCAGCTCACCAGACACAGTCTATGTGTACCCACAACAGAGGAACAAAGACGTGTACTGCTTTTTCTGCACCTGGCTGTCATCAGCCAAACTGAAAGTGTCATGGAATGGCAAAAGGCTGGGCCCCACCTAAAGAACCCGCATCACTTCACAAAACAGTGTCTGCTGCTCCACTCTTCATCCCTATCATTCCCAAATGGCAGCATTCAAGATGACTATTCAGCAGCTTCTTAGCCAAGCTAAAGGTTCAATTGTCAGCACAGATGAAAAGGTCTGGTCAGTTCCATGGATTCACAAAACATGGTACGCTTCCACCATCACTCTATGTGCTAAACCTACAGGGACACTAGTTCAATGCCTGTTAATTATGACACATCTTGTTTGCCTTTTCAGGTCACAGGAGAGGTATTGAAGCTCACTCATGTTGAGGGACAGGCCAAGGTCTCTGGGCACACTCTACATTTACAAGACGCCAAAATAAAAAACCGGAATAGTAGATATAGGCCAGATACTCAGGGCATGGGAACACAAATGTACACAATGCAGTGGACTTTGCTGTCCCTAAGGCCTAATCAGCCATCTTTCAAGGTATGTCTAGCATCCCTGGAGGGCAAGAGCTGTATTCTGAGGTATTGGAAGACAGCGGAACCTCAACAATGTACAGATTGGTTCTGCCATCACTGGAACAGAACGCGGGTGGCTGCAACACCCAAAAACGATCACCCGTTGAAGCCCTGGAGGCTACAACTGCCATAAATGAGCCACCTTCCAACTGGTCTGGAAGGCAGCAACTGCCTTAAAGATAATCACCTATTGAAGACCCGTCCCAAGTCTGCAACTGCCCTGACTGAGCCATCTTCTGCAAGCAGCAACAGCCAAAGATGATCATCCGTAGAAGCCACACCTTCCCCCGGCTGCAACTACAATAACCAAGCACCTGTCTGCAATTACAGCTAGACGATAAAATTATCGCCACTTTAGCGTCAGAAAACTGCCGCTTAAGCGGCGATAATGGGCTTGATAATATGCTCCAAGGAATTCCAATTGAAGCTCATGTTAGATGTCCTTCATGGGGGGTAGAAATGCTGCCCCCTATAGTATGGTTTATAAAACACCAGGGCACAGGAGGGGGAGAGAGGATGTATCTGTATATGATTCAGTTAGGAAATAAAACAGATTTCAGCTCTCTTTTAAAAGAAATAATAATAGTACCCAAAGATATCTCTCTTTTTTTCTGTTTTATAATAATAGTAGTAGTATCTATAGATGGTATATGATGGCAAAATGAGTGATCTCCCCTTTTATATATATATATATATATATATATTTCTTTTTAGCAAGCTGGTTAAAACTAAAGCTTAAATCTATTAATTGTGCTTGTGTGGGGTTTTGGGCAGCAGCTGATTGCAATACAACTCGAGCAACTGACACACTAGTGCTCAAGTGAGCAGCCACTGCCCGTTGTCATGGGGATGAGTGCGATCACTTAAGCGCCGGCTGTAAGTGTCGCGAGGGAATACAGAGAAGAAAGGTTCCTGGCAATGGGAGGACGTAGCGCTCCCGTTGCCAAGGAATCTTCCTCTAATGCTTAGTGCGAACGAGTTAGTTACATTGAACCAAGATTTTCAACAGAAGAATATTAGAGCAATAAAACGTGCAAAAAACGTACTAGCAACGGTATGAATAAAGCTGGCAATAATACTTACCAGATATATTTGAAGGATCATAGTAATAGGGAATAAGAAAGGCATAACGCGGTTGAAGTTATGGAAAAGTGGTGGGGAGGGGATCTCCATAAATTGGAGATCGGTATAGAGGCAGGGGTATTTTTTAAGCCACGAAAAGATACCTAAAGACAAAAGGAAAATTCTAGGGAAATACAATTAAATATAGGCAAATAGTAATAGAAAGGTCAACTTATCTGCTCGGAGCCGCATTTAAAAGAGGCAGATAGTTGATGGCTCTTGCCTTTTATGTGTTGTTAATGTTCTGTTCTGGAACCTTTTAATATTGTGATATATACGGCTGCTTGGACTGCATTAAAAGAAGTATGCATAATGTAGCCTCCGTTCTTGTAATGAAATTAGCATTATCTTGCTGATTTCTGCCATCACAAACCACCTATGTAGACAAGGGCTATTATCACGATGGGGTAGTACTGCTGTTTAGTGCCTGTGGTGTCGGTCCTTGCACACAGGGCCAGCTCTAAATGTGCCCCTGCCAGTTTGAAAAGGACCATTATCCTGGGAGCAAATATCGTCTTCTATCTGAATCCAATTCCAGGAAGCACACTTTTCACTGTGGATGTGAGGACCTTTCCTGAAATGTACCACATTTTAAGAAGAAGTCAAGTGTGGTGATGGATGGAACCAGCAACTTCTTTGTTGACCTGTTTCAATAAATGGATACTAGCACTGATACTAAACTATCCATGCCAAGACCTGAGGGCCTCATTTATGAGGCCCCTTTGACGCAGGAACCTCATTTATGAGTTTTTATAGTGGGCCAGTGCTGCAGGCCTTCCTGCTGCCCTGCCCTAAGGCAAAAGAAAAGGGCAGGAATGCGCAGTTTCTATCAGATCCAATGCATTCCTGTCCTCTTCCCCTGTGCTGGTGCATGATGGGCTGCCGTGCACCAACACAGACATACAACGCAGGCAAGGGTGCCTGCGTTGCTGGGATGATTATTTTTGTGCCTTCCTGCACAAAACAATCACAAGAGACTTGTGTCTGTCTCTATGTGTGCTGCAAAATGCAGCACACATAGAAAAAGGAAAAACAAGGAGAAATAAAGATATTTCTCCTTGTTGTTCCTGCCTTATGCACCCCCTCCCCCCCACCTGGGAGGCGTAAGGTTTTGGTGCAGCATTAGAGTTTTGGTTTCTTGTAAACCTGGGTCAGTGTCAAAAACCCATGGATGTGGCTGGGAACACCCCCAGCAACACCCATTGCACGCCTCCTTAACACAGAAAACTGTGTTGAAGGGAACAATATTTACAAGACAGCATTAAGCAAAAAAAAAGTGGCTTAGTGCTGCTTGGTAAATTTGGAGCAGGCTCCTGCGCCACTGGAGCATCACAAAAAGTGACGCACCAGATGCGCAAGGAGCTTATAAATGAGTCCCTGAGAATCTGATGACCGTTCACACAGTGAGAATTATTTTAATTTGTCATATCTGACCCAGAAGCCCATCTATCCATGCAGGGGACATGAGCGCACTGTAACATTCCACCCAAGCAGCAGCTTGGTTTAACCCACACTTCTTTTGTTCCGCCTACAAGGGTCAGCATTGGGTTCCCAATGACACTTCTAAGACTAAAAGGCCCTCCTGCAGGGACCCTGGTTGGGTCCTTGCAGTTAGCCATGTCTTATGTGACACATTCAAATAATCTCTTCAGCATGAGGGATGGCACATTTAAACCAATTTATGAGTTTTTGGTAAGGTAATGGAATTTTTATGTCCACATATAGATAGTGTTCCTCTGGTGTTCAATGTATGTGTGAAACAATTTAGTGCATGTATTTGCCGGCGGCAATGTAACCCAAGAGTAGAATACCTCTGTTCTGAATGCTTCCTGTGCCTCGACCACAAATGCCAAAGGAACTGCATGTCTGCAACTTTCTGTACTATTTAGAGTAACTAATTGTACTCCACTGTTATCTCCATATTCTGACATTGTCTATAAAAGAGATGATAGTTTATTAAATGAATTTATGGGGATAAGGTATGCACAATGTGGGATATGATTTATCCTACAAGCTTGAATAACCGACAGCCAATACATAGGGTATATCTACTCAGCTGAGGCAGAGTTCTCTTCTCACCACGGACGTCTCCAGTTTGGAGGTGAGTAGGGGTCTCTGAGAAAAGCACAACTGAACTACTCAGATAGATTGTTAAATAAGAACCCAACCAAGGTTGGCAGCGCCGTGTTGTGTAGTTCCCACTAATCCGTAGGACCTGCGCATTTGTTGGACAACATAAACTTTGGGCGAGGTGCCTAGACTGATTCCAAGCACCACCACAGGATATGTTGGCCAAGAGACCAGCTAGCTCACAGAGCCACCATAAGCCCCCCCTATACTTACCAGGGAGCAAATGTCGTCTGGCAACCACTGAACATGACAACCCTGACCCCACAGGGATCATGGTAGCAGATCAGAACCTTTCGCTCAGTAACTCGTGCTTACTTGTGCTCAGAGAAATATATAGAGAATATACAACACAGTGGGACGTTTTCAATATATTTATTGAACCAACATTATTCTTGTATAGAATACATGTGCTGCGATAATCAGTAGACTGAAGCAGATGAAAGTAATTAGAAGCACCAAAAGAGTAAATAGTAGATACAGTTCTGCCATGGTGCTAAAATAGAGTATATATGCAGGAATATAAACAAGCCAGTAATCAGGTGTACTCCTACTCTGCAAACCCTACTCTGCGTGTACCTAGACTGTGTGTAGGTGTGAAGCTAAGAATACCTACAAGGGACAATACAAGCCCATTACTTTGTGAGAGAGAATGTAGGAGCCCATCTTTGTCACAAACTGGACAACCCTCACTAGATGTCAGACCGCAGCGTGGTGAGATCTCAGCTTGCAGGGACCTTCGGTGTCAGCTGAAGTGCCTCCTCTGCTAATCTTTTGGGTTGTTCATTATTTCTAATAGAAAGCATCCTTATGATATGCGTATAGACTAGTGATGTTATGTATACGTCGATTGCCCTGTCCCCTGTGGATAAAGATAGAACGACATTTGTACATAGTGCATCAAGAGGTCTTCTACATCGTGTACGAGACATCGTGATAATGTATTGCGAAGCTAGATATGTAAACAGAGTAGTTTCAGAGAAACTAATCCAACATTGTCAAGCATGCGAATATGTGCCAAAGGTCACAGCAGAAATGTTATTGTGCAAATAAGGCCAATGTAAGAAAATGTGCAGCTTCGTTCTTAGGGCCTAACCCAGTCACATAACAACAACACTCTGTGTGTACTTAACAGTGGTAAATGTTACCCTACAGGTTCCAACATGTGACATAGCATTTGGTCTCTTGTTAGCATAGGTGGTGTATCCAAATATAGCAGTTAACAAATAGATACAAGAGACCTGATCTGGGTCTGCAACGGTCTGGGCAGTCTTGGGGCCAGAGAAAGGGTACAGTCACTGCCTAGCGAGCTTTAAAATGCAACATATTCCACAATTTACGAAAAATCCTTGGGGTGGCTGCCCTTTCCTGTTTCCGCTCACCCATATCTGCGCCACTGATATCACACTCATTTTGTTCTTGAAAGGTTGACAGACAGGCTGGCCAAGAGCCCTAACAGAAAGTGTTTGTACTGCAAGATAGGATTATGAATGTTTGTGTAAGAAGGGGATTTAGAGGCTGTTTGTGATAAGATTTAATATGCAAATTAGGGATTGCTGAATGGGGCACAAAGAATAAGGTGCAGAAGAGAACCCTTAATCTTGGAAACACCTTGGGCGTTGTTAGCTACATCGCTGAGGCTAAGGTAAGGGGAGGAGGTGACTGGGCTCAGCAGGGGGCATTCCACAGGGCTCACTGGGTCACAGACAGAGGAGCACCAGCAGCTGTAAGGGCAATCGCGCTTCACTTACCAGTGGGCACCAACAACGTTAACCACGCTTAGGACATAGGTTGAGACAACATATAGTAGTGGAAACAGAGATACAGATGGGGGTGTGTGTCCTGAAGGGATAACCGAGGTTGGACCAGGGGTGGGCACCAGTGGAACTAAACAAGCCTCAGCCACAGGTATGCAACAACAGTGACATTAGAGCCTCTGTCAAAGAAGATCAGTGAAATCAAGCACTAGACAATCACTACAAGCCACCTGACAGTGCTGAGTAGGCTCAGACAGGGCTGAATGGATATGGTTGAGAATGGGGACCAATGGCACTAACGACTTCCAGGCCAAGTATGGGCATTTACGGTGCAAAATGAACCTTTACAGAGGGAGGACACCAAGAAGAAGTACTGGCCCACAGCTAGTGTTGGATAATGCACATAGGCCCCTATTTATGACCCTTATGGTGCACGGAAGCGCAGCAAGTCACCTGGCTGTGCTGCCCTGCAGCTCTTGGAAAGAGCAGGAATGCACCATATGACGCATTCCTGTCCTTTTTCCCCTGTGTTGGCGCCGTTTCTGCAGCCTAGCACCAACGCAGGCGCCCATGCACCATGGTGCAAGGGTGCTTCCATTGCTAGCAGGATTCTTTTTGTGCAGGAAGAAGCTTTTTCCTCCTTCTATGTCTTCAGTGGAATGTAGCACACATAGAAAGAGGAAAAAAACAAGGAGAAATAAAGATATTTTCTCTTCATTACACCTAATCTGGGAGGCATAACGTTTTGGCACATTCCCAGGTTTACCAGGTTTGGTAAATCTGTGAATGTGTAAAAAACCATGGGAGTTGCGTGGGAACACCCACAGAGCGCTCATGAAATGTTCCCCTTGTGCAGAGTAATGTAACTGTGATTTGCGCAGCATTGCATTACTCCTTGTTGTTGAAGCCATTCAAAGCCATGCAAAGTGGCTTTGTATTGCTTTAAAAATATGACTTTAGGTTTGCCTCATACTTTCACCACTTTGCGTGGTGCAAGACCGACACAATCTGACTCATAAACACGAAAGTGCCAAGAATTGTTTAAGTTCAGTTTATTTAATTTCATATACTTGAGTTAGATCAGAATTAATTTGACAAAAGGAAGATACAAAAAGTTGCTCAAGGAAGGGGAGAAGAATGGGTGTGTTTGTGATGAATAGGGAGAGGTAAAAAGTCAATAATATTCAGAGTTTATACATTTTAATGTTTTGGAAATGGACTGGTAAAGAGACCAGTACAGAAAGGCCTGTCCTAAACAGATTATTTACAACATTTATTTTTTTATATTTTTTTGAAAATGCATAAATGCAACATCGAGCAATGGGGATGGGATGCGATACAGGCCGTTGGTGGGTGGGGAGTGTCGACGTTTCGACTAGGCTAATGCATAGAGGGTGACTTATACATTCGCTGCGAATGCTCTTCAGGACGAAAGAGGGGGCGGGTGCAACCTAATCCTGGTGCCACACAGGCATCTCAGGTATTGCACTGAAGGTTGAGTACTTAATGGCCCAGTCAGGGTTTTCCAATGGAGTAAGCTGAAATCCACTCGTGCGGGCCCACCTTGTGAAGTCCTCACCGGTATTTAAAACCGTGAATCAATTATCCCATGGTCATAAGACATCTGAATTAATCTGCTATGTCAAGACCTTGAAAGAAAAGGCCGGGCGCCGCACGCCTCGAAAATTCCTCCTGCCAAGTTCAAGTGCCTCTTGAGTTCACACGAGGCGGGCAGGAGCCCCTTGAATTCACACAAGTCAGGCAGGAGCCTCTTTAGTTCACAGGAGGCATTCAGGAGCCCCTTGAGTTCGAACGAGGCAGTCAGGAACCCCTTGAGTTTGCGCATGGCAGTCAAGAGCCCCTTGAGTTCACACGAGGCAGTCAGGAGTGTTTCAGTCAAAGAGCTGGGTCTTGAGGTCCTTCCTGAATTACAGAAGTGATGGTGATAACCTGAGGTGCAGAGGCAGGGAGTTCCAGGCCTTCGTAGCGAGGTAGGAGAAGGATCTTCCTCCAACTGTGATCTTGAGGATCCATGGGATAGTGGACAGGGCCATTTGGGTGGAGTGAAGATGTGTGTTGAAGGAGAGGTGGTGATTGGGGTGTGCAGGTGTGGTGTTGTGGAGGGCTTTGTAGGCATGCGTGAGGAGCTCGAAGGTAATTCTTTTGATGAAAGGTAGTCAGTGAAGATCTCTCAAGTGGGATGTTCAGGATGAGTCTGGCGGAGATGTTCTGCAGGTTTTTTTTGGAGTTTCTGGGTGGTGCCGGCGTAGAGTACGTTGCTGTAGTAGGGTCTGCTGCTGATGAGCACATGGTTGAATATTTTCCTGGACTCGGTGAGAATCCGCTTGAAGATCTTATGAAGCAGGCTGAGCATGTGGAAGCAGGATGGAAAGGCGTTGATTCAGTGGTTCATTGAGAGCGAGAAGTTGAGGATGATGCTGAGGTTTCGTGTGTGTTGTGTGGGTGTGGAAAAGGTTCAAAGCAATGCAGGTCACCAGGAGTCATCACAGGCAGAGGGGTTGTAGCCCAGGATGAGGAGTTTGGTCTTCTCTGAGTTACGTTTGAAGAAGCTGTCCTTCATCCAGGTGGCGAATTCCTTCCTCCCGTTGTGGAAGGATCTCTTGAAAGCTGTGGGTTTGTCTGTAAGGAAGAGAATCAGTTGGGTGTTTTCAGAGTAGGAGATAATGTTGAGTCCATGACATCTGTCGATGGCTGCATTTGGGCCATATAGATATAGATGTTGAAGAGAGTGGGGCTCAGGAAGGATTCTGAGGCACTCAGCAGCAGACACTGTGTGTTCTGAGTTGAACGGTGGAAGTCTGATTCTCTGGGTCGTATGTACAAGGAAGTGGTGGAACGTGTCGTTAGCCTCCGTGGCTTAACGACACGCTCCGCCACTTCTGAAACGCAAGGCTGCCGTATAGTCACAAGAATGTGGTGCAGTCTTGCGTCTCCCCCTGTGATGGTGCTAAGTTTAGCAACTTAGCACCAATGCAGGGACCCTTGCACCTTAGTGCAAGGGTGCCTGCGTGCAGGGGAGGATTGTTTATGTGTAGAAAGGTGTCCCTTCCTGCACATAAACAATCCTAAAATGCAATTCTGTCACTGTCATGTGTGCTGATCCATGCAGCACACATGAAAGTGAGAAAATTGCATTTTGTAAAGGTTTGTTTATATACAGGAAGGGACACCTTCCTGTACATAAACAAATAATGGCATTTCACTTTTTCCATTTGTGCTGCACAAGGCACCACATGTGAAAAGAGCAAAAACTAGGAGAAATAATGCATCTCCTAGAGAGTGGGGAATGCTGGGTTTGGTGAATTCTTTAACCACGGAGAAGAGTACTTTGCTGTTGTGTGCATTGGTATTAATGCGTTCCTGGATGGCTGCTTTCTTTGTTGTTCTGATGAGGTGGCAGTGTGCAGTGACTGTGGATTTTTTTAAGGCTGCGTGGTCTGCCATGATCTTGCTGCTCCTCCATCTTTTCTCAATCTGTCTGCAGGCGCACCTGGACGCTTGGAGGGCGGGGTAGAACCATCTGGCTTTCTTGGAGGGTTGCTTGCCTGAGGGTTTCCTGAGGGGAGTCAGTGTGTTGACGCAGTCGGAGATCCAGCTGCAGAGTTTGTATGCTGAAGATCGCAGTGGGAGTGGTGGCATGTGGTGGGTTTGGTGAAGGAGAAGTAGACTCAGTGGTGGTTGGTCCAGTGTGGTGCTGAGGTGTGACTGATGGAGATGTTGTTGCTTGCGGAGCAGATGGGGTTGAGTGTGTTTCCTGCTGAGTGGGTTGACATTGTGGCCAGTTCTTCAAGTCCAATGGCGGTGAGGTTCTCCAGTAGAGGTTAGGTGATGTGGTCATCGAGGTTGTCCAGGTGGAAATTGAGGTCGCCAAGGAGGATGTAGTCCATTGAGGCGAGAACGTAGTGAGTGATGAAGTCGACTATGGTTTCGCTGATGAGGGGGCGAGGTCTGGGAGGCAGTCGGGAGCCCCCTGGGTTCGCACGAGGCAGTCAGGAATGCCTTATGTTCACACAAGGCAGTCAGGAGCCCCTTGAGTTCACATGAGTGCAAACAGACTCTTCTAGTCTGCTCCACTTCCAGACTTGATGACTGGGCTTCTCCTCCAGATGCCTGAGGCTCCTACAGCCCAAGAATGCCTCTCCTTTTCTGCTCTCTGAAGGCAGGCAGGCAAGCTTCCAGGTGTCTGACAGACCCACAACTTCTCAATTGAGAATCACAGCTTCAGGCGATGTGCCCTCACCTGTGGAAGGCAGTGATACCATCATCAATCACAGCAGCTCTTCGAGCACTCCGTAGAGTACCCTGCCCTTGGCCCGCGTAGCAGCTCGGAACTGGAACCATGTGAAAAGGTTTGGGTCCAATTTTTCTACAGAGCTTACAGACAGAGGCTATAAATCCTTGGTTTACAGTTCAGGAACTTGCTTATGGTGGTTCCTTTTCAGAACATCATCTTCCTTCTGCAGAGTTGTGTAATGTGATGCCGCTAACAACAAGTAATGATGAGACAGGCTTCAATCAGGAACTCTGCACCTGTCATCACAGTTCCTGGGAGTGCTACTCGGGAAAACATAAAAGGCCCCAGCCATACCTATACACTTATCTCCTAGTAAGACCTGAATCTGCTGCCCAATGCCTTCCCCATCATCACCCAAATGGCAATGCTCAAGAAGGACTAATCAGCGATCCTTTGCTAAACAAGTCATATTTTATTTTAAGGGCAGCTCTGTTTCCATTGCTCCAGATTCCCATGTCTTGGGCTACACCCTGCAGCTCAGGATTACAGGAAATACACGTCTACTGTCTTCGACTGTTGTATCAACACCATTATCTTGTGCCATGTTAAAGCCAAGGTCAATCTAAAATGGATCCCAGGCGGCTTACAGCATGCATACACTCATAACCAACTTAGAGTTGTGGTGAAAAGCACCATACACACAACATGCACTTGACATGGATGTCAGCACTGGGTCTAGGCATGACACAAGTGGAAACTTACATGAACTAAGCATCGCACTGATCCAGCGGCATACCAACAACAGATACTCCCCTACCATATACTCACCTGGGCCCATAAACAAACACTTGTTTGAGTAAACCGCTGGAGTCAAAGTTTATAATTTTTTTCCACAGTTTTCAAGATTAGTTAATTACTATTCCTAAATAACCTTTCACTGAACAAAAAGTTCTTCCCTCTGGTCGATGGACCATTAAGCCAAGTCAAGTCAAGTCAAGTCAAGTCAGCTTTATTCGGAGTAAATTTTACAGCCAAAAAAGCATTCAACAAATACACTAAGCAATTTAAAAATATCAATTTCAAATATTTACAATGTTAAAAGTACCAATAATTCACGTCTGTCTATTTATCAGATTCAAAAAGACAAAATACACATTCTTAAAATTCCCCATGTGCGGAAAAGAGTACAATTCAATCACTGAGGTCTTCATATGTTAGGCATCTAAGTGAGACAAAACTTTTCTAATCTTAATTGCCCTTTGTATAAAATAAATTACAGAGTACACCGTTTTTGCATTTTTCAATGTACATAGACAGTGAAAAGCACATTTATACTGTCAAATTCTATTGGTCAGAAATAATGGTTTTAAGAATGTTTTCCTGATCTCTGTATAAAAACTACAAAACAATAGAAAATGAAGTGTGGTCTGTGGGGTTTTTCTGTCACACTGGCAGTATTGGAATTTATAGGACCATTTTTCCATACATGGAAGTGCTACTATATAATGCAATGTACCAAGTCTAAACCTTGTTAAATAAAATCTGTGTTGGGTGTTGCTTACCAGGAACAGATATGTTTGCAATACAGAAAGGATTTCGCAGTAGTTAACACCACTTTGTTTTCGACTCATATTTTCCATTCTATCATGTTCCTTTCTGGTGGTATATCTCAACTTTAAATCAATGTTTCTAACATCCTGAATAAGCACAGGGTTCGCCTTATCAAAATCTATCTTGCAGTATGCTAGCAAATTAGGGATATACTCTAACCATGGAATTTTTCTACTATGGTCAAGGGACAAACAATCCCTTATTAAGTCCTTAGTTAGCTTGGTTTCTTCTTTCACCCATATTCCTCTCCAAAAGGTAAGCCCTGCTGTATTAATACAATTGCTTATATATGGTACAGACAACTCTTTATGCACTTTATAATTAGCTGTAGACTTTGGAACTGCCAACACTCTCTTCAGAAAAGTATTTTCTTTGCTTTGTAAGGACACAGAATTTGTCCTCCCTATATAGCTGTCCCTTTGTAGGTTTCTGTCACACATTTACTTCTATATAAAGTAAGAATTTCCCTAATGGGCTTATTTCCTAACTTCGCAGAGAATCTAAAAATGCTCTCAACGATTCTTAAAAATTTTAATTCACAAGATTTAATGTGTTTATCCCAGGTACCTTTTCTATTAAAAAGTAAACCCAAATAACAAAAAGTTGGAACTTTACTTATCCCTACTCCTCCCACAAGATGCGATTTATACTTCGACCTGTGGTTCCCACAGGTCATAACAAAAGTTTTACTAAGATTTAACTGAAGATCTTTTCTAGACTGTATGTTGCTAATTTTTTTATTAGTTTATTAGGTGTTGTAATCCATTTGCTGTCCTGGACAGCAACACCACATCCTCTGCATAGAGTAGTACTGGGGTTATACGTGTTCCAGCTTTAGGGGCATCTACGTTATGTTTTTGTAAGAAAGGGTCCACTTTATTACTATATAAAGAAAATAGGACAGGCGCCAATACGCATCCCTGGCGTATTCCCCTTGTGACTCTAAAATCCTGGGTACATTCCTCTATCTTTCCAAACCTTACTCTTGAGGTTAATAAGACATATATCTGGGATACATATGTAATAATGACTATAGGAGCTCCTTGCTCTTTTAGGGTTTCCCACAATTTAGCGTGATTAATCAGATCAAACGCACTTGTGAGATCTATGAAGCAGTGGTGTAAAACTCCATCCTAAGCTAGGGTATACTTTCCTATCAGTAGCTCCAAATTTCAGCACTGTTCCACTGTTCCTATACCCCTTCTAAAACCATACTGTGCGTCTGAAAGAATGTTATTCTCATCAGCCCATTGTTCTAATCTTCCCAGCAAGATTCTCCCCATCAATTTGGAGGTAGAGTCAAGAAGGGATATGGATCGGTAACAGTTCGTCTTCCTTATGTCCCCTTTTTTAAATATAGGGACAATGATACTTTCCACCCAGGAGGCTGGAAATACCCCCCTCAGAGCAGCATTAAAAACATTTACTAAGATGGGGATACAAAAATCAATGTTGCATTTAAATACATCTATTGGTACCCCATCTGGTCCGGCTGCTTTTCCATTACTACTTTTTTGTGGGACAGATTTAATTTCCTCCGGCGTAATTACCGATATTTTTACTGGATCTACTGATATAGAATTGTTATTCTTTACATTAGTGACTAAGACAGCGTTAGGGTTAAAAATGCACTTGAAATGTGTGATCCAATGTTCAGGGGGGACTGCATGGACCATTTTGAACTAATTGATGGTGAAAATGACATAAGCTAACTTATTCTTTTACTTAATGTAAATAACCACAGACTCTGGAAAGTTTTAGATCTTTATCTAAATTTCAAATGCATGTGAACCATCTCATATACACAATGCAGTCACCATCATTTTTAGGAGCGGAAATTCAATTAATTAATTAAGCAAAACTTTGGACTCATGTAATGATCAATGCTCAGAAAGAGAGAGGACAGAGAGAACAGAACATCTGCAAATAGCACAAAATTATAATTACCAAAAATGGTGTGAAGACCAACCGCCTGGCCAAAGGTCTGGTATGGGTCCCCGGGATAGATCAGGCGACAAAAACTTCAGGACAGGAATCAGGACAGGATAGATGACCTCTCTAGAATTCCGACGACTTTCGTAACACCCCTCTCTGACACTCTCTTCCTCCTCGAGATTCTTCAGTGATCTTCTGTCTAACCCTGATTAAATTAGGATAGAGGTTCTGCATTCAGCTCTTCATCAGCATCTCACAGCATCTCTTCCAGCAAACAGTGCCTCCGGCAGCAACAGCATGCCAAATTGCACTAACTAACTAACTAAACCTATCTCAATTATACCTTTTGTTCTGCATATTCCACTCATCAATGTTTTAGTATCGTAAAAATACTAAATCTGATTGGTCAGGCAAAGGGGAAGATCATCACACCATGCTTACATGTCATCTAAATCTGTTCAACTATTGCTCATGAACCCATTCCCTTAATTTTTATTCATATTTTTATTTCCCACCCGCATTCATGTTTCATTTGCAACATTTGTTTAAAATCTAACATGCAGGTCTATTCAGTTGAACTTTTCACCGTCCGTTCCCAGGCTGGGACACTCTGCGACCTTGTCCTTCTTCCAACCTTTGTGTCATCACTCCGGATCAACTTTCAGTGCCCATGCGCGATTGTCACATGGCTCAGCACACCCCAGCCATGATGAAGTCAGAAAAACAGATGTTACTTTAAAAAATAAATGGTTTCACTGTATACCACCCACCTCTTCTCTATCCCAGTTTATTTATTGACTTATTCCCACAATAGCATTAGTAAAATCACTTGATTTAGTTTCAAGCAAGCAGATGCCAAGCACGCGAGTCTTCAAGACTCCATTTTGGCACCTTCTGCGCAAGAATTTCCCTCCAAGCCAAAGCTCGTCATACTTCGTAGATGCAGTTGACGCATGTGCAGTAAAGATTTCCCCGTTTAAAGCAGTTTAGTCCTTCGTTCATGTTATTATCATTAGTAAACACATTAGCAAGCTTCACTGACCCGCGTGCTAATGTGGTGTGCATTAGTTTTACACAAAACAGTTTTAATGACTTGTTAGTGAGTTAAAGGAGCAGATCGCTTACAAGCAAGTCTTTTTTCTACGAGTCCTTACACCATCAGTACTGAGTTCTGGGATCAATTCTTGCATTAAGGATACAAAAATGATATGATCATGTTTTTTCCAGAACACTATATGAAAATATATCTATTCAATTAACTGGAATATTCCCCTGTATGCTATCTACTGTCGTTTTTTGAAAGGTACCATGTTTAAAGATATCTGGTACTACTGTATGTTGTTCATTGTCCTTTATTCTATCCACCCTATGAAATTGTATTTCATTATGATGTATTATACTGTGTAATAATTCTATATTTATAATAATATATCTACGACGTTTTACCTATGCAAAGCGCTCGTACCTGTTGGGGCTGTCCATGCTTATAAACAAAATAAATAAATAAAAATGCTTCTGCTGTTTAATATGTTTATGTTTGGATTTTTTTTTTTTAAAGCGCTTGATATTAAATGCTAAGGTACTTTTTGCTCTCAGTGTTATTTAGCATGATGAAAGTCTTTCCATGAACATTCTGAACTGTAAGGCAGTGTCTGCTGTGGAGTTTCCAGATTTGATCAAAATCTGTCTCTGCCTCCAGGGGATCAAGTGTTTCTAAACGTGCAACCAATTCAATGCAGCGCAGCTCGGCTTTCCCACCTAATTGCTCAGGTTTCCCCTGTCTGGGGTTAACAGAGGTGATAGCTCCGTCAATGAGGATTACCATTAACATTTGCCTAAAGCAATATTAGGAAATCGCCTTTGTCTATAGCAGGAAACAAAACACATGCCATATTTAAATGTTATTAACACAGGATGGAAGGATGGAAAGACTGATTCATTTAATGACATGAAAACGTATTGTTTCACTGTCCATGCTAATTTACGCTCATGTCTAACTATTCCCAATGAGTGGTTATTGCAGCTGGCACTCATGTGCAATTGACTCAATTGTGGGAATCATCCATTACAACGCAGTCAATACAACAAACTACATTTACAACCAACTGTTACAACACAACTACCTTTACATCGCATGCCATTTCAATGCATGCCCTTACCACGCATGTCACTACAACGCATGCCGTTACAACGCATACCATTGCAACGCATGCCATTACAACGCACTATAAGGTAAGTAATGGAGATTTTTATAGTATTAGGGTGGGTATGGGTTTTGGGGTACATGGAAATAGTAATTTTCCCTACTGTTGCATTCACTGGAGTAGGTATAGTCATTTTTACCCCTACACCATCCAACACTTACCCTACTGTTGCACTCGTTGGAGTGGGAATAGTACTTTTTTACCCCTACACTATCCAACACTTACTCTACTGTTTCCCCAAAAGTATTATGCTTTGTAATGGCATGTATTGTAATGGGATGCGTTGTCATGGAATGCGTTGTAATGGTAGTTTATAAGATGTGTTGTAATGGCATGCGTTGTAAAATCATGCAATGTAATGGTAGTTGCGATGTAAAGACTGCTTTGTAAAAGCATGCGTTGTAATTGCATGCGTTGTAATGTCATATATTCCTCAATCGTTCAGCGTCCTTTCAAGGTCTGATGTCTTTAATCTTAAAGTGTTCCTTCGTGAGACAATTACTTACTAATGGGCATATTTATGAAACAGGTATGCTTGCTGCGCTGCGTGACAGGGAAAGGGTTGAAATGCACCGTATTTAAGGCAATACTGCGCATTCCTGCCTTTTCCCCTGTGCTGGTGCCCTTCTGGCAGCCTAGCGCCAACTCAGGCACCCTTGCACCATGGTGCAAGGGTGCCTGTGCAATATGCAGGATTGTTTTTCTGCAGGAGGGGGCACCTTCTAACAAAAAAACAATCCTTAGAGGCGAATTGCTCTTTCTATGTAAGCTGCAGAATGCATCATGCATAGAAAGAGGAAATAATAAGGAGAAATAAAGATATTTCTCCATGTTACGCCTCTCTGGTAGGGTGTATCTTTTTGGCACATTCCCAGGTTTACAGTAAATCTGGGAAAGTGTAAAAAACCATGGTAGTTGTGTGGGAAGACCTACGCAACATCCCAGGAATGCCTCCCTAATGCAGAGTAAGCCAACGCAGCAATTTGTGCTGTGTCGCTTTAGTCCAGATTTATGGAGCCACTCAGGGCCACACAAAGTGGCCTTGTGTGGCTTCATAAATGTCCTTTAGGACTTGCGTTGCTCTTACACCAGCTTCCATGGTGCAAGAGCAATGCAACTCTGCTCATAAATATGCCCCTAAGTATACACTGGGCAATGGAGGATCGCCTGGGAAGCAAGGGCGCAGCCTAGTCTTCTCATGGGACTTTTTGTGAGGGGGATGATGAGGGCAGGACAGGATAGGTGGATTGTGGGCAGGAGAGGGATTTAGGTTAATGGTTCTATAGGTGCCACGATAGGGGGCCAGCCTCTCTCTGGCTCATTCTCCTTGCATGACTGCCAACTTGTTGCGGCCAGGCATGTTGGAGGAGACCTGGGTTGTCCCGTTCTGTTAGGGTCGCGTCTGGGAAATTTTGTCGTAGATGATGTGGCCTACACTTTGACTCAAGGTAAGGCTGTGGTGCGGACTGGCGGGCCGGGTTGAGATGCAGCACTTCTCACGCAGTGCGAGATATCCCCTTGGGGGAGGGAGAGCAGCCTTCCGGCACCTACACATCAGACCCCGTTTGAGGAGGCGGGCCCCGTGAGGAGCACATCGGCTCCTTTGCAACAGAGGGGTTACATTCTACAGGACGGGCCTCTGGACCTTTCCGGTCAGGCCCGGGATGAAGGGGGTGCAGCGGAGGGCTCAAGAGCAGATGAAAAAGGAAGGTCCCTTTCGAGTATCTTCTGAAGCCCAGAATGGGGCTGGTGCTGGTTCAGGGCATAGGGGTGTGGGCCTTGCAGGTTGCAAGGTTGTGCCAACAGGGCCCAGTCTTGGGTGAGAGGTGGTAAGTCCCCAAGTGGCAGGTGTGCAGGTTGGGTGTGGAAGAGGTCAGATGAGCCGGTGGCAGAGAGTGGACCTGGAAGTAAAGATCAGGGAACAGCACTGGCTGGTCCAGGTGGCTGAAAATCAGTGGAAGAGGCTATGCAGAGAGTGAGAGAGCACTTTGGAGCAAGGGGTGCAGGTAAAGAGGGTCAAGGGTGCTCCTGGTGTGAGGGCTGGGCCAGGAGACATGGGGAGGACCAGTCAGGGCAGAAGTGCGCTGGGGCCTGTGCAGCTCTGGGGGAGGTTGGTGCAAGGGGACCGCAGGGTTGGAGAAGCCAGGCGGTGGGCAGGGTGCCAATGCCTGCAGCCGAGGCAGGTAGACAGTTGGAGACCACAACGGGGCGCATGACGGCCCCTGGATGTTGGTCTGAAGCACTAGGGGGGGGGTCGCCTGTGGCCGTCCCTATGGCATGTGATCAGAAACCTCACACAGGGGTGGTCCCCACCCCTTCTGAGGGGGAAACAGTTGGGAATTATGTGTATTTCTTCAGTGGTGCGATTGTCGAAGGAAGTCTGTGATGAGGTGGCAGTGTTGGCGTTGGATTATAACTAGACGATGAATGGGAAGAAGGTGAAGTGCGTGATGATGAGGATGAAAGGATGCAAGAGGCATGGGGTAGAGGGGCGTCTTCAGCTGGTGTTTTGCAGATGTCAAGTGTGGAAACTAGTGCCAGACGGTGGAACGAGATGAGCAATAGCAGCTCGAAGTTGCATAATGGATCCGGTCAGTTGTCCAAAGGTAAAGGAGACTAGTAGGCGGTCTGGGTGCTTCAGCATATGGGCTCGACAGTGACGGAATGTAAATCAGTGGGGGTGGGTGATGGGGTTATTGTTGGGGGGCAGTTCAGACTCAGGAAGGGGTTGCAAGTACAGGTAAAGTTTTGCCTGCCAAGGATGACGAGACACAGGGGGGGTGGCTGCTTCCCTGTCCGCTGAGAAGACAGCGGAGTCTGTGAATAAAGATGACAAAGAAGGGGCAGCACATAAGAAAAGGAAAACCTTATATGGGGTTGACAATGCCCCTGGCGTCTCATGTTTCAGGAAAAACTAAGAATCGGATATAGAGTATGTGGATGTGTTCAAACTACTCCACAGGGGTATTCGGGCCAAAAAAGGGTTGAAAGAGGCGGAATGGGAATGGGCTAGGCAGCCTAGGGTGCCCTTTACTATGGATAAATGGACCTCTGCCTTCTTGATATTCGCTAGGATCTATTGCGAGAAATATGCAGATAAGTCCATTGCCTTATTCAAATACATGGAAATAATTTGTAAAGCGCAAATGCACTTTGGGGGGTTCGCTTGGCTCAGTTACAATGAGGAGTTTAGAGCCAGGGTCAGTGAAAAATCCAGTGAAACCTTGGGGGATGTTGATTCTGAGTTCTGGATGCCATCTATGTCCTCAACCCAGTCGATGGCCTCGATGCACACTGTGATTGGCCTGCCTCAACAATTCTATCACTGATTCCTTGCCTTGTTCAAAGTGGAAACGTTTTTGCATTCTGGCTCCAGGAGCAGAGGTTTTCAAGACATCTTTTCCTGCCGACAGATGGGAAGGGGGGCATGAGAGCATTTAGGCTGGCGAAGAAGTCTTTAGCTTTGTCCACCAGGAGGAGTTATCGTCTGGCTTGGAGTGAATTTGAAACTTTTGTGGGTCATCCAGGGAGGTTGTCAAGTATGGACAGTGAGGAACTGGAAAGGAGGGTCATGAATTTTGTTTTGTTCTTGATTGACAAAGGTTTGTTACCTGTGACCATAGCAGTTAGGCTGGCTGGTTTATCCTTTTATTGAGGGCAGGTAGAGCACTCCGCTCCACCAGCGGGGTGTGCAATGTTTTGCCTACTCCATCCTCCGCTGAGATCGCGGAGTTTAGGCAAAACTCCTACTACACAGCGGAGCAGAGTTAGCCAGCCCCCCTGACAAAAAAAGGCTTCCTGCCTCCACCCCCCTGCGCAATTCTCTCAAGAAGTACATCGGACGTAGGGGTTGCGGGAGAGAAACCACTGCAAGGAGGAGGAGACGCCACAGTACAGGTAAGTGCCTTTTTTCTTTTTTAATTTGTGTTTTAATATTTTTATTAGGGCGGGTTTGAGGCAGTGAGCGGAGTAGAGTTCCACAGAGTTTTTTCCCAACTCCGTGGAACTCTGCGTAGTGGCACTACGCAAGCTCCGCCATGGGTTACCTTTTATGGTAAGCTGTATTGGGAGCTTGACCCCGCGCAAGATGATATCTTGATATGTGCTTAAATGAGAAGGGGGTGGTGGTGGATTGATCTTGGGGGTTGTGGGATGTATTATTAACATTTTTCATTTTTCATAGGGTGCATATGCAGCCCCGAAAGAGAGAAAATGGTCACGTGGATGAGTGGTCACTCTTCTATCCAATGGGTGGAAAAGTATGCAGAACTGCAGATCCATGGACGTAACCTGGGATTGCCTAGCAGTTGGCGTGAGGTGCTCTGGTGGGGAAAGATTGGGATGAAATGGGGTATGCTGCCGCCATTTTGGATGGCAGTGGTCCCCATGTGGGGTTGTCCGGACATGCTTCTGATCCATTTAGGGAAAATGATCTGGGCTCACCCTTCTGCAACACATGACAGAAGTTATCAGGGACCCGGAGACTCATGGAGTAAGAGGTGTTAGGAAGAGTGAAGAAACATATGGGTGAAAGTTGAGGTGAAGAGAGAATGAGAGTGGGGATATAATAAGATGTTGTTTAAGATGCTTAAAGTTAACCAGTGTTGAACTGTTTGAGTTTTTTGCAATCCTGTCCAAATAAATGGCCTTTTGCACTTTCTTGGAGTATTGCGTGTTATTACCTCACGATGAATGGTGCAGCCTACTCTTCCCATGGGACTTTCATGAGGGAGATGATGAGGGCAGTACAGGATTGGTGTATTATGGGTGGGAGAATGGATTTAGGTTAGGGGTTAAATAGGCCAAGAGAAGGGGAAAGCCTCTATCTGGCTCATTCCCCCTGCACGACGGCCGTAGCTGTTGCCACCCATCCACCCGACAGGTTGGAGGCATGTTCAAAGACCTTAGTGTGCCAAATTTATGACAGGTTGCAGTAGTAGTGGTAGTGCAGTAGAGTGGTTGAAAGTTGGGGTGGAGAGAAAATGAGGGTGGGAATATCACAAGATGTTTAAAGTTAATCAGTGCTGAACTGTTTGAGCTTATTGCAATCCTAACCTAATAAATGGCCTTTTGCACTTTCATGGAGTGTCAAGTGTGATTACCTCATGGTACTGTTTTATAGCGTTGTTTCCTTATGGGAAATGATGCTTTTCACAGAACCTAGACCCGATACCGAGCTGCAGCAGCAGGCATGTGCAGCAGATAATTACTTTAGTAAAGAACATACTTGCACAATAAACAGGGGCGCCCTTGTATCACAACATTTGTGTGCACGTAGGAGTGCCACACTGTGGATGTTTGCACAAACTATTTTTGACAATGAAGTAGATTCGGCAATTCTGTGTTTCCATAAAGGACAACATTGTTTGTTGATAGTGGCAAACATTAAAATAAAACTTCTACAGATTGTGTATAGTTGTCTTCCATAAGAGATCGCTTCACTTTCTAAAGATCGTATTTCAATTTGCAGGCTTATTTTGTGTTAGAAAAATCGAAATACCTGAACCAGAATGCCCCATAAACATGTTTCATTTTATCGCATTCAGTGCAGCATAATTTGACGTTCATTTCCGCATAATTCAACCCTGCTGCCTAAATTGCTCCTCCATTAGACCACAGTTCCAGAGTGCCAAACTAGTAAACTATGAACAATATCAATGCGGCAAAATGTAAATGTTCCTCAAACCCTTTTCGAAAAATGATAGTGAATAAAAAAAATGCATTATTATAAATACACGGCGATCATGGTAAATATTTTCGGTGAGAGCGCGAGCGGGTAAAAGCAGCACGCAGTGACTGGAGCGGTTTCCGGTCTGGGCGGGGCCCCTGGAATGAGGAAATCGGCTTGTGTCTGCCAGGCCTGTGAGTGTCCCCGGGATTAGAGGGTGTTTGCACTGCACAGGTTGTCCGCACATTCAGGACCAAAGTGATCTCGGCGGTCCTGTGACTCAGCTGAACTGGTGACACCCGACAGGACTAGCCCAGGCCTGCCCCGCACTGCAGCCATTTTAGGCAGAAGTGACTTTGGAAGGTCTACTGACAGGCGGAGCCAATTAAATGCTATGGCCACCTGTTGTAAAATGTAACTTTCTTTGGCCCTGTTGTGCCAAACCTTTATTAGATCTGGCTTTTAGGCAGCTTTAGCTGTCTGCCATTGACAGAACTACTGTACCTCATACCGTAACATATAATAAAAGTGGGTTTTGGATCCGCCCACTTCAAACCATTGTGTTTTTGTTTATTTCCTCTTTCAGGGCCATATGTAGGAAACAAAATTGTGATCGCAAAAACCCACTTGCAAAATAAGGAATCGCACAATTTGCGATTCCTTATTTTGCAAATGCATTTAAGGAATCCCAATTTGCGATTCCTTAAATGCAATGTAGGAAGCACCCGAGTTGTGCGATTTTGGCATAAGGAATTGCAAATTACCACCAAGGTCAGGTTGGTGGTAATTTGCGATTTCTTTGAAAAATGCACTTTTGTGCATTTTTCAAAGTGCCATGTGAAGCACATACATGCCCATAGGGCATGTATGTGCACCACATGTGCACACATGCTTATTTCAGGGGTGTAACAGGGTGTCCTATTGACACCATTGCAACCTTGAAATTGCATTCTCAATTTGCGATTCTGTATTTGGGAATCGCAAATTGAGAATGTCTTCCCATTCATTCCTATGGGCCTTCTAGCCCATAGGAATGAACATGAAGGTATTCCTTATTTGCGAATCTCAATTTGCGATTCCCAAATAAAGAATATCTAGGATTCGCTAAATATTTTGCAAATCCTACCTACATTGCGTTTTGCAATTCTCTAATTGCGATTCCCTAAAAATCGCAATTTGATAATCGCAAAAAAACGTTTTACCCACATATGGCCCTATGTCATTTGCTAGAGACATAATCAATGACATCGTAGATTACACCGCAGGCATTTAGCTCTTTCATCTCGTTCTATAACATGCATCCTTTCACTCCTTATGGGTTCTTAACATTCCAGTGCATGAGGGACTACTATTGTCTCTTCTGCCTTTCCCTCTGCTTACAGCTACCCTTTCTAATGCCCCCATGTCCCACACCCTGTTTTTCTTCGCAGCCACCTGCTCTCTCCCTGCTTCGCCCCCTGTGCTTGTCCAATGCTCTTCGACCCCCTCCACTCTCTGTCCCTGCTTTCTCCCATCCTGTGACTCACTCCCATCTTGCCTGCCAATATTGACTTTGCCAATGCTTATATATATGCATTGGTATGGTAAAGCCGATATCAGTGTGTGGCGATCCTTAAAGAATACTTTTTTTTCATGAAAATCCTTCAAATATGTTGAACTTTGAAGCCTTTAGAGGACTGTTCTTTATCTGTGGTCCTCAGAGCCCTTGGCTAAGGGGACCAATAGGACCTCTAACCAATTATCCATCACCAGTCATGCTCGAGCTGAGGCAATCTTTCCGCCGCATGGCAGGTGCTGTGTCGATTCTTCGGCCTCACAGCGACAAAGCTTTGGTTTTGTCAACCGCACGGCGATGCTACATCAGAAAAAATTGGCCCCAGGAGGCCGATGTATGTATTTTCTTAATTCTTTTGCAGCAACACCACCTCCAAGGGCCCAGAACTGGAATTGGTACCGCTTGGCAGGTCAGAACTCCCAGCAGAGGAGTTCTGGGGCTGCAGATGAAGTCTTTGATGACCCTGCGACTTCTTAACAGGTGGTAAGCACACACAAGCCCTTACAGAACCTTGGAAAGCAGGATGTAGAAAGCAAAGTCCTTATACTTACTGGCTCCAGACACACTACAGGGGGTGGAGACAGCTTTGTGTGAGGGCAGGCATGACCCTATTCATGTGTCAGTGACAATTCCTCCCACCACTCTAGCTCAGGAAGACCCATCAGCCTAGTGAAGGGCCACCAGAAAATGCAAGGCACACCTCAACTTCCTTTGTGTGACTGTCTAGAGTGAATGACAAGCAGCTCAACTGTCATTTTCCCTCAGAAGTGGATTCCACAGACAGTCAGAGGCACAGAGTGGCAAAGCAAGAAAATGCCCACTATCTAAAAGTTCTCCATAAACGGACACATCACTTGCGCACCCAACTGTCCCACTGCTAAATGGGAAATAATCCCTCCTGGGATTATTTCCCATCTTGGAGGGATGGAGGATGCAGTGGGAATGGATTCATTTTAGTTTTAATACACGAAAGCTGATTAATCATAAGGGTGAGGGAGGGGAATAGGGGTGTTTTGGGTATGGGTGCTGTGTGAGGCAGTATGTTATTTTTTACAGCAGGTTTGAATTGAGTAGTAAGTTGAGCTGTTACGTGCCACTAATGAAAGCCTGGATTGGCAGGCAGCAGGAGGCATTTGAAAATGATGAATAAAGTATTCAAGCGCAACCATTCTGTCTCCATGATAATATATGAAGGAAGACTGACGTCATAAAGATTGGTAAAAAGTTTTGGTGTATGGTGACAAATAAAGGTGACCTTTGGATGAAGTGATTTACCAGGTGGGATTATTTCCCATTTAGCAGTGCTGCAGTTGGGTGCGCAAGTGATGTGCCCGTTTATGGAGAAATTTGATATTAGCTGAGATCGGGACGGTTCTCAGCCATTGTCCGCATGCATTTCAAGCACACAATTTCAAGCTTAAATTAAAGAATGGATAAAGGTAAGGAGTGTACTCTTACTTTCAGTGGTTCACTTTCTAAAAGTGGCATTATCAACATGTTGTTTAAAAAACAACTGCACTAAAAGGTGAATTTTTAAATTGTAAATTCAAGGACCCCAAACTCCAAATCTCCATTTCTTCTCAATTGGAAGTTACATGTGTAAGAGGTTACAGGGCAGCTCCAATGATATCCTATGTGAGAGATAGTCCTTGCGATAGTGAAAAGCTAAATTAGCAGTATATCACAATCAGGATAAGTAAAAAAAAGTCCTGCCTTTTAAAAACCCTACACCCTGCCCAAAGGGCTACCTTGAGCCTACCATAGGGGTGTCCTACATGTAATAAAAGGAAAGGTTTGGGGCTGGCAAGTGGGTGCACTTGTCAGGTCGATGTGGCAGTTTAACCCCTTCCATGCAGATGACGGCCGGGAGCCGTCATGACACACAGTGCTCGTGTGCTGATGACGGCTCCCGGCCGTCATGACCGCACCCGCGATCGGAATGTGCCGCACAGGCGCAGAATCGTGGCCGCGCCCAAGGTGTTAAAGCTGCCCACACAGACACTGCAATGGCTGGTCTGAGTCATGGTTGCAGGGCTACTTATGTGGGTGGCACAATCAGTGTGGCAGGCCCACTAGTTGCATTTGATTTACAGAACCCTGGGCACACATGGTGCACTTTACTAGGGACTTATCAGTAAATCAAATATGCCAATCATGGATAAACCAATCACCAATTCAATTTAAACTGTGAGCATGTGTACTTTAGCACTGGTTAGCAGTAGTAAAGGGCCTAGAGTTCTAGAACCAACAAAACAGGTCAGAGGAAATAAGAGAAAAAGGGCAAAAAGTTTGGGGATAACTTTCAAAAAGAACACGGTCCAGCAGGCACTATATGTGCAACCCTTCAAATGCTTACATTGAAGATTAACAGGAAATGTCCCAGAAGCACCAGTGGAGAGAGAGTGCATGACTCATCACTGTAGGCTGTCGGCTCTCAGGTGCCTGAGGAATGTGTCTGCCAGACCGGGTACTTTCTCTAAGTGCCTTCCACGTTCTTATGCATGGGCTAGGCAGGGGGCCACTGACCAAGCTGTGGAGCAGGCTGCATTTTATGGAGGTGGAGGCTGTCACAGATGCCTACTGTCAAGTCCTGAACGGAGTCACAGCTGTCCAGATCCCTCATTCAGGTGTGACTGGCTGGCAAGTGCTGCTGCCACTTTCAACACTTCTGTGCACCCTTTGTCTGGCCCCTGCGTCACTCAGATGAGACCAGAGAATAAAGAACCATAGCCACCCACCCCTCAGGCCCAGACCGCACAGTCACACACATGCTGAATACAAGTAATTTGGAGCGGAAGCTGCGTGGCTTTTTGAAAGCATCAGGTGTGAGACCCCATCACCACACTAAAATGCATTCGTCATACCTTGATAGCACTCCAGGGACGACGCTGAGGCGCGCTGTGGTGTGATTCAGACTTCAACGCATATGATTATTATGTAAACTATGTAAACTGGCACATATTAAGATCGCTGGGCTGCACAGCTGTGTTCTCGGTTTTGTTCTCGGAACACTAGGGCTGCATAGCTTTTTAACTTGTATTAACTTTCGCATCAACTGCTTAGGCGCTACATCATCCGGGGAATTAATTATCACTAACCAGGAAGTTCGCAAGTCAAACACGCATTTCAGTGTAAATTGCGTTAAGAGCGCTGGGAAACATTTAGGTTTATTAGCAAATGAAGGGACCCAGGGGAGCAAAGGCAAAGCCAGTCTCCCCACCAGGTGAATTAATGGATGTGACGGGCCACAATAAGCTGGGCGGGTGACAGGTTCAGGGACTGTAGGGGGCAGGGTTAGGTTACAGGGTGTATAGAGACAGAAAGTGAAGAGTTCAGCCGGTTTACTGATTCAATTCACCATGAAGAGGTGACAATTATTATGATATGTAAATGTAATTGCATTTATGAAAAAGTGCTCCTACGTATCCCTCGCAAGTCACAGCACGCCCCAAGCAGCAGCTGCTTGGGAAGCCCCAATGATGAAGCATGTCACCTAAAGGCAACCTCTAGTGAGTGAGGGGGCTAAAGAAAAGAATTTTCTTTTCCAAGCAGGTATATCAATTGGTAAGACCTGCCCCATCTTTTCAGATAGGCTAGTCTCTCACGACCCATGAAGTATGGGTTACATTATGGTACCTTAAACAACCACAGTCTAAGGTTAACAAATGGCAATCTGTTGATATTGAGGCCAGAATAAGAGAGTAGAGGTTGCAATTGCAACAGTTGGAGGTGGGAAGGGAGTGCATATATAGACGCAGGGCGTAGAGAGCAGCACACGCTCACAGTGTTAGACCTCCCATTTTCACACAGAAGGCAGCAATGAAAGCTGTCAATTTGTCACTGGACGATAATGCCTTTAATAAAGGTCAAATGATTTGAGAATGTTGAAGAGCAGGTAGAGACAGTCGGAGCTGGAGCGGCTCATGGGGCCCATGGTGAAGAGAGTTCTTTAGGTTGGGGCAGCCTGGAGCAGCATTCTTCGGCAATGCCAACAAGAGAGATTGGCAAACAGGTGGAGAAGCCAGTAGAGTTTTCACAGCTCTGGGACGTTGGCCTGAAGAGCTAGGGTGATCATTGTTGCAGGATTGTGTGCACATTGACCATGACTCAAATTTGAATGTATCAGACTGTAAGAAATGTTATGGGGGTGCAGGTGATGGTGTATGTCCCGGGCCAAGTATATGGGAAGCTATTTGTGGTGAGGATGAGATGGTGTTGGACTATGATGATGATAGTGATGAATGGGAAGAAGGGGAGAGCTGAGAGGGGATGTTGGGCCGAAACGGAATGCAGATTCACATAATAAATGGAGGGATGAGAGTGAGCCAATAGGCAAGGCAAGAAGCATTGGTGCTTTTCAGAGGTCAAGATCAGACAAAAGAAACACCACATATGACGGAATGATTAAGGGAAAAAGTGTATCCAAGTCTGGAGAACAGGGTGGCCGACAAGGTTGACTTCACATAGGTAATAGGAAAGGGGGCCAGTGTGGGAGGTGGGAGATGCTGATTCAATTGAAAAGTGATATAAATCTATTGGTGTTGGGGACAGATGTATTGAAAATGAGAGCGAATAACTAAGGGGTAAAAAGAGTACACAGTTGGGACTATCAAGTAGGGACAAGACGAGGCCTTTATAAAAAATGACTGGCGATAAATAATACAGAGTGAAGTCATACATGAGAAGAATTCATTGGAGGATAAAGAAGGGGAAGAAACCGTTAATGAGTTACCATAGAAGGAAGCTACCATGCATGGGTGTAGCTATGTCTCTAGGGTCACACTTACCTGAGAAAAAAAAAATTGTATTTGGAAACGTGCATACGTTGATGTTTTCAAGTTAGGATATTCTGTATAAGGAGGGATCTAAGGAGGGAGAGTGAGAGCTATCAAGGCGTCCTAGGGTGCCTATCAATATGCAGAATTGGACATCAGCATTTTTAATTTATGCTATTGTCTTTTGTGAAAAACATGACTGTAGGGAGCAGGGGCGATTTTCAAATACTTTGATATCAATAGCAAAACCCTGAGATGCATTTCCGGGGTTGCACTTGGGTTCGATATGGTGACGAGTTTAGGGCACGGCTAAGTTTGAATCCAGATAAGCCATGGGGTATTTGGACTCGGAATTATGCTTACAATGGAAGTCATCAACACAGCCTCAAGCAACTACACCCACAGCTAGTGGCCTTCCAGTTACATATCTCTCCTTTCAGTATCACCCCACGAACAACAAACAAGGGACAAGGGCTTATGCCAGAGGACAAGGGCCTGTCACTGAGGCATGCTGGAGTTTCAACAGGGTTTTTGCCCACAACAGTTCTACATATTTAAATACAAATGGTCAAAATGTGAAGGGAGGCATCCGATTATACAATGTTTCTCAGCAGTTAACACAGGAGAACAATGGAGGCCACCAAGAGGTAGGGATATCAGGTTCATACTACAGCAAAGGGCTCCTGCAGCAGTTAAAGAGGAAAGGATAATTGAGCTGCTGACGACATATCCGGACAAAGAAGCTGCTGTCGGACTTCAGTGGGGCTTTAAAGACGCTTTTAGATTAGGATACCAACGGCTTAGACTTCAGAGTTGAGTAGAACATTTGCAATCTGCAACAACATTGAAATACATTGTAGCATTGAAACGTGAAAAGGAGATACAAGAAGGGAGGGTAATAGACCCATACACAATTTAATAAATTCTCCTTTAGACTGCAGCCTGCTCCCAACTTGGTCAGTGGCTCCCATCTAGCTCATGCATAAGAACTTGGAAGGCACTCAACGAAAGTGCTTAGTCTGGCAGACACACTCCCAAGGCACCTGAAAACTGGCAGCTTACTGAGGTGAGTCATGACATCTCTCTCCACTGACAGTTCTTAGGAAATTTCTTGTTAACCTTCAATGTCAGAATTTGAACTTTGGCACATATATAGTGCCAAAATACCATGCTGGTTCTCCCCGGCCATTAGTACTTGAAGAGACTGGAAATGTTTAAATCAAACTTTAATAAGGTCATGTTAGAAAGGCGAACCTGGGGGAGGCAGAAGGTGTCTGACTGACCACCCCTAGGTCTACCCCTCCTTCAGAGAAGGGCCCGAGCGATGTCGAGAGGCCTCTGACGGGAGGGCCCTCTCCTAGAATCGTACAGCAGAGTAACCACACCACTACAAATATACACCACACGTAGATAGAGTTTTCAATCTTTATCGGGCAATAAGTATCGTTTCAATATATACAGCAGATCCAGAGATCTGGAAAGTCTCGTGGCAAGGGGCAAGGTAGCGGGACAGTCTTATAGATGGTCGGTTGCAAGGGGACCCTACGCACAGCTCTCAATCCTCGAGCTGGGGGGTTCCGGAAGGTGGGGCCGCGGCAGCGCCAGCAGGCTCCAAGATGGTTCAGCGAGTGTGGACCGCGGCAGCGCCAGCAGGTTCCGAGATGGTTCAACGAGTGTGGACCGCGGCAGCGCCAGCAGGTTCCAAGATGGTTCAGCGAGTGTGGACCGCGGCAGCGCCAGCAGGCTCCAAGATGGTTCAGCGAGTGTGGACCGCGGCAGCGCCAGCAGGCTCCAAGATGGTTCAGCGAGTGTGGACCGCCGCAGCGCCAGCAGGCTCCAAGATGGTTCAGCGAATGTGGATCGCGGCAGCGCCAGCAGGCTCCAAGAGGGTTACAGCAAAGATGGACCGCGGCAGCGCCAGCAGGCTCCAAGGTGGTTACAGCGAAGATGGACCGCGGCAGCGCCAGCAGGTTCCAGGTAGAGCAGCAAGGGGAGTTCATCTCAGGGTCAGCCGCGACAGCGTCAGCAGGGCTTCTCGACTCCGGGATACAACTGCCGTCCTACTCCGGGGCTGGCCCAGATATAGGTCTGGAGTCCCTTGATGTCCGGACCCTCTCGCCTGGGGGTCAGAGGGCCTGGGATGATGGTGTCCAGACACCCAGCAGGGGGGTGGAGCTGGAGCCCAGGGAGGCCGGAGGGTGATCGAAACCATGCATCCGGGGATGGTTGGAGAGCCATCGAAACTCCCCTCTCCTTGTCTCTGGTGGAGTGGCCACTCTACCACCCGGAGGGTTCTTGGTGCCTCGATGGCGGCTCGCTGGGGCCATGGCCGCGGCTGGTCCGGGACCACGTGTCTGTGACGTGATGGGCCCAAGATGGCGTCAGGCCTGGAATGAGGGTCCGGGGTGGGCACCGGACCGGTAATGCTGGGGCGGCCCGAGTGTGCCGTGTCAGTGGTCGTGGGCCGCCGGGTGGCGGATCTGGTGGTTTGGAGGGCGTGCAGAGGTGTGCCCGAGGGCGACCCGGGCTGGATGGAGGGCCGATGTCATCCGGGGCCTGCCATGCGGGAGGGCTAGGACCACGCCACGAGGCCGGGTCCAACACGCGTCCCCCCCAGCTGAAGGCAGGGGAGAGTCACCCATCTTCTTGGGGATTCTCCTCGCCAAGGTGGAAGAATCTGGAGAGGCCGTCAGCGTTGGCGTGGTCGTTGCCAGGGCGATGTTCCACAGTGAAGTTCATCCCTTGGAGGGAGATGGACCAACGTAGGAACTTCGGGTTCTCGCCCCGCATCTGCATCAACCACCGCAGGGGCCGGTGGTCGGTCTGTACTCGGAAGTGGGTGCCGAAGAGGTAGGGCCGGAGCTTCTTTAGGGCCCATACGACGGCGAATGCTTCCCTCTCGATGGTGCTCCATCGTTGTTCTCGGGCCAGCAGGCGCCGGCTGATGAAGGCCACAGGAAGGTCAACTCCGTCCGAGTTTATTTGGGACAGTACGGCCCCAATGCCGTGTTCCGAGGCGTCAGTTTGGACGATGAACTCTCGGCTGTAGTCGGGGGCCTTGAGCACCAGGGCGGTGCACATGGCAGTCTTTAGGGTCTCAAAGGCTACCTGGCACTCGGGGGTCCAGTGCACCTTCGGGGGTAGTCTCTTGGAGGTTAGTTCTGTGAGGGGCCCCACAATCCTCCCATAGTTCTTTATGAACCGCCGATAGTATCCAGTGAGCCCCAGGAAGGCTCGGACGGCGGTCTGGGTGACGGGGGGCTCCCAGGCCTGGATGGCGTCGATCTTGGGTTGAAGGGGAGCCACTTGGCCGCTCCCCACTTGGTGTCCTAGATAGGTCACGGACCCTTGACCGATCTGACACTTGCTGGCTTTTATTGTTAGTCCGGCCCGTTGGAGGGCCGTCAGGACCTTCCAGAGGTGTGTCAGGTGCTCGTCCCAACAGAGGCTGTACACCGCAATATCGTCCAGATAGGCGGCACTGAACTCTTCCAGTCCTGCCAGCACCCGATTCAATAGTCTCTGGAAGGTGGCCGGAGCATTCTTCATGCCGAAGGGCATCACGTTGAAGTGGAAGTGGCCATCGGGGGTCGAGAACGCGGATCGTTCTTGTGCCCCTGGCGTGAGGCCGATTTGCCAGTATCCGGCCGTGAGGTCGAAGGTGCTGAGGTACCTGGCGGCTCCCAGGCGATCGATCAGTTCATCCGCTCGGGGAATGGGATGGGCGTCGGTCCTGGTGACGGCATTTAGTCCCCGGTAGTCGACACAAAACCGCAGCTCCGGGGGCACCCCGGGGGCGGCGGCCTTAGGGACCAGGACGACGGGACTGGCCCATGGACTGTCTGAAGGTTCGACAACCCCTAGGGCTAGCATCTTGGAAACCTCGGCTTGGATGCAGGCCCGGACTCGGTCGGGGACTCGGTAGGCTCGGTGCCGCACGGGCGGACTGTCCCCGGTGTCGACGTCGTGAACACACCACTGGGTGACTCCGGGGGTAAGGGAAAGTAAGTTCGCAAATTGACCCAGCAGTTCTTGGCAGTCCTGGCGCTGTTTGGGTGTCAGCGCGGGAGAGAGGGAGACTCCCTCAACGGAGCCATCTTTCTCAGAGGTGCTCAGGAGGTCTGGTAGAGGCTCGGAGTCATCCTCTGCTCCGTCATCGGTAGCCAGCAACAGGCTCAGTTCGGTGCGGACAAAGTGGGGCTTGAGCCGGTTGGCGTGTAGGACCCGGAGGGGGTTCCGGGGGGACTCCATGTCCACTAGGTAGGTGATGGGGCTCTTGCGTTCCACCACTTTGAAGGGCCCCGTCCATCTGTCCTGGAGGGCGCCGGGGTCGACCGGGGACATGACCCAGACCTGCTGGCCCGGCTCGAATTCAATGGACGAGGCATTTTCATCATACCAGCGCTTCATCTCCTCTTGACTGGCCTTCAGGTTGGTTTCGGCCAGTTCCCGGAACTTCCGAGTCTGGTTGCGGAGAGTCAAGAGGTATCGGAAAACATCGGGCGGAGTATCGGAGGCGGCCAGCTCCCAGCCTTCCCTGACCAGGCTGAGGGGGCCTCGCACCGGGTGTCCATATAACAGTTCAAAGGGGCTGAACCCCAGGGACTTCTGGGGTACCTCCCGGTAGGCGAACAGGAGGCATGGCAGCAGAACGTCCCATTTGCGCCGGAGGGGCTCTTCTAGGCCCTTGATCATTCCTTTCAGGGTCCTATTAAATCGCTCCACTAGTCCATTCCCTTGAGGGTGATACGGGGTGGTGAACTTATACGCGACCCCGCACTGTTGCCACAGGGACCGCATATATTTCGATATAAAGTTTGTGCCCCGATCACTGACGACCTCTCGGGGGAAGCCGACTCGGGAGAAGATCCCCATTAGCGCCCGACCCACTACGGGGGCTGTGATAGTCCGGAGGGGGATAGCTTCTGGGTAGCGGGTGGCATGGTCCACCAGGACAAGGATGAAGCGGTGCCCCTTGGAGGTTGGAGGATCCAGGGGCCCCACGATGTCGATCCCTACTCGCTCGAAGGGAGTGGTCACCACGGGAAATGATTGGAGTGGGGCGTTGATTTTCCCCCCACTCTTTCCGCTGGCTTGGCAGGTCGGACAGGCTCGGCAGTGGTTGCACACATCGCGGCGCATCTTCGGCCAATAAAAGTGGGTCACCAGGCGGCTGTAGGTTTTGTCCTGCCCCAGGTGCCCGGCGAGGGGCACATCATGTGCCAGGTTTAAGAGAAAGTCTCTGAAGTGGAGGGGGACGACTGGCACTCGGCCGGCCCCCAGCTCGGCGATCTTTTGTTCACTGTACAGGAGGTCCTGGTCCCAATAGACCCAGTGGGACCCCGAGGAGTCTCCTGTGGCTTGCGTGGCGGCTTGTTGTCGGAGTCCCTCAAGGGAAGGACATGTCTTTTGTTCCCGACGGAACTGCTCACGGGTGGGGCCCCCTTCTTGGCGCCACTGGGCTAGTTCGGGAAGGGGCCCGAGCTCGGGAAGTTCTTCATGGTTGGGGCCCTGCGGCCCCAGTTCGGGTTCGGCCGTGGCAGTGGCGGGGGGTGGAGGTGCCGGCCATTCAGGTTCTTCGGGCAGTTTGTCTTCAGTTGGGACGGCGTCTCGGGTGGACATGGATCGGGTCGTTACGCAAACCCATTCAGGAAGGCCTAGCATCCCCAGATGCTCTCTTCGCTCGATCTGTGCCCAGGGGGAACTTTCCAGGTCGTTCCCTAGGAGGCAGTCCACCGGGGCATCGTCTCGGACGGTGACTTTCAGCAGGCCGGACACTCCTCCCCACTCGAAGGGGATGCGGGCCATCTGGCACAGGCTCTCGGAATTGTCCGCTGACCGGACAGGGCACAGAACGTGGGGCAAGATTTGTTCTGGGGTCACCAGATGGCAGCGGACGGCGGTTATGCTGGCCCCCATGTCACGGAGAGCCTCGGCCCGGCGTCCGTTGATGGTGACCCACTGGCGGTACTTCTGGGTGTTGATCGGAATCTGGTCTCGGGGGATCATGTCTTTGTCGCCCAGGGAGGCGAGGCACATGGCTGCGGACTCCCATTCTTCTGGTTCCATAGGGACCTCTTCTTCTTCGTCCTTTTCTGCGCTCAGAGCAGCTGCGGTGATTTGACGACCGGGGGGGGCGGTGGTGCCGGGCCGCTGGTACATGGGGCAGAGAGGATCATTGGCATAGTGACCCAGCCGCTGACATCTGTGGCACGTAACGTTGGGGCATGGCCCCGGTCGGGCTGGATGGGCCCCCCTCGGGCTGGAGGCCGGTGTAGCGGAGGCGGGCGAAGACCCCGGCGGGAGGTCTCGACCTCGGCTGGTGCCAGACCCGCCGCCTCGCGGCCGGTGGTTCCCCTCGTCCGTATTCTCCTGTGGTGTTCCGGTGGACGCTGTTGCTCGCCCACCGATCTGCTTCGACCGCTAGCTTCCGCGGCTCGGTCAACTTGCTGTCGAGGAGGTGCTGTCGTAGTTCAATGAAGCAGTTGTTGGAGAGGTGCTCCCATAACATCAGGTCGACCAACTGCTGGTAGGTAGTGACCTGACTGCCTTTGACCCACCCCTCGAAGGCTCTGCTAAAAAAGTTCACATATTCTACCCAAGTGGTACCGGGGATTTTTTTACAGTCTCGGAACCTCTGTCGGTACATTTCGGGGGTGAGTCCATAGCGCGTGAGTAGGGCCGTTTTCATGTGTTCATAGGAGGTCATTTCTGTGTCAGGGAGTTCCAGCAGGGCGTCCCTCCCTTCGTTGACGAACTTTCCCCACAGGCCGGCGCCCCAATCCTTCAGGGGCACCCGATGGGCGGTCATGGCCACCTCGTAGGCTTTGAACCATTGTTGGATATCATCGTTCCTGTAGTATTCTTTGACTACATCTTTCGGTAGGTGAACCTTGGTGTCCACTGGAGGGGTCGCGGTCTTGGCCCCGGCCGCGCTATCTTCGTTGATCTTGGCCTTGATTTCTAGTTCTCTCAGGCCTCGTTCGTGTTCATAGGCTAGTCATTTTTCTTCGAGGTCACGTTGTCACCGTTTCTCTTCTAGATCCCCCTCCAGCCGTAGTTGCTCGAGGGCTATCTTTTTCTCCGCTAGCTGGAGTTCTCCGTCTAGCCGGAGTCGTGCAAGTTCCACCTCGTGTAGCCGGGTGCGCTCTCGTTCTCGAGCATCTTCATAGATGAGGTCCGCGTTTAGTGTTGCGGTTCTTTCCCCCGTCGGGGGTGCGCTGGTTTCCTGTTGCCCGTTCGGGCCATTCTCCTCTTGGGGTGGTCTGTCTCGGGTTTCCACCCAGGCTTGTAGGGCCGATTTGAAGTCCTCTTTTGTGCTCAGGCCAGTGGTAGCGATACCCATGTCTTTACAGAATTGTTTTAGTTCTTTGTGGCTGTATTCTCCTATCTTCTCTTTCTGGAATTCGGCAGGTAGGTTGGTTCCTTGGGTCGTCATGGTCTCTGTGTGTTTTTCCGTCGTAGCGGGTAGATCACTCTCTGTACGATTTTGCGTTGGCTCGGATCGCAGCGCCTGCCGCCAATGTTAGAAAGGCGAACCTGGGGGAGGCAGAAGGTGTCTGACTGACCACCCCTAGGTCTACCCCTCCTTCAGAGAAGGGCCCGAGCGATGTCGAGAGGCCTCCGATGGGAGGGCCCGCTCCTAGAATCGTACAGCAGAGTAACCACACCACTACAAATATACACCACACGTAGATAGAGTTTTCAATCTTTATCGGGCAATAAGTATCGATTCAATATATACAGCAGATCCAGAGATCTGGAAAGTCTTGTGGCAAGGGGCAAGGTAGCGGGACAGTCTTATAGATGGTCGGTTGCAAGGGGACCCTACGCACAGCTTTCAATCCTCGAGCTGGGGGGTTCCGGAAGGTGGGGCCGCGGCAGCGCCAGCAGGCTCCAAGATGGTTCAGCGAGTGTGGACCGCGGCAGCGCCAGCAGGCTCCAAGATGGTTCAGCGAGTGTGGACCGCGGCAGCGCCAGCAGGCTCCAAGATGGTTCAGCGAGTGTGGACCGCGGCAGCGCCAGCAGGCTCCAAGATGGTTACAGCGAATGTGGACCGCGGCAGCGCCAGCAGGTTCCAGGTAGAGCAGCAAGGGGAGTTCGTCTCAGGGTCAGCCGCGACAGGGTCAGAGGGCCCGGGATGATGGTGTCCAGACACCCAGCAGGGGGGTGGAGCCGGAGCCCAGGGAGGCTGGAGGGTGATCGAAACCATGCATCCGGGGATGGTTGGGGAGCCATCGAAACTCCCCTCTCCTTGTCTCTGGTGGAGTGGCCACTCTACCACCCGCAGGGTTCTTGGTGCCTCGATGGCGGCTCGCTGGGGCCGTGGCCGCGGCTGGTCCGGGACCACGTGTCTGTGACGTGATGGGCCCAAGATGGCGTCGGGCCTGGAATGAGGGTCCGGGGTGGGCACCGGACCGGTAATGCTGGGGCGGCCCGAGTGTGCCGTGTCAGTGGCCGTGGGTGGCGGATCTGGTGGTTTGGAGGGCGTGCAGAGGTGTGCCCGAGGGCGACCCGGGCTGGATGGAGGGCCGATGTCGTCCGGGGCCCGCCATGCGGGAGGGGTAGGACCACGCCACGGGGCCGGGTCCAACAGGTAATTTATACAAACTGGACTTTCCTTGACAATCTTCAGAATTCCAATACCAAAAAAGTTCTTACACAAAAAGACTGACAAGTTTTATTTTGCAGAGCCCGAACTTGACCCGAATCCAAATCAGGTATCAGAACGCTTTACATAGCACCAGATACATTACATGAGGACACACATTCATTTTCGTTAGGCACGGGGAGATTACGTGATTTGCCCAGAATCACAGGAGGTTTAGCTTCATTACCAAGACTCGAACCCAGTTCCCCAGGTCTGAGATCAAGTGCCCTAACCGTTAGGCCAACTCCTCTAATTCTTTATGCGTTTGCAAATATAGGGGCATATTATCAAGGCAGGCGAAATGAAATTATCGCCGCTTTTGCAGCCGTTTTTGGCCGCAAAGCCGCGATAATTTCATCGCCCTATCAGTTAGCGACAGCTTTTAGGTGATAGCGAGCGGTTTGGGGCCCGCTTTGCATGTCAGCGATATTTATCACTAATGACATGCAAAGTGGGCGTACCCAACCAGTTAGCAACTGAAAGCAGTCGCTAACGTCGCTATCACCCATTAGCAAGGCAGGCGTAGCGATAAAAAAATTTGCGCTAAGCGCGAATATTGCTAAAAACTAACGCCTGCTCAGACCAGTTCTTAGCCATTATATCCAATGGGAGGTGGATATTCTGGCTAGGACCCTATTGGCGATGATGCGTGAATGTCGCTGGTTTTCCAGCGACATTCACGCATTTCGCCGTTATCGCCGGTTATTTTATCGCATTGGAGATAAACATTGCTAATAGCACGTTATCTCTGCGATAAAATCTGGCGATGCTTGGCGATAAAAAAAATGTTGCTAAGCTTCTTTAGCGATAAATATCGCTAGTTGTTGATAATATGCCCCTTAGTTCCTTCTTTTGTAGAATTATAGTGATGTTAGTAGTAGAACAATACGGAAGACGTTTGTAGATGGCCTTCAAATGCATGAACTCCAAAAGCTTAACTTTCATCTTACTAAGTCTTTGAAGAGGTTCTCGCTGGGGAACAATAAGAGTGTTTATGGTTCTATTATAGGAGTCACATGACAGGCTCTTGCTTTTTCTTCTACATCAAATTACTTGGTTTTATGTTTAAACTTCAAAGTATAACGATATATGTTAATTTATCACAAAATGGTTAATTTGTATCTCATCAGAATTGTGATTCACCTGTACAAGTTTATAATTATTTCACTTCTAACAGTAAATTAGTAAAATGCTCAAAAAAGTACTCTTTTTTACTAATACAAAGCATACTACATTTTGCTGTGCAGACTAATCAAAATGCTCTTCTTCACATTTCCTGATTTGTTTATAAGTAGTGCTTTCACTCATCTGATCTTTTTGCAGCATGGGCGTTAGTTGTACTAGACCCACCTGACAACCGAGGCATGTTTTTCTAAGTTAATTTACTTTGCAGACGTACAAAAATCCGAGTCATATTGCATTTCACAGGTTTTGCAGTAGTTTCAACATATTTGAAAGCTTCCCAGTGCTCAAATCAAAAGAAAGTTCCACACATTTCACAGTTGAAAGTCACTCATAAGTACATTGAAACCGTGTAAATGTCACACATCAGCATTCTAAAAACTTGGTAGCTATGCCTTTGTGAAATATAAACCTAAAACAGCAAACACATAAAGAAATCACAAAGTATTTGAGAGTTGTATAAATCATTTTAGAATGATTATTAGACAAAACAGAAGTGTAATTGCCATACTGCAAAAAATTACATTTGTACACAAATTATTTTTCACCTACCATCTGTTGGTGGTTCCAGCATAACAAGACATACACAAACAGGGCTGGACTGGCCGTAGCGGGCATCAGACGTTGTCCCGGTGGGCCTGAAGGGTGGGGGCCGATTTTGGAGTGTTGGGGCAGTTTTTTTGTTACTCTGGGCCGTTTTTTCAGCAGTGCTGCAATATCGGTCCCCTGTAACAAACCCACCAGCAACCCCACCTCTTCCCCTCCACCCCGGGGTCGGTACGACTTAATTGCCATCCATTGACTTTGTGGATGTCTACATCGGGACCCCACTTTTCAGCAACCCATCATCGTCAAACTCTTCTTCAGATCCAGCTTTCAACTTGGCTCCCCGTCATATCGTCAATGACCAGTTTTTCTCCATAAAAGGTTCTGTGTCGGAAGTGAAATTTTCCACCTGGATGGACTCGATACTTGTATCCAACCCGTGCTCTAACGCAGTTGGGGCTGTGTGCTTTTGTGCGCTAACTTTAAATTACATTTCAACAATTCAGATTTCTGGTTCTACTGATAAGATTGTTGTCATTTTGATATCCTCTTATTTATTAAAATATTCTCTATTTGTTATAAATTTGTTCATGATTTTTCGTGTGTTGTGTTTTCACTTTCTTACTGTTTGAGTACTGAAAACATACTTTACACATTACCTCTACGTTAAGCGTAACTGCTTTGTGTTAGGCTATGAGGGGGTTAAGCACATGTTAATTTGGTTAATTTAGTGACATCATGTAAAAGCTTTCTATTATTATTTGAGGTGGCTTCTCACCCCCTCAACTAATACTCAAATTTCTTAAAGGCTACTATCTCATCCAACTTATTCCCTCCCACCACATTTGCTTCCGACTTAGATTCTTTTGCTTATTTGCTGCACTCATTTGTTGCAGCACTCTTTCGTTCAGTAATGTCAGGATTATTATAAGAAGTACTGAAATTGTTGTGGGTTTATACCTCAGGGCAGCCCAACCGGTCAAAACATTGTTCCAGCACTGCTTTTGTGAGTTTGTGGGGTTGTGCTCAGCATTACTCATTCTGTGCCGTGCCCTTAGCCCTGTACTGCATGAAATTCAAAGGTAAGCTTGAATTGATGCTGCTTGGTCTGTACCTCCTCAGTTCTGTAAGATTTGACCTAAGTGCTACTGTCCACGACACCCTTTTTGTGTGTAACTGTAAAGCATGAGAAAACCCTTTTCAAAATATAAGTGAATCTGGACACAATAATGGAAATTGAGGGACTGACTAACAAGAGAGTAATGCTTCTAAAAAAACTGTGAAAGGTATGCTCTTTATTCGACCTACCCTGTGACTGGAGTTTAAGGATTGCACATGATTCTGTTGGAGTGATGGGCCTTAAAACATAATCTCTTAGTCATGACGTTAAAGATTTTTCCCCATTGGTCATATGGACGTTTGCTAGCAGACATGAAGCATTGAAAGGGAGAAAACATCAACAATACTTTTCTAACTTATGAAGCCCATGTGACTGCACAATACCGACCAGAAATCGATGACTATTGTTAATAGGTTTTATTTGGTTATCCAATCAATTCAGAATGTATGCAACCAAAAATAAGTTCAAGAGGTACATCAGTACATTAGGCAAGCTGAAATATCTCACTAAGTTAAGGTGCAACAGAATGAGATACCGAATTCCGATAGCCACATCCAGATCCACACGGACCCCAAGACCACCCTAAGAGGCACCCTCATCTACAGACCACCCGGACCCCGACCACAATTCTGCGACACCATTGCCGACTTCATCAGCACGCACGCACTGACCTCCACCAACTACATCCTCCTCGGAGACCTGAACTTCCTTCTGGAGAACAACAACGACAGCAACTCCTCCACCCTGATAGACAACCTCGCCAACCTCGGACTGGAACAGCTCGTCAGGTCGCCGACCCACATCGCCGAACACACGCTCTACGCCATCTTCTCCTCAAGTCCACACGTCTCCTTCAGCCACGTCACCGAACTCTCGTGGACCGACCACCACTGCATCCACTTCACCTTCCGGAAACCGCACCCTACAGATCCCCCATAACTACTGGGGCAAAATCACCGAAGTAGAACTACAGACAAACCTCGCACTCAACCCACCGACCAACCCCTCCAACCCCGACAATGGCACGCGCACCCTCAGACAATGGAATGACGACTGCGCCAACACCTTAGCCCCACTGAAAAAATAAACCTTCAAAGACACCAGCAAGAGAGCCAACTGGTTCACCTTGGAACTTCTAGAGTCTAAGCACACCTGCCGGGAGTAGGAGAACATATGGCACAGCGAGAAGTCGCTTGGCAGCCGCGCAGCCCACAAAGACGCCATCCGCAACCACCACCACCTCATCAGGACCGTCAAGAGGACCTCCTTCAAAGACCGCCTCAACAACAATGCACACAACAGCCAGGAGCTCTTCAACGTCGTGAAGGAACTCTCCAACCCCAGCTCCAACGCTAACGACATCCCGCCGTCGCAAGCCCTGTGCGACTCCCTAGCCATCTTTTTTCACCGAAAGTTCGCCGACATACACAACATCTTCAACCCCTGGACGACCCCTACAGGCCCCAACATGCAGGAACCCCCACACCCCACCGACTACGACCCCCTGACAACCTGGGCCAACGTGAGCATCGAAGACACAATCAAGACCATGGGCACAATCACCGTCTGACCCTTTTCCACACCACATCTTCAACAAAGCCGGCAGCTCCATTGCACCCCACCTAGGCAACATCATCAACCTCTCCTTCGAGACCGTGACCTTCCCTGAGAGCTGGAAACACGCCGAGATCAACGCACTACTGAAGAAACCCAAGGCGGAACCGGGCAAACTGAAAAACATCCGTCCCATTTCCCTGTTTCCGTTCCCAGCTAAGGTCATCGAGAAGATAGTCAACATCTGGCTCACCCGCTACCTCGAAGACAACAGCATCTTGGACCGCTCCCAGTCAGGTTTCCGCAGCAACCACAGCACCGAGACCGTCCTCATCGCCGCAACAGACGACATCAGGATCCTGTTGGACAACGGTGAGACGGCGGCCCTCATCCTTCTGGACCTCTCCGCCGCCGTCAACACCGTCTGCCACCGAACACTACCCAGACGACTCCACGACGCAGGGATCCGAGAAAAGCCCTGACTGGACCTTCTCCTTCCTCTCTGGCAGAACCCAGAGAGTCTGCCTCCCCCCGTTCTGATCCGAAGCCTCCGAGATCATCTGCGGCGTCCCGCACGGATCCTCCCTCAGCCCGACGCTGTTCAACGTCTACATTAAGTGTGGGCCGAAAATTCGTTCCGCTCGCGGATTTTCTGCAATTTCGCGATCCGCGAATCTCGCGAAATCGCAGAAAAATCCACAAATCCGCAAGCAGGACGAATTTTCCATGAAGCACTTACAGGGTTACAGCAGCAGGTGCCCAAGTTGAAGCTAATTTCTTTTTAACCATTTACAAAAGGGTTACAAAGAAATGAACTTCAACTTGGGCACCTGCTGTAACTCTGTAAGTGCTTCATGAGCGGCGCCTCGTTGCCTACTTGCAACTATTCTCTGACCCTGCTCTGACCCTCGAAGCAGGGTCAGAGAATAGTCAGAATTAGGCAACGAGGCTCCTGTCACAAAAATTAAACCTCAGCAGGAAGCACTTACAGATATAAATAAAGCAGGTGCCCGAGTTGAAGCTCAAATTCAGTAACGCATTATAATCAGCCCAAGAATCTAGTGAGCACGGTCGATGCTAGGCAGGTGTGCTTTCTCCCCAAATCTGCCATCTACAAATAGCTGTAATCCGTGATGAAGGTCTAGGCATCCACAAGTTTCTCGACCGCAATCCCCCTGTACTTCCAGTGACCAGGAGGCTGCTTTCTCCTCATCTGCTGCTCTGATCGGTCTCTGACCCTTTATAAACAAGAGGCATGTGAACTCGCACAGAAGCCCGGCCCCACACACACTAGGCTATACAACCTCTTCCCGCCCTTTCCCCCACTGTGATGGACAGCTCACTCGAGGGACCTCGGCGCCTATGGGCGTGGTGGCAAAGTTACAGACACACGTGGTGACTGGACAACTCTTCTGGGCCTTTAGGCAGCTGTAGTGTCGGAAAAGCACGATACATTTACCCAACGAGGTAGCACTTACTGCTTTCTCCTCATCTGCTGCTCTGATCGGTCTCTGACCCTTTATAAACAAGAAGCATGTGAACTCGCACAGAAGCCCGGCCCCACACACACTAAGCTATGCAACCTCTTCCCGCCCTTTCCCCCACTGTGATGGACAGCTCACTCGAGGGACCTCGGCGCCTATGGGCGCAGTGGCAAAGTTACAGACACAGGTGGCGACTGGACAACTCTTCTGGGCCTTTAATCAATCAATCAATCAATGACACTTGTAGAGCGCGCTACATACCCGTGGGGTCTCAAGGCGCTTGGGGGAGGGGGGGGGTGCCGCTACTGCTCGAACAGCCAGGTCTTCAGCTTCTTCCTGAAGGAGAGGTGGTCTTGGGTCAGGCGCAGGTCGGTCGGGAGGGAGTTCCAGGTCTTGGCGGCCAGGTAGGAGAAGGACCTTCCTCCTGTAGTCGCTCCTCGGATGCGGGGGACGGTGGCGAGGGCGTGGTTGGCTGACCGGAGGTGGCGTTTGGGAGCGTAGAAGTTGATCCGGCTGTTGAGGTAGCTCGGGCCTTGGTCGTGTAGGGCTTTGTGTGCGTGGGTGAGGAGGCGGAAGGTGATTCTTTTGTTGACGGGGAGCCAGTGAAGGTCTCTCAGATGTCCGGAGATGTGGCTGTGTCGTGGGATGTCGAGGACGAGTCTGGCTGAGGCGTTCTGGATCCGCTGGAGTCTCTTCTGGAGCTTGGCGGTGGTACCGGCGTTGAGGGCGTTGCCGTAGTCCAGTCGGCTAGTGACGAGGGCCTGGGTGACGGTCTTCCTGGTCTCGGTGGGGATCCACCAGAAGATCTTCCGTAGCATGCGTAGGATGTTGAAGCACGCCGAGGAGACGTTGTTGACTTGCCTGGTCATGGAGAGGGAGGAGTCCAGGATGAAGCCCAGGTTGCGTGCATGGTCTGTCGGTTTGGGTGCGGTGCCCAGGGCGGGAGGCCACCAGGAGTCGTCCCAGGCGGAGGGTGAGGAGCCCAGGATGAGGACCTCCGTCTTGTCCGAGTTCAGTTTCAGGCGGCTGGTCGTCATCCACTCGGCTACCTCTTTCATCCCTTCGTGTAGGCTGGCTCTGGCGGTGGCGGGGTCGTTGGTCAGGGAGAGGATCAGCTGGGTGTCGTCGGCGTAGGAGATTATGCTGAGGTTGTGTTGGCGTGCGATGGCCGCGAGGGGGCTCATGTAGACGTTGAAGAGGGTGGGGCTCAGAGAGGATCCTTGAGGGACGCCGCAGATGACTTCGGAGGCCTCTGACTTGTACGGTGGTAGGCGGACTCTCTGTGTTCTTCCGTCGAGGAAGGAGATGATCCATTCTAGCGCCTTGTCCCGGATTCCGACGTTGCTGATGCGCTGTACTAGGGTGCGGTGGCAGACAGTGTCGAATGCCGCGGAGAGGTCTAGGAGGATGAGGGCCGCTGTTTCTCCGTTGTCCATCAGGGCTCGGATGTCATCGGTGGCGGCGATGAGGGCGGTCTCGGTGCTGTGATTGGCTCGGAAGCCGGACTGTGAGGGGTCGAGGGATCCATTCGTCTCGAGGAAGGCGGCCATCTGCTTGTTGACGGTCTTCTCGATGACTTTGGCTGGAAACGGGAGGAGCGAGATGGGGCGGTAGTTCTTGAGTTCGGTGGGGTCCGCTGTTGGTTTCTTGAGTAGAGCGCTGAGTTCGGCGTGCTTCCAGCTCTCAGGGAAGGTGGCGGTGTCGAAGGATGTGTTGATGATGTCTCGCAGGTGGGGTGCGATGACAGCGTCGGCCTTGTTGAAGACGTGGTGAGGGCAGGGGTCGGTCGGTGATCCGGAGTGGATGGAGTTCATCGTGCGGATGGTGTCTTCGGTGCTGATCGGGGTCCAGGCGTGGAGGGTGGTGGTGGGGGGTGGTTGTTCGGTCCTGGTGTGCGTTGGTTGTTTGTTGAAGCTGTTGTGTATGTCCGCGATCTTGTTGTGGAAGTAAGAAGCGAGGGAGTCGCAGAGGTCTTGCGATGGGGTGATGTCGTTGTTTCCTGCGCTGGGGTTGGAAAGCTCTTTCACGATGTTGAAGAGCTCCTTGCTGTTGTGTGCGTTGTTGTCCAGCCGGTCCTTGAATGCAGTTTTCTTGGCGGCGCGGATCAGCTGGTGGTGCTTCCGAGTGGCCAGTTTGAGGGTGGTCCTGTTGTCCGGTGTAGGTTCCCTTCTCCAGACTTTCTCGAGGGCTCGGCAGTTCTTCTTGGAGCTCTTGAGTTCGTTGGTGAACCATGGGGCTTTCTTGCTGCCGGGTCTGCTGGGCGGGGTCCTCAGCGGGGCGAGCTCGTCCGTGCAGATGCTGATCCACTTTGTGAGGTTCTCGGCGGCCTGGCTGGGGTTCGCTGAGCTGGCAGGAGGGTGCTGGCTCAGGGAGGTGTCGAGCTGGTCTGCTGTGATCTTGTTCCAGCTTCTGCGGGCGGCCTGTTGCTGGTGGTGGTGGGTCGTCGTTCTCTTGAAGGCGAAGTGGACGCAGCTGTGGTCCGTCCAGTGGAGTTCTGTGGCGTGGCTGAAGGCGACGTCTTTGCTGGATGAGAAGACGGCGTCGAGTGTGTGTCCGGCGAGGTGGGTGGGGGTGGACACCAGCTGCTTGAGTCCAAGATTGGCGAGGTTGTCGAGCAGGGTGCTGGTGTTGCGATCGTTGTTGTTCTCCAGATGGAAGTTGAGGTCCCCCAGGAGGATGTAGTCAGCGGAGGGGAGGGCATGCGGGCTGACGAAGTCGGCAATGTCCTCGCTGAATTGTGTGCGTGGTCCCGGAGGTCGGTAGATCAGGGTGCCTCTAAGGGTGGTGTTTGGGTTGGTGTGGATCTGGAAATGCAGGTGTTCGGCGCTGGTCAGGGTGTTGTCGGTGCTGGTCGTGAGGCGGATGGTGTTCCTGTGGATGATGGCGATGCCTCCTCCCATCTGGTTGGCGTTGCGGTCCCTCCGGACGATCTTGTAGCCCTCTGGGATGGCGATGGCGATGTCGGGGGCTGAGGAGGCGTTCATCCAGGTCTCCGTGAGGAAGGCAACGTCAGGGGCTGTGGCGTCTAGGAGGTTCCAGAGTTCGATGGCGTGTCTGTGGACGGAGCGGGTGTTGAGCAGGATGCACTTGAGGTGGGTGCTGCTGGTGTTCGACTTGGCGGGAGCTGGTGTGAGGCAGGTCCGGATGCAGGTGAACTTGCAGGCGTGGCAGCTGAACGGTCCGTGGGAGCGTCGTGGGGTGGCTTGGTGGCAATCTGGCAGTCGGCCGGTGTTGAGTGCGATGAGGGTGGCGGCGGAGTACGTCAGGCGGGTCGGTCGGGGTCTTCGTGGGCCAGGGGTCCTGGCCCTGGGCGCGGTCCTGGCGCGGACGGGCGCAGACGGGCTTACCTTTGGCGCGCCTTCGGCGCACAATCGGCGCGCCCGCTGCGCGTCAACGCTGCGCGTTCGCACGGTCGCCATATAAGGCGAAGTGCGCGGGTGGGCGGAGCAGCTGGGAGGCGGGAGCGGGGAGGGAACAGAATGAAAAAAGGGGCGGGGTCAGCGGTGGTGGCGGGAGCGGGGAGCGGGGAGGGAAGACGGAGGGCGGCGAGATAGGCGGGAAACCAGGAAGGAGGACGCTAGCACGGGCAACAAATATCTAAACAATACAGGCACAAATGAGGTCAGAGCGCTAACACGGGCACAAAAGTAAGGGAAAAAATACAGGCACAAATGAAGGTTAAAACAAAGAAAAACAAACAGCAGCGGAGGAAAAACAATACAGGCACAAATGAAGGTTAAAACAAAGAAAAACAAACAGCAGCGGAGGAGAAAAAATGCAGCTGTAGTGTCGGAAAAGCACGATACATTTACCCAACGAGGTAGCACTTACTGCTTTCTCCTCACCTGCTGCTCTGATCGGTCTCTGACACACACTAGGCTATGCAACCTCTTCCCACCCTTTCCCCCACTGTGATGGACAACTCACTCGAGGGACCTCGGCACCTATGGGCGCGGCGGCAAAGTTACAGACACACGTGGTGACTGGACAACTCTTCTGGGCCTGTAGGCAGCTGTAGTGTGGGAAAAGCACGATACATTTACCCAACGAGGTAGCACTTACTGATTAGCCAGTAGAAAGTAGTCCAGATTCATGAACCGCGAATTCGCAAAATTCACCCATACTTAGTCTACATGGCACCTCTCTCACGCATCGCTCAACCGCACGACCTCAACATAATCTCCTACGCCGAAAACACGCACTGATCCTCTCCCTCACCAAGGACCCCTCACCGCCAAATCCAACCTCCACCAGGGAATGAAGGCCGTCGCCGAATGGATGGAGCATAGGCGCCTCAAACTGAACACAGACAAGAAGGAGATCCTCATCTTCGGGCCCAACCCCTCAGCATGGAACAACTCCTGGTGGTCCGCATCACTGGGGACAACCCCCGCTCCCACCACCCACGCACGCAGCCTGGGAGTCATCCTCGACTCGAAACTCACCATGACGAAACAAGTCAACGCTGTCTCCTCCACCTGTTTCAACACCCTCAGTATGCTCCGCAAGATCTACAGATGTATCCCGACAGACACAAGGAAAACAGTCACCCAGGCCCTAGTCAGCAGCAGACTTGACTACGGAAACGCCCTCTACGCCGGAGCCCCGACCAAGCTCATCAACAGACTGCAAAGAATCCAGAATGCCTCTGCACGCCTGATCCTCGACCTCCTGCGCCGGGACCACATCACCCCCACCTGAGGAACCTGCACTGGCTCCCTGTCGACAAAAGAATCTCCTTCAAGCTCCTGATCCACACATACAAGGCACTCCATAAGACCGGCCCAGCGTATCTCAACAGCCGATTCTCCTTCTACATACCCAACAGGAAACTCCGCTCTGCAGACCTATCCCTGGCTACCGTCCCACGCATCTGTAAAACCATAGCCGGAGGCAAATCCTTCTCCCACCGCGCCGCCAAGACCTGGAACACCCTCCCCCTCATCCTACGACAAACCGAAGACCTTCTAACCATCAGGAGACAACTCAAGACCTGGCTGTTCGACCAGTAGCAACAGCACCCCCTTCCTCCCCTCCCTTCAGCGCCTTGAAACCCTTGCGTGTATGTAGTGCACTTTACAAATTGATTGATTGTTTATTGATTAATTGAGTACAGAAACAAATTAAACCAAACAGGTGTCCCAAAATGAAACTTCCCTTCTCTCTTCAAAACATAAGCCAGATATTTGGTCATCCATCAAGGGTCTCTTATTCGGTAGCATAGAAGTTCTCACCATAATTAGACATCAATAGAAGTCTTGGGAAAAGGAAATAAGTGTTTAGCATAAAGGTTCACACTTTCAAGAATACGAAAAGCAGAGAGGTATGTACCTTTATAAGTCTAAAGGGGATCTCTGGTGACTGTGTGTACACTAATTTAAAAGTAGCAGGAGATTCAGAAAGTCCTTATCTCCCTTCACACCACCAGGGACCAATCAGACCACTACTTGAGTGCATCTGCAACATAGCTCCAATTTCCCAACATATCAAGCTGAGAATACGGGGGCATATTACCAACAATTAGCGATAATTATCGCTAGGTTGGCTTAGCGGCAATAATTTTATCGCCGTGTAGCGACGATTTTTATCGCTTAGGAGCCTTGATATTATCAAGGTTTATCTCCTAAGCGATAAAAATCGGCTGAAAAGTCAGCGATATTCATGCATTACCGAGCAAATGCTCTTAGCCATGTTATCCACCTCCCATTGGATAACATGGCTAAGAACTGCTCCGGGCAGGTGTTAGCTTTTGGAGATATTCGCGCTTAGCGCGAATATCTCCAAAAGTTGGTAATAGGAGATAGCGATGTTAGCGACTGTTTCCAGTCGCTAACATCTTGGCATGCCCACTTTGCATGTCATTAGTGATAAATTTCTCTGATATGCAAAGCGGGGCCCAAGATGGTCGCTATCTCCTACTAGCTGTCGCTAACTGGTGTTAGCGACAGCTAGGTAATAGGGAGATCATTTTATCTCCGCTTTCTTGGCTTTTAAAGCCAAAAACGCAGAGATAAATCCCTTGATAATATGCCCCATGGTTCTCATTCTCGAACATCTTGCCATCCTGGTACATGATAAACAGAAGGCCTCTTTCGACAATTGTTTCTCCTCGTTCACTGCCAAATTTCCCTCCAGGCTTCTCTATCAGCAGTCTAATACAGACAATAAACCTTTCTCTAACAAAATAATAAACCTGCAAGAGAAGGAAAACATGCTGGTAAGCAAAGAACAATTCAACTGAAGCCTGGAGCCAGGCCAACTTCAATTAAGCATGTAATGTGCACTGTGACTACGTGGTTATGCATGCAAAAGTGTAACTTGAAAAATAAATCTAAAACATGAGCAAAAGAGTACACGGGTCGCATAACCTTACGGGCTGGTGAAGCCTGATGCACTTACCTCATCACCTGTTCCTAGCTACTGGGGTGCGTCTCAGTCCACCAGCGTTTTTGGCAGCAATGACACGGGAGGCGTGGCCAGTTTTCCCGACGACAAAAACACTGTTGAGTGCTCCCCCAGCATGGGACACGTGCCGGCATGCCCTGCCGTGCCTGGGCCGAGTCTGGGCCTAGGTCGGGCCCGTCTGCGCCTGTCAGCGGACGACAGAGCCTCGGCTGGGCCACCCCTCTTGGTTTATTTTCCTATGGTCTTCTATCAGTTTATTGGAACACTATTACCACTAGTGGATGCCAGCTACAGGACCCTGAGGGTCCACAGAGAAGTAAATATGTTTTCACACTCTTTTACGTCTCACACAAGCTTGCTGGTAACCAGTAGTATGGGTAAACGGAAGGTTGAGGGCACAAAGTCTTCGACAGAGTCAACTATTACACCTAACTGATCCACCATAGATACCTTCCTTGCCCGTGCCACAGGAACCCCATTTAAAGAAATCAATCTAGCTGAGCGGCTCATGTCCATTGGTGAGACTGGCCGAAATGTGGGACCTGAAAGCATAACATCTACTAAGGAGAAGTCTGGCCTAGGAAATTATCAAGACCCCCAGAGCCCAGGATGCATTAATGAGTCTGTGAACTTTATAGCTTGCAAATTACTTACTGTGTTAGAACCAGCATCAGCTGCTATTTCCCCATCCCGGGACATAACAGGTACAGCTAAAGCTGCAATTACCGTTCCAACTACTGTTCGCCCCCCAGAAGCTAAACGCAAAAGAAAGGCCCAGAATGAAATATCTGTTAATTTGAGATCCCCGGATATACTCTCACTTCAAGGGGCAGCTGATTATAACAGTAATCCCATGGACAAATTAGCATGGACCCCATTTTGGGAAAAGTTAACAACTGTCATCAATGGTTTATTGATGCCACCTAAAGAAAGACTGGGGAGGGTGAAGGATGAACTGAAAAATGTTAATATTGCGGGTGTAATGCCACCAGATACGAGGAAACGACTACCAGAGGAAAGACTAAATAAAAAAAAATTAAAAAAAAAAATGCTACAGGTGGCATGCTCCCCCGTGTCAAAGCAGTGGCTCGTACCAGACAAAATGAAGAGTGTTATTTGGGCGACAATGCCCAAGAGATTAATAGTGAATTTGCTAAGGAGCCTGTCACTATGATAAGATACATTCAAGATATATTCATATTCCCATTGGGATTTTTCTATCAACATCTACAGACTACAAGCCAATGTCCTACCGATACACCAAACCTGCAACCATTAAGAGTGATTCCAAGACTGTATTTGCCATATTGCTCTGAATTCGCAGGGCCAAATAGATATCTAGCACTGAGTACCTTAGATGATAATGAATGACTCAATTCTGATCAAAACCATGCTGGGAAGTCCAGGAAATATTGAAGAAGGGCTCTATAACTGTCCAGGCACGTCAACTATCCCTTAAAGATCATAAACCTATCCCTGGGACACAATCAGTTTGTAGGCTGGCTGTAGCCAAGCCCACTATGGAAATTGACAAATATAATGCTAGTACCTGTAATATACCCATTCATGCACCAAGTATGGTCTCAGTATATCAGACTTTTGAGGGAGGCTTTGAGTTCGCAACTTGGAATGTGAATAGGCTATTGAAAAAGATAGGGGATGCAGACTGGATTAATGCTATATCTGATTATGACATCATATGCATACAAGAAACCTAGGGGCATATTATCAAGCAGGGTGATAGGCAAATATCGCCGCTTTAGCGGCCGTTTTCGTCCGCTAAGCGGCGATAATTCTATCGCCCTTTGAGCAAGCTGTCGCTAACTAATGTTAGCGACAGCTTTTAGGCAATAGCGAGCGGTTTGGGGCCCGCTTTGCATGTCAGCGATGTTTATCGCTAATGACATGCAAAGTGGCCGTACCCAACCACTTAGCAACTGAAAGCAGTCGCTAACGTCGCTATCGCCTATTAGCAAGGCAGGCGTAGCAATGGAAATATTTGCGCTAAGCGCGAATATCTCCAATGACTAACACCTGCCCAGACCAGTTCTTAGCCATGTTATCCAAAGGGAGGTGGATAACATGGCTAAGAGCATTTCGTCGCTAATGCGTGAATATCGCTGTATTCTCAGCGATATTCACGCATTTCGCCGCTATCGCTGGATATTTTAGCACAATGGAGAAAAATGTTGCTAATAGCATGTTTTCTCCGCTAACATATCCAGCGATAGGCAGCGATAAAAAAAAAGAGATAAATATCGCTATTCCTTGGTAATATGCCTCCTGGTGTATAAATCCAGTGCATGTAGAAGGGAATTCCTCATAATATGTAGAAGCTCATGGGTCACAAGCTGGGTGGGCTAAAGGGGGACTGCAGATACTTATTTCCATTAAAATCTCCATTACTGTCAAAAAGGTTGCATCGGTGGGCACCTATGCACAATTGCTGTGGCTGAATAAACATATTAAACGAAAAAGTGATGCCTAGGAATCAATATCCATCAATCTATTTTAAAGGAAAGAGAAGAAAAATGTATCATCCCTTCCTACGTGAATTATATCACAACCGACCAACAATCTCTATATTTTACTAGTCATGCAAATCCAAACTAAAAGGCACAGAAAAACCTACTAAATACATATATTTATTATTTCATAAATAAACAAGCATTTACAATGCAATGGTCTCTGCATTTTTAAAGTTAGAGCTATTGGCATTGCTCATGACATTATTTTTATTTATGTTTTTGCTTTTAAAACATATAAATAAATGGCATTGTCATTTACAATGCCAATAGCTCAATCGCTCGCAAATGCGAGACCTATTGCATTTGCACCCACACACAGAGCCACACACACAAAGCCACCCACACACACACATACAGAGCCACCCACACAGAGCCACCCACAGAGTCATTCACATAGAGCCACCCACACACACACAGCCACCCACACAGAGCCACCTACACACACACAGAGCCACCCTCACACAGACAGAGCCACCCACACATAGAGCCACCTACAAAAAAAGCTACCCACACAGAGCCACACACACACAGAGCCACACACACACAGACAGAGCCACACAGACAGAGCCACACACACACAGACAGAGCCACACAGACAGAGCCACACACACAGAGCCACACACACACAGACAGAGCCACACACACAGACAGAGCCACACCCACACACACACACAGAGCCACACACACACAGCCACACACACACACAGCCACACACACACACACACAGCCACACACACACAGCCACACACACACAGAGCCACACACACACACAGAGCCACACACACACACAGAGCCACACACACACACACATGGCCACACACCCAGAGAGCCAAACACAATCATAACGAGGGAACAGAGGGCAGAATCACAATGAGGGAACAGAGGCCAGAATCACAACGAGGGAACAGGGTGCAGAATCACAACGAGGGAACAGAGGCCAGAATCACAACGAGGTAACAGAGAGCCACACACAGTGCCACACACAGAGCCACACACACAGGGCCACACACACACACACAGAACCACACACAGAGCCACACACACACACAGAGCCACACACACAGAGCCACACACACACAGCCACACACACACACACAGCCACATACACACACACACACAGGTTCTAGGGGGAACGCAGTAGCTAATACTCACTGCGTCTGGAAGGGGCCAGGAGTCACCACTTCATTCGATCTCACTTTTGGCTCCTCCGCCGCTACCTCTCGGCGTCCCAGGTAGCCGGGGTCCCAGCGTCTGTGGACAGGATACCTCCACCCGCACATGGCGCAGATCTTCCTTCACTTTGTATACTAGTGCTGTGATGGCGTTGTCACACAGGCCACATTATCTTGCTCCCGCATTTGACCCAGCACATGCCCATCTAGCTCAGGCCGTTTTCCGCAGATATCCGCGTCAGCCAGACACGGACATGCAACCCAGGTGCTCGTCCAGCACACAGCTTCCAGGGCAATCAGTCCGGGCCACGCAGCACTTGCCTGTAATAATAATAGGTGGTCGCATTCAGTGTTCAGCTTTCTCCCATTGCTCACGCTGTTTTCAGAAGGCTGGTGTTTAACACAGTGATCAGGAGTTCGCATCTCACTAGTCTCTCGCTCCCACGGCTATGCTTTGATCACAGTGAGCGCTGCCATCTTGTCTTGAGGGCCGCAATACCAGTCTATCTCGGAACAAGTCAAAACGAAAATCATAAGATTGGCCATTTTGATACAGGTCGCCAGGGCGGATGTTATAACGTCCTCGAACTGGCTGGGCAGAGCAGTGGTGCCCCTCAGCTACGCAGGCTTTACTTCCAGCACAGATCTTGTTTGGATTTTATTATCGAGGCGCAACCCGCGCGATTAACTTTTTGTTTCATTTCGTTTGAGTAACATCCGTGTTCTTGTGGACTACGTTTCGAAAAGCTCCTAGCTTTTGTGCATCGTAGCCTAAAACACGAACATAGCGCAAAGAGATGGACACATAATAGGAGCAAAACAAGCACGGTACCTGCGTGTTTACTGTCGCCAAAGCCGAATGTGAATAACAAGCCCCGTCCTTTTCAGACTGGGGGCGTGTTTTTTGTTGAGTGACGGACGACATCACGGATAGAAAGGACAGCAAAAAACACGCCCCTCAATCCGAAACAGACGGGGCTTAGAGTGACAGGCAGAGCTCTTCTCCAATGGCTGGCCGCCGTTTAGGAAGCCAGCCAATGGAGAAGAGCTGGTTCGTTTACCTCCCTACTCTAAGACATAATTTCTCGCCCAGCGAGACTGCGCAAGCGCAGCCTACACAGGCCGAGACCTAAGAAGGAGGGAGGGATATAATTGTACATGTTTATAATACTATCTTAGACCCAACACGTAGTAGTGTGGCTATAGCCCTTGACCAAGGCCTTGAAACCTTTCTGGCTCCTATTAATACGGACTATGAATTAGTGTGAGTATGAGACTTCAACATTCAGATACATGCAGTACCTAGGCATGTGATCATATTTAACAGGATGGGTAGGGAAATGACCATTTTTACCACAACGAGTATGGGGAAGCCCTAAACCTGATTATCTCCAAATATGATCTCCAATTCCTTAGAGGTGGCTGCGGTCCTAGTGGGGAAATAGTACCAACCTTCACTGGGAGAAATTAATGTTCTACTATAAGATCATGTACTGGTGTCTGTCTCCGCGATTGATATGTGTGGTAATCTTAGTATTGTACCCTCAATTGTTAGCGAACACAATCTGCTTAGACTACTGTTCTTTTTTTGGGGTGACCCTATTAGGAAAAATGGTGTAAGAATAAATTGGACAGTGTTGATCCCCATATGATTTTGCAGAAAATAGTAAGGTTTAACTACAAGGAAATAACTTACTGTCTTCAGGATGAAATTGACCCAAATATAATGATTGAAAACGTTGATCATATTGTAATCTCAATCAAATCATTTTTAACCAAGTACCCAAATATACTAGGGTACAATAGAAGGGCATGGTTTGATAGTGCTTGTACCAAAGCACTACAGTCACTTAAATATGCCCTGTCTAATCACCCTTGGGATATTCTAATGATCAAATCCCTTCAGAGCAAGTATAAATTAGCTATAGCAGCTAGGAAAAAGGTACTCCAGGCGGAAGCATGGGTAAACCTGGGCATCTCTGTAAAAAACATGAATACCAAACTTTTGGGGGATACAGTAAATGCCCCTTTTTTAAAGAACAATGACATCTCTTAGTTTTGCTCTTTTGTTTCCTGTGATAGATGGGTGACCCATTTCTCTGAAATGTTTAATCATAGTGGTGAGACGCTGACAGGGTCATACTGGGAGTCGTTGTGTGAGGGGAGACGTCTCCCAATAAACATAACTAATGAAGAAGTCCATCAGGCTACACAGGCCAGTGCCGAAGGCCAGGCTCCAGGCCCTGATAGGATCCCAGTCGATGATTTTCAATCTGCCCCTGAATTACAAGGAACTATTTTGAACAGGGCATTTAATTCAGCTGTACAGATACAGTTCCATCTTCATGGGGAGAATCTATTATTGTACCCATATATATAAAACAGATCCAAAAAATTATCACCCTATTTCTCTTCTAGACACTTCCCTGAAAGTAACGAGAAGGGTCTTGTTACTAAGGTTGGAGGAATGGGCGCAAGAGCATTCGATCTTATCCCCGGTGCAATTTGGGTTCAGTAAAGGGATCGGACTATCGAGCAATATATTAATCTAGAGCTACTTATTGGCAAATATACTAGGGTTAAGGCTGGTGCACTGTATCTATGTTTGGTCGATCATTGAATTGAATTGAATTGAAACAGCACTTGTATAGCGCTAACTACCCGGAGGCCTCGTAGCGCTTATGACAGAAACTTAATTAGCAGGGGCTCAAGGCAGGTCAGCAGAGGGTAGCATACAGGTGTGTTTTTAGAATTTTCCTAAAAGAGAGATGGTTTAAAGTTTCCCGCAAAGGCAGAGGAAGAGTGTTCCAGAGTTTTGCCGCAGTATGTGAAAAGGAGCGGCCACCCCAGCGAGCCTTCTTGACTCTGATGGGAGTAGCCAGCTGGGAGGAGCTGGAACGAAGAGGACGAGATGGAGCATAGGGAGTGACCAGGGACTGAAGGATTGCAGGGCCAGTGCGATGGAAGGCCTTGTGTAAAATACACATGGCCTTAAATTGTCTTCTTCCAGCAATAGGAAGCCAATGAAGTTCCCTCAAAGCATTCCTCGCTGACTGCCATCGGGGAAGGTTGTAAAGTAGACGGGCTGCACTGTTTTGGGTGACTTGGAGCCTCTGGATGGTATAGGCAGGAGCTCCCATGTAGAGGACATTCCCAAAGTCCAGGCGGGATAGTATAAGGGCCTGGACCAGGATCCTCCTCGCCTGAAATGGGAGCAGAGGGAGCACCCTCCGTAGCATCCTCATCAACCCAAAACAGGTGGCCGCAGTCTTCGTAGCTTGTACCGAAAAGTTCAGGTCGGTGTCAAGCCAAATCCCCAGGCTTTTTATTTGAGGTTTGGGCGTAGGGGGTGGGCCTAGACATGGAGGCCAGGAGGATGCAAAGCCCGAGAGGGAGGGATTGCCCAGCAGGATAACCTCTGTCTTCTCCCCGTTAAGTTTTAGGCATGAGGATTGCATCCATCTGGAGACCACCTCCAGACAGGAGCCTAGGGTGTTAGACGATCCCTCCTGGTGGTCTAAGGAGACCACCAGTTGGGTGTCGTCTGCGTAGGTGACAATACGCACACCAAAGGGGTGGACTATCCTGTCTAGAGGCTCCATGTAAACATTGAACAGAGTGGGGCTCAGGGAGGAGCCCTGAGGAACCCCACATCTGAGAGGGTGTTTAGGAGATGCCACCTCGCCCTCGAAGACCTGAAAGAAACGGTCGGCCAGGAAGGATGTCAGCCATTCTAGGGCTGCGTCCGACACACCCATGTCCGCCAGACGTTGTAAAAGCGTGACATGGTTAACTGTGTCGAACGCAGCGCTTAGATCTAATAAGATAATGGCGACCTTTCCACCCTGGTCCAACACAGTTCTAGCTTCCTCCGTTACCGCTAAGAGAGCGGTTTCAGTTCCATGTCGAGGGCGAAACCCTGTTTGGGAGGCACGCAGGAGACCATTTGATTCCAAATGGCTCATCAAGATGTCGTTTACGTGCCTCTCCAGTAGTTTACTCAGCCAAGGGAGCAAAGAGATAGGGCGGTAATTCGCTAGGTTGTTCTGATCCAGGTTGGGCTTCTTCAACAGAGCCCTCACCATTGCGCACTTCCATGACGGAGGTACGGATTTTGTGGTGATAGAGGTGTTGAGGACGTCCAGTATGACCGGGCGAATTATGTCCACTACTTTAAGAAGGGTCTGGGGGGATGCTGAGTCACTAGGTGAGCCAGAAGTGATCTGAGGGATAAGTCTATCCAGAGTAGGCAGATCTAAGAGAGGAATGGTATTTAGCTGGCAAGGAGTAGCAGTGGATGGGAAGGGAAAGGAAGAGGGGTCCGGGGTGCTGTCAGCTTCTCCAAAAGAACAGTATATAGTCTGAATCTTTTGGGAGAAAAAGTTAGCCAAGTTGTTGCAGCGATCCTGGGCACCCTCCACGGAGGGGCATTCCGTTGGGGGAGAGATAAGGGATTTAACGATTTTAAAAATTTCCCTTGGGGCATTTGTGGCTGCCTCAATTTTACTGCCGTAGTAGGAGGCTTGTGCTGTTTTTTGCTCCTGTTTATAGAGCCTAATAGCCGCTCTATAACTATCCTTCCTGTCTTGGGAGTAATCTTGTCTCCAGGCTCTTTCATATTTGCGACAAAGTAGTTTCCTAGATTTGAGGTTAGGAGTGAACCAAGGAGCAGGTTTAAGTCTTTTTGTGGCATTGGAGGCTCGCACAGGGAGGACCAAGTCCAGTGTGGAGGAGATCCAGCCATCGAAATTGTTGGATGCAGTGTTAGCATTCAGTGCTTTCCTCGGGGGATCTCTGGCCAGGGCGGTTTCCCATTCAGGGAGGGGGAGTGAAGACCACTTCCTGCCTCGCTGTTTAGCAAGATGACAAGTGGGGATGGGAGAGTATGTATGCCAGATAAAGGGGACCAAAAAGTGATCGGTCCAAGGTAGCGGAATCGGGATTAGCACTGTAAGATCGTCACTATTGCTATAAATGTGGTCCAGGAGATGGCCTCTATTGTGAGTTATATGAAATCCTTTTTGATGAAGATCCAGTGCTGAAAGGTTAGAGCGGAGCATATTGGCTGCTGTATTGTGAGGGTCATCAAGATGCAGATTAAGGTCCCCCAATAAAGTAAAGTTGGGTGAGGACAACACAACGCTAGCGGCAAGATCCGTTATTTGAGCTATGGAATTTTTTAAAGCACCAGGAGGGCGATAGGCTAATATACCTGAAAAGGTGGTAGTAGGGGAGAATTCTAATGAAAAATGAACACTTTCGCAAGTGGGTGAGGTGGTAGGGGTGATGCGGCATTTATAATTGTCTCGATAGACAATAGCCAGTCCCCCACCCCTCCCGGTCTGACGATCCAGCCTCTTGAGTGTAAAGCCCTGGGGAATGGCCCATCCAATCGCTGGATCGTTATCTGAGTGAAGCCATGTCTCCGTTAGGAAGAGTGCGTGGGGGTTGAGCTCTTCAATCATTATATGTAATTCCGTGTGGTGTTTACATATGGACCTGCAATTTAGGAGATACAATCTCCATTCCAGGGCAGGAGAAGAATGTGGGGTGCCTATATTTGGAATAGAGGGATTCCAGTTACAGTTCCTACAGAGATAATTGATATCGGACGGGTGAAATAGATGGGTACAATGAGAACGTAAGGGAGGGCGTAGGGCGAGCAATGACGAGACATCATAAGAGAGTGTGGGTGGAGCCATAGCAAACCAGTCTATCCACCGGTCCGCCGGAGCGTCTGGACGCGGACTGGCGCAGACTGGCTTCTCTCTGGCGCCTCTCCGGCGCGTCTACGGCGCTACCGCTGCGCGTCACCGCTGCGCGAGTAATTAGGAGCTAAATAGGTTAGGCGGATGGAGCAACCAGGAAGTTGTGCCGCTTGCCTCCCTCCACAACAAACAGCACAGGTAGCTGCGGTGGACCGGGGAGTGAGCGAGCACAGCAGGTAAGTAAATTACACAAGTACAGTTTTAAAATCAGTACACACTAAAAATCGCTTTTTAAATCAAGCTAAAATAATGGCTAGCAGGAATACCTACTTCATAACCTACTTTGGTCAACCTTGACTTCCATGGGAGCCCGAGACCGATTGTTGGTTTTCTCTCTCGAGAACTTAACCAGCCAAGTCCATTTTGGCCCTCAGGGAGAATGTTCAACTAAATTTAAAATAAGCGAGGTATACAACAGGGTTGTGTGTTAGCGCCAATATTATTTCCTCTTTTTTTTAATGGGGTAGGCAACCACTTACAGATGATTCAGGCTGATGCCCCCTGGGTGGCTGGCTGCCGAATACCTGTTTTGTTATATGCGGATGACGCAGTTTTATTGGCATGGACCACAGTCAACCTTCAGTAATTGATACACGCTTTTGCTGGGTTCATGACGTGAAAGAAAATGGTAATCAACAAATCTAAAACATTTACCATGGTTTGTGAGCCAAAACATAAACCCTGCAAGTCGTTCTTTATTGATAACACCCCAATTAGCCCAGTGAAATCTTTCTGCTATTTGGATATTTTATTTTCGGGTAACGGCTCATGGTCACAACAACATGTTTTAAGCACAGCGTATGGAAACGCCTTCTACGCCGGTATCAACAAGTTGCTGCTCCACAAACTCCAGACCATACAGAACACCGCAGCCAGACTCGTTCTCGGCATCCCTCAACATGAACACATCACCCAACACCTGCAGACCCTCCACTGGCTCTCCATTGAGAAGAGAGTTACTTTCAAGATACTCACCCACGCCTACAAATGCCTCCACAACACCGGACCCCAATACCTCAAAGAAAGAATCTCCTTCCACTAAATCAAGAGGAACATCTGTTCCACCAATCTCGCCCTCGCCAAAACCCCATGCATTTGCAGACCCAGAACAGGTGGAAAAGCCATCTCCTACATCTCAGCTAAGACCTGGATCGAGCTCCGGATCAACATCAGACGCGCCCCCTCCCTGAACATCTTCAGAAAGACACGCAAGACCAGGCTCTTCGATTGCATGGAGTTGCCAACCCTAGCCCCGTCCCCCGGCGCCTTGAGACCCTCACGGGTCAGTGGTGCACTTACAATTCCCCTGATTGATTGATTGATTGATAGAGCTAAAATGAGCAGGGCATCCCAAGGGATTTAAAATTAGCGAACCGACCAATTAATGAAATGGTAGCCATTTACAAAGCCAAAGGAGTGAGTATAGCTCTTTATGGGTCGGGACTCTGGGGTTATGCAAATAGCACGGCCTCACAAATAGAAGAAAACTGCTATTTAAAATGTCTATTATATCTACCCTCCTCTGCATCAAACACTATCATACACCATGAGGTGGGACTGAAGTTTTTAAAGGATCTTTTGTTAGTTAAACTGTTGTTATTGTGGGGTTCACTATGGGGCAAGGAAGGAACTGCTTTTACTTGATCAATCATTTTAGATTGTCTAACCATGAATGATTAACTAAGTATTCCCTGGCTACTGTACATTAATTCCTCCCTCGTAAGGCTATTTAAGATATCTATCTGGTCGGATCCCACAAAAGTATTGTCATTTACAAAGAAAAGAATTAAAGAAACTTTTCTCCAGCATACATTGGACTGCTGATCGGTGGATGACCAGAATAAATCAGCGGTCACCTTGTACAAATCCCTGAATTTGATGGAGGGAGGAAATAACTATTTATCATATGTGACCAAAGTACAGCATCGTTTCTTGGTAATAAACATGAGACACGGTATTGTGCACCATCTAGTTGCCTTCCCAACCATGAAGTTCCGCCCACCTGATAAGGTTTTATGCCCCCGTGTTTACCGAATCAAACAAAGCACATTGCACTTTCTATTGTTTTGTAAATGTTATCAGAATTTTAGGTGTTCTTATCTTAAACCATTGCTTGTTGCATAGAACATTAGGTCACACATAGTAGCAATGAAATATCTGGCGACATTAGATAATTCCTTTATATGCTATAATGTTGCTTTATTTATTCCGAAATCGATTAACGTGAGGAAAAGTATTATGCTATAGTGCAACAAATGAAATTCTTTTTTATAACTATAAATGTATGCTATACCAAACTTTTATGGCTGCCTTTTAATAGCCGAATAAAGATTTGGAATTGAATTGGAATTGAGTACATGTTTACATACAAAAATATAACTTGAAGTGTAAACTGAACATTAAAGCACACGTGTATACATCTCAAGTCTCTACAAAGAATACATTTCATTAATACGTTTTAATGCTTTACATGTTAATTAAGTTAAGGCACACCGTGAATATAATGTCAAATGCACGTAGATAAATGCATTGCTGGGGGATGTAAGGGTAGCGTATAAATTGCACTGCTCCAGTTCCGAAGCACGCCAAATTTGAAGGACTTCGCATGATTCCTAACTGCTGTAAATTATTAATAACACTACCTACTCCAGACTGGTGTTCTGTGAGCACATATCATAATTAAGGGATAGCTAGTTATCAATCAGATAATTAACATTGCAGTCCCAAGCACTCTGACGATACAATTATGAAAAGATTTCTCAGAGTTTCCTTATTGGGATAAAATGTGACAAATCCTTACACTGCTCCAAGAAGTCCTTTTTCGTATGCAACACTGGCCACCAGCCATTCTGGACCTTACAGGTAAAATGTTCCAAGTGCACGTAGGAATTAAAAAATTCTAGCATAACAAGTGCTGACTGAACGTGTCACACGTAATTTATTTGAGTCAGCCGACAGCTTCTGGGGAAGTTGCCAGTTGAGCCTGTTAGAGCACAGCTAGCTCGCTCTGCAGGAAGAGAATTACCACAAATCCTTTGGTAGATGCTTTACTGACGATAATGGTGGCCTCTATACTCGTAATTCCCTATATCAAGTAATCTAGTATTATTATGTCATTTATGTGAAGATCCGCTCTGTCATTTCCTCTGGTTTGGATCAGATGTCGTGTAGTGATGCCATTTCCTGTTATACCAGGACTCACATGATGTCATTTCTGGCGATGTCATTATCTTTACAATTAATGATTTTGAAACTTGAGAAAATCCTACCTTCGTTTGGTCCCAGAACTTTGACAAGTGTCATATTTTTTATCTTGTGTATAAGTCTTGTCGGTGTTGTAGCCAATATCCTAAAAATTACCAGAAGGGAGGAAGAAGCAGTGGTTCATTCTGCTTCCATGCTTAATAGTTTATAATCAAAAGAGAATGAACCACGTCTCTTGAAAAAGCCAGGGTCTATAAGTGTTGTACAAAGGCCCTCATACACTGTAACCCGTGGGCAGCTGTATATCTAGGTTCTCTGCTTGAGAAGGTTTGGTGATTGGTTTTATCATTGGATCCTTTTCCGCCTGAGTTTCCCGTTCTCCAGGCAGTCAACCTTCCTCCACCTGGAGGGAGATCATCTGTAGGCATATTATCAAGGGGGTTTATCTCCGCTTTTTCGGCTTTAAAAGCCAAGAAAGCGGAGATAAAATTATCTCCCTATTACCTAGCTGTCGCTAACACCAGTTAGCGACAGCTAGTAGGAGATAGCGACCATCTTGGGCCCCACTTTGCATGTCAGTGATATTTATCACTAATGACATGCAAAGTGGGCGTGCCAAGATGTTAGCGACTGGAAACAGTCGCTAACATCGCTATCTCCTATTACCAACTTTTGGAGATATTCGCACTAAGCGCGAATATCTCCAAAAGCTAACACCTGCCCTGAGCAGTGCTTAGCAATGTTATCCAATGGGAGGTGGATAACATGGCTAAGAGCATTAGCTCGATAATGCATGAATATCGCTGACTTTTCAGCGATATTCATGCATTGCGGCCGTTTATTATCGCATTTGCGATAAACCTTGGTAATACCAAGGTTTATCTGCGATAAAAATCGCCGCAGCTCAGCGGTAAAATTTTGTCTCTAACCAAGCAATAGCGATAATTATCGCTATTGCTTGGTAATATGCCCCCTGGTTCTTTGACGGTTGTGATTTCGATAGTGTTAGGGAAAAAAAGTGATAAATTAAAAATACCTCCTATCCTGTACTCTTGTTTTATTTGCCAGGTTTGAGTAACATTAAAAACAGTGTGTGGTGCTTTGGTGGATGTGTGAGGGGTCCACTGCACCTATATAATGATGATTTCAGTGGTCGACATGTTTCAGTACATGGGTGTCTCTAAAGATTGGTGGACTTTCATCAGGACCTTAGTCATAGTGATAACGTGATATATAACTTTGACACAATGGGGAAGTTATTGTCACTTACCGATCTTCGTCATTATTTCATGTAATCAACGGGTTTATGGGTTATGGTTATACCTATAACTTTATTGGAGTTTAATTAAACTCCATCCGGTGCCGCTGGAGCTCTCTAGAATGCTACTTGAATGTCGTTGTTTTGTAGATTTGTACCGCGACCGGAAGTTATCCTTATAACTACTTCCTCACATTCTTATGACTTATAACCTTAACTTTGCTTATCTCCTTCCAGATTGGGTTTACATCTGGGAAGACTGACTGAAGCCTTGCTGCTAGTATCTGTGCAGAGGAGAGTTTACCAACATAAGGAGCAGGGCTGCTTCTGCCATGAGCAGCTGACATGCTCTCAGAGAGATCCATCCAAGGCCTGACTACCTAGAAAATCTCCTTGGAGTCATGTTGTGGGTGACTTATTTAATGCTGGGACTCTTAATCCCAGCTCTACTCTGGCGGGTGGGGGAAACTCAACACATATGGATAACTTTGTCTTCCATCAATTACACAGTACGCTACGAGATGCTTTGCCTGCTTATCCTGAGGAACCTAAGGACATCCCCCCTCTTATATTTGGTTTTTCCACTTCAGATAACTGCCGACTGATATCTCGACTCTGTGAGGTTGAGGGCTGCTTGGGAGCATGACATAGGATATTCCATTCCTGACAGAACCTGGGATTATTGCTGTCTGCAAACTAAGGGGCAGATTTATGATGACTGGCGCATCCCCAGGGATGCGCCAGTCATCCTGCGCCGCTGCTCCGCCACCCATGGTGCGCCGCATTTACAATGCGGCGCACCATGGGGCAAAAACGGCACAGATGCGTGACGCATCTGTGCCGAAAAGGTGGTGCATTGCTGGAGCTGCGTCGCAAGCGCGATGCAGCTCCAGCAAGGCTCGGGGGTGCCCCATCTCCACAATGCTGCGCCAAGACCTACGCCTGCTTCAAGCAGGCGCAGGCTTTTGACGCAGCATTGTCCTGAAAGTGACTGAGTGAAATCTTATAGATTTCCCTCAGCCACTTTTGCGAGGCGCACCTGCCCCGGAACGCCCACCCTGCGCCGGAACGCCTCCTGATGGCGCAGGGCTTTACAACGTGACGCATCTCCTAGATGCGTCACGTTGTAAATAGGGCGCATTGTTTGCGCCGCCGTTGCGTCAAATAAAGTGACGCACCGGCGGCGCAAGGCCTTCATAAATCTGCCCCTAAACTTTTTCCAGACAACCATTGTCATAAATTATTGCACTACTGATTTCTTCATTGGGGATACACGACCCTGCAGACCCTGGCCCGTTTTGATCCCAATAGCGTGCCCCAGGTGTAAAGCAGAGCAAGCCAATTTTGTGCATATATCCTGGAATTGAGCAAGTCTCCAGTCTTATTGGGGGGGGTCTACTCTACACTATCTCTCATGGTAGAATGAACACTTGACCCAGACCCACTCATGGCCTTACTGGGCTATGTTAAGCCAATGCCCGAGCAGTATGGTGCTTCACTTCCATTGCACTGCTTTTGGCTAAAAGACAGGTGGCGTTACATTGGGGCAGTACCCCCCCATACCCGATTGGCTGAATTGTATGTCCTACTGTGACACCACTAGCGACCTCTATGCATCACTACAGCCCATCCCTTCCAGACCCAAAGACATACGGCAGACACTTAGAGGGTATCTCATAACTGTAGTCCAAGATGGGAACCTTAACTCCCGAAACTGGGACTATAGATACTGTATAGATGGTTCCACACCATGTTGCATTGCCCTAATGTGCTGTATTAATCTTATTATACCTAGTTTATTTCCTTAGTATTTGCCTCCCTGCCATTTCTTTTCTCCTTTTTTTACATTCCCCTCTCTCTGTGTCAGGTATTATTTCTTATTGCCAATATGTTCTTTGTTTCTTGCATAATGATAAATAACGTTTTTTTAAAAAGAAAATCTCCTTGGAGAACGTTTCGACTGACTGCGGTATCCGTGGGGATATGATCCTCATTGTACAGTAGGTCAGTTCAAGAAGAGCACCATGAAGCTGTACCTGTTGCTTCAAGAGCTGGTGATACTATATGTGAGAAGTTGGCCTGATATGCAGTGCTCACTATTCTAGTGATCACTATGTATCAGTCCAAACAACCCTTATTGATGATTGGTTGTAAGTCAACCTTATAGACCAGCTATCCTAGTAGCATGGATACGAGCAGTCTAAGGCTAAGACTCTAGAGGGCGTGTTAAGCCAGCTGTTTTACCATCACATTACCCCTTGAACACCAAGTGAAAGGACACCACACAAGTTGCTATGAAAATAAACAGATATTTATTTATAACAAGACTACCCTGATCTCTTTATGAGTCAGGGAGCTAAGCACATAACAAAACTCTTACGAAAATACTTTAAGTCGCACAATTTACACAAATGCCCTAGGGGCACGAAAAACCATATACACAGTAAGTGGAATGCGAACTTGCTAGCAGGTAAGTAATACTTTTCTAGACTCAGGAATCGCTAGGCCTACAATTCTAAACACTGGGATTAGATGCAGGAGGCCTGTGGACGTCGTGTGCAGAGTGGGAACTCTCACGCGTAAGGTGGGAAAAAGTCTATGGAGGCTAGCAGTTGCAAAGTTACTGTTCTCGGGCGAACCCGACTAGGTGGGTCGAAACCGGGGGTGGATCCGAACACTTAGGGTGTTGGACTATGCTGAAGCACCGGAGTACTTGGTTTACCTAGCCCAGGGGCTGCGGCTGCATAGGGTTGAAGTTGCGTCGGAAACCCATGTTGAAGAACCAGGAGCCTGAAGAAAGAGTTGCTGGCAGGCGGCCAGTGAAGAAAAGTTAGTGGTGATCCAAGCCTGGATCAGGGAAGAAGAAGACCTGAAAGCAGAGGGGACCAAGTTCTGAATCACTAGCCAGTGATTAGATGGGCACCAGAGTGGCACCGGACGAAGTCACCTCGACCAGGTGAGTGGGCGCTGCTGGGCTCTGCAGTCTCTCGGACCAGGAGGCGTTGTCGGCGACCAGGATGGAGGTGCGAGCTGTCCCACGAAGGTATCTGCTGCTGACGTCGCTGGACCCAGGATTGGGCAACAAGTCTTGGCAAATGCAAGGCCCACGCGGTGGACCTAAGATGGCGTCTTGAGTGGACCAGGAAGGTCCAGGGTGCTCCTCTGTTGGAGGGGAGCAAGGGCTAGTCTGGAGCAACCAGACCAGCAGTGTTTGTCGTCGTGGAGCGTCGTGAGAGGGCCACTAGCCAACGGGCAAGCGACCTGGACAACGCGGTGAGCAGCAAAGAGCAGAAGGGCCCCACGCAGATCTCGTGGATGCAGGGGGGCTGAACTTCGGTGCTGGAGCTGCTCAGGGTCGGGGCTTCTCTTACCCCAAAGCACTCAGTCGAGGGTCACTCGGGAGTTGTGCTGGACAAGCGTCGTGCAGTTCTGAAGATGGCCGGTCCCTCGAGGTCTCGTCGCACCCACGGATCACAGCTGGGCTGATGATGTAGGTTGAGGTCAGAGGTGCCAGGGAAGCCGGTTCTCGTCGTGCTGGAGCAGTCTTGGTCCGAAGGAGAGACTGGCAACAAACCGCGATACTTGGTTGGTGCCTGCTGCTGCAGGGTGACTACTCCTTAGTCACAAGGGAGAAATCTTGAGAAGAGTCTTGAGTTCCTTCTTGCAGAAAGTAGTTTCAGGATTCAAAGATGATCTGATTTGGAAGGGGGCCAGTTCCTACCTTTATCCTGCAAAAAGGGGCTGGCACGCGACTAAGTCCTGCCCTATGGGTGGGACCAGGAGGGGGGTGGTTACCCCCTCTCCTTTGGCGGGCTTTCCCCAGGCCAGGGGCTGGAGTGCCCCTGGAACTGGTTTCAGCCGGCCTATGCACAGTGAGCACCGGGGTGCCACTTGCAGTCACCTTCCTCTAAAGCCCTGCCTACCTAGGATACACAAAATCCTGTCTGGGACGGTGCTGGCACCGCCCCTGACAGGAAACCCTTTGTCCTTGCCTCCTGCTCTGGGAGGACTCCCAGCAGCAGGAGGGCAGACTTGTGTCTCGGTGGCAGCATCCATTTTGTGGAGCTAAGGCTATGTCTGACTTTAACCGGGGTTACAGGTTACATACATGTCGTGTCCCTCTAGAAGGGTGGAATGCTAACCCCGTCACCAGAATTGGCGAGGGGTTAGTATTCCAATTCGTATGACACCTTACTCGACATGTTTTGATAAAGCGATACCAGAGTTGGCATATAACCGCGAGGATTATAATGCACTTAAGAGTATATGGTATGCGATATCATGGAAACGGCTAAGGGATGGATCCCGAAAGCCGCAGACAGGCTCAGCTCATGCCAGAGCACTATCTCACACGATTCCAAGCACTCTGCCTTCAGGATTGTTAAGGCCTGCCATAGGAGTGACTGATAGGAGATCTGTGTGTCCATTTAGGTTTAGATATAGGGATACTATATCTAAAGCAAAGGGTGAGTACACCACCTTGCCCCCAGCTGTCAAGCAGCCAGTTGTGTCTGTTTGGTTAGTCAGTCCAGGGGTGGCATAATACATGCTGCAGCCCCTGGGAGACTTCTGGGTACACCTCAGCCCTGGGTACAGGGACTTGGAAAGGGCCCAGTGCCAATTCAGTACCTGGGTACAATTTGGAATAGAGAGAACAGCTAGGCTGTGGGTCTGATTAGCAGGCCCACAGCCAGGGAAAGTTGTAAACCAGTGAAGCAAAAAGCAAAAAATCTGGGTGATCATAGGATTGCAGACCCTACTCTCCTACATGACCCCCCCACCAAACTTTGGGACAATAAACTAACCTTGACCAGGTGAGTCTTCTTGCTCTAAGTGGAAATACCTGGAGAGCCCATCGGCATTGCCATGATCAGTACCAGGTCTGTGCTCCACTGTAAAATCCATCCCCTGTAGGGAAATGGACCACCTAAGTAGTTTGGGGTTTTCACCCTTCATCTGACTTAGCCATAAGAGGGGCTTATGGTCGGTCTGAACTGTGAAGTGAGTTCCAAACAAGTAGGACCTCAACTTCTTCAGGGCCCATACCACAGCAAAGGCCTCCCTCTCAATAGCTGACCAATTTTTCTCTCTGGGGGTCAGCCTTCTGCTAATGAAAGCAATTGGCTGGTCGTTGCCATCAAAATTCAGCTGAGATAGAACAGCTCCCACACCCAACTCAGAAGCATCTGTTTGGACAATGAATGGTTTGGAGAAGTCTGGACTCTTTAGGATAGGTGCTGTGCACATGGCCTGCTTTAGGTCATCGAATGCTTTCTGACAGCTTGCTGTCCACTGAACTTTCTTTGGCATCTTCTTGCTTGTCAGGTCATTAAGGGGGGTCACTATGGACCCATAATTTCTGACAAACTTCCTATAGTACCCAGTCAGGCCCAAGAAAGCTCGAACCTGAGTCTGGGTGATTGGAGGAGCCCAGTCCTTGATGGCCTGTATCTTACTCTCCAGTGGCTGAACCTGGCCTCCACCTACAAGGTGGCCCAGGTATACAACCTGTGTCTGCCCTATCTGGCACTTAGTGGCCTTGATAGTGAGGCGTGCCTTTTGCAGGGCCTCTAACACTTTCCTCAGGTGGACCAGGTGATCCTCCCAGGTGGAGCTAAAGACAGCAATATCGTCCAGATATGCTGCACAGAAGTCATCCATCCCAGTGAGAACTTGATTCACCAGCCTTTGGAAGGTGGCAGGTGCATTCTTCAACCCAAAGGGCATTACCACAAACTGGTAATGTCCACCAGGGGTAGAAAATGCTGTCTTGGGCCTGGCTTCCTCAGCTAACCTGATTTGCCAATACCCAGCTGTCAGGTCAAATGTGCTTAAGTAGTTGGCAGAAGCCAATCTATCTATAAGTTCATCTGCCCTTGGTATTGGGTGGGCATCAGTCTTAGTGACTGCATTGAGGCCTCTGTAGTCTACGCAAAACCTCATCTCTCTCTTACCACCCTGGGTGTGAGGCTTTGGCACTAGAACTACTGGGCTAGCCCAAGGGCTATCTGAGGGCTCAATGACTCCCAGCTCCAACATTTTCTGCACTTCTGTTTTGATGCAGTCTCTGACATGATCAGGCTGTCTGTAGATTTTACTCTTGACAGGCAGACTGTCTCCAGTGTCCACTTCATGGGTGCACCAATCAGTTTGACTGGGTGTCAGAGAGAACATATGTCTGAAGGATTGCAGAACTTGTCTGCAATCCTGTTGCTGATGTTCAGAGAGGCTGCCACAAAAGACAACACCATCTACTGAGCCATCATCAGGATTTTGAGTGAGCAGGTCTGGGAGAGGGTCACTCTCTTCCTCCTGTCCCTCATCTGTGGCCATGAGCAAGCTCATGTCCTTCCTGTCGACATATGCCTTGAGCCTGTTCACATGGAGCACCCTGAGGGGGCTCCTGGGGGTTCCAAGGTCCACCAGGTAGGTGACCTCTCCCTTTTGCTCAATGATGGTGTGGGGCCCAGACCATTTGTCTTTGAGGGCTGCTGGGGCCACTGGCTCCAGTACCCACACCTTCTGTCCAGGCTGGTACACAGTCAGGACAGCCTTCTGGTCATGCCAAGCTTTTTGGAGTTCTTGGCTGGCCTCTAGGTTTTTAGTTGCCTTCACCATGTATTCAGCCATCCTGGAGCGGAGACCAAGTACATAGTCCACTATGTTGGTTGCAGGCTTTTTGAGAGGTCTCTCCCATCCTTCCTTCACCAAACACAGGGGTCCTCTTACAGGATGCCCATACAGAAGCTCAAAAGGGCTGTAGCCAACCCCCTTCTGTGGGACCTCTCTGTAAGCAAACAAGAGGCAGGGTATCAGGACATCCCATCTACGCCTGAGCTTTTCAGGTAGTCCATGAATCATCCCTTTGAGGGTCCTGTTGAATCTCTCAACAAGCCCATTGCACTGTGGATGATAGGGTGTGGTGAACTTGTAGTTGACACCACATTCCTTCCACATTGCAGTCAGATATCCTGACATGAAGTTTGCACCTCTGTCAGAAACAACCTCCTTAGGGAAGCCCACTCTGGAGAACACTCCAACTAGGGCCCTTGCCACTACAGGTGCTGTAGTGGTCCTAAGTGGAATAGCTTCAGGATACCTGGTGGCATGGTCCACCACCACCAGTATAAACATGTGCCCTGATGCTGTCTGGGGTTCCATTGGACCAACAATGTCAATCCCCACTCTTTCAAAGGGAACCCCCACCACAGGTAGTGGTATGAGGGGGGCCTTTGTTGTGCCACCTGACTTACCACTGGCTTGGCAAGTGACACAGGAGCGACAAAACTCCTTGGTATTCTCACTCATGTGAGGCCAGTGAAAGTGTGAGACAAGCCTGTCCCAAGTCTTTGTCTGGCCTAAGTGACCTGCAAGGGGAATCTCATGGGCCAAGGTGAGAAGGAAACCCCTCTGAGACAAGGGGATGACCAGCCTCCTGGTTGCACCAGGCTTGGGGTCTCTTGCCTCAGAGTATAGGAGTCCATCTTCTCAGTATACCCTATGGGCACCTGTGGCATTCCCTGCAGCCTCAGCAGCAGCCTGCTGTCTGAGGGGTTCAAGGGAAGGGCAGTCTAACTGGGCCTTCCCCAGGTCTTCTCTGGAGGGTCCCCCTGAGCCCAGAAACTCAACTTGATCAAGTTCAAGCTCTTTAGGCTCAGTTTCCCTCAGCTCTCTCAGATCAGCCTCCTCAGAGACTTGATCCTCAACCTGGGGCAAGGGGGAAGGCAAAGCCTTAACCCTACTGCTCTTCTTCTTGGAAGGTGTCTGGTCCATTCTTCCAGGATCCAGCACCTGTTCAGTGGGGCATCTTCTGGCCTGTGACCTAGTCACAGCAAGCACATGTGCTGGCAAGCCTAACATTTCCATGTGAGTCCTCTGCTCCACTTCTGACCATAGTGATGACTCCAAATCATTGCCCAACAAACAATCCACTGGGAGGTCTGAACTAACCACAACTTTCTTTTGGCCACTTACCCCTCCCCAGGAGAAAGCAACAATCGCCATACTATGACTGGTAGTGACGTTGCTGGCATTGGTCACCAGGAAATCTGTACCTGGCATGATCTGTCCAGGGTCCACAAAGTTAGGTGTCACCATGGTGACACTGGCACAAGTGTCCCTATAGGCCTGAGCCATTTTGCCATTTATAAAAGGTGTCTGCCTGTATTTGCCCAAAGTATTGGGACTTACATCAGGGGACATATCCATATCCCCTGTACAGACAAGGACAGCCTGAGTGAGTGTGCCAACTAAGTTGTCAGACTCCTCAGTTCCCAAGGTTAACCCAACTAATCCCTTGGGAGGTGCACTACCACTACTGACTGTACTAGGGGGTGCAGTTGCCTTAGGGGCTGTAGTGGTAGAGGTTTGCCCTCCTCTTTTGGTGCACTCACTAAACCAGTGAGACTTACTTTTACAGTACTGGCACCACCTTTTTGACTGGCCTTCTTGAGTCTTCTTTTTCTGCTGTGAAGCCTGACCCCCACCCTCTTTGGTTTGTTGGGGACCTGTTGAAGACTTCTGGTCATTTTGTTCACTCTTAGTATTACCCTTCTGGTCTGCTTTCTTCTGACCACCCTGGTTCTGGTTCTGCTTGATCCTTGTTCTGACCCATTTGTCTGCCTTCTTTCCCAATTCTTGGGGAGAGGTCAGATCTGAATCAACAAGGTGCTGGTGCAACAACTGGTTCTGACAGTTATTTAAAATTTGTTCTCTCATCATCAGATTATACAATCCTGTGTAATCAGTAACCTTGCTACCCAGCAACCAGCCCTCCAAAGCCTTAGTGGCACTATCTACAAAGTCAGACCAGTCCTGAGACTGAGTTTTCTGGGTGTCTCTGAACAGCAACCTGTACTGCTCAGTGGTTAAACCAAACCCATCAACCAGTGTATTCTTCAGGACCTGGTAATTGTTAGCATCCTCCACCCTTGTAGTGAGGAGCTTATCTCTACCTTTGCCATCAAAGGAGAGCCACAGTATAGCTGCCCACTGACTCTGGGGAATGCCCTGCACAGTGCAGGCCCTCTCCAAAGCAGCCATCCATTTCTGGATGTCATCCCCTTGTTTAAAGGGGGGCACTATCTTTGTCAGGTGTTTAGTATCTAAACCCTTCTCTCTATCTCTTGGGAGATTGCTGCCACCAGTGGGAGCTAACCCACTCATCTGCTGCTCTCTAGCAAATGCAAGCTTTTCTTTGGCCAGGGCAAGTTCTTCCCTTTCAATCCTCAGAGCAGCCTGTCTCATTCTGGCTTCATGCTCTATTCTCTGAGGGGAAGTCAATCTCCTCTGGGGAGAGTTCCTTCTCCTCTGAGAAGAGGCATTAGAGTGCAGAGATCTATTGGAGTCCCTAGAAAGAGATCTATCTCTCCTAACTCCAAGGTTAGGCCTACTTAGGGTCAGTACTGGGGGTCCCCCAGATCCTAGCCCAAGCAAGTCTATGTTGGCCCTAGTTAGCCTTCTGACTACCTCAAGACCTTTGTCTGCCTCATCCCCAGAGAGTTCCTCAGGATCCTCCTCCTCAACTGCATTTACAGTGTTGTGGAGGTCTGGATCCCCAGTGGTACCCTCTAAGGCTGGCATATTCCCATCTAGCTGAGAAATCTTTCTCGCATCATATGTCTCTAAGAGACCTATCAGAAAGGGAATGGTGGGGTTGGACCCCTGTTTCAGTTTCCTGGAGGTACACACTTGTCTCATCTCCTGGAAACTGAGAGCTGCATATCTTGAAGTGACCTGTGGAGGGTCAACTGCCACAAGGGGAGTCTCAGTAGACTCTCCCTGGGTAGACATGCTTTTCTAGTGAGGTGTAAGTGGTGCACTTACCTACACTATATGTTTACCTACTGATCCCTTGCTAGAGTTGTAGTTTAGGGTGTGCTATGCCCTAGGAACTACAACAGCTGGTTCAGTAGAACTCAGAGTATTCTAAGCTAAGTTATATGTACCTTAGTACTTATGTGATCTTTCAAATGATATTCTTAGGATATGTGTGGTAAAACAACAGCAAGCTCAAATCCCAACCGCTGCTCACCAATGTGAGAAGTTGGCCTGATATGCAGTGCTCACTATTCTAGTGATCACTATGTATCAGTCCAAACAACCCTTATTGATGATTGGTTGTAAGTCAACCTTATAGACCAGCTATCCTAGTAGCATGGATACGAGCAGTCTAAGGCTAAGACTCTAGAGGGCGTGTTAAGCCAGCTGTTTTACCATCACATTACCCCTTGAACACCAAGTGAAAGGACACCACACAAGTTGTTATGAAAATAAACAGATATTTATTTATAACAAGACTACCCTGATCTCTTTATGAGTCAGGGAGCTAAGCACATAACAAAACTCTTACGAAAATACTTTAAGTCGCACAATTTACACAAATGCCCTAGGGGCACGAAAAACCATATACACAGTAAGTGGAATGCGAACTTGCTAGCAGGTAAGTAATACTTTTCTAGACTCAGGAATCGCTAGGCCTACAATTCTAAACACTGGGATTAGATGCAGGAGGCCTGTGGACGTCGTGTGCAGAGTGGGAACTCTCACGCGTAAGGCGGGAAAAAGTCTATGGAGGCTAGCAGTTGCAAAGTTACTGTTCTCGGGCGAACCCGACTAGGTGGGTCGAAAACGGGGGTGGATCCGAACACTTAGGGTGTTGGACTATGCTGAAGCACCGGAGTACTTGGTTTACCTAGCCCAGGGGCTGCGGCTGCATAGGGTTGAAGTTGCGTCGGAAATCCACGTTGAAGAACCAGGAGCCTGAAGAAAGAGTTGCTGGCAGGCGGCCAGTGAAGAAAAGTTAGTGGTGATCCAAGCCTGGATCAGGGAAGAAGAAGACCTGAAAGCAGAGGGGACCAAGTTCTGAATCACTAGCCAGTGATTAGATGGGCACCAGAGTGGCACCGGACGAAGTCATCTCGACCAGGTGAGTGGGCGCTGCTGGGCTCTGCAGTCTCTCGGACCAGGAGGCGTTGTCGGCAACCAGGATGGAGGTGCGAGCTGTCCCACGAAAGTATCTGCTGCTGACGTCGCTGGACCCAGGATTGGGCAACAAGTCTTGGCAAATGCAAGGCCCACGTGGTGGACCTAAGATGGCGTCTTGAGTGGACCAGGAGGGTCCAGGGTGCTCCTCTGTTGGAGGGGAGCAAGGGCTAGTCTGGAGCAACCAGACCAGCAGTGTTTGTCGTCGTGGAGCGTCGTGAGAGGGCCACTAGCCAACGGGCAAGCGACCTGGACAACGCGGTGAGCAGCAAAGAGCAGAAGGGCCCCACGCAGATCTCGTGGATGCAGGGGGGCTGAACTTCGGTGCTGGAGCTGCTCAGGGTCGGGGCTTCTCTACCCCAAAGCACTCAGTCGAGGGTCACTCGGGAGTCGTGCTGGACAAGCGTCGTGCAGTTCTGAAGATGGCCGGTCCCTCGAGGTCTCGTCGCACCCACGGATCACAGCTGGGCTGATGATGTAGGTTGAGGTCAGAGGTGCCAGGGAAGCCAGTTCTCGTCGTGCTGGAGCAGTCTTGGTCCGAAGGAGAGACTGGCAACAAACCGCGATACTTGGTTGGTGCCTGCTGCTGCAGGGTGACTACTCCTTAGTCACAAGGGAGAAATCTTGAGAAGAGTCTTGAGTTCCTTCTTGCAGAAAGTAGTTTCAGGATTCAAAGATGATCTGATTTGGAAGGGGGCCAGTTCCTACCTTTATCCTGCAAAAAGGGGCTGGCACGCGACTAAGTCCTGCCCTATGGGTGGGACCAGGAGGGGGGTGGTTACCCCCTCTCCTTTGGCGGGCTTTCCCCAGGCCAGGGGCTGGAGTGCCCCTGGAACTGGTTTCAGCCGGCCTATGCACAGTGAGCACCGGGGTGCCACTTGCAGTCACCTTCCTCTAAAGCCCTGCCTACCTAGGATACACAAAATCCTGTCTGGGACGGTGCTGGCACCGCTCCTGACAGGAAACCCTTTGTCCTTGCCTCCTGCTCTGGGAGGACTCCCAGCAGCAGGAGGGCAGACTTGTGTCTCGGTGGCAGCATCCATTTTGTGGAGCTAAGGCTATGTCTGACTTTAACCGGGGTTACAGGTTACATACATGTTGTGTCCCTCTAGAAGGGTGGAATGCTAACCCCGTCGCCAGAATTGGCGAGGGGTTAGTATTCCAATTCGTATTAAACCTTACTCGACATGTTTTGATAAAGCGATACCAGAGTTGGCATATAACCGCGAGGATTATAATGCACTTAAGAGTATATGGTATGCGATATCATGGAAACGGCTAAGGGATGGATCCCGAAAGCCGCAGACAGGCTCAGCTCATGCCAGAGCACTATCTCACACGATTCCAAGCACTCTGCCTTCAGGATTGTTAAGGCCTGCCATAGGAGTGACTAATAGGAGATCTGTGTGTCCATTTAGGTTTAGATATAGGGATACTATATCTAAAGCAAAGGGTGAGTACACCACCTTGCCCCCAGCTGTCAAGCAGCCAGTTGTGTCTGTTTGGTTAGTCAGTTCAGGGGTGGCATAATACATGCTGCAGCCCCTGGGAGACTTCTGGGTACACCTCAGCCCTGGGTACAGGGACTTGGAAAGGGCCCAGTGCCAATTCAGTACCTGGGTACAATTTGGAATAGAGAGAACAGCTAGGCTGTGGGTCTGATTAGCAGGCCCACAGCCAGGGAAAGTCGTAAACCAGTGAAGCAAAAAGCAAAAAATCTGGGTGATCATAGGATTGCAGACCCTACTCTCCTACACTATACATATCCTTAACAGTCCATGCAAGTGCCTGCATCCCCTCTACCAGTCCTCAGAAGGACCATGAAACAGTTTGCCTTTGCAACCTTGGCTTAAGTTCGCTGTTGCTTGGCTTCAATTAATCAGTCAATCAGGGTTCTTATATAGCGCGGCTAATCACCCAGTAGGGTCGCAAGGCACTGGGGGGAGGTCTGCAGTTCAGTAAAAGAGTCAGGTCTTGAGGTCCATCCTAAATTGAGGCAGTGAAGGTGATTGTCTTAGATGTAGATGAAGAGAGTTCCACGTCTTCACAGCAAGGTAGGAAAAGGATTGTCCTCCTGCCAAGGATTTGCGGATCCGTGGGATAGTGCCGGGGCTGGTTGAGCAGAGCGGAGATGTATTGTGTGTGTGTAGAAGGAGAGGTGGTGGTTTCGGTATGCAGGTCCGGCTTGAAATGGTTACGCTGATTTCAAAACTGTTTGAACAATCCTTCTACTCCAAACAGTTCTGTCTTTTTGAACCTGTGGCCACATTGCAAAAATTTGCATTTGTGACTTTTAAACTAATTCTCTGAAAAACTATGTTTGCACAAAACTGATTGCTGTACTGGACAGGTTTTGAAAATGTTGACACTCAGGTAGCATGCGCATTAGGAATAACTGAATTGCTTTATGCACTAAAGTCACATATTTTGACTGACTTTTAGATGTAATCTTATCATTGATATTTTTGTGAGGGTCCTAGTTCACAAGCAAAAAATGTGTTTCTAAAACAGGCAATGGAATATTACCTTCAGACAACATAATGTCTGACTTTTCGTTCATAATATTTTTTAGGTCCAACGCTGTTGCTTAGTGACCTGTTGTATATGCTTTGTGGGGCTCAACTCCTCCCGTTGCTTGCCATTGCTTTCCATTTCTCTATGTCAGTGTCCTTTAAAAATATTTGCTTGCTAGTGGTCAGGCTCGCCTCTTTGTCCCTCCTTTTTCTCTTCTGTTCCTTCCACGGAGCAGGGACTAAGAACTATATAATTACGCTGTGGTCCTATATCTGTTCTTCGGGGGACTATTTTTTTCATGGTTACCTGCTCTGTTACTTTTTGCCTGTGTTCAGCATCGATGCCATAGCTCCTTACATTTTAACATAGCATTCCTCCCTCCAACCTCCTCTTAATGCCACAGTTGTGTTAGTGCTGCCTCCCGCGCGTGCCTTCTGCTCTATTGCTGGTATGTTTTGCCTTTTCACAATTTTGGATGTTGACCGTCAGTTGGGCTTCTTTTGGTGAGCTTTTGGTTTTGTGCGGGCTTCATTTTCAGGGGGATTGGGCTTGTCTTAAGCCTTTTCTCACAGTCACAAAATGTGAATCCATGCGCCATCACCATATCTGCAGCCAGGTAGATCAGGTGGTACTAAGCAGCGGGGGCTTCCTTCCACATGCTTCCCGCTCCGTTGCTTGTATTTTTTTTTGCCTTTTTGCAATTTTGGATGTTGACAGTCTGTTGGGGTTCTTTTGGTAAGGTATTTATTTGGTTTTGAGCTTCTTTCTAAGGGGGATTGGCCTTGTTTTTAGCCTTCTTTTCACTGTGACAGAATGCAAATTCATGCGCCATCGCCGTAACTGCAGCCAGGTAGATCAGGGCGGTACTAAATAACAGGGTCCTCCTTCCATGAAGCCACCATGTTGGAAGAGGGATTGAAGCACTGTACAGTACTTGTTTATATATGTTCGTATTTATTCAGCGGGAGCAAGTGAGCGCATTAGGTGACGTCAAGGCTCGTCTTGATTGACAGAGGTGCAATACCCTAGTCTAAAAAATAGAGGTAAAGCTCTCAGCCACTCTCTAGTCTGTGTGGCTAACTTCTCATTGTGCATTTTCAAATTTGGTGCCTCCTGCTCTGAGCATGCTTTCTGTGATAGAGAGTTGCATATCATTTCTAATGATGCACAACAGGGCATGCTATTATCCAGCTACTACGAATATGCAAAAGATGTTATTTTATCTGTGTGCCTGCGCTCTATTAGGTCTCTGTGTACATGTCTGTGCACATGTGTGGTGCTTTTACTCTTTTGCTGTGAGCATGTGCAGATGGTAGCCAGATAACAGACTAGTGCTTCTTACAGATATCAGCAGTGTCTGAGCACACAGTACATGCTGACAGAAGACGGGTAGCCTAGATAGCCATGCATCGTTAGCAGAGGCCAGCCCTGGTGAGTACCGTAATGAGATGAACCTGGAGAAAGCGAGTACCACCATTGGCCAATTTTAGACCAAAAGTCAACTTGTGCAGGTGCTAGTTCTGAAAAGGATATGGAAGGGCTCCACAAATGTTTACATTTCGCATCTTGTCTCCTTTCACCCCTACACAGCACATCTCAGATACTCTGCTGACGAGCAGACAGTACTTTATGTGCTAAGGCACATGTTGGTGCCGCCCTTCTTCCTTCACTCGGCTTTACAAGTGAGCCTCTCTCTGCACCTCGGCTCTCTGCTTCTCCCTGTCACTCGCTCTCCTACTTCCTGTCTTTGCTCCCATTCCCCCTTCTACACAGCTGTCTTTTCACTGTTCGGCTTTCTGTTCCTCTTTCCTCTCTGCTTCTATCCAGCCCACTTTGCCTTCTCTTGTCTTTCAACCCACACGTGCCCTTGTAGTGTAGCTCCTATTTTCCCAATAGGCTCTGCGCATTGGAATAGTGCCTACAGCAGTAAAGGCCTAGGCCAGACGTTAACTAGGTCTACTACTGTCGATACTAGACTTAATTTTTGGGTTTGCCAGCTAAGCTCAGAGTTCGCTAGAAACTTTCTCGAATGTTCAAGGAAGGATTAACTCCCCTGATTAGACAAGAAGGGATTTAGTTTCTGACAACCATAGAACATGACAACTTTGCTCTCCCCTAATCAAGAGTCAATCTCGAGAGTCGTGTGAGCACAAGGCAATTATTTTACTCAGTCAGTACGTGCATTCTTAGTCTCATCAGAATGTAGAGAAAAGGAAGATACGGGCGTGTTCAATAAAAGATGTTATTTATTGATCAGTCTCTTTTCTCGTACAAGAGAAATGGATCGATATTATTGCAATACTTATAGTTAAGTAAAGTGCATACATTAGAAGCAATAGTATAAAATAATACTGTAAAAACATTGATATGGTTTCTGAGCCATATGATGTTTAAAATGATTAAAATATATTTACATACACATATACATTTGACTAAACGTACTCAACTGGTGTTTCTAAATACGCCTACCCCGTGTACCTGACCTAAGTCTAATGCGTGGGCGGGAATAGAAAGTTACAGTTTAGTTTAAGTTTGTTTTTGCCAAGTGAATAACTAAAGAATTCTCTAGGAGGGGTTATTCAGTTCTGTACCTGGAATTTAGGATGAATGAGGAATGGTATCTCTTTCTCTGCTCTCGATATTCCAGGCTGCCTGCGAGGGCTGCCCAGAAGCGCCGGTGCTGGGTCTCTCGGCTTGAGATAGCAGCGCGTCTCTCAGCGCGTCAGGAAGGCGGGGCTGCTGCCTGCGGGGTCTGCTTCTGCTCTCGGCTTCGGCAAGTATGGCTGCTCCGTCTTGTCACCACGTGTGTGTTTGCATAGGGCAAGGTCGGCAATATTTATACCTTAAAGGTGCCGAGATTGACGTAAGGATGGACATAGGTACGTCAATAAAGATGTCATACGACTTGCTCGTTAGCACATTCTTTACTAAAGTTCTCTGTGAAATCAAAACAATGGCCGCACGGATTATCCAGGTTGTCATAGGTTTGATTTGTTATGAGAACGTCGTATGCCTTATCAGGGGCTGGAGGAATGTCGCTTGTCTAATTAGATCTCAAGCGTTATGACCTAATCAGATAACACGTTCCTGTGCCGTAGTGTGACTGCGTCAGATAACGGTATCTGCATCATGGGGGATTTCTTGCCTCATGGGCTGACTGTTAGTTAACTAGCTAGTAAGTTTAACCAGAATAGGGTCAGGAATAGGGGGATCGAATCAGAACCTATAGAAATACACGACACCCACTCCACGCTAACTATGGTCATATCTACTAATCTATGCATAGTATAACATAGTACAACATACTATAGAGTATAGTGTATACCTTACCACCCCAAAATACATAAATGCATTTCGAAATTTTCAAATATACTGAAAAATTGCAGTCATATATATTGTATGCACTTAAGCTATGAATTAGATGCAAAAGTGAACACGCATTGTTATGCATTATTGATTGTTGGTATATGAGAAATACACATGAAATGGCTCTTAATATGGCTATACAGAAAAAAAGTCGAAACCATTTCATCACATAAAATCTATTGCGAACATACCAGCGGGCAGCTAAAGTCTATAAAGTCTATAAAGTATCTAAAATAGAAATCTTAGTTCTCTAGGAATAGTCTCTTACTTTAAGCAGAAAATCAGTGTCCCGGGAAAAAATATATAGAAAAATATTTTAGGGGCTTGCTGAAAAAAGTTGCTGTCCGTGAACTGGATTGTAATTGTTCATGTGACTTTATTTTTAAAGTTGAAGGCCGAATTCAGGGAACGCCGTGTGCGAGTTTACTCAAAAGTCTCTATTTCTGTTCCGGAGAGAACATCATATCATTCAGGCTTTCGAAAAAACTGTCAACAGCTTCATGGGAAAGTTCCTCTAAGTCGGAAATAGGGGTAACCATGCATTCATGCGCATGATTGTCTCCATTGACATTCTGATTTGCATTGCTGACAGAAGGTCGTACCTGTTCGATGCTGCTTTCATCTTGAACTTCACTACTCTTCAATCGCAGTGGTGAAGATTCCAGGAATGCCGTCATCAGAATTGGCAGCCTTTGAGGGCAGCACAGTGCGTGAACCTTGGTAGGAACCAACAGTGTATCTGCATCCACCGGCGCATCCGATTGTAGCGTCAGACAGGTGTCTAACACGCATTCTTCTCCGCATAGCAGACACCTTAGTACAGGTAAAACACACCTTTGCCACATTGGTCGAAATGATAGAAACCAAGTCATGTTTAGGTCTCTAAGCCGGGATAGTCCCAGGATTTTTGATATCCGGTCCCGGTATCCAATGGCTAGGATCGTATCTTCCATTGTCGCGAGAGTTTGATCTGTGACATGGGTTGCCATAACGAAAAATAAGGACTAGGAATAGGATTCCTGCAATTAGTCCTAGGATCAGGGGAAGTCCGCCAAAAATCGAATGGACGAAGTCTGGAAAAATACCCAGTATGGCTTTGAATGGTGTTAATGCCATCGAAAATACTGTCTTAAATACCTTTGAGACCCCTGTGGTATCAGAAATATTTAAGATTTCGCTCAGGATTTCCGCGAAATGTACGGGGGAATTAGTTGATAATAATGTATGTATCTCTGCAGTCGTCCTTGCGACTTGTAGATCATACGTTTCTTTAGATGACGTGAGCCTTGTAGGCGTCTGAAGAAGCACTGTTTTCATTCTGCTTAAAGTGTCTATTCGAATAGAAGTAATTTTCAAACTGGGCCATGCCCTTGCCTCCCTGTCTGGAAAGGAGCTGGGAAACAAAGAACGTCCACAGCACTTGACCTTCGCCGTCGTAGTGACGAGATAAGGAGTCCCGGGCATAAGACTACAGCATCTGCGGTCTACAATAAGAATGTAACTCCCATTATAGAGTCTTTGAAAGAATGGTTCTATTTCAGTTGCAGGTGCGCCTTGCTGGTGACATGAAAGGTTGTATGAATTCCCTTCACAGGCTCCGTGCAAACTAATACCGTTACACAGAAGCGTGCCGCTTAGTGACATAGCACAATTGTTGCCACTAAGAAACACTTTCTGTCCTTTGTTACTGACACATGCATGTGAATAGGGCAGGTTCCATGTTGTTTTAAGGTACCCCTTTCCCAATTTCTCGTACATGCCAGCCTGTATATATTTTTGGCAGTATTGAAACCTGAAGGTTGAGATTGGAATATTTATGATTCCGTGGATTATCCATTCACTGACAGGTCGTTCTGACATTGTCAACGGTAATCTTTCTAGTTTTTCAATGCTCAAGATTGTATAATCAGCACCCTTCTGAGCCATACCGATTTGTCTATCAGTAAGGTTAAAGATTTTGAATAGTGACGTTGTGTTGATTAAACGCCAAGGCACATAGCCTGAACGCAGATTTTGTTACGTCCAGCCAAGCTGTACAATAGAACGCAATTGTGACTGACCATGTTGTAATAACAGTAAGTCTTGCGATAATATATCGATTGCTGAAGACACAATGCTGTCCAATGAAAAAATTCTGGAGGACAGAGTCATTAACCCATTGTCCACTACAGAAAGTGATTTTTCCAAATTAATACGGTCAATTTCCCGTATTCTCTCTGCTGTCTCAATTTGAGTAACCTTCCAGGCCTCATTGTATGCTGCATATACAGAGGCTGCTATGAAACGCTTTTGACGCTGTTTGCGTGGTCCCATTATGAAATCACGCAAGTCAGCACCATCAGTAAGTAAAGTTAGGTGTTGCTTAATTTCAGGCAGTGTGGAAGTTTGTAGCCATTGAAGGCATAATTTGCCCACACTGTAGGTTGTTATTATCCCTGGGTGATGTCTTTGGGGATATCTAGGGTCTGGCCTGGTCATTTTGAAACCCTGTGTTTTATTCAGGAATCTATCTTGACAGTTATTTGTATCTGTGGGCCAGATCAACCATTGTTTCCAATCAGGATGTGTTCTGTTTTGGTTAAGTATATGGTTTATGTCTATTTCTTCATCTGTTTCAGAGTTATTGCTAAACATTGTTGGCTTTGGAATAGACAGGTTATTTAAATCTTTGATTTTGGCTAAGCCAAGACAGGTGGTTTGTTGAACGGTGTCATTTAAAAATATCATTTGTTCTGGGATCATGCAGGCTCTAAACAAAGCTTCTAAACCCTGTACTTGCCATTCTTTTGTGCCCCAAACACTTTTCAAATCAACATGTTTGTCCCAATAATCAAATCCAAAAGTATTCATTTTTTCAAAGAAAGAATCTGAATATATCAATTTTGTGTTGGTTATCATGGTTTTCATCCCTGTCTTGTTTGACAATTTGTAATAAAATGTTTCAGCATTAGTTATGTTAAAACCTGAAAAATATGAATATTTGCCATACACGGTTCTAGAGCTCCCTTTTGGAGGTGTAGCACAATGTTCCCATTGATTAAAATTTAAAACATTCCTAGGTTGTGCAGATTTATGCAAGAAATGGTTACCATAATGGTTATAGCAGTACATGCTGTCATAATTTGTAGAACCCTGCAAATAATCATGTTTTGTAAATTTAGCAGACATTACTAAGTCAGACATCATATTGTTTATACTTTCAAAGTCCCAATCATCAGCAAATGAGTTTGGTTTTGCAAAGTCACTCAAGGAGATCTTGATTTGGTGTGGATATTTCAGGATCTCGACCGGACCATAAATTTCATAGTCAGTGTTGTCCCAGGCTACCCCACCAGATATTGGAATTGCTGTGAAGTTGGCTGAAGAAAGTTCTGAAGAAAGTTCTCTTTTCTCGACGTGTGAAGATGTGTGTGGTTTGAGGACCAAGTTGATGTTCTGACTTGCTGTGTCCATTTTAGCATATTTTCCCTCAATGAAGCGTCCCAAGGTAAATACCATGATGAGCCAAAGTATGAGGATAAATGCACCAAAACCCACCCAAAATTCAATCCATGGAGAAACTAGATATGTTTCTTTCAGTTGTTTCAAAAGTTCCTTAGCTTTGTCTTTAAAGGATTTTGATGATGGCTGTGTCTTTTGTTCGCTGAAGCCGTCAGAGGAATCATCGAAGTTGATGAAGTAACCGGATGCAGTTCTGTCAATTGTTCCAATTGGTTCAGGATTTTTGTTTCTCGCATTTTCACTTGGTACTTCTGTATAGATTGGTGTGTCTCTGCTAAATGTCTTTATTTGGGTTTTCAGAGGTCTAAGTTCTATTGCATTGTTGCATAGTCCTTGTTGTTCTTCCGTAGGCGTTTCGAATGTGATGAGCCTCTTTGATAGGACCTCTGTACTGGTAGCAAACCTTGGTGTTCTGCTACTTATTGGGAGTCCACTTGGCCTACTGTTTGTTATCGGCCACATGTTGTGGTTTTACCAGGTCGATGGATACAACTCGGTTCTCCTTTTTTCCAGCAAGTGGCGGTAGTACAACTGATCTTGTCCCGTTGACAGACAATACAGGAACTGCTTTTCTGTAAGAAGGCCCAAATTCCTTCTTTACCGCGATCTTCTCCCTGACTAGATCCCCGACTTTTGGAATCCAGACAGGTCTTGCTGGGACAGGTGGTGATTCTTCAGTGGTCGTTGGCTGTTCTTTCAACTGTATGTTGCTCAGGTCTTTTCTTGTTTTGTTTAAGTCCTGCAAAATAGCCAAACGGTCTTTGACATCAAAGCTTTTTTCTGTTACCACTGAAGTCTGACTATCAAGGTCAGAGATCAACATCCTAGTTCCGAATAATAATTCGTACGGACTGAATCCCTTCAGAGAATTTCTTGGCAAGTTATTAAGACTACGTTGGACACTTATTAGATGTTTGACCCACCCAGCTCCCGAACCTAATATCCTTTCTATTATAGATTGCTTTCTGTCTTGGTTTTTTCTTTACACCATCCCATACCCTCAGGAAGGAAGTGAGAAGATTCCCGCTGGGCTGTGCTCATTTGGCCATTCTTTCCCCCCCCAGGCTGGATTGCCTGAGAAAAGGAAAAAAAATTGGTCGAACGTAGCATGCTCTTAGCGTATATGCCATTTAGACTCGCAAATCTTGTATAACAGTCCGGACGTCAGCCGAGTGTTGTGGATCTACATTATAAGTGGGAACTAGCTTATATATACTGTATATGTTAATCGCAAGCCATTCTTTTTAGTGGTGATGTTATCTGCCTTGATACGACGAGGTATTAAACTGCTTCTCTCCCCACTGCGATCTCTGTTGCAGTTTGGGCAGTTTTTTACAAACATGGTGTAGTGCAGGCTCATGCCTGGCCACCAGTACCGTGATTGTAATTCTTCCAGAGAATCCTTTAATTTAAGGTGTCTGAGACCCTCGCCCATGTGTGCGTCTGCGATTAACAAGTTTCTCCTGTCCATGTTTGGAATCACTCTATCCCCCACTCCAGGGATTCGAGCAAAAGGAATGGAGTTTGCATCTATGATGTATGTGTAATTGAGTGGATAGTTGATCGGTAACGCCGAGCAGTCGCCTTTTGATGACGTTTTTACTGCCAGCAATGTTTCGCCGTCAATGTATTTTAATGTACGCTTTTTTCGATCTACGGGAGCCGGTTTACTGGCTGCCGCTGCGGCTGTTTCAGCCAATGAATTCCCTACAACGTGAACGCCATCACGCTGGTGACTCAGTGAGTGTGTCACGTGAGTCTTTGGTAGTTCTTTTTTCAAAAGAGCTACCTGTTCCCAGAGCAGTCTCTGCTTTATTGGTGCATCCGTGTCATCTTTGTAATCGTTCTGAATCCAGGTCTGCAAATCCTTGTTATATGCTTTGACGCAGAAATATGAATCTGACACTATAAGCGTCGGGAATTCGCGATCCGCATTATCTAGCGCCATTTTCAAAGCTAATATTTCAGTTTGTAGTTCTGAATTAGTTTCTACTGAGTGTGATTTTGTTAATAGAGGTCTTAGTTTACCTCCGTGCCACACTTCTTTTGTAATCTCACATGTGGGATTGTATGCATGTTCTCCCCAAACGGAGGGTTGAGCATGTCCGTCTGTATAGATTACACAGGCGTAATGTCGTAGAGGCAGAATGTCGATTGGCAGAGGATACGTTTTTTCATATTTTAGATTTTTTAATTCTTCTAGTTCTTAAAAGACTGTTAACCAGGCAATACTTGATAATTCATATCCTCCGTACTGGATTTTCAGATGGGCAATTCTGGACTTTTTGAAGTTGAATTTGTAACCCTCTGCAGCGAAACCAAGTATTATGGTGTTCACTCTTTTCAAGTGAGTTTCCAAGTCATCATCTGTTAAGTAAATGTCATCGACATAAGATAATGCTTCATCATCATATAGTTGTAGTAATTCTGTTACTCTCGCTGAGAATACCCCCGGGCTGTTCTTGTACCCCTGGGCTAACCGACAGAATTGTTTTTGAGTGCCATTTACTGAGAATGCAGTTAAATATCTGCTCTCTGGTGCTATGTTTTGACAAAAGAATCCGTTGGAGATGTCCAAGGTTGTTTTGTATTTTTTGCGCACTATGTTATTCATTAGTGCAGCACTGTGTGAGTTTTGCACTGCAAAAGTTTTGCAACATGTGTTAAGGTGTCGGTAATCCAAAACTAGACGGTACGAATTGTCTGGTTTGGAGACCGGAAATAAAGGATTGTTCATTTGTGAGGTGCAAGTTTCAATCACCCCTTGGTATTCTAGCTGATCTAGTATTTCATTTACTTGTTTTTTAGCTTCTTGCTTAATTGGGTACTGCCTTTGTGCAGTAGGTTGTGATTTTAACTGGACTTTGTGAGGAGGAGAATCCTCATCCCATCCTACATGATTTTTATATAAAGCAGGTGCTAAGGCCACTGCCCACTTTCTAGCAAGTGTATATTTTTTATGAATCGGTATTTGATTCGAGAAGGCAGGCATAATTACTTCTTCGCCATGAGGGCACTCCCTGACAAACTCTGGTGGCCAGTCTTTTTCAGCTAGAAGGATGTCATAGCCCTTGGATAGGTTATCCCAAAATAGTCCCCTTATTTTCCTAGTCTTATCTCCCTCTATACGTAATGTTATCTCGTATATTTTGTGGGGCTTGCTAACTCTGGTATCTGCAGTTTCCACTTGAAGGTATTCATTCGTGTCCACTGTCTCCAGATGATTCATAAGGACTTTGCGAGCTATGCTCACCTCTGCTGCGCTGTCTAGCATTGTCTGAGCCCATTCTCCGTTTTTCAGTTGTGTCCTCAGTATTCTCGGCATTGTTAACTACCTTGATACTGGCTACCTTCTTTTTTGGAAATTGTGATTTCTTTTTCAGTTGAGCAGGTTCCTTGTCTTTGGACTTGGCGTGCTCTTCTGATCGTCCTCTTCTTTCCGATTTCTGCGAGGAATTCTGAAAAGATTGAGAGGGACGTGTATCAATGTCTTGATATCTATCAGGTTTTTTAATATTATCCCTATTTCTAAGGTTATATCTATTCCCAGAGGGTTCACTCTGAGGTGACCTTTGTCTCGGGTTCGGAGATTTCTCTCTTCGCCTAGGAGACCTTCCTCTGGACTGGAATTTCTTTTCTTTAGGATTGGATTGTTTATTTCCATCCCAGTTCTTTTTTGGTGAATTATTATTAAAAAATATTTTTTCTGGACTTGTAGTCAGTTGCGGTTTTACTGGTATTCCACCTAGACTATCTCTGCCTAGTTCTTCATAGGATTTTTCTATGATTCTGGCAATTTCAGCTGGTTGGTCTGCTATATCTGTCTCTTTTAACCTCTGGCGGATCGCCACGTTTGCTGCTTCACCCTTTATGTTGGCTAGTAATATAGCCGAGACCTGCTTGAAGTCTTTCAGTAATTTCATACCGAGAGTTAAAGCAGGTTCTGGACCGTATTCATCTTGAATTTGTTTTAGCACATCTGGTATCACCGAAATGGATGGAACACCGTGCGTTTTTGTATAGATGGAAGCAAAGACTGTACCCCAAGTGTCACAGTCCTCAATGTGTGGTGCGATTCCCATTGGGAGACATATAGTCAGAATCCTGTGTTTTTCTAATGGGGTGGTGTCAGGAAACACCGCCTCTATTTGGGTAATTTTCTGTGCCAACCAGAATGGTATTTGTTCCCGTTTAGCTGGAACTTTACCTAGGCAGGATTGGATGTTCTGTGGTGTGATTTTATTTGTGTTCCCCTGGTGAGGGGTCAGCTGTGGAATTTTAATCGCTGGCTGAATTGTTGAAGTCCGCATTACATACTGAACTAATTGTCTATGAATTTTTAGTAGTTGTTTTAGCTGTATTAATAGCTCTGCTGCAGGCATTCTTTCGATGTCTGGATGTGGTGTGTATCCGGCTAGGACCGGCCACGTTGCTCCTGGTCTTCCTAAAGGACCGAGCCTTGTAATGTGATTGTTATGTATTAGGGCGCCATCAAATAAGAGCAAATGCTCTTGGAATTTGAGTGGTACTTCCACCTCCTCGAAAGGAGTGTACGTTTCAGGAGGTTCCTCTACTTTGTAATAGTGGAAGTACTTTGTTACAGCATTTGCTGCTGGAAAATGTATCCATGTATAGTATACCTCTGTCTGCCGATATTCGTGTGCCTCAATTACGAATATGACTGTGCCACCTCTAGGTGTCAGTCCATTTTCTATAAGTTTTAAGGTTATAGATCTCCTTTTAATGACCGGAATAAGTATTATATCCGCGTCTGCTGCTTGCATGGTAGCATCAGCATCTGCTATTTCAGTAGCTAATCTAATTGCCTCTCTTTCTCCATCGCTGTCTCCCATTTTACTGACAGGATGGTATTATTTTTGTTTGCAGATCAGGTTTCTTTATGGAAACAGAGATTAGATGCACAATATTTTGGAACTGTTTTATCCTTCAACGTTGACTAGACCAAGAACCATACATAGGAGTTCCCTCCTGCGAGGTTTTGGAGGATATAATAACCTTTCACCCACTCCAGACGTCTTTGGAGTATTTGGGAAAAGGGGTCTGAGTGAGAAAGCACGACTGAGTTACTCTAAATGTCTTACGTTAGTTTTATCGCCCTTTCCAAACACGTTGGGCGCCATGTAGTGTAGCTCCTATTTTCCCAATAGGCTCTGCGCATTGGAATAGTGCCTACAGCAGTAAAGGCCTAGGCCAGACGTTAACTAGGTCTACTACTGTCGATACTAGACTTAATTTTTGGGTTTGCCAGCTAAGCTCAGAGTTCGCTAGAAACTTTCTCGAATGTTCAAGGAAGGATTAACTCCCCTGATTAGACAAGAAGGGATTTAGTTTCTGACAACCATAGAACATGACAACTTTGCTCTCCCCTAATCAAGAGTCAATCTCGAGAGTCGTGTGAGCACAAGGCAATTATTTTACTCAGTCAGTACGTGCATTCTTAGTCTCATCAGAATGTAGAGAAAAGGAAGAGACGGGCGTGTTCAATAAAAGATGTTATTTATTGATCAGTCTCTTTTCTCGTACAAGAGAAATGGATCGATATTATTGCAATACTTATAGTTAAGTAAAGTGCATACATTAGAAGCAATAGTATAAAATAATACTGTAAAAACATTGATATGGTTTCTGAGCCATATGATGTTTAAAATGATTAAAATATATTTACATACACATATACATTTGACTAAACGTACTCAACTGGTGTTTCTAAATACGCCTACCCCGTGTACCTGACCTAAGTCTAATGCGTGGGCGGGAATAGAAAGTTACAGTTTAGTTTAAGTTTGTTTTTGCCAAGTGAATAACTAAAGAATTCTCTAGGAGGGGTTATTCAGTTCTGTACCTGGAATTTAGGATGAATGAGGAATGGTATCTCTTTCTCTGCTCTCGATATTCCAGGCTGCCTGCGAGGGCTGCCCAGAAGCGCCGGTGCTGGGTCTCTCGGCTTGAGATAGCAGCGCGTCTCTCAGCGCGTCAGGAAGGCGGGGCTGCTGCCTGCGGGGTCTGCTTCTGCTCTCGGCTTCGGCAAGTATGGCTGCTCCGTCTTGTCACCACGCGTGTGTTTGCATAGGGCAAGGTCGGCAATATTTATACCTTAAAGGTGCCGAGATTGACGTAAGGATGGACATAGGTACGTCAATAAAGATGTCATACGACTTGCTCGTTAGCACATTCTTTACTAAAGTTCTCTGTGAAATCAAAACAATGGCCGCACGGATTATCCAGGTTGTCATAGGTTTGATTTGTTATGAGAACGTCGTATGCCTTATCAGGGGCTGGAGGAATGTCGCTTGTCTAATTAGATCTCAAGCGTTATGACCTAATCAGATAACACGTTCCTGTGCCGTAGTGTGACTGCGTCAGATAACGGTATCTGCATCATGGGGGATTTCTTGCCTCATGGGCTGACTGTTAGTTAACTAGCTAGTAAGTTTAACCAGAATAGGGTCAGGAATAGGGGGATCGAATCAGAACCTATAGAAATACACGACACCCTTTCCTCCAATAAAAACTTTATACATAAAATAAAATAAATAAATAAATATATGCTTTGTTTATCACACTTCATGTCCCTGGCTAGGTTTACTATTTTCTCTTACTCTCTTCTGTTTTATTACGTTTTATTGAAGTGTCTTTTTATTTCCTGTAGAAGCAGGTTATTTATATATAAGGCTCCCAGTTTTCTGTTTTTACTGATTTTTACAGATCAATACAGACAAAAAACAATGGGGCAAATTTACAATAAATTAACGCAGCACGGTGCACCAAGCCATTTTGCTACGCCATGCTGCGTTAGTTTGGAAAGCACAGAGATGCGACATATTTACAACAATATGTCACATGTCTGTGCTTCCCCCTGCGCTGGCGCACAAACTACTGCCATGCGCCAATGCAGGCACCCTTGCATCATGGTGCAAGGATGCCTGTGTAGTGGGGAGATTGTTTTTGTTCAGGAAGAGTTCCTTTCCTACACAAAAACAATCTGAAATGCCGTTTTTCAACTTATATGTGTGCTGCATTAGCACACATAGAAGTTGAAACACAGCATTCTTATAATGATTGTTTATGTGCAGGAAGTGAACCCTCCCTGTACATAAACAATCATTACAGGTCATTTCCTCTTTCAATGTGTGCTGCAGAATGCAGCCCGCATAGAAACAGGAAACAAATACAAGGAGAAATTAATACATTTCTCCTCGTTGCGCCTCCCTAATGCCTCCCCTGGGAAGGCATAGCATTCACATGCATTTTCAGAGTTACGATGCCTCGTAAATCTGGAAAAGTGTCCTGTTCCATGTGTGTTGTGTTGGACACCCGCAGCAACACCCATGGAACGTCCATTTCACGCAAAGTGCTGCGTGTTAAGGGGCCATATTTACAAGTACAGGAAAAGCCACTCTGCGTGGCTTTTCCTATCCTTGTAAATATGGGGCACTGTATTGCTCTGCCAGTGTGTCACAAAAAGTGACGTACTGGCAGCCCGAGGGGCTTTTAAATCTGCCCCAATGTGTATCCTGCCTGTATTTATTGTTAACTGCAGAAAAACACAGAAAATGGTGCTTCTTGTGAATGGCTCTAAATGCTGTCCTTCATGAATTCCAGGTCGTAGACAGCATGGGTAGGTGAAAAATCGAATGAGATGTCCTTAAATACAGGTATAGCTTAACATATAGTTGTGTATAATGCTAATATTTACCTGTGGGTGTGGTGTTTCGTTAGTTTTGGCTTCCTTATTTGCTCAAACATGACAGGCATCAAAGTATGAGCGCAAGTTCATCAGTTAAATAAATGTGAAAATATACAATGTTATGACTCCATTTAAGATGGTTAAAAGAAAAAAATTATGGATAAATACAGACGGGAATGTTAAAAAAAAAATACCATAAAACTGGGAGCCCTACTTATATATTTCATCATGTTTTTTATTAACCACACGTGTCTAGCAGTGTATGTGCTGAAGGCAGCTTCTGATCGCCATACATTTCCAATCCACACCACATAATTTAACACAAAACCACATAATTCAACTCAACAACACAATTACACAACACACCACATACATCCAATCCGCACCCCAGATTTCCACATCATGCCACAAAATTCAACAGCACACCACATAATTAAAGTCCACTACATACCACTCAACAACTCAAAATACCATTTCACATAATTACAATCCACAACACAGAATCCCAGTCCACATAATTCCAGTACACTTATTAACACATAATTACTATCCACATATTTCCACTACACACCATGCAACATAATTCCATTCCACATCACACAATTCCAAAACTAACAGTTCCAATCCAACCCACAAAAGTCCACTACACCCCACATACATACACTCCATAACACATGGGTAAAAGACATTGTAAGTTACAGCACCAATAGCTCTAACTCAAGCAAATGCAAGACCTGTTGCATTTCCAATGCTTGTTTCTTTTCAAGTTGCTCGGAAATTCCAGATTGAGCCCATTTGTCGGGCGTGGTGATCCTTTAGAAAGTGCTATGAAGAAGTCCGTCCTCTCCCTCTCCCCCATCCTGTATTATTCACCTCTACCCATCTCCTCCTCCTGGTACCCGCAGATAAGTGTTTGACGATGGGGCAATCCTGGAAAACTGCGGTCTCGCGCCTTCCTGAAAAGAAAACAGAGTTGCTCCCTGGGGGCTGGAAATCCTTCTGCACGCGTCACGCGTCTTTGCCAGCATCAGCTGTGCGATGGATGCGCCCTGGGGGGAAATCTAGACAGTTCCAGACAGTTTGGCTTCTGAAAAGAAGTCTGGGGGGGTGGTCACTGAAACCTGTGAAAGGATCACAGGGCTGGAAGTTGTCCAACACGCTAGTCACGCATCCACAGCGCTTAGTACTACCTACATGGTTGCGGAAGTCATAAATATATCCTTTTGTTTCATATAGCTTAAGTTTCCACAGTTGTATATGTTGCATAAGTAATATAAATATCTAGAGTTAATATCACATTCAATGGCATTTCATTTATCGACCTCAAAAAGATAAAGGACTGAGGGGGCTTATTTACAAGTCACTTGAGCTGTCGGTGTGTCACTTTCAACTTGGGAAAATGTGACGTAGCAACGGCGCAAGGGGCTTGTAAATGCGCCCTTGAATCTTCCGGGGTTTAAACTTGCAACCTACAGGTTACACGTCCATTGTAGCTGCAGGAGTTTCACCCAGCACGCTATCTCTGCCAATGATGGGGCCTCAGTGGAGTTATGGTGGGCAGTGCGTCTCCAGGAACGTACACTGAGCCAGCATATAGCGCCAAGCTATCTCTGGTAATGATGTGCCCTCAGTGGAGCTGTCGAGGGCAGCAAGTCTCCTGGGACGGGCCTGAACCCCGAAGGCAGCATATAGCGCCATGCTATCTCTGGCAATGATGTGGCCTCAGTGGGGTTATCGAGGGCAGCACGTCTCTCGGGGTGTGCTCGAAGGCGGCATATAGCGCCAAGCGATCTCTGGTAATGATGTGGCCTCAGCGTCGCTGTCGAGGGCAGCGCGTCTCCTGCGATGGGCCCGAAGGCAGCCTATAGCGCAAAGTTATCTCTGGCAATGATTTGGCCTCCGTTGCGCTATCGAGGGCAGCACGTCTCTCGGGGTGTGCTCGAAGGCGGCATATAGCGTCAAGCTATCTGGTAATGATGTGGCCTCAGTGGCGCTATCGAGGGCAGCGCGTCTCCTGGGAGGGGCCCAAAGGCAGCATATAGCGCCAAGTTATCTCTGGCAATGGTGTGGCCTCAGTGGCGCTATTGAGGGCAGCGGGTCTCTCGGGATGCGCCCGAAGGCGGCATATAGCGCCAAGCTATCTCTGGCAATGATGTGACTCAAGTGGAGCTATAGAGGGCAGAACGCTTCTGGGGATGGGCCCGCAGAGCGAAGGCATCTTGTAGACAGTTAATCTTTAACATAAGAGGGAGGGAGAGGGAGTAGTGGATTCTGTCTCCCCAAACAAATATCATAAACAAAATGGAATCCACAAGGTGGAAGATGGTTGTTACCACAATGGTGGGGAGCAACCAGGGTTGTTAAAATACCCCTCACACACCAACAGGCCCCTTGGTGTCATGCTTCATCATCGGGGTCTTCGCAAGCCTCTGCGGGATGCGGCGTGCTACGACTTCACGACTACGCAGGAGCACTTTAATTGTGAACTATGTGTTTGGTGTGTGTGGGTAAATAATGTGAGTGGTGAGGTGAAAATGAAAAAATTAAAAAATACCTGGCACGTGAGTACTAAAAATTTTTATTAAGTCTCCGGCTGGTATTGTTAAAAAAGTGCTAGGATGGTTGTGGTCTACTAATTAGGGTAACCCAACCATGTCAGTGCGTCGACATGTTTCGGAGTTTGAAGAACTCCTTCTTCAGGACGAGGATGTGCACTACTTATCCCCACCTTACTCACATGTGTGTAGATTTTAAAGTGTGCTCTACAAAAATTAGATATGGTGAAAATGTACCTATCTATGTTTAAAATAAGGTCCGTTGCGCCCAATTGGCGATTAAAGACACCTGTAAACAGAAAAATCAAGTAAAAAACAGGATAATACATGTTTTCTAATCTCATACTGTGTAAATGCACAGGAGGGTAACAAGGAACAAAAGTGAAGGTCCAGGAACCCTGAAAAAAGGAAAAAGAAACAGAAAAACGAACAACACATGAACTGAGACACACATTCAAGCACAGTATCTGATAGGCCCTCTAAGGGTATAGTTTCTGACACAGATGTGTTGCTTACTTATGAAAAGAGGTTACATGGCCTCATGAGCCACAGCGTGTTGGGGGGTCCGTTCTACCCGATATGGCAACCTGTGAGGTATTCAAGGAAATGGATCAAAATGATGTAAACCCTCGCTGTTGATGAAAGTTTTCACTCCACATCCACACATTCAGACACACTCACGGTTACTCCCAGGGCTGTCTGGCTTCCTACCCCTCCACGCGGCTCCGACGAGTGAATTGTGAGGTGAGGAGCGGGCTTTTTATAGTCTGGCTGACTTCCATTAGCCGCTGATTGAAAGTGGAATAAGCCCATAAATGTACATTGCCTTTAGTCTCCTTGCCGCTTCTGCGCGCATCAGGAAGAGCATTTCGGTGTAACCGCGCATGTGCGGTAGAGTAGTGAGGGCCGGGCGCGCATGCGCGGCCACTTGGTATGTGCATGACAGCAATGGGGCAGTGTGTTTCGCTTCGCGCATGCGCGAAAGGATGCCGTGTCTGTCTCCGCTCTCAGGAGATGTCGGAGGGATCACAAACGTTAAATTTGCAAAGATGGGATAGTGACACCCTGCATAAAACGCCTGAGAAATCAAGGATCCGGGCAAACCTTGATATATTAAGGAAAAAGGAGCTTTTTTTTAAAATAGTACTGTCAAAAAACACTATCAGCCTGGAGCAGCGCAATGACAGTGTCAGCCAACCTAAGTAGAACTACAGAATACATAATACATAATTACATGAGTTATGATCTTAGTATTTTAACAACCCTGGTTGCTCCCCACCATTGTGGTAACAACCATCTTCCACCTTGTGGATTCCATTTTGTTTATGATATCTTGTAGACAGTGCCTCGCAGGAGTTACCAACAGCAGCACCATACTGCGAATGAAAGCGCCCCAGAGGAGATACTCGAGGGACGGCACGTTGCTGAGGAAAGTTCTTTTTTTTTGGTTTAATAAAGTTTTTATTGAAAATTTTGCAGAGAGCAGAATACATGCCATAAGTGAACTTATTATCATCATGAATAGGAAAAAACAATCAGGCATAGTATGAAATTATCTAGTATAACCAAAAGGAATGTGCAGGGGAATAGATAGGGGGAAGAAGGATAGAAGAAAGGAAGAAAGAAAAGAAGAAAAGAAGAAGAAGGAAGAAGAAAGAGAGAAAAAAGAAGAATAGAGAAGCGAATAGAACTCATCTAGCAGGAGTATCAGAGGAAAGATAAGAAGTAAAGGGAAGCCATAAAAGATCAGATTTAATATTTTGAGGGATGGAGGAGGAGACAGTGGCAATCCTATGCTCATCACAGATAAAGTTCCACCACATGGTCAATGATAATTTAGAATTATCTTTCCATGACGATAAAATAACCTTAAAAGCTAGAGCAATAAAAAGGTCAAACAGCAGGGAATCAGTAGTAGCTATGACCATTGCAGACGATAAGGAGCCTAGAAAAACATGTATAAATGATATAGCAGTATTAAACTTGAAAATTGACATGCAAATCTTCCAAACTGAATTCCAAAAGGAAGAAACAGCAGTGCATTCATATAATAAATGTATTAGTGTTCCTGTAGCTTTAGAGCAAGACCAACATAGGGGAGAGGAAAGAGGAGCAAATTTACTAATGCTAACAGGAGTAATAATCGCTCTATGATAGACAAAATATAAGGATTGAGTTATACGCGCAGCTGCAGAAACTTTAAATAGCTTAGACCAAAGTTTTTCCCACAAAATAATAGGAAAAGAAACAGATAAATCAGTTTCCCAAATAACTTCAACATTAGATGTGGAACGCATTTGAACAGGAGATAACAATATGGTATAAACAAGAGCAGCCTTAGGTCTGTGGGTAGGATATAACGGAGTGGACGGTGTGATGGAGGGGAAATCAGTTGGAAGGGAAAATGTAGCTAAATGAGATTGGATAGCAGTAGCAATAATAGTATATTCACTAAGAAGTGTGTCAGGAATTTGATATTGGAGCTGAAAATCTTGGAAGGGAATAATAGTAAAATTATTAAGGAATTGATAAACAAAAGATATATTCTTTTCCTTCCAATATTTGTAGTAAAACGATTTACCTTTGTATTTGAGAAATTTATTGTACCAAATAATGGAGGATAAAAAACATTGCAAGGGTGTAACATCTTTAGAAAAGGTATTTGAAATGAGAGTCTGTGAATATTTCAAAATGGGATATTGGGATAAAAATGAGCAATTGGACATAAAAGCAACATGTGTAAATGGGAAACCCTTTAAAAGTGAACGTTCAAAGAGAACCCATCTAGGGACCGGCATAGTTAAAAAATCATAAGCTAGTGAAAACGATTGTTTGATCAAAAAGGCTGAATAATAAGCTTTGAAATTAGGAAATCTGACACCACCCTCAGCTTTAGGACGAATAAGTTTAAGCAAAGCGATACGTGGGTGTTTATTATTCCAAAGGAATTTTGTACATAAAGAGTTTATACGGGAAGAATACACATTGAGGATTTTAATTGGAAGCATAGACACAGTATATAATACATGAGGAGTAATTATAATTTTAATCGTGTCCAGTCTGCCCCACCAAGAAAGAAAAAGTGGGGACCATAGAAGGAGAAGGGATTGAAGTTTTGTGATCAAATGAATAAAGGTGAATTTGAGGGTATCTGTTAAGGTGGATAAAACCAAATACCCAAGTATCTAATTTTGGAAGGGCACCAGGTAAATTCAGTGTCGGAGAACATAAATTGGGAGCAAACAGAGTTTAAGGACGGGACTTCAGTTTTAGATAAATTAAGTTTATAGCTAGAGATAGAGGAGTAGAGTTGAACTTCAGTCATAAAATGTGGCAATGAATCAACAGGATTGGACATATAAACTAAGATATCGTCTGCATAAGCGGAAATTTTTGTGTCAACAGAAGAAAATTTTAAACCAGTAATCAAGGGATTATTGCGAATACGTTCTAAAAATGGTTCAAGGCATAAAATAAATAATAGTGGAGAGAGGGGGCAACCTTGCCTTGTACCACGAGATAAAGGAAAGTATTTAGAAAATTGATTATTGATAAAGATACTAGCACGAGGGGAGGAATATAATAATTTAACAAAGGAGATGAATGAGGGTCCAAAACCAAACCATTGAAGGGTCCGGAACATAAATTGCCAATTAATTCGATCAAATGCTTTTTCTGCATCCAGAGAGAGAGCAGCAAGGGGGTCTTTAACTTTCTTACTAAGAGAAATAATATTAGCAAACATACGTGCATTGTCAGATGCTAGCCTGCCCTTTACAAAGCCAACCTGATAAGTTTTAATCAAAAGGGGAATAATGTTATCAAGGCGAACAGCAAGGATCTTGGCAAAAATTTAACAATCGTAATTAATTAAGCATATAGGGCGGACATTTTTGCAATAAGAATGGTCCTTATCTGGTTTGGGGATAATAATAATTAATGCGTCCATAAAGGATCCAGAAGCTTTGGCTTCAGTAATATAAGAATTGAAAAGTTGCAGAAGTTTAGGGGCAAAAATTGAGTGGAAAGTAGAATAAAATTCAATAGGGAGGCCATCAGGGCTGGGTGCTTTAGATTTTTTCAATGAATGAATGGCAGTAATTACTTCTTGAAGGGTAATATCCTTCTCTAAATTAGCAAATTCATCAGGGAGGGCAGGAGGAGGTGGGAGATCAGAAAAAAAGAGGCAAGGTTTTGAGTAGAAGGGCAAGTGTCATCTGAGTAAAGAGACGGATAATAGTTTTGAAACACATACGCAATATCTTCATCAGACGACACTAATTTGTTGGTAGACTCGTTAAGAATGGGACCCACGGTTTTGCGTTCGGACTTAATTTTCAAATAATTAGCTAACATCTTGCCTGCTTTGTTTTGACCACCATGGTATTTAGATTTGATTTTAAGTAGAACATTACAGGCCTCAACAGTTGCTAATTTATTCAGTGCCGTTTTGGCTGCAATGAGGTCATGGAGGGCGTTGGGGTCCTTGGAAGTGAAGTAAGTGTGTTCAAGCCATTTGATATTTTGCAATTGGACCTCATAAGTAGCTTTAGCAGCTTTTTTCTTCTTAGAGACAAAGGATATAACAAAGGCACGCAAAGCAGCCTTAAAGGCATCCCATGTATTAGGAATAGATGTATCAGAGGGAACATTAAATTGGAAAAATTCATTAATAAAGGTTGTGACATTTTTTATAAAAACTGGGTCAGATAATAGATAAGTATTACATTTCCATCGACTAAATTTCAAGGAAGTGAGGGAGAAATCAAGAGTAGCATAAACAAGGGCATGATCTGACAAAAAAATAGAACCAATTTCCGATTTCTGAATGGAGGGAAGCAGGGATTTACTAACTAAAATGTAATCGATTCTAGACCTAGTATGATGCACATTTGAGAAAAAAGTATATTCAAAAGAGTCAAGATTGCACAATTTCCACACATCATAAAATGGACGAGAGGCAATGGCCGATTGGAAGGATTTGTGAGTTTTGTCAGGTTGAAATTTACACTTAGATAACCTATCAGAGTAAGGGTCCAACCATTGGTTAAAATCCCCAGCCACAACGACATTAGGGCAGTCGATGGAGGATAGGAGAATTTTAACATCCGACCAAAATTTCGGATCTGGACGAACAGGGCCATAAATATTCAGGGGAACTAGCGTCTTGTTCTGGACTATAATCTTAGCCATTACCCATCGTCCATCATCATCATGTTCAGTAGATACAATTTGTACTGATAAGGCTTTGTGGAATAATATAGCGACACCACCTTTTTTGTTAACAGTAGGGCAAAAGACAACTTGACCCACCCAATTACGCTTTAACTTTAACGACTCAACATCAGAACAATGTGTCTCTTGGAGAAACGCAATTTGAGATTGAAGTTTAGATAAATGCGACAATACCTTTTGACGTTTGACAGGGTTTCCAAGACCACGGACGTTCCACGAGACAAGATTACACATAATGGAGGATTGGAGGGATGGAAAACATGTGAAGGGAAGACACTGCAGGAAGGAGACTACAAAGGAAAACACAAGCAAAAATGTTACAAAAAGGTAAATTATCAGGAAAAACGTCATAAACGATACAAGCAAATTCCGACACAAACAGCAGTATGAATAATAAAAAAGAAAAGGAAGAACATAGTGACCAACAAGTTAAAAAGAAGTAGGAAGCAAGAGGCAAAAGAGGGGGAGTAAGAAAGAAGAGAAAAAAGAGGAGAAAAGCAGGATAGAGATAAGAAAACAGATCAATGCAAATGAGCCAGGTCTGAGAAGAAAGATGTGACCAAGACATCGGGGGTAGGAGACGCCACTGAGGACAAGGTCTCACCAAGCACCAGCCGAGCAGAGATGGGCAAAAAAAAGAAAAAGAAAGAGGAAAAGAATCCATGAAACCTCAAGAGAGGAGATGACACATAAACAAAATCATGACATAGCTAGAGCAATCAGAGAACCAAAGCAGTTTCAGGTATGCAAAAGATAATATCAAACATTAGTGTCCATATCAGATGCAGAGACAGATTTGAAGATAAGCGTGAAGTTTCTGAGGATCATCAAAGGATCTAGTATGGCCATTATGCGTGATCTTGCACAGACACGGATGGAGGATACCATATTGGATATTGAGCTGTCGCATTTGAGGGCGAAGATTCAAAAACTCCTTCTGTCGGGCATTAGTTGCGTTAGAAAGGTCCTGTGAAATAAAAATATTATGCTGAGGAAAGCTCTGAATGAAGATCATACGGGAGAGAAGTTCAGAATATAATGGCTAATATAGCGTTGCTTTTTTGAAGAATATGTGGCTCATAGTTGTGGAAGTCGGAGATGTGTATGCGCTATGAGGAGGTTATATTGCCCAGTAGGAGCTGCAGAGCGTATCGTGGGTGGATCTGGCGAAGGTTAAAGGTATGATAAGTTTCAATTACAGATGGCAAAAAAGTACACATGTTTCTATGAAATGTTTATATGGCCCAGTAGAGGTTCCTTCCTCGATGACTGAAAACACGCCGAGGTCAATCCCCTCCTGAAGAAACCCTCTGCAGACCCCACCGACCTCAAAAACAACAGACCCATCTCCCTGCTCCTGTTCCCTGTGAAAGTCATCGAGAAAGCCATCAACAGCCAACTCGCCACATTCATCGAAGAGCACAACATCCTCAACTCCTCCGAATCCGGCTACAGAAAAAAAACACAGTATGGAAATCGCCCTCCTCGCCGCTACAGACGACATCCGCACCCCACTGGACAAAGGAGAAACAGTAGCCCTCATCCTCCTCGACCTCTCAGCGGCGTCTGACACAGTCTCCCATCACACCCTAATACGCAGACTCCCCGATGCAGTAATCCAGGACAAGTCCCTCAACTGGATCCACTCCTTCCTCTCCAGCAGAATGCAGCGGGTCAGACTCCCCCCTTTCCTCTCGGATCCTACACCAACCACCTGCGGAGTCCCTCAGGGGTCCTCCCTCTGCCCTAAGCTCTTCAACGTCTACATGGCTCTCCATCGTCAAAACCTACGGACTGAACATTGTGTCATACGCATAGGACACCCAACTCATCCTCTCCCTATCCAATGAACCCAACACGGCAGACGCAACTTTCGAGGAGGGATGGAAGCTGTCGCCAAATGGATGAAAAACAGCTGCTTACAACTAAACACCAACAAGACAGAAGTACTCATCATGGGCCCAAACTCCGATGCCTGGAACAACACCTGGTGGCCCCCTGCCCTCGGAAACCCACCCACCCCACGGACCACGCACGCAACCTGGGAATCATCCTGGACTCCGAGCTCAAAATGGACCGCCAGATCAACTATGTCTCGTCCCCCTGCTTCAACACCCTCTGCCTCCTAAGTAAGACCTTTAAATGGATTCCTCCTCGAACACAGAAAGACCGTTACTAATGCCCTGGTCACCAGCAGACTCGACTACGGCAACGCACTCTAAGCCAGAATAAAAAAACTCACCCGCAAGCTACAGAACATCCAGAACGCCGCCGCAAGACTGGGCCTCAATCTGCCAAGACACTGCCGCATCTCCCAGTACCTGCGCACACTTCACTGGCTTCCAATCGAGTACAGAGTCACCTTCAAGATGCTCACCCACACACACAAGGCCCTCCACGAATCTGGACCAGCATACCTGAACAGCCGACTCAAATTCCACGCACCCCAAAGGACCCTACGATCAGCCCAGCTCTCCTACGCCATGGTCCCATGCAAACAGGTCGAGAGGCCACTCCTTCTCCTTCCTCGCGGCCAAAGCCTGGAACTCCCTTCCACTCCACCTAAGACAGACAACAGCGCTTCCCATCTTCGCAAGAAACCTCAAAACCTGGCTCTTCGACAGATCCCCTCTTTGATGGACTGGAACCTGTACCCCCTCCCCTCATCCCCACCTCAGCGCATTGAGACCCTCACAGGTGAGTAGTCACGCTTAACCTACACCTGATTGATTGAGATCATAGGTGAGACCTCATACTTTGACTAGGCCTGGTGGGAGTTTATATAGTCTGATAAGACTTATTTATTTATTTAATGAGATTTTATATAGCGTGAACTTTACCCAAAGGTGTCAGAGCGCTTTACAAAAGGACCAGTTATATTACATAAGGACTTCGGAGTACATGAGTTACATAAAAGATCAAAACATAAGAACTCTAAATTCACAAAAGAATGGTAGTAAGTACATACGTCTACTACAGATACTAGTGGTTAGAGTTGCATATATGCAAGTTTAAAATTCACTCAAGGAAAAGATACTAACAGAAAAACCCTAAATTCACAAAAGAATTGTATTAAGTACATACGTCTACTACAGATACTAGTGGTTAGAGTTACATATATACAAGTTGCAAATCACTCAAGATTACATTTTAAAAAGCGATTAGGGGTGGACAGTTATGTATTACATATTTACAGAGCATGACATTCTTGCCGTCGTTCAGCCAGGCGTTTATGTGGTGTTGCACTTAGGGACGGTGGACTTGGGTCCGTAGGGATGCCCGAGGTGGAGGTGGCCGTAGGGGTAGGGGTAGAAGTCCAGGTGGTGGTAACCGGAATCAGCATGCTGGATCCCCAGGCTGATGTTGAGGTCAGGGCTTTAAGTGGGCCGGGTCTCACCGGTGCTGAGCATTGGCAGTTTTTTAAAGGAAGCCTCGAAACGGGTCTCTATCAGGCTTTGTTTTGTGCTCCGGGTTTTTTTCCGACTGCAGTGACAGCAGACAGATCGATGTGCCTGTGCTCACACTGATCACTTCTCACTAGTGGGAAGTTAGGGCATGACGTCATGGCCATGCCATTTGAGCGTTGTATGGGAAGGGAAATCCTTTAAAGAGAGTTATTTTCTCTCTGGATTTCCCTTCTTTTTTTGAAACTCAGGAGCAGCAACATTGTCGTGGTGTCACCAGGGCTTTAAGCGGAACTTTTTTCCAATATTATATGCAAAGAGATTAACCTTGTGTGCACTGTCAACAGTTCAACAGTCTCTTACAGAGCGCAGTGCACAGTAAGTTGTATGGCTGGACCAAAAGAGATCGCAAAGGTCACACATAACTCCGGATCGGTCGTAATGTATGCAGAGTTATGCAACTAGCAGGAGTTACCAAAGGCAAGAGGTGTTAGGTCACAGATTAGGGTTCCACAGGGCAGTACGTGGTTTGCGAGCATCCTAGTATGTGGCCAGTCGAAGTGGCAGCAATATATGATTTTTGGTGAGCCTGTTGAGGGTATATTGGGGCATATTACTAAGGGTGGTGATAGGGAATTATCGCCGGTTTAGCGGCATTTTTCGGCCGCTAAGCGGCGATAATTCTATCGCTCCATTAGCAAGCTGTCGCTAACTGATGTTAGCGACAGCTTTTAGGCGATAGCGAGCGGTTTGGGGCCCGCTTTGCATGTCAGCGATATTTATCGCTAATTACATGCAAAGTGGGCGTACCCAACCTGTTGGCGACTGAAAGCAGTCGCTAACGTCGCTATCGCCTATTAGCAAGGCAGGCGTAGCGATGGAAATATTCCCATTATCACCAAAAACCAACGCCTGCTCAGACCAGTTCTTAGCCATGTTATCCAATGGGAGGTGGATAACATGGCTAAGAGCATTTCGTCGCTAATGCGTGAATTTCGCTGTATTCTCAGAGATATTCACGCATTTCGCCGCTATCGCCGGAAAATGTATCGCTTTGGTGATAAACGTTGCTAATAGCAAGTTTTCTCAGCGATAAACTACGGCGATGCTCAGCGATAAAAAAATCGTCGTTAAGCCTATTTAGCGATAAATATCGCTAATTGTTGGTAATATGCCCCATTGTTCGGTGGACGTAATCAAGGGCAGCACAAGTCCTAAGGAAAATAGTGTGGAGGCAGATTATCATAAGCAGATCTCAATGACGTCACATGTAGTGACATCCCAAGGAGAAATAACTTTATAATATCTCTCTCTTGAAAGGTCAAGGGCAAGTACATAAGCACAAAATAATGTGACATTTGGCTTCACTTTTTATACAAAACGTCTATTTTTTCCGGAAACCAATTTTTGCCTAAAGTTAGTATTGGTTGAAAGTGACAGAGTTTTTAAACAGACGCGTGGAACTTGAAATTCACGTTTAAACAGCATTTTTTTAATATATAAAATGTGCTGTTAATTTATGTTTGTTTCCTGCTGGTGCTCTTTATCCAGCAACAAAGCAAAAAAGTGCTTAACATTTGCAGTGCTTTAAGCAATAGAAGAGTTAACTTTGGTAAATTCTTTTATTCCTCAGACAAGAGACTAAAAGATAACATCTCCTGGGCCATTCTCTCAAATAAAGGGGATGCAGCCAATGGGATGGAGGTTTACAAACACCTGGATTCAGAAAATAGTATCAGTAGGGCTTAATTTGAGCCTGCACCGCACTAAGGGCCAGATATAGGTAATTCCAGATTACCGATTCTTAAATACCGAATCATACCGATTCGGTACTTAAGAACTGGCAATCGGGATGTAGGTATTTTTATCTACTTAATTACCGAATCGGTAAGATTCGGTAATTACCGAATCGGTATTTACCGATCCGGTAATTGCCATTGATTCCTATGGGTCTTTGAGGCCCACAGGAATCAATGTCAATTACCGAATCGGTAAATACCTATTCGGTAAAATTACCGAATTTACAAGGGGGACAGGGTGTCACTTTGACACCCTGTTGCACCCCTGATTCTGGCTTGTGTGCAATGTGGCACACATACATGCCCTCAGGGCATGTATGTGTGCCACATGGCACCGGTGTACATGCACAGATGTGCATGTACACAGAAATTAATTATTTACCACCAAGTTTTATTTGGTGGTAAATAATGAATTCCTATGGGCCTGTGGCACTGTTTTCAGTGCCACCTACATCTGGATTTACAGAATCGGTAAATTTACCGATTCGTTATTTTACCAAATCGGTAAATATACCGAATCTGTAACTTTACCGATTCTGCAAAGTTAGGCCCCTTAGTTAGGCCCAAAATCGGCCGTTACCGACCGGTATTTGGCGACTTACATCTGGCCCTTAATCATCAAAACCCGTGCTTTTCATGAGCACCAGTTAAGGACACATTCATTTTCAGGGAGATTAAGTGATTTGCCCTGAATCACAGGGTGTTGAGCTGAAGCCGAGACTTTAGCCTGGTTCCCCAGCTTCAAAGTCTGAAGTTGTGGCCATTACGCCACACCCTCTCCCCACTTTCATGGATGGTAGTTGGTTCTGTTTTAGGCGGTGCTAACAGGAGAAATGGGCTGGTGCAAGCTGCTTCCTGACGAGAGCCTCGGCCCTTATTATTTTATAAATTAACCACTAAGCATCACATTTTTGGAGAGAATGCATTACTTGCAGTGGCTTCTCTTTCAGTAGATAGCCCAGTCCAAGATGATCCTTGCTGTCCACGATGACGTGTGCTTACAGACGCCAGACCCCATGGTCACAAACTTTAACTGGCACAGGCCTAGTCATGAAGGGGCACCAACTATCTTGACCTTATTTCAGGTTCCAGCCAATCGTACAGTTCAAGTAGGAGAGAGGCTTTTTGCGTGTGATGTTGTGCAAACTTTGGACTTCGCTCCACTTTCTTTTCATTCTAAACTTCTATTTGTGTTTCTGGAAACCACATAAACGGTGTCTTTAACTTGTATGGTTTCCTTCAGGGTTGTCTGTTTAGTTATGTTCTTTTCGCCTTCTCATCACCATGGTGCTCTGGCCTTACACAGGCTTCAAAAATAAAAATTAATATCACATAGCGTAGGTGTGTGCAGAGTTGTGGTGTGTAGGCAGTGATGTGTTGTGATGTATGCATGCTCTTGTTTGGTGTGTTAAAAGTGTTATATGTGAGGGATATATGATTGGAAGGGTCTATGGTTGGTGCATTGGCACAGACTGCGGTGGAGGGAGTGGTAACAATTCCAAATGTGAGGGTTATGTAGATCTGGTCTACTGTGTTGATATCCTGGTGTTTGCATTGGGGCTGCACGCTCCACTGTGATTGCAGCAATGCTGTCACTAAGGTTTTTGGGGTTGAGTTTAATGTGGCCTTGCAAACTCAAATATAAGCTCCTTTAGCCTTCCCCATCATGTCTCTCTGAACATTCTATGAAATATTTAAATATGAAAGCACTATCTGTCTTTGATACATCTCTTTTCAAATCACTCCAGTCATTGGGGTTTTCATCAGTTTCAAACCCAGATTTTTTGCTTCATCTACCTGTGTATCACTTATATATATGCCTTACGAGGTGAGGGTGCATCACTCCGTCAATGTTGGTTAGCCTCCCATTGGCTGGCGTGGAAATGTGACATCTTTGGGGCACATTATCAAGGGGGGCCGATAATATTATCGCTGCTTTAGAGCCCATTTTTGGGCGAAAAGCGGCGATAATATTATCGCATTATCATCAAGGACACGCTAGTGTGAGTTTCCTTGCCTTAGTGCCAGTTGTCAGCATGCCTCGCATTGCATCGTTAATGAGATGCAAAGGAGGCGTGCCTGACAAAACCCCATGGGAAAATATCGCAAACCCAGCTTCGCGATATTATGAACGAGGGGTAGCAATATTTGAAATTGCGTTAAGTATGCCTTAACGCAGGAATTTAACGTCTGTTAAATTCGTGACTAAGGAATACCTAACATGGGGAATGGATTGTGTGGCTAGGACCACAGGCCCTATCATCAAGGATATTGTTGTTTTCCATGGAACATCACTGGAAAAGCAGCGATGTTCCATGGAAAATACCGATATCGTTGGAATAATTATCGCCATTGCACTATGCGTTGTTGATACAGCGCTAGCATGGCGATAATTTCCAGCGATAGACAGCGATATAAAATCAAACGCTACGAGCGGCCAGCGATAATTATCGCTGTTGCTTGGTAATATGCCCTTTTGTTTTTAGCCTTGTTGATTACTCAGGTTTGAGTGGAGAGAAATGTTTAAAAGCAGCTGTGAATGGAACGGGCATTAGGACCCTGAAAAGGCTGGAGTCTCCCAGCTCAGCCGAGGCAGCCCTGACTATTGCTTATTGTAGTGGTGGGGCGGGTGTGCCCTGAGGATCAGTATTAGGAATCACACGAGGACTGCATGGAAGTTAACAAGTACCTTCTTGTTCACTGAAGGAATCACTGCAATTGACAACGCCCCTTCAGTATACTTCAGGAATGCGGATGAATATTTGTGAGGTTCGCACGGGTGTGTTTGTAAAGGGCAAGATATGCAGTGATAGTGGCATCCAACCAGTTCTGCACTCTCCAGGAACATAGGGCCAGATGTACGATGTAAAATTGCATGCGCAAACGGGTTTGCGACCCGTTTGCATATGCAACTTTAGTCTATGCCATGTACTTACAATTTTGCGAGTCGCAAATGTTTGCGACTCGCAAAATAGTGTATTTCAACTCGCTATTAGGAAGGGGCATTCCCTCCTAATAGTGACCGCAGAGCCATGTATGAATGTTTTGCGACCGCAATTGCGGTTGCAAAACACTTGCAAATTACCGCCCTTTTCAAGAGGGTGGTAATGTAGTCGCAAATGGGAAGTGGTCCCCAGGGGACCCCTTCTCCTTTGTGACTGGCTCCAGAAATATGTTTAAAGGGCAGGCAGTGGTTCCAGGGACTACTCCCTGCCCTTTAAAAAGGAAACAAAAACGTTTTATTTTTAAATTTTTTAAATGCATCCCGTTTTCCTTTAAGAAAAAGGGCTGCATTAAAAAAAAAAGATGCTTTATTTCAAAGCAATCCCAGACATGGTGGTCTATAGAGCCCAGCAGGCCACCATCCCTGGGAGGGCCTGTCATTCCCAATGGGCTCGCAAATTGTGAGAGTCTCATTAATATTCATGAGCCTCGCAATTTGTGACCCCATTGGGAATCTCAAACAGTGTTAAACACACTGTTGTACATGCAAAATAGCACCTCGCAAATTGAGAGTCGCAAAAGACTCGCAATTTGCGATGCGCTGTTTTGCGCGTCGTACATCTGGCGCATAGAGAGTTACCCGAGTTTTTTCAAAATGCAAGGGAGTAATAATTTATCACATAATTAATTAAAATCATTACTATAATCACATATCACTATTAAATACATAGAACATGTCATATTGTTCAGACGTATGTATACCTTAAACTATTTACACGCTTGTGACATCAGCTAAAACCTAAAACAGTCAAATGTACTTCTAGCGTTGCTGATATATAAATAAATACATATATATAGATAGATAGATAGATAGATAGATATACATATATATAGATAGAGAGATAGATAGATATGCATATATATATGTATATATATATATTTTTTTTTTAATGTTCCACTTCGTCAAAAAATAGTCTCTACTATTGTAGTGTAGTTCCTATTATCCCAATAGGCTCTGCGCATTGGAACAATACCTTCAATAGTATAGACCTAGGACGGAGGTTAACTAGGTCTTCTACTGACGATATTAGACTTAAAGTTTTGTGTTTGCCAGCTAGCTCAGAGTTCACTAGAAACTTTCTCGAATAGGCAAGGAGGATTTTAACCTCCCTGGATAGACAAGAAGGGATTTAGTTTCTGACAACCATAGAACATGACAACTTTGCTCTCCCCTAATCAAGAGTGTATCTCTAGAGTCGTGTGAAAACAAAAGACAACTTATTTTACTCAGTCAGTTCAGTGCATTCTTAGTTTCACCAGATTGTAGAGAAAAGGAAGAGACGGGCGTGTTCAATAAAAGATGTTATTTATTGATCAGTCTCTTTTCTCGTACAAGAGAAATGAATCGATATTATTGCAATACTTATGGTTAAGTAAAGTGCATACAATAAAAGCAGAATTATAAAATAATACTGTAAAAGCATTGATATGGTTTCTAAGCCATAAGATATTTAAAATGGATAAAATAGATACATACATATATACATTTGACTAATCGTACTCAACTGGTGCTTCTAACTACCCCTACCCCGGTGTACCTGACCTAAGCCTAATACGTGGGCGGGAGTAGATAAGTAGCAGTTTAAGTTAAGTTTGTTTTGCCAAGTGACTGACTCAAGAATTCTCTGTAAGGGGTTATTCAGTTCTGTACCTGAGATCTATAATGGTTGAGGGCTGGTATCTCTCGTCTTTGGTCTTGATATTCCAGCTGCCTGCAAGGGCTGCTTGGAAGCGCCGGAGCTGGATTTCTCGGCAGGAGAAAGCAGCGTCTCGTTCTCAGCGCGTCAGGAAGGCGGGGCAGCGCCAGTGGGCTTCGCTCTGTGCTGGCCTCTTCGGCAAGTCTCGCTGCTCCGATCTCGTCACCACCGCGTGTGTTTGCTTAAGGCAATGTCGGTAATATTTATACCTGTAAGGTGCCGAGATTGACGTAAGGATGGACATAGATACGTCAATAAGGATGTCATACGAACTGGTCGTTAGCACATTCTTTACTGAAGTTCTCGGTGAAATCAAAACAATGGCCGCAGGGATTTTCCCAGGTTGTCATATGTTTCATTTGTTTTAGGAAATCCTTATACATTATCAGGGGCTGAAGGTATAGTGCTTGCCTAATTAGATGGCAAGCGTTTTGACCTAATCAGATAACGCATTCCTGTGCCGTGGTGTGGCTTAATCAGATAACGGTTTTGCACCGTGGGATGGCTGCTAGTTAATTATTAACCAGAACAGGGTCAGGAATAGGGGGATCGATACAGAACCTATAGGAATACATCACACCCACTCCACGCAGACTATGTCCATATTTACAAATCTAGGCATAGTAAATATACAGTAGTGTATGTGTATACCGTACCACCCCAAAATACATCCATATGCATTTTGAAATTATGTAATACACGAGAAAAAAATAATCATATGTACTATATGCACTCAAGCAGTAGAAAAAATGCTAAATTAATCACGCATATTCATACATCATTATTAATAAAATATGAAAAATAACACATGAAATGGCTCTTAATACAGAAGAAAAAAATGCGAGACCATTTCATCACAAAATAAAATATCCATGAACATGCCAGAAGGCAGCTAATGTCTCTAAAGTTCCTAAAATAGAAATTTAGTTCTCTAAGAATAGATTCTACTTTAAGCAGAAGATAAGTGTCCCGAAAAACTATAAAAATATTTTGGGGATTGTGAAAAAAAAAATCTGCTGTCCGTAACTGGAGAAAAAATTGTTCATGTTACTTCATCATTAACGTTGAAGGCCAAATTCAGGGTGATGGGAACGCCGTGTGCTAGCTTGCTCAAAAGTCATTATTTCTGCTCTGGTGAGAACATCATATCATTTAGACTGTCGAAAAAGCTGTCAACAGCTTCCGGTGAAAGTTCCACTAACTCGGAAAAAGTGGTTACCATGCATTCATGAGCATGATTGCCTTCATTGATGTTTTGATCAGCATAGCTGACAGAAGGTCGTACCTGATCGATGCTGCTTTCATCTTGAACCTCACTACCCCTCAATCGTAGTGGTGAAGTTTCCACGAATGCCGTCATCAGGATTGGTAGCCGCTGGGGACAGCACAATGCATGAGCCGTCACCGGACCCAACAAAGTTTCTGCATCCATTGGCGCATCCGATTGTAGCGTCAGACAGGTGTCCAACACGCATTCTTCTCCGCATAGCAAGCACCTTAATACAGGTAAAACACATCGTTGCCACATTGGTCGAAATGAAAGAAACCAAGTCATGTTTAGGTCTCTAAGCCCGGATAGTCCAAGGATTTTAGATATCCGGTCCCGGTATCCAATGGCTAGGATTGTTTCTTCCCTTGTCGCAGGTGTTTTGTCTGTGACACGGTTTGCCATAGCGAAATAACAGGATCAAAAATAGGATTCCTGCCACTAATCCCAAAAGGAGAGGAAGTCCGCCAAAGATGGAATGGACGAAGTCTGGAAAAATACCTAGAATGGCTTTAAATGGAGTTAAAGCCCCTGAAAACACTGTCTTAAATACATTTGAGACTCCACTGGTATCAGAAATATTTAAGATTTCGTTCAGGATTTCTGCGAAATGTATGGGGGAATTAGTTGATAACAATGAATGAATCTCTGCCGTTGTCCTTGCAACTTGGAGATCATATGTTTCTTTTGATGACGTGAGCCTAGTCGGCGTCTGAAGGAGCACTGTTTTCATTCTGCTTAAAGTATCAATTTGAATAGAAGTAATTTTCAATTCGGGCCATAACCTTGCCTCCCTGTCTGGTGAAGCGCTGGGGAACAATACCCGTTCACAGCACATGACCTTCGCAGTCGTAGTTATGAGATGAGGTATTCCGGGCAGCAAACTACAACATCTGCGGTCTACAATTATAATGTAACTCCCGTTCGATAGTCTCCTAAAGAATGGTTCTATTTGTGTTGCAGGTGTGCCTAGCTGGTGACATGAAAGGTTATTTGAGGACCCTTCACAGGCTCCGTGTAAACTAATACCATTACACAGAAGTGTACCGCTTAGTGACATCGCACAATTATTGCCACTAAGAAACACTTTCTGGCCTTTATTACTGACACATGCATGTGAATAGGGCAAGTTCCATATTGACTTAATTTATCCTTTTCCCAATTTTTCGTACATGCCAGCCTGTATATATTTTTGGCAGTATTGAAACCTGAAAGTAGATATTGGAATATTAATTATCCCATGTATTATCCATTCACTGACAGGTCGTTCTGACATTGTCAATGGTAATCTCTCGAGTTTCTCAATGCTCAGGATTGTATAATCAGCACCCTTCTGTGCCATACTGATTTGTTTATCAGTAAGGTTAAAGATATTGAATAGTGACGTTGTGTTGATTAAACGCCAAGGCACATAGCCTGAACGCAGATTTTGTAACGTCCAGCCAAGCTGTACAATAGAACGCAATTGGGACTGACCGTGTTGTAACAACAGTAAGTCTTGCGATATTATGTCGATTGCTGAAGACACAATGCTGTCCAAAGAGTATATTCTGGAGGACAGAGTCATTAACCCATTGTCCACTACAGAAAGTGATTTTTCCAAATTAATATGGTCAATTTCCCGTATTCTCTCTGATGTTTCAATTTGAGTTATTTTCCAGGCTTCGTTATAAGCTGCATATACAGAGGCTGCTTTGAAGCGTTTTTGACGCTGTTTGCGCGGTCCCATAATGAAATCACGCAAGCCAGCACCATCAGTAAGTAAAGTTAGGTGTTGCTTAATTTCTGCCAGTGTGGATGTTTGTAGCCATTGAAGGCAGAGCTTGCCCACACTGTACGTGGTAATTATCCCTGGGTGTTGTCTTTGGGAATATCTAGGGTCTGGCCTGGTCAATGTGAACCCCTGTATTTTGTTCAGGAATCTGTCTTGACAGTTATTAGTATCTGTTGGCCAGATCAACCATTGTTTCCAATCAGGATGTGTTCTGTTTTTGCTTAATATATGGTTTACGTCTATCTCCTCATCTATAGAGCAATTACTGTTCATTGTTGGCTTTGGAATAGACGGTTTGTTTAAGTCTTTGATTTTGGCTAGGCCAAGACAGGTAGTTTGTTGAATAGTGTCATTCAAAAATATAATTTGTTCTGGGATCATGCAGGCATCAAACAATGATTCTATACCTTGTAGTTGCCATTCTTTTGTACCCCAAACACTTTTTACTTCAACATTTTTGTCCCAGTAATCAAAACCAAAGTACTCATTTGCTCAAAAAATGAGTATGAATATATCAATTTAGTGTTTGTAAGCATGGTCTTTGTACCTGTCTTATTTGATAATTTGAAATAAAATGTTTCTGCATTACTCGTGTTGAACCCTGAAAAATATGAATATTTGTCATAAAAAGTTCTTGAGCTACCTTTTGGAGGGGTTGCACAGTGTTCCCATTGATTATAATTTAAAACATTTCTAGGTTGTGCAGATTTATGTAGATAATGGTTACCAAAGTGATAATAGCAGAACATCTTATCATAATTAGACGAACCCTGCAAATAATCATGTTTTGTAAATTTAGCAGACATCACTAGGTCAGACATCATATCATTTATACTTTCAAAGTTCCAATCATCAGCATATGAGCTTGGTTTTACAAAGTCACTCAATGAGATCTTAATTTGATGTGGATATTTCAGGATTTCAACCGGACCATAGATTTCATAATCGGTATTGTCACATGCTACCCCGCCGGGTATAGGATTGGCCGTGAAGTTGACTGAAGAAAGTTCTCTTTTCTCGACGTGTGAAGACGTGTGTGGTTTGAGGACCAAGTTGATTTTCTGGCTTGCTGTGTCCATTTTAGCATATTTTCCCTCAATGAAATGTCCCAAACATAGGGGCCGATTAGGATGGCGGACGGACTTGCGTCCGTCCGCCATCCCAGAGGTGGAGGGACCGTCCGCATGGGCTGCAGCGGTCCCTCCGTGCAAATTAGGATGTGACCGCCACCCTGGCGGTCACATCCTGGATATTTCACATTGCGGCGGGTGCTGCTTCAAGCAGCACCCGCCGCAATGTTAAAAGTGCATGTTGTACATTTACATTCACAAAGCGGCAGGCACCGCTTTGTGCCTGCCGCTTTGTGCATGTAAATGCTGGGGGGTACCATAGGTACCCCCCATGTGCACGCCCCACCCGTCCACACCCTGGGGGCCCGCAACGGGCCCCCAAAATCAAAAGTACACATGCTTTTCCACGGCGGAAAAACCGCCGCGGAAAAGCATGTTTACAAATGTTTCCTAATTTGGCTGGCGGTGTCTGATAGACACTGCCAGCCAAATGAGAGCTTTTCCGCCGCGGTTGTAATCCGACCGCGGCGGAAAACAGATGGCTGTCTAGTTGATTCGCTGAGATCTTCTGAGGAATCATTGAAGTTTATGAAGTAGCCGGATGCTGTTCTGTCAATTGTTCCAATTGCTTCAGGATTACTGTTTGCTTTATTAGTGTGTTTTGTTGCAGCAGCATAGTCATTTGTTACTTCATTGTAGATTGGTGTGTCTCTGCTAAATGTTTTTATTTGGGTTTGTAGAGGTTTAAGTTCCATAGCATTGTTGCATAGTCCTTGTTGTTGTTCTGTAGGCATTTCGAATGTGATTAGCCTCTTAGATTGAACCTCTGTATTTGTAGCAAACTTTGGTGTTCTACTACTTGTTGGGAGTCCACTTGGCCTACTGTTTGTTATCGGCCACATGATTGTGGTTTTACCAGGTCGATTGATACAACTCTGTTCTCCTTTTTACCAGCAAGGGGCGGTAGTACTACTGATCTTGTCCCGTTGATAGACAAGACAGGAACTGCTTTTCTGTAAGAAGGCCCAAATTCCTTCTTTACCGCGATCTTTTCTCTGACTAGATCCCCGACTTTTGGAATCCAGACAGGTCTTGCTGGGACAGGTGGTTTTTCTTCAGTGGTTGTTGGCTGTTGTTTCAACTTTATGTTGCTCAGGTCTTTCCTTGTTTCGTTTAAGTCCTGCAAAATAGCCAAACGATCTTTGATATCAAAGCTTTTTTTCTTTAACCACTGAAGTCTGACTGTCAAGATCTAAGACCATCATTCTAGTCCCAAACAATAATTCGTACGGACTGAATCCCCTCAGAGAATTTCTTGGCAGGTTGTTTAGACTACGTTGGACACTTATTAGATGTTTGACCCACCCAGCTCCCGAACCTAATACCTTCGTTGTTATAGATTGCTCTATGCCTTTGGTTTTTTCTTTACACCATCCCGTTCCCTCAGGTAGGAAGTGAGAAGAGTCCCGCTATGCTATGCTCATTTGGACATGTTTTTCCACACGCTGTAGGGCAAGAGGAAAAAACATTAGCCAAACGTAGCATGCTTCTAGCGTATATGCCATTATAGACTCGCAAATCTTTTTATGACAGTCCAGACGTCAGCCAAGCACTGGGGTCTACATTACAAGTGGAAACTAGTCTTTATATGTTAATTGGACGCATTATTTTTTATTGTTGATCCATTCTGGAGTGAAACACCATGGTAATATACCGTTTCTCTCGCCACTGCGATCTCTATTGCAGTCTGGGCAGTTCTTTACAAAGATGTGATGATGCAGGCTCATGCCTGGCCACCAGTACACTGATTGTAATTCTTCCAGGGAATCTTTTAGTTTGAAGTGTCTGAGACCCTCACCCATATGTGCGTCTGCTATTAACAAGCCTCTCCTGTCCGTGTTTGGAATTACTCTATCCCCCACTCCAGGGATTCAAGCAAAAGGAACGGAGTTTGCATCGATTATGTATGTATAATTGAGTGGATAGTTGATCGGTAGCGCTGAGCAGTCGCCTTTTGATTACGTTTTCACCGCCAGCACTGTTTCACCGTCAATGTATTTTACTGCACGCTTTTTTCTAACTACGGAAGCCGATTCAGTTGCTACCGTTGTGGCTTTCTCAGCCAATGAATTCCCTGCAACGTGAACGCCATCACGCTGATGACTCAGTGAGTGTATCACGTGAGTTTTTGGTAGTTCTTTCTGCAAAAGAACTATTTGTTTCCAAAGCACTTGTTGCTTTATTGTTGCACCTGTGTCATCTTTGTAACCGTTTTGAATCCATTTCTGCAAATCGTTGTTATATGATTTGACGCAGTAATATGAATCGGACACTATAAGTGTCGGGAATTCGCGATCTGGATTATCTAGCGCCATTCTCAATGCTATTATTTCAGTTTGTTCTTCTGAATTAGTTTCTACTGAGTGTGTTTTTATTAGCAGAGGTCTCAGTTTCCCTCCATGCCACACTTCTTTTGTAATTTCACATGTGGGGTTATATGCTTGTTCTCCCCACCCTGGTGGTTGAGCATGGCCGTCTGTATAGATTACACAGGCGTGCTGTCGTAAGGGCCGAATTTCGATTGGCAGAGGGTATGTCATTTCATATTCTAGATATTTTAATTCCTTTAATTCTGGATCAAAGTAGTATTTTACCCTGTCCGTTGTAATTGAATTCACCCATTGTATCCATTCTGGATTCAACGCTGTTGTTGGTAAATTACATGGGGTTGTTAATGCCTCAAAGGCTGACTCTGCTGTTCTGACTGTGATACGTCTACCGTCAGCTTTGTCTTTTTCTCTTGCTACAGCCGTTTGAACTGCATGAACAATGTTTTCCTTAATACTGAGCTTCTTTTCAGCTTCTGTGTACAAGTGTGATTTATATGCAATTGGTACCTTTTCTCCCTCATTACAGGTCAGGTATGTGAATCCGCATCTTCCTGGGATGACTCGAATCACAAGATTGCGTGTGTTATCAAGTGTTTGTAATTTTGTTTAAATTAACATGTCTGTTTGTAAGGATCTCAAAATTTCTGTGTGTATTTGAGTCCAATTGATTCTTTTAAAATCTGGTTTTATTAGATCATAAAGGGGTTTTACCCTTTCTGCGTAATTTGCAATGTGTATTCTTCCGAAATTTAGGAAGCCTAGAATTGATTGTAGGTTTTTTAGTGTTCTAGGTGCTTGGAGTACAGCACATTTCTCTAGGAAATTGTCAGCCAGGCTTTTGCCTTCACTTGATAATTCATATCCTAAAAACAGGACTGTTAGATGGGCAATTCTAGACTTTTTAAAGTTGAATTTGTAACCCGCTGCTGCGAACCCAAGTATTATGGTGTTCACTCTCTTCAAGTGAGTATCCAAGTCATCATCTGTTAGGTAAATGTCGTCGGCATAAGATAATGCCTCGTCATCATAAGTTTGTAGTAATTCTGCTGAGAATAATCCTGGGCTGTTCTTGTGCCCCTGGGGTAAACGGCAGAAACTTTTTTGCGAGCCATTTACCGAGAACGCAGTCAAATATCTGCTCTCTGGTGCTATATTTTGACAAAAGAATCCATTAGAGATGTCTAATGTTGTTTTGTATTTTTTGCGCACTATGTTATTCATTAGTGCAGCACTGTGCGAGTTTTGCACTGCAAAAGTTTTGCAACATGAGTTAAGGTGTCTGTAATTCAAAACAAGACGATATGAATTGTCTGGTTTGGAGACAGGAAACAAAGGGTTGTTCATTTGTGAGGTGCAAGTTTCAATCACCCCCTGGTATTCAAGTTGATCTAGGATCTCTTTTACCTGTTTTTTAGCTTCTTGCTTAATTGGGTACTGCCTCTGTGCAGTAGGTTGTGATTTTAACTGGATTTTATGAGGAGGAGAGTCCTTATCCCATCCTACATGATTTTTATATAAAGCAGGAGCTAGAGCTACTGCCCACTTTCTTGCAAGTGTATATTTTTTATGAATTGGAATATGATTTGAGAAGGCAGGCATAATTATTTCTTCGCCATGAGGGCACTCCCTGACAAACTCGGGTGGCCAGTCTCGTTCAGCTAGAAGGATGTCATAGCCCTCGGAGAGATTATCCCAAAATAGACCCCTTATTTTTCTAGTCTTATCCCCCTCTATACGTAATGTTATTTCATATATTTTGTGAGGTTTGCTAACTCTGGTGTCGGCAGTTTCCACCTGAATGTATTCATTCGTGTCCACTGTCTCCAGATGATTCATAAGGACTTTGCGAGCTATGCTCACTTCTGCTGCGCTGTCTAGCATTGTCTGAGCCCATTCTCCGTTTTTCAGTTGTGTCCTCAGTATTCTCGGCATTATTGATTACTTTAATACTGGCTACCTTCTTTTTTGGAAATTGTAATTTTTTATTTGGATGAGCAGGTTCCTTGTCTTTAGACTTGACGTGCTCTTCCCTGTGTTCTGATCGTCCTCTTCTCTCCGATTTCTGCGAGGAAGTCTGAAAAGATTGAGAGGGACGTGTATCATTATCTTGATATCTATCAGGTTTCTTTATACTATCCCTATTTCTAAGGTTGTATTTTTTCACAGAGGGCTCCCTTTGGGGAGACTTGCGTCCTTGGTCAGGAGATCGTTCTCTCCGCCGAGGAGACCATCCTCTGGACTGGAATCTTTTTTCTTTAGGATTGGATTGTTTATTTCCTTCCCAGCTCTTTTTTTGTGTTGTTAAATTATTTTTAATTAACACCTTTTCAGGACTTTCAATCAGTTGTGGTTTCACCGGTATTCCACCCAGACTATCTCTTCCTAGTTCTTCATAGGATTTTTCTATGATTCCTGCAATTTCAGCTGGTTGGTCTGCTATATCTGTTTCTTTTAACCTTTGGCGGATCGCCACGTTTGCTGCTTCTCCCTTTATGTTGGCTAATAATATAGCCGAGACCTGCTTGAAGTCTTTCAGTAATTTCATACCAAGAGTTAAAGCGGGTTCTGGACCATATTCATCTTGAATTTGTTTTAGCACATCTGGTATTACTGACATGGATGGTACACCATGTGTTTTTGTGTAGATGGAAGCAAAGACTGTACCCCAAGTGTCACAGTCCTCCACGTGTGGTGCGATTCCCATTGGAAGACAGATAGTCAGAATGCTGTGTTTCTCAAGAGGAGTGGTGTCTGGAAACACCGCCTCTATTTGAGTGATTTTTTGTGCTAGCCAGAAAGGTATTTGTTCCCGTTTTGCGGGTACTTTACCTAGACAGGACTGTATGTTCTGTGGTGTAATTTTATTTGTGTTCCCCTGATGAGGGGTCAGCTGTGGAATTTTGATTGCTGGTTGGATTGTTGAAGTCCGCATTACATATTGGACTAATTGTCTATGTACTTTTATTAATTGTTTTAGTTGTACTAAAAGAGCTGCTGCAGACATTCCTTCGATGTCTGGATGTGGTGTGTATCCCGCTAGGACCAGCCACGTTGCTCCTGGTCTACCTAGTGGACCGAGCCTGGTGATGTGATTATTATGTTTTAGGGCGCCATTAAACAAGAGCAGGTGCTCTTGGAATTTGAGTGGTACTTCCCCCTCCTCGAAAGGAATGTACTCATCAGGAGGTTCCTCTGTTTTGTAATAGTGGAAGACCTTTGTTACAGCATTAGCTGCTGGAAAGTTTATCCATGAATAGAATACCTCTGTCTGCCGATATTCGTGTGCCTCTATTACGAATATGACTGTGCCACCTCTAGGTGTCAGTCCATTTTCTATAAGTTTTAAAGTTACAGATTTCCTTTTGTTGACCGGGATGAGTATTATATCCGGGTCTGCTTCTTGCATAGTATTATCAGATGCTACGAGTTCAGCTGCTATTCTAGCTGCCTCTCTTTCTCCTTCACTGTCTGACATTTTATTGTCCAGAAGGTTATTCCGTTTGTTTGCAGATCAGGTTTCTTATGGAAACAAAGATTAGATGCACAATATTTTGGAACAGTGTATCCTTCAACGTTGACTAAACCAAGAACCATACATAGGAGTCTCATCCTGCGAGGTTTGGCGGATATGACCTTTCACCCACTTCAGACGTCTTTGGAGTATTATGGGAAAAAGGGGTTCCGTGTGAAAAAGCACGACTGAGTTACTCTAATGTCTTGCGTTAGTTTTATCGCCTATCCAAACGTTTGGGCGCCATGTAGTGTAGTTCCTATTATCCCAATAGGCTCTGCGCATTGGAATAATACCTTCAATAGTATAGACCTAGGACGGAGGTTAACTAGGTCTTCTACTGACGATATTAGACTTAAAGTTTTGTGTTTGCCAGCTAGCTCAGAGTTCACTAGAAACTTTCTCGAATAGGCAAGGAGGATTTTAACCTCCCTGGATAGACAAGAAGGGATTTAGTTTCTGACAACCATAGAACATGACAACTTTGCTCTCCCCTAATCAAGAGTGTATCTCTAGAGTCGTGTGAAAACAAAAGACAACTTATTTTACTCAGTCAGTTCAGTGCATTCTTAGTTTCACCAGATTGTAGAGAAAAGGAAGAGACGGGCGTGTTCAATAAAAGATGTTATTTATTGATCAGTCTCTTTTCTCGTACAAGAGAAATGAATCGATATTATTGCAATACTTATGGTTAAGTAAAGTGCATACAATAAAAGCAGAATTATAAAATAATACTGTAAAAGCATTGATATGGTTTCTAAGCCATAAGATATTTAAAATGGATAAAATAGATACATACATATATACATTTGACTAATCGTACTCAACTGGTGCTTCTAACTACGCCTACCCCGGTGTACCTGACCTAAGCCTAATACGTGGGCGGGAGTAGATAAGTAGCAGTTTAAGTTAAGTTTGTTTTGTCAAGTGACTGACTCAAGAATTCTCTGTAAGGGGTTATTAAGTTCTGTACCTGAGATCTAGGATGGTTGAGGGCTGGTATCTCTCGTCTTTGGTCTTGATATTCCAGCTGCCTGCAAGGGTTGCTTGGAAGCGCCGGAGCTGGATTTCTCGGCAGGAGAAAGCAGCGTCTCGTTCTCAGCGCGTCAGGAAGGCGGGGCAGCGCCAGTGGACTTCGCTCTGTGCTGGCCTCTTCGGCAAGTCTCGCTGCTCCGATCTCGTCACCACCGCGTGTGTTTGCTTAAGGCAATGTCGGTAATATTTATACCTGTAAGGTGCCGAGATTGACGTAAGGATGGACATAGATACGTCAATAAGGATGTCATACGAACTGGTCGTTAGCACATTCTTTACTGAAGTTCTCGGTGAAATCAAAACAATGGCCGCAGGGATTTTCCCAGGTTGTCATAGGTTTCATTTGTTTTGAGAACTCCGTATGCCTTATCAGGGGCTGAAGGAATAGTGCTTGCCTAATTAGATGGCAAGCGTTTTGACCTAATCAGATAACGCATTCCTGTGCCGTGGTGTGGCTTAATCAGATAACGGTTTTGCACCGTGGGATGGCTGCTAGTTAATTATTAACCAGAACAGGGTCAGGAATAGGGGGATCGATACAGAACCTATAGGAATACATCACACTATGTGCCCCTATTTTATTTATTTATTTGATTTATTTATTTTGTAGAGCACCTGAATCACCCCCGGTGGGGTATCTCTGAGCTGTGGACGTGCAACAGTGGGCCAAAGAAAGAACCAGATTAAAATAATACAGTTTTGAGGAGTCTTCTAAACTGAAGATGGTCAGGGCATTGTCTCAGATGGGTGGGGAGCTGGTTCCAATAGAGCGGACATGCAATAACACAAAGGAGCCAAGAGGGAAAAGAAAGGTACAGCAGGGAACGCCCTCCTCTCAAGTCAGTCAATTCACAAAAAGATCCCCGTACTGAGGACAGTAGATAGCACATGCATACTCAACATGAGTGTACACAACTCTGGATATATTACTATAATGTTCCAGAAATACCCCCTTTCTCTTCACAGTGAGGTGTATGTTCTCTAATGTCTTGCTGTCCACAACAAACTAATGTTTGTATCTAAAAACCTGGAGTTTCAGGGTAGCATTCAACTCAACATGTCCAATGATGTCTGCCCTCAATTAGACAGTACATCCACCCACAATTGAACAGATGAAAAAATGTGTGGTGGAAAGGAAGGCACCTCACGGGCGAACAACCCTCGGGGAACTTGGCAGATGTTACTAATTCTATGCCCCTTTCTCATCATTGGTTGCCATTCCAATTCCAAAAGAGATTAGTGTACAAAACTAAAAAAATGTACAACACAGAAAAAAGGTGCGTGCAAAGAAGTGCTAGACAGAAAGCTACAACAATCGCTCACTGGTGTGACCAACATACAAGAGTGATATAAAATCATCAGACACACTAATTATATAACTTTATTATTCGTACTAGTGTGTGCTGGTGAATTAAAACGGCTGGTAGTTTAATATTGCATACCACTACCTGACACCGACATGTTTCACTGCCCCAATGCTTTTGGCAGATTCATCAGGGTATTAACACTCGGTCACCGCACCAATTTTGGACATCTTTATAGGACACTGTTGAGTTGAAAAACACACCCATTAAAAACCATTTCTGGAACCAATCTGGATATCTTATTCTCTAGAATTTTAATATCAGTATAGGGGTCAATTACCCTGAATCAGCCCTGTCCTCTCATACCGGCTGATCAAGCCACCGTCCACCCTTTTGTAGATTGATGCATCAATCTGGAAATAAAAAGGCCTGTATTTTAGAGCCGTCTAATATATCCTGCACCGGTGTACTGAGTGAAAAATTACACCAAGTCATATTCCTTCAATTATATGTAGATTGGGTCATAGTCTAACCTGGTATGAAACTTATCTCACACTTCTAGATAGCAATCGATGGCAACAGAGATGCCACCCCGTGTACATGAACCAGATTACACCCCTTAGAGGGCAGTACTACGTGGAGCCCGCAATGCCGATTCGCTCCCCCACTCAATCCTATTTCCGCAAGTTACCTCTATGTCTCATTGTCTATACTGGGCATGTCTTACTTGTACCGCTCCCCCATCTCCTCACCGCACAAATATGGAACCGGGACCTCGTATCATCCCAGGAACGCCGCGTACTCCCTGCCGGTGTTATTTAACTACGTGTTGATTGCAGCAGGACCGGGAATGTTCGGTCACGTGGAGTACCGGGCATGCTCAGAAGCGCTTACTTGTGTGTAGGAATAACGGGCGCCATCTTGGAGTGGAGTGAGAGGGCGTATTTAGGATCATTCATTACAGTGGAAATGCCCGCAAGACTGCGATATCAGTTCTGATGTTATGTAAACAGCCAAACTCGGACGCAATACCGCTGCCATTTCATGATGGTTACATAGCTAACATAGATATTTTACAGTGGTTTTCCCATCACAATGTACACAACTACCCAGCCCACAAGCTGTTATCAATATTACCACAGCTATAATCAGACCAAGATTATCAGAATTTGATTTGTTACCTCTGTGGGGAAAATGCATTCAAAACGTAGTAGATTCAGATATGCAGTCACACTATGTGTAATACTGCAAATTAAACCTGGGTCAGATGTAACCAAGTTGTTTACATTAGGGTCAGAAGATAGTTATAGCCACCCCAACGACAACTGTGTTGCTCATTGTGAACAGTAGAGGCACCTGTATTGACGGAATGTGTATTAATTATCTGGGAACCTCTGTCCATTAGAATATCGGAGGAGGTTTATTTAACTCTATTCCACTCGATGATCTCATTCAAGCCCTATGTGTCACTGTGTTCTCTGTAGATCCATCTCGCTTCCTTGTTCAATAACACTGCCTCCATATTCTGTGGCTTGCCCTTCACTGTTTCAAGCACAGTCCAAGTAAAGCCATGTTTTCCTTTGTGACAGTGCTGGACAAGTTTTGTAGTGAGTTTACCTGACTTGATGGTACTAAGGTGTTCCTGAATGCGCACTTTAATTTTTCTTGTGGTCAGTCCAATATACTGGAGGCCGCAACAGCACAGTAGTCTGTAAATCACATTAGCGGTGTTACAATTGCTAAAGTGGTTTAGGATCCATTCCTTCCCTGTTGTCAATATCACACTGTTACATTTCTTCGTTAGTGGGCAAACCGAGCACATGCCGCACGGATAGTGCCCATTAGGTACAGTCGTGGGGTCATTTCTCAGTGGCAAGGGATCACGGGTGTGGACAAGCCTATCCTTTAAATTGCCTGACCTTTTAAAGGCAAATCTAGGTGGTGGCATAGAGAAATCCTTATTGGATAGTAAGTTCCAATGTTTTCTGATGGACTGTCTGATTTTCGTTGCCATGGGGTCAAATGTCATCACTACCGGAAGACAGTCTTTTCTTTCTTTAGTAGTATGTTCAAGCAGGACACTCCATGGTGTATTGAGTGCCCTCTTTCTCGCATTCTTGACCACCTTGCGGGGATAACTGCGCTGTTCAAGTTTCTTGGTCAAGTCAACCGACTGTTCCAAGAACACACTTGTAGTTGAACAATTCCTCCGGTACCTTAGAAATTGACCCACCAGAAGATTGTCACGGAGGGCTCTGGGGTGATATGACTTGTACATCAGAAGCGAATTTCTATCAGTGAGTTTCTGGTGGACCCGAGTACTCAGGCCACCTTCTACGCATGACTCGATTTCAAGGTCCAGGTATACAGCAGTGGTGTGGCTGTATGACCAGGTCATATTTCTAAGGTACCAGAAAACATTGGAACTTACTATCCAATAAGGATTTCTCCATGTCACCACCTAGATTTGCCTTTAAAAGGTCAGGCAATTTAAAGGACAGGCTTGTCCACACCCGTGATCCCTTGCCACAGAGAAATGACCCCACGACTGTACCTAATGGGCACTATCCGTGCGGCATGTGCTCGGTTTGCCCACTAACGAAGAAAAGTAACAGTGTGATATTGACAACAGGGAAGGAATGGATCCTAAACCACTTTAGCAATTGTAACACCGCTAATGTGGTTTACAGACTACTGTGCTGTTGCGGCCTCCAGTATATTGGACTGACCACAAGAAAAATTAAAGTGCGCATTCAGGAACACCTTAGTACCATCAAGTCAGGTAAACTCACTACAAAACTTGTCCAGCACTGTCACAAAGAAAAACATGGCTTTACTTGGACTGTGCTTGAAACAGTTAAGGGCAATCCACAGAATCTTGGTCTGATTATAGCTGTGGTAAGATTGATAACAGCTTGTGGGCTGGGTAGTTGTGTACATTGTGATGGGCAAACCACTGTAAAATATCTATGTTAGCTATGTAACCATCATGAAATGGCAGCGGTATTGCGTCCGAGTTTGGCTGTTTACATAACATCAGAACTGATATCGCAGTCTTGCGGGCATTTCCACTGTAATGAATGATCCTAAATACGCCCTCTCACTCCACTCCAAGATGGCGCCCGTTATTCCTACACACGAGTAAGCGCTTCTGAGCATGCCCGGTACTCCACGTGACCGAACATTCCCGGTCCTGCTGCAATCAACACGTAGTTAAATAACACCGGCAGGGAGTACGCGGCGTTCCTGGGATTATACGAGGTCCCGGTTCCATATTTGTGCGGTGAGGAGATGGGGGAGCGGTACAAGTAAGACATGCCTAGTATAGACGATGAGACATAGAGGTAACTTGCGGAAATAGGATTGAGTGGGGGAGCGAATCGGCATTGCGGGCTCCACGTAGTACTGCCCTCTAAGGGGTGTAATCTGGTTCATGTACACGGGGTGGCATCTCTGTTGCCATCGATTGCTATCTAGAAGTGTGAGATAAGTTTCATACCAGGTTAGACTATGACCCAATCTACATATAATTGAAGGAATGTGACTTGGTGTAATTTTTCACTCAGTACACCGGTGCAGGATATATTAGACGGCTCTAAAATACAGGCCTTTTTATTTCCAGATTGATGCATCAATCGACAAAAGGGTGGACGGTGGCTTGATCAGCCGGTATGAGAGGACAGGGCTGATTCAGGGTAATTGACCCCTATACTGATATTAAAATTCTAGAGAATAAGATATCCAGATTGGTTCCAGAAATGGTTTTTAATGGGTGTGTTTTTCAACTCAACAGTGTCCTATAAAGATGTCCAAAATTGGTGCGGTGACCGAGTGTTAATACCCTGATGAATCTGCCAAAAGCATTGGGGCAGTGAAACATGTCGGTGTCAGGTAGTGGTATGCAATATTAAGCTACCAGCCGTTTTAATTCACCAGCACACACTAGTACGAATAATAAAGTTATATAATTAGTGTGTCTGATGATTTTATATCACTCTTGTATGTTGGTCACACCAGTGAGTGATTGTTGTAGCTTTCTGTCTAGCACTTCTTTGCACGCACCTTTTTTCTGTGTTGTACATTTTCTTTGTTTTGTACACTAATCTCTTTTGGAATTGGAATGGCAACCAATGATGAGAAAGGGGCATAGAATTGGTAACATCTGCCAAGTTCCCCGAGGGTTGTTCGCCCGTGAGGTGCCTTCCTTTCCACCACACATTTTTTCATCTGTTCAATTGTGGGTGGATGTACTGTCTAATTGAGGGCAGACATCATTGGACATGTTGAGTTGAATGCTTCCCTGAAACTCCAGGTTTTTAGATACAAACATTAGTTTGTTGTGGACAGCAAGACATTAGAGAACATACACCTCACTGTGAAGAGAAAGGGGGTATTTCTGGAACATTATGGTAATATATCCAGAGTTGTGTACACTCATGTTGAGTAGGCATATGCTATCTACTGTCCTCGGTACAGGGATCTTTTTGTGAATTGTCCAATAGAGCGGAGCAAGGTGAGAGAAAGCTTTCCCACCCATTCTTGATTTTTTAAACCGAGGAACAACGAGAAGAGATTTGGCTCCTGAACGGAGAGACCTTGAAGGAATATAGTGGGTGAATTTCCTTGCAAGATAAGTGGGACCCTTGCCATACACGGCCTTGTGGATGATGCAGGAGATTTTAAACTTAATTTGCTTGCGTACCCGGAGCCAGTGAAGCTGTTGGAGAAGGGGAAGTGAGGCCGTTCTGGGTGGGGCACTTGAGACAAGGCGAGCTGCTGTGTTTTGGACTACCTGTAGTCTGCTCAATGAGGACTCATTGGTGGAGACCAGGATGGCGTTACAGTAGTCGAGGCGGCTTAGTACTAATGCCTGAATAAGAGTTTTCCATGCAGACAAGAGTAGAAAAGGAAAGACTCGCCGTAACATTCCAAGCACATGGAAACAGGAGCCAGCGGTGTAAATCACATGTTCTTTCATGGTCAGTGTCTGGTCTAGGCATATGGCGAGATTCTTGACAGCAGCTTTCGGTACAGGAGAGTCGCCCAGATCCACCGGCCACAAATCAGGTGACCACAGTAGTGGTGCAACTCCGAAGAGCATGATCTTGGTCTTCCCTGCATTAAGCTGAAGGAAATTGCTCCTCATCCAGTTAGATATGGCTATCATAACTTCGGAGAAGGTGTACTGGGCCATACAAGTGGACTTATTAAACGAAAATAAAAGCTGAGTATCATCAGCATAAGAAATGGGTGTGAAACCTAATGTCCTAAGTATGTATGCCAGGGGAGTGACGTAAATGTTGAACAAAGTAGGGCTCAAACAAGAGCCCTGAGGCACTACCATGGTCAGCTCCATGGTCTGTGAGCGAAAAGGGCCTAGGTTAATGGCTTGAGAGCGGAGGGAAAGAAAGCTCGTCATCCACTGAAGAGCCAATCCTCGAAGTCCAATTTCCTTTAGTCTCATGAGCAGGATCTGGTGGGAAACCATGTTGAATGTGGCAGAGAGATCAAGCAGCACGAGTAATACTGATTGTCCGTTGTCCAGGGACATCCTAATGTTGTCCGTGACAGCAATCAGGGCTGACTCAGTGCTATGCTTGGGCCTGAGATTGAGAAGGATCTTGGCTTCCTGAGGATTCGACATGGTCAGACAGATGCTTATTGATGTGCTTTTCCAGTAACCTGCTCAGGAGGGGTAGTAGAGAAATATGTCAGAAGTTGGACAAGTCATCCGTAGGGGTTTTAGTGTTCTTGTGCATAGGAATGACCTGGGCCGCCTTGCTTTCAGTGGAAGATGTACCTCTCATATTGAGAGATTGAGGAGCAAGCAAATAGGCGCGGAAAATTGTTTAGAAAGTGAGGAAGTAATTTTTGCTGGAATGATGTCTGAGGGTGAACCTGATTTTACTTTAAGTAGCAATGATTCTACGTCGTCACAGGTGAGAGGGGGGACATTTTCCAACCGCTGCACCTTCATTAAAGGGGGAGACTTGTGTCTTGTGCAGTACTATTTTTATGTATTTTAAAAAGTGCCCCACAGTCAAAGGTCTTTCCCCGACAAACAAGCCCTGCCTTAAGAAATCTTGGCCTTAGCAGGGCGGGTCTTTCTGTTAACAGAGATTTACAAATGCATAAGATGTGCATCAGTTACTCTATTGACACAGCAGCATTTCGTATATACATAGGTTGTTAAAACGTTTTTTCTTATGAGCAGATTTTATTAGTTATATTAGTGATGTATATGACTGTAATCGATGAACTAATGAAAATGCATTTGAAAAGGTTTAATTAAATTGGTTAGAAGTGTAATTAATAATATAGTATTGTTATGCCATATTTTTGTGCAAGACTCCTTTTTATTAGAATGAATGAAGTTTCTGATGTTCTGCTCATTCTGCTCCTGTTCGTTCTCCCTCCCAACGAGAGACCCTTTGCGAGTCTTCTCTCCTTACAGTTTCCTAGAGTACAGAGTGCTATGACATAAACGCTGATAATATTCAGAAAATGTGTGTGTAAATGTAAATGTATTGCGACTTATGTAGCGCACGTATCACCCGAAGGCATCAAGGCGCTTGCCTTGGGAACCCATCCTGGCTTTTCCCTGTGAGATAACGTCTACTGTGAGCCGTACTCCGTACAAGTCATACAGAGACCGTACGAATCAAATCCCCATCCGAATCTCTCTCGGAACTCACTGTACGTGACATCGGTACGGTTCGCGGCTGGTTTTTACGACCCAGCAAGTACGATATGCGTCGGGTACGCACCGTACGACCCTTTTTCTACGGGAGCTGAAAACAGCCGTAAAAGCAGAGTTTGCGCCGAAACAGGTACGGAACGGCCCCCCCCCCGTGTACGGTGCGTACCCCCATGATCGCAGGGGTACACACCGTACCCCATGATCGCAGGGGTACACACCGTACCCCATGATCGCAGGGGTACGCACCGTACCCCATGATCGCAGCGGTACGCACCGTCCCGCATGTACACTGGGTGTACGAACCGTACACCCAGTGTACATGGGGTACGGTGCGTACACCCAGCGTACATGGGGTACGGTGCGTACACCCCATGATCGCAGGGGTACGCACCATACCCCTGCGATCATGGGGTGTACGGACCGTACGGTGTGTATGTGTTTGTGTGCTTTTGCGTACGACTCGCCCTTACCTGACGTGGACCGTACGAATCGCATCCTCATACCCCGGTCCGTACTCGTCGGGTCGTACGGCATGTGTACGAGTCATACGGTTCACGGTTTCAGCCTTGCGATACGTACGGATCGCGGCGATTCGGACGGATTCACGGTATACGGATCGTACTACGTGACTCGGACGGACGGGTACGATTCGTACGGAGAGGGCTCCAGATACAAATCTTACGGACTTTTTTTTCCCGAATCGGAATCGACCCCAATGTGTATAAAACCCCTAGATTTAAAGGTTCAGGGACGACTTCTCATTTTCCTCCCAAGACTCAGTCCGATTTACTTGAGATTTTCTTCCTCACTCTTAGGATGCTGTCAGTACCCTCTACAGGTTTGACACTGCACCCTGCCTTTAGGGTTGAGAGTCCTGCCTTAGGGGTGACTTATAGGTTTTAGTGACCTTAGATAACGGAAAAACTATATCTGTAGTAAGTGGTGCTAGCACCAGTTTACACAGGCTGCAAGAGCAAGCATGGAGTCACAATTTGAATGGTCTCTCATGGGTGGCATAATACATACTGTAGCTCATGGGAGACTGGAGAGATAGAGAGATGTAACTGCTTAAATAGGGTTTTTTGTTTTCCATGACTTTGTATTCTTTATTTGAACCTTTATGGTTACCTATGCATTATTCTGTAACGCTTATGTTAAGAATTCTGTAATAAATCTTCAAAAGTGTACTGCCGATCTAGAACTCAGTTATTAAGTGGTCCTAGTTCCTGTTTGAATCTAGTCTGCTAATCAGTAGGTTTAAATGTCAGGAAGAGTGGTGTCACTTGCTGCTAGATCAATGAGAACAACAGAGCAGGATTGCCTGAGGTAAAAATCGGTGAGAATAAAATGTTAGGGTTTGGCTGCCACACGCCCTTTAGTGTTCAATATGCAAAGTCTTCGAGAGGGACTAACAAAAATGTAAACCAGCTCAGCATGCACTTTTGATTTATGGTAAGGGGATCATTCAAGAATGCTTGCTTAAAGCTGTATTCATGTGAAGATCTCACCATCTAAGAGGGTTCCCCTGTTTCAACTTAATTAAGTCATCATGGAAGGAGAAGAGTTTTGCCTGATTAATTAAGAGTTGCAAGAGCTGATTCGCTACCAAATCTCAGTGAACTACAATTCTTCAAGAGCAGAGACATAAAAGGTTCTCCACGGATTTCACACTTTCAAAGCACCTTCCATAAGTGCGTCTAAATGATTGAGCAGGACGGTGTGGTAAGTGAGTTATGTATGAAATTGTTAACAATGTAACTTTAACCCCTCCCCTGCGGGGCTAATTCCCCCGCTGTGCTGGGGGGGCGGAGGGCGGGGGCGCGCGCAGCGCCCCGCTGCTCATGACGAGCTCGGCTCGTCATGCAGCACGGTGGCGCTGTGCTCATGACAAGCTGAGCTCGTCATGACCACGCCCGTTCCAATGGAACACCCAGCACAGCAGGGGAGTTATCCCCGTGTGGGCGCGGCGCAACGGTCATGACGAGCTCAGTTCGTCATGAGCACAGCGCGACCGTGCCTCATGACGAGCTGAGCTCGTCATGAGCACATGACGAGCTGAGCTCGTCATGAGCAGGCAACGGGTTAAGGAATGTTTAACATGAAAGCTACCCCACGTCATGTTTGGTATTCTGGAATGTGGAGCTCCCAAGGCACTTATTGCCTAGCTCCTGTCCAGGCCAAACGTGGGTCTTGTAATTGACAATAAACTTTCTCTTATTGTCTGGAAAACTACAATTTCGTCTTCGGCCTCCTTATTCAGCCGAACTACATATTTTGGCGATGATTGTGGCTGCAGCATGCTCCAGATCTATTCGAAAACCAGGACCCACCGACCTCACAGCTCGTTTGCATTCTGTATTTACTTCGTTTTGCCAAATTTTTATTCTGCGCTTCACTACATATGGATTGCTGAGGGAACGACCTGAATTGGACATTGACTGCAAGTGTGAGTAAATTTTTGGTATTCTGGCTGTTTTGCGGATCTCCGTTAACGTTGAGGGCCTTGTTATTGTTTCAACAAGCCTCTGGATTCTACAGTGCCCGCCTGTATCCCGCTCACTTACCGAGTTGCCTTGCTTGATTTCTTTTGAATTAGAACTCTGGGGCATATTATCAAGAACGGCGTTAAAATTATCGCCGCTTTAGCGGCAGGAAACTGACGCTAAAGCGGTAATAATGGGCTTGATAATATGCCCTTGTAAATTCTCATAGAAGCCCATGTTCACACCAGAGCCTGGGCATCTATGGGAATTCTCCAGGGCATATTATCAAGCCCATTATCACCGCTTTAGCGGCAGTTTCCTGCCGCTAAAGCGGCGATAAAACTAACGCCATTTCTTGATAAAATGCCCCTCTGTTCCATAGCACCTTGCATATTTCTCTGCAACTTTCTCTTCTTCCTGGGCGAGCATGACAACGTCACCTACCACGTTGAGGTGTGCCCCACTCACTGTAGAAAATAAGCGCATTGCACACCCAAGCACATCTCTACTTCACCACGTCCTGCACGTTTTGGCGCCCATCTTTAAACTTTGGGATACCTGGAAATACATACAAATATATGTACGAGGTTTGTTTTATTTTCACATCGGCAGTTTATTTGCTTGTTTCCGTGACAAGCACACGTTATATTTAGTCACATCGTCCTTCACCTCGTACAACTGGATTTAACTGCCGATTGAACTGCTGATGGATTTAGCTGCTGATTTAACTGCTGATGATTATTCACTTTAGTAAGAAATTTACTGTGACATTTACAATTATTTTATTTGTTTAATTCCTTTTCTTGTCTAATTCAAACAATATATTACATCCTCCATCCTTCTTACAAGATTCTGGCAAACCCTCCACACCCTGGCACAAGTGGTTAAGGGTGTTTGAAAATTATTTGAAAGCTATTGATGCTATAAAATATTTGCCATCAAGGTGTTGTATAGCATTTTAGGACCCTAGTGTAATTTTACCGATTCATGCCCTTATATAGGTACAAATCACCTTGCCCTTATATAGGCATAGAAATCATAACCATATTCAGACATAACCCATGCAGTCCAAATACAGGCATGGAAACTTCCACTTGTTCCAAAAAGCCACAACGATTTCTTGGAAAACTCGGCTTCAGCAGTCAGGGACTTCCCCTTGCTTGAATATTGATTTGTCCAAGAACTCATGGAGTTTTCAAAGAACTGCCATTCCCTTGGAGTTCTTTGGTGACGTTATTATGTCCAATTTTACGTCAAACCAGGCACCTTCAAGGTATAAATATGCCTTCACTTGCTCTAGCAAACACACGGTGGTTTGGAGCAGTTCGACTATCTACTTGCCCGACGCAGCTCGCTACAGCAAGTGCCGAAGGAAGCCGACCCTCCAGCTGACGCACTGAGAGAGACGCTGTCTTTTCTCTCGCCGAGAAATCCAGCTCCTTTGTTTCCAAACTCCCCTTGCGGGGTGTTGGGAAATCTAGTCCTGAGAGAGAGAGATACCAGACCTCCTTCATTCTAAAACCAAGGTACGGAGCTGATTAGACCCTAAGAGAAATCTTGGATAGATTCTTGGCAAAGAATACTAAACCTATGCTACACCACACTTACTTCTGCCCTCGTACTAGACCTAGGTTAGGTACATTGGGGTAGGCATATTTTAGAAGCACCAGTTGAGTACTTTTAGTCTTTGTTGTTTATGTATGTATTTTATGGCTTAGAAACCATACCATGCTTTTACAGTATTATTTTATAATTGACTTCTCGCTGTGCGTATTATACTTTGCAGCCAGTATTACGATTGTAGCAGTTCATTTCTTCTGCATGAGAAAGAAGACTGTTCAATATATACTTTTATTGAAAACACCCATCTCTCTATTTTCTCTGCACCTCTGATGAAACGAAGCATGCACGATTGACTGAGTGAAATATCTATTGTTTCCATGACTCTGAAGATACGTTTTATTCTTGGGAAACAAAGTTGTCATGTATATGCGGTTGTCAGAAACAAATCCCTTCTTGTTCATTCGAGAAGGTTTCTAGTGACCTCTGAGCTAGCTGGCACTCGCAATTAAGTTTAATATATTCGATAGAGACCTAGTCGACCTAAGTCCTACGTCAATTCTGTAGAATATATTATTCCAATGCACAGAGACTATTGGGAATATAGGAACTACACTACAAAGGAAAAAAGCCTTACTATTTAATATTAATATTCCTATTTAATCATTCGGGTACTGCAGGACAACAACTTTTTGACAATTTGCCTATTATTCCTGCACCTTCAGGGGAAGAAGCCTGGAACGTTTTTACCGAAGCACTTGCACGCATTGGGAAATCAATATGTGTATGAAACTTCTGTAACGGTTGAACGGCATGTATTTTTTAAACGCAAACAATTTTCAAGTACTTGTGTCTAGGTGTGAGTTTGGTACCAATCTTGACACTTCGTTACATGATCAGTTAGAATTCAATTGTTTTAACAAGAAAATACAGGAACATATACTTACATGTAGAGAAGTGTGGCTTACCGATTAGAGCGCCTGACCCTGAGGCAGAGGTCTGGCCCGGGACCAGGGTTCAATCCCCGTCGCGGCAGGGTCTTGGGCTTAATGTCCTCGGACCTGATAATTCTCGCCTCGGTGCCTACTTAAATCATGGGTTCCACTCTGCAACTCTGGGCAATAGCTTGCTTAATCTCCACACCGGCCCTAACAACGCTAGGATGCCTGGCTTCACCTTGGGGGTGCCCAGGAGTGGACACCTCACAGGAACAGACCAGGAAGAGTTCCACAGAGGTATTCGTAAAGCGCTTAGAGACCCCTGGGTGATAGGCGCTATACAAGTGCAAATTACATTTACATTTACATGCAAAAATCCTACATTAGCTAAAGTAATGGGAATTGCAAGAAGCATTTGAATGCTCTGATATTTCATCAAAAATGTTTACAGAATGCTCTGTTTCTAATTCCACTGCTACCATCAGTACCAGTGTTATGAATTTAACTGCAAACACTAACAATGAACCTGATATTAACGCTGTTACCACTTGATTCAAAGTTAAGAAAACATTTGAACGAAGGCCCAATGCAGCATGTTATAGATGGGGCTCGAAATTTCATATGGGCAATTTTCCCAATTGTCCCACACAAGGTATAAGATTGGGCATTTTTACACCGTTTGCAAAGTTAGTCAAATTAATGTAGAAGATGAATCGATTTGTGATGCTTTGAATATTGTTTCTCTTTCTGTTGAGATAAACACGTTAAATGACTCATGCAAAAGGTACAAGGGACCAATGTGTGAGGTACTTATACGTCTGATTGAAGTTAATATAATGGCAGATTCTGGCTCACCCATTACTAAATTAGCAGAGAAGACTTTTCAGAAATTATATTCTGACACTAAGGGGCCGATTCCGATCCTGGAAAAACGCTGTACAAATCGTGGTATGGAGCGTTTTCCCCATACAACTCGTACTTGTAAGGAGGCCCCTACAACCTAGGAAGTACGATCCGTACAAATAGACGCACTCCATACAAATTGTAAAAAAGACCATACAACTCGTCTATACAAGCGATTCCGATTCGGATTGCTCTGTACGTGAGGTTCCCATGTATTCCCGGTAGCAGTTTCCAACCCGGCAAGTACGATTCGTACAAACGGCACTCCGTACGGCTCTTTTTTTACAAGAGCCAAAAAGTGCCGGAAAAACCTTGTATGCCCCGAAAACGGTACGAGACAGACCTCCTCATGTATGCGTCGTACACCTCATGAATACAGGGGTACGGTGCGTATGTACGGTGCGTACGGATGACACGGAAAGTGGGGTATAGTGCGTACATACGCGATGAAGGGGTACTGGTCGTGTACGCACCGTACAAGCACCATACCCTAAAATCGCGTACATACGCACCGTACCCCAAAATCGCGTATGTACCCCAAAATCGCGTATGTACGCACCGTACCCCAAAATCGCATATGTACGCACCGTACCCCAAAATCGTGTACGTACGCACCGTACCCCAAAATTGCATATCTACCCCAAAATTGCGTATGTACGCACCGTACCCCAAAATCATGTATGTACGCACCGTACCCCAAAATCGCGTACGTACGGTGCGTACATGCGCAATGTTGGGGTACGCACCATACACACGCCTCGCATGTGGGGGGACCCCTGTACGCCTCATACCCCTATACGACCCTTACCCCGGTATGAGTCATACCCCCAGAACGAGTCATACCAGGGTACGAGGCATATAGGGGTTCGCTTCGTTGCCCGGTATGAGTCATTCCCCATATACAGGCCATTTTCCATACAAATCGTATGCTGACAACCCGGTACGAATCGTACTTGACGGGTTGGACAGCCTTCTTACAAATTGTATGGTCTTTTTTACAAGTCCGCGTTGTACAGCTTTTCCCGATCCGATTTGTAAGGATCGGGCCTATCTGTATGTATTTTTCCCGTACGAATCGTACTCCACGGGTTGGAAGGGACTTTTACAATTTGTATGGAAAAAAATACAAATCCTATTTGTATGGAAAATAAAAATCCAGGATCAGAATCGGCCCCTAAGTTAATTCCCACTGATGTCAATCCTAAGGCAATCGGTGAGTAAGATATTATCATGATTGGGTATTTCACTGATACTATAAAGTTTAAAGGAAGGGAATTACTCACCAAACTGTATGTTGCACTCAACGGGAGAGACATATTAGGATGGCAAGATCAGGCTGGTTTGGGTATAATACTTAGACCTGGACATCCCTAACCAGTGGTTCTAGGTGAGTTGCCGATCTTGTCCATTGATAATACTGAGCCACAAGACTCAAAGTTACATGAGCTGTTTAAGAAGTACAATACTGTATTTAGAAATGAAGTTGGATTGGTAAAAGGATTTGATCATACTATTAAACTTAAAAGCAATGCTTGCCCAGTATTTAAAAAAGTGAGGCCAGTACCCCTCTCTGTCCGAAAAGATTTAAAGAAACTATTAGACCTAATGTGTTCACAAGGCATAATATGTGCTATTGAATCTTCTGAGTCGGTTTCGGCTGCAGTAGTCACACGCAAAAGCTCTGGTGAAATCCGTTTGTGTGCAGATTTAAGAGTTTTAAACCGAAACGTTGTGGTGGATTGCCACCCCTTACCAAGAATTCATGATGTGTTGGCAAAATTGGGTGGTAGTACATTTTTCACCACCATAGATTTACGCTCGGCATATCACCAGATTCTCAGTCTTCGGAGTAACAACATTTGAGTACATTTGTTACGCCCATTGGTGTATATATGTATAGAAGAATGCCCTTTGGGTTGGCATCAGCCGCCAGCATATTTCAAAGGTTGATGGATCAAATGTTTGGTAATGATTTAGGTATCCTAGCATTTCAGGATGATGTTCGTATCCACTCAGACACATTAGACCAGCACTACATTCTTCTTGACAAAGTGTTGAACACATTACAAAAGCATGGCATGATTAGTGTTAATTCACAAAAGTGTAAATTTCTCACACAAGGTCATAACATTTCAGGTGATGGCATTAAACCTAAATCCTCTTTACTCGACGCCATCAAGAATGCTCCTGTTCCTCTTGACAAGGACTTGTTAAGAGGATTCCTTGGTTTAAGCGAGTACTAAGGCAGGTTTGTGCAAGGCTATGCGTTATTGGTACCACCTCTTAGGAATTTGTTTTAAAAAAATGCTACATTTATATGGTCGGAGGATACCCAAAATGCTTTTGTTTCCATCAAATATTTAGTCATTAACGCTCCTGCCATCAAACCTTTCACGTATAGTGTGGAAAGCATAATTACTGTGGATGCAGGTGCCAAGGGACTCGGTGCAGTGTTGACCCAAATAGTGAATGGTCAGGAATGCACTATAGCCTTTGCATCTCGAACACTCAATTTGGCTGAGCTGAACTATGGTACAATCGAAAGAGAGGCTTTAGCGTGTTCTTGGTCAGTTGAAAAATTCAAAATGTACATTTGGGGCACAAAATTTCAATTGTACACGGATCATAAACCCCTGATCTATATGCTAGGAGATAGTTGCTCAAACAGGCCTCTTCAAGACTAATAAGATTACTAGCTAGATTGCAAGAATTCAATTTCGATATCAAATACTTACCTGGTGGGAAAAATGTATGGGCTGATTGCCTTTCCCGTCTTCCTTTACCATGTGTTGAAGATTTGACCAAACATAAACAAGATTTTGAATGTGTGTTCTCCATTGAAGATGTTGTCCAAAGTGTTAGGATTACTCAGGATGAATGGTTGCGTAGTTATAACACTGATGAATGTTTGAAGAATGTTAAGAAGTTTCTAGTCAAGGGTTAGCCACTAGATAGGAATCTGTCATTGGAAAAAAGAACATTTGCTCAGGTGGCTACAGAATTATCTTTCTCTAATGACATTTTACTTCAACATGACAAATATGTTTCTCCCAGGGATCTTAGAAACACTATCATTTCTTTGGCACATGAGGGACATTTAGGGATCACCGCCACCATCAACAATATCAAACAGCCTTACTGGTGGCCGGGAATTGCTAGCCAAGTCAAACTGCACATAGAACAATGTGCTCAATGCCTTTGTTCAGATAAACGCTGGAAGACCTCCAGTGCACCTCTATGTCTGGTACAGTGGCCTAGTGGTGCTTGGCAAAAAACAGACTTAGATTTCGCTGGTCCATTTTCTGTATTTGGGAATGATAAAATGTTTCTCATACTTGCCATATTTTATTCCTCCAAATGGATCTATTTTGCATTTGCCAAGAACAATGACTCTAATTCAGTTACTCTATTCTGACAGATTTTGTTTTGCATCAAAGGCACAACTAAAGAGATAGTTACAGATAATGGTTCACATTTTGTGTCACAGGAGGTAGAACTGTTCTTAAAAAAGGTCGACGTCAAGCACATTCTTGTGCCTTTATATAGTCCATCCTCAAATGGACTTGTTGAGAGTGCAAATCGCATGGTGAAAGAAGGAATGCAAACAGCTGTAGCTAATAGTTTGGACATAGCTGGTTTCCTACATCAAAAGGTTTGGAATTTCAACACTGGACCTCACAGCACCACTGGTGTTTCACCTTATATTCTACTTAGAGGAAGGACACCTATTTCCAAACTGAGTCCAGCTAGGTTACTGGATAGGTTCACCCAGACTCCTGTTGATTTAGGTAAAGTAAGAGATATGGTCAAAAGAAAACAAGAGGTTTATAAGCGTGATTATGATAAAGGCATGCATGTCAAGGATAAACAGGTAATCCCTGGAGATTGGGTTGTCATAAAAAAAAACATTAAAGTTCCCAAAGGACAATCTACATTTTCTTCTCCTGTCAGGGTTTTACAAGCATTACAAATGGCCGTCCTACTCCAAGACAAAGGTTGGTGAAATAAAAATGCCCTTGTAAAGCTAACTCAAGTGCAAGCAGATATAATTCGTAAAAAAAGGCAGAAATAATACATGGGAGAAAAAATGTAGTTTGGCCAACGACGATTGGTATAGTGTTGGTTATGTGATACGTCCTTCTTCCTCCTATACTCTACCAAGTTCCACCTTGTCAGGCTAATCTAGATAGATAGATTGATAGAGTGAGGGGCAATGGATAGATAGAGTGAGGGCGATAGAGTGAGGGCGATAGATAGATAGATCGATAGATAGATAGATAGATAGATAGATAGATAGATAGATAGATAGATAGATAGATAGATAGATAGATAGATAGATAGATAGATAGATAGATAGATAGATAGATAGAGGGCGATAGATAGAGTGAGGGCGATAGATATATAGATAGATAGATAGATAGATAGATAGATAGATAGATAGATAGATAGATAGATAGATAGATAGATAGATAGATAGATAGATAGATAGATAGATAGATAGATAGATAGATAGAGTGAGGGGCGATAGATAGAGTGAGGGCAATAGATAGATAGAGTGAGGGCAATAGATAGATAGAGGGCGATAGAGAGATAGATAGATAGATAGATAGATAGATAGATAGATAGATAGATAGATAGATAGATAGATAGATAGATAGATAGATAGATAGATAGATAGATAGATAGATAGATAGATAGATAGATAGATAGATAGATAGATACAGTGAGGGCGATAGATAGAGTGAGGGCGACAGATGGATATATAGAGTGAGTCCGATAGATAGATAGATAGATAGATAGATAGATAGATAGATAGATAGATAGATAGAGTGAGGGCGATAGATAGATAATGTGAGGGTGATAGATAGATAGAGTGAGGGCGATATATAGATAGAGTGAGGGCGATAGATAGAGTGAGGGCGATAGATAGGTAATGTGAGGGTGATAGATAGATAGAGTGAGGGCGTTATATAGATAGAGTGAGGGCGATAGATAGATAGAGTGAGGGCGATAGATAGATAGAGTGAGGACGATAGATAGAGTGAGGGCGATAGATGGATAAAGTGAGGGCGATAGATTGATAGAGTGAGGGCAATAGATAGATAGAGTGAGGGCGATAGATAGAGTGAGGGTGATAGATAGATAGAGTGAGGGAGAGAGATAGATAGATAGATAGATAGATAGATAGATAGATAGATAGATAGATAGATAGATAGATAGATAGATAGATAGATAGATAGATAGATAGATAGATAGATAGATAGATAGATAGATAGATAGATGGATGGATGGATGGATGGATGGATGGATGGATGGATGGATGGATGAATGGATAGATAGATAGATGTGTTGTGGTTGTGGTTGTGTGTGTGGTTGTAGTTGTGTGTGGTTGTGTGTGTGGTTGTGGTTGTGTGTGGTTGTGATTGTGTGTGTGTGGTTGTGTGTGTGGTTGTGTTTGTGTGGTTGTGTGTGTGTGTGGGGTTGTGTGTGTGGTTGTGTGTGTTGTGTTTGGCGTTGTGTGTGGTTGTGTGTGTTGTGTTTGGGGTTGTGTGTGGGGTTGTGTGTGTGGTTGAGTGTGGTTGTGTTTGGTTGTGTGTGTGCTTGTGTGTGTGGTTGTGTGTGTGGTTGTGTTTGTGGGGGTTGGGGGGTGTGTGGGGTTGTGGGTGGGGGGTGTGTGGGGGGTTGTGTGTGTGGTTGTGTGTGTTGTGTTTGGGGTTGTGTGTGTGGTTGTGTTTGGGGTTGTGTGTTTCATTGTGGGGTTGTGTGTGTGGTTGAGTGTGGATGTGTGTGTGCTTGTCTGTGTGCTTGTGGTTGTGTGTGTGTGTTTGTGTGGGTGTGTAGTTGTGTGTGTGTGTGGTTGTGTGTGGTTGTATGTGGTTTGTGTGTGTGTGTGGTTGTGTGTGTGTGGGGGGTTGTGTGTGTGGGGGGTTGTGTGTGTGGGGTTGTGTATGTGGGGGGTGGGTTGTGTGTGTGTGGGGTTGTGTGTGTGGGGTTGTGTGTGTGTGTGGGGTTGTGTGTGTGGTGGGTTGTGTGTGTATGTGGGGTTGTGTGTGTGGGGGGGTTCTGTGTGTGTGTGGGGTTGTGTGTGAGTGGGGGGTTGTGTGTGTATGATGAGAAAAAACAGCAGATTGCTCTTTTGTGACTGATGGCGGATACCACTGGACGAGCTATTCATCAGCTGCTGGCCTCAGACAGGAGTCCGCATTCCTGCACTCCCCAGTTGTTAATGGGATATTCCTTTTCCGTCTCATTCTTGTCTCTGTTACTGTCCAGGCGCCCGCGCCTGTGAGGCTCGCAGTGGGGGACACGCAAATTATATTCTCGTTTCAGGAAATGCCCTGAAGTGGGAGTACTGGCCTCCAAAACTATGAACGTGGAACAAACAGAGAGATCGTTGGGGGATGCGGTAAGAAAGCACGAGAGAGGTGAAATTAAAACACGCAAAAGATAGGGCACGAGGGAGTGCGCGAGAGCGACCGTAAGTAAGACATGAACGAGAGAGCGGGGTTGAGAGGGGACAAAAGGAAGAAGGGAGGGATAGAGGCACTGAGATAGAGGCAGAGACCATGGAAAAAGAGATAAAAAAAGACGGAGGAAAAGACCGGCATAGAGCTATACGTAGATAGAAGGAGGGAGAGGGCAAAAGCCAGAGGGGGTAGACAAAAACAGGCCGCAGAGCACACTGACAACGCTAGACAGAGAGAATGAACAGGTGGGACAAAACGGAGATCAGAATATAAAGAGAAAGACACAACAGGAGAATGAAGAGAAGGAGAGAAACAGAGGAGTGAGAGCAGAAAAAAGGACAGCGCAGAAGAGAGGTGAGAGGGGCAGGAAAGGATAGAGAGGGTCAGTGAGAGAATGAAGAAGCAAGAGAGCAGGAGGGAATGCAGAAGAGAGAGGGCTAGAGATAATACACAGAGAGAGGGCAGAAAAGACACCACAAGATAGAAAGAGACAGAAGACAGAAACAAGCAGGAAGTGGGATAAGGGAGGGGGTGGCAAATGAAGAGCACTTTCGTGGCCGCTTTGATGTTCTCAGTGGCCGCGCGGCTCACTGAGAACATCAAAGTGGCCGTGAAAGTCCTCTGAAAGACGGCAGGCGGACAAATGGTGCGTGCGCTCAGCGCACATGCACTGTACCCGATCCGCCTGCAGACTTTCGGAGCATTTTTGAGAGCCCTTACTTAACTCTCGTAGAGCTACGCATGCGCGATGGCTCAGCGAGACCTAAAAAAGGAGGCCAGTGAATTACAAAAAGGTTGATCTAATCCCTGAAAGCCCTTTTCAGGAGGTTTGGATAACTGTTTAACAGTTACAAAAAGTTCTATTGTAGAGTTTTTGGCTGCTTCTATCTTCTGAGTGAAGTATTTGGATTTTTCTTTAAAAAATCAAATTTTTATATGAGGCTAAAATAACCTTATAACTAGTCCTCATAAATACGCCTCCATTTCCTTTCCTGCCTGCGACATGCCTCTTCAATCAGTCTTAGGCTTTCTGTCAACCAAGGTTTGGAGGGGATGTCCCGGGTTCTCCTACGGGTGAGGTTCCGAGACTGTGCTGTCTGAGGCTAGAGGTGAGATCTTGGGACTGTGCTGCCCACTACTGGAGTTGCGATCTGGGGATTCTGCTGTCTGAGGCGAGAGGTGAGATCTTGGGACTTTTGTGAGGCTGAAGTGAGATATTGTGAGTGTGTGCAGCCTGAGGCTGGAGGTGAGATATTGTGGGTCGGTGCAGCCTGAGGCTGGAGGTGAGATCTTAAGACTGTGCTGAGGCTGGAGATGAGTTCTTGGGACTGTACTGAGGCTGGAAGCGAGATATTGTGAGTGAGTGCAGCCTGAGGCTTGAGGTGAGATTGTGAGTGTGTGCAGCCTGAGGCTGAAGGTGAGATATTGCGAGTGTGTGCAGCCTGAGGCTGGAGGTGAGATATTGTGAATGGGTGCAGCCTGAGGCTGGAGGTGGGATCTTAAACTGTGCTGCCCACTACTGGAGGTGGGACCTGGAGGATTTGGCTGTCTGAGGTTGGCTGTGAGATCCGGGGAAAAATATGCCTGGGGCTGGAGGTGATCTGTGCGAAATCTGCTAACTGGGGATATAGGTCATGTCTGGGAAATGTGTAGACTGTGAATGGCGGTGCAATTTGGGGAAATATGCTACCTATAGGTGAGACTATACGAGACTGGAGTTGGGGTCTGGGCAATCTGCTACATGAGGCTAGAGGGTAGATCGTAGTACTCCACTGACTGGAGCTGGGGGCCTGAGACCTCTGGTTTCCAGGGCAGAAGTTGCATCAGAGGAGCGTGCTTTCTGGTACTGAGGGATATGGTGTCCAAGGCAGAGGTTGTGTCAGAGGAATGTGTTTTCTGATCCATGGGGTTCTGAGGGCTCTGGTGTCCAAGGCAGAGGTGGCATCTGAGGAATGTGCTTTCTGATACTGAGGGGTCTGAGGGTATACACTCAAAATATCGAGTTTTTAATATCGAATTACATTAATATCGAGTTAAAAATATAGAATGGACAGAATATAGACTACAAAAATATCAAATAGAATAGCATTAATATCGAATCAAAAATATAGAATGGACAAAATATCGAATGGACAGAATATAGAAAACAAAAATATACAATGGACAGAATATAGACAACAAAAATATAGAATGGACAGAATATAGACAACAAAAATATCGAATTTGAGGTAAGTAAGTTAATATTAATTTTTTAAAGTATTTTTTATGTTAGTATATGTGTAAAAAGTGTATATTTATTTTATAATTTATTTTGATTAATTAATTTTATGGTATTTAATTTTTGCGAACTATAATTCTGTAGCGGGTTGTGGGTTTATAGGGGAATAGGGTGGGAAGTAATTTAATTATAATTAATTAAATATGTTAATTAATTTAATTAATTTGTAATTAATTTAAATATAATTGGTAATTATTTTAATTCAAGTCAAGTCAAGTCAAAAACCACTTTATTCGATTATTTAAAATCATAAAAGTATGCTGTACAAATACCAAAACATTAAAAATATCATTTAAAAAGTATGGTATACAAGATAAAAATACATTTTTGGGTCAAATAAAACACATATCATCATACCCATGTTAAGGCAGTTAATAGAAATACAACATCGGAATGTTAAGAGGATTCAAGATCTAAAATAGCTTTCTGTCTAACTCTCTTGCTTCTAACAGACGCTGCAAGAAAACTTGCAACACAAAACATAGTTAGTGGGGATTCTAACAATTGTAGAAACAATAAAGCAGGTTTACACTGATTGAAATTCATCTTTTTCAGCAATGGAAGAATAAACCTTTTCCTGGCATCTTTGTACAATGGGCAAAAAAACATAAAGTGCATAGTGTCTTGCGGGGAAAAATCATCGCACTTACATGGGGCAACATCTTCAGGTCTACTCCACCCCTCCAGATCCCCTAGTACTGTGTAAATTTGGTTAAACCGAAATTTCGTCAATAACCATCTATGGAAAGAATTTGACACGATGGACAAATAAGGTGACATTGCTATTGACTGGGTGACCAAAACATGGCCCCTAACCAAGGGTTTGCACAGTTCTGCACCTTCCCGTTATGCCTCCCTTAACTTAATAAAGTTAATTTTTACCCACTCAAGGTCTGCCTTACAAAGAGATTCCGGGTTGAAAAAGATCTCTGGTCGCCCCATATAAGTTGCTACCATTTTTATGTACAACAACCAATCGATTTTGTACATATTATCGAGCATAATGCAGTCCTTTAAGATCTTATGGTTTAGGGAGAGGTTCGGATTTAACCAGGTTTTAATCCATAGCAGCATTGGGGCAATTTTAATTATGTCTGCTAGATAACCAATCCCCAATTCTAGGTGTACAGAGTGGGTAGCAGTGGATTGAGGGAGGCCAAGGAGGGACCTTAGGAATTTGTTTTCTTCAATTTGGATAGCATCGGGTTTAGTAAAACCCCAAATTGAGGCCCCATACCTTGCGATGGAAATGGTCTTGGCTTTCTAGATTGTTAGAATTGCCTCACAAGGTTTCCCCCCCAGCCTTTTAGCAAAGCCTAGCACTGCAGCTGAAGAATTTCTCACCGAATTTACCTTGATTGAAAGTTGGGGGGACCAAGAACCCTTGTCATCAAAAACTACTCCCAAGTAGGTAAATACCTTCACCCTGGTGATTACTTCACTGCCACAAAAAAGGTCTTAACTTTGTTTTTTGAAGGCCCCAGAGACATCACGTGCGATTTGGTGTTATTGACTACCAGATCCAGATTTTTCATAAAAGCCCCAAACGAGTCCAACAGTCTTTGCAGGCCCAGTGGGGTTCTAGCCAACAAAACAGCGTCATCAGCGTATAGGAGTACCGGAACCGGTGTACCTCCCATACGCGGAATGTCTGGGGTCTCTGGTAATAGGTTTAGCTCCAATGAGTTAACGTATAATGTAAATAACATAGGGGCCAAGATGCATCCCTGACGCACCCCTCTGCCGGACTTAAAACTGGACGTACATTTCCCCTCATTTGTCATCCTGATTGAGGCGTTCAGTTCTTTGTGCAGCTCGGCTAGAAAATACACAAGGGGCCGATCAAGTCCCAGTTCCAGGAGCATAGTCCACAGCTTTGACCTATTAACAAGATCGAAAGCTGTGGACAAGTCCATAAACCCCAGATGAATAGACCCCCTAGCAGCCTCGGTGTACTTAGCTGTTATTAAGTGTAAGTTCAAACATTGGTCCTCCGAGCTCCTCCAGCTCTAAAACCATATTGGGCGTCAGACAGAATGTTATTGTCTGAGGCCCACCCTGTTATCCTTGCTAGAATCACTTTCCCCAGAATTTTAATTGAGGAATCTAGCAAGGATATGGGCCTATAACATCTAGGATCAGCCCTTTGGCCCTTCTTAAAGACTGGGATTATTGTTGATCGGGACCAAGATTTGGGGAATCCAACTCGGGCCGAGGTGTTAAAAACATTTGTCAGGATGTTAGCCCAGTATAGTGGGTTTGCCTTGTACATGTCTGTGTGAACACCATCTGGTCCAGGAGCTTTTCGTCCTGCGGAATCTTCGATTGCTTTTACAACTTCCTCCAGGTGAAACCTTACTGGCAAGACAGAAGGGTCTGAGACTGGTGCCACAAAGTTTTCTAACTCTAGATGACTACCGTAAATTTGTTCAAAATGGCTCAACCAGTCCTCCTCTGCGATGTTTACTTCTAAAACTTGATTTTTGCTATTTGAGAACAGGGGCGTGTCCATAAGCTCTACCCACGCTTCATGTTTGATTTTATTTTTTCTTTCCTGTACTACTCTAGAGTACTCACTTTTGAGCTGGGCAACCAGAGCTTTATTCCTTGGTCGCTCCTGGAGAGCTTTTTTCAGGCGGTTATGGGATTTAGTGCATATGTGATCAAACCAGCCCGCAACCTCCTTATTTTTAGCTGGACGATTAATGGTCGTGAGTTCTTTGGCCACTTGGGCGCAGATTGCTTCGTAAGAAGAAATTACTTGCTCCCCTGTTGAGTGGAGATCTCCACAGATGTTTAAGTCCTGAGCGGCCTTGACAGTAATGATGTTAAAGAACTCCTCAGGCACCACCTAGCTCCAATTTAACCTCCTCCCCTGGTCTTTTACTTTTACTTCAGCCAACACTGGAGGTGAGGTGATTATATTAAATAGCAAAAAACCATTTACCAATTCAATAGCCACAGGGTTATGATCACTAAAACAAGAGGGTATAGCATTATAAAAAACAACATATTTTAAAAGTCCAGAAGAAAGAAATATGTAGTCAATTATGGTTTCACAATCCCTCCCTGTGAAAGTGGGGACACGAAAACTTTTATCAAAAAACTCTGCTTCAAACAAATCATTGTTAGATAAGAGTTTCTCCAGTGCTTCCCCCTTGCTAGAATGCTCAAAATGTTGCGGGGATGTGAAGTCTGGCCCATCAATGTCAGCTAATGAACAGTTTTGACTACATAAGTGGACGTTAAAATCTCCCAACAGAATAAGTTGGCATAAAGTGGTTTGCTTTTCAATATAAATTTTTAAAAAATCTGATAACCACAACAGGTGTACATTTGGGGAATCCCCGTCCTGGGAATTGTAACAGTTTACTAGAATTAGTGTAGTGTTATTAGGAAGTTTAAATTCCAGAATTAAAAAATTATTAGAGGCACATTCTACCCTGCTAACTGTCCCTCTTACATTAACAGAGACCAGTAACACAAGTCCCCCTTTATCTCTCCCCGCCAGCGATTTTACTGCAGGGACGAAGTAAGAGGTATAGCCATCCAACCAGAAGTCACAGTCTCTGTCCCAAGTTTCTTGGAGAGCCACAATGTCATATTGTTTCACTTGGTTTAACCATATGATGTCATCTTTCTTTGAACGCAAACCAGCGACATTCCAGCTTACCATCTTAACCGTTGCCCCTTTAGCTTTACACAGAATTAGAGGGTTACAATGGGTAGCCGGCGGGGTCAAACCAGAGTCGACCTGTTCCAGAGGGACAGAGGCTAGATGTGACACTTCCCCAGATCCCTTTTTAGCGTCCCGTCAATCGCACAGCTCCAAGGTAGAGAGCGCATCAAATCTATTATGGGTAGGAATGTTTGGCCCAAAGTTAAAGTAGTTCTCTCCACCAGATCCCTGAAACAAAGCCGGCGTCTGAGCCATAACGGGAGTACAGGGTCTCCTTCTCATACCAGTACTCAGAAGGTTCTCTCCTCAATGTCCCGGGGTTAAGTTCGGTATCTGGGCCATAGCGGGAGTGTAGGGTCTCCTTCTAACATGACTGCTCCCCAGCTAAATGATTGTAAAAGAACCCTAGAGGACGCACCCAGATATTATTGACATTGTGCGTCAATGAGGCTGCTCTCAACAGGACTGTGGCTGCGTGTTGTGGGTATCTAAAATTAATAATTATACACTCCCCTTTACAGGTCTTTTTAGAAGACCCGATCCAATTGGCCCTTCTAGTAGAAATAATGTCCGGGGCAAATTTTGTAGGGAAACCGCAGTTCCTGCTTAACCATGACACGGTCTTATTTTTAAGTGCCTCGTGCGATTCCTCATGTGACTGGGCTAATTGCGTTTCTAGTGGTGGAACATTTGTTAAAACAACAACATAGGGGGAACATGCTGGTGGTAGGTTCGTAGACCTTGTTCTCCTAACCCGGTTATAACTGGGTGGACTAGCAGGCCCTGTTGTTATTTGAGCATCTCCCCTTGCTCTGCTATGTGGGACTGTTGTGGTAGGGACAATATTTTTGGAAACCTCAGTATCTCGCTGCTGGATTACCACTTTGGATACCTGCTCAGACCCACCTGTAACCATCACCACCTCCTTGGGACTCTCAGCCGTTGTTAAATGCTTAGAAAGCAACCCCCCCCCCCCCCCCCAACCTCTTAACTTCGACAGTAACACTATCGAGTTTCTGCACTAGGGGTTGGACGAGCTGATCCAATTTAGCTTCAAACATTGATTCCAAGGATTGAAGTAGTTTTGATAATTGGTCAGGACTTAAGGAGCTGTTAGATGCAGAGCTGTCTGTCTGTACATTATTATGCTCATCTGGATTGGTGAGCGTTTGTGGGGGGGATATCTACCCTTTCTTTTAATGTTTCCCTCCCCTTTTGGTTTGGTGTTTCCTGCAGTTTCTTACAGGTCTGGCAACAGGCAGTGCTTCCTCACTATCTTCACTTACACTATGTCTATCTACGTCTGGTGGCTCTACATGAACCTGAGCCGTAACCGTAGTGAGCACACCAGGAACCGAGTCTAGGGTAACAGACTCTGGGGGGCTCTCCACAGTGATTGGTGACTCTAGTGTAGTGTTAGAAAGAGTATCTCTTCCCAGGGAGGCCCTTCTATCACTATTGATTTTGGTAACCATTTTTACCAGGTAGTTGTCAATAGGCCCTGACCCCGATACGAATTTCTCTTTAGAACTTGGCATGGTCAGACCTAAACCTAGGCTAGTGCACTAGGATGATTGCAAAGCCACAGATACAACCAATACAACCAGTACAATGCAGCCAAGGATATAAAACAATAATCCAGAGGGTACTTTACCGTCTTTGAAAGTCTTTTAGAGTCCAAGAGAACAGGTGCAGAATTGGACAGGGAGTATGGCCCAGCCCTGCCTCTTCCTGTCTATGACTGTCATAGACTGTCTCGCCCTTGTCCTGGGCTTCTCCCGGGCGCGCCCGCGCGCGTCCCGCGGGACGAGGAGGCGTGTTCTCCTTTATGCGCCTCCCGGCGCTTCCTGATTGCGAGGGCGGCGGCGTCCTTGCCGCGATGAGGCTGCTGGGGGTTGTAGTCACAAGCGTCCCCCGGCGGAGCCAAGCCCGACCAGGAACACCACAGTGGAGCCAAGCCCGGCCGAAAACACACAGCGGAGCCGAGCCCGGCCGTGTGCAGCAACTGGTAAGTGAATTACGCCTTATTATTTTAATTAATTGATAATTATGTTAATTTTATTAATGTATTTTCTGTAGCGGGTTGTGGGTTTATAGGGGAATAGGGTGGGAAGTAATTTAAATATAATTATTTAAATTTTTAAATGTATTTATTGGTATTTTTTTAATTAATTGATATTTAAGTTTTTAATTGGTAATTAATTAAAATATAATTGGTAATTAATTTTATTTAATTGATTAATTGATAATTATGTAAATTTTATTAATGTATTTTCTGTAGTGAGTTGTGGGTTTATAGGGGAATAGGGTGGGAAGTAATTTAATTATAATGAATTACATTTTTAAATGTATTTATTGGTATTTATTTGGAATTAATTGATATTTAAATGTTTAATTGGTAATTAATTCAAATATAATTTTAATTAATTTTAATTAATAGTTTAATTGATAATTATGTTAACTTTATTAATTTATTTTCTGTAGCGGGTTGTGGGTTTATAGAGGAATAGGGTGGGAAATAATTTAATTGTAATTAATTAAATATTGTTATTTATTTATTGGTTTTGTTTTGTTGTAATTTTTAATAATTTTTTAATTGTTAATTAATTAATTGTTAATTGGTAAATAGTTTGTATTAATAGGTAATTATTTGTAATAATTATTTTTTTTGTATTTTTAATTGATTAATTGTTATATTATATAAAATTGTTAATTACTTTTAATTAATTTGTATTTGCTATTAATATTTAATTCATTTTTATTCATATATGAAGTATTTACTTTCCCTACTGTTGCACTCTCTGGAGTGGGAATAGTAATTTTTACCCCTACGCTATCCAACGCTTTCTCTACTGTTGCACTCACTGGAGTGGGAATAGTAATTTTTACTCCTACGCTATCCAACACTTTCCCTACTGTTGCACTCTTTGGAGTGGGAATAGTAATTTTTACCCTCCCGCTATCCAACGCTTTCCCTACTGTTGCACTCACTGGAGTGGGAATAGTAAATTTCATGCCTACGCTATCCAACGCTTTCCCTACTGTTGCACTTTCTGGAGTGGGAATAGTAATTTTTACCATCCCGCTATCCAACGCTTTCCCTACTGTTTCACTTTCTGGAGTGGGAATAGTCATTTTTACCCCTACGCTATCCAACGCTTTCCCTACTGTTGCACTCTTTGGAGTGGGAATAGTAATTTTAACTCTACCGCTATCCAACGCTTTCCCTACTGTTGCACTCTCTAGAGTGGAAATAGTAATTTTTACCCTCCCGCTATCCAACGCTTTCTCTACTGTTGCACTCTCTGGAGTGGGAATAGTAATTTTGACCCCTACGCTATCCAACGCTTTCTCTACTGTTGTATTTACTAGAGTGGTAATAGTAAATGTTACTCTCCTGCTATCCTATGGTAAAAATATAGTATATTTTTTATTAATATTATGTTTATATATATATGTGTTAAAACATTTATTTGTATGTTTATTTATTTTCAACTTAAATTAATTCTTTATTAATTTTAAGGTTATTTAAGTATTTTAAGTATGTTTAAGTTAATTATATTTATTATTTCATTACTTTTACATTACTTTTAAGATATTTTAAAAATTTGGTATTTTGACTAACTATATTTTTTACAGCGATATTTTTGATTCGATATTTTTGTACTTACCTGTTTGGAGATAGGAAGTCAATATTTTGGTATCTATTTTTTTTATCGATATTTATGACATCGATATTATGTCAGTGATCCGGGTCTGAGGGCAATAGTGTCCAAGGCAGAGGTTGCATCTGAGAAATATGCTTTCTGATACTTGGGGGCCTGAGGGATCTGGTGTTCATGGCAGATGTTGTATCTGAGGAATGTGCTTTCTGATACTTGGGGGCCTGAGGGTTCTGGTGTCCAGGGCATAGGTTGCATCTGAGGAATTTGCTCTCTGATACTTGGGGGCCTGAGGGCTCTGGTGTCCAAGGCAGAGGTTGCATCAGAGGAATGTGCTTTCTGATACTTGGGGGCATGATGGCTCTGGTGTCCATTGCAGAGGTTGCATCTGAGGAATGTGCTTTCTGATACTTAGGTTTCTGAGGCTCTGGTGTTCAGGGCAGAGGTTGCGTCTGATTAATGTGCCTTCTAATACTTGGATTCTGAGGACTCTGGTGTCCAGGGCAGAGGTTGCATCTGAAGAATGTGCTTTCTGATACTTGGGGGCATCAGAGCTCTGGTGTCCAGTGCAGAGGTTGCATATGAGGAATGTGCTTTCCGATACTTGGGGGCATGAGAACTCTGGTGTCCAGTGCAGACGTTGCATCTGAGGAATGTGTTTTCTGATACTAGGGGGCCTGAGGGCTCGGGTGTCTAAGGCAGAGGTTACATCTGAGGAATGTGCTCTCTGATACTTGAGGGCCTGAGGGTTCTGATGATAAAGGCAGAGATTGTGTCAGAGGAATGTGCTTTCTGATCCTTGGGGGCATGAGGCTCTAGTGTCCAGAACAGAGATTGTGTCAGAGGAATGTGGGGCCATATTATCAAGAATATGCCCTTGTGAATTCCCATAGAAGCCCAGGTTAACACCAGAACCTGGGCTTCTATGGGAATTTACAAGGGCATATTATCAAGCCTATTATCGCCACTTTAGCGGCAGTTTCCTGCCGATAAAAGCAGCTATAATGTATCGCCCTTTTTGATAATTTTGTATTTGTATTTGTAGAGCGCCTTATCACCCAGAAGTCTCTAAGCGCTTGTCAGAGGGTGCACACAATACGGAAAGGTGGGCCAGTTAGGCCGTGCCCCAGGCCTCCTGAAACAACACAGTTTTCAGCTTTTTCCTAAAAGGTAGTAAACTCAACTCCTTACGCAAGCTCTCAGGTAGATTATTCCAGACTATAGGGAATGTGTGGGAGAACGCGCGCCCTCCAAGGGAGGATAGTTTGAACCGAGGGCAGGCCATAAGTGCGGCATCTGCTGATCGCAGATTTCTGCTGGGAACGTACGGGACTAGACACTCTCTGATGTATTGAGGGGCTTGCCCGTACAAGGCTTTATGCGTAATGCATAGGCCCTTGAACTTGGCCTGCTGCCTTACCGGCAGCCAATGAAGCTTACGAAGGTGTGGAGTAGCGTGGGTCTTTCTTGGTTTGTTAAAAATTAGTCTGGCAGCGTCGTTCATGACTATTTGTAGTCTGGCCAGCAGTTGTTGAGAGATACTGGCATATAGGACGTTGCCGTAGTCCAACCGTGCCAGTATCAGAGCTGACAGTGCCCCTCTGAGCGTATCAACAGTCAGGAGGGGAAAAAGCATGCGCAGCTGTCTCAGTAAACCCATGCAGGTGCCCACTAAAGCTGAGACCTGGGTGGACATAGTGAGTTTGGCATCTATATACAGGCCTAGACTTTTCACGGCCTCCGCAGGTACTGGGGAGGGCCCTAGTTCGGTGGGCCACAGGAGATCGTTCCAAGGACTGGATGCCGTTGTAATTGCGAGCACCTCAGTCTTGTCTGGATTTATTTTAAGCGAATTGGCCGTCATCCAATTGACAATAAATTTTAAGATGTTTTGCATTCTCTGATGTGCAGTTAGAGAGTTATCTATTTAGATGATGATCTGAGTGTCATCGACTTAGTTGTAGATTCTGCAGTCCATCTGACTTAATGCCGAGATCAGGGGCTGTAGGTAGACGTTAAACAATAAGGGTGACAAGGCTGAGCCCTGTGGGACTCCACATGTAAGACCCTCTGCCTCCGAAACCAGGTCAGCTAGTTGCACCCTCTGTACCCGGTCGTCAAGAAAGGATAATATGGCCCTGCTTTCTGATACTTGGGGGCATGAGGGCTCTGGTGTCCAAGGCAGAGGTTGCATCAGAGGTATGGGCTTTCTGATACTTGGGGACCTGAGGGCTCTTGGTGTCCAGGCAGAACAGAAGATGCATCAGAGGAATGTGCTTTCTGATACTTGGGGGCCTGAGGGCTCTGGTGTCCAATGCAGAGGTTGCATCAAAGGAATGTGCTTTCTGATACTTGGGGGCCTGAGGCTCTGGTGTTTAGGGCAGAGGTTGCATCTGAGGAATGTGTTTTCTGATATTTGGGGGCCTGAGGGCTCTGGTGTCCAGGGCAGAGGTTGCATCAGAGAAATGTGCTCTATGATACTTGGGGCCTGAGGGCTCTGGTGTCCAGTGCAGAGGTTGCATCTGAGGAATGTACTTTCTGATACTTGGAGGCATGATGCTATGGTGTCCGGACAGAGATTGTGTCAGAGGAATGTGCTTTATGATACTTGGGGGCATGAAAGCTCTGGTGTCCAACGCAGAGGTTACATCTGAGGAATGTGCTTTCTGATACTTGGGGTCCTTAGGGCTCTGGTGTCCAGGGCAGAAGTTGCATCTGTGGAATGTGCTTTCTGATACGTGGGGGCCTTAGGGCTTTGGTGTCCAAGGCAGAGGTTACATCTGAGGAATGTGCTTTCTGATACTTGGGGGCCAGAGGGCTCTAGTGTCCAAGGCAGAGGTTACATCTGAGGAATGTGCTTTTTGATACTCGGGGGCCTGAGGGCTCTGGTGTCCAAAGGCAGAGGTTACATCTGAGGAATGTGCTTTCTGATACTTGGGGGCCAGAGGCCGCTGGTGTCCAAGGCAGAGGTTACATCTGAGGAATGTGCTTTCTGATACGTGGGGGACTGAGGGTTTTGGTGTCCAAGGCAGAGGTTGCATCAGAGGCATGTGCTTTCTGATACGTGGGGGCCTGAGGGCTTTGGTGTCCAAGGCAGAGGTTACATCTGAGGAATGTGCTTTCTGATTTTTGGGGGCCTGAGGGCTCTGGTGTCCAAGGCAGAGGTTACATCTGAGGAATGTGCTTTCTGATACTTGGGGGCCAGAGGGCTCTGGTGTTCAAGGCAGAGGTTACATCTGAGGAATGTGCTTTCTGATACTCGGGGCCTGAGGGCTTTGGTGTCCAAGGCAGAGGTTGCATCAGAGGCATGTGCTTTCTGATTTTTGGGGGCCTGAGGGCTCTGGTGTCCAAGGCAGAGGTTACATCTGAGGAATGTGTTTTCTGATACTTAGGGTTCTGAGGGCTCTGGTGTTCATGGCAGATGTTGCTCTGAGGAATGTGCTTTCTGATACTTATGCACCTGATGGCTCTGGTGTCCAAGGCAGAGATTGTAACAGAGGAATATGCTTTATGTTCTTTGGGGGCATGCGGGCTCTTGTGTCCAGGGCAGAGGTTGCGTCAGAGGAATGTGCTTTCTGATACTTGGGGGCCTGAGGGTTCTTGTGTCTAAGGCAGAGGTTGTGTCAGAGGAATGTGCTTTCTGATACTTGGGGGCCTGAGGGTTCTTGTGTCCAAGGCAGAGGTTGTGTCAGAGGAATGTGGTGCCCGAGGCTGGAAGTGAGGCCTAGGGTGGTGCAGGGGCAATGCAGAGTAGCTTGTAGTAGAGTGATTTGGCTCTGATATGTTCAAAAGGAGATTCTCTTCTCATTTGGCAGAAATGTTATCAAGTCAATTAAAAATTGAATGAAACAACAGTCACTTAGTTATAGAAACGATTTATTCGAAACTCGCTTTACAACAGCTGGTGCATAATTTAAAGTTTCACAGAACAGAAACATTTATAAATAGATGTACGTAATAAGATAAATAATAAATTACACAATATCAACCCACCAACCAATACAATTTAGCATCACAAATATAAATAACAATAAATACATTTACTATAAAATACTATAAATATCTTATAAAAAACACAATACTCTCTATTCAAGTTTCAATTCCTCTTTTCCCTAAAGATAATACTTCGGGCAAAATAAATAGGCAACACAGGTGCATCAATAAATAGACAGGTTTACCAATAGCATCATGTGACATCGTAGTAACATAAAGGACATAGAAAAAGTTCAAACATGTAGTTAAACAGTAAACCTCCACCGCCCAAAATAACATCAAAATATTAAAACCAGTTAAAATATAAATATGTTGGACTGCTCCTGTGGGTTCCTCGTTGTCGTACATTAGGGTAGGGTGATAGTGCTTAATTGACCCACAAGGAGCAGCCCTAGCTATAAAATATGTAAATATAAAATAATAATAATAATAAATTACAACGATCAGTGTACCTAACCAGCATATACAGTGTTAATAGTTCAAAAATCCATTCCACGTTTTTAAATAAAATAAATATTCAAAAGTCAACAATAAATACTGATATATCTGTTCGCTCAAAATGTTGTAGAATTGCTGGAAGATATTTACATGTAGACCAATAAAGGGATCATTGCTCTCCTCTTTTGTGTCTTATCTGCCAGGTGCATTCTGGGGCTCGTAGTCTGACCCCTTCAATGATAAGGACAGGGCTATGAGTAGACTACAGCACCAGGCAGAAAGTTAAACCCCAGGTGTGGTGGAACATAGGATCCAAGTCCAGAGTCAGGGCAACAGATTGTGTCAGATGGGCAATTATTATCACAATTCCTAAATTGTGCTTCACACATGCAGCTAAGATTAAAGGGGCATCGTGAGAATGACGTCACCATAGGTCTCAAAGCCCAAGCTGACATCATCAAACAATGGAATATTCTAGAATGCCTATTGTTAGTGATTGTTTGCTGTGTAGCACTGGTTAAAAAACACTGTTATCTCTCAACAGTGAATGGACCCTTTAAAGAATGCAGCACTTACACCTTGACACTTAGTTTAACTCAGGTGTAAGAGGTCACTTGCCCAAGATAGCACACAGAAAAATCTGTAATCTGATGCCTTAGCGCTAGACTTCAAAATGCAAAGCTTCTGAAATTACTTGGTGTAAAAACAATGGGGGCCTTTAGCTGCCAGAGGGGAAATATCTGAGAAGTGGTCGCAAGTCATAGTTAGTCAAATTAAAACAATATGGAATTTCAGAGCAGGAAGAGCGCAAGGGCGCCTGCCCTATGTACGTGGTTCCTAAAGGACACCCTTAGAGGACCAACCCTCTGCTTTCCTCCACTTTGAATCCATTAAACAAATACATGTTTATGTGAATTTTACATTGCGAAACTCAATGGTTTCCAGCAGCTCCCTTAATTATTAGAATTTAAATGCCTAGCAGGACAGGAGTAGCCTGGTCCTTGAAGGAGTGACTTACTTCTTCTGTAAATATGCTCACTTCATCTTAACGTAATTCAATGTACGCATCTTCAAGCAGTTTGAATAATTGTATATGTTCTGTCAACGAACATTTTTAAATATCGCACAGAGGGGCCTATTTCTAGGGGCATTGTGCCAACGAAGAGTCACTTTTTACGACGCTCTGACAGCGCAATGCCTTGCTCCATATTTACAATGCATTCTGCAGCGCACATAGAAGGAGCAAATCGCCGTTAACAATTATTTATGTGCAGGAAGGTGTCCCTTCCTGCACATAAACAATCATTCCTGCAGCGCAGGCACCCTTGCAACATAGTACAAGGGTGTCTGCGTTGGCACTAGGCAGCTTATTTAGTGCAAGGGAAAACACAGGGATGTGCTGTATTCACCATTTTCTTAAATGGTGCAGCGTGACACTGCTGAATTGCTTGCAGTGCTGTGTCATTTCTTTGTAAACATGCCCCAGAGTTCCCTTTCGTTACTTATCCTGTAAACCACTAAGATGCTGACAAATGGGAGTGGTAACGTCCCACGGTCCTCTTCCTAAAGGAATATATAAATAAATAGCTCAATAAATTGACAAACAGACCACACAAAGTACAATTCTGATCACTAAACGTCATTTCCTTGTTCGCTAGACAATTTCAGGAGCCCCCGTGGGTGCAGTGGACACCCCCGTTCCTCCCAAAGTTCCAATCTTCAGAACGGGCCTGTCTGAAATAGGGAACTCCCAAAAGACCATTGGAATTTACTGGGCACAAGAAAAGGCAATGGAAGCAATGTAGTGTAGCTCTCCGTAGAGCGACAAAAGAGCGGTGTGCGAGTGTGAGGGGTGGTATCTGTCTCACAATATTAAGTGGTATTTTATCTGTTTTAGTGGGCACCGTACAGGAGCCCCCATCTGTATAAGCTGCCACCTCTGGCTGCATAGCAGCTGACCTCTGCTGCTCAATGGCAATGCGCCACTCAACAGTAAATGTTCGTATGTAAACCAAATCAACTTTGATGCTTAGCACCATTATCGATTGTATCGTTTGAAACCACAATAAAGATCATTAAAAAAGTAAGTCAAATCAAAGATTCGTACAGTTCAGTTCCACACAGTGGACTACATAATGCATGAGGGGGTGAGCTCATAGAGATCTGCCCCCTGTGGATGATGAGTACTATCATGGCGGCGATCAGTGGTATCCAGACACCCTTCGGATCCCACACCTCATGGACCACAGCATCTGTCCACCGCACCGGAGAGATGCTTACGGCCGGAGGAGTGGCCGCAGGGCGCGGATCAGGGTCTCCAGGGAGTGCTGCAGGTTGCACAGGAGGAGGTAACCGCCGGCCTGCTCGTGGAAAGGCGTGGGGAAGCTGACTTCTGCCGAAGGGAAGTTCACTGGCACAATGCTCATGTGTTCCATCTGTGGGAAAGAATAAAGTAATAAAGTTTTTTATCCCTGTGCACACTTTTTCTTCCAATATATATCTGAATTTCAACAAATTTCTTGTTAGCGCTACGTTGTCGCACAGTGCCTGACTGTGTCTTTCATAGAATCTGAGATCCGTGTGACAAGAATAATCCTCTCACTAAGGCGTGCGCTCTATTTAACTTGAAACTATCAAGTTTCTTCACTTGAATAATTCTCAAAATAATCCATCGTGAGTCAATAATTGTATTCCATGATTAGTAGATTTATTTTTGATTAAACATAAATGATTCTTCTTAATGATACATTCTTCAAATGATCAACATCATTATCTTTTGCTTGATTTCTCCATTTGAATTACCCACCAATATGATTTATGTTTTTTACATTATGAATATTGCGGAAATGATTGCAATGGTCCTGTATTATTTCTTACAGACCCCTGATGAAGGGTCATTGTTTCTGACCCGAAATGCATTGGGTAATTCAAATGGAGAAATCAAGCAAAAGATAATGATGTTGATCATTTGAAGAATTTCACACGGATCTCAGATTCTAAAGAATAAGGTAAAACATAAGTAGACATCCCTCAATGTGCATCTCTGACCGTTTAGAAAACAAAACCTGAACCTCGGCCTCGGAGACCCGGAAAGAGACTCAAGTAAATGTTCATGTGTCTCCAATGGTGTTGGAGGAGCCTCAACCCCTGTGTACTCCTTCATGTCTTTTTGAACTGGCCACAAAACATCTAAATTGAAATAAATGGGAACATTTGCACACAAATAGAAAGGGCTGTGCCCTCTTGCCCTTTTAATGGTCAAGAGTTGGACGTTTCAGGGCAGAGTCAGAAGTGTATGAAGGGGTAAGTAATCGAGTATGGCTTAAGTGCTGCTTTCCGTACTCATAAATGCTTTTGTGAATCAGCCCCAGTGTGTTGTGAGGCCACCACAGTGAACTCTGTGCAGCAGAATGGGCTGTGAGCCTTCCTGGACATGCTGGATAAGTGGGAGGTCCCTAACCCCACACCCCTCTGACTCTAATCTTCCTATGATATTGGAGGTGCCTCATCCCTGCCTTTTGGCCAGCTTATCTCTGCCATCTGATCTCAACCCAAATTTGACATTTGACCATCCTCACTTTTGCTCCATGGTATTGGGCAAGTCCCAAGTCTGCACTGCGACCCCCATGGCCAAAATGAGCTGCAGCCTGAGGGGGTCACCTCTAGGTCTGCATGGGCCGCCAGGTCTCCATTCTAACCACAGCTCCTGAAGCATGAGGCTGGTTTGAACATTCTTGCCAGGACCGACTTTGTTTTCCTGTCCAGCCTTGGTAACCCCAAGTTACCTTTAATATCAGATGGGGACCATGTCTGCTGTCACATCACAGGTCGTCAGCATGATATCTGTCCACTCCCTGGAGCAATGTACCCCTGGGTGGAGATTGCTTCCTAGATTATGGACATGGAGGTCCAGTTCTACAAGATGTCTTACCTGCTGTCTGAAGTTGCTCTGCAGGTCTTCGATGTCACGCCTCAGACGGCTGACAGCCACAGTGTTTTTGCTCAGGACCTTCTCCAGGATGGGGAAGCGGCTGTGGTAGGTATGCAGGCCACTCTGCACCTGGTTGAAACAATTCTCCTAGAAGCAGAAAAACAAATTGAGGCACTTTTTCACACACCCTCTGCAATGCAAAACACTGGTTTAACTGATACTTTCTTGCAGAAAGGATATAAAGCGAGTGTCCTCTCTAGGGTGCTACAAATCACTCTGCAGAGAAGACTGAGATAGCTGTCACTCCTGAGGGGATACCAGCAAGTGTAGTGCAGATGAGGTTTACTGGGATGTAAAGGTAAGGCCTTCCAGACCCTGAGAAGAGCATCTTTGTAGAGCGATAATTGAAGCCTTGCCGCATTTCCCTAGAATCAGCCATGCTTCCAGCTAGTGTACCTGCAAACCTCTGCACCCTCACCTCTCTCTATAGTAGCAGATATCTGCCCTCACGCACAGCCCAGGTGGCAACAGTGGAGGATGCTCTCACACAGCCCAGGTGGCAACAGTGGAGGATGCTCTCACACAGCCCAGGTGGCAACAGTGGAGGATGCTCTCACACAGCCCAGGTGGCAACAGTGGAGGATGCTCTCACACAACCCAGGTGGCAACAGTGGAGGATGCTCTCACACAACCCAGGTGGCAACAGTGGAGGATGCTCTCACACAGCCCAGGTGGCAACAGTGGAGGATGCTCTCACACAACCCAGGTGGCAACAGTGGAGGATGCTCTCACACAGCCCAGGTGGCAACAGTGGAGGATGCTCTCACACACAGCCCAGGTGCAGCATGTGAGTGGCTTCCTTCTGGAGCAGTGAAACCATGCCGTACTGTGTAAAGCTGCCACTCTTGATGCCTAGCCCAGCCAAGCCCCAGTGTGGAATGTGCATCTTGGCGCCAGTGTTCAGGCGAGCTCACTTGTTATTCTTCACTGTCCTCCTGCTTACATAGGCTCCCTGTCCTATGTTTACAGGAAGGGCTCTTTTGGTCGCTCTGTGCTCTCTGTTTGCATCCTGATCAGCGCCAAGAACTCAGACGCCGAGGCGCTAGCCAGCACAGGCAGGCCAATCGGTGCCTCCAGAGACTCTGCAATGTTCTCAATAAGCACCAAGGGCAGAAGGCATGAGCTGGCAGCTAGGCAGTGGGCAGAGATGGAGAATATGGCACAAGTCAACGACTGAGCAGACAGGAGAGTCACGGGGGACCAATAACGTCAGCGGATGAGGATCTGAGGGAGGGGTGTGTAAAGCAAAGTTTTAAGAGGAAAGTACAATTTAGTGTACTACTTCCGATTATTGGATTTCACATATTTTATGGAGTTTCCCCTTTTCTTTTGCCCGCATGGCATTCTTGACAGAAATGGAGTTCTGTGAAACCAGGTTACACTAGTAATCTGCATGTCTTCAGTACCAAGTGAATACTTTGCATAGTATTTCCCCACAAAAAAAATCTATGTGCAACTACACATGCACGCAGGAGAATCACAAGTACCCTCTATTACCCCAGAGTACCCGGGTCTCCCCCACCAGGACAGTGGGCTGCATGATTGCTTCTGTACTGCCCTCCATCCTGTGTCACACATTAGGGCCTATTCACAAAGGCATTTTGGAGAATGTAAAGTGCTACTCCTATTGTACCCTTTTCCGTACTCTTACACGCTTTTGGAAACTGGCCACGAAATATTTAAAACTGGAATAAAATGGAAATATTCACGCATAAATAGAAAGGGCTGTGCCCTCTTGCACTTTTAGCAGTAGAGACCTGGACGTTTTGGGGATGATTCACAAACACATGTAGGAGTAAGCAGCGGAGTATGCCTGAAGTACTACCTTCCACACTCATAAATGCTTTCGTGAATCTTTCCCAGTGTGTTGTGTGGTCGCCACAGTGAACTCTGTGTGGTACAATGGGCAGTGACCTTCCCTGAACATACTGGGTAAGGGGGTTGCACATAGACTTTTGAGGCTGCATGTTTACTAGTAGCCTGGCAGGCTGTGAGATAACCGCACCCCTGAGCAGCACAACGGGTCATGACCTCAGTAGCATCACCAGTTTAAATGGGCCGGTACCATCCGGTACTGAGTACTGGCACTTTTTTATTTTGAGAGAGAGAGTACTTGTACTTTCAAGAGTGATGTAATACTTTTAATTCTCACAAACAAGCAGGCACTCTGGTACAGGGTATCTGCACTGCACTTTTTCATTTCAAGCACTGAGCATCACAGTATGGTTGTGAGGGTGTCTGTCCTGTTTCTCACCAGGTTGTAGCTGCTGCTGTGGCACTGGTCCAGGGGAGGCGCGTCGAGGTGCATCTGTTCCTTCAGAGCTGTCAGTTCCTCTTCCTTACACAGGAGCAAATCCCGGCACTGATGCGAAAAACAGAATATCATCTCATTAGAACAGGTCTCCTAAAACAGAACTGATGCCTGTAAGCTGTATAAAATGCTAACAAATGCAAAATATATATTCAACAGTGTGACTTTCATGTGCAGGAAGACTTGAGGCATCCTTTACCCGTGGCCTAACAGCTAGCGGCTAGAGCGATCGACATTGAAGCTGGGGAACCGGGTTCGAGTCTCAGCAGGGTCACTCAACATCCTGTGATTCTGGGCAAATCATTTAATCTCCCCGTGCCTCACAAAATGAATGTGTCTGCCTGTAGCGCAACTGGTGCTCATATAAAGTGCTTTGATACCTTCGGGTCCAGTTGGCGCTATATAAAACTTTTTTTTAAATAAGCTACTCGGTATCGAAGTAGAGGGGTAACAGCATGTTTTTAGGCAGTCCCTCAAGGCATCTCAACAGCAGAGGGAAGGTAGTGTTAGCAAAGCAGCACTGAGCTGCAGCACAGCCCATCCAGCATGGCCTCTGCATGATGAAGACACAGGAAATACTAGCCTGGGACTCCCCTTCAGCTCCTGAATGAAGCTAATTAGCAGTTTTAAAGCCTGAAACACCCTGCATCTGCAATGTTATAACGTGCAGGGGTCACACACACTTATCATTAATTACCTACTATTCTTTTTTATTGAAGTTAAAAAGGATAACTTAATATTTGTTCCTGAAATAAGATATTTTTATGTTGATTATTACAAATTGCAGCATTTTAGTTGTAAATAACTACTAACTTGAACCATAATTTGGGTCTTGGTACCAAGCCAGATCTTTGGCTTGACTCTCTGCCTCATTATTGCCTGGTTTGTCCACCTCTAATAATTTAGGACTGTATGGACCAGGCAACACCAACACACATAATTCCCCAAAAACCTTGTATCAATAGCTTGATGATGCTCGGTGGGCAGCTAAGTCATATAAAAGGTTTCAGCGGCATCAAATTCCACTTAGTGCATCATTGCCAGTGTTTTCTATATTGGTGAGCACTGTCATTTAAGTCATTCTGTCCCCCTCGAGGTTGATACAAAAGTGCAGTCCTAATTCTATGTTTGCGACCTGTCCGGAATTTTTGTATTCCAAATCTGGCCACCCTATCTCCATTTCTTTGGGACACTTCAAATTTCCCTGGAACTGTAAACTCCCCCTTGGAATACCCTCTGGAACTGCAGAGCCTCTCTTGCTGTGGGGCTCCCTGGCTTTGAAACTCCGAGGAGTCCTTGTGAGTATGGGACTCCTTTTGTTTTGGGGAACCCTCTTGCACTGGAGGCAGGAAGCAGTCTTGTGTTAGGGCTCCCTTTGGAGCTGTGGACTCTCCTTTACTTTGGGGTGCATGGCACTCCCTTCTAAGCTCAGGTAGCGATCTTGGGTCATGGAACTTCAGAGTCTGCTGGAGTTGTGAACTGCCTTTTGCTTTAGGGTCCTTGCTATTCCTTGTGATCTTGCCCCCCCTCATTTGCAGCTGTTTATTCTGTCACATTGAGGCACTTGTTTTTTTATGTTTTTATTACTGTAAATACATTCAACAAAGGAACCTCCGCTGAGGATTCACACCTCGCCTTAAACCCCACCATGTAAGAAATAAAAACATAGGTGGTACATTTTTCTCTGTTCAAGCAGCCAAACTATGGGATTCATTACCCCCAAACATAAGATCCATGCAGGGCACAAGCCCTAAAAAAAAGAAGTGGGGGGACGCTGTCACCGGAAGTGACGCCACGACAGTAAGTGACGTCACGAACGGTGCGGTGCTCCTCGTCCCAGAGAGGCCAAAGAGTGAAGTCCAGCTGTTTGGCAGGGGAGGTGGCATCCCCCCAGTAAAATAAGTGGGGGGAATGCCGTCCACCCGCGTGGTACCCCTACTCGAGCCCTGGACTACTCAATAGTTGGCTCTTCCCTACAAAACCACCACACTTACACACAAATGTACAGCATATCCCTGTGTGTGTAAACATTTATAATGTGATTATATGTATGCATCTGGATATCTGTATTTCTTTGTACATATATATGTATAATAACCAGTGCTTTAAATGGGCCGGTACTGTTCGGTACTGTGTACTGGCACTTTTCTATTTTGAGAGGGAGAGTACTGGCACGTCTCAAGAGAAATGTAATACTTTTAATCGGAGAGTACCAGCACTTCTTAGAAACAAGCAGGTATTCTGTTGCAGAGTACCTGTACTTCTATTTTTCCATTTCAAGCACTGATAATAACTATGATTTTAAAATATTTAGATCTTCTTTAGATCCATCTCTCCTTTTACTCATTCAAGCCTCATCTTACTATTATGATCTCCCAAATAACCCTTTCTAGGTTCTTTCCTCTTCTATCCTCCACTATCCTGGTCAATCCAACTAACTGATTCGCAGGTCTGTAGCTCAAATTAACACACACACTTCCCTATACTAATTCACCTTCTCCTCCTTTTTGGGACCTGGAGTAGCGTGCTACTAGCCGAAAAGCGCTTTGAAGCTTTGTAAGGGGGAGTAAGCGCTAAATAAATACAATTACAATAACTACTGTGGTTCCAAATACTTACAAAGATGTTGCGCAGCCCCTGGCTCTTGTCTTTGATCTTGGCGATGAATTCCAGGTTGTTGGCGAGGAACTGCTGGAAGGCTTGGTCTGCAGACAGATGGCCGTACTGACCGGAGAATTCATTCAGGGGGGCTGCGGACACCCCCACAATCAGGTACTGGAAGAGCAGGCACAGACAGGACATCTGCAGCACATCTGCGAGAGAGTGGGCACAAGTGAGTTCTGGATTCGAGGCACTTTCTGCCAGACAGTCACAACGTTGCAGAAACCCTCACCACCCATGTTCCAGCAATCCCACCCTTCCCTTCTCTATCTCAACTGCAATTCCTTCGTGGGACACTTCCTATCTCAATCCAGGATTTTTTCTTTTCTTACACTCTCTCATTCTGTTTTTCCAATCAGCTTTGCTGTTTCTCCACTCTCCCGTCTCTGTTTAATCGTTCTCTTTTGTCATCCTTTTCGGACTGCTTTCTGCCTCGTTTCCCAAGTATATGCATTTCTTATTCGGTCTCACTTCCCACTGTCTTTCTTTTCCTTCTGCTATCTGTCTCGCCCCTCTCTCCGTCCACTCACTCTTCTCTCTCCCTTTCATTTCTGTTTGTTATTTTCCCCCTAAACAACACTATTTTCTCTCGCTCTGTTTTCTATGCGCCTTCGCTGTTGTCTTTTTCCCGCATTTTCTCTCCCCGGGACACCTTACCCCATTGCCTCCGCCGCCCTCACTTGTCTGTTCTCTTTCCCTCCCCGACAGGCAGGCAATCCCAAGCACGTGTTCCGCTGCCTCCTCTCTGAAGGCAGCGTGTGGAAACTCTGCAAAGAATGCGGTGAATGCGGCTCGGGGCTACGGCTTTCATGAGCCGGCAGAACAGGAAACGCCGCTTCTGGGAGCCCGGGCCTGCCCTCAACAGGACAGTGGCGTAGCTAGGCCTTGGGCGCCCGTGACGGCCCCTGCGTTTGTCGCCTGCGGCGGTCGAATGTAAGGGGGGAGGGAGGCCGCCGCCAAAACACCTGCCGCCTGGGGCGGACCACACACCCCCTTGCTACGCCGCTGAAACCGGATCTGCCTGCGATCCCAGCCAAGTGGCCCCTGACGGAGTACCTGTCCGGGCATGGGATCTCAGTTTAGAAACAACTCTTAGGAGTATTACTGCTCTCTGCTGAAATCTGCGAGACAACGGGTGATCCTCAAATCACGGGGCACTGAGGTCTCGATGTCCTTTCACTCCCTTTATTTATCTTTCATTACCCCATGGCACGTCCCCTTTTGTCCTGGGTAGGATTTTATTTGCCTTTCCCTCATTATCTCACGATCCCTTCCTATCTAACACTGTCCGTGCTGCCTTTCCCCCTTCCACAGTGAGATTCACGGGGGAGTCACTAGCCTTTACACTTGTTTATTGTAGTAGCACTACTGACTGTGGCACATGCCTCCTGCCCATCACACGCGTCAGTGTGTACTACACAGATTCCATTTTCACATATTTTGTTTAATGCTTCGAGGCAGCCCTGAACCCTTCTTTAAGTAAACAGCTGACTGGATGGCCCTGGCACATTCTTTAACTAAACTGCAGACTGGAGGGGCCTGGCACCTTCGTTCACTTTAGAGGAATAGACTAAATGGCCCTCCCATGTTCCTTAAATGCAGAGAAATAGATTTAGCATTCGTTAACTGCAGAGAAATAGTTGACTGGATGTGTCTGGTTTGCTTGTTAATGGAAAATAAATAGCAGATAGTTGGCCTAATGCATTGACTAACTAATGAGAAACAGCACACTAGATGAGACTAACAATAGAGGAATAGCAGACTGTGTAATCTACAGAGGGATAGCAGACTAGAAGGGCCTGATGCATTGACTAACTACCGAGGAATAGCAGACTAGATGGGTAGATGCAGTGACTAACTACAGAGGAATAGCAGACTAGATGGGTAGATGCATTGACTAACTACAGAGGGATAGCAGACTAGATGGGCATGATGCAGTGACTAACTACAGAGGAGTAGGAGACTAGATGGGTAGATGCATTGACTAACTACAGAGGGATAGCAGACTAGATGGGCCTCATGCATTGACTAACTACAGAGGAACAGCAGACTAGATGGGTAGATGCATTGAATAACTACAGAGGAACAGCATACTAGATGGGAAAATGCATTGAATAACTACCGAGGAACAGCAGACTGAGTGGGCCTGATGCATTGACTAACTACAGAGGAATAGCAGACTAGATGAGCCTGATGCATTGAGTAACTACAGAGGAACAGCAGACTGAGTGGGCCTGATGCATTGACTAACTACAGAGGAATAGCAGACTAGATTGGTAGATGAGTTGACTAACTACAGAGGAATAGGAGACGGAGTGTGCCTGATGCATTGACTAACGACAGAGGAACAGCAGACTAGATGCGACTAACTATAGAGGAATAGCAGACTAGATGGGACTGGCTACAGAGGAACAGCAGACTGCGTGGGGTGGATGCATTGACTAACTACAGAGGAACAGCAGATTAGATGGGCCTGATGCATTGACTAACTACAGAGGAACAGAAGACTTGATGGGACTGGTGCATTGAGTAACTACAGAGGAACAGCAGACTAGAAGGGCCTGGTGCATTGAGGAACAGCAGACTAGATGGGCCTGGTGCATTGAGTAAATACAGTGGAACAGCAGACTAGATGGGTAGATGAGTTGATTAACTACAGAGGAATAGGAGACTGAGTGTGCCTGATGCATTGACTAACTACAGAGGCACAGCAGACTAGATATGACTGGCTTCAGAGGAACAGCAGACTAGATGGGACTGGCTACAGAGGAACAGCAGACTAGATGGGACTGGCTACAGAGGAACAGCAGACTAGATGGGCCTGGTGCATTGAGTAACTACAAAAAAACAGCAGACTGCGTGGGGCAGATGCATTGACTAACTACAGAGGAACAGAAGACTTGATGGGACTGGTGCATTGAGTAACTACAGAGGAACAGCAGACTAGAAGGGCCTGGTGCATTGAGGAACAGCAGACTAGATGGGCCTGGTGCATTGAGTAAATACAGTGGAACAGCAGACTAGATGGGTAGATGAGTTGACTAACTACAGAGGAATAGGAGACTGAGTGTGCCTGATGCATTGACTAACTACAGAGGCACAGCAGACTAGATATGACTGGCTTCAGAGGAACAGCAGACTAGATGGGACTGGCTACAGAGGAACAGCAGACTAGATGGGACTGGCTACAGAGGAACAGCAGACTAGATGGGACTGGCTACAGAGGAACAGCAGACTAGATGGGACTAGCTACAGAGGAACAGCAGACTAGATGGGCCTGGTGCATTGAGTAACTACAAAAAAACAGCAGACTGCGTGGGGCAGATGCATTGACTAACTACAGAGGAACAGCAGACTAGATGAGCCTGATGCATTGAGTAACTACAGAGGAACAGCAGACTAGATGAGCCTGATGCATTGAGTAACTACAGAGGAACAGCAGACTGTGTGGGACGGATGCATTGAGTAACTACAGAGAAATAGCAGACTAGATGGTACTAACTATAGAGGAATAACAGACTAGAATATATCTGGCATATTTCCTATCTGTAGAGAAACAGCAGTCTGAATGGGACTGGTGTGTTTGTAACAGCAGAGAAATAGCAGACGAGCAGGGGCCTGGTTCATTGAGTAACTACAGAGGAGCAACAGAGTAGATGGGACCGACTACAAATGAATAGCAGACTAGCATGGGCCTGGTGCATTAAGTAACCCAGAGAAGTAGCAGAATGGATACAGGGTTGCCATCTAACCAGCATTCTTTGGACTTGGCCGCTATTTTCTTATTTCAGGACAATATTGAGAAAATATGCAAAAGCAGGTCTTTCAAATATTAAGTTAAAATCCTGCATACAAGGCAAGGTCACTTCAAATGCATTTCCCAAAATGATTGTTAAAACAAATAAGGGTAAATTACCAAGCTAATTATAAATGCATATGATTTAAAAAAAAAAAAAGATCTTACTCGACTATCAGACCTTAGACCCTCCAGGTACAGACAATATGAAGAAATGACCAGTATTTTGCAGTCAATAACATGGTAGGCCTGAATAACCGGTACATCTGCTACCTGCAGACAAGGAGCAGCCTGGGTGGACGGGTCGTGAATTCTCTGCACTGAACGAGCAGGCCAGATGACTGGAGTTCTTCTCCACTGAGAACAGAGCACAGTTGGTGGGCCTGGGGCCATGCTGCCCCCCTCCCTTGGAGAAATACAGTGGCCTGTACTGCAAATCACAGATTCCCTAATGGGCACTTTTACGAGGAAAGGCCTATTTCTTTGAAACTGCAAATGACACAGAGTTATACTTTTTTAAATGTGATCTGCTGCAACAGAAAAATGCAAAATTATTTTTTAAACTTTTTGGTTCTCCCTAAAAAACTCCCTGTTCCCACAAATTCTCAATTTAATAGGAAATTGGACTTATTCCTAAGTGGTCTTGTTGCAAGCAACTAGTGATTGGACCATCCCAGATCTGGTGACACCTTCCAGCCCCTGCTGTTGAAGCACCTGATAGAGGGGTTCCCTCAGCCCCTCCCCTCTCACAGCACACCGACCCTTCTAGGCGCTACTCACTGTGAAGGCTTAGCATCCTCGGGCACACGGGGATGGAGGGCCGCTCAGTGCTGGTCAGCAGCTCGCCGAGGAAGGGTCTGCTCGTCTCCTTCAGCTGAGGTAGGGCTGCACCCTCTTCTCTTCTGCTTATGGTATGTCCTGTTGCTGCAGTTCCTGGGTGTGAGGTGCAGCCTTCTATTTGAGGTAGGGCCTGCTGGTTTTGGTCGTCTGTGTGAGGTAGTTTCCTTCGGTTTTCTGCTCGAGGTAGGTCCCAGTAGTAGTGCCTTTTTTTCTTCTACCTGAGTTAGGCGCTGTTGCCTTTGCACCTTTTGGCAGTCGGCGCTTGAGTGCTTTGAAGTGTTCTGAGGCCTGAGGTTTACCATGGAGGCTTTATACCGGACTCAGGGAATTACCCCGTGATGCAATCTTCGGACGAGGAAGCAATCAGAGACAGTCTATTGTGCTGCGAAAGCGACTCAGTTGGTATTTTACAAAACGCGAGAATTTCTGGCTGAGTCATGTTACATCACAGCTCATTTTCCGAGTTCGTGGAGTGCTTCCTTTGGCTGATGACTTTATGATCACTTCTACATCCTAAAGAGGCAATTCTCAGGAAACGCGCGCCAGCTTCCAAATCCCTGCATTTTAAAGAGGCAATTCTCAGGAAGCACGCGCCGGCTTCCAAATCCCTGTTATTGTAGACCCAGGAACGCGGAAGCTACAGTGTATTTTGAGTATTGCAACATTTATTAGCGCTTACTGCCCCTATGTGGGCGCTGAAGTGCTCGCCTGCGTGAGGATCACACTGCACAATGCAGGGTGTGTAGTTGAAAGCGTGCTGCCTTTTTTTTAGCCTGTCTGGGGAGTGTTTCCATGTTGCAGTGTGATGGATGGACAAGTGAGAGACAAGTGTGTAGTTATGGTTTTCAGGAACCTGGCAACTTTTTAGCAGTTCTGCTGGTCCTTAGATGGCATTTCTTATTGACATGGTCCACTTAGCTGGTTACTGCACTGAGTTTTCCATTCTGAGATATTTATTTTAAAGTTTATGGCCCAGAGCAGGCATATGTTGGAGAGCAGTGGCGTAGCAATCAATCAATCATAACCTTTGTAAAGCGGACTACTCACCCGTGAGGGTCTCCAGGCGCTGAGGGGAGGGGTGCTGCTACTGCTCGAAAAGCCAGATCTTGAGTAGCCTCCTGAAGGTGTGTAGGTCCTGGGTCTGGCGTAGGAGGATGGGGAGTGTGTTCCAGGTTTTGGCGGCGAGGTGGGAGAATGATCTGCCGCCGGTGATCGATCTTCGGATGTGGGGGACGGTGGCGAGGTCGGCGGAGAGGAGCTGCCGGTTCGCGGTGTAGAAGGTGAGTCGGCTGTTGAGGTATGTCGGTCCGGTGTTGTGGAGTGCTTTGTGTGCGTGGGTGAGGAGCTTGAAGGTGATCCTCTTGTTAACGGGAAGCCAGTGCATGTCTCTCAGGTGGGGTGTGATGTGGCTGCGGCGAGGGATGTCGAGGATCAGGCGTGCAGAGGCGTTCTGAATGCTTTGAAGTTGTTTCAGGAGTTTTGCCGGAGCTCCTGCGTAGAGGGCATAGCCGTAGTCTAGCCTGCTGCTGACGAGGGCCTGGGTGACCGTTCTTCTTGTTTCCGTGAGGATCCACCTGTAGATCTTGCGGAGCATGCAGAGGGTATTGTAGCAGGTGGATGAGACGGCGTTGACCTGCTTGGTCATGGAAAATGTGGAGTCAAGGATGAAACCTAGCTTGCGTGCGCGGTCTGTGGGTGTTGGTGCTGCTCCCAGTGCGGTCGGCCACCAGGAGTCATCCTACGCCGAGGGAGTGGGGCAGAGGATGAGGACTTCAATCTTGTCTGAGTTCAGCTTCAGGCGGCTGATCTTCATCCACTCTGCGACGGCTCTCATTGCTTCGTGAAGGTTGGTTTTGGCGGTGAGGGGGTCCTTGGTGAGAGACAGGATCGGCTGGGTGTCATCGGCGTAGGAGATGATGTTGAGGTTGTGTAGTCGGGCGATGTGAGTGAGTGGTACCATGTAGATGTTGAACAATGTTGGGCTGAGGGAAGGCACTCAGGGTACGACGCAGATGATCTCGGTAGCTACAGAATGGATAGGGGGTTGCGGACGCTCTGGGTTCTGTTGGAGAGGAAGGAGATGGTCCAGTCCAGTGCTTTGTCTTGGATCCCCGCCTTGTGGAGGCGTGTGCGTAGGGTGCGGAGGCAGACAGTGTCCAAGGCAGCTGACAGTTCCAGGAGGATGAGTGGCGCGGTTTCGCCGTTGTCCAGTAGGATCCTGAAGTCATCTGCGGCCGCGATGAGGGCAGTTTCGGTGCTGTGGTTGCTGCGAAACCCGGACTGGGATGGGTCTAGGTTGCTGTTCTCCTCGAGGTAGCGGTCAGTTGACTGTTGACGGTCTTCTCGATGACCTTTGCTGGGAACGGGAGCAGGGAGATGGGTCGGAAGTTCTTGAGGTCTTTGGGGTCTGCCTTGGGTTTTTTGAGTAAGGTGTTGATTTCGGCGTGTTTCCAGCTTTCTGGGAATGTCACAGTCTCGAAGGAGATGTTGATGGCCTTGCGTTGATGGCCTTGCGTAGATGGAGTGCGATGGTGGAGCTGGCTTTGTTGAAGATGTTGTGTGGGCATGGGTCTAACGTAGAGCGGGAGTGGATGGTGTTCATGATTTGATGGTGTCGTTGTCGTCGTTTATGTTGGTCCAGGCGAGCAGGGGGTCGGTGAGGATGGTGGTTGTGAGGTCAGAGGTCTCGGTGATTGTCGGGGTGATCTGGGTGTTGAAGCTGTCGTGAATATCTGCGATCTTGCGATGGAAGAAGGCGGCGAGGGCGTCACACAGGTCTTGCGAAGGTGGGATGTCGGTGTTAGAGCTGGGGTTGGAGAGCTCCTTCACGATGCTGAAGAGCTCTTTGCTGTTGTGTGCATTGTTGTCTAGGCAGACTTTGAAGGAGGCCCTTTTGGCGGATCTGATGCGGTGATAATGCCTGCGGATGGCGTTTTTGTGGGCTGCAAAGCTGTCTGGTGTCTGTTCGAGGTGCCACTTCTTCTCTAGTTGTCGCAGCCCCCCCCCCCCGTGTGGGGGGAGGCTTGCTGCAGGGGCCCCCTCAGCTCGCCACTCTGGCCCGAGAGCTCGGGATTATATCCAGATAGGGGGGCCCTCCTTGTACCTTACAGGAAGTGGGTGGGGAGCTCAAGTTTTATTACACCACTGTTGGAGAGAGGAATGGTGGAGACATCAGCTGGGATGGAGTTTGGTTATATCATCCATATGTGCTTGTCACTGTGAGATGTCAAAAAGTGGCCTTAGTATGAAGCTTGTTGGGACCCGAAGTGATGGGCTAAATTAAAGCCCTCCTTTTGTATTGCATTTTGGCAAATATCTTCAGTTAATCTAAGAGTGTTATATATTGTTTTGTAACTGCATTTATGTAGAGCTTACTATCCCTGACAAGGTATTGAAGTGCTGCACACCAGGCAGCATGCTGCTTCGGAACACAGTGTTGGTATTTTTTTTGTGGTTATTGTTGGTTATTGGAATTAGTTTTGGGCTCTTAAGTAAATCATTCCGAGCATTTACTTCAGTTTATATGTAGTAAATTCAATTAATAGGAGTTTGTGATCTTTAGCTGGGGAACGTGAATTCGTGCAAATGGTTGACAGCATTAATAGATGAACTACAGGAGAGTAGATATTGTTATGTCGCAGGGATCTGACTTTTAAAGGAGGGATTGGGGTCTTCGAAATGAGGCGTTGTCAATTTGCAGAAATGCAACAATAGGGATTCATGTAAACATACATGTGGCTTAGAGTAGTCTGTGCTCAGAGACAAGAGGCATTCAAAGGATGGAAAGTAAGGAGAGGTTAACTTGGAAGAAAAGGAGTGGCAAAAATTGCAAGTTTTAGTCAAGGTACATTTTCATGGGTAAGGGGGATGCTTTTTGAGATTGTGTGGAACATCTGAGGATGTAAAACGAAAGAAAGAAATATTGTTTCCATGTATTTAGTGCTTTATATGTTCGTTTTGATAAGCACTGAAATTAGGTGAAGGTATATCCTCTGAAAGGCTACCACTTAGACAATCACTTTAGCAAATTTGGTGATCAGCTCAAGGGCTGGAAGCATAAAGTAATGGCTGGACACATATATAGGGAAATATCAAGAGGTTTACGTTGTGCTCAAAGGCAACAGTAACCTCATGATCATATCAACGGGAAGAGAGGATACAGGATAAATAATACAAGCATGGAAAGAAAGATTCTGCAAACACTTTTGCAGATGTCTTCTGATGCTGACCTTTATAGTCTCGCTCACGGTATTAATTACAAAATCAAAGTGGTATCCATTTTGAATGCCCCGGGTTATGGCACAGCACATGATGAGGGTGAGGATAGCTTCCCTAGAGAGTGGAAGTGCACTGCCTGCATTCCTGTGGCTAGAGGGTGTAAACACAGACAATGAAGTATGTTGACCATCGATGGGGCTACATTAACTAGTCCATGAGCCTTGTTAGCAAGAGGATGCTGATTGGTTCTTCCAGAGCACTGCGTTTTGGTAGCTGGTAGGGCTGAAATAGTTTCTGTTGTACAGCGTTAGTTTCTAAGCCAGGCATGTACGTTGTCTCTCCCTTATTGCTGCTTCAGAAAGGTTAATAATAACAGGTGAAGGAATCTCACACGTAATTGCGCCTCTACAGTGGGTACCTGCTGGGAGCCAGCCCCAGTGCTACCTGCTCTGAGAGTCATCAGCATTTTGCAACCTTTTAACATTTGTGGACCCCCACTGAATCATTCATGGAATCCCAGGACACCCACTGAGTCATTACTGGAATTCAGGGACCCCCACTGAATCATTAAGGAAGCCGGGGACCCGGCCTAAGCGATTTCTACAATTCAAACTTCAAAACAATCCTCAAATATACAGAAAGAAGTACACATAAAACAAGTGCACAAATGCTAAAAAAAATTTTTAATTCACAAACATAGAAAAATAAATTTTTTTATTTCAATGGAAGGTTGGAGCTTTTCTAAATTCGGATGTAAATTCTAAAAGAGGAAGCGACAAGCTTAACGCTAGCATATCACTTTGTCTTTTTTGCTCCTAATGCATACTTTCTTTTAATTGACGCTTCAATTAAGGCCACCCATCATCTACACCATATCCTGTTTACTGTACTGGTGCTGTTCCAGCAAATCAAGCAAAGGATACCAACTAAATTTTTAGACTCCAGTTTCAAATTCTTTCAAATTTACAGAACGTTTTAAAATTTCCAATTATAGTGTTTGTTTGTGTATTTACATACACTTTACCAATCTGCTAATATGGTTTAATTTTCCATACAGGTGCAGATCTTCAAAGTAAGACCACAGGTTAAGAACCATTGCTGTAGACAAAGGAAGGAAGCCTGAGAAGGACACTTCAAAAGAACCAAACCAGCTCTACATCACAAGAGAGTGGATATACTCTCTTTGGTACCCTTTGCAGTACTGTACCATTTGCACGATGCTTTAACTTCTACGAAGCCTTGAGGAGTCTGACCCATGCCAGTTAGTTTAAACGAGCCCCTTCCTTCCTCCAGTATTGGCTGATATCATTTTCTATATGTCCAAGTGGAATCATCTGACTGATACGCTAGTCTCTGCACACCATCTCCTGTCCTCGGGCAGCTCACACCACGGTTGGGATCTGCAGCCGTCTGCTAAGTGCATGATGATATCTAGAGCAGAGAGTGCACAGAGGGGGCGATTGAGTTGGTAGCAAGTCCTCTGTATGGGCTGCATTAAATATTTGATGACCTAGAAGTGTATAGTGTTGTGTGTGGATGAGAGAGGGAGTGCAAGGCAGATCTCCCCATGATTTGCAGTCATGTGGGGGGGCAGGTGTCCACCTCCACCTGTGTGGAGGAGAGGTCAAGAAACTCCCTCTACTCCGCTTTGGGAACTGAAGTCCACATTGGCGTCCTCCACTGTGCCGCAGCAACTAAATTCAAAGCGGAAATGCACTTATGGCCAGTGCTTAAAAAAGGTGAGCAGGTACTGAGTTCATACGCTCCTCTGAAAGTGAAAGTACCTGCACTTGTCTGCAAGGGTTCAATACTTTTATTGAGTACCAGCACCTCCAGTGAGCAATTCAGTATCTAGGATAGTTCCAGCCAGCGACACAGCCTGGGGTCATGGGCCAGCAATGAAAATAGGCCCCAGGGGCGGTTCCTCCGCTATGGCTCAGGCGCGTCACCACACTGCTTTTAAGCAGTGGGAAGCAGAAATCTAAAATGATAGTAACTGCGTTTTTGTCATTTTAGTTCTGTTCCTGCTGCTTTCCGGGCGGGTGAGTGGGCGAGGCTGCCCTGCTCTTTGCGCAATGACTGTTCGGTCGGCCTTCTCAGGCCGCCCAAACCAGTCATGCGCACTTTCCCCTACTCCATGCTGGCTGCATAGCAGCCTGCATGGAGAACAAGCCCAGGCCCAGGCCATTTTACCAACCTCACGGTCTCCCTTAAATCTTCAAGAGACCTGTTTAATATAATCGACTCTCTTTCGGCACCTAAATCAGCTGATCCCACCATCCAAACACAGGAACTCTGTAATAACCTAGCAAGCTTCTTTCATTCTAAGATTGCGGATATTTATAGTTCACTTGAAAGCAGCAATCTTGAGCTTGATGCCAACACAGCAGGTCCCCTCCTTTTACCAACCCCCCTATTATTGACTAGGTTGACGCTCCACCTAAACCGCAGCTCACGTGTTTCCCTCTCCTGTCCCTAGATGATCTCAATCTCCTACTTGATGCCACCAAGTTGTGCTCGCCCCTCGACCCTTGCCCTTTAAAAACTCTGAAGACCTGTAGAGGATCTGTTCTTCCCCCTCTATTAGAGGTTATGAACATGGCGATTAGCGAGGGGATTTTCCCCTCCCCTTGGAAGACTGCCGTTGTTAAGCCTTTGCTTAAGAAGCCCTCTCTTGACCCGGGAATACTTAAAAACTATCGTCCAATTTCCTTACTCCCTGCCCTTGCTAAGATCGTGGAGGCTCATATAAATCGTAACCTATCTGTTTTCATCAAGAATTCTAACTTGTTAGATTCTTCTCAACATGGGTTTCGGGCAGCCCACAGTACTGAGTCTGCCCTTACGGTTGTGACCAATAAAATCCGGTCTGAGGTTGACAGGGGACACTCTTTTCTACTAGTGTTATTAGATCTTACAGCAGCATTTAACACCTTGTCCCCATCAATCCTGATCTCCAGGCTCAAGGAAATCGGTTTAGAGGGTTCTGCCCTTAGTTTACTCTCCTCCTTCCATCATCATAGGGAGCAGAGAGTTAAAATGGGCGATTTTCTTTCTGATTCTCAAGAAGTGCAATGTGGGGTCCCTGAGGGCTCATCGTTGAGCCCCTTACTATTTAACATCTATGTAAACCCACTTGCTAATGTGGTAAGATCCTTTGGTCTTGATGTGTTATCGTACACCGATGACACTCAGATCCTGGTATCCATCACCCAGCCAGCTAACGATGTTGCCCCCAAGTTCAGAACATGTATGGAAGCAGTTTCCCGATGGATGGTCTGTAATTTTCTTAAATTAAACGGCGAAAAGACTGAAATCATGGTCTTTGGAGGGATGCAAGATCTTTGGTCAAAAGACTGGTGGCCTCCGTCTTTGGGAGAATGCTCCTGCCCCACTCTTACCGCCAGGAATCTTGGAATCTTAATTGACCCCGCTTTATCATTCGACTCCCAGGTAAACAGGACAGTGTCAACTTGCTGTGGCATAATTAGAATTCTTAGGAAAATCGCCCCCTACCTGTCCCTGGTAGCTCGGAAACAAGCAACAGTTGCCATAGTTTCATCTAGGCTAGATTATTGCAATGCCCTTTATAGTGGCATCAGCAAAGGCTCCATCCACCATCTTCAAATGGTACAGAATGCAGCAGCCAGGATGGTTCTAAACCTTCCTAGACTCGCTTCTGTAACCATGGCCAGAAGAGGCCTTCACTGGCTTCCGATTCCAACTAGGATCTCTTTTAAACTTCTCTGTCTGGCCCACAGTGCTATACATGGCTCGGGTTCGGAGGGAATCAGGTCTCTTTTGTGTGTATACACCCCCTCGAGAACCCTCCGGTCATCATCTAAGAACATGCTTTCGGTTCCCAGATTCGCTATGGTGAGATGGGGAGGTAGAGCCTTTTCCACCTTGGCCCCAACACTTTGGAACTCCCTCCCCCTGGAGCTTTCTAGCCAGTCTTCTTTGGCGGTTTTCAGGAAACATCTGAAGCCCTGGCTTTTTTCCCAGGCATACAAGGGATTGCGCTCCTAGCGGTCTTTTGGTCCTGTTATCTGGTAGCCTGGACTTTTCGGTTTGTTTGTTTGCGCCTTGATGCCCCTTGGGGCTAAGTATGCGCGGTACAAAATGCCATTCATTCATTCAGGCCCCATTCCCTGGTTGACCGTTAAACCAGGACACTCAAAACTAATCACAACGCTGCTGCAGCATTGTGATTGGTAAGGGGGAACCTGGGTGTTCACTAATCACAACACCTCTGCAGCGTTGTGATTGGTTAGTGGGGCCTGCTTCCTGTTACTCAATGTGTTCGAGGAGAGCAGGAGCAGAGACGCAGGACCTGGCCAACGGCAAGGTAAGTTTATTTTAAATTTTTTGATTTTTATATAATGTATCCCTTGCGGCCCGCTCCCTGCACAATCCCCTCGTGCCCTTCCCCTGTACAATCTCCCGTGCTCGCCCAGCCATGCCGGCCACCCCCGCTAGGCTCCCATGGCGGGTATTAAGATTCTGGTATAGATGAGATGCAGCATGCCCATCCAGCCCTGGTGTCACTGCACCTGCTACACTAATGTAAATTACAGGTCTCCAAGTTCCTCCTTCCACTGGTCTTTCTTTCTTGCCTTCCTATCTCCATCCCACTCTCCTCTCATCCCCTTCATCCATTTAATTCTCTGCTCTTTTTTCCCTTCCTTGGTCTCTCTTTCCCCTCTTCTGCCTCTCACTTATCCTCTTCTCCTTCATTCTGCCTCTGCTTATTTCTGGTTCCTCTCTCTTCCTTTTCAATTGTCCTCTTTGCTCATCCTTATCTCCTTTCTCATTCAACCTTATTTCCTTTTCCCACTCTTGTCATCTTTTCCTGCACTTCTCTCAGGTCTTTCACCCTCTCCTTTTCTTTCATCTCTTTCCTCTTTCTTCATCATTGTTCCCTTATCCTCCAATCCTTCTTTACCCCTTCCCCTGAAGAGTAAACACAGACAAGCCAGAACAGACAGCCTCTGAAATAACATCAGCTGGTGCAGGGCACACGGGAACCCCTCCATCCTCTGGGCCCTGGTGCACTGCACCAGCTGCACCAATCGCTGCACCGCCCTTGGCACCAGCACTTCTGTATTTCCATTTCAAGCACTGCTTGCCGCCCTTGTCATCTCTCCTAGCTAGTGGATTGAAATACGCTGGCAAAGGGGATTACTTTTTTGTAATCCTTCTCCTGCCAGGCCTATGAAATGCCTGGCAGGTCTGCTGGCATTTCATAGGCCCCTCCTACACAGTCTTTCTGCACACTGCTGTGGCATTTCCTCCCCCCTATGGGAAGGGAATTAAGTCCTTGCCTTTAAATAAAATAGAAGCCACACTGCCTGCGGCACCCTTTTCCATCCTCCACCCCACTGACCCCAGAATGATGGCTCCTCATTGCCCTGGTTTCCCTGTATTGGCAGAATTCTGGCCCTCTCTAGACATCATATCTGGGGATTGGTGTGAGCCTCTGTAGGCTGTAGAAGTGGGCCCACGCCCAGGTCTGGTGTGCACCATGCCCTGCTAAGTATCCCATTATATTATAGGAGCAGTTGTAGTGTTTACACTTTGGCTACCAGGGCCCAGGAAACCCTCCATGCAAGCCTCCCTCTGATGGGCCAACCACAAGAACGCACATGACGGATGTTCACACGTGCAGTGTATGCTAAATATAACTCTTCACAGACTCGAGCACACTACGTACACTGAAGCAGAAGTGTAGGCACCCACACTGCGTGAGTCCAAAGAAAATGATGCGTCACTCACCGGATGGAAAAAAAAGAGAAGAAAAAAATATCAGCATTAAAAGAAATTCCCCCAAAAAGTAAGACAGGAAATTAAACCAATTGTTCAGAAAAAAACTATCGCTTGAAAGAAAACTATGGGGCATATTATCAAGAACAGGCAAAAAAATTAACGCCGCTTTATCGGCAGGAAACTGCCGCTAAAGCGGCGATAATGGGCTTGATAATAGGCCCTTGTGAATTCCCATAGCAGCCCAGGTTCTGGTGTTAAACTGGGCTGCTATGGGAATTCACAAGGGCCTATTATCAAGCCCATTATCACCGCTTTAGCCGCAGTTTCCTGCCGATAAAGCGGCGATAATTTTATCGCCCGTTCTTGATAATATGCCCCTATGTGCTATATCTGAAGGCAGTACTGGCCGATATCAGTGGTTGGTACTGTAATTTCTTTTCAGTGTCCCAAGCCGGTGTTAGGTATTGTCATTTCTTGGCGCAGCGTACAGAGCTGCTGACTCGCTAGCTGGGAATCTGGGTTCGAGTCTCGGCATTGGCGCAACATCCTCGGATTCTGGAGAAATCACTCGGGGATTTACTATTTTTTCACGTAGCGCACTGCAGCAGCCGCAAATGGTGCGCTGCGTGAAAAGGAGAGAGGAGGAGAGCGCCTAATTTACTAAAATAAGGCACTCTCCTCCCCTCTCCTTGCACCGGCGCTGAAATCAGCTGCTGTGCACCATAGAGACACCTTTGCGCCAGAATGCAAGGGTGTCTCCATGAGTCTAGCATAGGTTTTGTACTGGAAGGGAGTCCTTCCAGTACAAAATAGTAGGCTTACACTAACTTGAAGCCTTGTTCACTTTCTATGTGTGCTGTAAAGTGCACACATGCAAAGTCGGAAAAGGAAGGAGAAATGAAAGCATTTCTCCTTCCTTGCACCTACTGTGAAAGGTTGCAGTTTTCTCACGCTGAACCCTGTTTACTTTGTTTAGTAAATCGGGTTTAGCGTGAGAAGCCTTGGGTGGTTGCATGGGAACACCCATGGTACGCCCCCTTGGCGCTAAGTAATGCAAAGCAGCTCTATGTGCTGCTTGCATTACTTTCCCGTTCCTGGAAAGTAAATCGGGGGAAAAAGATTTTGTGATGATTTGCGTCACTTTTGTGACACAAAAACAGCGTAAAATCTTAGTAAATCTCTCTCTGAATCTCCCCCTGCCCATGTACTGGATACCCTCATAGGTGATAAGTCATGCTATATAAATCTGCAAACTTTCCAGTGTCCCAGGCCCTGGACACACTTGCTGGCAATTGTTAGGCAAGATTCTCTTTGTGGAGAGGTGTGACGCAGTGGCCAGAGCGTCTGACTCCGGAGTGCAGGGCTCACGGCTTAATCCCCGGCCCTGGAGGCAGCTCAGCTCAGCATCATGTGACTCTGGTCAATAGCTCACTTAATCTTCCCGATGGACCCCAGGGTGATAAATCGAACTTTACAAATATGGGGGCTTATTTACAAGCCCCTTGTGCCGCCGGTGCGTCACTTTTTGTATGAGAAACAATGAGGTAACGGTGACGCAAGGTGCTTGTATGTAAGCCCCATGGAATTCAGATTTTCTATTTTTCGTTTACTGGGGACTCCAGTGGAAGCTGAGGTTGGGCAGGTGATTAGCTCTTTGGACTCCAATACAATATAATAGAGGAAAGCCCACTCACAAGTATTTCTTTGACAGGGAATTCATTTTTTAACATCACAGAAAATAGCAGTCAACAGAAATCACAAAGCCTAACGCCTGAAATGATAGTTATTACTCCAAATGTTAAACCCAGAAAATGTGTTTGTAGGGCTACGGGGCACTAATAGTTTTCACAGTGGGTCACTAGGCAATGTGTCTCCAAAGTCCACTTATGTCCCACAGGTCACTTGGCTCTCAGATGTTGTATGCCAGAAGACAGTGACACAAAGTTAGATTTTTGTAAAGTGTTAACCTAGGATGGAAGGCAGAGGTGCGCTGGGCAGAGCAGCAAGATACATGTCCACATGGCGGGAGAAGGTCATGCGGGGATATTGCATATTGCAAAGAGAAATGAGCTATTATATATATTGTATGAGATGATAAAATAAACGTGAACACTACCTCTTGGTAGGAATAAGAAAGAATTATGTTAACCTTTTAAAACCTAAAACCTTATAGGAAGGTAGGAAACATACAAAGAGGTGAATTTTGAGGTTTTTAACACAAGAACAAACAAAATTCCCATATATAAACAAATTCAAATACTGTCAATTTATTAGATGCTTCAGTTCCAAATCAAAATTAGCTGGAATTTCAAACACCTTTTAGCACGTCAACCTGTGTTTCAAAAGCAGGATCGGTTTATGCAGTAATTTAAAAGTATCCAAGTCCATCAATTCATGCATCGCCTGCGCAGTTGTCTTAGCTTTGCGCTCTGGGTGATGGGCAGTGTTCCACATTTTCGACTGTTGTCTAGATCATGACTATAAAGTGTGACCATAAATCTCTAGTGCATATTCAACTACGTCAAAAACCCACAAAGGCAGACTGTCATGCCCTTGATAATTGATTGTGGGATATTTGACATCAGATACTGATTGCATAACTTTTAATAAAAAGGGGGTCCTTGGAGTATTTTATTATTTGTTTTATTATTTGAAAATGTATATGGTGGATGTGTAGTTTTGTAAGCTCCCAAGATCGTGTGCTCTACCATATTACTCAAATGTCATTTTCATTTTAATGGGGTCTCTTTAAAATTAGAACATTGGAATGCTGGGAACTCCATTGAAAACATTGAAGTGCTCCGGGTGTGGTATGCGCCTTGTCCAAGCAGGGCCCACAATTCTTGTCAGGGTAGGTGTAATACTAAACCTATACCTGTGCTCACCCTCTGGTAGCTTGGCACAGAGCAGTCAGGCTAGACTAAAGCGGCAATGCGTAAAGTATTTGTGCACACACACAATAACACAGTGAAAACACCATAGAATACTCCACACAGTTTAGAAAAATAGGCAATGTTTTTCTGAGTAAAACAAGACAAAAATGACAAAAAATAAACATCAACAAGTCAAGTGATGAATTTTGCAAGATTAAATCGAAATGCAGTGCTTAGAAGTCAATAGCTCCCACTGGGGCTATCTGTTTGCAATTGACCGGGGCAAACCAAAAGTTCAGTTCAACCACAATGGAGTGCAGGCCAGATACAGGAATCACGCAGACCCACTGACAGTACCTTGGATGTGTTGAAGGTCGGGAACGATGTGTTGAAAAACTGAGGGAATGTGTCGCTGTCGAAGGTGATGCATCGGTTCCAAAGTCTGGCAACGATGTTGATGCGTCAATATCATGCGCACCATGTGTTGGTTCCGAGGTGTCGATGTCGAACCACTGGGGTGTAGGTGATACGTTGGCGCAAAGCTTTGCAGGGCCGAGAATGTGTTGGAGATGGGGACAGTGCTTCGCAGACATTGGCGATGCAATGTCCGAGACTCACACAGCTTGTAGTTCAGAGGTACTGGGTCAGCAAAATCGGGCTGCATTGTTAGTCAAGGTCGCTGCATAACACAGTCGCCGAGTGGTGTCCACGGCTATGGTGTGGGCATTGGCGATGCTGCGATATCACAGAGAAATACGGCAGTTCTGAACAACGCTAAGGTGTCGATGCATTGTTCTCTTTGGTTGCAGCACCAACCACTCACTTCCAAGGGCCCAGGACTGGATTTGACACCACTTGTCAGAGCAGGACTCACACCATAGGAGGCCATGTGCTTGCAGCAAGATACAGGTGAAGTCTTTGATATCGATGAGACTTCAGAAACAGGAGGCAAGCCCAACAAGCCCTTGGAGAACCTTCATAGATGCAGGATGTAGAGAGTCAAATCCAATCCTCTCACTCACAGGCAAGAAGCAGCAGGCAGCAAGCCAACAAAGTAAAGCAATCAGCAAAGTGGCAGTTACTCTTGACAGCACAACAGCGATTTTTCCTGGTAGAATGTCAACAGTTCCAGAAGTGTTCAGAGTATATGGTGTCAGAGGTGCAGTACTTATACCCATTTTAGCCTTTGAAGTATAGAGACTTCAAAGAAAGGTCGTTGTAGTGCACAAGGCCCTGCCCTTCCATGCCTTGGCTCCAGACACACTACAGGGGGGCATGCACCTCCTTGTGTTGGGACAGGCACAGCCCTATTCAGGTGCAAATGTCAGCTCCTCACTCTAACTCTGGAAGACCCATCAGTCTGGTTCTTCCTATCTTTTCCCAATTGGAAGTTACACTTGTAAAGTGTTACAAGGCAGCTCCAATGCTGGCCTATGGGAGAGATAGGCCTTGCTGTAGTGAAAAACAAATTTTGCAAAGACTCATGACACTCCAAAGTACATGCCCCACCTTTTAAATACACTACACCCTGCCCACAAGGCTGCCTAGGGCCTAATTTAGGACTGATTTGTATGTAATAAAGGGGAAGGTTTGGACCTGGCTAGTTGATGAACTTGTCAGGTCGAAATGGCAGTTTAAAACTGCAAACCCATGCTCTGTGGCAGCCGGCCTGAGACATGTTTTAAAGGGCTCCTCGTGTGGGTGGTACAATCAGTCCTGCAGGCCCCCTAGTAGCATTTAATTTACAGGCCCTCAGCATACATAGTTCACTGTACTGGGGAATTATCTGTAAATCAAATATACCAATCATGGATAAACCAAATGCTGTTACATTTTAGATACATGCACTTTAGAACTGGTCAGCAGTGAAAAAGTGCACAAAGATTGTCCTCAGGCTAAATTGGAGTTGAAGGCTGCCTCAAGATCTTATCTCAAAGCTGAAGCACCCTCCAATACATCTTCGGTGCCTGCCTGCTTTCTACTGACCTGTGCTGCCTTGGGCCCTGGGGAGAGGCTTGCCGCTGCTGCGACCATGGCCCTGGAGCCTGTCTGGCCTGCCAGGAGCCCTGTTCCCTGCCCACCACTGCATGCCCGCACCCTGGATTGAGCCCCATCAACACCAGACATGAAGTTCAGGGGCCTTCCCAGCCCACTAAGAGATGGGGCGGCCCCTGCCGGCCCAGCGGGGACAGGAGGTGTGTGAGCCCCCCCCTGTTGGTGCGGCACTGGAAACAAATCACTAAAACACCTAAGGCGCCAGCCTGCACCCGCTCAATGCTCCCTGATGGCTCGTGATCTCATGCGCTCCCTCAAGTCCAGAAGAGAGACCTGCTGATGCTGCGACCCTGCAGCTTGACTGGCCTGCCGCGAATCGGTAAGAGAGGACTTTGGGTACACTAAGCCCTCTCGGGTTTCTCGTTTTGGCCACACCCGACACCCAGAACACACGCATTGGAGCTTGGCGCAGCGGTGCCATCGTATCTCGGGGCCTGCTACTGCGGAGCATCTCTGGTTTTGCTCCACCCCCTGGGCTCCGGCTTGCACCCCGGACCTTCAGACATTGTTCAAGCGAGGAGGCCCCTTAGCCCACAGTAAGAACTGTGCAGATGATCTGACCAGTCTTTGGGCCCATCACCCCCACTCAGCCCCTATAACTACTGTAGGCCGTCTACAAGCAATTGGGTTACACAGTGTAATTTCCGCATCACGTTCAGAGGCAGGTGAGGGGTGTGTTTGAAGGCCTGAACCCTGACATAAGCATGATTTTACCAATTAATGCAACTCGGACTGGTGTCGGGACCAGGGAGAGAGCAAGTGACTTTTTTTCTCATAGATCTGTCCATTAGTTATGCTGAGGAGCAGATCTGCCTGCATTGACACACACAGCTCTGCCACTCCAGCCACTGTGTAGAAGTAGACCTCAGCAAGGCCTACCAGTGCTAGGGGTTTGCCCTTCTCTGCACACAAGTCCTCAGACCAGTAAATAGAAGTTGGCACGGCAGCTGAAATAACAAAAATATATTTGATTAAACCTCATGAGGTGCAACTACATTCACACAACACACTTCGGAAGTGTATGAAGTAGCACAAGGAGTAGAAGAACCATGGGTCTTTTATACCCACACAGGAGCTCAAAAGAAGGCGGTACAAGCACACATAGGAAGAGTTACATACATAGATGGTCATACAGAGAATGCACAGTCAACAGAGAAGGAGGGGCCATGGATTGCCGACCTCAGTTAAAACAGCCTGACAGTAATGAACTAGAGCAGGTGCATGGGCAGCTACAGACTCTTCTAAGCATGTGCAGAATAGGAAGGGCTAAGTATAGCCAGTTCTTGAGCAAAGCACAAGGGCAAGCGACAGTGATGCAGGAAAGATCACATGGTCAACAAGATGGCTGCCGGAAACAAGATGGCTTCAGCTAAATGCTAACAACGATCTCTACCAAATTTCTACAAATGTGCCCTCTGGAGTTGTGGTTTGGGGTGTTCGTGGCCCCCCTACCCTGCTTTTCCTCACCTACGGTTGTGTCCCATAACCCTGGATCTGTGCTCAGTTGGGCCTGGAGAGGCACTCCCCTATCCGCCTTTTCACCAGACCTGGGGCGCTTCTAACGGTTCACTGGAGGCCAAACTGATGACGGGAGCCCTGGGCAAGGGCTGTGTCTCCCAGATTTACTGCACCTTAATTAACAATACTCCTGACACACTCCGCGATCTGAGGGAACCGTTGAGAGAACAGGTTAGGGCCTCTGGATGATGAAGACTGGCGAGATGCTCTGATGGTTTGAGCATGGGAGTGCAGGCCAGCCAGTGCTTAATACGCCTTAAAATGGGTGCCGGTGCCCAAACCTCTGCTCAGAAGTCTGAGGCTGGTGCAATTAAATGTGGGCATTCGAATACCAAGGCTGCGTAGTCTTGTGCCCACCTCGTGCCTCCTTAATTCATGTAGAGACAAGCCCTGGCCGTTTAGCTCACTCTTGCTGATTTCTGCTTTCTGCCGTTATGATGGGTTTTCTGTCTTTCTCTCTCTCTCTCTCTCTGTCTTTCTGCTCAGTTTGCTTTTCCCTCTCTTGCTCTTGGTTAATGTCTGATACGCCCCACTGTCAACCTCCCGCCGAAATTAAGCACTGTAGCCAGCGATTTTTACTGTCTACAGATATAGCCCTGCAAAAATCAAAAAGCGGTTTAAAGTGCATTTGGAGCATATGGCCACAATTAAAATGTAGACTGTAGGTTAATGTCCTGATTTCTGCGCTTGTGTGGGGATTCTTACTTGAGTGAAAATATCATACTTTTCCCAGCACAAAGAGGCATATTACCAGGGGTGGCGATAGGCAATTATCGCCGCTTTAGCGCCCGTTTTCGGCCGCTAAGCAGCGATAATTCTATCGCTCTATTAGCAAGCTGTCGCTAACAGCAGTTAGCGACAGCTTTTAGGCGATAGCGAGCGGTTTGGGGCCCGCTTTGCATGTCAGCGATATTTATTGCTAATGACATGCAAAGTGGGCGTACCCAACCTGTAAGCGACTGAAAACAGTTGCTAATGTCGCTATCGCCTATTAGCAAGGCAGGCGTAGCGATGGAAATATTCGCGCTAAGCGCGAATATCTCCATAAACTAACACCTGCTCAGACCAGTTCTTAGCCATGTTATCCAATGGGAGGTGGATAACATGGCTAAGAGCATTTTGTCGCTAATGCGTGAATATCGCTGTATTCTCAGCGATATTCACGATATCGCCGGAAAAATTATCGCTTTGGAGATAAACGTTGCTAATAGCATGTTATCTCAGCGATAATTTCCGGCGATGCTTAGCGATAAAAAAATCGTCGCTACGCCTATTTAGTGATAAATATCGCTACTTGTTGGTAATATTCCCCAAAGTTTTCTGAATGTTGCAGTTCCGAGCGGGGTAAAGCATATTTCATCAACATGTTACCCCACTATCCAAGGTGGAGAACTCACATTGAGAAGGTAATACACTGCACCTGGTAGGCAGTGCACTGCAGCTATATTTACTGGGTGCAGTGTTACCTCCTCAAGTACCATGGCTTTTATGGTGAGACCCACCGTGTTTCAAAGTTGTTTTTAAACACTTGAAAAGTTTAGTATGTAAGCCACATGTGCAGTGCTAAAGCATTGTCATACTGCATTCCTCTCCCATCACACTTTCTTGTGCCCAGCCAGAGTCAATGTGTCCATGTTACAAAATGCTTTCACTTTTGAGTCAGAGAAAACAAAAGTCTGTCGAGGGTCGCCTTTAAAAAAACATATCACTTGTAGCAGATAAAAATGGAAAGACCTCTTTCTTGTTCAGTTTCAGAGTGAACTACTTCCGGGTCATGTAGGGGTGCTGCAGCAGCTCCCGCACCCCTAGTTGAAGCATCCCTTCAGACCGCAGCAGTTTCTTCCTAGCTAGTGCATTGATGCACACGTGATGCAACATTCACTGAAGTGTGCGCGGGACTTTGAGCTCATGCCAGACACAGGAAACGCATAATATTAGTGGAATTGAGCGGGGTGTGGCCACAGTCTCCATGACAGAGCAGCTGCAAAGCCGAAAAGTCCGGGCCCGGCCCGGGTTGGATTTTCCATTCTCTAACCTTTGATCCGTCATGAGGGGCGAGTTTGTAGTGAACAGACCAGGCAGCTTCCACATCCTGCCCGGCTGCCACCCTCCGGCTCGTCCAAAACATTGCCCTTGCAGCCTTACTTCCTTCGCTGCTGCTGCTCTGCATTTGTGGCCTGCACCGTTTTTCCCGAATTTCAGAAAAATGTAAACGCCAGCACCAGAGGTTGCGTATACAGGACTGTCTTACGTCATGTGTGTTGTTTAAATGTCAGAAGAGGGTGGATGTCCCGTATGAAAGAGCCCGCGGGCGTGGGGCACGGTTTTCACCTTCCTGTATGCTGTCACTTAGTGTGACAAACAACTTACATCATAGAAAAGTTGTACTCTTTTAATTAACAGGCTTCCCAGAGCTGAAAGCAGAAACTCTTTTAGTTCTAGTTTGACAGCACAGCTGTCCCCGAGTGTCCTATTGTTACCAATTCTTCGAAATACACACCGTGGGCCTGTCTCAGCATATGCGGGTGGTTGTTTGGTCTGTCATTTCAGTGTATTGTCCATGCTGCATTGCATTCTTTATCCCATACATGCAATGTATAGAAAACATATTTGCGTTTTATGTTTTTGCACTGCAGGTTTTTTAATGGTGTAGTCATGAGTCGAAGTGCCTAAGTTTTGCTAATGCTGCTCTGCCTTGCAGCTGTTGCTTTACACTAGGAGAGTTGTGTCGAGGCTTTGACCTGCACACATTTTGGCAGAAATGTTCCAGGAGGATTTTTTTTAATCCAGAGAGCTGATCCTCCACGCTCCACGGGGACTACAGACGCAGCTAGGGTAGTGTTTGGCCACCTAGGGCCATATGTATCAAAATATACATTTGCTATTCTCAAATTGCGATTTTCAGCGAATTGCAATTTGAGAATCGCAAAATGCAATGTATGTTGGATTTGCTAATAATTTTTTGAATCCCACATATTCCTTATTTGTGAATCGCAAATTTAGATTCACAAATAAGGATTATCTTCCCATTCATTCCTATGGGCCTCGGGAAGGCATTCTCAATTTGCGATTAGCAATTAGAGAATCGCAAATTGAGAATGCAATTTCAAGGGAGCCAGGGTGTCAAAAGGACACCCTGTTGTACCCCTGAAATGTGCATGTGTGCATATGTGCCACACATACATGCCCTAAGGGCATGTATGTGCACCACATGGCACTTTAAAAAATGCTAAATAGTGCATTTTTAAGTGAAATCGCAATTTACCACCAACTTGAAGTTGGTGGTAATTTGCGATTCCTTAAGACCAAATTGCACTTTCTTGTGTGCTTCTTACATTGCATTTAAGGAATCGTAATTTACGATTCCTTAAATGCAATCGCAAAATAGGGATTCGCAGAATTTGCGATTCCTCATTTTGCGAGGGGATTTTTGTGAGCTACATTGCACACTGCTAATTTGCAATCACAAATGCTGAAATTCCGCGAATTTCAGAGTTTGCAATCACAAATTGGCTTCATACATATGGCCCTTGGTCCCTAAGGATCATTCTTGCCTTTGACCCTCGAGTGTGAAGAGGGAATGCTTCCTCTTACGACCTGACACCCTGCAGTGTTTGATAATCCGCGCGTAACAGAAGGCATGCAAATACAGGCATTCACAAGGCCACTGTTGCAATCCTAACACGCAGAATGAGGAATAGTGGAATGTTGCCTTGTCAATGGAATTGACTCATACAGAACTTCTACCTGCATGGTGAAACTTCTGTGGTGTGCAATATATTACATATATTAGTACAAAAACTATACTAATCCGTTAGTCAATTATTTAAAGTGTTGAATAGAACGCAGCCCTTTCGCACTCGACTCTCAGAATTGCAAAGTAGATCACTCCGGCTCTCACTTAGAGAGGTGATGTAGGCTTGAGGCTCAGGACTGAGTGACCACGGAGTAACGATTAATGCAAAATAATGTCCAGCTAGTGTTTTATCTTAGTTTTTAAAAGTACATTTCTACACACAGTCTAATTCTACATACACAGAGAAATAAGATTTTGCTAACTGCTCCCTTAATATGTTCAAGGGAATACAAAGTAGTGTCTCACAGCGAACTTTACAATTACTCTGTGGTCTGCCTGTTGCCCTAGAGGTCTGTCCATATATGCTAAATGCGGGTGTCCTCTCTGATGATTGTCCGGCTTCTGAGGGTTGGAGCAAGGGTCCTAATAAGCTTTCTTGTGCTCAAGCCTCTTGGACGCTTTTGCCAAATACCAATGTGATGTGAATTTGTTTGTGGTCATTGTGGCTGCGCGCTCCTTACCACCTAGCTCCTCCTGTCCCCCACCCCACCCTTTTTCCAGTGTACAGCTTGGACCTCCAGTCTGATGAATACAGGTATAAACATCAGTTCTTGAGAAACTTGACATTTTAACATGTAATTTTACCCTCCTTTCAAGACTTGGCAGACCTAGATTTCAATCCTCCTAGACTGTAGTGGGGTGCTGTGGTAGATTTCAATCCTCCTAGACTGTAGTGGGGTGGCTTGGTAATTTCAATTCTCCTAGACAGTAGTGGGGTGCCGGGGTAGATTTCAATCCTCCTAGACTGTAGTGGGGTGCCGGGGTAGATTTCAATCCTCCTAGACTGTAGTGGGGTGGCACAGTAGATTTAACTCCTCCTAGAGTCTAGTGGGGTGGCGTGGTAGATTTAATTCCTCCCAGACTGGAGTGATGTGGCGGGGTAGATTTAAATCCTCCTAGACTATAGTGGTGTGGTGGGGTAGATTAAATTCCTCCTAGACTGAAGTGGTGTGCCGTGGTAGATTTCAACCCTCCTATACTATAGTGAGGTGCTGCAGTAAATTTCAATCCTCCTAGATTGTAGTGGGGTGGCATAGGAGATTTCAATCCTTGTAGACTGTAGTGGGGTACTGTGGTAGATTTTAATACTCCAACCTAGATGTATATGTCAATCCTCCTGGACTATAGTGGGGTGGAGCAGTAGATTTAAATTCTCCTAGACTGCGGTGGGGTGGAGCAGTAGATTTAAATTCTCCTAGACTGCGGTGGGGTGGAGCAGTAGATTTCAATCCTCCTAGACTGTAGTGGGGTGGAGCAGTAGATTTCAATCCTCCTAGACTTTAGTGGGGTGGAGCAGTAGATTTCAATCCTCCTAGACTGTAGTGGGGTGGAGCAGTAGATTTCAATCCTCCTAGACTGTAGTGGGGTGGAGCAGTAGATTTCAATCCTCCTAGACTGTAGTGGGGTGGAGCAGTAGATTTCAATCCTCCTAGACTGTAGTGGGGTGGAGCAGTAGATTTCAATCCTCCTAGACTGTAGTGGGGTGGAGCAGTAGATTTCAATCCTCCTAGACTGTAGTGGGGTGGAGCAGTAGATTTCAATCCTCCTAGACTGTAGTGGGGTGCCGAAGTAGATTTCAATCCTCCTAGACTGTAGTGGGGTGGAGCAGTAGATTTCAATCCTCCTAGACTGTAGTGGGGTGCCGAAGTAGATTTCAATCCTCCTAGACTGTAGTGGGGTGGAGCAGTAGATTTCAATCCTCCTAGACTGTAGTGGGGTGGAGCAGTAGATTTCAATCCTCCTAGACTGTAGTGGGGTGGAGCAGTAGATTTCAATCCTCCTAGATTGTAGTGGGGTGGAGCAGTAGATTTCAATCCTCCTAGATTGTAGTGGGGTGGAGCAGTAGATTTCAATCCTCCTAGACTGTAGTGGGGTGCCGAAGTAGATTTCAATCCTCCTAGACTGTAGTGGGGTGGAGCAGTAGGTTTCAATCCTCCTAGATTGTAGTGGGGTGGAGCAGTAGATTTCAATCCTCCTAGACTGTAGAGGTGTGGAGCAGTAGATTTCAATCCTCCTAGACTTTAGTGGGGTGGAGCAGTAGATTTCAATCCTCCTAGACTTTAGTGGGGTGGAGCAGTAGATTTCAATCCTCCTAGACTTTAGTGGGGTGGAGCAGTAGATTTCAATCCTCCTAGACTTTAGTGGGGTGGAGCAGTAGATTTCAATCCTCCTAGACTGTAGAGGTGTGGAGCAGTAGATTTCAATCCTCCTAGACTTTAGTGGGGTGGAGCAGTAGATTTCAATCCTCCTAGACTGTAGTGGGGTGGGGCAGTAGATTTCAATCTTCCATGACTGTAGTGGGGTGCTGTGGCAGATTTCAATCCTCCTAGACTGTAGTGAGGTGGAGCAGTACATTTCAATCCTCCTACAACGTGTTGGGGTGCCGTGGTAGATTTCAATCCTCCTAGAACGTGGTGGGGTGCCATAGTAGATTTCAACCCTCCTAAACTCTAGTGGGGTGGTGCGGTAGTTTTAAATCGACTTGAAGCTGAATTACTGATGGGGAGCTGTAAGACATCCTCTCGCTGTTTTTGCTCACAGGTGATGTTATGTTATAATAACTTATATAGCGCACGATTACCCAGCGGTGTCTTGGCGCTGTGATCAATACACCTAATACATTTGATACTTCTTACTTCTAGAAGGGAGTGGGAGCAGGAAGTGAGGCTACTCATCTACGTACAATGACAGGAAGCACAGATGACATCACAGGATGCAGCCATTCTTACACAATTCGATGCAGTTCATGTATGCATTGCATATACCTTGCTAGGGTAGAAACATTCACGTTTTGCCGGATTCGCTTCCTTGAGTGTTTGCAATGCAGTGGCGTCAGATGACTTTACACAAACTGCTGCATAGCTCTGTTTTGAGGTTAGAGCACTTTGGGGGATGTGGTTCATACGGATGGCAGCTGGAAGCCTCTCCACAAACTCTGCCTTCTCAATAGCCTCTCTGAGTTGGAGATCAACAGGTACAAAATCGCTATCCTACATAGCCTTGTCGCTGCTAAATGAGGTATAGCCAGGAATTGGCTCAAAAAGACATGGAGAGTTGGGCAGTGGGAAGGACCATTATATGATCCTTAAGTTATGAATACATAAGTTCAGAGGTTGTGTCCAGAAATACCACTAAATATGAGGGGAAGGGATGCTACCTCGGGGGATTGGAGAAGAAACAGGGAAGACACTGTGTGTAAAAGGAGCTCATGAACCTTTTCAGGCTTCTCTTGTTTGCGGTAGGGAAGAATCCACATTCTGGGGCAGATTTAGAAGCCCCCTGCGCCACCACTACGTCACTTTTCGCGATGTACTGGTGGTGCAGGGGGCTTCTCCATAGTTACAGGGAGAGGAAAAGCCACCCTGCGTGACTTTTCCTCTCCTTGTAAATATGGCCCCTTCACATGCAGCACAGTGCGTGGAAGGGGCATTCCATGGGTGTTGCAGTGGGTGTTCCCACACAACACCCATGGAACAAGCACATCTCCAGATTTACGAGAAATCGTAAATCTGGAGATGCGTGTGAATGCTACGCCAACCTAGAGGTGGTGTAGCGAGGCGCAACGAGGAGAAATGTTTTCATTTCTCATCGTTTTTGCCTCTTTCAATGCGCGCTGGATTCTACAGCACGCATTGAAAGAGGAAAAGGCCTTTAGTGATTGTTTTTGTGCAGGAAGGTGTCCCTAACTGCACAACAACAATCTGCCCACGACGCAGGCATCCTTGCACCATGGTGCAAGGGTGCCTGCGCCGGCGCATGGCTGCAGTTTGTGCGCCAGTGCAGGGGAAGCACAGAGATGCGACATATTCTTGTAAATATGTTGCATCTCTGTGCTTTCAAAAGTAACGCAGCACAGCGCATCAAAATGACTTGCTGCACCGTGCTGCGTTACTTTATTGTAAATCTGCCCCTCTGTGTTTCCGGTGCTGGACTGATACTGTTCTTATGAATACCATCATGCTGTGGCCCGCAGTGATTGTGTAATATAAAGGCCTACTGTTATTGTCAAATGCAAATACAATTGTTTATTAACAAGCACTGGCAAAGCCAATAAGTCTATTGACTTTAGTGATTTGTTTTAGCCATTTTGTACACCAGTGTGGTTGCTTTTCAGCATGACTGTATGTTAATGGCGTGGAGTGGGGTTGAGTAGATCAGGGTACAATGTAGAGTGGGGTTGAGTGGAATGGGGTAGATTGGAGTGGAGTGGGGTAGATTGGGGTAAATTGGGATACAGCAAAGTGGGGTAAATTGGGATAGAGTGGAGTAGGGTACAGTATGCTAGAATGGGGTAAATTGTAGTGGGGTACATTGGGGTAGAGTGAGGTAGACTGGAGTGTAGTACAATGTAGTGGAGTAGAGGAGATTGGAGTGGAGTAGAGAGGGGTGGATTGTATTTGAGTGGGGTAGGTTGCATTTGAGTGGGGTAGGTTAGAACAGGGTGGAGTGGAGTAGATTGGAGTGAGTTAGATTGGGGGTGAGTGGGGAAGATTGGCGTGGCAGATTGGAGTGGAGTAGATTGAACTGGGGTGTAGTGGGGTAGCTTGGAGTGTAGTAGGGTAGATTGGAGTGAGATGGGGTACATAGCAATGGGGCTGATTGGGGTGGATTGGGGTAGATTGGAGTGGGGTAGATTGGAGCAGAGTGGGATAGATTGGGTGGATTGAAGTGGGGTAGATTGAGTGGATTGAAGTGGGGTAGATTGGAGTGGAGCGGGCAGAATGGCTCATGTGGGGTTAGTTGTGGGAGATTGGAATGGGGTAGATTGGGATAGACTGGAGTGGGGTTGGATTGATTGGAGTTGAGTGGGGTTGATTGGGATAGATTGGAGTGGAGTGGAGTAGACTGGGAAAGATTGGAGTGGAGTAGATTGGGGTAGATTGTGGTAGAGTGGAGTAGATTGTGATTGAAGAGGAGTAGATTGAGGTGAGGTGAAGTCGGTAGATTTGAGTGGAGTTCATTGGGTTAGATTGAGTGGGGTAGATTGGAATGAAGTGAAGTAGAGTAGATTGGAACCGAATGGGGTAGATTGGAGTGGAATGGGTTAGATTGGACTTGAGTGGGGTACATTTGGGGAGATTGTAGTGGAGCGGGGTAGACTGGCATGGGGTAGATTATAGTGAAGTGAGGGACAGATTGGATCATAGTGGAGTGGATTAGGGTAGAGTGGAGTGGAGTAGATTCAGTAAAGTAGAGTTAAGTGTGGTAGATTGGAGTAGAATGAAGTGGAGTGGGGCAAAGTTGAGTGGGATGGAGTAGATTGAAGTGGGTGGATTGGGGTAGACTGAGATAGACTGGAGTGGAGTGGGGGAAATCGGGTAGAAGGAGTGAAGTGGGGTAGATTGGAGTGGAGTGGGGTAGATGGTGAGAGGAGTAGATTGGTGAACTTTGTAGTGAAGTGGAGTGAGGTAGAGTTGAGTTGGGTTGGTTGAGTTAGATTGAGTGGGGTTGATCAGAGAGGAGTCAAGTGGGGGAGATTAGAATGGAGTGGGGTAGACTAAGTGCATTGGAATGGGGTTCATTGGAGTGGAGTTGGTTAGTTGTGGAAGATTGGAGTGGGATAGATTGGGATAGAGTGGAGTGAGGTAGTTTGGAATAGATTGGAATGGAGTAGATTGGTGTAGACTGTAGTGGAGTGAGTGAGACTGTAGTAGAGTAGATTGTGATTGGAGAGGAGTAGACTGTGGTGAAAAGGTGAGGGTAGATCAGAGTTGAGTGGGTTGATTGGGTTAGATTGAGTGGGGTAGATTGGAGAGGATTGGGTAGATTGGAGTGAGTGGAGTAGAGTAGTTTGGAGAGGAGTGGGGTAGATTGGAGTGTAGTAGACTAAGTGTATTGGAATTGGTAAATTGGAGTGGAGTGGGGTTAGTTGCGGAAGATTGGAGTGGGGTCTGTTGGGGTAGAGTGGAGTGGGGTAGATTGGGTTAGACTGGAGTGGGGTAGATTTGATTAGAGTTGAGTCGGATAGATTGGGATAGAGTGGAGTGGGGTAGGTTGGAATGGAGCAGATTGGGGTAGATTGTAGTGGAGTGGGGTTGATTGTAGTAGAGTGGAGTAGATTGCGATTGGAGAGGAGTGGATTTTGGTGAAGTGGTGGGGGTGGTGGATCAGAGTTGAGAGGGTTGATTGGGTTAGATTGAGTGGGGTAGATTGGAGAGGATTGGGGTAGATTGCAGTTGCGTGGAGTAGAGTAGTTTGGAGAGGAGTGGGCTAGGTTAGAGTGGAATGAGATAGATTGGAGTGGAGTAGGGTAAATTTGGGTAGATTGAAGTGGAGTGGGGTAGATTGGTGTAGGGTAGTTTGGGATGGATTATAGAGGAGTGAGGGACAGATTGGATAGTAGTGGAGTAGAATGGGGTAGAGTGGAGTGGGGTAGATTGTGGTAGGGTGGAGTGGGGTAGATTGCAGTAAAGTAGACTTGAGTATGGTAGATTGGGATAGAATGATCTGGAGTGGGGTGGAGTAGATTGGAATTAGGTAGATTGTAGTGGGTGGGTGGCATTAGCTTAGAGTGGAGTGGAGTAGACTGGCGTAGGGTAGATTGGAATGGAGTAGACTGGAGTGAAGTGGGGTAGATTGAAGTCAAGTGGGGTAGAAGATTGGAGTCGAGTGGGGTAGATTGTGATGGGGTAGATTGTATTGAAGTGGAGTGGGGTAGACTGGGGTTGATTGCGTTAAATTGAGAGGTGTGGAGTGGGGTAGATTGGGTGTATTAGAGTGGGGTAGATTGGAGTGGAGTGGGGGTAGAATGGGTGTATTGGAATGGGGTAGAGTGGAGTGGGGTTAGTTGTGGTTGATTGGAGTGGGGTACGTTGGCGTAGAGTGGAGCGGGGTAGATTGAGATAGACTGGAATGGGGTAGATTGGAGTGGAGTTAGATTGATTGGTGTTGGGTGGGGTAGATTGGGGTCGATTGGAATGGAGTGGTATAGACTGGGATAGATTGTAGTGGAGTAGGTTTGGATAGATTGCGGAGGAGTGGGGTAGATTGTGATTGCAGAGGAGTATAGTGTAGTGAGGTGGAGGGGTAGATTGGAGTGGGTTTATTAGATTAGATTGAGTGGGGTTAATTGGAGAGGAGTGGAATGGAGTAGACTAGATTGGAATGGAGTGGGGTAGATCAGAGTATGGTAGATTGGAATGGAGTACATAGGAGTGGGGTAAATCTGGTAGATTGGAGTGTAGTGGGGTAGATTGGAGTGGAGTGGGGTGGATTGTTATTGGAGAGGAGTAGATTGGGGTTGATTGGTGTGAAGTGAAGTGGGGTAAACTGGAGTGGGGTTGATTGAGTTAGATTGAGTGAGGTAGATTGGAAAGGAGTGGAGTGAGGTAGATTGAAGTGGAGTAGAGTAGATTGTAGTGGAGTGGGGTATATTTGGGTAGATTGTAGTGAAGTGGGGTAGATTGGTGTGGGGAGTTTGGGGTAGATTAGAGTGGTGTGGGGCAGATTGGGACAGACTGGATTGTAGTGCAGTGGATTGGGGTAGATTGTGGTGGAAGGGAGTAGTTTGCGGCAGAGTGGAGTAGAGTGTGGTAGGTTGGGGTAGATTGAATTGGAACAGAATGAAGTAGTTTGGAGTTGGGTAGAATGGGGTGTGGTGGAATGGGCTGGGGTAGATTAGAGTGATGTAGATTAGGTTATATTGGAGTGGTGTCGGGTACATTGGAGTAGAATAGATTGGAGTGAGGTAAATTAGGATAGATTGGAATAGAGTGGTGTAGATAAGGTGGCATGGAGTGGGGTAGATTGGAGTGGGGTAGATTGGAGTTAAGTGGAGTGCACAGATTGGGGTAGACTGGAGTGGAGTGGGTTATATTGGATAAATTGGAGTGGAGTGGGGTAAGAGGTGTGGAGTGGCGCAGCGTAGAGTAGAGTGACATAGAGTGGCGTTGACTCGAGTGTTGTGGCCTGTCGTCGAGTGACTTAGATGGAAGGGGCATAGAGTGGAATGGCATGTTGTGGAGCAGAGTGTTTTAGAATGGAGTGGAGTGGAGTAGAGTGTTGTAGAGTGGAACACAATTATGAACCTTACACATGACGATTTATGATGGTAGAGATTGGAACGAAACACCAAACCACACCCCCGTGAAACCAACATAATCAGACTCCACGAAACATACAAATATAAGTAGGTGTCAAATTGAAGGGTAATCCCCAGAATATCTCACTGTACCTTATCCGTTATGTATAATGTATGATAGAATTGTTGTTCTATTCTACACAGGTACCATCCAAACGCCTTTCAACATGTGTAAATGATGATGTATACTTTTGTAACATGAAATGTAAAATCCCAATAAACACATTTAAAACAAAAAAATGTGAGCACCGTGAGAGAGGGGATTTTGCTCCATCCACTCGTTGGTATTCATTAGTAAATGTTTTGATTGGACAGAAGTAGTGTGCATTAACAAAAAAATGCTTTAAGTTCATGCAGCTGTGATCATTGTGTTTATTTGTCCTGCTGGAGGAGCTTGAACTTTCAGGGGCACACACATGGCATTGTAATGATGTAAAGGTATCTTAGATAACTAGATACTTATGGTGTGTGTCCTTCTCTGGCAGCAGCACAGATGGGAGAAAGTCAGTCTTTAACCTACATAGAAAATCAGATCTGGCTTGACAGTGCAACAGTCACTTGACCTTTTAACCTACACCAATATTACTCTACAGCTGTTTGCTTCCACACAAATACATATTCATCCCAATGCTATTTGCTTGTAATGCTTTACATTACCATACAACAATGTTCCGTTACAGCCAGACCTATATGCATTGCCAGTGCTTGTTTGCTGATGGGGCTGCCTTACTAATTGTTTTATGATAGAGGGTTGCAATAATGGAAAGGTAGTGTACTAGCTTCAGATAGTTCCCAGACAAAAGTTGGGACATCAGACTTTCAGAACTTAAAAAGAACTGAATTAGAGAACAACCTGGGTAGAAACTGAAACAAAGCATTGTGTGATGCCCTGGTGAGGGAAATGGTATTTTAAGCTAATAACCAAGAACATTCAACTGATAGCACCTCAGAGAAATCGTGTTCATTACTGAAGTCTTTTAAATGGGAATTAACTTCAACAGAATACTCAAATGCACCTCTGCCCAGGCGCCAGACTAAGATGCTAATGTATATGTTGGTGGCATGTGTACTCCATCGCAATAGAGTACGCATACAGCCTACATGATGGTCCAACTGACCGATTTAGATGCAGTCGGACCAAAGATTTGGTTACGGCAGTGGCTACTCTGTCACCTCTTTAGCCAAATTTCTCCGACGGCCCGACAGAGTAAGGGCCGTCGGAGAAATGGCTATATATCCGCCCACCCACTCAGGATGGGCGCACATATAGCCATTCTTTTACTGTCAATCAATGCCAGGCAAGCCATTGTGGTGAGGGATAGTAAAATGCTAATAATGCTCCCCTCTCCATGGGCAATGGCTCCAATAGAGGGGGGAGCCCCTCACTTTTTATTTTCTAAAAGAAAACCATTTCGGGATTTTCCGTTTGAAAAAAAAAATACAAAACTGTTTGGTGCTGATGCAGCCCTGTGCCAAACAGCGAAGTGCATCGTCAGGAAGCGTTATGATGGAGATTCCTGCCAATGCATTTTAAATGTCAGTTCGTTGTATCCACATCTCATACAGAGCCATTGAGTTCTTTTCAGTTTTCCTTTTTATTACTAGTCAGGTTTTAGTAAAAATGTACAATTTCTTTCAACACCATGTCTATAAACAGGTGATTTGACTTCAGGTTCTGTAAGACATGTCCCCATCCATTGTCCTCCTGGTGTCTTGGTAGAGAGCATAAGCCCGCGTCTTGCGATCTTTGTCAGCAGATGCACCCAAAGGTACCAAGGGAGAGGAAGCTGAAACAGGTATTATCATCTTTAAAACAGTGCCTTGGAGAGTAACATTCAAGGTCAAAGACTAGGGGCCAGATGTAGGTAACTTCCATTTACCGATTCCTTAACAGCGATTATTATCGAATCGCTATTAAGGAATCGGCAAATGCAATGTAGGTAGGAATCGCTAAAATAGTAGCGGTTCTTTAACATTCCTTAATAACGAATCGGTAATACCGATTCGTTATTAAGGAATACCTAGCCATTCATTCCTACGGGCCAGGAGGCCCATAGGAATGACTGGGAAGACATTCACTATTAGCGATTCGGTATTACCGAATCGTTAATAGCGGGAGGTATTTCAAGTGTGCCAAAGAGTCCAAAGGACACCCTGTTGCACCCCTAAAATGTGCACGTGTGCACATATGGCGCACATACATGCCCTAAGGGCATGGATGTGTGCCACATGGCACCTAAAAAAGTGTTTTTTGTAGGGAAATCGCTATTTACCACCAACTTGGAGTTGGTGGTAAATAGCGATTCCTTAAGGCTGAGGTGCACTGTTTTTAGTGCTACCTACATTGCATTTAAGGAATCGGTATTACACGTGCACATTTTAGGGGTGCAACAGGGTGTCCTTTGGACTCTTTGGCACACTTGAAATACCTCCCGCTATTAACGATTCGGTAATACCGAATCGCTAATAGTGAATGTCTTCCCAGTCATTCCTATGGGCCTCCTGGCCCGTAGGAATGAATGGCTAGGTATTCCTTAATAACGAATCGGTATTACCGATTCCTTAAATGCAAGAGCAATAAGGAATCGGTATTAAGGAATCGGTGTTTACCGATTCCTTATTTAATGATTCCTTACCTACATCGCACATGGCTAAATACCGGTCGGTAACGCTGAAATTTACTGAATTTCGGCGTTACCGACCGGTATTTAGCCACCTACATCTGGCCCAATATTTCATAAAAGATGTGGGTTCTGGTCTAGATTAAGATTTAGTTTGCAGCAACTTCGTAAGAAACACAAGACAAAACTCTCCTTGCATCTCGTCAAAAAGTGTGAGGACGGAGTACAAATCATCAGCCCCCTCCTCACTGAGATGTCACTGCAGTAATTACTTGTCTAAAATCTGATTGGAAGTCCTTTAAGAGACCGCATGGTCCTTTCGTATCGGGATAATCAAAGATGGAGCGATCAACGTCTAGTAAGGTGCTGTTTGTTGCAGCTGAGGCTCCCCATTGAAGAAGCAGATGTCTACGATGACTTCTAAGTCAGCCTTTCATGCATGAACTTTTCAGATGATATTCTGATGATCTGGAGTTTTCTAATCCTGTTCAGGAGGATTCATGGCAAATCTGATGAAGGGGACAGATTTTTGCCTCCTCTTCACTTCAAAGCTTCATTCGTCGTGGATCTTTGTAATGAAACTGGCCTGGAGACTTGTCTGGAAATGGAGCTTCTAGACCCTGAATGTCCTACCATGGTTGGGTAGTCTCACTATGCTGTGGTGGTAAGAAAGCCACAGACTCTTAACATCGAACTTTTCTAAGCAGCATGTAAAATCCTCAGTGGGATTTTAACAGACAAGAGGTCAGCGTAGGAGATTTAACTAATTAATGAGGTTTCAATTGACCAGATGGACGAACCATGGCCTAAGCCCCTGTCTACTACTTTTGTACTTAGGTATGCTCTGAAGAAGTACGGACAAGCTTCTACTGGCCCACCCTACTTGTTGATTCACCTAAAACCTGAAAGTCTTGTTGTTAGGCTTTGGGAGCAGATTGATGCAGAACACTATCGCAGCTCACCACGCAGTCAAAGAGGTTGGATACCCTTGGCAAAAAGATGCTTGTGTTCAAAGAACCTGGCGCTCTTATCCACCAAAGCAATGATGTTATTAGCCCATTTCATCCTTGCATTGCGAGAGATTTGGTGGCTTTGGCCCTCTTGATTCCTGCTGATATGAAGTGCCAACTTAGAAATCTTAAGCAGGACAATATTAACATATTCTAAAAGATGATGCAGATGGGCATGAGGCTGTAGACGCAGTAGCTTACTCCATAGACTCTTTAATTGTATTGTACACTTGGATGGATACATACTACTGGGGTAGGCTCAGCATGTCTAGAGTGTTTTAAGGAGAGCCATAATACTGCAAACCAACTGCAGGAAATTACCATCTTTTGCATACTGTTTTTGCAGACTGTAGAACTATGTGTACCTTACCTATGCTGATCAGTGTTAAAGTGCCTGTGCTTCTCCTTTCAACATGATGAAATTAGTATACCCCTAATTGGCATATTCAACTTGCCTGTGTGTCTCTAGTATATCGTATGGAGGTTAAGTCAGAAGGTAAAACGTCTCACCAGGTCAAACCTGTTTTCAGTATCTGACCCATGCTCCATTGCAGTCAGTTTTAACAGGTAAAGCACAACCAGATCACTACGGTTGGCACATAACGCTTTTTGGGCAAATTTGAACGTTAAACTTAAAAAATTCAGATCTCCAGTTCCACTATTTGAGTTTTGTCATTTTGTCGTCATTATATATTTTTTTAATTTACTCTATTTTTCTAAAATTGTTAGGGATTTTTTTGAGTTGTGTGTTGCCTTTTTACTGTGTTAGTATGCACAAATATTTTACACATATCCTCTAAGTTAAACCTGTCTGCTCTCTGCCATAGCTCCTAGAGGGTTGAGATCAGGTGAATTTAGTGATTCTATTGGTTCACCCTCACAAGGATTGTGATTAATACTCGTGGTGGGTAGTTACCATCCTCATCTAATGCTTCCAATTGCTTACACTAGCAGATTTGGCATCGCTGACCAAGAAATAAGTGATAGCCAAACAGTTCAGGAGTTAGCTACCTGAACAGCAACTTCATTTGGCTCAATACATTTTTTGAGGTATAAAGGACAATTGGGTCTTGCAGTTGGTAGAGAAGAATTATAGTCTGACATTTGTGAAGAAACCTCTAACCATACCTTGTTTCTAAGCCCAAATGTAGACGGCTTCATCAGGACCAACACCAAGCAGCATACGATCAACGTCGAGACCTTCCTGGGCATCGACTTCTCTCGCTTGGAACTTTCCTGCTTCCTTTGACAACCGCACCGGGAGCACACTCTTCAGCAACCTGCCATCCTCAAGCCCAGTATTGGATTCAACTTGACCAGCTGATAAAAAGTTTCTAAATCACAAGGTACATTTTCCACTGTGATGAACTTAGATCCTGTATCCGACCTGCACAACATCGCAGTCAGCATCAACTTTTGGCTTTGTCCTGGTCCAGCGCAACCAGATAACTGCTGTGGGCACTTTGAGCTGTTTTCCACTATTTTTAATTCAAACTTTAAAAAATCATATCTCTGGTTTTACTTCTTGGAAGTTTGTTATTTTGGTGTGATTGTATTTATTTAAATGTACCCTATTTTTCTAAATTGGATTTGGATTTTTCATTTTATTACAGTTTGACTACTGCATAAACACTTTACACATTGCCTCTAAGTTACGTCTACTGCTTTGTGCCAAACTTTGGTGACAACCATTCTACACCTCTCATCCTTGTCTACATTTAATTAACTCTTGATAATCAGAAACTACCTATCAATATATTAGCATTTGAGTCTCAAAGGTCCACACATAGATGCACCAAGCCTTTTGCAGTTTTTGCAACCACTAACGGAGCTCCCAAACAGATGAATCTACAAGCTTAATTATGCCTGCAGATTGAAGCTTTTCAAATTCTTGCACCTCTTCTTCTCTCACCGATATTGCTGGCATATGTAACAGCGGTGGACAGGTGGGGAGAAGTCAACAGACGACGGAATAGAGAAAGTATCACCAACTCTGCGATGCGGTGAGCGCAAGGTAAGTGTTTTTTTTATTTTACTTTCCCTATCCCGTCGTTTGTCAACTCCCTACCGTCTCACCACTGTTACCTGTGCTGGCCACGCCTGTGAAATTTGCACATTCCGTACTTTGTGGGTATGGGGGTTTAGCATTTTTATTGTTTTCGAATTTTTTGATGCATGAAACCACAGAAAATACAGTATACACACACTATTACCCACAGCTAGTACTGTGTCAGGGCTACTGTGATCCAGGACCATATCGAGTGCCTCATGATCCATCCATCCCAGCACCCGCTGGTCCTTTTGCTGCCACATATAACTTTCCTTCTCACCGCCTATCCTTAATTTCAAACAGTATTTCGGCTGTAAAACGTATATCTTATATCTGCCAGTTCTAACTCACTACCTTGTATCTTATCAAATTTCTTTCTCCAAACATCCTTGTTAATGATAAAGATGAACCAGAATCTGTGATAATATTCATTTTAACTCTACCAAAGTCATTTCGCAAACAGTTTTTTCCTTATCATACCATCAACCCTTAGCACTTCACTTCCAACACACATTCAACTTGTTCAACTTCTTCAATACACTTGTCCTTGAATCTATCTTTTTTTATACATGTTCTAAAGTTAAACATCTGTCATATCTGTTGTGTTCCCCATTGCCTCTGGATTTCTTCCTTTCCCCCTTGTCCTTACTTACACTTGCAGTTGACCGTTGCTAAATATTTAACCACCCTGGAAGTTTCAGCTTCTCTCTGAAGTGGAGAAGGTGGACACTGGATCTGTGCTGGGATGGACTGCAAGATCCTTTGTGCACTTCTAGTTTTTTATGTTTCACGCACAGGTGGTTCTTTATTTCGGGCTTTGGGGCCCGCACTCCCTCAATTCTTACCTTCTCTATTTTTAAATTATGTAGTTTATACATTTAACATTTCTGACCCTCGCACGTTAGAAAAGCACAAGCGCTAATGTGCATGTGCCTGCTGTCACATGTTTTACGGGGCTTACCCGATATCAGCCCTGGACCTCTGTTTCCTGCAACAATGTAAGGCCACTGCCCTCTATGACGGAGTGCAGCCTCGCTGACTGAAAACAGCCTGGGCACTTTTAAGCCGTGCATTTTTCGAGGCTGTTTGCCAATCATCGAGGGTGCAGGTGCGCGCTCTACAGCACTGCGCCTCCACCCATTTCCTATCTCGTCAAAGAGTGGGATGGGATCAACAAGCCTCCCAGGCTCCATCCCATCCTGGGAGGAGTTTGGGAAGGTTTGAGAACACGAGGCTGGCAGGCTGTCCACAGTGAGGTGTGGGGCACGCATTCCTCATGATGAAAACAAACAACAGAGATGCGAAGAGCCCAGAACTGCTGCCAATTAGTGGCAACAGAGGCTTCAGCAAGAGATAGACTTAGAGCAGGAATTTGATGGGTCGGGTTATTTTGGTGCTAAGGTCAGTAGTAACACAAAAAAAAAGAGAATACTTCTTTCTGCTAATTTGTGCAAACTCAGCCCAAGGGCAATGGAGTGCTTTACTGGGACACCAGATTACATTACACTCTCATTTTGTAGGTCTTGGCTGGCGGAGGCTGCGCACATGCGGTCTCGCTGGCGAGATTTAATGATTTTAGTAGCTTTTAGTAACAGGCTTTAAGCCCCGCCCCTCTTTCCCATTGGCTGGCGTCACGGCCAGCCATTGGGAAAGAGCTTTTGGTGACGTGCACTTTCTGTCTTTTGCGGACGGCCCACTTGGACGGGCTCGCCTGACTTCCGTGCGTCGCAAAAGGTTTCTTATCTTTATGGGGACGGCCCGATATAGACAAGAAATTGTTTTGCGATGCACAGAAGTGAAAGCGGCCCATGCTTGTTCTTGGACAGCAGAGGATGCCGATTGCTGCAAAAGGCTGCAAAGGTGTGTAGAACCTCTCGCTTACCACCTCTCCTCCTTTTCTCAACATCCTTTCAGCATTCGTTTGTGAAGGCGAGTTTCGGTTCATCTACTCCATCCTGCCCCCTCCCTCCTCTAAACCTGCCTGAAATTGAAACTAAAAATGGACGATTATGCAAAGCCCAGCCACACTTTATTATAACTTCGATCGCCACATTTGCGTATCAGTGTCTTTCTTCTGTCATGGCGCTCAGGCAATATTTCAAGAACGTTATTGTGCAACAATGTTGCCCCGTTTTCATATTTAAAACATTACTCAAGTATAAATATATGTGTATGTTTAAGTAACGTACTCCAAAATCACAGTCTCTATTGAAGAATATTCTGTGAAGGATATATTGAATTTAACTGTCACACTTGGAAATGTATTTCTCTTAACAAGAGAAGTAATTATGTTGTAGGGAATAGAAAAACATCGCTACAAAAATTGCTAGGTTCACCATGGCCACCAGCACCAAGCACAAGCAAGAGGAAAAGCCCTTCAAGCTGCTACGGGAGATGACAAGCCTCCCGCACAACCGCAAGTGCTTTGACTGTGACCAGCGTAGACCCACCTATGCCAATATGACTGTAGGCTCCTTTGTTTGCACGTCTTGTTCCGGCATCCTGTAAGTGCCTATGGGATGAGGGGGTAGGGATTTGTATAAGCTTTGACGGGACAATCATACGTACATTTGCCTTTTGGACCATTATTGGGTATGGGTAGAGTGAAAGAGCATGTTTTCCAAGATTATACTGAGGTGACGTTTCAGGGGTTTTGACCAAAAGTTAATATTACGAATGAGTATCTCGATTTACATGTGTGTCACCCCTTAAAGTCAACGGGGCAAGTGAAGCCAGACAATACTGAGACTTTGGTACCATTGGGTGGTACAATGGTGTGGACATGGCCAGTATGGCCGTCATTACTTGCTATCCAGATCCAAGTGTGAAACGTCTGGTCTGTACCACTGCAATTATGCGGCAAGGGTTGACGAGATTATGCAGTAGAATTGAATATATGGAAAGAAAAAGGCATTTTATGCAATACAACGTGGCACATTTTGTGGCAGGTTTATTACACTCTTGTCATTTAACACACGTACTGCATGGGGAAAAGTTTCACTCAATTACTACCAGCGTAACATTTGAAAGCTGCAATCATAAACTGAAATGTGACGAGATAACCAATAGGCAGATCCAAGTGTAGTACATTTTTAAGTAACTTTTGATCTCTTAGAACTGGAAACATAGCTTTAATTGTGTTGCAATCTAGAAGTTGTACAACATATAATGGATTATGTGACAGCTGCAGTCAATTCATAGTTATGCAGAAATACAGAAGCTGCAGAATTACAAAATGTCAGTGCACTTTTCACCATGTAATCCTTTGGTGGTTCCTGGCTAACTGCAGTATGCAGAAGCTATACAACCCCTCCCCCTCAAGGTAATTACTTTTTAAAAAGGCAGTATCAACATAGTCGAGTCTTAGCAATTCGTGCAATAAATAATGGAGTTTCCAGCACCAGTGTAGGTTAGAATTATACCATGGTCTATTTAGTAATTGGTACCGTGAGCTACTGTCCTAGGCTCTTCTGAGAAATTAAATGTCATGGGGAAGGAAGGGGGACTGTCTGCTCATTTACCCTACTTTCTCTCTACAAATTGCCCAACTCACTGTCTATACAGACATTCTTTTCAGCTCACTGTTCAGCCACTCTACACAGCCCGCTATATGCACAGCACTTGCCCCCATTTACTGTCTGCTGAGTTTACCCAGCTCAAGGACTCCATAGGCCTTCTCCCTTGTTAAAAGTGTTTTTTATAAGTGTTTTTAATGAATGTTTTCTTAAATTATCCAAAACTGTTTTATTGGAAAAGGAAAAATAGTTATATGCATGTGTGTTTTTTTCCAGAAATATTTGTGGCTCCTGAAGAAGGCGTTCCTTCAACGCCGAAACGCGCGTCGATACTATTGTTTGCCACTTTTTGATTTTTATTGACTATTCTGATAAGTTGTATATAATGTATTGTAATTATTTGTTTATAACGGAAAATTTGTTTTATATGAATTATGTCATGTTTTTTATTATGTGCATGTCTAATTAAAGATAATACAGCTTTTTAAAAGATTTTTTTTCTATTGTTCTCTTTATGCAACCTTGGTTCCCTTAGTACTGTTTTTAATGCCTAGGTTTGATATACACACTATGTTTTCCCTGTCCTAGGAATTGTATTCATTTTCTACAGGGGGTCCTTGTTATTTCCACATTAATTTAGGCCTTCTCCCTCCTCATTCTCTTTTAAAAAATGAACTTCACTATCTCTCCCTGTTCTCTGTCTGCCCTGTTCTCTGTCTGGCCATTGCTTTTCCTTTAGCTATTTACTAATTTCCAGAACAACACTTATGCTTCATAAGCCCTATTGTGGACTAACTGTGCAGTACTCCTCCTTCACTAACCGCAGAGTACCAAACTTGAACTATATCCGCACAGGGCTTCTCTACCACACAGTGTAAAGTGCTTTGTCAGCATTATAATGTATGGAAGCAAAGAATTATTCGTGGATCTTTGGAACGAGGATTCAGCAGTTTATGAGCCTCATTGGCCATACCTTATTTTTGACTAAGAGAGAATAGTGGCAGACGTTGCCAGTGGTAAGTGGGGAATTGGATCTTCTCATGCCTGACCCCCATTTTTGATGCACCAAATCAAATTCATTATGAATCTTAACGGACAGCCCAACTCTATTGTCGCCACAGAAGTGGACTTGTATGGCTTAGAAATGGATATTCTAGCACCTCTAATAGGGTTGTGGCATAAGCATTCATATAGTGGAGTAGTGTGGCTCACTGGTTAGAGGCGGCAGGCCTGAGAGCAGAAGTCAGCCTGGGACCAGGGTTCAATTCCCGACGCGGCAGGGTCGTGGACCTTGGTCAGCGGACTCGATAATTCTCGCTTCGGTGCTTACTCTAATCAGGGGTTCCACTCGGCAACTCTGGGCATTAGCTTGCCTAATCTCCACAACGGCCCCACCAATTCCGGGGATGCCTGGCTCCACCTTGGGGACTCCCAGCAAGGGACCATCCCACAGGGAAAGCCAGGACGGGTTCCCCAGAGTTATACAGCGCAGGGACGCCCCGTTGCTGGGGCAGCTGTGCGCTTTACAAGTGTACTACATTTACATTTACATTTACATATGTCTAACAAGTAGATCTGAAATACCAGTAGTACTTGGGAAGAGACAGTTGCAGGTCATCCTTGGCCTGCTTCCTGTTAAGGCTTGTGCAGTGACAGTCCAGCCATGCCCTTGATATTGTGGTAGTACCAGGAATGACTGAGTCAAAAGTCGGGCCCTTGCCTCTGATCGGACAGTTTGACTGCAGTGGAGTTGATTGCAATAATGTTCCTCACAAGTCAAGCCTTTGCTTCTGAAACATTAATAGGATCTATTAGACCATGCCTCGCTTGAGGTCTAACAAAGGTAGGCTGTAAATGGAGTACTTTTCTATTAAGTCACTGACACTAGAAGTAAAGGACTCTAATTCCTACCTGTCTTATTCCAGGGCTGGTTTATGATTCGCATTTGGGATTCGTAAAAATCCATGCATGATCCCTAAACCTGTTTCTAAACTTGCACACTTTTCCTTTACCTAGAGCAAACCTTTCGTCTGAATTTGGTCTAGACGGTTATCATGGACTCTTAATGTGTTACTCCATAGGGAGGTGGGGCCAAAAGAAAAATAATTTAGATCATATCAACAATTTCTTCTGCTTATCTAAAGGCCTGTTTGCTTCACTATGTCATTGCATTTGAATTCGTACCCAACACTTATTTACATTGGAATTCATAATGTTTTGATTTTATGACTATGCTTTTGGGTAGAGATTTGAGACAGTTGCATCTCTGGATTTATGAATCAAATAGTGAACCTTATATATGTAAATTTTTGTGAAGTAAGTACACTAGATAGTGTCGTTTAGTTGGTATCATTGAAAACTCCTGCTTGTATTTTTGAAAAGCTTTGAAGCTTAGCCACGAATTATGCAGATCAGGCTGCTGGGTGCCTTACTGCTCAACCAGTTTGAACACAACAGGTTGGTTAAACATCAGGGGGCAGATTTACAAGCCCCTTGCGCCTCTTTTACGCCGCAGTTGCGTCACTTTTGTGATGTAGCGGCGGCGCAAAAGATGAGCCATGGTGCGGCTTATTTACAACGTGACGCATCTCCGAGATGCGTCCCGCATCATGGGTGACGAAGCTGCAGCGCACAATTACTGGCGCATCCCTGCTAATTTGCAGGGATGCGCCAGTTATTGTAAATCTGCCCCTAAGTGTCCTGGTTCATGCTTTTGAAAGAAACACAAAACTTGGTTGAGCTTAACAAATTTCCCAGCTCTTGTGTTTTTTTGTACATGCACGACTTAAACTGTAGCAGTAGCACACAATTTTAACCTTAACTTTTGCAAATTGAAGATGGATATTTACAAATCTTGAAAAAAACCCAGAGAGATCAGCCTTAAATGCAATAGCAACTTAAAATTAGTGATCAAATATCTAAGAAATGATAAAATAGTTTCTACCACTTTTAATTGTTTCTACAGCATCAGTGAAAAAATAATTATTTTAGCAAGGAGACGTACAGCGAAGAGTAAAGTCGCACGGCCTAATTTCGCTGTGTCCAAAGACGTTGCCGGAAAGTGTTTGCTATTTGAGCAGTTTGGAAGCTGTGTCCTGGCTGCCCTCAATTGCTGGAAAAGAGTAAAAATATTTTGAAATATTACTTTTTTGAGACCACCACTCTGGTACTTTCACACTATTCTGCCTATAACTACAGCAGCCCTTCCATGAGCAATCTAATGTTTATGTAATGACTCGGCTTGTTCTTATTTTCAAAGAGATGGGTTAATATTTGCATGCCTGACTAGGAGGAAACTTCGAAAAAGAGGACCACGGGCAGTGTAGTTTAGCTTCCTCCTTGGGTTTTGGAAATATCAGACTTTTCACTTGTAGTAAACAAGTCTCTTCAAAGGCAAGCTATGTGTACGCAACCTTGTTCACTGCTTACAGTGGATGTAACGCCAGACAATACTGGTTCGACGAGATTGCTGACATTTTTTCGGGATATGTTAAAGTGGACTCACGTATGCAGTTCATTTACATTTGTTGCCCATACATTTGAAACTTCCAGTGTCCGGTATTAAATGCATACAACTATCAGAAAAAAATAAGTAGAATTTATCCTTTAGGCTCATGAACCAGTTACTTAGCAGTGGCCCACACTAAGACAATCTTGGTGCCCTAAATGCAACGTCGGCATCTCTGGCAGTTAAACCAAATCTTATCCCCATTGAGTCCCTTTTATGCCCTCAATGCTTGCGCTCCGGTCACGCTTAAAAAAATGAGTGATAGGTGAGGTTGATTACCTGGCTGACCTCTGCGAGGAGTGATAGATGAGGTTGATTACCTGGCTAACCCCTGCGAGGAGTGATAGGTGAGGTTGATTACCTGGCTAACCCCTGCGAGGAGTGATAGGTGAGGTTGATTACTTGGCTAACCTCTGTGAGGAGTGATAGGTGAGGTTGATTACCTGGCTGTCCTCTGAGGGGAGTGATAGGTGTGGTTGATTACCTGGCTAACGTCTGCGAGGAGTGATAGGTGAGGTTGATTACCTGGCTGACCTCTGCGGGGAGTGATAGGTGTGGTTGATTACCTGGCTAACCCCTGCAAAGAGTGATAGGTGAGGTTGAGTACTTGGCTAACCTCTGTGAGGAGTGATAGGTGAGGTTGTTTACCTGGCTAACATCTGCGAGGAGTGATAGGTGAGGTTGATTACCTGGCTGACCTCTGCGGGGAGTGATAGATGTGGTTGATTACCTGGCTAACCCCTGCGAGGAGTGATAGGTGAGGTTGATTACTTGGCTAACCTCTGTGAGGAGTGATAGGTGAGGTTGATTACCTGGCTAACGTCTGCGAGGAGTGATAGGTGAGGTCGATTACCTGGCTGACCTCTGATGGGAGTGATAGGTGTGGTTGATTACCTGGCTAACGTCTGCGAGGAGTGATAGGTGAGGTTGATTACCTGGCTGACCTCTGAGGGGAGTGATAGGTGTGGTTGATTACCTGGCTATCCCCTGCGAGGAGTGATAGGTGAGGTTGATTACTTGGCTAACCTCTGTGAGGAGTGATAGGTGAGGTTGATTACCTGGCTAACGTCTGCGAGGAGTGATAGGTGAGGTTGATTACCTGGCTGACCTCTGAGGGGAGTGATAGGTGTGGTTGATTACCTGGCTAACGTCTGCGAGGAGTGATAGGTGAGGTTGATTACCTGGCTGACCTCTGAGGGGAGTGATAGGTGTAGTTGATTACCTGGCTAACGTCTGCGAGGAGTGATAGGTGAGGTTGATTACCTGGCTGACCTCTGCGGGGAGTGATACGTGTGGTTGATTACCTGGCTAACGTCTGCAAGGAGTGATAGGTGAGGTTGATTACCTGGTTATTCCTTGCGAGGAGTGATAGGTGTGGTTGATTACCTGGCTAACGTCTGCGAGGAGTGATAGGTGAGGTTGATGACCTGGCTAACCTCTGCGAGAAGGGATAGGTGAGGTTGATTACCTGGCTATCCTCTACGAGGAGTGATAGGTGAGGTTGATTACCTGGCTATCCTCTGCGAGGAGTGATAGGTGAGGTTGATTACCTGGCTGACTTCTGCGGGGAGTGATAGGTGTGGTTGATTACCTGGCTAACGTCTGCGAGGAGTGATAGGTGAGGTTGATTACCTGGCTGACCTCTGCGGGGAGTGATAGGTATGGTTGATTATCTGGCTAATGTCTGCGAGGAGTGATAAGTGAGGAGTGATAGGTGAGTTGATTACCTGATTGTTCTCTGCGAGGAGTGATAGGTGTGGTTGATTACCTGGCTAATGTCTGCGAGGAGTGATAGGTGAGGTTGATGACCTGGCTATCCTCTGCGAGGAGGGATAGGTGAGGTTGATGATCTGGCTATCCTCTGCAAGGAGTGATAGGTGAGGTTGATGACCTGGCTAACGTCTGCGAGGAGGGATAGGTGAGGTTGATGACCTGGCTATCCTCTGCGAGGAGTTATAGGTGAGATTGATGACCTGGCTAACGTCTGCGAGGAGGGATAGGTGAGGTTGATGACCTGGCTATCCTCTGCGAGGAGGGATAGGTGAGGTTGATGACCTGGCTAACGTCTGCGAGGAGGGATAGGTGAGGTTGATGACCTGGCTATTCTCTGCAAGGAGTGATAGGTGAGGTTGATTACCTGGTTAACCTCTGCGAGGAGTGGTAGTTGAGGTTGATTACCTGGCTAACCTCTGCGGGGAGTGGTAGGTGAGGTTGATTACCTGGCTAACCCCTGCGAGGAGTGATAGGTGAGGTTGATTACTTGGCTAACCTCTGTGAGGAGTGATAGGTGAGGTTGATTACCTGGCTAACGTCTGCGAGGAGTGATAGGTGAGGTTGATTACCTGGCTGACCTCTGAGGGAAGTGATAGGTGTGGTTGATTACCTGGCTAACGTCTGCGAGGAGTGATAGGTGAGGTTGATTACCTGGCTGACCTCTGCGGGGAGTGATAGGTGTGGTTGATTACCTGGCTAACGTCTGTGAGGAGTGAAAGGTGAGGAGTGATAGGTGAGGTTGATTACCTGGCTGACCTCTGAGGGGAGTGATAGGTGTAGTTGATTACCTGGCTAACGTCTGGGAGGAGTGATAGGTGAGGTTGATTACCTGGCTGACCTCTGCGGGTAGTGATAGGTGTGGTTGATTACCTGGCTAGGGTCTGCGAGGAGTGATAGGTGAGGTTGATTACCTGGTTATTCCTTGCGAGGAGGGATAGGTGTGGTTGATTACCTGGCTAACGTCTGCGAGGAGGGATAGGTGAGGTTGATGACCTGGCTATCCTCTGCGAGGAGTGATAGGTGAGGTTGATGACTCGGCTAACCTCTGCGAGAAGGGAAAGGTGAGGTTGATTACCTGGCTATCCTCTGCGAGGAGTGATAGGTGAGGTTAATTACCTGGCTAACGTCTGCGAGGAGGGATAGGTGAGGTTGATTACCTGGCTAACCCCTGCGAGGAGTGATAGGTGCGGTTGATTACTTGGCTAACCTCTGTGAGGAGTGATAGGTGAGGTTGATTACCTGGCTAACGTCTGCGAGGAGTGATAGGTGAGGTTGATTACCTGGCTGACCTCTGAGGGGAGTGATAGGTGTGGTTGATTACCTGGCTAACGTCTGCGAGGAGTGATAGGTGAGGTTGATTACCTGGCTGACCTCTACGGGGAGTGATAGGTATGGTTGATTATCTGGCTAATGTCTGCGAGGAGTGATAAGTGAGGAGTGATTGGTGAGGTTGATTACCTGATTATCATCTGCGAGGAGTGATAGGTGTGGTTGATTACCTGGCTAATGTCTGCGAGGAGTGATAGGTGAGGTTGATGACCTGGCTATCCTCTGCGAGGAGGGATAGGTGAGGTTGATGATCTGGCTATCCTCTGCAAGGAGTGATAGGTGAGGTTGATGAACTGGCTAACGTCTGCGAGGAGGGATAGGTGAGGTTGATGACCTGGCTATCCTCTGCGAGGAGTGATAGGTGAGGTTGATGACCTGGCTAACGTCTGCGAGGAGGGATAGGTGAGGTTGATGACCTGGCTATCCTCTGCGAGGAGTGATAGGTGAGGTTGATGACCTGGCTAACGTCTGAGAGGAGGGATAGGTGAGGTTGATGACCTGGCTATCCTCTGCGAGGAGGGATAGGTGAGGTTGATGACCTGGCTAACGTCTGGGAGGAGGGATAGGTGAGGTTGATGACCGGGCTATCCTCTGCGAGGAGTGATAGGTGAGGTTGATTACCTGGCTGACCTCTGCGGGGAGTGATAGGTGTGATTGATTACCTGGCTAACGTCTGTGAGGAGTGATAGGTGAGGTTGATTACCTGGCTGTCCTCTGCGGGGAGTGATAGGTATGGTTGATTATCTGGCTAATGTCTGCGATGAGTGATAAGTGAGGAGTGATAGGTGAGGTTGATTACCTGATTATTGTCTGCGAGGAGTGATAGGTGTGGTTGATGACCTGGCTATCCTCTGCGAGCAGGGATAGGTGAGGTTGATGACCTGGCTATCCTCTGCGAGGAGTGATAGGTGAGGTTGATGACCTGGCTAACCTCTGCGAGGAGTGATAGGTGACGTTGATGACCTGGCTATCCTCTGAGAGGAGGGATAGGTGAGGTTGATTACCTGGCTGACCTCTGCGGGGAGTGATAGGTGTGGTTGATTATCTGGCTAACGTCTGCGAGGAGTGATAGGTGAGGTTGATTACCTGGCTGACCTCTGCGGGGAGTGATAGGTATGGTTGATTATCTGGCTAATGTCTGCGAGGAGTGACAGGTGAGGTTGATGACCTGGCTATCCTCTGCGAGGAGGGATAGGTGAGGTTGATGATCTGGCTATCCTCTGCAAGGAGTGATAGGTGAGGTTGATGACCTGGCTAACGTCTGCGAGGAGGGATAGGTGAGGTTGATGACCTGGCTATCCTCTGCAAGGAGTGATAGGTGACGTTGATGACCTGGCTATCCTCTGCGAGGAGGGATAGGTGAGGTTGATGACCTGGCTATCCTCTGCGAGGAGTGATAGGTGAGGTTGATGACCTGGCTATCCTCTGCGAGGAGGGATAGGTGAGGTTGATGACCTGGCTAACGTCTGCGAGGAGGGATAGGTGAGGTTGATGACCTGGCTATCCTCTGCAAGGAGTGATAGGTGACGTTGATGACCTGGCTATCCTCTGCGAGGAGGGATAGGTGAGGTTGATTACCTGGCTGACCTCTGCGGGGAGTGATAGGTGTGGTTGATTATCTGGCTAACGTCTGCGAGGAGTGATAGGTGAGGTTGATTACCTGGCTGACCTCTGCGGGGAGTGATAGGTATGGTTGATTATCTGGCTAATGTCTGCGAGGAGTGATAAGTGATAAGTGAGGAGTGATAGGTGAGGTTGATTACCTGATTATTCTCTGCGAGGAGTGATAGGTGTGGTTGATTACCTGGCTAATTTCTGCGAGGAGTGACAGGTGAGGTTGATGACCTGGCTATCCTCTGCGAGGAGTGATAGGTGAGATTGATGACCTGGCTATCCTCTGCGAGGAGGAATAGGTGAGGTTGATGATCTGGCTATCCTCTGCAAGGAGTGATAGGTGAGGTTGATGACCTGGCTAACGTCTGCGAGGAGGGATAGGTGAGGTTGATGACCTGGCTATCCTCTGCGAGGAGTGATAGGTGAGGTTGATGACCTGGCTATCCTCTGCGAGGAGGGATAGGTGAGGTTGATGACCTGGCTAACGTCTGCGAGGAGGGATAGGTGAGGTTGATGACCTGGCTATCCTCTGCAAGGAGTGATAGGTGAGGTTGATTACCTGGTTAACCTCTGCGAGGAGTGGTAGTTGAGGTTGATTACCTGGCTAACCTCTGCGGGGAGTGGTAGGTGAGGTTGATTACCTGGCTAACCCCTGCGAGGAGTGATAGGTGAGGTTGATTACTTGGCTAACCTCTGTGAGGAGTGATAGGTGAGGTTGATTACCTGGCTAACGTCTGCGAGGAGTGATAGGTGAGGTTGATTACCTGGCTGACCTCTGAGGGGAGTGATAGGTGTGGTTGATTACCTGGCTAACGTCTGCGAGGAGTGATAGGTGAGGTTGATTACCTGGCTGACCTCTGCGGGGAGTGATAGGTGTGGTTGATTACCTGGCTAACGTCTGTGAGGAGTGAAAGGTGAGGAGTGATAGGTGAGGTTGATTACCTGGCTGACCTCTGAGGGGAGTGATAGGTGTAGTTGATTACCTGGCTAACGTCTGGGAGGAGTGATAGGTGAGGTTGATTACCTGGCTGACCTCTGCGGCGAGTGATAGGTGTGGTTGATTACCTGTCTAGGGTCTGCGAGGAGTGATAGGTGAGGTTGATTACCTGGTTATTCCTTGCGAGGAGTGATAGGTGTGGTTGCTTACCTGGCTAACGTCTGCGAGGAGGGATAGGTGAGGTTGATGACCTGGCTATCCTCTGCGAGGAGTGATAGGTGAGGTTGATGACTCGGCTAACCTCTGCGAGAAGGGATAGGTGAGGTTGATTACCTGGCTATCCTCTGCGAGGAGTGATAGGTGAGGTTGATTACCTGGCTAACGTCTGCGAGGAGGGATAGGTGAGGTTGATTACCTGGCTAACCCCTGCGAGGAGTGATAGGTGAGGTTGATTACTTGGCTAACCTCTGTGAGGAGTGATAGGTGAGGTTGATTACCTGGCTAACGTCTGCGAGGAGTGATAGGTGAGGTTGATTACCAGGCTGACCTCTGAGGGGAGTGATAGGTGTGGTTGATTACCTGGCTAATGTCTGCGAGGAGTGATAGGTGAGGTTGATTACCTGATTATCATCTGCGAGGAGTGATAGGTGTGGTTGATTACCTGGCTAATGTCTGCGAGGAGTGATAGGTGAGGTTGATGACCTGGCTATCCTCTGCGAGGAGGGATAGGTGAGGTTGATGATCTGGCTATCCTCTGCAAGGGGTGATAGGTGAGGTTGATGACCTGGCTAACGTCTGCGAGGAGGGATAGGTGAGGTTGATGACCTGGCTATCCTCTGCGAGGAGGGATAGGTGAGGTTGATGACCTGGCTAACGTCTGGGAGGAGGGATAGGTGAGGTTGATGACCTGGCTATCCTCTGCGAGGAGTGATAGGTGAGGTTGATGACCTGGCTAACGTCTGCGAGGAGGGATAGGTGAGGTTGATGACCTGGCTATCCTCTGCGAGGAGTGATAGGTGAGGTTGATAACCTGGCTGACCTCTGCGGGGAGTGATAGGTGTGGTTGATTACCTGGCTAACATCTGTGAGGCGTGATAGGTGAGGTTGATTACCTGGCTGACCTCTGCGGGGAGTGATAGGTACGGTTGATTATCTGGCTAATGTCTGCGATGAGTGATAAGTGAGGAGTGATAGGTGAGGTTGATTACCTGATTATTGTTTGCGAGGAATGATAGGTGTGGTTGATGACCTGGCTATCCTCTGCGAGCAGGGATAGGTGAGGTTGATGACCTGGCTATCCTCTGCGAGGAGTGATAGGTGAGGTTGATGACCTGGCTATCCTCTGCGAGGAGGGATAGGTGAGGTTGATTACCTGGCTGACCTCTGCGGGGAGTGATAGGTGTGGTTGATTATCTGGCTAACGTCTGCGAGGAGTGATAGGTGAGGTTGATTACCTGGCTGACCTCTGCGGGGAGTGATAGGTATGGTTGATTATCTGGCTAATGTCTGCGAGGAGTGATAAGTGATAAGTGAGGAGTGATAGGTGAGGTTGATTACCTGATTATTCTCTGCGAGGAGTGATAGGTGTGGTTGATTACCTGGCTAATTTCTGCGAGGAGTGACAGGTGAGGTTGATGACCTGGCTATCCTCTGCGAGGAGAGATAGGTGAGGTGATGATCTGGCTATCCTCTGCGAGGAGTGATAGGTGTGGTTGATGACCTGGCTAACGTCTGCGAGGAGGGATAGGTGAGGTTGATGACCTGGCTATCCTCTGCGAGGAGTGATAGGTGAGGTTGATGACCTGGCTAATGTCTGCGAGGAGGGATAGGTGAGGTTGATGACCTGGCTATCCTCTGCGAGGAGGGATAGGTGAGGTTGATGACCTGGCTAACGTCTGCGAGGAGGGATAGGTGAGGTTGATGACCTGGCTATCCTCTGCGAGGAGTGATAGGTGAGGTTGATGACCTGGCTATCTCTGCGAGGAGTGATAGTTGAGGTTGATTACCTGGCTGACCTCTGCGGGGAGTGATAGGTGTGGTTGATTACCTGGCTAACGTCTGCGAGGAGTGATGGGTGAGGTTGATTACCTGGCTGACCTCTGCGGGGAGTGATAGGTGTGGTTGATTACCTGGCTAACGTCTGCGAGGAGTGATGGGTGAGGTTGATTACCTGGCTGACCTCTGCGGGGAGTGATAGGTATGGTTGATTATCTGGCTAATGTCTGCGACGAGTGATAAGTGAGGAGTGATAGGTGAGGTTGATTACCTGATTATTCTCTGCGAGGAGTGATAGGTGAGGTTGATTACCTGGGTACCCTCTGCAAGGAGTGATAGGTGTGGTTGATGACCTGGCTATCCTCTGCGAGGAGGGATAGGTGAGGTTGATGACCTGGCTATCCTCTGCGAGGAGGGATAGGTGAGGTTGATTACCTGGCTATCTTCTGACAATACAGACCTGAACACATTTAAAGACAAACTGAAGAATTAAGGGAAAACGCTCTGGATGTTTTTAAACACATCTGTGTCAGCAATTTTTTCATTATTTTGTTGCTGTGAACGTCTAGTTAATATTGAGGAAGGACCTTCTATGGGGAATCTGCTGTAGGACAGTAGCTTCTCACAGAGCAGTAAAAGCCTTATGGAGTCCAGAAGTTGGGAGCACTCTCTCAAATTTTTGCTTGGCAGGCATGATTCCTGGGCGCGTATTAACTCACCCAAAAAGTTAAAAGGTTTAAAAAATGTTGCATACAGAGGATTACACTGGACAAATGGGTAGCCGCTTCAACAGAAGTCACACAGAGGCTTGTCTGCTCTATCGTTGTTCAATTTCTGTGAATACTTTTTTTTTTAGCAATTTAACTTTATGGTGCGTGAAATTCGCACGGTGAGCAGTTGTGCCTTTCGTCACATGCTTTTGCAGTCTCTAATTCGTTGGTCCACTGCACTAGATGGAAGAGGATGAATGTCAATGCTTAATTTGAGCTGGTGATATCTATTGCTCAGCACCAGCACTTAATCATCAATACCAGACCAGCGCTTTTCATGAGCACCAGTTCAGGACACATTAATTTATGATAGATAGGCACAGGGACATTAAGTGATGTGCAAACAATCACAGGATGTTGAGGCGACGCCGATACTTAAACCTGGTTTCCCAGCTCTGAAGCCGGCAGCTTTGGCCATTATGCCACATCCTCTCCCTACTTTCATGGTTAGTAGTTGGTTCTGTTTAAGGTGGCGCTAACAGGAGAAATAGTCTGGTGCAAGCTGCCTCCTGACAAGAGCCCCAAACACCTATTTTTTTTTCAAATTAACCACTGTTGATAGTGCACTCCCTGCCTTTCTCTGTCCTGGTGTTTGCACAATGCACGCTCGCAGGACTCTGCCCCACGACAGTATTAGTGGGGGTGCAGAGTCATGTTTCAGTCACCTCGCGGAGAGTGGTGTAAGACTGCAGCAGGGTCGGGAGGGGACCGGGCAATGCGCATGACAAAAGGTGATGCAGTCCTAGGCAACAGCAGGGCCTTACACCACTATGGTGCTGCACGTGCTACACCGTCCCTGATTACATCTGCAAGTAGGCCACGAGGAAGTGACTGAAGGCAGAACTCCAAAGCTTTTTCGGTAAATGCCCAAGTAGCTTACAATCTCAGATTTCATTCCTGCATTCTTGATATTGTAGAGTCCAATAATTTAGCCTGTTATAAAATTTAGACTACAAGTCCCAGAATGAAAAGGAAAATTCTGGTCTGGATGAGCTACTCATGCATGGACCTGGGATAGTTTAGAACTTCCCTGCAAGAGCCGGGATTGCTGATTGCCTCAGGTCCAAAGCTTTATATAAACAAAATACTCTCACGTCTGATGAACAAACCAGCATAACGAATATGACAAAAAAAGAAACACCTCTGCAGTCAATGACCAATTCAGGTGAATGCCCCAGGTCATGCAGCATGAACCACAAAAGGTTCTGCCACCCGACAGAACCCTTTGTAGTTCATATCTGTATACCCAAGTTCTGGGGGACACAGGGCAACCCCATTACATTTAATGGCCAGGTCATACAGCATGCACAGCTCTTAAAGTGTGATTGTCTTAAGCTTTCATTTAAATTTGGTTAAACAAGAAATGGTTCTGTCGGGTGGTTGAACAAATTGCTTTAAGTTAAGGCTATATTAGCTCATAAAATTATGCAAAAGAATGATAGTTAATTACATTCAAATACACCTCTCTGAGAACAGATTTAGTTCAAGATTTTTATGTAAGAAAAAGTCACCATTGTAATACACTGGAATTTCTTCATTCCTTATTAAACTCAATAACTGTTAAAAACATGTGAATAGTGACTGTTGGTGAACAAAGTGAATAGTGAAACAAATTCAGTGACAATTATTTACAAATGTATACAATATTGTACACAGGTAGTGGGGGGGGGGGAAAGCTGTATTTTAGGAGGTCAGAGTTCTGAGTGAATACTCCAAGGACACAGATGATTATTGCGCCTGTTCCCGGAGGTTTCTTGACCAATGAAAAGCGTCGACGTTTCAAACCTAAAGTGCCCCAGTTGATAGTCACGGCGGGTCTTTATCAAGACAGGGGAGGGGGAAGGACCTAAAATAAATTGAGAGGGGTTTTAGGAGAGGTGTGGTTCAGGTGTTTGAAATAGATCAAAAAAAGTGAGTCCATAATACTCACAAGGGGATCTGGAGTCACAGGAGGTAGTAATCACAGCCTGGACGGAAGCCCGAAGGTCTATCTGGTGAAAGGTAACTGATATTAGTACCCTGTCGGTAGAATAGTGTCAATATAATGCATGCACAGTCTGCAAACGCTGTTAATGCCGGACAGCGGGTAGGGTATAATTCCCACTATACAAGCCGCTATAGAGGTGCCCGGTTAGGGTAAGGGTGGCTTCAGGATAATAACGGGCGTAACGGGTACATGCCACGTGTGCTAGAAACATTTATTGAGTAGCATGCAGTCATTAATTTAACGGCTAAAACCTCATGGATATAATCGAGCAGCTGAGGAAAAGCGTGCGTGCATAGTGGACACGAGCAGGTAAGTAGGGGTGATTTGTGCTCACCCAGGGGACGCTTATGTGCTGATTGAAGTATCCGTCTATGCACCACGCACCGCTTGTGAAACTCGGGCAATACCAGGCTCTTTTTTTGGCACGCTACAGTAGCCCCAGTGGGTAACCTCATTCCCGTAGGCGATTGGTGAGTGTTTCGCATTCCTTGAAGAAATCCGTTTTTTTGGTACAATTGCGTCTCATTCGTAAATATTGCCCAAACGTGCCTAACGTCCTCGCGGCTGTTGACAGCTCTGTTCGAGCTGCTGCATTCAATGACAGACGGCGCTCGTTGTACTCGGAGACAGCGTTTTCCAGTCCGATCCAGGGGTAAGCACACTTAGGCTGCCGCCTCTCCCAGCTTAAAACGTCCCTAATGATTTTTTCACTACGCGCTGTTCGTGTCAACCTCTTAATCCACGATCAGGCATAATTTATTATCATTTAGCCGAGTTTCACAAGCGGTGCGTGGTGCATAGACGGATACTTCAATCAGCACATAAGCGTCCCCTGGGTGAGCACAAATCACCCCTACTTACCTGCTCGTGTCCACTATGCACGCACGCTTTTCCTCAGCTGCTCGATTATATCCATGAGGTTTTAGCCGTTAAATTAATGACTGCATGCTACTCAATAAATGTTTCTAGCACACGTGGCATGTACCCGTTACGCCCGTTATTATCCAAAAGAGCCTGGTATTTCCCGAGGGAGGAACTACTTGCCCCGAAAGAGAAGAAAGAAACATCTCCCAATCTGGTCTGCGTCACTACCTTCCACTCGAGGAGTAACGTCATGAAAAAAACAATAATGAAATATTGGAACCTGGTCGCCACAGAGCTTAACACTAACGAAAGTCCTTTGTTTGCCTTTAAAAGAGGGCGAAATATAAAAGACAGCGTAGTTAAAGCATTTTTGGAGCCTCCAAGATCGGTCACCCTCAGGGATCATCTGGGCCTACCCCCCGTGACAGGACACTATAAATGCAGCACATGCAAGGCATGTCCTTTATGTATTGATGGACCATCTTTTTCCTACAGAAATAAATCATACACATTGCCCTCAATAACTAACTGTAACACCTCAAACGCTATATACATTGTTCTATGTCCATGCGAAAAACCTTATGTGGGACAAACAACGCAAAAGGTAAAAGCACGTATACTACAGCATATGAGCAGAATCAGATGCAAGGTTCAAGGTGCACCCATGGTAGATCATTTTGTTAGCTGTGATCATGCTCCAGAAAGCCTACGCTGGCGCATACTTGAAAGAATCAGTTTCAGTTTCATCAACTTTTATTCGATTATCAGTTTGAATAATCATAAAAAGTACATATTTAAAAGTTTTAGTACAAGAAGTTGGAAAAATAGTAAAATCACAAAGAAGTTGAGTCATAATAAAAAATGGCATTTTAGGACAAATAGAGAAATTTTTATAAGTTTATAACAGTGCTGTGTTAGCTAGAGATGTTGCGACGTGTTGTTATAACTGTTTTAAGGAATGTCGCTATAAGTTTGGCTTCATGTGGCGATTTTAAGGATTGCAAGTAGGAAAGTGCTGGGTAGGATTGTCTGAGTCCACTGGATCGGAGAACAGGAATGATCCATGTTTTCCTTGCTGTTTTGTAATATTTACAAAAAAGGACGACGTGAATCGTAGATTGTGTAGAGACTCCGTCACAGGGGCACCTCGTCAAATTATGGGACCAATTCTGCGTTTCCGGAAATGAAACTAGACGGACAAAAAACATCAAAACGTAATCTTGTGAGTAGGAACTTTTCATAGTTGGATAAAAAGTATGTCAAATAGGGCTGAATAACTTTTCCAGGCTGCAGTACGCATATTTTTCCATTTTGTGGTTTGGTAATCTCTGCCTGGTTACGGAGATCTCTCAGGTGACCCAAACACATTTGCTTTAGTTGTTTCTTAGAAATGTCTTCAACTGAGGGAGGTTCGTCGAAGTAGTGTTCACAATCCAGGTCTTTAAAAAAGTTACGTATGTAGTTTAGCCACGGGATTTTCCGCCAATTTGTCAAGCCTAAACAGTCAGTGATAAGGGAGCGAGTTAGATGGCTTTCAGGATTACACCATATTCGGTGCCACAGTAAGATGGGCTGGCAGCGAATGGTGTCAATGATGTATTCCATACCAAGCTCCCGGTGTGAGGCTAATATCGGGGAGCTTTGGGGGAGAGCTAGGATGTATTTTATAAAAGCGTTTTCGGTAACCTGTAGCTGGTCAATACGACCGTGGCCCCAAACTCCCGCTCCGTAAGTAGCCACACTGTGGCATTTTGCATAGTAAATAGTTAAAAGTTCATGTGGTGCTGGTTTTCCCAATTTCCTCGAGAACGAAGTTAGTGCTGAAGTTGCTCGGCGGAAATGTAAGTTTCTGGCTTCAATTGCCTTTTGCCAGTTCATTGCGTCATCCACTAGGATGCCCAAGTATGGGTAGACCGGAGTTTTTTCTAGTCTGTTGTTATTGACCATTATGGGTTTAGAGATGTTGGTCCTGGGGCCGATTGTCATTGTAAACGTTTTTTTGATGTTAATTTTGAGGCCGAGTGAGTCCATAAATACTGTGTATTTGTTGAGTTGTAGCTGAAGTTGATTTAGGGTCCGTGCTAGGATTACTGAATCGTCAGCATACAGGAGGGTGGGTATCGGGCGATGATTTATCTGGGGCAGATCCTGGCTCCCTTCCAGCATAGCCTGTTCAAGCCCGTTTGTATAGAGATTGAACAGGAAGGGAGCCAGTACACATCCCTGTCTTACTCCCTTCGTTATTTGAAAGGGTCGTGACAGTTCGCCACTGGTACCGAATCGTACTCGACCTTCAGCGTTTGTATAAAGTTCTCTTAGGAAGGTTAGTATCGCGGGGTCCACACCAAGGTCTGATAGTAATTGCCAAAGCTTCGCATGCTGGACGCAGTCGAATGCCGCGCTTAGATCGACATAAACAAGGAAGATGTTACCTCCTTTGGCGCGAGCATATTTTCCAGCCAGGAGAACAAGGTTGAGGGCCTGCTCCACAGTCCCAAGCCCCTTCTGGAAGCCGTATTGCAGGTCGGTTATGATGTTGTTCTCCCGGGCCCAAGATTGTAGTCGGTCCAGGAGTAGTCGGCCTGCAATCTTACCCAAGGAATCCAGAAGGGAGATTGGTCTGTAGCAGGCAGGATCATTGCGGTCGCCTTTTTTGAAGATGGGTAATAAAATTGAGGTTGACCATGAATGAAAGAGACCGGTTGAAACTACTGCTGACATGACCCGTGTGATTATTTTTGACCAAGAGTCTACGTCATAGAGAAACAGGTCCATTGGGACCCCGTCGGGGCCAGGGGCCTTACCAGTTTTTGAAGCCTTGATTGCTTTTGTGATTTCATTAAGGGAAAAGCGTATCTTGATCGGGTAAATGTCGTTTTTCTCCGGTCGGGCTTCGTGTGTTGGATTATTTGGTACGGCATCTGATGATGTTCCGAATATTTTTGCAAAATGGAAGACCCAGTCGTCCTCCGTTATTGCCACGTCAAGGTGATCAAGGTCAGTGCTGTTGGCCAAGAAAGGTGATCTTATGGTTTGCCAAAAAGCAGTGCTATCTTTCCTTTGAGCACTGTCATGTAGACGTAGCCAAAGGTCTCGTTTGATCTGTTTTTTACGGTCTTGCCGAGCTGAATTGTAGTTTTTCCTCAAGTGAGAGATTTCCTGGGGGTCTCTCATAGGCTTGCGCAAAGCTTCTTTTAGGGATGTAAGTGCCTTTCGGCAGGCGGTGTCAAACCATCTCGTGGTGGGAGACTTGATTTTGTTTTTTAAGTTGACAAATAACTCATCCCTTATTGTTTCCTGGATACTTTGGAAGCATCTGACAATTATTTCCGGCGGCGTCTCCGGAGACATGCATTTGGATAGCCAATGGTGTGTTTTTCCAAGGATCCTCTGTGTCATCTCTTCTGGGTCGTTCTTTGCCCATTTAATTGTGTACCCATTCAGTTTGTTCATGGACAGTAAACGTTGATCAAGGGAACTGGGCTTTACGGAATATGCTCCTGCTTGTTTCATGAGGAACGTCACGCTAAGCGGATAGTGATCACTTATTGGGTTTGTCCCGATTTCATAATTCGTTAGTTGCCCTTTGTAAGAGTTTGAGGCTATTATGTAATCAATAGTTGTGGAACAGCCTCGCCCATGGAAAGTGGGCAGGTAATCCTGCTGCGGGTCAACTAGTTCGTTAACAAAATCCAGATCTAAGGAGAAGAGGATTTCGTTAAGTTTGTTACCGCATGATGAATGTGCGAAATGAGGGATGGGATTCCCAAGTTCATTCTGGAGGCCACAGTTTCCGTTTTTATGTTTTGGGCATAAAGGGGAATTAAAGTCGCCGCCCCAGATGAGATGAGTTGAAAATATTTTTTTGTCGTGTTGCAATGAGGTTAGAAATGCGGCTATCTCTTCTAGGTTTGACCTGCATTCCAAAGTGCCTAGGTTATTGTAATAGTTTATGAGTATGAATTGGTTTTCTTTGGGTGCTGTTGTTTGCGTGATTTGCATGATTTGAAAAGTTGGTGACTCCTTTAATAATTTCACTTTGAGGGGGAGGGTATTGGCAATGTAGGTCAAGAGCCCCCCTTTTGGTCTGCCCATATTTCCAGGTACTGCTTGAGTGAAGAGAGTTTTGTAGCCCGCAAGATGTAGTGGAATTGTGCACCAAGTTTCTTGCAGACACAGAATCTGATGTTGCTTTACTGTGTCGAGCCACAGGGTCGATGTTATTTTTGAGATTAAGCCTGCGATGTTCCAGTATGCGATGGAAAAATCCAGATTTGCGGTGTCCATCGAGATGTGTGGTGATGTTGTCAGGATATTGGCCGTCTGGGTTCCTGATAATTGTTGTAGTTTGGCCTGGGGGGGTTCAGCTGGAACTTTGGAAGCTGCAATTGGCTGATGAGACAAGCCAGAAATAGTTTCATCATCTGATGAAAAGGTTGTATAGATAACTTTCGTAGGGGTATTTGAGTTGATTGTTAGCAATTTCTGGAATAGGTTGCTGTGATAATCAGGAGGGGGCTCTAAGGGTGTTAGGTGTTGTATTGGGCTGGCTGGTTGGGGTGTGATAATGGGTTTTGTGTGTCTAGATTCCTCCCTGAGTGGTCAATCGACCATCTCTAGACAGTCAAAACGGTTTTGCATTGGGAGGCCCTGCCAACCTTCATAAGTTTGATAGGGCCTTTCTTGCCAGTATTGCCTCGGTCGATCTCTCGGCCCATTTCTGCCTCCGTGTTCATAAGTGTACTCCGTCTGGTCCCATGGCTCTTGGTTCCATGGTTCTTTGGAGATCTGATGCCAGGACCAGGGGGGGGTATTGCGATACTGTCTCGCTGGGGGGTAGAAGAAAGAAATTTGACAAGCATCGATCCCCCCCTTTTTTTCCAGCGAGGGCCAGGCGCAAATGTAGTCCACTGCGGAGGGGTCTCTGCATGTTACTATAATACAATCTCCGCTGATTGTTTTTGTTGTTTTGCCTACCCAGACTACCCTGCGGACTGTGGAGATCCCTCCAGAAAGATGGGATTCTAGAGGTCTGTTGATACTTAGCCACTGCATGACCTTGTTTTTAAGTGACCAAGCAGTTTCAGGCGTATCATCAGTTAACTCCGGTACGCCTGTAAGAACTATTGTGTAGGGGGTGGCTCCCGGGGGCAAATGGGCTGGACGTCTGGTTGCTGGTGGTTTTTTGGTGATATTCTCGGGAGGCGGCTGGGAAGCTGCTGGTTTCAGTGGAAGAGATACCGGCTTTTTTCCCGGATAAACTTTGCTGGTATTATTATTTGTCGCTGTTCCTGGAGTGTCTGCAATGACTGAGTCTGTGTTTTGCGTTTGTTGATTTGGAACAGCAGAGCTTTTGCTCCGTTGTGGTAAGGGCGTTGTGGATGGCTTATTTTGATTTGCAGTGTTTTGTTTGTGACTTTTTTGAGGTAAAGTAGTTGGGTGTGGGCAATGTGCTACTTTGTGTGGTTGAGCTTGAAATTGCGTTTTGGGTTGCTGCGGTGGATTTCGCTGGCCCTTTACTTCTTTGCGCGTATTAGTATCTAAGAGTGTTGCAGAGATTATATTCAACTGAGCTTCTAAGTTTCTAATACTAAGTTGAATGGGTTTCAGGTGTTGAAATAAGAGGTCTTTTATTGTTGTCAGAACTTGTGAAGTGATTTTACATGTTCTGCAGAAATTTTCGGAGGCCTCACTTGAAGTTGCCAAGTGAGGTAGATTGGTTGCGAGGGGAAATAATGCGTTTTGTTGCGTTGTGAAGTTAGAGTGGATTAGAGCGTAATCTGAACAGGGAACAGTGGTTACTATGTTTTCAGTAGCTGTTGTGTTGTTTTGTTTGGGAATGGCTCCTTCCCTTTCTCCTTGAGGGTACAAATTAACGTTTATCTGGGTTTCCTCCTGAGTTTGACGAATCTCTAGGTCAGGGGTTGCTTCCAAATCGTCCGAAGCTAATGAAAGATCAGACTCGGACTGTGTTACGGACAGATCCACTATAGATGGCACTGTATTTGTGTCAGAAACTGACAGGGTCACGGGAAGGGAACAATTTTGTGAGTTGAGATGAATAGGGGAAGTGGCATTTGCTATGGCGCCTAAAGAAGATCGTTTTGCATTCGCGTTCATGAGATCTAGTGACACTCTCTTTTCCATCAGGGCAATACTCTGGTTTATAGCCTCGTGAGTCCGTGAGATGAATAAATCAATAGGACCCGTTATTTGGGCGACCTCCTGTGCATGTTTGGATTTAGTCTTAGAGGTACTCCTAGTTTTCGGTGGCATGGTGTTATCTGTTGGGTGAGGTTTCAGTGATGAAAGGGGGGTGGCCCGGTCCGGTCTCCACCGGGCGCTAACGGGCAACAACGGGCCCGCCCTTGGCCCGGGCTTCGACCCGCGCGCGTCCCGCGATGCGCGTTGCAGGTCTTGCTTAAGTCGCTGTAAGGTAAAAGGGGGCGTGGCACTGGGAGGGGGCGCGGCTCACGCGGGAAGAGGAAACAGCTAATGGACTTGACGCTGTTCCTCGCAGTCCCGGGGCCGCGCCTCTCACCTCCTCTGCGGCCTCGCGCTGTCTTTCTCCTCCCTCTTCTGGACGGTAAAATGAATTTCAGTTTGCTACTCCTGTAGCGCTGATCTGGCAACAGCTAGGACTCTTGTACAGACAAAAACCTCAAGGCGAGCGGCTCCCGCGAAGCGGGGGCCGCGAGAGGTTATAGACGCCTTGATGGGGGCGGGCACTGGGAGGGGGCGCGGCTCACGCGGGAAGAGGAAACAGCTGATGGACTTGACGCTGTTCCTCGCAGTCCCTGGGCCGCGCCTCTCACCTCCTCTGCGGCCTCGCGCTGTCTTTCTCCTCCCTCTTCTGGACGGTAAAATGAATTTCAGTTTGCTACTCCTGTAGCGCTGATCTGGCAACAGCTAGGACTCTTGGACAGACAAAAACCTCAAGGCGAGCGAGAAGAATCAACATGAACCCACGAGGCGGCTCCATTGCCGCTGCGCTCAATAGAAAAGAGTGTAAATGGATCCACATTTTGAACTCTGTAAGCCAGGGACTTAATGAACAGGAAGAGATCTCTAAACAAATGGGCCTTCTGTGATCTCCTAACATCTGTAATGTTTAATGAAGACACATGTACAACTGTTTACAATTGATCTAGTTACTCTGCCATTATATGAGTGCAGCACCATGAAGACTATTAGTTACATCCTTTTAACAGTGTAATTGCCCGCAGTCATTTAACCATTTTGCCAGCATGTTTATGGGCGCAGCACAATAGGTACTAGTCTTGCTATTAATCAAACTGCTTAAACAAGTTTTATTGGTGTGGAATTGTAAAATTATGTTCACTTGTGGAATGGTTTTATTTCTGATGTGTCACTTGCCCAAAGTCCATATGCCACTTACTAGTAGACCGTACGTTTATTCATTACACCAACGTGGCGAGCAGTGCTCCCTTTCCGCAACTCAGAGGCCCGGCCCTCTCAGCCAATAACGGCACAGCTACGCGCCTCCCTCCACCGCGTGTACGTTGCCATGACCACCGACGTGCTTAACGTCCTCGCGGCTGTCGACAGCTCTGTTCGAGCTGCTGCATTCAATGACAGACGGCGCTCGTTGTACTCGGAGACAGCGTTTTCCAGTCCGATCCAGGGGTAAGCACACTTAGGCTGCCGCCTCTCCCAGCTCAAAACGTCCCTAATGATGTTTTCACTACGCGCTGTTCGTGTCAACCTCTTAATCCACGACCAGGCATAATTTATTATCATTTAGCCGAGTTTCACAAGCGGTGCGTGGTGCATAGACGGATACTTCAATCAGCACATAAGCGTCCCCTGGGTGAGCACAAATCACCCCTACTTACCTGCTCGTGTACACTATGCATGCACGCTTTTCCTCAGCTGCTCGATTATATCCATGAGGTTTTAGCCGTTAAATTAATGACTGCATGCTACTCAATAAATGTTTCTAGCACACGTGGCATGTACCCGTTACGCCCGTTATTATCCTGAAGCCACCCTTACCCTAAACGGGCACCTCTATAGCGGCTTGTATAGTGGGAATTATACCCTACCCGCTGTCCGGCATTAACAGCGTTTGCAGACTGTGCATGCATTATATTGACACTATTCTACCGACAGGGTACTGATATCAGTTACCTTTCACCAGATAGACCTTCGGGCTTCCGTCCAGGCTGTGATTACTACCTCCTGTGACACCAGATCCCCTTGTGAGTATTATGGACTCACTTTTTTGATCTATTTCAAACACCTGAACCACACCTCTCCTAAAACCCCTCTCAATTTATTTTAGGTCCTTCCCCCTCCCCTGTCTTGATAAAGACCCGCCGTGACTACCAACTGGGGCACTTTAGGGTCGAAACGTCGACGCTTTTCATTGGTGAAGAAACCTCCGGGAACAGGCGCAATAATCATCTGTGTCCTTGGAGTATTCACTCAGAACTCTGACCTTCTAAAATACAGCTTCCCCCCCCCCACTACTTGTGTACAATATTGTATAAATTTGTAAATAATTGTCACTGAATTTGTTTCACTATTCACTTTGTTCACCAACAGTCACTATTCACATGTTTTTAACAGTTATTGAGTTTAATAAGGAATGAAGAAATTCCAGTGTATTACAATGGTGACTTTTCCTTACATAAAAATCTTGAACTAAATCTGTTCTCAGAGAGGTGTATTTGAATGTAATTAACTATCATTCTTTTGCATAATTTTATGAGCTAATATAGCCTTAACTTAAAGCAATTTGTTCAACCACCCGACAGAACCATTTCTTGTTTAACCACACATACCCAGGTTCTGAGGGACACAGGGTTACCCCTTTTTTGTTAAATCATTCATTTAAATTTGGCCAAGCTCATCACATAATGGGGTCAATTAGATCTTTTTATACTTCGATTACAGGAATGCAACACTACACTGCGGTGCATGAGCTGCTTGGATCTAGGTGGAGGTTGCCAAACAGTTTCTGAGCCGAGTGAGAGTACGTAAACTCAAAAAGCACTGCAAGCAGAAACAGAGTGTGTCAAACTAGTCTGTACATCCAGAGGTGTCTGCCCCATAGCATTCTGATGCCTCGACTGGTGCCAAGGAAAAAGGGGTGCCGAATGTACAGCAGCACCAAAATCTTTTGTGTTAATCCTTTTGTTAGTTATTCAACATTTGTAAAGTGCAAAGTTTTCCCATTGGTAAGGCTTTGCAAGTGGTATGTCCTTATCCATTGCCACAGATTTCCATTTGGGTATTTAAAAGTTCGGCTTCCGTCCCACCAACTTCAAAGTTCACCAGATGCCACTGGCCAGGTCTGATGATATCCTGGCTGCTGAGATGTGGCTTGCATGGCAGAATGACGGTGCATCGCATAAGATTTGCTTGGATTCACAGAGACTCTGCACAAATCATCTGTGTGTATTTGTGCAGGTTTATGTTCGCGTTACGCACCACAATAAAGCCCAGGCATTGTATTTTGCCAATACTCGTTCTCTAAGTGTTAAATGTTTTCAGAAAATGTTTCAAACTTATCTTCAAAAATGTTCATTGATAGAAACACATTTCCTTTGAAAGTTTGGGGAGAACGTCTCAAAGACATGTCTATCATGAACAATTAGGGGCATATTTACAAGTCCCTATCACCACCACATCACTTTTCACGGCGTTGTGGTGGCGATAGGAGCTTCAACTCAGTGGCGTTACAAAACTCGATGGGGCCACCCTGCAAAATACATGGAGGGCCCCCTTCCGGCTCACTCAGGAGCTTTCACACCATCATACTTTGCTGAGGGGGTCCCTGGAGCTTGGGGCCCCACTGCACTACTGGGTCTGCGGGGGCCTCTGTTACGCCCCTGCTTCATCTTATTTACAAGGCAGCGTTAATGTGGCTTAACGCTGCCTTGTTAATAAGGCACTCTTTCTCTCTATACTTAACATGAAGGTGGAGGGCAATGGGCGCTGCAGTGCGCGTTCCCACGCAACACCCATTGATTTTGACACTGCCCCATATTTACAAGGGTGGCGTAAATATGGGGAGCACCAAAATTAAGACCAGGGAAGACTGGTCTTACCCTTGCGCATTGTGGAGAAATAATTAATTTCTCCTCATTGTTGCTGTTTCCCTGTGTGCAGGACACATGGAAACAGCAAAACGTCACTGAAGGCGTCCCTTCCTGCACATAACCAATCATTGAAAAATGACGATTTGCAACTTCTGTGTGTGCTGCACAATGCACTCTGGATTGTTTATATGCAGGAAGGCGCAACTTCCTGCACATAAACAATAATTCCCCCAAATGAAGGCACCCTTGCACTATGGTGCAAATGGTGCCTGCGTTGGCACTAGGCAGCTTAATTTAGCGCCAGCGCTAGGGGAAACACAGGGCCGTATCATTGTAAATATGGCGCATTCCTGTGTTTTTGAACTGACATTGTGCGGTGTTCGCAATTTTGGAGCTAACCTGCCATTTCATAGTACATATCCCCTCTTGTATGTGTGCTGTTTCTACTTAAAACATTTTTATGTTACTTCCATTCATAAACATTTCAACGTCTTCTAATTATAGGCGTGCATATGTTAATCATATTTCACCTGAGTGTATAACTCTAAATTGTCAACCATAACTTCTGTTTGTAATATTTGTTTATTAAATATATACTTGTGTATATCCATAAATAGGTGTCATTCTGTCTGTGAATATGCATGCCCTATTTCTATTTAAAACCATAGTACTTTTCTTCAATTTAAATTGCCATATACTTCTACTTATAAATATATATCGCATACATTTTTCATATTTTTTATATCTTGTGCTCTATAAAACTTCATATATTTCTTATATTTTTAAACGCTGTGTTATTATAACTATTTATAGACGTTGGAAATGTAATCGCTATTTCTATACTTTTCCGGAGTTAAATCTGTTTACAAATTACCAGTAGAACAACAACATGCACCAATGGCCATGAAATGGCGGTACGTAGTGTTTATTACATCATGAAATAATACATCGATGACAGTGCCTGACCTGTGCATGGCTGCCGCACGGGTGAACTTGGCTTGAAGGCCTTGTAATTTGCTGGAGAATGATGATGCGTTTGGTGGGCAGCAGACAAATGATTAATCAGTAAATCCAACCGCAAAAATAAAGTGCGCCGTGAGCAAAAGAATGATGGATTTAACCCATATCCTTGTGACTGGGGGTGAATATTTGCATTGTCCAGCATTCCGTCCATCAATTGTTTCTTTTGCATATGTCGCCCAAAGTGGGAAGGGTATGCCCAGACGTGGGTCCCGTGCTCACTACACCACTGGATTCAAGCTAGCCTGGCTGATGAAGGGTGATGCCCTGAAACCGGTCCCAGGATGCTGGTTTCCGGCCTGGCAGTTCGGGCTGGACTGTTCCCACAAGGAACAGGGTCAAGACTGATTTGCATATGGCAAGGTCCAAATTGGGGTGGTGTGGTGAGCAAAAGAATGAAGGATTTACAGATCGTTGTGACTGGGGGTGAATGCTTGCTTAGCCCAGCATTCCGTCCATCAATTGTTTCTTTTGCATATAAATAAAAGTAAAAGCACAGGTTTACAAATACCCTGGCTACACTGAATGGTAAAAAAAACGAGGTAATATTAACAATAGACTCCAGCATCTCCCAGGGAAGCGGACAGAGCGTTGAAAGCCGCTAATAAACAGCCTGTACATTTCGGAAGCGTGCTACCTTAAAAACAGAAATCTTCAGACTTAATATGCCTTCAGTCCATCACACACGGGCAATGCAGGGAACACCTTTTGCAAAATATTCAGAGATGCACTGGATCAAATTCAATTAATGCCAGTAATAATGAACAATAATGTGGCTTACTGGTGCTAAATCAAGCCACGGTGACAACCTAGCATGTATAACGATTGCCAGAAAATCATATTTTTTTAGATTAACTAAAGAGAACATGAGTCTTTTGCCCACAAATACTGCAAGGGAGGCTTTGCCAATCTGTAGCTGAAACTTGCCAGGGCAGCCCCACCTCCATTCCAAGTGCTGAGAATCCTGGGCAAGGAATTCAAGTCTGCTGGTAAAGAGTGGGAGGCTGACTGGGGGTGTAATGTTTAAAGCAATTTTACAAGTGTGGGCTGTGCCATGAATGATAACAGCACATTAACTTAAAAATAGAGCAATGAACTTCTGGGTGCCCATACAGGCGTGCCAAATAGGAATAGGTAAACATGCACTGATTTACACCTGGTTTAAGGGGCGCCACTGTGATCTGGTCCAGCGCCAGCCTGGTAGAAAACCATTTAAAAAGACCCCAAAAATTAGAAATACAGTAGTTGAAGCAAGGCAAAATCATAGGTGGTATGGAGAACTGTTTCCTGATAATATTTTTGCAGGGTTACATTTCTAGAGTGTTTTTAATAAAAGCAGCTGGGGAATCTTTGATGATATGAAGGGCCATAGATAATGAATTATCATAGGTAGCATCCAGATTGCAGTATACTAGTGGCTGGGGTCGGAATGATTCCCAGAGTTTGGCCACCAATCAGAGGTCCAGATGGAAAGAGTGCGGACAGTTGGATGTCAATCATCTTAGCAGTAATTGCTGTTGAACACTTCAGTATTAGCTGGATACGTGTCTGACTGAATGATCATCTCTGTATCATTAAGAAACAAACCGAATGAAAACCCAATGGCACTGGTAAGAGCCCCAAAGGAATGGGATTTAGGGTAAACAGTGTAAAGGGTCAGGGCGAAGCCCTGTGGAACACCACACAGAAGAGGCAGAACGGAGAAGCAAAATGACACCAAAGAAAGGGGAGGGCCCATAAAGAGCTTGTGCTCTTACGCTCAGGTCACACATTCTTCATCACAGGCCCCTGTGTGAGACCGACAAGCATTTGATTAATCATAATTAGGGCTCCCAGTTTTATGGTATTTATTATTTTAACATTTCTGTCTGTATTTATCCATATTTATTTTTTGACCATTTCTGTGGTATTTACCGACATTTATTTTGCGTTTTGAGAATAAAAGTCGTAAAATAGTATATTTCCACATTTATTGAATTGATAAACATGCACATCGATATCAGTCTCATTTTAGCAAACATAGCAGCCAAAAATAACAAAACTACAGGTAAATATTAACATTATATACAAATATATGTTATCATATGCGTGTAAGGAAATCACATCCTGTGTTTAACTAGCCATGCTGTCTATCCGCTCAGCTGTTGGACTGGAATTCATGAAGGACACCATTAGGAGTCACTCAAAAGAATCACAATTTTCTTTATTGGACCACTTTTAAAAATAAATACAGACAGGAAGCGGGCTGTTTTCTGTCTGTATTTATCTGTAAAAATCAGTAAAAACTGAAAACTAGGGAGCATATTCTCAAGAACGTGTGATAACCATTGCAAAAGTAACTTAACACAACTTCCGACATTGCAATCTATCGCGGGAAAATTACGCTGTGTTAACGAAGAATTCTCAACAAGGCGGCACCATGCGATATACTCCAGATAACCCGTCAACTGACCACGTTAAAATCAATGCCACGCCGCAAAAATGCGAAACGCAAACGCAAAAATAAGCTGCGATGAGGCCACTTGCGATACAAAAATCTGCAAAAACCAGCTACAGGCCTGAAATTAACATGCGTCAGGCAGGAAAAATGACCATAAAAGTAGAAATAAAGCTCACAAACAAATGCCAAACAACAGCGAAGCACAATGGATGTTGCCGGAGCAAGTACGGAGGAAAACAAGAACCCCCCCGGACGACCTTCCTGGGACCTCGGGGTCAGGGAAGGCCAAGGAGAAGAGGAGTAGGAAGAAGCGCTTCAGTCCGCAGGAAAACAGGATCCTCATAACGGAGGTGGTCGAACACCATCAACAACTGTGACCTCCTCTGTGTCATTGGCAAAACAAAATGGACTATAGCAGTCCATTGTGGACAAGGTGAATGCAGTGGGAGTGCTGAAGAGGACAATGGAAGAGGTCAGGAGGCACTGGAATGACGTCAAGCGCAAAACCAAGCTGAAACCCGCCAACAACAGGAAGGCAGCAATGCAGAATGGAGGCGGGATGTGGAATTTTAGTTCGTGAACTGAACATCATCTGCGCCATCTTGTCCATTCCTCAGACCCACGTATGAACATACACGATAACCATTTTAGGTACCATGGTCTCCCTGTTCACGATCGATCATCAGCGCACTTTCCTGACCCTGCAAGCCTCCCCCATGCACTCTGGCTGACCCCGCACCCACATGCGCAAGTCATGAACCCTCCTCTTCCACATGACTCTGTCTCTGGAAATCACACCCCGCGCCTGACCAACACCTCCTTTCCTTCCATGAATACCCCTCTTTTGATAAACCCTCCCTCTACGCTCGATTATCCACACTGATCCTTTCTTTCATGAATACCTCTCCTTTGATGACCCCTTCCTCTGAGCCCGATTGTCTGTACGAACCGCTGGTCATCCCTTGGCCTGAGGACACAGTTTATTGCCCACTACTGTATGCACTCGACCCTTTTCAAAGGAGCTACTATTGATCATGACCTCCCCACCCCTTGAGATTCGATCAGGCGCACACATTCCAAAGGAATCGGCGAAACACTCAGCTGCGTGATAGCCCCCTCCTGTTGTATGGGGGGTGAGGACCTCTACTGTAGCCACGTGTTGGAATGAGCCGGAACCGGGGGGGGGGGGGTACCGAGGATGTCATCTTTCGCTACTTCACAATGTCTTTATTGTAATAAAGAATGGTCACATGTCGTAAACCAGTGTATAAAAGGCCAGGTCTCAGAGAGGCTGTCAGAGAGCACCTCGAGACGATACCTTGTTGTCCGATCTGATGTGTTCTGCTCCGTCGGAATAAAACGTGTTTCCTGTCTTCCTGTCTCCAGCGCCTGCCTCTTTATTTGATAATCTTCATAAGGTATTAGAGGCGTTTAACGCCGGGCAAAATTACTTAAGAGACATCGACTAAATCGCCTGACCATAGTACTGATCTTCATCAATTGGCGTCCCAACGTGTGGGGCCCATCAGCGACACGTGGATCCGGTGGGAGAGGTCCCAACGACAGAGTGAACGACTGCAACGATCGGAAGAGCTCCTGTCCGATAGACCCTCGTCTGACAGCCGATCATCTGAACTTCACTGGTTCCGAGCAGACCTCTCCCCGAGTGATCTACGGTCCTGACTGGGAACCATCAGGAGTGCCGCGGTAGTAACAGAGAGTGGAGGACGATCGGGCGCTGGAAGCGGAAGACGAGAAACTGTCCATACGGTCCGGGTAAGGTCGTGTAACACGACAAACTAAGAAATATTTGATTGTTTGATTAGAAAATACTAGTATTACTCTCCAAATTGTTGGTTCTCTTGGAGATTCTCGGTCTGCAAACTGAGAGGGATAAAAGTATTCTCTCTTCCTTTGCATGCAGCGAAGGGTAGGTAACGCAGGTTTTTGCCCCCGTTGTAATCCGTCGTGCCTATCTTTTCTCCCCCACTGATTGATTGTTTGCCCCAACATTGTTTGTTCGAGGATTGTTTTTCTCGAGAATTCTCTGTCTACAAACGGGGAAGGGTAAAAAGTATTCTGTCCTCCTTTGCAGATAGTGAAGAATAGGTAACGCAGGCTTTTGCCCCCGTTGTAACCCGTCGTGCCTATTTCTTTCTTGCCACTGATTGTTTGATTGAACGAACATTAATTGTTCGATATTGGTTCTCTCTTTGGGTATTCCCTATTTGCGAATACTGTAGAATAGAAAATTCTGTCTAGTCTTCGCGAAGTAGTGAAGGATAGGTAGTACAGACTTTTGTCCCCGTTGTAACCCGTCATGCCTATCTTCTCTCCATTGGTCAGTAGTTGGATCAGCCCGGACCGCTTATTAGAGATGAACCATCCAGCTCCATTGGAAGGCACCCCTAATAAGGACATGTTCATTAAACAAGGACTAGTCGCTATAGCTTATAGTAAGTTACGGCATAAATATACGAAAAAGGACCCCAAAAGTCAGTGGCCACTGATAGGTTCCTTTGATGATCATAAAATAAAAGCGCTAGAAGCAGCTGTTAGAATAAATAAGGTAACACCCACCATGCTCGATAGTATCGGCATGTGGCGCAAAGAAGCAGAGCAACGAAGGAAAAGAGAAGAAGTAAGAATAGGGAAAGAGTTACGAAAGGCAGCCCACCTGGCAGCGAAGGAACTAGATGAAGAGATAAAAAAGGAGAGAGGAAGTTAGACAAACGCAAGAATCAGGGTCGACAGGCCAATGCCCTGTTAGGACCCCCTCTACGCTCTACCCAGAGATGCCCTCCAAACAACGGGCAAACGACGAGTTACTGCTAGGTCCTCCGATCATCTACATGCCCCCTCCTCATGCCCCCTGCCAGCCACTGGCACAACACCTACCAGTCCTGAGTGCAGGCGAGGGTGACCCTAGCGCTAGTGCCCCGGCCCTTACGGCCTTCGCACCGGCCACATCGGTAACAACATCAGATGAACTCGAGACTAGCAAGCAGCTAACGGCAAGACCAAATAGGTTGAGCAAAGATGAGCGGGATGGGATTGATAAGATAGCAAAGACACTGGTAGAACGGAAAGAGAGCGAAGAATATGCGATGGATATGTACAATTCACATGCCGGTAGCCACCAACGGCATTTCATTTTACGGTTCAGCTTCCACACCCTGAACGCATATGAGGATAGGTATCAAACTAAGGGTCCTGCTAAGCTGACGGCTCTATATAGAAAGATCGATGTTGGAGATGGGACTGAGCATGATGTGACGGACCTCTTCATACAAACGCTTGAGGTCTTCCGCCACCTCACTGAACAGAAACCAGAGGTCAAGATCACAGTCTCTGAAACGGCTGAGCCCCCATTAGAAGTAGCCAACACTATGATGCCTATCAGAGAAGCCGCCCCCTACTGGGTTCCCCCAAGAGGTCAGGGAACAAACGACGATATTAACCACGCAGATGCAAAAGGGAGGGTTGTGTACAACTGGGTTTATCAACCATGGGATCGACAAGATATTTTAACCTTTAGGCAAACCCTGCCCGATTTAAGAAAGAACCCGACAGCATTTCATACCGAACTAAGTACAGCCTTGGGCTCAACCATAATGACTCTAGCGGACATTGATTTGTTTTTTGGGTTATGTCTGCCGGCTGACGTGTGCAAGCAAATCCGGAAGGCCAACCACACGGATCTGTTTGGACATACCTGGAATCAACTCAGTGAACTAGATAGGCAGCGAGAGCCCGGTAAGAAACCTGTAAAAGACATACTGGAACTCCCGGACAAAATAGTGCAGAAACTAAAGACATTGATCCCAGAGAAAAAGGTAGACTGGTCGATAGTCACGGCTTGCCGCCAGAAACCCCAGGAAGACGTATCAGAATATTTCTCCCGATTTGAGACAGTGTTCTCCGACTACAGTGGCCAAGACATGACCACCGCAACCGGACAACACCTATTCGTGCAAAACTACGTAAAGGGGCTATTACAAGAGGTCTCCCAGAAGTTACAGACAAGCGAGAGTAGTTGGGTGGCCTCCAAACCTGCAGCTATCCTTCAGATGGCTCAGTATTACGAACACCAAAAGAACGAGAACGAGAGGGCGACTGAGAGAAAGAAAAAGGACTTAAAAGAACGAGTGATGATTGCTCAATTACAGGGAGTGACTAGAGGAAGGGAGCAGTATAGGAGAAACTACCGGTCGAATGCCCCTAGAAATCCACCCCCTAGAGACCGCGCACCCACACTCGGCGCTCCACGAACAGACCTCGATGAGAACCAGTGTGCGTTTTGCAAAGGATTTGGCCACTGGAAGTCTCAATGCCCGGTCCTCCGAGAAACGATTAAGAATAACGAGGCAAGGGACATGGCAAATGGCCCCAGGACAAGAGGGCAGGGACGAGGGCACACCCACGACACCAACAGTAACCAACCTGACAGACCGAACACATTTGACCGCCCCGACAGAATCAGTGCCAACAGTCCGGCTGCGACAATGCTCACGACCTTGCATAGGACTGCCAAGGGCGAGGGAGGGATCCAGTCGAGCTCTGTGTTGACCAGCAAGGTCCTTACGTCACCGCTAAGGTCCTGGGTACAAAGTCTCCATTTTTGGTAGACACTGGAGCGACACGTAGTGTATTATCAAAGCGACTGATTCCAAGGGCACCCTTGTCTGGCTCACACATTACATCGATAGGTTTCGATGGAACGCCCTCCACTAATCCCCTGTCTGTACCTATCTCCTTTGACCTAGGAAACAACCCCACGGACACAACATTTCTGCTCTCCTCCAACTCCCCTGACGCCATTATGGGTATTGACTTACTAAAACATTTCCGAGCTACTATTAGGTGTTCCCCAGATGGAGTTCGAGTCATCCTGTACGACAACCCAAGCATGTCCAGATCCTGCCCTGCACGACATATGTACTTTATCACTGATGCTGACCTAACCTTGCTTGACACCCTACCCCTGTACCTGTGGGCCAGAAACGACTCGGATGTAGGACGAATGATGATCGATCCTGTGCACATAACTGTTCGACCAGACGCCATATTCCCGAAACTCCCACAGTACCGGATATCGCCCGAAGGCGAGAAGGCATTGGTAGCGATTATTCAGTCCCTGGTAGATGCAGGAGTGGTAGAGGAAGTGGTTAGTAATGTCTGCAACAGCCCTATTCTACCCATTGTTAAGAAGCAAGGTGAGGGAGATGAGAAAGCGTACCGCTTCATCATCGACCTGCGAGAAGTCAACAAAGTGGTAGTGCCACAGTACCCCGTAGTCTCAGACATCACCACCATTCTGACCCTCATCCCGTCCACTGCCACCACCTTCACCGTTATTGATCTCAAGAATGCATTTTTCTCTATCCCCATCCATCCAGACAGCCGTTATCTCTTCGGCTTATCGATGCGCTCCACTCCCACTAAGCACCACTTGACCCCCTACGAGGTGGTGTTTGGGCGACCAATGAACCTCTGGACTGCCCCCAAACCAACCTCCATTCACGACGTCCCCGACGTCCTGCTGTCAGATTATTTGTGCAAATTAACTAAAACGTTGTCTGTCATTCATCAACAGGTGCAGCAGGCCATCCCCGATGCTTCCAGGGGCCCCGGTCACGATATCCAACCGGGAGATTATGTTCTAGTCCGGAACTTTCAACGGGCGAAGAGTCTGGAACCCCGGTGGACGGGCCCCTGGCAAGTACTGATCACCACTCGGACGGCTCTTCGAGTGGAGGGAAAAAGGCACTGGCTGCACGCCCATCATTGCAAGAAAGTCTCCTCGACCCTGGCCACGACAGAAAACGTCGACACCCAAGAAGAGCTCCTGAACAAAGACCGGCCATCACTGAACTTCTATCCTGATACCGAGGCACTTGAACTTGCTAAATTCTCTGATCCCACTGTGCCATCCCGGGAAGGGTATTTCCTGCGTCGAAAGGGGGGAGCTTCGGCTAAGTAGACCACGGACTAAGTTAAAATCTCAGAACGGTGGCCTAAAACAACCAAGGGTCACCCGGAGAGAAGCTAAACAAAGTCTGTGGTTCTGCCCACTACCGAGCACCTTGAAGATGATGGAAGCGCCAGACAAGAAGATGATGGAAGCGCCAAATAAGAAGATGATGGACGCAACCGGAAATACCCACTACAGGAACCCAAAGACTGACAATCTGCACAAATCAAAGACAATCGCCTTCTTCATCCTCTTCCTCTTTTGCCTCCTCCTCATGACTTCCTACTGGATCTTGGAGGACAGCACACCCGCTCATCAGATGTTGCCGACCACTGCACAGCCAACCACCATGAAAGAGCATCACCTGATCTCCCTTTCGCCTCAGCTCCGAGAAAGGCGTAAGGAGTTCTGGAACAATTCCTTCGTGCAACTGTTGCACCAGCACAACCTTGCTACAAATACCACGAACTGCTGGATCTGCGGGTTGCTCCCGCATGCCACTGAACACTCCATACCTTTCATCCCTTCTCCTTTCTCAGTTCACGGCTCCTGCCTCGCCTGGTTGATCCTCTTGCAGGAGAGCCACAAGGACAACGCCGCTTCTGGTCAGACAGTGTCACACTTCTACTATGGGTTCTGGCTGAACAAAACAGGAGGAACGTCTGCCCCCGTTTGTCCTATGGCCTCAGGTTCCGCCTTCCTTATGAACATCCCTGCCAAAGAAAGAGTCAAAATGCAAGTGCTCCACAATCCAGCCAGACCCACCTTCTCCCACCTGCGGAAGCAAACGGCTGCCACCCTGACCGTGGCCCTGTCTGTCATCAATGTCACAGGACTCGTGTGTCTCGAAGGCCAGGGAACGCAGCTGGTGGGTCACAGTTCCTGCCGCATCACCAGAACATTGGTCTCAGTTGATCCCCCTTCCTTTGTTGCTTCTCCGAATATGTACTTTGTTTGTGGCACCAAAGCTTACACCTGGCTCCCGAAAGGTTGGAGGGGTACGTGCTACATCGCCTTAATTCTTCCTCCCACGTATGTGGCCTCAGCCTACCATCACCGGCAAAAGCGCGCCGGAGACGTTGGACAAGCCGACTCCACTGGAGCACAGTTCCTGGATGCAGCGAAGGGACTTGTTCCTCTGTGGGGACCAATGGCAAACAGCCGCGCTATCCGACACCTGACTCAGGCAGTAGAAACAACCATTAACATCACGGCTGGCATCCTCACTAACAACACGGCTGAGCTTCAGGCAGTCCGCCTGGTGGCTCTCCAAACCCGCCTTGTTCTAGATGTGATTCTGGCCGACCGTGGAGGAGCATGCCGCATCCTCGGCTCCAGCTGCTGCACCTACGTGCCAGATAACTCGCCTTCAGTCTACAAAGCAATTGAACACCTCCACAGACTATCCTCAGAGGTTCACCAAGAGCAAGAAGGATGGTCGCTTGGAAGCTGGTTTTGGGACACTTTGAAGGACTGGGGATGGAGATTGTTTACATTTATACTGATACCAGTTGTGGTACTGTGTGGGTGCTGCTTAGGTATTCAATGTCTGCCACCTTTGTGTTCACTCATTTCTAACTGTATGTGCCCTAAGACTTTGGACTTTAGAACTGAACACATGAGTCCCCTCTATGAGATAGAAATACGTGGTCTTATGGGGATAGATCCGAATTGACCAGCTGGCGAGACATGTTAAAAGGGAGGACTGTGGAATTTTAGTTCGTGAACTGAACATCATCTGCGCCATCTTGTCCATTCCTCAGACCCACGTATGAACATACACGATAACCATTTTAGGTACCATGGTCTCCCTGTTCACGATCGATCATCAGCGCACTTCCCTGACCCTGCAAGCCTCCCCCATGCACTCTGGCTGACCCCGCACCCACATGCGCAAGTCATGAACCCTCCTCTTCCACATGACTCTGTCTCTGGAAATCACACCCCGCGCCTGACCAACACCTCCTTTCCTTCCATGAATACCCCTCTTTTGATAAACCCTCCCTCTACGCTCGATTATCCACACTGATCCTTTCTTTCATGAATACCTCTCCTTTGATGACCCCTTCCTCTGAGCCCGATTGTCTGTACGAACCGCTGGTCATCCCTTGGCCTGAGGATACAGTTTATTGCCCACTACTGTATGCACTCGACCCTTTTCAAAGGAGCTACTATTGATCATGACCTCCCCACCCCTTGAGATTCGATCAGGCGCACACATTCCAAAGGAATCGGCGAAACACTCAGCTGCGTGATAGCCCCCTCCTGTTGTATGGGGGGTGAGGACCTCTACTGTAGCCACGTGTTGGAATGAGCCGGAACCGGGGGGGGGGGGGGGTACCGAGGATGTCATCTTTCGCTACTTCACAATGTCTTTATTGTAATAAAGAATGGTCACATGTCGTAAACCAGTGTATAAAAGGCCAGGTCTCAGAGAGGCTGTCAGAGAGCACCTCGAGACGATACCTTGTTGTCCGATCTGATGTGTTCTGCTCCGTCGGAATAAAACGTGTTTCCTGTCTTCCTGTCTCCAGCGCCTGCCTCTTTATTTGATAATCTTCATAAGGTATTAGAGGCGTTTAACGCCGGGCAAAATTACTTAAGAGACATCGACTAAATCGCCTGACCATAGTACTGATCTTCATCAGGGAGTCCTGCGCCACAGGAGAAGCTGGACGATATGAAGGAATTGTTGTCCACAGTCATCAGTGTGGAGACGGTGACTGGAGCCAGGGGACTGGACACTTCTCAACATGACCGGACACAACAGCACCAGGGTGAGTAACGACCATGGACTGGGGTACAGGGGGAGATGGGCACAATGGCCCACATGCACAATTGAGCTGAGCACATCTGTGGACAAACCATGCGCCAGCCCCCAACTCCCGCCAAGAGACCAATGTACCCAAGTATGCAACATCTGAGCACTGTATAAGCACAGAAGTCAAAGGCACATCGCAGAAAAGGGATAAGGGGCAGCAAAATCAGAGCAGAAGGGGCCACTCTCCCAAAATGCAGCACACACATATTACATGCAGAGCTCATCAACACTGACAACAATGTGGCACAAACCGCAACACGTCCACAACTGAACATAGGACACAACTGGAGCCAACTGGGTGTAGACACTGGCCAATTACAAGTGGCAATGCAGGGAAATGTGAGTTGATAATGCACAAGTACAAACACATGTCTGTTGTTGAAATGTCCACTGTCCCCCATCAAATAGTCAGCTCCTCCCAAACAGCCACGATGTACACAATCATGCAGTCTGCATGTAAACATGTACAATGCGACAACATACATGTGAACACATTGTTAAACTGCATCTCCCCTTCACATTGCAGAGGCACAATAAACACCTCCTGCAGAGCATCCCAAACCTCTCTACTCTGATGATGAAGAGGACCACTACAGCTTCGACTCCGACGCCCTCCAACAGCTCGTGGACAGCCTCCGCAGCCCACCTCCAGGAGCAGGGCAGCCCAGCTGCTAATAGGAGACCCCACTCCCTGCACAGATCACACAGCAGACAGCACCCACCACCACGGCTGCCTTCCAGGACCCACACATGGCCGTCCAAGGCCATGTGTTGGGGTGCCAGGAGCAGCTGGTTGAACAGGTGCAGGTGGGCTTCGACCGCATGGCAGACAAACTAGATGCCATACGTGGGTGTCTAAGTCCCATCAGGGACCACTCACAGTCCATAACGGACACCCACAGTCCGCTCCATGCTCTCCAACGGACCATGGCTGACATCGCTGGAGCCCTGACTCAGAGACTAGAACAACTATCCAGTCACAGTGGCTCTAGCGATTTCACACAGGAGTGGGGAAATATGCAGCGGTAATGGAAACCATGGAGTGGGCCAATACTGAAAGAGCAGCTGCCACGGCTGGACATCAGCGAGTGGTAGCTGGGTTCCTCAATGACCTCAAAACCATCGTTATGGCATTGCTGCCACAAGGACTGGTGCTGATGCATGCTGCTGCTACCATTACATCCACATCTCCGCCCCCTGAAGTGTCAGTGCCACACAGTGCGGCAGACTTTCCACCTTCGGCCCCTGAGGTGTCACTGCCACACAATGCTGGAGAAAGGCCAGCACCACTCACACGTGAGGCACATGGAACAGCAGAGGGCAAAGATGCAGATGAAACCGCCTTCGTGGTAAGGAGGACACAGTAGCATTCACCTACGCCATATGGCCGGTTTCAGCTTGGTTCTGCCCTCTATATCATCACCTTCCACTGTCCCCCGATGCACACTGCGACACTCACCTTGGACCTCACAATGGACTGCCATATTCAGTTTGGTCGCCAATGACACAGCAATCAGACTACGGACTGAACTCTTCCTTGTCCTTTGGACTTGTAATTTCCTGAAGGACTCTGGCTGGTCCTCCACGGGCCAACATTGTCATGTGGGGTTTGCACGGCCCTGTACTGCTCCAGATGCAACACTCCACTGAATGTGCATTAAACATTCCGAATCACATGGATGTGTTGTGTCTATGGTCTTTCAAGTGTGGTAGTATGGATGAATGTAGGGTCAGTGAATTCCTCTTAGGTCCACGTGGCTCATGTCGTCGGACTTGGGTCACAGGATGACACATTGCCGAATGTTGTCCGTGTGGCGCAGATACTACAACAGCGACACATGCATTTTTACTACCTTGTCCAGCCCTGTACGGAACAACGCCCAGAGCCCCGGGGTCATCGTTCAAACCCTAACGCTGCACTAGCTTACGCACACAGGGGGGACGACAACTCTACATGTGCCAGGACTTCCCTGTAGTGATCTGCTAACCACAGGTCTAGTTGTCAGCATGACACAGCCACTCCCTCATGGCTGGTTTACACCCACACCACACTCAGCCAGCACACTCGTCACAGGATATGTGACCCTGCCAATAAAAAGAGCCGGACGCACGTTTCGACACCATTTCCAACCTCTCTCCGGGTGAATCCGTGTGGTGTGCATGTACGAATTGGGGCCCAGGGGCCTGCGACATCGCATTCTGCCGGCCCGGAGGTGACATGATGGCGTCCGCACCACGATACCCAATCATAGACGGTCCATGATTTGCGGGGCACAGACTTGGTGGCACCGGATACACTGCGCCCGGCACAGGCACACCACAATGGGACTGTGACTTTCGGTGCACTGAGGTATGGGCACTGTAAGTGCTGAGCGGGTGTTCAGCCTGCGATGATGCCCCATCCCGGCAGTCTGGACTAATCAGACTTTGTGTGCCCTGCTGGACCGCAATGTAGGCCTGAGCCAGGCAACAGCGAGGGCCTCCTGCCATGTGGCGTGGCCTCGCGGGTCACAGAGTTAATGGTACCTCAAGGGCTGAGCGGGTGTGCAGCCTGCCAGGATACCCTGTGAACTGGTATGTCCTCTGCCATGGTGAAATCAAGACCCAGCATCAAAAGTGAGACCTGGTGGCCTGCGGAGCAGGGTGCATGATGTGGAGGGTGCCATGTCCACGGGCCCGGGCTTGTAGCGGCATGTGGTGGGCACTCTATTCTACACGCCGGTGGTGGAAGGTGAGCAGTGAGGCCTGGGAGCGCAGGGGCGGGCATGCACCGCTGGGCGGCGGGAGGGGCTGGGGTGCAGCTGCCTGGGTGCGCATGCACCGCTGGGCAGTGGGAGGGGCTGGGGTGCAGCTGCCTGGGTGCGCAGGGGTAGACATGCACCGCTGGGTGGCGGGAGGGGCTGGGGTGCAGCTGCCTGGGTGCGCAGGGGCGGGCATGCACTGCTGGGCAGTGGGAGCGGCTGAGGTGCAGCTGTCTTGGTGTGCAGGGGCGGACAGGTGATGATGTTGTGTGCAATTGTATGTACCTTGATTCATGTATCTGGACTCTGTTTCAGATGACGGATCTGTTTCAGATGTGGGATCTGATGAACTGCACTACATGCCGACACATGGTTGGAGACACACCGGTGGCAGCAGGTGAGCAGTGTGGCCTGGGTGCGCAGTGTCGGCACTCTCTTTCCCTGTCCATCTCTTCTGTTATCTGTGTGTCTCTCCCCCTCCATGTCCGTCTATCTCTCTCTCCCCCTCTCTGTCCGTCTATCTCTCTCTCCCCCTCTCTGTCCGTCTATCTCTCTCTCCCTCTCTTTCTCTCTCTCCTTCGCTCTCTCTCTGTCCCTTGATGTGCGCAGGACACACCTACTCATCATGCTTTTTGTCTTGCAGGCTGTGACCCACGGATTGTCCCAAGGGGAGCCGCCATGTGTCTTCATTTCTGTTATGTGTTTCTTTTAATACATTTTCATTTGTTGAATCGACGGTTAATGTGTGCTGCTCATTTTTGTGACGACACATGCATGTCACCAGATGTGATTGTGCGACTTCAGGTGGATTATTTGGTACATGATTCCGGGTAGTTGATGTGGCATGTCTTTGGCAGGGGGTTGGTGCCATGGAGGGGGGCCCTGGGGTGGTGGCGGTGGGTGTTTTGGCCCTCTTGGGTGTCCGGCCTGCATGATCAGTAGCTCCATGGCATCTGTTGCCCTTCAGGTGTGGCTCTGGCCTTGGCTCCCTTTTCTGGTGCAGGCTGTGGTCCGACTTTACACCAGGTCAGAGCAGGTATTAGTTTCATGCTGCTAACGTGCCTTACTGAATGTTTTGTGGTCGTATCACCGATCTGGCTGGTCGTTGAGAATGTTGTGGAGTGGTGTTGTCGCAGCTTTTTGCACGGGAACGCCTACTCTGGATCTCATTAGCGATAGTTGCGGGGGTCATCTGCGGCGATGTTTTTTGTGGCTGCTATCGCAGGTATTCTGGTGCGATGGGCTGTTAGCACCAGCTTGTAAATGGGGTGATTCATTTATCGCGACTTTGGCTGCGATAAAGTGCTGTTAACTAGGGGATAACTCCTTGAGAATATGCTCCTTGGAGTCTTACACATAATCCATGACATCAGGAAAGTAATCACTAGAAGGTTGTTTACCAGAGCTCAGGGTTACTACACGTCCGCAATGGGATAAGATAGAATTCACTAGCTCACTGCACACTCTGTATAGGGTACAATTACCATGAACTCGTATGAACCCTTCAGGTTACCATTACATCATTCCTTTGTCCTTTCTATAAAAGTCCTAGAACACTCTTTTGTCTGGGATCTGCGGTGCTTAAAAATGCTGAGGTTAGTCAAGGATAGTTGGTGTGATTTAATTGAACAGTAAAGTTCCATCTAACTTCACTAAAAATAGGACCACTCTTGCTACCTTCACACCGGTCGAAGTAACCAACCTTGACACCACTTTGGCAGGCTGCCATCCTATAGGCTAGCTTCTTGATGCCTACCCGGAAAAACTGAAGAAGCTTTTCTATCCTTCAAGCTGCCAGATCAGTTTCACTGCTCACTTAGGGGTTCATTAGGATGGTGGGCGGATCACCACCGCAGGCTCTGTGGTGGCGATTCGCCCCCCCCTCCCCATTGCAACCCAATTTACCCTCCACCATATTATAATGGCGGGGGTATCGTGGCGGATGCAAAGTGCGTCCGCCGCTTTTCCACCGGTAGGCAATCGTTCTGATTGCCAGCCAGGCGGATTTGGGCCACAATACCGCCATCCATATTATGATGTGGGGAAATCAAAGACTTTTCTTGGCGGCAATGCCATGGAAAGGCTGGCGGGGAATTGCTTTGGGAGCCCATTACGGGCCCTCGGGTGGGATGCACTTGGGCCATGCACAAGGTGCCAGGCACCGGGCGGTGCCTGCCGCGTTATGCATGGCAATGAACAACATGGCACTTTGGCATTGCAGTGGGTGCTACTTACAGCAGCACCCGCCACAATGTCAAATTGGTGAATGCGACCACCAGGGTGGAGGTCACATCCTAATTAGCGGTGTGTGACCGCCGTACACCTGGCGGCCGCTCCCAGCACTGCTAGGGTGTCGGGCGGACTAAAGTCCACCCGCCATCCCAATAACCCTCTAAATCTCTGCCTTTTCCACATGACTTGAAAACCACGATCGTGAAGACCCTTCTCCTACCATTCCTGGAAAGACACCAGAAAAAATAGCTTTCGAATAATTCCCACAATTCGTGCTCGAGGACAATCTGGTAGACCCCTTCCAAGCTGGGTTCAGGCCAGGACACAGCAGAGAATTGATGGTCTTCTCAGTTTTGGATGATGTGCATTGTGTGATAACAGGGGTGTCAGAGCCATGGGTCTGTTAGATCTATCTGCAGCCTTGGACACCTTAGACCACAACATTGTGTTAAAAACTTTAACTAAAATATGATTGGGTTCTTCCTTCATGAAATGGATCCCATCCTTCCTTGCTGATTGGCAGCAGATCATTTTCATGCTACTCTTTCCATCTACATAAAATAAATACTGGACTGCCATGTCCAACAAGGATTGATTTTGTCCTGATTGTTGTTCAACCTTTACGTGCACTACATGGCCAGCATTCTCTAATATCTAGGGATTTACTTTTACATGTATGCAGATAACACCCACAATATATTTGGCTTATCAAACTCACATTACAAGTTGTGCCCCAAACAAATTGCCACTTCTTTGACAAACGGGTTTGTTACCTCACACTGGAGAATGCACATTTCCTGATATAAATTCCATCCATAAAAGAAGTACTATTGACTCTAAAGCTTCTCTCTCTCCCATCTTACTACAGGTTTGCCTGATGTGTTTCAATCTCTACCTTTTCCAGCGAAAACTGTGTGCAGTCTAGACATTCTTTTGGATTCCTATCTAACAACCGAAGCTCAGTAGACTAAAATGTCTGGAACATGCTATGGCAGACTTAGGGTCTCCACAACTGGCACACACCAGTACTAAATGCTCTGAGACATTATAGCCTCTACCGACCATTAAAGGAGCAGACCTTTAATGGGCGGTAGATCTAGCTGCAGAGAGGGCTGCGCTACAGAGGGCTCTAAGGCTATTAGAACATTCCACTGCTAGAGGGCAGATTGTTCTAATTTGTAAAACAAAAGGCCCCACGGAACCTGAGGGGGGGCTCCGTGTGGCCTTTGTTCACAGCAACAGCTGTGAACAACCATTAAAATATTGGAGATCCGGGTTTCTACCGGTTATTTGAAGCTTGGAGCACTCCATTGTCTTCAATGGAGCTCCCAGCAATCCAATGTACTAATCTAGATTAGACCATGCCAATGCCATTTATTTGGACGCACTGGAAAAGCTTCTTTATATTATGCAATAAGTCCCAAAAGCTGCTGCCAGGCTAATCAAATGCATTGATGTGACAGGATTTCTACCATTCTAAAATCTTTTACAAGCTTTCTGTTTATTCAATAATAGAGCACAAAGCTCTCATGATTGTCTTAAAAATAGTGCATCATCGCAGCCATTGTTTTTTATTTGTCAGGTTCCAGCTTCATCAACCTAACAAGGGGTGCGATTACGATGGTGGGAGGACTTGAGTCCGCCCTCCATCGTAGCCGGATCGGGAACGCCTGCCTGTCATGCTGTGGTCCCACACCGCCAAATTATGATGCGACCGCCACCATGGCGGTCGCATCTCGCGATTTAACTTTGCAGCTGGTGCTGCTGGCTGCAGCACCCGCCGCAATGTCAAATGGCCATGTTGTGCATTTCCCTGCACAACGTGGCAGGCACCATGCGGTGCCTGCCACCTTGGGCATGGAAATGTAGGAGAGTACCATGGGTACCCCCCCCAGTGCACAACTGCCCTCTCCCGAAGCTCACTAGCAGCATTAATGTTACTACATTTGTGTGAAGCCTTCGACTAGAAGGTCATAAACGGGTCTGGCTAACCGAAGTACAGAGGGGACCTCAGTTTCGGCCAATGATGTGTTGTGACACTTCTCTTTCAAACAGGGAGAAGTAAGAAATAAAGCTCTGATTTTAACATTTGTAGCAATTCCGATCTAGTTGTAAAGGGTCCCTCTTTATCACCCATCTTATTTAGGCGTGTCCATGAATTTTAAGAAACATTACGTGAAATGGAAATATGGCACCTAGCACTATATTTAAAACAATAACACCAAATAAGGGAAACCCAATAACCCCTTGGGAGCTAGGGTAAGTATAATCATGATGATAAGTAGCCAACAAGGGGATCGTTCATTGTCTTAAATGTAAAACTTACTACACAGGACTTAATTCAATATTAAATCATAGAACTCATGGAATGCCTTATGTTGATTTATGTATGTTAGACCTGGCACCATTGGCGTGGGTCTCCCTTCCATTTTTGCTGTTGCCTCATGTGTTTTTGCTGGTGGTAGATGCTTTGGGCACTGTGCCACTGCTGTCCAGTGCCGCAGTGCAAGTGCTCCCTATTGTAAATGAATGTATTAATTAGTGATTCCATGATTGACTATTTGGTTTACTTGTCAGACTCTAGTACAGTGCACTGAGTGTGCCCAGGGTGTGTAAATCCTAATGCTGCTGGTGGGCTTGCAGCACTGGTTATGCCACCCACAGAAGTGGCCTGGTAAAATGTGTCTAAGGTCTGCCATTGCAGAGCCTGCGTGCTGTCTGGTACTGTCATGCTGACTGGGCAAGTGTACCCACTTGCCAGTCCCTGAACCTTCCCTTTTCTTCATATCAGACACCCCTATGGTAGGCCCAAGGGCAGGGTGCATTGTAAGTATAAGGTAGGACAAGCCCTGATGTGTGTGGCATGTCCTAATAGTAAATTATAGCCATTTACGTTTATCACTATTGCAAGGCTACCTGTTCTCCATAGGCCAGAATGGGCTGTTAGAATTATTACATTTTATAATCCTAACAGACTCAGAGAACATGGTAGAAATTCGAGTTTAGTATGCCTGGACAAAATACATCTTTTAGTGAAGTTTATTTTAATATTCTGTGTTTGCAAATACCACTTTTAGAAAGTAGGTATTTGCTTACCTAACCTTTCAAGCCTGCCTCTGCGAGGTTGCGTATTCCTTTTTCTGGGTTTGTGAGTAACAGGGCTGGGTAATTCCAGGAGACAGGATGGGGCAGCCCAGTGGTGAATAGAGAAATCTGCATCTAGATGGGAGGGAGGAGTTGCACACCTGGGACCTGAATAGGGCTGAGCCTTCCCTCTACAATGCCCACTCCACCCCCTGTGGTGCGTCTGATGTCTCTGCCCTGCACACTGAAAGAAGAGAAGGAAGACTGTCAACAAAGTGCTCCAGGACTGTACTTGCCTTCCACAATGCTGGCTCCACCTCCTGCGGGGCATCTGATGTTCCTGCCCTGCACTGTGAAAGGAAAGGAGAAGTCTGGTAAACAGAGTGCTTCAGTACTGGTTTGGACTGGGCACAGGCCCCTCTCCCCTCAGAGAACAAAGGATTACTGGGTTATAAATATTGGGACCCTGATCCCTATCAATTAGATCACTTTTGGACTACAAGAAGAAACCTTTGCTGAGGAGAGGAACCTGAGGAGAGACTATTCCCAAGCTGCAGTGCTGCTTGGGGGATTGGCCTGCAGTGATTGCCTGACTGCCAAAGGAAGGAGAAAGAACTTTATTTTCAACTTGTGAAAGATTTCCAAGGGCTTGGAAGAGAGCTTGCCCCTTGACCGAAGTCTCAGGACCAGTAGACTTCACCAGCCTTTGTCGATTGCTGCTGGAAACACTGTTTCAGTGGCAACAGAGGCAGGGAGCTGTGACCGACACTCACGACCGGCTCGGTGTCCTGTAGGCACCGCATCGAACAACGCCCGCATCTTGCAACATAAGCTCTGAGTTCACCGACTCCCTCCTGACACCGTCACCGAGCCATTGCCTACACCGTAACCTGTGGTCACCGCGACGTGCAACGCCTCGCGACACGGTCATTGCTGCTGACTTAGAGTCCTGTGAATGCACCGGAGTTGGGCACCGCCTCGCACGCTTCGCGACGCACCGCCCGACCCGCACCGCTGTCGGGACTGATCGACGCCAGCTCCCGAACTCCGGCTATGTCGCAGCACCGCAAGCTGGGAGCACCGCAACGAAGCACCGTCTCACCCTGCAATGCACGCCTTGGATCCACCGACTCCGTCAATGGGCCGCTGCCTGCACCGCATCGAGGGACAACGCGTCCTGCAACGCTTCCTTTTCTGCACCGCGACAAACACCGGACCCGGCTCGCACGTCCGTGCCGGCCGCATCAAGTAAAAGGTACTGTGACTGAGTCTGTCGACATTTGAGTGGGCCCGGACCTACGCAGTCCGCTGGATTTGTTAGACTCTGTGTTCTTTCAGCAACGCTGTAGCCGGACAGGGCTACAGACTCGCACAGAACCTTGATTTAAGCCTTTTCAACCAGAACTCTTGATCTTTAATAGTATTGTGGATTATTTTTGTCGTTTATTGGTCTTGTGGTAACTCTATATAAAAGCATACTTATTTTTTATATAAAACCTTGTATGGTGTCCATTTGTAGTGTTGTCACTGGATTACTGTATGTGTTCACAAATGCTTTAAACACTGCCTCTGAGATAAGCCTGTCTGCTCGTGCCAAGCTACCAAGGGGGTGAGCAGGGGTTATTCTAGGAGTGTACCCCCTTACTAGAGGAGAGGGTCCCTATTTGTCACAAGTACCCACCTGTGCCAACTAGAGGCCCTCAATTCTAACAATGTACATGTGTGATATCATTAATTTCTGCTATATTCTTGCATATATGAGTAAAAGCATTTGTTTACATATACTCCCAGTTGCTAAAGGAGTGTTTTTCTCATCTTATTGAATACATTAATATTTAATTAAGTTGTGCAAAGTAACTTTTACATATAGTGCGATGAATAAGCCCTTGATGGCTACTTATTATTGTGATGACATTTAAAAAAATAGCACAAAAAACACAAATAACAGCCACATGTGCTCTGCTCTTTTACATTGTTTCTGTGCCTCTGCAATAGGACTTTTACCCAAACTGACTTAATACTGTGCAATATGGCGTCATTTCTGGAATTACGCATAACATGCATAAGTTCTGGAAATGTGTCCAGCGTAATGACAATTTCATCCAGACCTTCTCATTATTAATAGTTCAAGGGAATAAAACTTGTAATCTGGCGTCTATAGTTACAGAACCACAGGCTAAGGTAAATCTGAGGAACAATGTTTAGACTTGGAAGAGTAGAGTAATAATAGATTATGTGCCCCCAGTAAAAGATAATTAGTGGTTAGTCCAGTGTAATTGGGATTTGTCTTGTCCGATTATGCAAACTATTTCATACATTTACGCCAGGTTCTTTGTGGTAGATAAAATCGACAGGAGTTAGATGCGAGTTCAGGTAGAAAGATTGGTGGCATTGAAAGATGAGCTAATTGAAATTAGGTATTGCTAGGTAGCAGGGGAATGACTTTCAGAAAGGAGGTTGGGATCTGTGCAGTGAGTTGTGGGCAGTTTGCAGAAGACCAACAATAGAGATTAAGGGACACTGCATGTGACTTAGAGAATGTGGTGCTCAGATCGATGGCATGCAGAGGATGGATGGAAGGAAGGAAGGAGGGGGCCATGTGAAAGGAAATAGAAAAGTGACAATTTGAAGTTTTTAAGTAAAGGACAATTTTTCATGCTGGATTTTAGGTATATAGAGGATCCTTTTTGATACAGCATACAATGTAAGGATGCAAGGCTGTAGAAAGAAACAACATTATTTTAATGTGAGGATCAAAGAAATACTTAATTTCAAGATCACAGCAATGTGAGAAAATATGGGTAATATTGCAAACAAAGCCTTAAATTCAATCTGAAAAGACACCGGAAGCCAATGCAGCTGTTCAAAATAGGAAGTGACTGATTTCTAAAGAGGAATTCTCAAAATCAGTCTAGCAGCAACATTTTGAATGATCTGGAGTCTATAAATCAGTTATGCAGGGAGTCCCAGATAGAGGATGTTGGCATAGTCCAGGCTGGATATAACTAAAGAGTGAACAATGATCTTACAGGTATTATCCGGATATAATTGAATAATTTGTTTTACAGAATTAAGTTTCGTAAAATAGACAGAGGACAGGTTTTGAATTTGTGGTACAAATGATAAATTGGTTTCAAATGTAATACCTAAATTTCATGCAGAGTAGAAGGTGCTGCATGCCCTGCTTCATTTGTCCACTGTTTCATAGGTACAGGAGGGCTCTTTGTTCCAAAAAATAGAGGGGCAGATTTGCAAGACCCTTGCGCCACTTTTGCGTCATTTTTCTCATGTTAAAAATGACTCAAAAGTGGTGCTGGGGGCTTGTAAATCTGCCCCAGAATTTCTGTCTTATCTGAATTTAGTTTAAGGCAAGTCATCCACTTTGATACAAAGCAGAGGCACTATAATCCAAATTGCTCTCGATAAATTTGGATATTGCAAGCAGAGCGGATTCAGTACTGTAACAAGGAAAAAATCCTAATTGAAAGTCATGTAAAAGATTATTAGCTTCTAAAAGCGAGGATAGCTGTTGATTATTTTTTTCTAAAATCTTACATATTGCCGGCAAAAGTCAAATAGGCCTGACATTGCTCAATATGGTAGGGTCTGACTTAGGCTTCTTCAATAAAAGAAGGAGAGTTTGTTACCAGCTCTTCGGTACTACGGCAGTTTTTAAAGAATTATTCAGGCTATTACTTAAAACAATAATATATGAAGAAACAAGTTTCAAGATACAAGAAGGACAAGTGGAGATCCGGATTTGCATTTATTTAACTACTTAATTAATTGTCCTGTGGATATATAATTAAAACCCGATAAACTAGGGCCTCATTTATTCACGACTCCAATTGAGGGGCGGCTTTGTTTTGTGAAGCCATTGGGGATAAAAAGGATTGAACAATTTTTGTAAATTCCTTCGAAGAGTTAGAAGCTGCAGATTTCTGTGTGTAAAATTAGTCACGTTGCTCTCTGCAAATAGATTTATGATAGTTTCTCAGAGCAGCCTTCTAACTAAGCGTGTCTTCAGTATTATAGCATTTACGCCATTTTCTTTCTGATGGCTTGCAAAGTCTTTTCTCTGCCTGTAAAGATGGTGTACACCCAGGTACTGTTGGTTTAGACAGTTTTGGAAATTGTGTTTTGAGGGGGATCAATTTGTCAAACACATTGATTAACCAATTGTTAAAAAGCTCCCCATCAGTATCTGGCAAACCAGTCCGAACTGGAGACGTGGCTTGCAGACATGATAGAAGGGGCTAGGTAATTTTATGCCATGCCCTCTCTGTTCTGTGAGTGGTAATACCTGGCTTCATCTTAAAATCCACCTTAAGGGCAAAAGGTGCAAAAAATTAATCAGTCCAGATCAGTTTTTACATAGACTTAACTTGAAAGTTAAGGAGATTAGACAAGATGAGATCAAGAGAATGGCCTGCTATGTGTGTGGGTTCAGGCACTAATGGCGGATGGTTAACATCTTCCTAAGCATCCTTAACATGATTCACTGTTTCACAGCGAATATTGCCCATATGTATATTAAAATTGCCAATACCGGTAAAATTGGCATATCGAAGTGATAGGTGAACTATAACATTAATAAAATTATATAATGATTCATGATGTGAGATAGGCAGAGGATAAACGAGGACTCCAGAAAATGAGAAAGTTGCTGTTATTTTGATAAAGAAAAGACTAGTCTCTCAATGTCTCCATATCCTCTATTAAAAATGTCGAAAGAGTGCAGTTTGATCGAAAAATGACTGCATCCTGATTTAAATGCGGGTTAGAGAATGCTGGGGAAATAGCTAATGCAATATAGGGTGCGGCAAATTCCTTTACTATGTTTCAGTCAGGAACACAAAATCCCAAGCATCGTCTGTAAGTAAATCCTAAATATCAGGTGCATGTTTAGGAAGGGTTCTAGAATTTAGGAGACATGCTGCAAAGGGAATCTGGAAAGAGGAGGTCTTCAGCATTAATTCATGTTTATATAGTTCTTGGCCAAAAGTAATTTGAGTAGGACATTCCAAAGCAAATTTGCACAAAGTTCATACAAATCTGTTGACATTGTGAAGATTAAGCCTGTTTGAGTAGGGGTAAGTTATGGATGAGATCCAGATGCAGAGATGAGAAGAATGGTGACTGGGCTTTCTTTAGAAATTCAATGAAGATGTTATCAGCAATGGTCGACTAACTAGACTTTCTGAAGCACAGCCCTTCGGTAAATTGTAGGGGTGGGGAGGCGGACTGCAGTTTCTGTTTGCAATGGGAAGGGTACCCCGTAAGTGAGTTCCAGCCTTTGTTCTTCCTTGATTACACTGTTGATTGGGCTGATGACAATCAAGCACAGAAGCTTCACACCTCTTTGTCCCACGGCTGGCCTTAACACTGGTGGCGCCCTGTGCGACAATGTCTGTTGCCCCCCTCCTCCCCAATGACCACCTCCACCACAGATTCCCTCAGTGGCACCCTTTAACAGTGCCCCTCAAGTCTCCATAACCACACTCTCTCAGATTCATTAAGTACTATAGCACCACACAGACCAGTGTAAGGTGTCAGAGCACTTTTCATCACACACACACTGCACAGAGACAATCATATGTGTGTAAATCAGTGTATAGGAAATGTTACATCAGACAGGACCACAAGGTGTGGTGTAGAAGTGAAATGTCATCGATACTAGTAGGCAATATAGTTTGAGTCCTTATTCTTGAAAAGCACAAATTCAGAATTTAAACGTAACATCATTGTTAGGGGTTCCCTTTCATAATAAGAATTGTTTCCTACCCAAATGAACCCTTTTCTCAAGATTAAGTTAAAGAAAGTCTGGGCAAAAAAATATATAGCTCTAACATATACCTTGCAGTTTGCATGCAGCTCTTTGATGACATTTAATAGCTTAATGTTCTATATTAGGATTTTGACTTATAGATGACAAGTAACAAAAGGAGCGTTCTTACAGGAGCAGTAAGCCACTGACCAATTTAAATTATATGCACTTTGTTGTCTGCATGGTACACGTTCTTAGCAGCAGGCATTTTAGCCCTCGGCCCTACCTTAGGATGAGTCAAAACTTGCACTAGACAAACCTCCGGTCTATTTTCGGGAAGACAATTAATCACCTGAGTTATCTTGACATTTTAATTAATGTCTGAAAATTGCTGGAGGCCAGGAACTAGGCAACAGGTGCTTTTTAAAAATCATAATATACTTGCAAAAATGGCGCCCTCACCCCAAGTCAGCGCCCAGTGCAGTGGCACCGATCGCACCGCCCTAGTGCCGGCCCTGCTTTGTCCCTCTGTTATGGGCGCTTCAAGCCGGAGGCTATTTTGCTGTGAGGGGCATCACTAAACAAAGGCTGTGTCTGGAGAGCAGCTTGGAAAAGAAATATGAAAGGAGAACCACACTAAACTGAGTCTGCAGCATAAGACAATAGCCGCACTAACAAGAGGGGCAGGTAAAAATTATGTTTACAGTTGGCAACGTTGCGTGAAATGTAAACCATTGAAGGACTTTGTGGCACTACATCCGTATGAATTTTTAGCTATTTCCCACTTCTCCGAATAGAAGAGGGTATGCCCAGCCAGAAGCAATCTCAGATATGGGTGAACGGAGAAGGCTTGAATGCATAGAGTTGATGATTACAGAGAAACGAAGGGATTGTGAGGAGAGAAAAGAGGGAGAGAAGGGAGAGCAAGAGAGATAAAGTAAGAAATAAGTAGGAGAGGGGCACATTTTCAGAGAGTAGTTCTTTGGGAAGAGATTGCATGGGGAGAATCTTCAAGGTTCCATTCTCATTCCAGCTTTTTTTGATCAAGTGCATGGCACAGCATCCATGATGAACACTTGGTACATTCATAGAAACTAATTTCTACTTAGGAAGAACCGTCTTTTCCAGTAAAGTTAAGGAAAAGTGTAACTAATGAATCTTAACAAGCAGTCCTTTAGTTCTTGGGCACATCATATAAAAGCCACCCTGCCACCAAGCAAGAAGTTGTCAGTGTGTCATGCACGTGATTTTCTGACATTTATAACAATAAACCTGTAGAAATGTGTAATCATAAAAGAGACAAAAAAGACACCAGGAAAACACAATTGTGGCTAGACCCTTGCTAACAAACTCTGGCATGTAAGAACAGCAATATGGAATTGACAACGGGTACCCCAGAAAACCACCAGCTCTGTGAAACAATGGTAATATCAGAAGTGTGCTATACCAAGAAAATTCAAATAACATTCTAGCCAGAGGAGAAAAAGTAAGGGACTCGCCAGATGGGGTGGATGCAGGAATTAAGGAGTTCCTTCAGACTGGTCCACTTGGTCAACTGTCTCAGCGGGGCTCTCATCTTGCGCAGTGTGACCAGGGCCAGCTTGGTGGCTCACCTCCACATAATGTGGCCTCAGTCAACAGATTCATCCCTCAGAAAACATACAGAACAGCCCATGCCTCAGGCAGTAGTAGTATGTACAAGTTACAGATAACAAAGCTCATATCTCCAGGTTATGGATAGTACACCTCACACCAAGGGCTACTGGAATTATGCTGCGGTGTTGACCAAATGATGTGCCATTTTTACGTCTGGTATCTGCCAAGCCCTTTTGATTTTTACTAAAAGTATATATACTGATGGGGACTTTAAGCCAGCCCTCTTTGTCCATTGGTCTATAGTTTAGGCCTGGGCATGAAATTCCGTTCTGCTTGTGGAGTTTGCGGTGTTTTTCCCACTCTGCACTCCGCATAGTGTGCAGAGCTCTGACAAACTCCGCTCCTCAATGGCGAGCGCAAGCAATGAAAATCTTACTCCAGAACACCTTTCAGCGAGACTTCTCAACTCGGGTGGTCACGGATGGCCGATACCACTCATGTTGAGAAACCTTCAGTTCACGTTGAGGAAGCTGCCGTTCGATTAGAACATCTACTGGAGTGGCAGAAAGAAGCTGGGTCCTCTTGCACTGCACATGGTGCTGTTTGAGCTGATTTTCCAGCACAGGACAAACAAACTATGCCCAGGCCTACTATTGTTGTGTCATTCATATTTTTCTTCTGTCCCCTACAGCATTCTGCAAAGGGCTGTTGGTCAACCCACTTAAGCCACTGGCTAACTTCATTGTGATTGACAGCATTCTGCTAGTTCACAAGGAGCACATCCGCACCCTTAACAAGGGACTACTATGGAAATGTGTGCATTTTAAGACAAAAAATACTTTCTTTTATGATTTGTATTTTTTGTATTGGCAGGGGCCCAGCCACTCCAGAACAATGAAGCTGTGTAAAAGAAATGACGAAACAAAACAAGAATTGCCAATTGCAAAAAATGTTTAGTCTATATCAGATTTATTGCCTTTGCCAGTGCTTGTTACACGTGTTAAAACTGTCTGGGCAAAGGTCTCACCTTGTTAGTGTCAGTACAATCTTAATCCTTCAATCAGCAACTGGAAGATGAGTGTTGGACAGGCCCCATGAAGGGCTCGCTCCCTCCCCGCATGACAGGGCCCTGGTACCGGCCTTCCAGGTACTACCCGCAGAAGCAACCCCCAACCCGTCCCCCATGGGACGTCTGCTCCTGGGAATCCCTGTGTCCCTGGCCTGGGCCACCGTCAGCACCCTTGCCCGGGCCAGCTGCCATCTTAGACACTGCACCACGAGGCCGCGTGGCCTCAGCTCGACCCCAACCCCGGGCCTGGCCAGGCCCCGACATCCCGGCACCACCATCCACCCAGGAGGTGAACGGACCACTTGGCCGGTCAATGGGAGTAAGAAGTGTCGATGGCTCTCTCCCGCCAGGTGCCGATCACCCCCAGCCTCCCCGGGCGCTGGCTCCACCCCCCTGCTGGGTGTCTGGACTCCCTCATCCCGGACCTCCCGACCTCCAAGAGCGAGGGTCCGGACATCAAAGAGTGCCAGACCTATAACTGAGGCAGCCCCAGAACAGGAAGGCAGTTGTATCCTGGAGTCAAGAGACACCGCGACGAACTCATCCTTGACGGACTGCTGGCGCTGCCGCAGCCCTGCCTTGTGAACTATTGTCCTGCCTGCTGGCGCTGCCGCGGCCTTCTGCAACCTTCATCCTCGTGGGACCTGCTGGCGCTGCCGCGGCCCGTTGTAACCTTCATCCTCGTGGGACCTGCTGGCGCTGCCGCGGCCCGTTGCAACCTTCATCCTCGTGGGACCTGCTGGCGCTGCCGCGGCCCGTTGTAACCTTCATCCTCGTGGGACCTGCTGGCGCTGCCGCGGCCCGTTGCAACCTTCATCCTCGTGGGACCTGCTGGCGCTGCCGCGGCCCGTTGCCACCTACGACCTCTTCGGGACCTGCTGGCGCTGCCGCGGTCTGACCCGTCCGAACACCGAGCTCGAGGATTGTGAGCTATCACCGTTCCACCGCCGTACCTACGGGTACCAAGACTGCCCCGCTACCCCCTTCCCTAATAGAGACTAGAATTGAGAGGATCATCGTGTCCTGATCTCATTGTATCGTACTACCTTACTTCAAGAACTGCCTATAAAAGGTGTTAATCTGATCTTCGTGTGGTGTCCATCTGTGGGGGGGAAGTTACTTGTCTGTACGATCGCTGGGGACGGCCCTCACCGGAGGCCTCTCCCCTTGTGCTCGGCCGACCCTCCAGGTCCCCGTCTAACATTGGTGGCCAGCGGCGCGATCCGAACCAACGCGTACCGTACAGATAGTAACTCACCCTACGACTAAACCACAATGACGACCAAAGAGAGCGGATCGGCAGAGAAGTTCCAGATGGAAAAGCTGGAGGAATACAGCCACCGAGAGCTAAAACAATTTTGCATGGACTTAGGCATTGCTACCACCGGGCTAAGCACAAAAGAAGACTTCAAAAACGCCCTAGAGGCCTGGACAGAGACGAATACCGCCACACCCCGGGACCTCGAAGCCCCGGAAGTCAACACCACCCTGACGGAAGAACGGAGAACAGGTCCCTCCCGAGAAGAGATCCAGGAGCGGGAAAAAAATAGACTACACGAGCTAGACTTGGCACGGCTCAAATTAGACGGAGAATTGAAGCTGGCGGAACAGAAAATAAACTTAGAACACTTACGGCTCAGAGAAGAGCGAGAGGAAAAACAGAGACAGAGGGATCTCGAAGAAAAAAGACTGGCATACGAACACGAGTGCAAACTAGCAGAGATAGAAATACGCAAACTGAACCCAAACCTAGGGGTACCCGAGCCACCGCGCTCCCCGGGTACTACCGAACAGAAGGTCCACATCCCCAAGGATATGGTCCGAGAATACCACCGGAACGACGACATACAGCAGTGGTTCAAGGCCTACGAGATCGCCATGACGGCCCACCGGATCGCTCGAAGTGACTGGGGAGCTGGGCTATGGGGAAGATTCGTCAATGAGGGCCGTGATGCCCTGCTGCAGCTTCCGGACCATCAAATGACGTCCTATGACCACATGAAGGCCGCCCTCCTCAGCCGATATGGGCTTACGCCCGAAATGTACCGCCAGAGGTTCCGCAACTGCACCCGGATCCCAGGTACAACTTGGTTGGAGTACGTAAACTACTTCAGCCGAGCCTTCGAGGGGTGGATCAAGGGTAACAACGTAACCACCTACGAACAACTCTTCAATCTCATTGTGTGGGAGCACCTCTCCAACAACTGTTTCGTCGAACTCAGGCAGCACCTCCTCGACAGTAAATTGACTGAACCACGGCAGCTCGCCACCGAGGCGGACCGGTGGGAGAGCACCCGAGTGGCCCGGAGTGGGCCGAATGAGCAGAACAGATCCAACCAAGGTCATCATCGTCCCCGAGGAGGAGGAGGAGGACCGGGCCGAGGCAGAGACGCTGTCCCGGTCACTCCCGCCAACACCACCCCGCCCCCAGCCGGCCGGGGAAACCCCCCGATGCGCCCGGGGTTCCGAGCCAACGTTACGTGTCACCGATGCCAGCGAGTCGGCCACTACGCCAGTGACCCGACCTGCCCGAAGAACCCGGCGCCCGGGCCCCGCCAGGTGGCGGCCGCCGTCCTAGGAGAAGAACAAGTCTCCGAAGACACTGAAGCATACGAGTCGGAGCAGTTCGAGTGGGAACCTGCCGCCATGACCCTGGCCTGCCTAGGGGGAAGAGACATGGTCCCGCGGACTCCCCTGCCAGCCAACACTCGGAAGTACAGCCAATGGGTGAGCATAAACGGGCGCAAGGCCGAAGCCCTGCGTGACACCGGGGCCAGTGTGACGGCCGTCCGCTGTCACCTGGTGACCCTAGAACAAATCCTGCCAAACGTTCTTTGCCCCGTCCGATTGGCAGACAATTCGGAGAGCCTGTGTCGGATGGCCTGCGTCCCCTTCGAATGGGGAGGAGTGTCCGGCATGCTAAAAGTAACTGTCCGCGACGATGCCCCCGTGGACTGCCTCCTGGGGAACGATCTCGAGAGCTCCCCGTGGGCAGCTGTTGAAAGAAGAGAGCATCTGGGGATGTTGGGTCTCCCGGACTGGGCGTGCGTGACCACCCGGTCCATGGCCACCCGCACCATCCCTAGACCGGAAGAACCCGAATGGTCAGCACCTCCTCCCCCGATCGCTCCCGAAGAAGACTCCATCCATACCGACCACCCGGAACCAACCCCAGAGGGGTCCGCACAGCCCCCCGAACTTCCCGACCTGGCTCAGTGGCGTCAAGAAGGGGGGCCCACCCAAGAACAATTCCGGCAGGAGCAAAAGACCTGTCCCTCCCTCGAGGGACTGCGACAGCAAGCGCTCGCCCAGGGCCAAGGAGACACCACCGGGGCCCACTGGGTTTATTGGGACAATGATCTCTTGTACAGCGAGCAGAGAATCGCAGAGCTGGGGGCCGGTCGAGTGCTGGTGGTGCCCCTCCGCTTCAGAGACTTCCTGTTGAACTTGGCCCATGATGTCCCCCTGGCTGGGCACCTGGGGCAAGACAAAACCTACCACCGCCTGGTGACTCACTTTTTTTGGCCCAAAATGAGAAATGACGTCTCCAACCACTGCCGGTCCTGCCCGACCTGCCAGGCCAGCGGGAAGAGCGGCCGCAAACTCAAGGCACCCCTACAACCATTCCCCGTGGTGACCACCCCGTTCGAAAGGGTGGGAATAGACATTGTGGGGCCCCTGGACCCCCGAACAGCACAAGGGCATCGCTTCATCCTGGTCCTGGTGGACCACGCCACCCGCTATCCTGAAGCGGTCCCCCTTCGTACTATAACAGCCCCAGTAGTGGGTCAAGCCTTAATGGGGATCTTTTCTCGAGTGGGCTTCCCCCGGGAAGTCGTCAGCGACAGGGGTACGAACTTTATTTCAAAGTATATGAAATCCCTCTGGCAGCAGTGCGGGGTCACTTACCGATTCACAACCCCCTATCACCCCCAGGGAAACGGACTGGTCGAGCGGTTCAACCGCACTCTCAAGGGGATGATCATGGGGCTAGAAGAACCCCTACGCCGCCAGTGGGACGTGCTACTACCGTGCCTCCTCTTCGCCTACCTAGAAGTCCCCCAGAAGTCCCTCGGCTTCAGCCCCTTCGAACTCCTGTACGGACACCCCGTTCGCGGGCCTCTCAGCCTAGTGAAGGAGGAATGGGAAATGGCCCCCCTAAAAACCCCTCCAGACGTCTACAAGTACCTCCTGACCCTCCGCAATCAGACCCGGAAATTCAGGGAGATCGCCAAAGCCAATCTTGAGGCCAGTCAAGAGGACATGAAGAAGTGGTACGATCAACATGCCTCCTCCATCGAGTTTGAACCGGGTCAGCAGGTATGGGTGATGTCCCCCATCGAACCGTGTGCCTTGCAGGACAAATGGACAGGGCCCTTCAAGGTGATCGAGCGCAAGAGTCCCGTCACCTATCTCATCGACCTGGAGTCCCCCCGGAACCCCCTCCGGGTTCTCCACGCCAACAGACTCAAACCCCACTTCGTGCGCTCAGAGCTCAGCCTGCTGATGGCTACCGACAGTGGCGCAGAAGGAGACTCCGAGCCCCTCCCTGACCTACTGAGGACCCGTGAAAGAGATGGTTCGGTGGACGGGGTCTGACTCTCCGAGGCCCTGACCCCAGAGCAGCGTCAAGATTGTCGGGCCCTCCTGATGCCGTTCGCAAACCTGTTCTCCCTCGCACCCGGAGTCACCTCCTGGTGCCTGCACGACGTGGACACTGGGGACAGTCCTCCTGTCCGACACCGGGCGTACCGAGTACCGGATCGGGTACGTACATGCATCCAAGAAGAGGTCTCCAAGATGCTCGCCCTCGGGGTCATCGAACCTTCGGACAGTCCCTGGGCCAGCCCGGTCGTCCTGGTCCCCAAGGCCGCGGCCCCGGGCACCACACCTGAGCTCCCATTCTGCATCGACTAACGGGGTCTGAACGCGGTCACCCGAACCGACGCTCACCCTATCCCCCGAGCAGATGAACTAGTCGACCGCATGGGGGCAGCCCGCTACCTAAGCATCTTCGACCTGACAGCGGGCTACTGGCAGATCGGCCTCACCCCCAGGGCCCAAGAACGTTCCGCTTTCTCCACCCCGGATGGGCACTACCATTTCAGAGTGATGCCATTCGGCATGAAGAACGCTCCAGCCACTTTTCAAAGACTGGTGAACCAGGTATTGGCGGGCCTCGAAGAATTCAGCGCCGCCTACCTGGACGACATCGCGGTATACAGCCGCCACTGGACAGACCACCTCCACCACCTCTGAGAGGTCCTGCAGGCCCTCCAACAGGCCGGCCTCACCATAAAGGTCAGCAAGTGCCAAATCGGCCAGGGGTCCGTGACCTACCTCGGACACCAAGTGGGGAGCGGTCTGGTGGCCCCCCTCCAACTCAAGGTAGCTGCCATTCAGTCCTGGCAACCCCCCGAAACACAAACCGAGGTCCGAGCCTTCCTGGGGCTCACCGGATACTACCGGCGGTTCGTGAAGGACTATGGCAGCATTGTGGGGCCCCTCACGGAACTCACGTCTAAGAACCACCCAAAAAGAGTCAACTGGACTCCCGACTGTCAAGCGGCCTTCGAGAAGCTGAAGGCCGCCATGTGCACCGCTCCTGTGCTCCAGGCCCCCGACTACAGCCGCGAGTTCATCGTTCAGACCGATGCCTCCGACCATGGTATTGGGGCCGTCCTCTCCCAACTGAACCCCGAAGGAGTCGACCAACCAGTGGCCTTCATCAGCAGACGCCTACTGCCCCGAGAACAGCGCTGGAGCACCATTGAGCGAGAGGCCTTCGCAGTAGTATGGGCCCTCAAGAAGCTCCGGCCTTACCTCTTCGGAACCCACTTCCGGGTACAAACAGATCATCGGCCCCTGCAATGGCTCATGCAAATGCGGGGGGAGAACCCCAAACTATTGCGATGGTCCATCTCCCTGCAGGGGATGGACTTCACTGTAGAGCATCGCCCTGGTCAAGACCACGCCAACGCGGACGGCCTGTCCCGCCTCGACGAGGAAAGTCCCCAAGAGGATGGGTGACTCTCCCCGCCTTCAGCTGGGGGGGACGCATGTTGGACAGGCCCCATGAAGGGCTCGCTCCCTCCCCGCATGACAGGGCCCTGGTACCGGCCTTCCAGGTACTACCCGCAGAAGCAACCCCCAACCCGTCCCCCATGGGACGTCTGCTCCTGGGAATCCCTGTGTCCCTGGCCTGGGCCACCGTCAGCACCCTTGCCCGGGCCAGCCGCCATCTTAGACACTGCACCACGAGGCCGCGTGGCCTCAGCTCGACCCCAACCCCGGGCCTGGCCAGGCCCCGACATCCCGGCACCACCATCCACCCAGGAGGTGAACGGACCACTTGGCCGGTCAATGGGAGTAAGAAGTGTCGATGGCTCTCTCCCGCCAGGTGCCGATCACCCCCAGCCTCCCCGGGCACTGGCTCCACCCCCCTGCTGGGTGTCTGGACTCCCTCATCCCGGACCTCCCGACCTCCAAGAGCGAGGGTCCGGACATCAAAGAGTGCCAGACCTATAACTGAGGCAGCCCCAGAACAGGAAGGCAGTTGTATCCTGGAGTCAAGAGACACCGCGACGAACTCATCCTTGACGGACTGCTGGCGCTGCCGCAGACCTGCCTTGTGAACTATTGTCCTGCCTGCTGGCGCTGCCGCGGCCTTCTGCAACCTTCATCCTCGTGGGACCTGCTGGCGCTGCCGCGGCCCGTTGTAACCTTCATCCTCGTGGGACCTGCTGGCGCTGCCGCGGCCCGTTGCAACCTTCATCCTCGTGGGACCTGTTGGCGCTGCCGCGGCCCGTTGTAACCTTCATCCTCGTGGGACCTGCTGGCGCTGCCGCGGCCCGTTGCAACCTTCATCCTCGTGGGACCTGCTGGCGCTGCCGCGGCCCGTTCCCACCTACGACCTCTTCGGGACCTGCTGGCGCTGCCGCGGTCTGACCCGTCCGAACACCGAGCTCGAGGATTGTGAGCTATCACCGTTCCACCGCCGTACCTACGGGTACCAAGACTGTCCCGCTACCCCCTTCCCTAATAGAGACTAGAATTGAGAGGACATCGTGTCCAGATCTCATTGTATCGTACTACCTTACTTCAAGAACTGCCTATAAAAGGTGTTAATCTGATCTTCGTGTGGTGTCCATCTGTGGGGGGGAAGTTACTTGTCTGTACGATCGCTGGGGACGGCCCTCACCGGAGGCCTCTCCCCTTGTGCTCGGCCGACCCTCCAGGTCCCCGTCTAACAATGAGCAGTCAACCTTTGCAAAGGGCATGCTGCTGTGCATCAGCACATGTGGCAGCCTTTTTGGTATGTTTTGATCCATTGAAATTTTTTTTTGATGAAAATCTAATTACGATGCACCTAATGGGTTGTGTGGCAAATCAATAATTAAGTAGAAAACACCACAGCCGCGGACAGCGTAATTCCAGGGTCTCTGCTCATATAGCAAAGCCTAAGTCTCATAATGCAGAGGCGCAGCCTGGTTACTGATACCTCAGCTCATGCTGTAAACCACAAAGCATCCGCCAGGACACAGATTACAGACTAACCGCAGTAAAGCAGAGGCATGGCCTAGTTACAGATAATACAGTGTATGACTCCAACAGCGAAGCACTCCCAGGTTACAGGCAATGCAGCTCCAGACAGACAGCAGAGCTATCCCTCAGGTTACCATAACCTGGTTAGGGATTGTATGGCTCATAAAGAGGTATTTGAAGTGCGTTCAATTGAAAATTGATAGCATCCCTGGGGGCACGAATATTTATCAAGAATTTATGGAGGAATTAACCCCTTCATGAGTGCCCCCAGGGATGCTATCAATTTTCAATTGAACGCACTTCAAGTATCTTAATCATACTCGTCTGTTGGGAGGGAGACGATACCTAGGGAGCACCTATCAAACTCAGTACTCATCATCAACTTTTTGGCAAAACAGCAGTGCACTGGTCCACTCATCTTAGATTGTTCATACAGAGGTATGCCACAGGTCACAGACAATACAACTCATGCCTTAGACTAGAGCCACCCATCGCATACAGATCATGCATCCCAAGCTTAAGGCCCTGCAGTCGTGAAGTAGTAGTCTTTTCTTTAGTCCGATCAGGAAGTACTACGAGTGACGGCTGGACATGGACTGCTGTGCTTGCCGCTTTGCGTTTCTACAGGGTCTTATCACAGTATCCGAAATACTGGAATTTTCTTACTTCCTGATCTGACTAAAGAAAAGACTACTACTTCACGAGTATCACGGGGCTTTACCATGATACACCAAAGATCTGGACCTTTTTTCTTTGTCGGACGGACAACCACAACACAGATCTGAACTTGTTTTTGGGTGAATTCTCCATTAGCAACTTCACTATATGTTTGAAATCCGAGTTCTAAATCTATATAACAACTCGAACTGAAAGAATCACAAGTTGATAGACTGTCTCAACTGCCCAGCAAATTATCAACGTCAATGTTTAGTGCCTAGGACAGAAGCAAACAAGATAGGATCTGAAGCATTAGGAATAAGCTTCCTTAGTTTGTCCGCTATTAGTTTCGACAAAGGATTGCCAATAGTTTGGGATTTCTGAATTCAAAGTGAGAGCAATTTTGCAGGCTCCCATGACGATACTATATAAGCCTTGAGGAAGTCACAGTGGTGACGAAACGCGCGTTGGCTGTTTTCGTGCTACAAAGACAAGGAACAGGATTTCTACTTAAATTACAGAATCTATCCTTTATAAATGTCAAGACTGTTTGAAAAACTATTTATGTGTTTCTGAGGAAATAAATTACTGTTTTGTATGCATAATTCCTGTGACAGAACGTTTCTCTCATTATCTGTTGGTGCTTTCATTGATGTAACAATTTATCTGTAAATTATACACAAAATATTTAGAGTGCCGGGGTACTGTCTCCTGTAAAGATGCAGTTTATATATCAGAATTTTGTAATTCCTCAGGATACCGTTAGTACCGCTCATGATGAGACATCAGAGCTTTCCCTCGGTTTACAGAGGTGACAGCCCGCACCTCAGGCCTCAGGCAGCAGAGCATCCTGGTTACTCGCGCCTTCGACAGAATAGTGGTCCCTTGTTAGGGTGACCTGAATTTTAAAGCCAAAAACCGGGACATGTCACAAAAATAGAAGAAGGACTACAATTTTACTTCAAGCGATGAGAGCGCTCCTCAGCAGAGAATTACAGAACAGGCAGTAAGAACATATATGCAAATATTAAGCCCAGTAGCTTGCCTGTTAATTACATTGCTTTCTTGAAACAACTGCTAACTACCCCTGCTTTTTAAAACTTAAAAAACAGCTTCCACCGTTTTCAGTCGACCCTCTCTAAAAACGGGGACAGGAGCTAATTTTATTGAAATTTGCTGGGACAGCTGGTTAAAAACAGGGACCGTCCTGGCAAAACGGGGACGCCTGGTCACCCTATCCCTGGTGTTGCATATAAATAGAGCATACAACATAACTATCCCTCATTAATGCTCAAGCCTCACACAACACAGCTATTCCCACGTTACATACACCTCACACATTCGCAAGTGGACCTTTAAGCCAAAAGAAAACTTTGGGGGATAAATGGGCAGGTCAAGACGACCGCATGGTTGATTAAAACTTGGTATTGGTGGTGCTTAAAAACGGCAAATATCATGTGTGGTATTATAGAAGTTATTGCTATGCAAACGCGCCAACTCTATCCTGAATGCCAAAATGCAGCCATCAATATATGAGCCGACAGCGCCACCAACTGGCATTTGCTAAAGCCGCACTTCTGCAAAAGATTGAATACTAACTCACTGATGGTAAACTGTCACTGCTAAAATTCCCCGATTGGTAACAATTACCGAGGTACCGACGAAGCCAATAGCTTTGGCTTTTTGAAAAGTGAGAAGGTTCTCCCAGGCTTAAACGTCGCATATAGATCACAATGACAGGCGACGGTTAGCCGGCAGCAGAAATATTATGCTTATCTACAACACAAGGTGCATCAGTGCACGCTTCACTTTTCTCTATCTCTTGCTCTCTCCTCTCTCCCTTTCTCCTCCTCAGGTTGGGACCAAATATAACACAGACACCCCAAAAAAATGGTCCACTTTCACAAAATCTTCTCATCAATTTGTTATTTCAAATGTTGCAGTGCTGTGTTCAATGATGTTATAGAATCATGTCATGAGCGATGTGGAGTAATTAGCTGTGCATGGCGAGGGCATGATGTGAAGTAGACGGGAAGGCAGGAATGTAGAAATAAATCACTTTATTGGTAAAGTGAACAGCATCACGAAAGGACATCTGCCAATAACAAATTAAGACTCCCAACTGCCCTCAGAACTATACGGCACGGACCCAAGACTCCAGAACACCAATAGAGTAGAATGAGCCCGTACCTATAATAAATAAATAATACTCATACAATGGAACATAACACACGAGTTATAATTACCTTACAGCACGAGTTATCGTTACCAGAGATAAGTATAACTGGTGAATTTCAGTTTTTAAAAAGTTTAAAATGTTACATTTTCACAGAATTTTCATCTAACTAGAACATCACTTTAACAATTTTTTTTCTGTTAATTTCTAGGTTTTATTTAAATGTAAAGTAATATTTTATTGCCATACGTAAAGCCAACCCCCCTCAGAGCAACCAGCGCAATGCGGGGCATAGACAAAGGACGCAGGACCTGCGGGCAGGCCCTGCGTCCAATACCCACGGGCAGCCTTACCCCATACCGTGCTCGGCCACAGGACTGGCATCAAATCCATTGGCGTAGCACCACTTACCAAGACACTGTGGGACCATGTGTCCCAAGGTCGTTTTTTTTTAAGGAGAGGCACTGTGTTATCTTTTTTCTCTTATGGTGTGCCGCTTACATCCACATATTGTTGTTGTTTATGGAATGTTCTGTTTGGAATGTTTATGGTCCAAGTGGAGACTGAAGGCAGTTATTTGGCAGCCTTCCCTGGGATGCTGTGGCAGGAGTTTCTTCAATTTAATAAATGATCTTTTCTTCTTTCTACTTAAGGCGTGGCTTGACGTTTTTCTTTGGACTTCACATTGGGGAGGAGTGGCTCATCTCCCAAAGCGTGTTTGAAGAACCTCGACATATTTCCTTCAAGTACTTCATATTTCATTTGGATTTCCTGGACTATCTTCCCTCTAGGGTGTCTTTTGAGAGTATTACGGTACTGTTCGTTATTGACATTTGTGGATTAGCCCCTGCCTCCACCCTCGTGTTTCCTTCTGCCTTTAGTACTGTGCTTTGGATGCTTACAGTATGCACACTGAATTAACAAACATCAAAAGGAGCATATAATTATGCTATCAATATTGCTTAATTAGCATATTGTTTGGAACTTGCTGTATTACTGCTAATTGAGCAAAATTGATTATATAATTATATGTTCCTTTTCAAGTCTGTTAATTTAGAATTTTCTGTGACCACAGAGCAGTGGGGTTACGTTAAGTTGGGCATAGGCAAGATATAATTATAACACTATTGAGACATTTGAAGACCCACACTGCTAGGGCTTCTCATCTGTAGTATGCACACTGACTTTATTTTTCCCTTTAAGCCCGTTTGTGGAGTGTTTATGGTGCTTTGCATGACTTGGGGTGGTGCACTTCACGCGCACACACCCACTCTACCTGTGAATGCAGCTTCTGCTTGTTTCAAACACAATTAGGGTCATCATGTGCAATTCAGCGCCATTTAAAACTCATCTAGCCTTTTATTGGTTTGTCTCGCTTGCCTCCTCCTCAGATCTCCGCATTCATACAGGAAGGTTTCGCTTCCTGAATAGAAAGTTTTTCAAGCATCAAGCACAAACCTATAGATATTGAGAAAGGGCTAAATCTCCTTCATCAAGGAACTGTTGTTATAGACATGGTACTACATTTCTCCTTTGAGGGGAAGTTTTTAAGCAAATCTTTTCAGCTTCAGTTGAATTTTAATAATTGTTTTTACTTTAGGTGGAACTTCTGGTACATTGTGGCGAATCTGCATTCTCTCCATTTTTTCATACTTTAACCTTTTTCTAGTCTTTATTCATTTTTTTTACTTTTTTTCTCAGTTCTTTCTCTTTTTCATTTTTTGTGTCTTCCTTTTTCATTTATTTTCTCCTTTTCTTTTTCTTATTAATACTATGTAAAATATCACACTTCCTCCTTTTTCCCTAACATCACCAGGTGATCCAATACCGTGGTCTATATAGAAGAAAAAAATCATTAATTATTTAGAAGTGCGTGAACCAAAGTTATCACCAGAAAAGAAAACTTTTATGTTAATACATTGTTTGGAAACAGCGGGCCAGGAGATATTTGAGAACTTACCTCGGATTACTAATAAAGACGATAGTGATGATTTCAAAGAGTTTGGAGCCGCTATTAAGAAATCGGACATTTATTTTCATCCCAAGGTCTCCATAATTTCACAACGTTTTTATTTTGGGAAAAGGATGCAAAATGATGATGAATCCATAGAGGATTTTGTGACTGCTCTAAGTAAGATAGCCTCATATAATTTAGGTGAGAATACAGACAAGAGAATAAGAGATCAATTTATGCTTGAGTGTAAGAGTGATAAAATAAGAAAAGGGCTATGGTCCAAAAATAGTTCTAGTCTTACTGAGGTGTTAACCATTGTTAAACAGGCAGAACTCTCTAAGCAACATATACAGGACGTGTAGAAATCAAAAGAGGCGGTGTCTTCAGTTCACACCATTAAGTTTGGTTGCAAATAACAGCAATATGTTGCACCTAAAAACAAAAATACCTGCTTCACATGTGGCAACCCCAATCATATGACCATTTTCAAAGATTGTCCTGCTTTAAGGTGCAGGGCCGGTTCTAGAACTTCTGGGTCCCCGGGCGAAAGGGAAGTTGTGAGGCCCCTCTTATTTGCATGTAAAATCCAGTCGCGGCCAGCAGGACTCGCAGGTGGGAGGTTTCGCGGGGTTCGCGCAGGGGGGAGGTGGTAATTTAAAAATAAAATAAACGTACCTTCCCAGGTCTCGGCCATCTCTGCTCCTGACTTGCTCTCCTTCTTTCCTGCCTCTGGCAGGAACAGGAAGCAGGCAGCCTCCCTCCCCATAGCCAATCACAACGCTGCAATGGCAGCATTGTGATTGGTTGGGACGCCGACCAGCCAGGCGCCTATAGAGAGGCCATAATCTCTATGTAGGGTGCATTGGTGCTTACATGGAGGACGGCCAGAGTGTGCATGACTGGTTTGGTCGGAAACATTCAGAGCCCTTAGCAGTGGGCGAGGCACTCCTCCCCTGCCCAAAAGCAGACCCGCCCGCCCCCAACCAAACACTTCCGCTTTCTCGCAGTGCAAGTAGCAGAACCATAAAATGGAAGTTTTAGCATTTTGTGTTTCTGCTTCTCGCACTGCGAGAAAGCAGTGGGGCAACGCTCCTAAGTGACATCGCAGGACTATTGATCTTATTTGGCATCCCTGAAGAGACCGAACATGGATATTGGTAACATTGACAAAAAGATAAATATACAAATGAAATACGTCCATATATTTTAAAACTGTATTAAATGGATTACATTTGTCACATTGGATGGAAAAGCTAGGTGCAGGTCTCACAAAGATGTATATTATTTACTCCTCGTTAACTGATTGTTTCCAGATGAGTGCATAATACAATTTCCAGTTCTGCCTCATAAAGGGGGGAGATCCTGTGAGGTAATAAGGGGCGGGATCATTCAAAATATAAAATGACACGAGAAAACCTTTCACACCATGGATATAATTGCAAATTTCAAAAGGCTCCCTTATCTTTCTGTGCAATTATTGTGCTACCTTAGGATGACATTAATGCTTCGTAATTTGTTTTAACATAAATCCTCTCACCAGTATCCCACACGGACATGCTAAGAGACGTAGGACAATCTTTTTTGTGTGTAGGCTCTTTTCTCGCCCGAATTATGTTACGTGTAAAACACAATACATATAGTAAAAACATGAGGCCCAAGGTAGAGAATGACATTTGGACATCGTAGAACATGATCGTGGCTGCAAGGTGTAGGAGAGCAGGCCAGCCGTCGTGCAAGCAAGGCAAATTGTGACTCCGCACTACCCTCTGGTCACTGACTGAGCAGTAAAATACAGCCATAATTTGGGTGCATTGGACACATAACCCCACAAGACCATGGTCTCATTGCACTTTCTACACTATTGATAGCTATGCCCTTCAGATGTCGCCTCTTGCCCAAAGCATGGAATTCATGAATCTGTGCTGCCTCTCAGCATTGGACGATGACAGTGAGTCCTAGAGGAGGGTGGGCCTTGCGTGAGCTGCACATCAGTTCTGGCTCATGGCTGTGCAGTGCATATGAGAAGGAACCAGTGACATAGTAATGTTGCCATGGACCATGATGCAAGAAAGAGCCCTGGTGCCACTGCACCTGCTGCACTATTGTTAACTACACCCCATGAGCCATGTTCCAGTGCTGCTTATCTCAAAGGAGGGTGCCTCCTCTTGTGAGTGCCCAACCATGGCTGTGATGCCCATGAGAGGGAGGGCCTCTCGCAGGCCTCACAGCTCTGTAAAATGGCTGTGAGGCAGGGGCGGCTGGTGACATTTGAAAGTGGTAGGGCGTAAACATTCGGGATGAGTGGCTCGTAGCGAATGAGCTGACTGTCATAAGGGGGATTCGGGGTGTTCTCCCCGCAAAGGTTTTGGAAAAAAAGAGTAGACAAATGATGCACTTTCAAGCGAATTTGAGAAAGCAAGTAGGTTAATAAAGCGCTATATAAAACTACAAAATAAACTTGTTGTTGCAATATGTAAAGAAGCCTGAGGAAACTTAAACCCTTCCTCCCAGCTAAGGACTTCCAAACTGCAGTACAAGCCCTAGTCATTCCTCGGATAGACTACGGAAGCGTCGCCCTCTGCGGACTCCCCCTATCAACAACCGCACCCCTAAGAGCCACTTTGAACGCCGCAGCGAGACTTATCATTGGATCAAAAATACGCTCCCATATTTCCCCGTACTTACAATCCCTGAACTGGCTGCCTTTTGAAGCCAGAATCCATCTGAAAATCGCCTGCATGACACACATGGCTGTACACCACAACTCGCCCAGCTACCTCACTCAGAAGCTGACAATCTCAGGTGGCTCAAGAGCCACTAGAAGCACAAAAAATCTTCTTCTGAAACCCTGAAGATTCCGGAAGGAAAAAACTTATAAACGCTACTTTTCAGGAATGGCACCCAGGATCTGGAATGCACTCCCTTCAGAAACCAGACTTATCTCCTCCACTGCATTTTTCAAGAAGGAAGTAAAAGCTATCCTCATGACTAAATTCACCTGAACATTTACATTTACTTTGGATTTATTTGAGACTCTGCACCTACTTGTACTATTTGTTTTTTCTGATCGACTATGCTCCTTGATGTACCTACCCTATTTTGCTACCCATTTATTACCTACAGCTATTCTGTGCTCAAAAAGTCTGTTAAACACTCTCTTGTTTTTCTTACCCCTTGTTTTTGTAAAGCGCTCTGATATCTGCAAAGATCTTGTTCACGCTATATAAAACTTTCAAAATAAATAAATACAAATAAATATTTCAGTAAGTACTAATTAAGACATAATGACATGCAACACAGTCACTGCCATTCATTCCTGTTCAACTTCTTGAAAGTAAAAAAAGCTATTTCAGTTCTGCATCTTATGTTGACAATGCATAAATGATAGTACACAGAACAGATGATAACTTTAAACTCACTGGCCTGGTCACAAGGCAAGTGTCAAAGGCAAGGCTAAGGCCTCCTGGGATTTCCTTTCCGAAAGTTTACACCACACAGACTGCAACCTGAGGCTATGCATGCTTCTTTCCATTGCCAATCTGCTCTGCTGTACACCCTACCAGGCCCCTTGTTCTTGCCCACACAAATTACTTCAATGTGTTGCTTGCATTTGTGAGTGGCTAAAAAGACTGCTTTCCTCAAAGCCATTTGTCAGGCCATAAATACTGAGCTCAGGATGGACATGGGCTTTAAACTACTTTTTACATTTGTGATATGCATGGAGGCAGATCTCAAGTCGAAAACCTTTCGTGTAAACAATTCTGTTTTCAGTGCCCATATTGCCCACATCATGTTGCACACCAAAAAGCCATGAAAACACCCCTGCATGATGCTCCTGCATCATGCTTCATTGCAAGAAACCAACACATTGCCGCTGCATTCTGTTCTCTACTCGGTGCCCCTTCACTATGACCAATGTACAAAACCCCTGGACGATACTGCTCCAAACAAAAAGTCTTAAAGTACAGTACTCCTTCATTATACCTATTCCCCATACCCATTCATAATAAAGGCTGGCTTTTGCATGAGCGAGCTGGGCCCAGGGTGCCAATTTTCAGAAGGGCGAAGGAGCTGTCTGCATGCAGACAGCAGAGTCCCTGTCACCAAGCATCAGTGCTGCAGGCCCCATCAGCCTGCTTTCTTGCACCTATCTCTTCAGGGTGAGATGCTAATCTGTGCTCAACAAAAGTGAGTGGTCCAGAGATGAGCGGGAGGCCAGTCACTGCTCTCATGCAATCAGTGAGGGGGTGACCTCTGAACTCAAAAGCGGCTCCCCACTGCCTCATTGTATTCATGTATTTCCGCCAAGGGCGCTACCCTGGCAAAGGCCGACTCTGTTGACCTCAAGTCTATGTGGCTCATCGCTACCTCAGATATATGTGAAGACATGTCCCCGGGGCCAATGGCAACTAGCCTTCCCACACCCTTGTTCCCAACCTACCGACCCCCAGACGCACCCGACCTCCGCAATCAACCAAAGGTTTAATAATGCTCCTTCTGCACACCGCACAGCTCCCTCACAGAGAGGCAAGTCTTAACTCTAAGACCCCCAGACAGCCGTTATCTCGAAGGATCTCAAACAGTTACTTTTTAAATGGGCGTGTGGTAAAAGTGAAAAGGAGCTGAAAGTGAAAAAGTGAAAAAGTGAAAAGGAGCTGGGAGACTGCGATTAATAGGGCATCGGGAGGTGGAAATGGAAGAATGTTAGAAGGAAAGGGAGTTTTGGAGAAAATGAACATAAGAAGCGGAAGAGAAAAGGGAATAGAAAGGAACATGCACCCAAAACAAGGCTGGGAGCCGGCAGAGGTGCACGTCTCACTTTAAGGGGAATGCTGCACGTTGTATCGGGCACTCCCTCCTGTAGAGAGCCATCCGGGCTCTCACATACATTGTATCCTTTGCACGCACGCACGCACACGCAACCTTGGGGCGGGCTCGCCCCTCGGTATAAATAAACAAGCGGAAGACCGCTCGGGGTCTTTCCGGCTAAGTGCATTGCTGGTGTCCGTGTGTTTGCTGGCTGTGTGTCCCCACGTGGCAGGCCCCGCGTCACCATTCTACATTGGCGACGAGGCCGGTGTTTCCTGGATCCACGTGTGCCTGGGACCCCCGGGTTGCCTGCCCGACGCCTGCCGCACGCTGCGGTGCTTGCCGCTGTGTTGTCCCGGCCTCCCGCGCGCTTGAGACCCGCCCACGCGTCTCCCGTGAGGGAGCGCCTTCAGCTGGCGGGACTCGAGGCGGCGGGAGCCGACGTGCGGCCTGTTGCGGGTCCTGCGGGTGAGTGCGCATCTGCCCCGCTTGCGCGGCCCCTGCCTGCCACGCTCCGCTTGTCGCTGCAGAGGAGGCGCGCCTGCAGGCTGCAGGCCTGCGGAGAGGCCCGGCGCACCTCGCAAGACGGCCCGCTCTGGGCCCGCCCCCGCCTTTCGACGACGACGCGCATGTGGCGCCAGACCTGAAGCACGCGCAGTGACACGGCGCCAGGCCCCCCCTGCTGTGCCCCTGCCCTCGGAACGCTCTTTGCCTGGAACACTGGGGGTAACAGTCAACAAGCATTGGCCAACGCAAGGGCCAACTCATGAACGGTGGCACGATCGTTGTTAGACAAGCATTGGCCAACACAAGGGGAGAATCAGGTACAGTGGCACGACTGTGGCCGTGCCCCTTTGTCTCTGCCACCACGTTTGGTCCCTACAGTCCTCATCTTCGCCACTGCTGACTCCTCCTGCGCCACGCCGTACAGCGCATCAACACGCAGCGCGGCCTACGCCCCTGCCCTGCGCCTCACGTGGCCGCCACCCCGGAAAGCACCATCAAAGACTGTGTGACGCCTCGCTATGAGCCTGGTTGCGCCAGGAGCGGCCCAAGACGGGGCTGGCCAGCCCCCCCAGCAGGCTCTTCAGCAGCAGCCGGCTGCGCCCGCCGCCCAACCACAGGCCCTTGCCCAAGCTGGGGCGGGTGCCCCAGCAGGACCTCCCGCACCCGCGCCCCATGCGCACCAGCACGCCGGCGCAGCACCTATACCGCCGTTCAGCGAATCAGCAGACCCGGCAACGGCGGCCGTCCGCTGGAAGGCATGGGTCGGTCGCCTCAATCTGTACTTCAGGGGCACGAGAGAAACCGACGGAACGGTGAAGAGGTCGCTCCTCATTCTCTATGGGGGTCAAGAGATCTATGACTTATTTGAATCGCTCCCGAACACTGGAGCCGAGGACAACTATGACGCCGCAGTCGCGGCCCTCAACGCGCACTTTGACCCTCAGTTGAACAATGATTTTGAAAAATTCAAATTCAAGCGCGCATGGCAGCTGGACTCCGAGTCCGTTGATATGTACTACACTCGTCTCCGACGGCTCGCGAGCACGTGTCCCTTCACCAACCCTCGCGACGAAATCAGGGACCAGATCATCGTCGGCTGCAAATCCAAGTTGCTGAGGAAGCTGATCCTCCGACAGCCGGGGATCACCTTAGACGAGATCCTCATCCTGGCGAGGTCGCACGAGTTGTCGGATGCCCGGGCGGAAGAGATGGAGGTCGCACTACGCACCCCGGTGATCGCCCCGTCTGGGGCAAGAGCCCCGGCCATCAAGGAAGAGCGGGTGGAGGCGATCCAAAGAAGATTCCCGCCAGCAAGGCCGCGGGGTGGCCCGCCAAGGGACAGCCAGTGCGGGTACTGTGGTGTGGACCATCCTTCCACGGCCACGTGTGGTGCCAAAGGCAAGACGTGCCTCAAGTGTGGGCGCATGAATCACTTCGCTGCTGTCTGCCGGGGAGGGAAGTTCCGGGCAGCAGGCCCGCGCGCCAGAACTGTGACCCAACGGGTCCGACAACTGTCTCTTGACCAGGAGAGACCCCCTCCCGACACGGAGGCTCAAGACCGCCGGCCCAGATATGAGGACGACGAAGACGATGAGGTGTATGTCATCTCCTACGTGAGCCGGGCATCCACGAAAAGGCGACCGCCTCCAATGTGTTCCGTCTCAGTGGACGGGACGAGTGTCAACGCGCTGATAGACACAGGGGCGTCCGTGAACGTCATGGACTCGGACCAGTATGAGCGCATGTCCCCAAAGCCGACGCTGGCACCGTCCGCGGCACGCATCTACACCTATGGCGGGACAGAGCCCATGCCTCTTCGTGGAGTGATTCAAACCACAGTAGTCAACGGAGAATATTCGACTGTGACCAGATTCCACATCACTGAGGGCAAGAAAGGCACCCTCCTGAGCTGCCACACAGCAGAGGATCTGGGACTGGTGTTTTTCGCCAACCAAGTACACCAGGCTCACGCTGACTTCATGTTAAAGGACTTCCCAGAACTGTTCAAAGGCCTCGGCAAGCTCAAGGGTAAAAAGTTTAAGCTACACATTGATGCGACGGTGAAACCTGTCGCTCTCAGACACCGGCGAGTACCGTTTAACCTCAGGCCCCAAGTTGAGGAAGAGCTTCGCAAGCTTGAGGAGTTGGGAGTGATCGAGAAAGTGTCGGGCCCGACACCCTGGGTCTCGCCCCTGGTGGTTGCCCCCAAACCGAAGCAGCCGGGAGCCATACGTCTGTGCGTGGACATGAGGCTCCCCAACACCGCTGTCAAGCGCGAACGACACATCACCCCCACTATGGATGATATCATAGCCGACCTCAATGGGGCGAAATGGTTTTCCAAATTAGACCTCAACTCCGGATATCACCAGCTGGAGCTAGAGCCGGCTAGCAGATACATCACCACGTTTTCGACGCACGTGGGGCTGCGTCGCTACACTCGGCTCAGTTTTGGGGTCTCGTCGGCCGCCGAGGTCTTCCAGAACGCCATTCGCGAGGTGCTCTCCGGACTAAAAGGGGTGATCAACCTGAGTGATGACATCCTTGTTTACTCAACGACCCTAGAGGAGCATCACGCCAACTTGAGGGCGACCCTGCAGAGACTCGCCGATAGCGGCCTCACCCTCCACCGCGCTAAATGTGCCTTCTATCAGGAGTCAGTGGACTTCTTTGGATATATCTTTACGAGGGAAGGCCTTAAAGTTGACCCTAAGAAGGCCGAAGCCATCAAAGCGGCCAGCACGCCTAGAAGTCAAACAGAAGTCCGCAGTTTTCTGGGCATGGCCACATACTGTGGCCGGTTTATCCCGAACCTGGCCGACTTAGCGGAGCCTCTCCGTGCCCTCACCCGTGCTGATCAGAAATGGGACTGGACTGCTGCTGCACACAAGGCGTTCCAGGCCGTCAAGGCCAGTCTGCTTGACAACACCGTCATGGCTTACTTCCAGCCACGGAGACGGACCGAGTTGATAGTCGATGCCAGCCCAGTGGGATTGGGAGCCGTGCTGCTGCAGGAGTACGGGCCGGAAGAGTGGAAGCCTGTCGCCTATGCCAGCAAGGCCCTGTCCGACACGGAGACCAGGTATGCCCAAATTGAAAGGGAGGCGCTGGCCATCAAATGGGCATGCCAGCACTTTCACCTCTATCTCTGTGGACAGGACTTCACGGTGGTCACGGACCATAAACCCCTGTTGCCCCTCTTTGCGGGAACATCCCGGCTTGCTCCCCCACGCATCGAGAGGTGGGCTGTCCAGCTGCAGGGTTACCGGTTCAAGGTGGTGTTCAGGCCAGGAGCACACAACCCTGCCGACTACTTGTCGCGTCATCCGGATGTCACGCCCCCACCGGCCCTCGATGCTGAAGGAGATGAAGTGGAGGAGATAGTGCACATGGTCACCCTAGCGGCGTGCCCCGAGAACATGTCGCTCCAGGAAATTAGCGACGCCACCGCGACGGACGAGACCCTGGCGAAAGTTAGGGAGGCCCTCGAAGGAAATCGTTGGGCCCATTTCCTTGATGGCGCTTCGTGCCTCCGGCCGGAGGTGCGTCATGCCAGGCAGCAGCTGTGGCAGATACGGAGTGAACTTAGCGTCGGAGATGAGGGGGTGGTGCTGCGTGGGCACCTCATCGTCATGCCCGAAAGCCTCCAGCAACGAGCCCTGAGCCTGGCTCACGTGGGACACCAAGGGATGGCAAAGACCAAGGCCCGCTTGAGGAGCAAGGTGTGGTTTCCCGCGATGGACAGCCAGGTGGAAGCCATGATACGGGACTGCCACGCATGCACGATCACGGGCGGAGACCCTGCCCCAGCGCCCGTGCTCACGGAAGAAGCGCCCCAGGCCCCGTGGGCTCAACTCAGCATAGACTTTGGCAGTTTTCCAGACGGGCGGCACATGCTAGTGCTGGTAGACTCTTTTTCCAAATTCCCAGTTGTGGAAGTCATCGCATCCACTGCGTTCCCGCAGGTAAAGAAAGTCCTAAACCGAGTGTTTGCTACGATGGGGCTCCCTGAAGAAATCAAGTCCGATAATGGGCCCCCCTTTCAAGGGAGAGAGTTTCAGGCTTACTTGGAGGCTCTCCGGATCAAACATCGGAAAATCACACCCCTGTGGCCTCAAGCCAACGGGGAAGTCGAGAGGCTGATGCGGACATTAAACAGAGCGCTGCGGATTGCGGTGGATAACGGCGAAGACCCGGAGGCCGCCCTGGACGACTTCCTTGGAGCCTATCGGCAGACACCCCACTCAACGACAAAGTGTGCTCCCTCTCATGTCCTGTTCAAGCGAGCTCCAAGGGATGGCATTCCCACTGTCAACACGTGGGTGCCGGGAGAAAGGGACGCGGAGGCCATACAGGCCCGGCGACAGGCCACCAACATCAAAGCGAGCGCACATCGGCATGCCAAAGAACCAGCCCTCCAGCAGGGGGACACTGTCGTTGTCAAGGATCGCCATCCTGGGTGGAAGTTTCGGACTCCTTTTGAGCCAGAAGTGTGGACAGTGGAGCGAGTGCAAGGGACTATGATTACAGCTAGGAGGAATGGCCAAACCGTGACGAGGAATGCCTCATGTTTCAAGAAGGTACAGGACAATGTCAGTGTGCGTCAACGGACTGAAGGAATGGAACGTGGAGACCAAGAAAGTATGGACTTTGATAATTGTTCTGATCCAACACCTACTCTGCCGCGAATGGCCACCCCACCCGGGCCAGTGTCACCAGGCCCTGCGGTCGGGCGGAGCCAGCCAAGGGTCGAAGATGCGAGCGAGGGTCCGAGGACAACCCCGGCTGGGGTTGTCGAACTACCTCGGACCCAGGATCGTCGCTACAACCTGCGGCCCAATCCTAGGCCGAGTCAACGGTTGTTGGACTTTGCGTGTTCGTCTCCATGAGTAAGAGACTATAATGTGCCTGCAGAAAGAGACTAAAATAAAGGAGGGATGTAGAGAGCCATCCGGGCTCTCACATACATTGTATCCTTTGCACGCACGCACGCACACGCAACCTTGGGGCGGGCTCGCCCCTCGGTATAAATAAACAAGCGGAAGACCGCTCGGGGTCTTTCCGGCTAAGTGCATTGCTGGTGTCCGTGTGTTTGCTGGCTGTGTGTCCCCACGTGGCAGGCCCCGCGTCACCATTCTACACCTCCTACAACAACGATCTTGTAAAGGCTCGCTTCCAAGCTCAGCCGTGCCAGCCATCCGCACAGAGGCGTCCCAAAATGGATTACTGACCAGGGCCAGTCCGTCTTGTCCGGGTGAGAGAACAGCAATTAATAGCAAAACGGGGGGTGCACTCCTTGTGTGCCCCTCCTCACCTCATAGCCATACTTTGGGGTCTCAGTCAATTTCACAGCAGCACTCACGAGCATGCATAATCCACCCAGTAGTGAGGTAGTATGTTATATACATATTAAACATCATAGCAGCGCAGGCATCAATTATGAGAATATACTTTCTAACACTTCATAGCAGTGCAAGGCAGTTTTTATTTGCAAATCACGACATTTGCAGCCTTCCTAACACTGAGTATAATCAGCAGGCCCACCTTGTTTAAATTAAAGTTTTGTTAGGGAATTCGGTACTTGCAATCGGGGACGGGAGGGGTGGGGGGGGGGGCAGGGGGAGACTGGGGAGTTAAATATAAAAAAAAAGGAAAACTAACTTACCACAGCCGGTCCGCGCCGCCTCTGCTCCTTGACGCCTTCACGTAGGCCCTGGAATGGACTGGCAGCCCCTCTCAGCCAATCCTGGCGCTGCCAGCAGCGCCAGGATCGGCATAGGCACGTTTATTCTTCGCCCGTGGCCTGCCCATTGGGCATGCGCAAACAAGTGAAAACACAAGAGCGCATGAGTGGGCACGGGCAAAATATTCGCCTTCCGTCCCCACTCAGGTGCTGCTGCCCCCCACTGGTCTGACAATCATGTCAGTCAACATGACGCCAGACCGCCCACCCCATCAGACGCCATGCTGACTGACATGTTTGTCAGTTCTCCCTCGGCGTCTTTGAACTTAAGTAAACTGATTCAGTTTACTTCACTTCAGAGATGCCGAGGGAGCTGTGGGCAGGAGGGCTACGCCCCAATGGACGCCCCACGAAAGAGAGGGCTGTAGCACACCAGTGATGCCATGGTGCAAAGTGAAAGCATCTTTCACCCTCGTCCACTGGCTGCACAGTACACTAAAGCCATAATATGGAACATTGAACTCTTAATATGCCTGAGCCTGGTGCCACCCCACCTGATGAACTACCGATTGCTATTTCTCTGTCAGTGTGATTTAATAAATGGATTGATTATTACCTTGGAGCAGTGAGGTTCCTGGTCACATGGTATAGTCACCTAAATGCAGTACAGTGGAAAATATATAGGCTTTGCTCCAAGTAGGGGTGCACTGCAGTCCTGGCTCTACTGATTTAACCAACTGTTTGATTCTGGGGAAATAATTTTGTCTCTGTACCCCGTCCACTGAGGGCAGCACTTTGAAACAGCTTTCATGTGAGAAATAGACATTAAAAGATTTCTCCCCGGAGAGGTAGAGGTGGAGAGAAGATGTGGCGTTACTTCAGAGCTGCTAACTTTGGAACTGAGGAATCAGGCTCGAGTTTTGACCGTGTCTCATCCTGTGATTCTTGCAAATCACTTAATCACACTGTGACTATGTCCGTGTTTAACGTAACTGGTGCTCACGTAAAGCACTCCAATACCTTTCGGTCAAGTTTGCGCTAAATAAAAAGAGCAGAAGAAAACGGGTTTCATTTACACATTGGAAGCTATTTGCATTTAAATTACGGAAGGTGCCCCAGACCCTGCATGGTGCATGCCCCCTCGTGTGCTACAACGCCTTGCTTTCTGCCACTGACCAGCATCTCTTTCGCATCTCATCAGCATCTGAAATAATGAGAGTTGCTTGTCTTTATAAATCCTTAAAACAGTCAGGCCCCAAAATGCGTGCTAATTGGCACTGGAGTGGGAAGTGGACGGCATCCCTAATCACAGGTCAAACCTGGCACATGCAGGCAGACCTCGCTCAACATGTGGGGCTGCAAGGCCCAGGGGGAAAGGTCCCCCTCCCTGGGGGTTAACAGCCATTGCCAAGTGCTGCGAGGCACAGGGGAGGGGGGCCTCTTCCCCTCTTCCTACACATGCTTGCGAAGCGAAGGGGAGAGGCAGCCCTTCCCTGGGCCACGCAGTACTCACCAAAGGTGCGAAGCCTAAGATGTGGTGGGGAAACACTTTTGCGGGGCCCCCTGTTGATCAGGTGGGTGCGGGGCCCTGGGCAGCCGCCCATGCTGCCCATGCCTAGCGCCGGCCCTGTTAAGGGGTGTATGTAAATTGTGCAGGGGAATAGGGCACTTTGCAAAATTTTGTAAATCTTCTACAGTCAAAGAGAAAGGGAATGGGGTCTATTTGGAGGATTCTGAAATTGTTCTTCAGATTATTAATTATGTGAATTGTGTATCAAAAGTGTAGTGTGATCAGCTGTCTGATGTTGTAGGGCCCAACGGGACTGAGGTCTCAATGATGATGGATTCAGATGCAAGATTTTTGTTGGTCTCTGATGGGTATTACGTTTGTTACTTCGAAGGTAAGGATAACCTTCATGATCGTGAAATCACTCAGTATAGCTATGGAGGTAAACCTATCGAGTTGATCATTTATTTTGAAGCAGACATAGAACTTCATGGTAATCAAGTATCAGGCAAAATTTAAGTTCAAGTCAAGGGTGACACAATTTTGAGTTAGCTACACCAGAAACCTAAATGAATTTATCTTGATCCTAGTTCAGTTCCACAGGTTCAAGTGAGAAAGGTTGATGATATACAAGGCAGGTGGTCAACAATTGATTATGCTTTACCTCTCGAAATCTGCATTAATTTATCACGGGGGTTTGTTTAATCTATAGTGATCACAACCACTTAGTACTTCAAAGCACAATCCCCATAAAGCTCCTGCATGCCACTGTAAGGTGTCACCAGGTATTAGCTACTAAGGATACTGAGCGTACGCTGGTATGGCCCTCTGCTGATATGGAGTTAGTTATGAATCAGGTAATCAATAGCTGTGTGGACCTGGTGAAGTATTGATGGAAGTTGGATATCCCAATGTTATCTGAAGCAGCTTCATTGAACTTATATCTCGTATAAAAGTAGACTTGTAAGGAGGGTGTAGTCCATAGTAAGTCTTGGTTCAACAAAGATTGTAGAACAGCTAATGATAGTTTGCGTAAAGCTTTGAAGGAAACCCCTAAAGAGCAGGGTAAAATTTCAGCATGCAGGAAAGCCTACACTTTAACGCTGAAAAAATAGGAAGTTGGCCCTCAAAGATAAGAAATGGGAAGCTATTGTAGTTGCCTGCTAGAATAAAGATTCTCAGGCTATTCATGCTGGTCTTGCACCCGGGCCAACCTCAGACAAAATTAGTGTCCTCATCACCTGTGACACCGGGATAGAAACATTTTCTGGCATTTACATTTCTAATGCAGCAATCCCAGAAGGGGGCAGGAAGAATGCCCATTCCTGTGAACCTTTCCTTTTCTGAAAAAGAGGTGCTTAACGATATTCTTACTAGTCCCTCAAAGATGACCCCCAGGCCTAGGCGGGATCCCTTTAGATATCTTTAAAGAATACCCCGGGTTCTGGTCTCATGTTTTTACTAGTGTTTTTAATTCCACCTGTTGGGTGGGGGTTCTGCCTTTTTGGTGTACGTCTGTAGTTGTACCTATCTTTAAAACGGGCAATGCCCATGATTCAAGGTGTTAGCACCCAATATCTTTATTTGATTCTACCACTAAAATAATCAAGTCATTTTGGATCGTCTTCTTTTTCGGTTAAGTGAGAGAAACACTCTTTCTGCGGTACAATATGGCTTCAGGAAGGGTCTTGGGACTATCGAAGTGTCTTAATCTACATCTCCTTACGGGCAAATACAAATCTGCAAAGAGCATATCAACACAACTTGCATTTATGGATCTATTGAGTGTCTTTGATTGTGTTAATAGACCTAAACTATGAGATACTCTTGTATCCTTGGGCCTCGAGGTGTGACTAGTTTCCTTTTAAGGACTTCTTCATCAGGATCTTTTGGCTTACGTTAGATATGGAAACAATGGTGAGCGCACTACATTCTTTAAAGTTAATTGTGGAGAATGCTGAAGTTGCGTTGTTGCACCAATACTTTATATCAATGATTTGGAAAAGACCCTGGTGACAGCTGGGGCAGATGTGCCACAGTGTTGACAATAAAGCTGCGCCCGCATTAATATATGCGGGCGCAGGATGGCAAACAGCCTCAAGAATCTGATTTCCAGCTTTGTGTCATTCAGGAAGCCAGAAGATCGCAATTTCTCAAACAACTGCAATCCTTTCAAGCAACCCATCCTCTAGTCGAACCTCTTGAGAAGTTATTTTGCCCAGGAGCGGAAGCAGCAGTGTCCGGCAGGAGCGAGTCATTATAGCCTCAAAGAACACAAATCAACAGCAGGAGCCCAAAAAAAATTAATAACGGTTGAGGTGGAAGTATACACAAATCAATCAATCAATCAATCAATCAATCAATCAATCATTTGTAAAGTGCACTACATACCCGCGAGGGTCTCAAGGCGCTGGGGGGATGGGAGGGGAGGGGCCGCTACTGATCGAACAGCCAGGTCTTGAGTATCCTGTGACCGCTCAGCCCTCCACAGGGCTTGGTCGCCCCACTCACTGCTGCCGCTCCTGCCTGCGCCGCCTCCTGCCTGCAGATTCCTTCGCTCGCTGCCCGCTGCTCCTGGGAATTTCCCGCTGCTCCTGGGAATTTCCCGCCGCTGCCTCCCTGCGGCCCCGCCCCCCTGTGATTCCATTCGCCGCCCCGCTCCCGCCACCCAGCTGCTCCTCCCTCCCGGCTCCTTACTTATGACGCCCCAAGAGCGACCGCGCAGCGGACGCGCGCAGCGGGAGCACTGATTGAGCGCCGAAGGTGCGCCAAAGGTAAGCCGTCTGCGCCCGTCCGCGCCCAGCGCCAGGACCCCTGGCCCTCCCCGCCGAGGCAAGACGACCCGACTGACCTACGACGCCGCCACTCTCAACGCACTCAATGCCGGCCGGACCCACGCCTGCTGCCGAGCCACCCCGAGACGCACCCACGGACCCTTCACCTGCTGCACCTGCAAGTTCACCTGCCTCCGAACCTGCCCCGCACCCGCCAAGACAAACACCAGCAGCAACCACCTCAAGTGCATCCTGATCAACACCCGCTCCGTCCACAGACACGCCGTGGAACTCTGGAACCTCCTCGACGCTACATCACCGGACGTCGCCTTCCTCACGGAAACCTGGATGAACGCCTCCTCTGCACCCGACATCGCCATCCCGGACGGGTACAAGATCATCAGGAGGGACCGCATCAACCAGACCGGATGTGGCATCGCCATCGTCCACAGGAACACCATCCGCATCACGACCGACGCCAACGACTCCTTCGCCGCAGCCGAACATCTCCACTTCCAGATTCACACCGACCCTAAGACGACCCTCAGAGGCACCCTCGTCTACAGACCCCCGGGACCACGCACACAATTCAGCGAAGACATCACAGACTTCATCAGCCCGCACGCCCTCCCCTCCACTGACTACATCCACCTCGGGGACCTCAACTTCCACCTGGAGAACAACAAGGACCGCAACACCACCGCCCTGCTGGAAAACCTCGCCAACCTTGGACTCAAGCAACTGGTCAACACCCCCACCCACTACGCCGGCCACACGCTTGACCCCATCTTCTCATCCAGCAAGCACATCACCTTCAGCCACTCCACCGGACTTCACTGGACCGACCACAGCTGCGTTCACTTCAGCTTCAGAAATACCACTACCCACCACCACCCGCAACAAGTTCCTCACTGAAGCTGGAGCAAGATCACCAACGACCAGCTCACCGCCTCCCTCAGCCAGAACCCACCCACCAGCACACCGGAACCCAACGAAGCAGCCCGCAACTTCACGCAGTGGCTGACCGCCTGCGCCGACAACCTCGCACCACTGAAGAACCCCCCCCAGCAAACCCAGAAGCAAGAAGGCCCCCTGGTTCACCGACAAACTCAAGGACTCCAAGAAGACCTGCCGCACCCTCGAGAAAGCCTGGCTCCTCGACCGGACCACTGACAACATGACCGCCCTCAAACACGCGACCCACAAGCACCACCAGCTCATCCGCACCACCAAGAAGAAATCCCTGAAGGAACGACTGGACAACAACGCCCACGACAGCAAAGAGCTCTTCACTATCGTCAAGGAGTTCTCCAACCCCAGCACCGGCACCAACGACATCACTCCGTCACAAGACCTCTGCGACTCCCTCTCCTCGTTCTTCCACCGCAAGATCGCCGACATCCACAACAGCTTCGGCGCCCCACCCACGCACCCAACCGTCGAACCAATGCCCCCCACCGCCACCCTTCGCACCTGGACCACGGTGACCACCGAAGACACAGCCCGCACGATGAACACCATCCACTCCGGATCACCGACCGACCCCTGCCCACACCACGTCTTCAACAAGGCCGACTCCACCATCGCACCCCAACTCCGGAAATCATCAAAGCCTCCTTCAACACCGCCACCTTCCCGGAGAGCTGGAAGCACGCCGAGATCAGCGCCCTCCTGAAGAAACCTACAGCGGACCCCACCGATCTCAAAAACTTCCGCCCCATCTCGCTCCTCCCTTTTCCTGCTAAAGTCATCGAGAAGATCGTCAACAGACAGCTGACCGCCTTCCTCGAGACGAACGGATCCCTCGACCCCTCGCAGTCCGGCTCCAGAGCCAACCACAGCACCGAGACCGCCCTCATCGCAGCCATCGACGACATCCGGACCCTGCTCGACAAGGGGGAAACAGTGGCCCTCATCCTCCTGGACCTCTCCGCTGCGTTCGACACGGTCTGCCACCGCACCCTAGTCCAGCGCCTCAGCAACATCGGTATCCAAGAGAAGGCACTGGAGTGGATCATCTCGTTCCTCGCCGGAAGAACACAAAGAGTCCGCCTCCCCCCGTTTCGCTCCGAGGCCACCGAAGTCATCTGCGGCATCCCGCAAGGATCTTCACTCAGCCCCACCCTCTTCAACATCTACATGAAACCTCTCGCAGCCATCGCACGCCAGCACAACCTCAACATCATCTCTTACGCCGACGACACCCAGCTGATCCTCTCCCTCACCAGAGACCCCGACACCGCCAGAACCTGCCTACACGAAGGGATGAAAGACGTCGCCGAGAGGATGAAGGACAGCCACCTGAAACTGAACTCGGACAAGACGGAAGTCCTCATCCTAGGATCTTCGCCCTCCGCCTGGGACGACTCCTGGTGGCCCCAGCCCTGGGCACCGCACCCAAGCCAACCGACCACGCACGCAACCTGGGCTTCATCCTGGACCCCTCCCTCTCGATGACCAGACAAGTCAACGCCGTCTCCTCATCGTGCTTCAACACCCTGCGTATGCTTCGCAAGATCTTCCGCTGGATCCCGACCGAGACCAGGAAGACTGTCACCCAGGCACTCGTCACCAGCCGACTGGACTACGGAAACACCCTCTACGCCGGAACCACAGCCAAGCTACAGAAAAGACTCCAGCGCATCCAGAACGCCTCCGCCCGACTCATCCTGGATGTCCCCCGACGCAGCCACATCTCCAGCCACCTGAGGAACCTGCACTGGCTCCCCGTCGACAAGAGGATCACGTTCCGGCTCCTCACCCACGCACACAAGTCTCCCCACGACCTGGGCCCCAAGTACCTCAACGACCGCCTGACCTTCTACACGCCCACCCGCCAGCTACGGTCCACCAGCCTCGCCCTCGCAGCCGTACCACGCATCTGAAGAGCCACCGCCGGAGGAAGATCCTTCTCTTACCTGGCTGCCAAGACTTGGAACTCCCTCCCCATCCACCTTCGGCTGACCCAGGACCATCTCGCCTTCAGGAAACAACTCAAGACCTGGCTGTTCGAGCAGTAGCATACCCCTCCACCCAAGCGCCTTGAGACCCTCCCGGGTGAGTAGTGCGCTATACAAATGGCATGATTGATTGATTGATTGAAGGTCAGCAGGTCTTGGGTCTGTCGTAGGCTCAGTGGGAGGGTGTTTCATGTCTTGGCGGCGAGGTGGGAGAAGGATCTCCCACCGGTGGTAGTTCTTCGGATGCGCAGGACGGTGGCAAGTGAGAGGTCGGCGGAGCGTAGCTGGGGGTTGGGGATGGAGAAGGAGAGCAGTCTGTTGAGGTAGGCTGGGCCGGTCTTGTGGAGTGCCTTGTGTGCGTGGGTGAGGAGCTTGAAGGATATCCTCTTGTTGACCGGGAGCCAGTGCAGGTTTCTCAGGTGGGGGGTGATGTGGCCGAATGGAACGTCAAGGATCAGTCGTGCCGAGGTGCTTTGGATGCGTTGTAGTCGTTTGATGAGCTTGGTCGGGGCTCCAGCGTAGACGGCGTTTCCGTAGTCGAGTCTGCTGCTGACGAGGGCCTGGGTGACTCTTTCTTGTATCTGTCGGGATCCATCTATAGATCTTGCGGAGCATGCGGAGGGTGTTGAAGCAGGAGGAGGAGACTGCGTTGACTTGCTTGGTCATTGAGAGCGTGGAGTCAAGGATGATTCCCAGGTTGCGTGCGTGGTCGATGGGTGTCGGGGCTGCCCCCAGTGCCGTCGGCCACCAGGAGTCATCCCATGCTGAAGGGTTGGAGCCAAGGATGAGGACCTTTGTCTTGTCCGAGTTCAGTTTCAGATGGCTGGTCTTCATCCAGTCGGTGACGGCCTTCATTCCTTCGTGGATGTTGGCTTTGGCGGTGATGGGGTTCTTGGTGAGGGAGAGGATCACCGGAGTGTCGTCGGCATAGAAGATTATGTTGAGGTCGTGCTGTCGGGCTACGTGTGCGAGCGGGGCCATGTAAATGTTGAACAGCGTCGGGCTGAGGGGGGGATCCCTGGGGTACGCCACAGATGATCTCGGAGGCTTTGGAACAGAATGGGGGGAGGCGGACACTCTGGGTTCTGCCAGAGAGAAAGGAGGTGGTCCATTCCAGAGCTTTGTCTCGGATATGACATCCACTGTGACTAGCTGGGTACTGTTAACCCTCCACCCTTAAGCCCAGGCAATACTGTAGACTCAGAACTGTTACAACAAGGACTGGAAACAAGGAAACGCCAGTGGGACTTTAGCTCAAGTCCAAATAGTTTGATACTCATGCCCGATAAAACATATGGTAATCCTCTACAGGCCAACTCCATTGTCAGTTTGAAGCTCACCAAGGACAAAGAAAAAATTGCTGCCCTCCATAAACACGACTCTTACGGCAGCAATGAATGCCCTCGCCTGGCAATCACATGAACTGGAAATCCAAATGGAGATAATCCAAACAATAGCCTTAGCGATTGTAAAAACCTCAGTCAAACTCGACAACATAGAAAAAGGGCTTAAGGTCAGGGAGGGCCACTGCTCTGATATCATAGACAAATTAACAACTCTCCTGGAAGTCCTGTTAACAATGATAAATGAGATAAGAAACCTTAACTCGCCTGGTCAGCAAAACCTAAACAATGAGACTACAGGATCAGTTACAAAAAGCCTAGTCTTGTTGGAAGGTCAAGTAGAACAACTTAAAAAAGCAGTTGGCAAGGAAGAGGACGAGATGACTAGATGCTCCTCCAACTCCAGTGAACGTCACTAAAACACACTCACTGCCAAAAGGGAATCTGACACTACAAAATCAAACTTCATAAAAGGTGGCAAACTTCAACCAAACGTTCAATGAGCAAGGGAAGAAGAACTAGTAAAGGTTGCCTCAAAATTGGAATCAGTAAAGAAATTGCCACAAAGGCAGCCGACTTGTCAATCATTGAGTTATCTATGACTCAGAAAGCTTTATGTCCCTCTATGCAAGAAAATACCACACGTAAACGGTCAAGGCGTGCGAAAAGTAGATTACAAAAACAGCAGAAATGCCAAAAGGTGATACAAATTAGAAGGAGCTGGGGACAGCACCCTCATGCCCCAGCAGAGCTAACAGCAAAGCCAACTCTGAATCAGGATGTGCTAGGAAATTTTTACAATTTTTACAAAGACATCCAAGCAAAACAAACCAATTGGAGAAGGGAACATAAAGGAAACTAGCATACACTTACCAGCCATAACCGCAGGGGTCAATCCCACGATGCCTGGAATGTTCTGGTACCAAAAAAGCTCTCCATATGAGCAGGAAGATGGACACTGAGAGGCACATCACAGCAATCATGAAGAGCCCTCAAAGGGAGGATTGCAAACACCAACAGAAACCCAAATGAAAAGTCCCCCTTGTGACCCACTTAAAGAGAAACTTTACAAAAAACGACATTCGCAGGCAGTGCGGGAAAAATTATATAAAAAAAAGGCTCACAGAAGCAACGTACGGAAGATCGTATTTCAGCCTCTGTACAAATCCAAGGGTAGGCATGATATACTCAAACGGGCAGACCTATTGAGGCTCTTCCAACATATGCAAACAGAACAATTGATGGACAGAATGAAGAACAGTCCAGCTCAAATGGTAACATTCCAGCCCAAACTGCCAGGCCAGGTCTTCCCTGGACTGGAAACCTGCATCCTTGGACTGGTTTCGGGGTTTTACTCCTCATCAGCCAGGATAGCTCGACTCCAGTGGCATGGAGAGCCGGGGACCCACATCTGGGCATACCTGTGCCACTCGGGGTGACCAATGTAAAAAGAACAATTGATGGACAGACTGCAGAACAAAGTCATACATTCACCCTAGTACAGAGATCTGGGCCTAAATCCATATTTTTTTACTCCCCATGCCATTCTAGTTTTAACCCAGCCATATGCAAATCAGTCTTGACCCTGCGCCCAATGAGTACAGTCCAGCCTGAACTGCCAGGCCAGGTCCTCCCAGGACCGGAAGCAAGCATCCTAGGATCGGTGATCGATTCTACCCAGATCTCTGAGTGAGTGTCTGAAAGGTTTCTGCGCTCCGTCCATCATCTCCTTGTGTTTGCTTTGTTCGCTCTAAGTTGGCAGGGTATGCCCAGATGTGGGTCCCTTACTCACTTTGCAACTGGATTCAAGCTAGCCTGGCTGAGGAGGGGTCATACCCCGAAACTGGTCCCAGGATGCTTGTTTCCGGTTCAGAGAAGGCCTGGCAGTTCGGGATGGAATGTTCCCATTAGGCACAGGGTCAAGAGTGATTTGCATATAGCTGGGTCTGAACTGGGGTGGCGAAGTGAGAATGATGATGGATTCAACCTAGATCTGTGACTGGGGGTGAGTGTCTGAAAAGTTCAGGGAAGACCTGGCTTGGTAGTTTGTTCTGGACTGTTCCCACGAGGCACAGGGTCAAGACTGTTTTGCATCTAGCTGGGTGTGAATTGAGGTGGTTAAGTGAGCTAAAGAATGGTGATGGATTCAACCCAGATCTGTGACTGGGGGTGAGTGCCTGATAAGTTTCAACACTCCATCCATCATTTCCTTGGGTTTGCTTTGTTCTTCTCACATATACCTTCAGTGACAAGAATAACAAGTGAAGATATGGTCAGTATACAATTTGTACCCAAAGAAAAAAATAACAGCCAAGATGACACCATAGTGGCATGGAAGAATCACTCCACTTCAAAAGCGGTCCTCCAGGAAAAAGAAAGCTTTGAAAATTGGGGCATAGAAATAGACAAGCTGAAGTTAAAAAAATACCCTCAGATGCAAATTCAACCAATAAACATTCTAAAAAGTTCAGAGAAGGGCAGAGAAAATTTGCGAAGTGTATTGAGAGGAACAACAAAGACACAAATGTTTCAGAACTACAACAACTTGAGTATATCGATAATACCCCAGGACAGAATGATAGAAAAAAGAACAGTAACACATGAAGTATTTCAAAAACCTAAAAGGAGGGAGCAACATGACCAGACAGGCAGTGGGACAGAGTAAGCCACTCACCCTTCTTGACACCAGGGATGCCCCACAAGAACTGTGTAACATCAATCAAATAAGAGTCAGAGATTGGAATCCAGAGAACCAATAAAGTTAATCAATCTGGTATTAAAATGATATCCTGGAATGTTGCTGGTATTCAGAGAGCACTCAGCACAAATCGGCAAGGAAGATGTTGCAAGAAGGGGATATTTTATGCCTACAATATACCTGGCCAACAAAGACCACACATTTGGAGGATCTTCACTGCTAATAATGAATGTGTATCTCAATGCTCAGGGCCAGGCAAAGTTAGAAACAACAAGATCCACGATCACAACAATGGAGGAAATTCTATGCACGTACCCATCACCTGCCAAGGTGATCATGGGCGATGTTAATCTTCATTATCGAGGAACGGAGAAAGGTGGAACAATGCATTTAACACACTAAGAAAACATTTTGACCAACTTTTTACAAAATTGCAACTTCATGTGTGCTGAGGCATTAAATATAAACCAAAACTCATTCACCAGAAATGTTTACATGTAAAAACTGCACAATTGATTAAGTCTTCCTGTATAATTATCTCAGTGAAAACATAGCTTATTTTGCAATGGTGATGCATGAAACAAGTGATCATGCAATCCTCCAAGTGGATTTAATTATCCATAGTAAACAACGCAAACAAGTTACCACACTAGTCCACTCATTAATCAGGAGGATAAGATGGAGTGAGCAAAATGCTGCCATATTAAAATCAGGGAAACAAGAACAGGAATGCAAAAATAATCGCCTTCGCCTTGAATATACCATTGAAAATTGGAGAGCATAGCTCTTGGTCCTCAAAACAGCCCATATGGGAGGAGCAAGGAACAGCTCCTGAGCAAATAATCAACTTGCTATGCAAACCTGGCAAGATAATAAATCATTAAGGGAACTAACCCGGAACCTAAAACGGGCAAAAAGGAATCACCAGAACACTGGTACACAAGTCACTGAGCATAAGTGTAGAGAACTCAATGTGGAGGGTAAGCATCTGGTATGGAACTTAAAACAGAAGAACCTTGAGGATGAATGGATTAAAATCCATGAGCTATCCAAGAATCAATAACATTGGCAATTCTGGTAATATATTGCCCGGTTGGAAAATGACAAAGTGGATCGACGTAACTCTGTACGTCGAAGTATGGCTAAGTCATGTAGCCACAGAAACCTGTGTTATGGGGAGCACTATACACTCGTTCACAATAACGTGATTTGTTTTTTCTTATTATTCATCCCTATATTCAATTCAACATAAACATCATAAATTAAACAGCCTCTGTTTCATCAAAGGTTCAGAGCTTAATGTATCCACAGTCTTTTTGATCAAACTGAAAGCCTTAACAAATTCAAAAGTAAATGCTCATGAAACAGTAATTCAGATGGTTCTTTCATCAAATAGCCACAGAGAATCCGGAACCTTTGACAGATACGCCAGGAACCAAAAAATTTAAACCCAAAAGCACATTCATGCCACCTATGACGCATAAAGCTTTAGATCTTTTCGAAACATTAGTAAAGAAAGATTTAGCTGAATTAAAATATCACAGACAAACCAAAAGAAATTTGACCAGACAGGAAACGTTGGCACTTAATGAATTGGCCTCGAATGAGACACTGACCATAGTATCTGCAGACAAAGGCGGAGCACTAGTAGTGCTCAATACTGCCTATTACCATCAGAAAGTAGATCAACATGTGAAAGACACCAACACCTATATACAGTTAGAGATGGACCCCACAATGGAGTTCCAGTAAATCCTATCTGAAATCCTAAAAAGAGCTATCGAACTAGGTAGGATTGATGAACAAACAAGAAGGTATCTGACCACAGAACATCCACATAGGCCATATATATATATGCTGCCTAAGATGCACAAAGACCCGGTAGACCCACCGTTTCGACCCATTGTGGCGGGATGTGGGTCACTACATGAACAAGTGGGGAGATATTTAGATCATTTTATGCAACCTTTGGTGCAACAATGGTCAACTTTTGTACAAGACACCACAGACTGTTTACGGAAATTACAAAGTGTGCCTATTATAGACAATGAGGAAGTGTGGTTGTGCACGGTTGATGTCTCAGCCCTGTACACCTCAATCCCACATATGGAAGGTTTGGAGGCAGCAGAGTGGATGCTGTTGAGACATGAGTATGAGGAGGGGCACAACATTTTTCTGCTTGAATTATTACAATGTTGTCTATACCATGGATACTTTGAATGGCAGAACTGTTTTTTCCTACAGAAGACGGGTACCTCAATGGGGTTTACCGGGGCACCTACATATGCCAATATGTTTATGTCCAAATTTGAAGATGAGCATATATTGCAGAACGAAAATTGGCAACAGCATCTAGCATTATACCTTAGGTATATCGATGATATACTAGTTGTATGGAAGGGTTCAGAAGAAAAGTTACGAGCACAACTCCATGAGTTGAATAACTGTCATGCCTTTATCAAATTTACTCACACCATCAGTTCGGAACAAATAAACTATCTCGACATCATGATCACAAAAAAGGGGAACACACTAGTGACAAGCGTATTCAAGAAGCCAACGGATAGAAATAACGCTTTACATTTCGATAGCTTTCATTCAGAATCACTGAAAAGACACCTACCACTGTCACAATTTATCAGGGCAAGAAGGATTTGTTCTGATGAGAAACAAGGGTTTGAGACTATTACCAGAATGCGCACAGAGTACCAAACAAGGGGGTATCCAGACACTATTCTTGATCAAGCTGAGAATAGAGTAAAAACCATGCCTAGATCCACTATGTTGGAAAAAAGAGAAAGGAGTAAAAATAAGAGGGAAGTCTACGTACTCAAATTTTCCACAGCCACAGCGGCCATAAAAAAATGTGTAAAGAAACGTTGGGAAATAATTGAGCAAGAACCTGATTTTAAACAGGTATTTTTAGACAAACCTCTATTTGCACATTCAAGGTCAAGGAACATTAAGGAACTTCTCAAGGATCACAAGCTTGAAAACTCAGATTTAGGCCAGAAAGGTATGAGGAAGTGTTTAAACTGTGGACATTGTGGGAATGTATTGGTGGGCAATTCCTTTGCTCACCCTCAAACAGGTAAAAACATCACCCTGAGACACACGTCTGATTGCAACTCGAGTGTTCTAATATACGCAATCAAATGTCCATGTGGTTTGGTCTATGTTGGACGCACTAGTAGGAAGGTGAAGGTTCGGATGACCGAACATAAAAGTATGATACGCACAAAGAATATGAAATCGTGTTTGGCTGTACACTGGCATGAGAGGGGACATTCGATACCGCAATTGAAATTTACTGTACTAGAAAGATTGGTGGAAAAACCACATGTTGACACAATCAGAATGTTGGCACAAAGAGAAACATACTGGATAAAGTCCCTTAGGACGCTGACACCCTATGGACTCAATGATAAGATTGAAATGATTTGTTTCCTGTAATATTGTAATATTATGCTGTACAAAATATGCTTGGGATGTGTATATGTTTTTATGTCTTTCATATTTTATTCAGGTGGTATTGACACTCATGCTCATAAAACCTCACGTTTTTTTGTTACGAGTATTGATTTACATATTTTTAGGTAATGATAGTCTGTTTTCCGTTGGAATTATGAGCTTAGCCTTATTTTCCTTTAATTTGAATGGGAATAGTTCACTCGCAATTTACGCGAGCAGTAATCTAACGGGTGCCATTTTGGATGAGGTTGTCTAAACTGGGAGTCAGTTTTCGATTTTCATAGTATTATGACGTCAGACGCCATATTCCGGCGTTTTCGTACAGGGTTCGACCTAGCGAGAAAGTGGCAGGATAGAGACAACCACAGAGTAACGCGGAGCGTTTTGACTAATAGACAGAGGTAAGATGACGTTACATCCAGTTAGTAATATGTTATATGGTAATGCAATCCGATTAAATATTAAGGAGTATTCTCCTTGATTGTGTTACAGATTGAGAATCGACTTGATTAAAATAGCGCTACAGTGATTTATGATTGGGGTCTCGGAGACCAAGTAAGTACCGGCTTCACTTGTAGCATAATAGCGAGACACTAAGTAATATATTCAGTGTATCAAGGGCTTCATCTTGTTTTTTAGTAAAAGAATAGCACGGACCCCGATGGTGGTCGACTTTTTTGCTTGATTGGTTTAACGAAGGTAGGAGTTTTGAATATTTAGGTGATGCACATGGCTTTTATGTTATGATTAGGTTATTTTTGGATATTAGTAAGCACGAGGTGGTGGTAACACTGGGTTGTTCAGCACATTTTCGGTCTGATTTAGAAGGTGGCAGGTGAACTTTTGTGAGCATGATTTTTGAATACACATCAGATGTTTGAATCACATTAGGAGATCTTCTGGTTGCTGTTTAAGCGTAAAAATTATGAAACTACTGTATGTGTGATTGTAAATAGTGTATGTTTTGGATATATACATGATAGAATTTTTTGTTATTTATAGTGCCATTCCCCTGACGAAGGTGCATACCGAAATGCATTGGGATATGTCATCATTTGTTGAATCATGGAGAGTTGTTTGAAGAACATAGATTGTCGTATTCATTGATGAACAAGAAGAATAAAATCATCTTTGAAGAAAGGAAATACGATTACTGTTTCATGAGCATTTACTTTTGAATTTGTTAAGGCTTTCAGTTTGATCAAAAAGACTGTGGATACATTAAGCTCTGAACCTTTGATGAAACAGAGGCTGTTTAATTTATGATGTTTATGTTGAATTGAATATAGGGATGAATAATAAGAAAAAACAAATCACGTTATTGTGAACGAGTGTATAGTGCTCCCCATAACACAGGTTTCTGTGGATCTTTTTCATTTTTACCAACTTGACTAGGAGCTAGTCAAGATATGGGTTAGCACCAGATATAATTTGTTGACATAGAAGTTAAATTGTTTAAACAAAGGAGTGCATATCGCTATACATTGTTGTAAATAAGTCATGTAGCCACAATCTAAATAGAAAATAAAGGGGGGCACAGCAGGCGAGGAATGTCCTGTCTAGGTTGCAGACGGTGAGCCTAGGACAGCGGCCGCCGGCAAATATCAAGACGTTCCTGCCTTTCATGAGATAAGAAAAATGATAAGAAAAGACAGGGTCCCTGGTCCCAACGGGTTCCCGGAAGGAATGTTTATAGAAGACCCGGCATATTGAGGAGGAGTTCTATCTACCTTATTTACCGAATGTCGACTGCAAGGCAATGTTCCAGAATCATGGCGTGGCTCATTGTTACAGCCTATATTTAAGAAAGGAGACAACACAGAACCAAAAAATTACAGATTGATTGCCCTTCTGGACATTGAATGGAAAGCTTACTCTAGCACCCTATTGGCAGAGCTGAATAGATGGATTGAAGACAAAGAAATCATCCCCAGATATCAAACCGGGTTTCACAAAGGAGGGTCGACAATTGACAGCATAGTGGCTGTCTCTTACTTGAGCCAGCAAGCAAACATCATACAAAAAAAAACAGTCTTTGTTTGCCTTGTTGACTACTCTGCAGCATTCAATTGGGGTTCTCAACATAAGCTTTGGAATAAGCTAAGGAACTGGCAAACCCCAGTAGGCCTCTTGAACTCCATCATCTCCCTATACAATAAAACCTGGATAAGAGTCAAATTAGCAGACAATACAATCACAAAAATCTATTTTGGAGCATGGCTCAGTGACTCTGGGAAAGCGACTTTACATCTACAAAAAATGAATTCAAAAGCTCAGTCAACAATTTATGATTTGTGCAAACTCCATGAGAGGCTGCAGAGTCCAATGATAGTACCAATAAGAAGAGTCACACAATGTAAAATAAGGTTGATAACTGGTTATGCACAGCAGGCATTCCCAGGCAAAATGGATAGCATGTTAGGAAAATCACAATGTCAAGCGTATAAACGCATATTTAAGTTACCAAAGCACAGCCGCAACAGCCTGATTCACTTGGAGTTTGGCCTGGTGCAGCAAAAGCAAGAATGCCTGGGACCGCAGGAAAAATACTATTACCAAGAACATGCTGAAGCCCATCTATGAAGGGACAACAAACCCATGGAAAACTTACATGCAAAAAGCGGTGGAAACACTTGATCTGGCAACATAAAACTGGAGCCAAGAAGGGTTAAGCTATGCGGCAATTCAAAATTGCACTCAATAAACAAATTCAGCAATTATGCTGGGAAGCAGATTCATCATACTATACAGCTAGGGGAGGCCTCTCCGGACTGATTACATCATACAAAGAGCATAAAAAACAGCCTTACCTGAAGAAAGCATTGCGGAGGAAGGCTCTAAAAAATATTCAATGGCCAGGCTAGTGCCTCTTCCAACTAAAGAACTAAATCCATGTTGGATATCCCTGAACTCTATAACCAGGTGTAGAATCTACAAGTATAGAAAGAAGTCCCAGCTGCATTTGGTGTGCTGCTGCCCCGGTCTGCTACCGCTACGTCAGAAGCTGCTAAAACCGATGAGTCTATCTAAGGGGGTCTCGGACGTGCAAAGAAGTGATATCTGCTTTGTTCTCTTGCACTGTACCACCAGAATTGGCCAACTTAGGAAGTATATGGCGGAGTTGCGTATTTGGCTCTCTGAGAAAGAAGGTCCTGACAACACTAGCACGGCTTTCACAAGAAACATGTAAACAAACAGGGAAGAGACTCGCTACGCAGTTCAAATATTAAGTTTATTAGGCGGTACAAGGCACTTGGTCACTTTAACCCTGAGGTGGTTAGACATTCCAGCGGATTGCATAGATTCCATTACCATCTTCCAATCCTGCCGCATGATGGCCTCAAGACATGGAACATTTACTTCCAATTCATGCTGCTAATACAATACTTTTGTAAGATGGACAAACATTCTATATAATTTTACTAGGTGATTCAGATAGAATGTTAATCCTGTTTTTACTGATTTAAGAAATATTGCAAATAATGTTAAATAATTGTGCAATAAAACTTTCATTCATGCATTCGTGAAAGGCTATGACTTGGAATCCGACTTCTCCAAAACTTTTATTATGGTGTGTGGCCCGAGAAATATTAAAACTTGCACTCTACACATAAAGGGAAGAAAATTAGAAAGGATGAGTTCCTTTCCATACCTTGGATTGATATTTGACAGCACGTTCCTGGTGCCCTTGTCTAAAGCATAGGTTGACTCTCTGCATGCTGTGGGAACCCCTTTTTCATGTGCTGCCTGTATTAGGAAAAAAACCCTTGCACCAATCTTAGAAATTCATAAGAGAAAATGCCTCCCCGCTGTCACTTATGGTATGGGTGTTTGAGGTTGCAGAGATGTAGGGGCTATCAAAGTGAAAGAAAATAGATTTTGTTGACGCCTGTTGGGGGTTACCCCTTCGACTCCACATTGGTCATCGCTCCTGGAATTAGGCTGAGAATCTGAACAAGACGTCATAAATGCAGCCTCATTGGTACTCTGGTGCCCGATTTGAGTGAACAAGGAAGCTGAACTTAAATCAAGCAGCTAATAGAAATTGCCTCGCTTGTAAACTTGGGCTGAATAGTCTCCGTTTAAAATTTATGAGAGAAACAACCATAGCCTTGGGATGTGCGTATCTTTTTGAAAAACCAAAGACCATCGCAAAAAAAGACAAAGACTTGGTGAAGGACTGTTTGATTAGGCACAGGTAGACTACAAGCGAAGCCGCAGAAGTAATGAAGTCAGCTGTGAGAGAATATTGTCTGATCCAGATGTCAACTGGGGCTGCTCCTTATTTGTTTTAGGTATAGAATGCTTAGAAGTGAATGTTAGTAACCCAGTTTAGATGAGGATCCATTTTTTTGCTGTAATGCTTCCCGCAAGGGCAATTTTCCCACGCAGATATATGTATTTGCCCATGTGATGAGCTGTCACCCCAGACTCTCCTACACTTTGTATCTTTCTGCAAATACTACCTCCCTTTTACTAGGAATTGTTATTGCCCCAGTTAAGGAGATACAAGTTTTCCAAGTGTAGGGCCACTTTCCCTTCCTACAACAGCTTGAAGACTGTAACACCTATTATTCAGCTGGCTGCTTTCTGAAAAGTATTTTAGGCCAGAGGAAAATGATGTTGCTTTAAATTATGGCAATAGCATATGACGTTGTATCTTATGTCCTGGCTTTAACAGATTTGCCATGTTTCTCAGTAAAAAATGTATTTTTGTATATTTATTGGTGATATTGTTTTAAGTAGATTTACATTGAGGAACTGTTTTTATCAGATTTAGCAAATACTGTGGCAATGTTTAAAAATGTTAAATATCTAAACCTGCAGTTTGTCTTATTGTCTCTTTAATACTGTGTTTTTTACGAATGTGTATCTTTTATGATTACTTTTGGATGATCGAATAAAGATTATTGAATTGAATGCTATACTGTTATTTCTACAGAAGTCACAACAGACGTTTTCCAATAGTCTGGGTTACGTCAAGGGATACATACATTGTATAATATTGAAAGAGGGTCCCAAACTCATTGCGTGTAAAGTCAAAAATATTACTTTAAGTCTAGAGGATGCGGTTGAAAATGTTTTTTTTTACAAAAATAGAGGCAACAGAAACAATTTTAGAAAATCACACTAAAGTAGAACAGATGCTTGAAGAACTTGATTTTCAGTGTTGTTTCCTTTTTATTGTGTGTTTTTAAAAAGGGCACAGCTTCACCTTACAAAGGCTTCTTCAGGGTAAATAATCTTACCCACTGATGACACAGGGATCTTCTAAGTTTAAGGTCAAATGGAAAAGAAACTACAAACATAGTAAAATCAGACTTTGAATCCTGTAGATGACATCGAATACATGAGGGCTATCGTGTAAGCTTTCTTCATATCATGCATCCGGCATATGTGGAGAAAAGTAAGATGCATCTTACACCCAGAATCCACACAAAAATGTATTTCTTTCCAGTATGAGTTCAGCAACAATCAGGAACACGCATTAAGTATCCACAGACGCCTCACTCAATTTAAGGTTCGTTGTCATCCAGTGTGTGCCGTGTCAGGCACCAGAACAGCCTCCTGTATTACATTCTGCATTGTAAGAGGTTGAAAAGGAGTTGAATCACCTTAACGATGATGACATAATTGAGACCATGGAGACACGCACAATAAGAGTTCCGGTGAGATCAGGTTGTGTGTGGATCTTAGGCATCTCAACAAGGAGGTGGTAGAGGATACGTTCTGTCTTCCCAACCTTATAGAGATAGTTAATCTGATGGGCAATGAGAAGTTTTCCAGCACCCTTGAATTGGCATCTGCCTATCATCAAGTTGATTTGAATGAGGTTTCAAAGGATCTTACGCCCTTTATAGTGAATTTTGGGGTGTTCTGCTTTAACATGATGCCTTTCGGTCTCTGTTCTGCAGCATCTGTGTTTCAAAGACTTATGTCCGATATAATAAAAGGTGTCACACACCGTGGTTTGGCTTCTGCCCTTTTGTTCCTCCCATAGCCTCTCCCTTGGTCCTGGTAAGGGTTTCCTTTTGGCCCTTCCACTTGTGATTTGGGAGGTCCCTGTGCCTTCAATGCATTTGTGTTTCGGGATCTGTGGGGACGGGGTTGCTCTGTTAAGCCGACCTAGAACTGATAACTTACTATGTAGCCCAGCCTGTGATGCCCTCCCACCCTTGTTTTCCCTTCACTGCGTCATGTACTTTCTATTTGTTTGAATTCAATAAACAGATATTAAATAAAAGGTGTCATGCCTGTGAAGTTCTTTCATGACGCTTAGATTTTTCGCCTTTCCTTACATGAACTCATAGACAAATTCAGGGAAGTTCTGAAAATCTTCAACTTGAAAGGCATAATACAATTAGTAAGTGAAATGTTGTCAGCTTGGGATCAGAAATTTAGGACAATTTAGATTTTTCACAGCCTGCTGGGCAGAAAATCTGGATTTTATTAAGGACACGGAGGCTAATATTATGCAAATTCTCCTTTATTACCACGGCTCAGCAGCAATAATAGAATAGAACTTTGTGAACATTCTGAAGAGATGACTACTCCATCTCAGACCAAGTATCTTCCTTCTTGTCAGGCTGCGAAGAAAGATGTTCAACAGGAAAGGAACAGTATTCCAACTAATAAATTTCCAATTTGTAATCCAGAGAGACGTAGATTCTTATTCTGAAAGAGAAGAAGAATACATTTCCAAATAACATTGATCAAATAAAGGGTGGGTTATACATGAGAAAAGAGGCGGGATAATATTAGCCTCCGTGTCCTTAATAAAATCCAGATTTTCTGCCCAGCAGGCTGTGAAAAATCTAAATTTTATGGCATGACACGGAGGCCATATTATGCAAGTTCAAAGTGCATTAAGAACATTATCAATCACATTAGAGATTGGTCTAAAATAACAAGATCTAAACATACTATCGTTAGACCAGTCTGCCGCCTTCAGAATTTCTTGTAAACCACCACCAAGGAAATAGGCTTTGGAAGCAGAAGCGCCCCTAAGGGAATGAGCTCCAAAAATTGAGGTGTTGATGCCACTTTCATACATAACTTCTTTCACCCACCTAGCTAGAGTTGGTGAGGAAACTCCTTTATGGGGAGATCTGAAGGAAATCAATAACTGAGTTTCATTACATCTAAGATTAGCAGTCCTCCTTTCATACTCTTTCAGGCATTTAACCACGCAAAGTCTTTCATTTTGAGGAAAGAAGGGATAGAAGATAGAAGAGGATAAGGTTTTGGTTCTTCTTTTAAGATAAAAGCAAACACCCTCTGGTTGAAAAGATCTGCTAGAAACATCTAGGGCTTTGACGTCTGAGGTTCTTCTGAAGGATACCAGACATAATAAAACAGTAAGTTTGAGAGAGATTTGTTTCAGAGAAAGGAAAGAGTTTTCTCCCCAAGAAGATAACGTTCTGAGTACCAGAGTAACGTCCCAAAGGGCGGTATATTTAGCAGTTGGAGGATTGATGACTCTCATTCTCCTCATAATTTTCCTAGTGAGTAAGTTCTGTCTGACGGATAGACCATCAATAAGGGAGTGGCCTGCAGAAATTGCTGATCTATAGACATTAACCGTTCTATAAGAAAGTCCTGAAGTAAATAGTTCCGATAGGTAGTTAATGACATGAACTAGATCAGTTGAAACGGGATCGTAATTTCGTTGAAGACACCAGCGAACCCATTTGTTCCAAACCAGTCTATATGCCTTCCTTGTTCCTTGAGCCCATGACTCAGAGATGAGTCTGAAAGCATTAGGCGAAAGCCCAGGGATTTGCCATTGTCTCCTGAAATCCTCCATGCCGTCAGGGTTAGAAGACCCTGATCCACAAGGGGGTGGATGTCTCCTTCTGGGCCCAAGAGGATTTCTCTGAACGTGGGTAAAAGAATTGGAAAGTCTATGCTCATTTCCAGGATGACTGGAAACCAGGCTTGGGACCTCCAGAGAGGAGTTATTACGGTTATAATCTCGGTGTAGCGTCGAGCATGAAGAAGAAGTCGAGGAAGCAAGGCAAACGGTGGGAAGGCGTAAGGTTTCAGACCTCTCCAGTCTTGTAAAAAGGCATCTACTTTCCGAGCTAGAGGGTCCGGCCTCCAACTGAAGAATTCCTTCAGTTGTGTGTTCAGGCGATCTGCAAAAAGGTCTGTCCTGAAAGGACCCCACATTGAGTGAATAGTCAGAAAAATTTGTCTGTCTAATCTCCAGTTGCTTGAGTCCCTGAAATTCCTGGAGTACCAATCTGCTACACCATTGCTCAAACCCGGAATATGTTCCGCTACTACCGAAATGTCTTTGTTCAAGCAATATTCCCAAAAACTCTTCGCAAGGTCCGTCAGGCCCTTGGAGTGTGGACCTCCTAATTTGTTGACGTAGCGGACTGCTGAAACATTGTCCATTCGTAGTGTCACGCAGCATTTCGCTGTTTTGGGTGTAAAGCAACGAATTGCAAATGAACCTGCTAGTAGTTCTAAGCAGTTGATATGCAATCTCTTCTCCTGAGTGGTCCAACGACCACCTGTTGAGTATTTCCCACATCTCGCTCCCCAACCTTGTAAACTCGCATCTGATTCTATTATCAGATCCGGTTGTTCCCCGAAAATGGCTCTGCCATTCCACGCTTCCGCATTCCTCAACCACCAGAGGAGTTCTGTCTTCGACTCTTGATCTAGAGAGATCATATGGGAGTACGAGTGGTTTGATCTTAGAGCACTCGCTTTTAGTCTTTGAAGTGCTCGATAGTGGAGAGGTCCTGGGAAAATAGCTTGGATCGTTGAAGACAAGAGTCCCACTATTCTTGCTAGTACCCTCAGAGGAAAGGTTTTCTTCAGAAGAGCTTTCCTCAATTCTTTCCTTACCTTCCTGACTTTTTCGGATGGTAATTTTAGTTCCGCTTTGATAGTATCTACCGTAAAGCCTAGGAATTGGGTTTCTTGACTGGGTATTGTACAGGATTTTTTTAAATTTATGATGAACCCCAGATGTTCCAAGATTCGGATTGCGAGGTTTGTGTGAAGAGAGGCAGTCTCTTTCGATTGGGCCATTATTAAAATGTCGTCCAGGTATATGATCAGTCTTACCCCTCTTTCCCTGAGCCAAGCGGTCACAGGTCGTAGGACCTTGGTAAAGCACCAAGGGGCAGACGATAGTCCGAAGGGGAGACTGCAAAATTGGTAGAGTTTTCCTAACCAAGTGAACTGGAGGAATTTCTGATGGGGTTCCCAAATGGGAATTGTGAGGTAAGCGTCCTTTAAGTCCAACCTGGTGAGCCAGTCCCCTTTCCTTAAGATGTCTCTTAGGAGGTGAATCCCCTCCATTTTGAAATGTTGGTAAACTACCCAACGATTTAAGTCTTTTAAGTTTATTACAGGTCTCTGTTCTTTGTTTTTCTTCTCTACTAGAAAAACGTTGCTGATAAATCCTTTTATTTTGGTCTCGATTATGAAATGAAATGAATGAAATGAAAATGAAATGAAAAGAAATTTATAAAGCGCATGGCTGCCCTTGAGCGTCCCAGCGCTGAAACCAAACACAGGACCACCACCCAAATACAACAGAAGCGAAAGCCTAAAGGGGGAAGAGATAAGTTTTCAAAGCCTTGCGGAAACGCACTAAATTGGATTCTTTCCGCAGGGCCATCGGCAGAGCATTCCATAATTGGCCTGCATTAATAGAGAACCGGCGACCGCCGGACTTCACCTTTTTGGCTCTGGGTATCACCACAAAATTACCATCATCCGAGCGAAGGGCTCGCGTAGGTTTGTAAGGGCGCACCAGGTCTCTAAGGATTGGAGGGCCTAATCCTTGCAAAGCTTTAAACACGATGCAAAGGGATTTAAATTTTATGCGAGCTCGAATTGGAAGCCAATGCAAGGCCTTGAGAGCAGGCTTAGCTGATGATCTTTTGGCAGTACCAGTGAGCATTCGTGCAGCCGCATTCTGAGCTCTTTGGAGCACATTCAGAGTGGATTCTGGTGAACCAAGGAATAAGGCGTTGCTATAATCCAGCCTTGACATGACTAATCCTTGCACCAGTAGTTTCCGGGAGTTTTCAGGGAGTAGCGGGAGGATCTTCCGTACTGACCTGAGCAGACCATAGCAAGTCCCTGCCACTCGTTTAGCTTGAGTGGTCATTGACAGTTCGGGTTCTAGCCAGACCCCCAGACTTTTTATTGCTTCTTTGGGAACTGGGGGAGCACCTAGACTATCCGGCCACATGGATTTGGGGAGTGTTGAACATAGATTGCCAAGAAGCATCAGCTCCGTTTTCGTCCCATTTAGTTTGAGCCGGGAGTCCGACATCCATGACATGATGTTGACTAAACACGATGCGAACTTTTCCCCCTGGCTTTCCGAGAGGGACAGCGAGACGATCAGTTGAGTGTCGTCTGCATAGGTTGCGATTTTCACCCCGAAGGGTGAAACCACCGCCTCCAGTGGGGCCATGTAGATGTTAAAAAGCGTAGGGCTCAATGAAGAGCCCTGCGGTACTCCACACTGAAGGGGGGTAGGCAGAGATCGAAAATTGCCTCCGCAAACCTGATAAGTCCGGCCACTCAAGTATGACGCAAGCCATTTGAGGGCCGACCCTCTCACTCCAATCTTCCCCAAACGGTTGATCAAGATATTATGATCAACCGTGTCAAATGCAGCGCTTAGATCCAGGAGGACCACCGCAGCGGATCCTCCCGAATCCAAGATGCATCTGCCTTCCTCCACCATTGAAATCAAGGCCGAGTCGGTTCCCCGGCCAGGCCGAAAGCCCGTCTGAGTACGACCCAGTAGATCGTTAGATTCCAAGAAATGCGAAAGCTGGCGATTGGCAAACTTCTCGGCGATCTTATTCAGCCCGGGCAGAAGCGAGATGGGACGATAATTCGCCAAATCGGCCGGATCAAGGCCAGGTTTTTTCAGAAGGGCCTTGACAATGGCTTGCTTCCAACTAGGTGGAACAATGCCATGGGTGAATGAGGCATTCAGCAGGTCGATAGCTGGGCCTGCAATGATGTTCGTAAATTGCTTGAGGATCCGAATGGGCATGGGGTCCGAAGGGGAGCCGCTCTTCAGGGCTGAAAGCTCCTCACAAAAAGCCTCCTTTGAGACGAGGGAGAAGCTATCAAACACCTTTACGTCCAGTGCGGCCTCCGGAGCTGCTTTGTCTACCCTACCGGTGCTCAGAGGAAGACTGACTAAGATGTTCTGTATTTTGACATCAAAAAACTGGGCCAGTTGATTGCATTTATCAGAATTTACCTCCTGAGTTACCGGGGGAGTGGGGACAGTGAGAAGCTCTTTAAGGATCTGATAAGTTTCTCTAGAAGAGTTACCTGCCATTCTGATTCGTTCCTCAAAATGGGCGGCTTTGGTCAAATTGCAAGCCACCTTGTATGCTCTCATGGCATCACGATAGTTATCTTTTGTGGTGGTCGCCCAGTTCTTCCGCCATTCTCGCTCCAGCTTTTTACATTTCTTTCTCATACATCCCAGTTCAGGGGTGTACCAGGAGGACTTAGGGCCACTCCTTTTATTTGAGATAGCTTTGAGAGGTAGTTCCATATCTAATGCTTGGCGGAGCCAGTCATGGAAGGCAACATCGGCTACCAGGGGATCGCATCCAGATGGGGGGACTGATTGTTCAAGAATAAGGGAGAGATTCTCAGTTGATAGTCGTGACCAAATTCTCTTATAAGTACGAGGTGGCCTAGGACCGGGAAGAGGAGGAGGATCCCTCATAAAGTTCAATTCAAACGGCACCAAGAAGTGATCCGACCAGGGCATAGGGAGAGGAGGGCTCGTCTGAAGATGTGAGATATTAGAGAACACACAGTCTAACAAATGTCCCTTCACATGAGTAGGTTCCCTATTGTGGAGCCTGAGGTTAGCTGTCATGAGTTCCGATCTCAGGTCAGATGCTATTTTATCCTCCTGTAGGTCAAAATGAAGATTCAGATCCCCCAGTAGAATGAAATTGGGAGAGGATGCAGCTAAGACGGGAACATGGTCCAGAATGGAGGTGGAAAACTGTTTTATTGTCCCCGGGGGGCGATAGACCAAAATGCCCGAAAGGGAATGATTCGGCGATGACTGGATCCGAAAATAACAGCTCTCTGCATCTTGGATGGGCCCTTTATCTATTCTGCAGGACAGCTTCTCCCTGTGGATTATAGCTAAGCCACCTCCCTTTCCCAAAGGTCTATGGAGAGACTGAATGAGATAGCCAGATGGAAGGACATTAAGTAAGTCAAAATCAGAGTCAACAGACGTCCATGTTTCGGTAAGAAACAGGATGTCTAAGTTAGTGTCTTCAATCAAATGTAAGATTTGTAGAGCGTGTTTGGGCAGGGACCTACAATTCAGAAGGCCTAGCCTAAGGGGGTCTTTAGTAAGAGCTTTGTTTCCCCCAACCTGGTCCCTGAATGAGCAATAGACACATGGCATGAATAGAGCATCAGCTCCTAATCCATGATGACAATAACGCGAGTTTGACGGCTTTAAAAGAACTAATTCCTCTTTTGTGTATGTGGTGGGAGTAGCTTCAGACACGGGCAGGGTCTGTGGCCCTAGGTCCGTCCTGGCCCGGACGGGCACAGACGGGCTTGCCTCTGGCGCGCCTCCGGCGCGCCATCGCGCCCGCTGCGCGGGCGACGAATGGTCGCCATTTATGAAGCGCGAGGTGCAGGAGACGCCCTCGCACTAGACCGCTACGAGTCAGAAAGCCTACCCAAGATGGCGGCCGCAGTCGGCAAAGCCGGTGGTCAGCCCGACGTGACAACAGAGGCCCCCAGAACCGCTCTGAAATGTCCCCAAGCCCCCACAAGTAAGAGCAGTGAACAGATTGCTAACAGTAAAATTCTAGTACAGAACACAGTTAAGATTGTCACAAATAAAAACGAAGCTTTTTAAAACAATTAAAGGCTCCCAAGAGCAGAGGGGTGTATGGCCAAACTCCCTGTGTGTGAGGGGAGCAGCCTGTGTAGCCCCTTTCTCTAAAAGTGCTTGTACTTCCTTGGAGACCAGATCTCTGTCTTTGGGAGAGAAAGTGATCTCGTGAGGGCAACGTGTTTGAAAGGGGATCCCCAGAAAATCTATTTTGTAACCCTTTACTGTTTGTAAGACCCAGTTGTCTTGAGTTATTAAGTTCCAGTTCCCAGCGAACTGGTGTAATCTCCCTCCCACCTTTGGAGGGGTATCTCAACGGTCTTTGAAGGTTCCTACCTGAAGAAAAGGAACGTTGTCTTCTCTCGCCTCTGAAGGTGCGGCCTCGATTTCTTTGTCTTTGTGGGAAGAATTGGGAGTTTTAGTTGCTCTGAAATCTTCCTCCGCGGGTGTTGAAGGGTCTTGTAGGTTGAGCTCCGCGGCCGGGAAAACGACCCCGTGTTCTCCCGGCCCTGGTAAAAACTCTATCGTTGAATACCTTTTTTATTTCCCTTTGCGATTTCTGAATGGAGCTAAAAGCGCTGACGTATTTTGCCATTTCTTTGATGAAGTCTTCTCCAAACAGGAGACCTTGAGAATCAGCACCTCCGTCTTTTTTAGCCAGTTCAATGAGTTTAGGGTCTATTTTAAGCAAGACTCCCTTTCTCCTCTCCGTGGAGATGGCTGTATTGGGGTTGCCTACAAGGCATATAGCTCTTTGCACCCATTCTCTGAGCTCCTTGATGTCAATTTGATTATTGCCTACGTAGGCGGATTCCGTCATTTCAAATATTTTAGACAAAGGACCTATAATGTCAAGTAGACGGTCCTGGCATGACTTCAGTCCTTTATCAATGCCCTTCCTTGGGTCCCTGTTGTTCTTGGCTATAAATGCCACCACTTTGGGGTCCAGCTCGGTGTCATAGCAATTTTATTTGGCAGGGACGGGCGTGGGCACTCGGATCTTAGTCTGGATCTCACTTCTTGGGGAATCTCCCTTCTAAGCCAGTAAGACAGGTAATCGACTATGTGCTGTGAGGGGGTCCACTCTGGGGACAGAGGATGTTTTATAAGGAGGGGATCGAACATTTCTTCCCCAAAGGGATCAAGGAGCATATTGTTGGGTGCTGAGGCCTTAGACGCTTCTTCACGGCTTCCAGTTCCCCTGGTGTGGTCGTCTTCCACATCAGTATTGAATCCTGATGAACAGGATAGTTCTATTTCCTCCTCGCAGCTTTCATCGGTGCTATTAATATTGATTGGAAGCTCTGGGCCTTCATACTGCCCATCTGGGGTGCCCGAGGCACCAGTCTTGTCAGCGCCCCTAGGGCCTGAAATAATAGAGCTTCTGGGCTTCTTCGCCCCCTTATTAGGTTTAGACACAGGAATAGCTCTTTTTCCTATCTTTTTTGGACCCCCATTGACCTTACTAGTAGAGGGAGTGGAGGCAAGGCTAGTAATTAAATCTAATTTTTTGTTAATGGCATCGTCAATTGATCCTAAGGCTTTCTCTACAGCCTTATTGACGAGCTCCTCTAATTTTAGGTCAGTCGATGGGGATGTGGACATGGTGATTCTCCCCTTTTTTTTTTTGTGTCTAGATAAATTTCAAACTGTTGTTAATGTTAATAGTAAATCGGAAAAGTTACCGATTGTAAGCGTAAGAAAAAGGCGATCGAGAAACGCACGAGAGGGTGAGGAGATCCTTCGCGAAGTCCGTTGAGAAGGGTTGTCAAGGGGCACAAAATGGTTGCCACGCACGTTACTACACGAGCGTGGCCTCTGTTAATGTACTTTCCTCTAACGCGCGTGCGCGTCATTGCCCCGTATTTGATTACATCGCAAGGGAGGATAAGGACCGGTGTCCGAAATTTGATTAAACGTTCCCAACGTGGAACCGAGGTGTGGGGCTCGGACTTACGAGTATGTGGGGAAATCTGATGTTAAACTAAAAGGTACGCGCGAGCGTGAGGATCAGATTGCATGTGGGTGTGCGCGCGAGGGATATTTTAAAAGGCACCGGGTAACGGAAGCTTGTCGGATTAGTGGACAAGTTGTAGAAATATCAAAATACTAATTCCCAACATATCAATCAAGTAATGAGGACGAGGACGACGCATTCAGTCGTCCTCGTCTGTAGATAAACATAGAATGATAGATAGGTAAAAAACAAAGATGACAAGCCCCTAGAGCAAAGCGAGTGAAGTCTACAATAACACAGTTCGATATACGGGTGGATGAGACACAGAGTGACTTCCTTGAAGGAAGTATTATAAAGAGATATATAAATAAGTATAAGATCTAGTCAGTGGCTCGTCTCCCTCTGATCAGTAGCTTAGAAGAGCAAAAGGCATTTCCAACTGAGCCTCTCACTTTGTTGTGGTAATGTATATTACACAGTGGCAGTCACAGCTGTGTACTTATAGCTAGGGCAGAGTTTCCATTGGAAGAGCATTTTTTGTTTTGCTAATAAATCTAGCGCCGTTTGATGAATCGTCACAAAATAACCCCCAGAAAAGTTAATCTACCTCAGCTCCTTCCTGTAAAGTTTTGGTTATTCGGTTAAACGAGGGACTGAGAAGAAGGAAGGAGTGGGGTCCCAAAACATGCTTTCCCCATGCAGTTTCCCATAAGATTTAAGATGAGTTTTAAAAAAGTGGCTGAATAGAATTACACCAAATTTGGTAGAAGAAAGCTAGACCTTTTCTCAGAAAGCATGCTTTTTTTGGTTATTCTAAATCCATTCTGCCGTTTTAGAGAATTTAGGGTTCAAAATGTAGTGATATCTGGGTGGTTGGTCCTGCAGTACTCCTACAGTCTGTTAATTTAAAAAAAAGAATAGTGATCTGATTGGCCAGGAATTTTTCCCAGTCAGCCATCTTGGTCCTTCGGGGCCAAATAGTCTGATTGGCTGACCACCCCACAACCAGAGATGTTGCAGTTGCCATTATGGGACCATTAATTGTCCTCATGTCTTGAAACTGAAAAAACATCAACAATGCTTTGTTAGCAGTGACTCTTTACTAATTCTAGTTTGGAAGCTCCCCTTTAATTGCCTCACTCCACTCTTATTTCAATCGCTACAGTCCTTGATGGGTCGTTTTACCCAGAGTTAGAGATCATTGTACGAGCTTCCAATACAAATGACTTGACACGCGCCACCCTTTTCCCTCAGGCGATGTCATTTGGGCTTTTCAAATTTGACCGCGTCACCCCCCCCCTCCCTCATGCGATGTCGTTTGCGCTTTGAAAAATTACACCTCACGCGCCGGGCAGCCTCGCGCTGCTCTCGCTCCGACCCTACCTTTACAGTTAACCCCACCGCTCCACTTCTCTCTCCGAAATACGCCGTCCCCGCGCACACTACTCAGCGGACATGATCCTAAACGATGACGTGCTTTAGAGGAAAGCACCTTAACGGGAACCACGCACGTCGTAACCTGCGTGGCAACCATTTTGTATACCTGACAACCATTCCCTTCGGCATTAGACGAGCGACAACGGTCTTTTCCTCACGATCTGGTACCTCTACTAGGACAACACCCCAACTTCGCGATTTTATTCGGTAATTTTTCCGAATAACTAGCTCTTTTCCCCTCATAAAACTTATAATATTAAAAAAAAAAAAAAAAAAAAAAAAGGGCAGAGGCATACCTATTTACAAGGGGATACCTATCAATAAGGGGGATAATTACTAACATGTCCACATCCCCATCTCTCGACCAAAAGCTAGAGGAACTCGTCAATAAGGCCTTAGAGAAAGCCCTAGGGTCAATTGACGACGCTATTAATAAAAAATTGGACTCCCTTTCCAATTTACCCCCTGCACCCTCCACTAGTAAGACCAATGGGGTATCTAAGAGTAATAAAAAGAGGGCTTTTATCCCGACTCAATACAAGAAAAGCGCAAAGAAGCTAAAGAGCTCTATCTCTACAGGCCCTAGGGGCGCTGACCAGACTGGTGCCTCGGGCACCCCAGATGGGCAAGATATAGGCCCAGAATTCCCTATCCACATCAACAGCGACGAAAGCTGTGAAGAAGAAATTGAGCTATCATGCTCATCAGGATTTAATACAGATGTGGAGGATGAGAACGTTAGACAAAGCGGAAGCTTAGAAGGAGCCTCTAAGGCCTCAGGTTCTAACAGTATGCCTCTAGACCCATTCGGGGAAGAAATGTTTGATCCCCTTCTAATTAAACACCCACTCTCCCCAGAATGGACCCCCTCCCAGCATATCGTTGACTACTTGTCATTCTGGCTCAGGAGGGAAATACCCCAAGAAGTCAGATCTAGACTCAGATCTGAATGCCCACGCCCATCCCTACCAAATAAAATCGCTATGACCCCAGAGTTAGACCCTAAGGTTGTGGCCTTTATAGCCAAAAACAACAGGGACCCAAGGAAAGGTCTAGACAAAGGACTAAAATCATGTCAAGATCGCCTTCTCGATGTAATAGGACCCCTTACTAAAATATTCGAAATGACAGAATCTGCTTATGTAGGGAATAACCAAATTGATGTCAAGGAGCTACGAGAATGGGTGCAAAGAGCGATATGCCTTGTTGGCAATGCTAATACGGCCATCTCCACAGAAAGGAGAAAAGGGGTCCTATTTAAAATAGATCCTAAACTCATTGAACTAGCCAAGAAAGACGGAGGTGCTGACTCACAAGGTCTCCTCTTTGGCGAGGACTTCATAAAAGAAATGGCCAAGTATGTGAGCGCCTTCAGCTCAATTCAAAAATCGCAAAAAGATATTAAAAAAGTATTCAATGATAGAGTTTTTGCCAGGGCCGGGAGAATACGGGGTCGTTTCCCCGGCCGCGGAACTCAATCTTCAAGACCCTTCAATACCCGCGGAGGAAGATTCTCCAACAACTACGGCTCCCAATTCTTTCCACAAAGACAGAGAAACCGAGGACGTACCTTTAGAGGCGAACGGAGACAACGTTCCTTTTCTTCAGGTAAGAACCTTAAAAGACCATTCAGATATCCCTCCAAGGGTGGGAGGGAGACTACGCCAATTTGCTGGGAACTGGAACTTAGTAACACAAGACAACTGGGTCTTAGATACAGTAAAGGGTTACAAAATAGACTTTCTAGGTATTCCCTTTCAAACACGTCGCCCTCACGAGATCACTTTCTCTCTCAAAGACCGAGACCTAGTCTCCAAAGAAGTACAAGAACTGTTACACAAAGGGGCAATAATCGAGACGGAAACAAGAGGTTTCCTCAGCAATGTTTTTCTAGTGGAGAAGAAGAACAAAGAACAAAGACCCGTAATAAACCTAAAAGACTTGAATCGTTGGGTAGTTTACCAACATTTCAAAATGGAGGGTATACACCTCCTGAGAGACATTTTGCGGAAAGGGGACTGGCTCACGAGGTTAGACCTGAAAGACGCTTACTTAACAATTCCCATCTGGGAACCTCACCAGAAATTCCTCCAATTCACTTGGTTAGGAAAACTCTACCAATTCTGCAGTCTCCCTTTCGGCCTATCGTCCGCTCCCTGGTGTTTCACCAAGGTACTACGCCCTGTAACCGCCTGGCTCAGGGGGAGAGGGGTAAGACTGATCATATACCTAGACGACATCCTTATAATGGCCCAATCGAAAGAGACTGCATCTCTCCACACCAACCTTACAATTCAAATTTTGGAACATCTGGGTTTCATCATAAATACCAAGAAATCTTGTACTATTCCCAACCAACAAACACAGTTCCTAGGCTTTACGGTAGACACTCTCAAGGCGGAACTGAAATTACCCTCCGAAAAAGTCAGGAAAATGAGGAAGGAATTGAGGAAGGCTCTTGCGAAAAAGACCTTCCCTCTGAGAGTACTAGGAAGAATCGTTGGCCTCCTTTCCTCGACGATCCAAGCTATCTTCCCAGGACCCCTCCATTATCGGGCACTCCAAAGACTAAAGGCGAATGCTCTAAGATCGAACCATTCATATTCCCATATGATTTCTCTAGATCAAGAATCGAGGACGGAACTCCTCTGGTGGCTCAGAAATGCGGAAGCATGGAACGGCAGAGCCATTTTCGGGGAACAACCGGATCTGATAATAGAATCAGATGCGAGCTTGGCAGGATGGGGAGCGAGATGTGGGAAATACTCCACAGGGGGTCGTTGGACGACAAAATGCGGCTCCAAGCAAGATAAGTCAACTCCTTACTTAGCTCTTTATAATACTGTAATTTCATGTTTAAGACTTGTATTTTATTATTAATCTATATTTGTTACTATATACTGATTAACCCCTTAATCCCTACAGGAGTAATATTTATATATATATATATATATGTATATATACAATGTACCTGTTTTATATACCATCTTATAAGGTAGAGTAACACCTTTTTACTCCTTATACCCGGACCCCCAACCTCCAATTTACGGAGGTTGGCTTCCGCTTTCCTTTCCTGTAGTTATCTTTATTTTAAAGTTATAATTCTTTCCTCTCGGGCAAAAAGACACACTGACCCGCTTTTATCTAATTATTTATCCGTGTTACCCTCGCCTCCCTCCCATAATCAGTCTATTAGGATTGACATTTACAAACTAAATTTGAAGGTAATATTAAAAAAAAAAAAAAAAAAAAAAGGGAGAGGATATATATATATATATATATATATATATATATATATTGAAAAGATTACTATAAACATATATATAAAAAAAGGCTGTGCATATATAGAAAGTTTATAGAGAAAGGTTAAGAATTCTATATAAGCTTCAGACATTCTTATATATTTATTTTTTCAATTCAAAATATGTCTGAGTCAGATTCTAATTAAATTCACAGTATTACTGTTGAATCTGATTTTAATAATGATGCCATCAAAAAACGTATTCACAAGGAGATGAGATCATGTATGTTTTCTACTCTCTCCCAAGTTATGTCATCTAAGAGATCCTTGATCCATGATAATGATGACCTATCTGACTTGGACATAGCAGAGATTAATGATCTCACCGAAAAAAGGGGTAAGAGGCATAAAAAAAGTAATAATATTGATTATACCCCAGAGAGCACGGGAGGTCCTAGCACCTCAAATTTTACAGGAGGTCCTCGTACCTCATTTGCCTCAGGTGTCCCTCGCGGCACAAATCTGAAAGGTGTCCTTAGCGGCACAAATTTGATGGGTGTCCTTAGCGGCACAAATTTGATGGGTGTCCCTCGCGGTACAATTCACCAAAGTGCTCTAGATAATGATCCAAGTGATATTGATGGCTCAGAATTTCCTGACGAATATATTCTTGACCTAGATGAGGACAATCAAGATATTGATTCCTTTCTCTTGAATAACGACAATGGTCCTTCATCTTCTAAAGATAGTATTTTGAACCGTTTAGGGGAAGAAATGTTCTCCCCTTTTAACATTAAACATCCTAGAAGCTCAGAGTGGACTCCACATGAGCACGTTTCTAAATTCATATCTAAATGGATTAGGAACCCTTTAGAAAGGGAAACTCGCAATCTTTTGAGGGCAGAATGCACCAGACCTTCAATTGAAGGTAAAGTCTGTCAAACTCCTAACCTTGATCCGGAACTAATTACTTATCTTTTTAAATTAGGAAGAGACCCACGCAAAGGCCTGGAAAGGTCGCTTAAGCTCTACCAAGATAAAGTTCTCGACATCCTAGGTCCACTTACTAAAATAATCGACGCAGCTGAGGAGAGTTACCTTAATGGTTCCCCTCTAGACACACACTCCATTCGAGGATGGAGCCAAAGAGCACTTGTCCTCTTAGGAAATGCCAGCACAGGACTTAATTGTGAAAGAAGAAGAGTAGTCCTCAATAAAATGAGTCCAAAATTAATCGATATGGCTGAAAAAGAAACCTCCATTAATCTAAAAGGTTTACTTTTTGGAGAAGATTTAATACGTATCAACCTTTACCGCTTTAGATAGAGCGCATCAAAACATGAAAAAAGTTTTTAACTACAACAGCAACCTTTTTGGAAGGGCTGGAAGAAGGGGGCAATCTTCCGGCCTCTTTAATCGACGCCCCTTCCCAAGAAACAGAGGCAATTTTGGTAGAGGGTACCAACCACCCAACTAACCACAGTTTTATCCACCCAGGGGAAGAGGTTTCTGCTCCAGAAAATTCCGAGCATGAGGAGCACCTGCTGACTCCACCCCTCAAAGTTAGTACTCCTTCCCCTTCCCTTTCTTTGAATCCAAAAGTGGGTGGCAGACTAAGATTCTTTTACCACAATTGGAAAATTATCACACAAGATCCCTGGGTTCTGAACACCGTTCAAGGTTTTTGTATAGATTTCACCCAAACTCCAATACAGTACACTCTTCCAAGACTGACACCCCTTACACTAGATCAAGAAAAAATCATAGAAGAAGAAATTTCCTCAATGCTAAAAAAAGGAGCAATTCTAGAGGTACCCATGGAATTTATGACATTCATAAGTACTCTCTTCCTTGTGGAAAAGAAAGACAAGGGTTGGAGACCGGTTATAAATCTCATGGAACTCAACAAATTCCTTTTCTGCCGTCATTCCAAGATGGAGGGCATCCATCTTCTCAGAGACCTCTTACTAGAAGGAGACTGGCTAGTCAAATTAGATCTGAAGGACACCTACTTTACAATTCCCATGACAAAGGAACACCAACCCTTTCTTCAGTTCATTTGGAAAAACCATCTCTTTCAATTTCAGGCTCTTCCCTTCGGCCTCTCTTCTGCCCCATGGTGTTTCACCAAGATAATTAGAGCAGTTGCCTCATGTCTAAGAGAAAAAGGGATTTGTCTCATCATTTACTTAGACGACATCCTGATTCTTTCTCAAGACTATGCTCAAATCATCAAAGATCTGAAGACAGTTATAGACCTCTTAGAAAGTCTGGGTTTTTATCATAAACGGGGAAAAATCCATTCTAGTCCCCTCAAAGAAGATGGAGTTCCTGGCTTCACAGTATACACAACAGAATGTCTTCTCCTTCTCCCTCCCAAGAAGATTGCCAAAATAAGAAAGGAGATAAGACATGTATTGAAACAAGAAAATCTCTCCCTAAGAGAACTAGCAAGACTTCTAGGCCTTCTATCTTCCTCCATTCAGGCCATTTTTCCGGGACCACTGAATTATCGAGCCCTTCAGATAATAAAAGCAAGAGCTCTCAGGTCAGGTCTTTGGTATGGAGATCGAATTTCCTTAAACTCAGATGCAATCTTAGAACTAACATGGTGGTTAGACAATCTAGATGCATGGAATGGGAGAGCGATCTTTGGTTCAGCACCAGATTTTATTCTAGAATCGGATGCCAGCCTTCATGGCTGGGGTGCTTGTCTACAGAACCAGAACACTGGAGGAATTTGGTCCCAATAAGAGTCCCTGCACCACATCAATTATCTAGAATTAACTGCATGACTTTATGCTCTAATGAGCTTCAAACGCTTTCTTCAAGGAAGATCAGTCATATTGAAAATGGACAATATGTCTGCCGTTGCTTACATAAACCGTCTAGGAGGGACCAAGTCAGAAGACCTCTCCAATCCAGCAAAGAAGCTGTGGTTTTTCTGCCTAGAACACAAAATCTCCCTGAGAGCAGAATACCTTCCAGGGAAATCCAATCTTTGTGCAGATTGGAATTCAAGATTCATCTTGGATTACAGCAACTGGAAGCTCAACACTTCTGTTTTCAACTCCCTCAATCATTTCTGGTGCCCATTCCAAATAGATTTATTTGCGAGCAGATTGACTACCCAATTGATATCTTATTTCAGCTGGATGCCCGATCCTGGTGCTCTAGCAGTGAATGCCTTTCTCCAACCTTGGGTAGGGATCAACGCTTATGCCTTCCCTCCATGTGCAATGATCCAGAGACTGCTTCAGAAAGTGAGACAAGAACGATCCTCAATTGTCCTAGTAACTCCTTCTTGGCCATCCCAAGCATGGTTCCCAACAGTTCTAGAACTAACCTACAATTTTCCCTTCCTAATTCCTCCTCTGAAAGATCTTCTTACAGACGCAGACGGACAAATTCACCCTCTTGTTCAGACAGGGAATTTGAACCTTCTTGCTTGGAAGGTGTCAGGAGAAGTCTATTTTGTAACCCTTTACTGTATCTAAGACCCAGTTGTCTTGTGTTACTAAGTTCCAGTTCCCAGCAAATTGGCGTAGTCTCCCTCCCACCCTTGGAGGGGTATCTGAATGGTCTTTTAAGGTTCTTACCTGAAGAAAAGGAACGTTGTCTCCGTTCGCCTCTGAAGGTACGTCCTCAGTTTCTCTGTCTCTGTAGAAAGAATTGGGAGCCGTAGTTGTTGGAGAATCTTCCTCCGCGGGTATTGAAGGGTCTCGAAGATTGAGTTCCGCGGCCGGGGAAACGACCCCGTATTCTCCCGGCCCTGGCAAAAACTCTATCATTGAATACTTTTTTAATATCTTTTTGCGATTTTTGAATTGAGCTGAAGGCGCTCACATACTTGGCCATTTCTTTTATGAAGTCCTCACCAAAGAGGAGACCTTGAGAGTCAGCGCCTCCGTCTTTCTTGGCTAGTTCAATGAGTTTAGGATCTATTTTAAATAGGACCCCTTTTCTCCTTTCTGTGGAGATGGCAGTATTAGCATTGCCAACAAGGCATATCGCTCTTTGCACCCATTCTCATAGCTCCTTGACATCAATTTGGTTATCAATTCAAAAATCGCAAAAAGATATTAAAAAAGTATTCAATGATAGAGTTTTTGCCAGGGCCGGGAGAATACGGGGTCGTTTCCCCGGCCGCGGAACTCAATCTTCAAGACCCTTCAATACCCGCGGAGGAAGATTCTCCAACAACTACGGCTCCCAATTCTTTCCACAAAGACAGAGAAACCGAGGACGTACCTTCAGAGGCGAACGGAGACAACGTTCCTTTTCTTCAGGTAAGAACCTTAAAAGACCATTCAGATATCCCTCCAAGGGTGGGAGGGAGACTACGCCAATTTGCTGGGAACTGGAACTTAGTAACACAAGACAACTGGGTCTTAGATACAGTAAAGGGTTACAAAATAGACTTTCTAGGTATTCCCTTTCAAACACGTCGCCCTCACGAGATCACTTTCTCTCTCAAAGACCGAGACCTAGTCTCCAAAGAAGTACAAGAACTGTTACACAAAGGGGCAATAATCGAGACGGAAACAAGAGGTTTCCTCAGCAATGTTTTTCTAGTGGAGAAGAAGAACAAAGAACAAAGACCCGTAATAAACCTAAAAGACTTGAATCGTTGGGTAGTTTACCAACATTTCAAAATGGAGGGTATACACCTCCTGAGAGACATTTTGCGGAAAGGGGACTGGCTCACGAGGTTAGACCTGAAAGACGCTTACTTAACAATTCCCATCTGGGAACCTCACCAGAAATTCCTCCAATTCACTTGGTTAGGAAAACTCTACCAATTCTGCAGTCTCCCGTTCGGCCTATCGTCCGCCCCCTGGTGTTTCACCAAGGTACTACGCCCTGTAACCGCCTGGCTCAGGGGGAGAGGGGTAAGACTGATCATATACCTAGACGACATCCTTATAATGGCCCAATCGAACGAGACTGCATCTCTCCACACCAACCTTACAATTCAAATTTTGGAACATCTGGGTTTCATCATAAATACCAAGAAATCTTGTACTATTCCCGACCAACAAACACAGTTCCTAGGCTTTACGGTAGACACTCTCAAGGCGGAACTGAAATTACCCTCCGAAAAAGTCAGGAAAATGAGGAAGGAATTGAGGAAGGCTCTTGCGAAAAAGACCTTCCCTCTGAGAGTACTGGCAAGAATCGCTGGCCTCCTTTCCTCGACGATCCAAGCCATCTTCCCGGGACCCCTCCATTATCGGGCACTCCAAAGGCTAAAGGCGAATGCTCTAAGATCGAACCATTCATATTCCCATATGATTTTATGGCACGACACGGAGGCCATATTATGCAAATCTCCTTTATTACCACAGCTCAGCAGCAATAATGGAATAGAACTTTGTGAACATTCTAAAGAGAAGACTAGTCCCTCTCTGACCAGGCATCTTCCTTCTTTGTTGCTGCTGCTCAGAAAGATAAGTACTACCTTTCCAAGCTTAGTACCATAACTTATGATTTAGCCCTACTTATAATGTATGCTGAATGCTTGAATGCTTAAGAGTTGATACAATGTTAATATGACAATCCTACTATTATAGGCATGTATTTATCTGTTCTAGCATGATTTAATTACTTCTTATCAGCAATGCTCTGTCAGCAGTGACTCTTTACCATCTAATTTACTAGTTCTAGTTTGGAAACTTTCCCCCTTTTCTCTGTCCTTTAATGACCTCACTCCGCTCTTATTCCAAATCGCTATAGTCCTTAATGGGTTGTTTTACCCAGAGTTACGAGCGGAGATCGTTGTACGGCCTTCCGATACAAATATTCTTGACCGCGCCACCCCTTTCTCTCAGGCGGTGTCGTCTGGGCTTTTAAAAGAGCTTGGGATACGAACAAATTGACCGGGCAACCCCCCTTTCCTCATGCGATGTCGTTTGCTTTTAAAAAGATTACACGCGCTGAGCAGCCTCGCGCTGCTCCCGCTCGCATCCTACCTTCACAATTACGCTCCATTCCTCTCTCCGGAATACACCTTCCCCGCGCACACTATCCCCCGCGCACATTATTCAACAAACATGATCCCTGCCTAAACAATGACGTGCTTTAGAGGAAAGCACCTTAACGGGAACCACGCACGTCGTAACCTGCGTGGCAACCATTTTGTATTCCTAACAACCATTCCCTTCGGCATTACACGAGCGACAACGGTCTTTTCCTCACGATCTGCTATCTCTTTTAGGACAACACCCCAACTTCGCGATTTTAATCGGTAATTTTTCCGATTAACTAGCTCTTTTCCCTTCATAAACCTTATAATATTATAAAAAAAAAAAAAAAGGGCAGAGGCATACCTATTTACAAGGGAATACCTATCAATAAGGGGCATAATTACTAACATGTCTACATCCCCATCTCTCGATCAAAAGCTAGAGGAACTTGTCAATAAGGCCCTAGAGAAAGCCCTAGGCTCAATTGACGACGCTATCAATAAAAAATTGGACTCCCTTTCCAATTTACCCTCTGCACCCTCTACTAGTAAGACCAATGGGGTATCTAAAAGTAATAAAAAGAGGGCTATTATCACGAATCTCCTTTATTACCACAGCTCAGTAGCAACAATAGAATGTAGAACATCAATGAACATTCTGAGTAGGAATAAAGTCCCATAGAAACCATCTCCCATCCTTCTTTGTTCAGAAACTGCGAAGAAAGATCAACGTGAGATAAACTTGAGGATCCAAAAACTTGAAGATCCAAATTCCACAGATAAAATCCAGAATCAGGTTATTCTGAAAGAAAAAAGTAAACATCGTAAAATTATTCTAAATGGGAGGGTATAATAAAGAGGTGGGATAATATTAGCCTCCGTGTCCTTAATAAAATCCAGATTTTCTGCCCAGCAGGCTGTGAAAAATCTAAATTTTATGGCACGACACGGAGGCCATATTATGCAAGTTTAAAGTGCATTAAGAACATTGTCAATCACATTAGGTATTGGTTTGAAATAACATGCTCTAAACATACTATCATTTGACCAATCTGCAGCTCTAAGGATGTCTTGTAATCCTCCTCCTAAGCAGAAAGCTTTTGAGGCTGAAGCACCTCTTAAGGAATGAGCACCAAAAACAGAAATATCAACACCACTTTCATGCATGACATTCTTAACCCATCTGGCTAAAGTTGGAGAAGAGACTCCTTTATGAGGAGATCTATAAGAAATCAGTAGTTGTGATTCATTCATTCTAAGATGTTTAGTTCTTTTTTCATATTCCTTTAAACATTTGACCACACAGAGTCTATCATTCGCAGAGAAGAAGGGATAGAAAATTGTAGAGGACATGGTTTTTGTTCTTTTCTTAAGGAAGAAACAAACTCCTTCGGGTTGAAAAGCCCTACTTGAAATGTCTAAGGCTTTAACGTCAGAAGTTCTACGAAAAGACACCAGACATAACAAGACAGTAATCTTAAAAGAGATGCGTTTAAGAGATAGAGAAGAATTATCTCCCCATGACGATAAAGTCCTGAGAACAAGAGTGACGTCCCACAACGTGGTGTATTTAGGCCCGGGTGGGTTTATAACCCTCATGCTTCTCATTACTTTTTTAGTAAGAAGATTTTGTCCAACAGAAATTCCGTTAATTAGAGAATGACCGGCAGAAATAGCGGACCTATAAACGTTAACAGTTCTATAAGAAAGACCTGAGGTAAAAAGATACGAAAGATAGTTGATAACATTGACTAGATCAGTTGAAATGGGATCGTAACTTCGTTGAACGCACCAGCGAACCCATTTGTTCCATGCCAGACTATAAGCCTTTCTTGTGCCAGATGCCCATGATTCTGAAATGAGTCTGAAAGCATCTGACGAAAGTCCAGGGACATTCCACTGTCTCCTGAAATCTTCCATGCCGTCAGAATTAGAAGGCCCTGTTCCACAAGGGGGTGTGCATGACCTTCTGGATCTAGAAGGATTTCCGTGAAGGAAGGAATTAGAATTGGAAAATCTATGCTCATTTCTAGGATGATAGGAAACCACGCTTGGGATCTCCAGAGAGGGGCAATCACGACCATGCTCTGATTGTAACGTCGGACGTGAAGAAGAAGTCGAGGGAGCATTGAAAAGCGGGGAAAAGCATAAGGTGCTAGGTTCGTCCAGTCTTGTAGAAAGGCATCTACTTTCATGGCTTGAGGATCCGGTCTCCAACTGAAGAATTGTTTAAGATGGGTGTTTATACGGTCTGCAAATAGATCCGTTTTGAATGGGCCCCATCTCGACTGGATGGACAGGAACACATCTCTGTTCAATCTCCAGTTGCTGGAGTCCCTGAAATTCCTGGAGTACCAATCTGCAACTTCGTTTTTCAGTCCGGGAATATGTTCCGCTACAACTGAAATACCTTTGTTCAAACAATAGCTCCATAGGCCCTTCGCCAAATCTGTCAAGTCTTTGGAGTGAGGGCCGCCCAGTTTGCTGACATAGCGGACTGCGGACACATTGTCCATTCGTAGAGTTACAGAGCATTTCATTGAATCTTGAGTAAAACAACGAATCGCAAATGAACCTGCTAGTAATTCCAAGCAATTGATATGCAATTCTTTTTCTTGTTGGGTCCAGCAACCCCCTGTTGACAAGTTCCCGCATCTTGCACCCCAGCCTTCTAAACTTGCGTCGGATTCTATTATCAGATCTGGTAGATCTCCGAAAATGGCTTTGCCATTCCATGCTTCTAAATTCTTGAGCCACCAAAGTAGTTCGGTTTTTGATTCTTGATCTAGGGAGATCAATTGGGAGTAGGATCCGTTGGATCTCAAGTGTCTCGATTTCAGTCAGGGAAGTTTTGAAAATCTTCAACTTGAAAGGCATAATACAATTAGTAAGTGAAATGTTGTCAGCTTGGGATCAGAAATTTAGGACAATTCATTTAAGGGGGTGGGGTAAAACAACAGAGGATTTGATTAGAAATATTTTGGACTTTAGACATCCCGTTACAACCAAAAAAAGAAGTGTAAGCATTTATTGTAATAACAGTTTTATTCCCGCTTTATTTCTAATTTTGCAAGCCGCATTTCTGTCTTTAGTAATCTTCTCAAGAAGGGTGTTCTATTTTTGGGGAGTGATTACGATTAAAGAGAGTTGGAGGACCTTAAGCTTGGTCTCTCTTCAGCACAGTTTTATTCCAGGATTGCCTTGTGTTGTCACAGAAGCCAGTGAGAAGGGTCTTGGTGCTATTTTGAAGCAAAATCAGGAGGGTGAGAAAGTCACTATACCCTATGCCTCGAGATCATTGAAGGCAGCTGAGGTACGCTATTCCGCTATTTAAAAGGAAGCTTTCAAAGCTCATTGGTTGATTAAGAAATGTAGGCAGTTTGTGTGTGGTGTCAAGTTTTAGGTGCAGAATAAAACTTTGCAGGAGGTTTTTGGTAGGATACGACTAGATTGCATTTCATCACACATTTGTAAATGGCTGGTGACACTGTAGGACTTTCAATTTGTGGTTACATACTTGTCTGGTGTAGCTAACAGGCAGCGGATTGTCTTTTGAAATTAGTTGTGGATTCTATTAAGAACGCTGAGGAAGTTACCTGGTAGAAGGATGATGAAATCAAGGTCTGCAATATTACTTTCGGGTGTATGTCAGAAAGCGAATGGCTACTTGAAATGGAGAAAAACTACATTTTGAGTTGGGTTTCACAATCTGTTCTCAGTGAGGTCAATTGGAAAGGAGATGAGAGGTTCAAAAGTATATGATGAGCTCTCCGTTGTCAATAATCTTTTACTAAGAGGGAGTCGGTTGGTCCTCCCTGTTGAATCATGCAATGTTTAATACGTCTTGCCCATGAGGGTCATCAAGGCATTTGTAAGAAGGACATACTTGGATGTGCTTTTTGGGGGCTGGGTAATGTAATGTAATGTAATGTAATATGTAATGTAATGTAATGTAATATTAGATTTGTAGAGCGCACAGCTACTCAAAGTATCCCGGCGCTAGTTCCTGAAAGCCTATCACACACGCATCTAAATAAGAAAAAAGAAAAAAGAAAGAAGAACCTCAGAAAAGCACAGAGTCTTTAGTTTCTTCCTAAAAGCTACCGGATCCGACACCCTCCTAAGGGCCAACGGAAGAGCATTCCAAGCTAGGCCTGCTTTGCGGGTGAAAGAACACCCTCCCAGCCTGTGGCGATTGAAACGAGGGTTCTGAATTAAGAGCTGGTCAGAGAAACGCAGTTTCCTAGAAGGTATGTAGAAGACAAAACGCTTCTGAAGATAGAGCGGACCAAACCCATACAGGGCCCGTTGGACAATAGACAACATTTTGAATTTGAGACGAGACTCAACTTGGAGCCAGTGCAGGTGACGTAAATGAATCCGCACACTCTGTCTTGGAGAAAGCCCCAGGAGAAGCCTGGCTGCCGCATTCTGGACTACCTGCAGCTTCTTTGTCAGATAACCCGGACATCCCACCAGGAGAGCGTTAGCACAGTCCAGGCGTGAGAGGATCAGAGCCCGGACGACCGTCTGTTTGGCGCCACCTGGCAAGAGGGGGAGCAACTTCCTCAGGATCTTCAGGGTGCCAAAGCAGGTCCCTGTCAGCTTCTTCACCTGTGTTGTAAAGTTTAAATTTTCCTCAAACCAGACCCCCAGATTTTTGGCAAGGCCCTTCTCTATCATAGGGCGCTGGAAGTCAGGTGGCCACAGCCTGGCTCTGAAGTCCCCAGGAAACAAGCCGAACAGGAGGACCTCCGATTTTTCTTCATTGCACTTTAGCTGTGCATTTGCCAACCAGCGAAACACCCCCGAGAGGCAGCGCTGCACCGTGCTGACCGAATCTTCACCCCGTTTCCAGGAGAACAGCAGCTGCGTGTCATCCGCGTAGGCCATCACCTTAGCCCCCAAGGACTCCGCCAGATAAACCAGGGGAGTCACATAGATATTAAACAGTAGGGGGCTAAGTGAGGAACCCTGCGGCACGCCAGTGGACAACGGGGTCGGCGCCGAGGCACAGGGGGGCAACCACACTTGCTGTGATCAATCCTCCAAGAAGGATCTAAGCCAGCTCCAGGCTGAACCCTCAATGCCGATAGCTGTTAAACGCGCAAGGAGGAGAGAGTGGGGCACCGTATCGAATGGCGCGAGAGATCCAGCATCACTAGGGCTGCTCTCCCGCCAGCATACAGACAGTCTCGGATAGCTTCCGCCACCTCCAGCAATGCTGACTCCGTGCTGTAAGAAGCACGAAACCCCGATTGCGCAGGGTGTAGCAGACCAGTCGTCTCTACATAATAGGTGAGCTGGAATGTGACTGCCTTCTCGCAAACTTTAGCCAAACTAGGCAACAGCGAGATAGGTCGATAATTGGCAGGAAGCAACGGATCCAGGTCGGCTTCTTAAGGAGAGGCAGTATGAGAGCCTGCTTCCATGAAGGCGGAACACAGGCCTCACGAAGCGACTGATTAACCAGTAAATTAACTACAGGGTTGATCGTATCGGACAGGTCAGCAGAAGCCTAGCCGCACAAGGGTCCTTAGGGGAGCCCGATTTTAGTGCTCTAAGAATTCTGAGCGAGGACAGTGAGTCCACTGGACTAAAAGCTGAAAAAAGATGAACCGAGACCCTCTCCTGAGTCCCTGCCGGGACAATTGGGGTCGGCTATGGGGTTTTCAGAAGGGAATCTTGAATGTCCAGGATCTTATCCCTAAAATGTTTTGCTAGGGTGTTGCACCAGTTATCAGAAGGGGGGGATCACCACCTCCTGGAATCGGGGAGTTACAAAACTCTGCACTATAGCAAAAATTTCCTTAGAGTTATTGTTAGCCCGATCTATGCGGGTGGCAAAATGCTGGCCTTTGGTTGTCGCAATAGCTGAATAATAGATTTTCTGTTTGGCTCTGAGAGCCTGTTTGTCAATGGGGCAATAGCGGCTGACCCGCCATGCTCCCTCCAAGACCATACAGGCATGGTTTAGCATCTTTAGCTCCGAGGTAAACCAAGGCTTAGAAGGAGCCTCTCTCCCCAGCTTGCGAGAACCTGGGGCCGAGAGGGCATTGACAGAGCCACTGATCCAACTAGAAAATGCGGTAACGTTGTCCTGTAGATCACCTAGGAGGGAAGGACGCACGGTCGCCAGATGATCACTAAGCAGCCCTGCATCCAGCTTCCTGGCTGTAGGGGACACGATGACAGCTGGCTGGTTGCAGCGGACGCTGGATGGCCCATGAGAAGAATATAGGGAAGTGATCCGACCAGGTGATCGGAAGAGGCTTCTTGACCAGCACAGGGAAGTTAGTACAGATAGGATCCAGAATGTGACCCCCTTTGTGGGTCGGATCTGTCACCCATTGGGAGAGCAGGGCCATCTGGAGGTTATCCAGGAAAGCTGCGGAGTCAGCTGACTCCGGGGAGTCGAGATGTATATTACAATCCCCCAGGAGTAGGTAGTTGGAGAACCTTAAAACTCTATCCGCCAAAGCATCTCCGCAGGAATCCATAAAAGCACCCACTGGGCCCGGAGGTCGATACAATAATGACCCCCCAATGTGAAGTGAGGTGATAGTTGAAGGTTGAAATCCATGGCCTCACAGCCTCCCCAAATAGTGGAAGATTCACTATGGAGAACCCAACGTTCTCTATATAGAATGGCCAAACCACCCCCTCTTCCAGCTGGGCGGTCTGTCCGGTGGATTTTATAACCGGAGGGGGTGGCCAAAGCAACGATGGGATTAGAGAACGTGTCAAGCCAGGTCTCCGTAACGAATAGTAGATCTAGATCATTATCCAAGACCAGGTCAGCAATGTCAGCGTGATGCTTCCTCAGAGACCGAACATTTAAGAGGTTGGTGAGAGTGTTGTGAGTGCAAGGTGAGTGAGTATGTAAGTGAGAACTTCTCCAGTAGTTTGTCAGGAGATTCCCAAGGAAGTTTGAGAAGAGATTGCTTTAGATAACGTTGAATCTACTGAAGTAGGTAGCTCTGCAAAGTATTTACTGGTTGTATGGACATGGTCTCTAGATGGCCAGAAGTGGGGGTTACCAATGAGATCAATACTTCAGCAGTCATTATGTTCCTGAATATTTCTCTATGGAAGGAAATCCCAAATTCATTCTTGCTGACAAAGGAGTACACTTATTCTTCAAGGAGACGGGAAGGTCTCTGGAGGACAAAGGTATTAGACATAAGAGTTGTGCCTTAAATCACCTGCAAACCATTAGCATGGTTGAGAGATTTAAAACTACACTTAGAGGCCATACCAATTACTAAGTATGGTGGGTGTACCTGGATTCAATCTGTAAAAAAAAAAAGTGGAGGAATGTAGATTTACCTTTCACTCTAGAATTGGGAGGAGTTCTTTTGTTCTATTAAAACAACATAAACCCTGCATCAAAGGGTGTTCCCTGTTGGGTGTGGGTTTATTGCAAGGAAACTTCAGGGTCAGAACGTTTGAATGACAAAAATGTAAATTTAACCAATCCCAACTTCAGATGAAAAGAAGGTTTTGACCTTCGCAAAGCTGTTAAAACCTTTTTTATTAATGTTGGTGATCTGCTAAAATAAATTAGGTTGACTGGGAAAACAAAAAGTGTTTCTCAATTCAGTAAACAACACAGACTGACAAAAGTATATTGGGGAGCTGCCAAGATGAAAAATGTACGAATGTGGAACTTCAGTAGGATAATGGTTGAGTTGAGTGTTTATCACAATTATGTTTTCTTGGTGTTATGCTCTGTTTCTTTTTTATTTGTTTTATTTTGTAAAACGCACCTTACTTTTCTATATTGTAAAAGGGGAGGGTACATGGTATTGTTATCTTTTTTTCTCATATGCTTTGCTCCTTATGCCCACCTATTGCTCTTGTTCATGAGATGTTCTGTTTGAAATGTTTACACCCAAAGTGTAAACCATGAAGGCAGTTGTATTGCTAACCAGTCCTTGGAAGCTGTGGCTGGAGTTCCTTCTATCTAATAAAGGATCTTCTCTACTTTCCACATATGGCGTGGCCTGCCTTTTCCACTGGACTTCACAGGCATGTGTCCTCCCTCCCTACCCCACTAAAGGGCCTTTTTAAAATGTTGTCAATGGTAGGGGCACATGGCCCCACCTCCCCGAGTCCCCAAGGACCCCATATTCCCTGGTCTGAAGGGGAGGGGGCACATGGCGTTCCTCCTGAGCCACAAGGGACCCTGGGAGTTCCATCTCTTGGGGCATTTGAGGGAAGGGGTATGCCTAGCTGAGTCCCTGAGCCAACAGTGGCCTCTTGAGCCATCCCCCAAGGCCAAAACATATTTTAAGGAGGATTGGGGGGGGGGCATTCAGCCCTCCCCTCCTCCCTGAGACACTATGAACCCCAGGGACCCCAATACCGGAGGCTTTTTTTTTTATTAAGGGGAAGTGGGTGCACGAGTACCCCACCAGAGTCTATTGTGGCCCCGGGTATCCCATACCTTGGGACCTCAAGTGCTTCTTTTTGGGCACCCATTAAACAGTCTGTTGGAGTCTACATGAGGGGATGTTAGAAAGTAATCGACAAGCATGAACATCACCGGCGCCATCTTGCCTAACAAGAAGCCATCGTCACACGTAAACGGCATCCATTTTAGGTGCCGCGGCCATCTCGCGCTTTGCAAGTCACCTATGATTCACCCTGACCCTGCAACCATCCCCGGTGCCCTGATTCAGCATGACCAAATGCACTAAGGTCATAAAACCTTGTCAGCCTGACAAAGCCCCGGAGCCACTTCCCACCCTAAAACAGATTTGTCCTTTCATCCCCTGCACATGAGCCAGGCCTTCTGATAACCCACAACTGCACCTGGTCACTTGATCCGGTCCCAGGCTGTAAACCAAGCCTTGCGGACGTATTTTATTGCCCCCACACAGCAAGACATTGTTGCACAAACAGAAATGCTTGATCTTATCACTTGCACAACCTTTAGATCGGACCGATCCCACACACTTTTATGTCCTGCTGGAATGTCCAGCTGCAAGATGGCAATCATCTGTTAGATTTGGGAGGGGGAACGACAGCTGGTGGGTCTGTGTGGGAACCGGCTGGAGGGAGGAATTCCTAGGATGTTTGACCACTAATAAAGTTACTGAAAATGGTATAAAAAGGAGGGCAGCAGAGAAATTGTTAGAGAACCTCCTGAAGACATTTCCTTGTGTCCAAACTAACGTGTTCTCCTCTGGAGTAATAAACCTGTTCTTTGCCGTCCAGGTCCAGCGCCTGTCTCTTTATTTTGGTAACTATTGATATTGGGAATTAGAGGCGTCTTGCGCTGAACAGCTTTGCTATTCGTTAAAGATTGGCTGTTTTTCCACAATTGGCATCCCAACGTGGCGCCCATCAGAGACATGCGGGTCCGGTAGAGAGGTCCTAATGACGGAGTGAACAATCGGGAAACTGCACCTGCCCAAAAGAGACCCTTGTCTGGGCAGCCGATCATCTGAACTTCACCAGTTCCGAACGGACCTCTCTCGAGTGACCTGCGGTCCTGACTGGGATCCCACAGGATTGTTGCGGTAAAATTGGTGTAAGAGAACGATCGGGCGCTGGAAAGGGAAGGCGAAGAACTGTCCACGTGGTCTGGGTAAGATTAAGTAGGACGTTTATACATCTGATTGGTGGGATGGTTTATCCATCTGATTGATTGATTGATTGATTGTAATTGTTTGGATTGAAATACTAGTATTGCGCTTTATTGGTTACTTTAGCTCGTTAGCTATTTGGTACATTGGTTCTCTTTGAGATATTCCCTGCTTGCAAACAACGAAGAATAGGAATATTCTCTCTCTTTGCAGACAGCGAAGGATAGGTAGTGCGGACCTTTGTCCACAATTGTTTGAGATTTTCACTTGTCCGATTATACGTCATGCCTATCTTCTCCCCACTGATTGGTAATTGGTGCAACCCGGACCGTTTATTAGAGGTCAGTCATCAGTCTCCACCGGAGGGCACCCCTAATAAAAAGGACATATATATATATATGAAATATGGATTAGCCGCTGTAGCTTTTAGCTAACTATGGCATAAAACTCAGTAGGAAAAATCGAGTAAATCAGTAGGCCACTGATGGGATCTTTTGACCCCGCTAAAATGGAAATGCTAGGAATAGCCCTTCACGAGAAATATGGAATTAGCAAAATGAATATAGATTGATTGCTAGTTTTTTAATAATGGTTACTATTTGCAAATAGTAAAGGACAGGTAATCCAGACTCCTTGTCTGAATTTAGGATTAATTGAGAGATTCTTTTGACCGATATCCATCATGCCTGTCTCTTCTGAAGTTATTGGAAAATGGTTGTTTTAGCTTGAATTGTTTGTCGAATAAAAAGTATGGTATTTGTCCCATAATGTATGACTCATTGAGGGACAAATACGCAAAGAAGGAACTCTAATTTAAATGGCCAGAAACTCGATTATAAACAGTTAAAAAGATACAGTACACAGAAACAATGTCAAAAGAATGGTCAAGATCTGTTGTATTTTATACTCCTACAAAGTAAGCAATCGGTAAAGATCCTGATATTTAGATATATCAATGAAGAGGACAGTAGATCGAACCTCTTTTTCTTAGCAGCTCCCTCGGAGGAGCAAAAGCGCGCCTTTTTCAAATTAGGAATTTTTGTTGTAAGGTTCCCAAAGAAGTACATTAGCCCGAAATTTGTTAGCTATGAACCCCAAGTGCATTCTGGTCCTTGGAGCCTTAAACATCGTAATCTTTGTTTTACACACCACGTGTTTTAGAGGAGTTTTTCAAATGCTCCTAAGCCCCACCAAAGGAATGCCATCTAGTCTACCATTAGGCAGAAGTAAGTTCTAAACGTATTAAGTAAAAAGGAGAGAAAAATCTTCTCTAAAACATATTTGCCTGCATGGTCAAAGCCAGGGCTCGAAAAACATCGCAAGAAAGCTCGTTTTAAATGTTAGCGTTTGATGTCCTTGCACAAGTCATATGATTAGAATGAACATTTTTAGGAAAGTCCTGCTCTGTTTTAACCTCTCGTAACCTCCTAGCGATCTTCCGTTTAGATTAGATATGAAAGACATTTCTAAGCACTGTATTTTAGCAGTCTGGCACAAATACATATTATCGGTTTTTAGAAAGGCACAGTTTCTTTTGTGTTATAGATTGGTATGCCTTGCACAAACATTTCAGGCATGGCCTAGTCAGTGTTTATGGATCCCATGAATAGGTCTGCCAGCCTTGGCAAATACGAATCTGTGATTTTCTGGCACAACTGTGCTCCCGCGCTATCGAACTAGAACTGCGCTGTGTCCTCCACCCGCCCGCAAAACTGATCTCCATGCAGACATTAGACAAGTCTGTTAGTGGTCTTACCGTGTAGCAAAAATGCATACCATTGAAAGCGCGAATGCACCCAGCGAAACTAGCTACCACCTATAGTTTCCCTGCTCCACAAAGAGGAACGGCCCCAGGCCACTATCGATCGTTTTTCTTCGATGAGAACATTGATCCATCACCCCGCCCCCTCACCTTATACTGAGTACCTCTGGCCTCTGACCCTTTCCTACATGCGGTCTGTAATACCGTGTGAGCGGAGGGCGGGACAGGTACGAGCCTGAGTCACTCACTTCCGCTTCCCCGCTGCAGCACAGAGCGGGTAGCGCTCTAGCCTTGCTGTTACTGGGGCTACTTAGGCGGCGAGGAGGCGAGGCACAGTGCGGTAAGGCTGACAGTGGCAGTGTCGGTCGACCCCGCTTGATGCCAGGTACAGTGCTAATTACTCGCTGATGCTGTACTATTGAAAACGGAAAGCTCTCTAGCGATAGCAACACACAGAAAAACCCGATTTTAAATAGATTTTAATGTTTATCTAATTGTGTAATTGGTATTTTAAACGGTGCTACAATCTTTGTTGAGGGCATAACGCCAGAATTAGGCATTGTCAGGGGTTGCTAACTTACGTGTGTACTCAGCGCTCTGTGATACCGCCTGCCCGCCCCGGTCCGACTCGGTATCCAATACCGTTGAGCGGAGGGCGGGACAGGTACGAGCCTGAGTCACTCACTTCCGCTTCCCCGCTGCAGCACAGAGCGGGTAGCGCTCTAGCCTTGCTGTTACTGGGGCTACTTAGGCGGCGAGGAGGCGAGGCACAGTGCGGTAAGGCTGACAGTGGCAGTGTCGGTCGACCCCGCTTGATGCCAGGTACAGTGCTAATTACTCGCTGATGCTGTACTATTGAAAACGGAAAGCTCTCTAGCGATAGCAACACACAGAAAAACCCGATTTTAAATAGATTTTAATGTTTATCTAATTGTGTAATTGGTATTTTAAACGGTGCTACAATCTTTGTTGAGGGCATAACGCCAGAATTAGGCATTGTCAGGGGTTGCTAACTTACGTGTGTACTCAGCGCTCTGTGATACCGCCTGCCCGCCCCGGTCCGACTCGGTATCCAATACCGTTGAGCGGAGGGCGGGACAGGTACGAGCCTGAGTCACTCACTTCCGCTTCCCCGCTGCAGCACAGAGCGGGTAGCGCTCTAGCCTTGCTGTTACTGGGGCTACTTAGCCACTCGTCGGGATCAAGCGCGCAGCGTTTGCGCGCAGGGAGGCGCCTCTAGACGCGCCGAAGACAAGCCAAAGACCTGCCCGTCTGCGCCCGTCCGCGCCAGGACGGTGCCAGGGGCCATGGCGGTCTCTTCCACTCTCCCGCTTGTCCCGCTCCCTGCTAGGATCACATACTCAGCCCAGGTACTAAAGGATTTACAGAGGATTGACTGTCACGGGGCCCTTAAACCAATCATTGAAGATTCTTTTTCTTGTTTACATTGCAAATCCCAGTCTATTACTGATAGATCTGTGAATAGTTATACACCACCACTTAAAACATCCAAAATCACCGGTCATAAAAACATTCTCTGTAATGTACGCTCCCTACCCAAGCATACCTCTGAAGTCTGGGATATTATTTCCACAAATGCACCTGACTACTGTTTTATGACCGAAACGTGGCTTAAACCCCATTCTACTCCTTCCATTACATTGGCCATCCCTTCTGGATATAAAATCATCCGGTTAGACAGACCCAAGAAAATTGGCGGTGGAATTGCTATTGCTCATTGACTGTTCTGTCTTGGCAGAACTCTGCACACCAGACATCGAATTGCTGGTTTTTAAAACCTCTCTTTCCACCAAACAAACCAGATTAGGAGCCTTAGTTTATCGTCCTCCTGGACCTAGCTCTAATTTTGTTAATACTTTACTGGAAAATCTTGCGCCTTATGTTCAAAAGGATAAAGACTTTTTGTTAATAGGTGATTTTAATTTTCACAGTGAACTCACAAATTGCAAAGAAGCACAGGCTTTTCTTAATGATCTTTTATTGTTAGATCTTCGACCACACAATGTGGGCCCAACTCATGTGGCCGGACACACCTTAGACCTGGTAATAACCAACTTCCCTAATGTCACATGCATGCCACCCACACAGGTCAGTTGGACGGACCATTTTATCCTTGAGTTTCATACTCCCTATCCTACAACTACTGCCCTCAAAACTACCAATATCCCCGAAATACGACGACAATGGCATAAGGTTAATGAGGCCTCGTTTGCTGAACAGTTTGTTCAATCCTACCATGAGATTCCTGATGACATCGATAAAGCTATTGACATGTTCAATAAAGACACTAAAATTGCCATAGATAAGATTGCTCCTTTAAAGCAATTTAGACCCCGACCAGCCAAAAAACAAGAGATCTGGTTCTCTGAAGAGCTCAGAAATCTCAAGAAAGCAGCCAGGAAACTAGAAAAAATATGGAGATCTACCCATCTAGTAACAGATAGGACACATTACTGGGACGCCCTAAGAATATATCACAAGGCTATCAGAATGGCGCGTAAAACCCATATTACTAACACTATCATGGCTGCAGATAACTCTCCCAGAGTACTGTACCAGGTCCTTCACTCTTTCACCAATCCCACAGCATGTGAGAGTGAAGACACATCGTCGCAATTACTTTGCGATGATATATCGCAATTCTTCTGCAATAAAATAGATCTTATCTATGCTAAAATAGTAAATACAAATAATACCCTGACTACAAACACAGCCCCGATTTTTCAGGATTCAGAACTTGATAGCGGCTCTCATACTTTAGACCTCTTCTCCCCTATCACTCATAAAGAAGTATCCCTGCTCATGGCGCAGATTAAAAGTGGAAGTCCTGATGACATCATCCCGGCAAGACTCATGCCCACCTTACTTGGAATCCTATCTCCCACCATTGAGAAACTTGTTAACCTATCCCTTTCCACAGGTTCTGTCCCTAAGCAGTGGAAACAAGCTTTGGTCAGACCAATCAGGAAAAAAACCACAACTCCTTGGACTGACCTGTCTAACCTTAGACCTATTTCGTTGCTGCCATATCTGGGTAAGCTAGCTGAGAAGCATGTTAATCGTCAGCTATCTAGCTACATTGAGAAAGCTGGCGGCCTAGACTTTTCTCAATCTGGGTTTAGGCCGAAACACAGTACAGAGTCCACCCTCCTGTCTGTGTCTGACGATCTGCACATGTTTCAAGACAAAGGCTACTCAGTAATTTTGGTGTTATTAGACCTTTCAGCCGCGTTCGACACCGTGTCACATAACATCCTCATTGACCGGTTGTCGAACGTAGGGGTTAAGAACAACGCCCTTGCCTGGCTAAGGAGTTTTCTTACAGATCGGACCCAGACTGTCACCATGGGCAAATACAGATCAACTGAGGTGGGGATTACGAAAGGGGTGCCACAGGGCTCCTGCCTGAGCCCAACACTCTTTAACATCTACGTGGCACCCCTGGCAAGAGTGATGCGCAAATATGGTTTCATCCCCGTGTCATATGCGGATGACACGCAGCTCCTCTTCCCATTTCGTAACCTCACCACAGAAACAAGAAACTCCTTCTCCGATGGCATGAAAGCCGTCGCACTGTGGATGTCCACCAACTTCCTACAGTGCAATGTCAGCAAGACGGAAGTAATGCTGTTTGGAGACGCCAAATTACTGTGGACCCCTGACTGGTGGCCCTCTGATCTCGGTGTCGTTCCAGAGCCTAAACAGATTGTCAAAAATCTGGGGATACGCCTTGATCAGGACCTTTCGCTCAAACAGCACAGCAATATGGTAGCTGGCGCATGCTTCCACATCATAAGCATGATGCGTAGAATTTTTCCACTGCTACCGGACTCCTCCAGAAGAACATTGGTGCAAGCCCTTATATTGAGTCGTATTGACTATTGTAATGGGCTACTCCTTTCTGCCAATGAAGGAGTTCTAGACAGGCTTCAGGTGGTCCAGAACACGGCAGCCCGCCTTGTTCTAAATGCTCCCCCTAGAACAGCATCAAAACCTCTGCTGCAGAAACTACACTGGTTGAGCATTAGACAAAGAGCCAAGTTCAAGATATGTTGTATCATTCACAAATGCCTGAATGGAAATGGCCCTACATATCTGGAGCAGAAATTTACCTTCTATACTCCCTCCAGATCGTTGAGATCCAGTGAGAATTTTCTGCTGGCTGTACCTCGTGTAAAAAAAACTAGACATGGAGGGAAAGCCCTATCTGTTGCGGGGCCCACACTGTGGAACAAACTGCCCCTGACCCTTAGGCTCTGCACAGATCATTTAAAGTTCAGGAAGCAACTCAAAACTCTGCTATTCACCGATAAAATCTAGACCCATTCTCTCATCTGCATAGTGTTGGACTCTATCTGGTATCACAGCGCAGAGATACTCCGGTTGGAGTCGATTCCAGCGCTATAGAAACCCATAAATAAAATAAATAAATAATAAATACCGCACTCGAATGATCTATGTAGTGAGCATCCTATCATTGGTTATCTTTGCCGCACAAACAGTTCCTCTGGGCTTCAATGCCGAGATGCCAAGGACTGCATCCCAAGAGATAAGTCAGGTACATGGTAAGTAAAAATATTTTCGTTATAATGCGCGCTGATGTGCTTTGAATGCTGCCCCCTCCCCTTCTTTTCTTTAGGTTACATCGGAGTTTCAGCTGAAGGATGGAGAAGGCCTAAACGCACCGTGTTCCACGCGAAAAATAGGCTAGTACTGTGAGATGGTACGTTGTATGCAGAGGCTATCTCTGGGAGCGTGAAAAATTGCATGGTATGAATGCGTGTGTATGTCCTGATTTGTATGGTATGAATGCGTATGTGTTGTGTACGCCTGGGTCGATAAGAGAATGCTTTTTTGTATGACTGAGGTATTGATCGAACGGTTAATGGAATGAGAAAAATAGGCCTGAACATGGTACCTACATGCGAAAGACGATTAGCGTTTTTGAAATATAGCACATACCTTACTTAGAAACGAGTCTCTCTAAAGCCAGTGAATGGGAGGGTAGCCTACATCAGGAGCTTGAAGGATTATTGCAGAACAACAAGCCCGACTCCAACCGATATCCCAAGTGTGCGACCAAAGTAATGCGCACCTGTGAGTTGATTTATGTACTGACCAAATAGAGAAATGAAGAGTCCCCCGGGTTGGGGCTCATCCAAATCTCCTCCACCCAGAAGTTAGAGATATTGTCATGTTTTAGATGTACCCCTTCTTCCATCCACATAGAAAAATAAGAATTGTACCGTCGCACGTCCGACTGACATCCCTCCTTTACCTCATCTTGGAGCATCGTTGCTAGATGTTGGTGGACCCCACCGTGAGTAGAAGTACGACTCGGCTAGTGTCCGACCAATTAAAAGGGAGTAAGTATTTTCAAAATAGGCCACCGGCTAAAATTTTCGACTATTAGGAAAGAAGGAGCCTGACCCCCGAATAAATTAAGTAGAGTACTGACAATACGCAATATGCATGAAAAAGTCCTTTTGTCCAAAATAACTCTGTGTTTTGTCTTCGTTTTTTTTGTACTTGATGCATGTACTGTCGCGCCCTATTCGATATTTGTGTGTACGTAAACTATGCATTTATGTTTTCCCTCGGCTTGTGTGTTTTATATGTAAACCGACCTGTACTGTTCTATGTTGTATATGTACTGAATAGCCTATTATTGTACTCGCTCTCTCTCTCTCTCTCTCTCTCTCTCTCTCTCTCTCTCTATGTTGTACGTGTACTGAATAGCCTATTGTTGTGCACGACGCTCTCTCTCTCTGAGAGCTCACTTTTGAATAAATAAAGTCCACATTTGTAAAGCGCACAATCACCCGTAAGGGTCTCTAGGCGCTGGGGGCCGTCGGGAATATTAAGCGAGCTATTGCCCAGAGTCACATGGTGCTGGGCTAACCTGCCGCCGGAGCCGGGGATCGAACCGTGGTCCCCAGATTCCAGCGTCCGTCGCCCTGGCCGCGGCGCCACACCTTTTCAATAAATGACGACACTGTACCTCACCGGTACACGCCCAATTGGCTTTAAACACGACAGTGTTTGAACAAATTGACAGAAACAAAATATCATATTTTGCCATATTACTACCTCTCCTTTCTGTAAATTGATAGAACTTAATTGGCTGAGAAAGAAAGGACAGGTGAGACGACTGATGTCCCCTAATCTGGCCCATAAAAGGGAGCTATATGTCAGTGGCTTTTGCTTTAGTGCCTTAGTGATACAACCTTCATCGTTCATATTACCCCGCTTATTGCAAATAAGTAGAGTGACCAAAATGTCCCCTTTTTTCCAGAATGGTCCCAGTTTTGTACCAGCTGTCTCAGAAAATTTTAAGAAATGTAGCTCATGCCCCGGTTTTTAAAGATAAATCGTCTAAAACTGATAGAAGTTAGCCGTTGTTTCCAGAAAAGATTTAATTGACAAGCAAGCCGCCAGGTTTAAAATTCGCAATTTATGTAAGTTCTTACTGACCGTTCTGTAGCTCTCTGCTAAGGAACGCACTCGTAGCTTGAAGTAAGATCGTAGTCCTTCTCCCAATTTTGTGAAATGTCCCTAGTTGTTTTTACTTTAAGATTCCGGTCACCCTAGATATAAGTTGTATGGACATCGCAAGTCCCTCATTAACTAATGAAGTAGCTAAGTTGTAAGATGATGCAGAAATTAGAATAATGCTTATAAAAAATGATTCGAACCAAAGTGAAAGGAATGTTGTAGTAAGCCCTGCTGAATGAGTACTGAAACCAAAATGTTTAGCTGAAAGTAAGGAACATTGACAGGATGGAACAATGCTTAGCCTGAGTACTTTATGATAAACAATAACTAGAAAGGGTACCTGTATGCCCACGATAATAGCACATCACACTTTTCGTAGTTAGCAGACCTTGAAGAAAAATATAGCTCAATAGGATTTAGTTTAGAACGACGAGTCTCTCCCGGAGGAGCTGGTTTGAATTTGAGAGACCATGTAATTAATAGATATTAGATTTCTTGCCACAATCACGAATGTAAAAGGAATGAACACCAAAGATAAAAATTATGGTGGAAATTCATAGAAATGCTTGCAGACCTGCACCACAGTAATGATTTATGAGTTAATAATATGCACCGATGTAAGGATTAAAGAACATTCACGCTATCGTCATTTTTGAGTAACCGATAAACGATTCCCCAGCTACTTGGGGTTGGGAGAGAAATTGAATTGTGTAAACGTCTTCCCCCGCCAGTTCTCTAAAAATTGTTTTGTACTTATTTAAAGCTATCATGCAGTCGTCGGAGGAGAAGGACCGGACGTGACGCACAGCCTGGCTGCAGATCGTGGAACACCCATGGCCTCGACCAAGGTGGAGCCGCAGAGCAAAGAGATGCTGGACGAGGCACCATTCCCAACATGGAAAATGAAAAAAAAGAAGGGCTGCCCAGAAGCCCCAACCTGTTGTTTAAACACGTGCCAGAAGTCCCAGCCCATTGAGCCTAACTGATGGGCCCACTTGCGTGAAATTTCTGCCTCCCTTGGTCCATTTCAGATCCGACCCCACTCCGCCCTCTCTTCCCTCGACCTTCCAAAGCACACCCCCCTTTTTCACACGGAGTTTTGAAATTGACTTGATGAAGAAACACAGTGCACAGATAGAATAGGGTTAGTAGGGATGGACTTCACGGATAAAGAATAAGAGTGCGGGTACCCTGTCTAAGGTACCTATGATAGATTAGTTAGGGAACAGGGCAAAAAGGACTGTGGCACGAGAGCATAGAATGGCCACGCCCTGCAACGTGGAATCTGGATCAGAGCTGGACGCATGCCCTCCCACCCTACCCCACTAAAGGGCCTTTTTAAAATGTTGTCAACGGTAAGGGCACATGGCCCCACCTCCCCGAGTCCCAAGGGATTCCATATTGCCTGGGCTGAAGGAGAGGGGGCACAAGGCGTTCCTCCTGAGCCACAAGGGACCCTGGGAGTTTCATCTCTTGGGGCATTTTAGGGAAGGGGTATGCCTAGCTGAGTCCCTGAGCCAACAGTGGCCTCTTGAGCCATCCCCCAAGGCCAAAACATATTTGAAGGGGGGCGGGGAGGGGCATTCAACCCTCCCCTCCTCCCTGAGACACTATGAACCCCAGGGACCCCAATACCGGAGGCTTTTTTTTTTTTATTAAGGGGAAGTGGGTGCACGAGTACCCCACCAGAGCCTATTGTGGCCCCAGGTATCCCATACCTTGGGACCTCAAGTGCTTCTTTTTGGGCACCCATTAAACATTCTGCTGGAGTCTACATGAGGGGATGTTAAAAAGTAATCGACAAGCATGAACATCACCGGCGCCATCTTGCCTAATAAGAAGCCATCGTCCACACGTAAACGGCATCCATTTTAGGGCCATCTCGCGCTTTGCAAGTCACCTATGATTCACCCTGACCCTACAATCAACTGATTCAGCATGACCAAATGCAAGAAGGTCATAAAACCTTGTCAGCCTGACAAAGCCCCGGAGCCACTTCCCACCCTAAAACACATTTGTCCTTTCATCCCCTGCACACGAGCCAGGCCTTCTGATAACCCCCAACTGCACCTGGTCACTTGATCCGGTCCCAGGCTGTAAACCAAGCCTTGCGGACGTACTTTATTGCCCCCACACAGCTAGACATTGTTGCACAAACAGAAATGCTTGATCTTATCACTTGCACAACCTTTAGATCTGACCGATCCCACACACTTTTATGTCCTGCTGGAATGTCCAGCTGCAAGATGGCAATCATCTGTTAGATTTGGGAGGGGGAACGACAGCTGGTGGGTCTGTGTGGGAACCGGCTGGAGGCAGGAATTCCTAGGATGTTTGACCACTAATAAAGTTACTGAAAATTGTATAAAAAGGAGGGCAGCAGAGAAATTGTTAGAGCACCTCCTGAAGACATTTCCTTGTGTCCGAACTGACGTGTTCTCCTCTGGAGTAATAAACCGGTTCTTTGCCGTCCAGTTTCCAGCGCCTGTCTCTTTATTTTGGTAACTATCGATATTGGGAATTAGAGGCGTCTTGCGCCGAACAGCTTTGATATTCGTTAGAGATTAGCTGTTTTTCCACAGGGAGCCCCAAGACCCCCACCTGTTCTCTGCATGTACTCATTCCAGGTGCTGCAGGAGCTGGCATTGCTCCTGCTGGGCTGGAGCACCTGTTTTTGTTTGGTACTGCCTTAAGATTCCCTGCCCGCAAAAGCTTGGGATAGGAAATAAAAGCCTGCTCCAACCTAGTGGGAGCAGGTCTTCCTTGCCCGCATTCATCCGAGCAAGGAAGACATGTCTGCTCCCAACCGGTGGTAGCTTTAACAATGCTCTCAACAGAAGGACATGTATCCCTGCCCACACTATTGAAGGCATGGAAACTATGGTTGCAGCGGTGAGCTTCCCAGGGACACAGTAATTGAGCTAGCCCAGAGGGATACGGTCCCTGGGGCCTTTTCAGGTAGGGAAGGGGGGGCTGCATGCCCCTCCCCTTTTATTTTAGGTCGACCCCAGGGGATGGGTTCCCAAGAGCCTATTTAGACTGGGACGGGAGGCGCTCAGCTCCTCCCCTTTTACTTTAGATTGGCACCCTAAGGATGGGGTCCCTGGGGCCTCTCTCAGGGAGGGAGGTTGCATGCTCCTCCCTTATTTTTGCACATTCAGCAACAGGGGATAGATTCCATTAGTGGCTTGGGGGTGGGCACATATACCCCTCCATGTCAAACAGTACTCAAGGAGAAGTGGAGCAGGGGTCCCCAGGTGGCTCAGGAAGGGGGGCTCCACCCAATAATATTTTGTTATAGACCCACAGACCCTGGCTCACCCCAGGGATCTTACATATTAAATTGAAAATGCTGAAAGGTGTATTTTTTTTGGGGGGAGGGGGACTGGCTATCCTTCTGTGACACCCACCAACAAGGGCTAGGGGGTGAGGGTATCCCTACCCTGCCTCTCATTTTTTACACTCAGGACAAGTGACCAAGAGCCCGAGTCCTGTAATGGCTGCCTGCTACAATTTTCTTTATAGTATAGGCAGCCAATCAGAGCATTCGATCCTGTAAGAGCAAATTCGCCCAACAGGGGAAACAAAAAAAACAAAAAAGCCCCGTGAGCCAATCAGAGAGCTCTATTTTTTAGACTTGGGTTAGAGGGACTCTCAAGAGACCTCCCAGATATACAAAAAAAATGTCATTAATATCTTAAAATCTACAGGATGAAGTTTAACCAAATCACAAAAAGCACGCTTTCTGCACCAAGATCTGACTGACAGCCAAATTTGGTGAAATTCTATTCTGAAGTTTTTGCTATAGCACTTCTTTAAAAAAGACGATGGAAAATGCATGGAGGTTTTGTGATTTGGGACCTCTTTTTTCTTCGCACCCGCTTGATGGTAAATATTCCATGAACAAACTAGTTAAAAAAAGCACGTGCTTTGGAAAAGTTTCCTGACGATTTGTCAAACGGCGCTAAAGCTATTAGCAAAACAAAAAGGAATTTCTTATGGAAACACTGACCTAACTAGAACTACATAACATGTATGCAATCTCTTTTCCAGGTTTATTCATGTAGCACCTTCAAGGAAAACACTACAATTCCTAAAATCACGCACTTCTCAAGCAGCAAGCATTAACATTAAAGAAAGACTCACAGTACTGTAAATAGGCATAGTTTCTAATAAACTTCCGCTTTTTGCGATGTGCCGAGATTACATACCATGGAAAAACCTAAATCTAACAAAAAACAAAGCAATCATTTGGCCAAAGTCTTCAGTACAGAAGTCTTTCTTGCAGGAGGCATCTCTATTCAGGCTTGAACCTTTAAGCGGACTACTGGTTAGTTGAAACTCAAAATAATCAAGAGATTTTGATAACCGGTCACACAAGGTGAAAAACAAATATTTATACATATTGCAGTGGGATAATATTCGCCTCCATTGTTTTTAATGAAATCACGACTCTCTCTCACTAATAGCTAGGCGTGTCAAACCTTTCAGAAGACAGATGGTCAGTGAGCAACAACAGACTACAGGCTGCCCGAGTAGTAGGTTTTAACAGTGTCGGTCTGCCAGAGGTAAGTGCGAACTCCTCCAGCAGCAACAATGCCATAGACATTTGAAGTCGTGAGGGTCCTGTGAGCAGGGGGAAGCAGTTGGTTTCCTTGGAACTGGGCCGGGCAACTCAGGTGCAGAATGTTTTTAGTCAACTGGCTCTTGTGTGTCAAGGCGCTCACGGGTATCGGTCAGGGCCAGCAAGGGGGAAAGCTGGGCTACTCTGTGCTGAACTCTGCGGTGCCGACGTCCCTCATCAGCTGGTCATTGGTGCTGTTGTTGAGTTCCTACTTTTCAACAAGCTTTGGTCGCACCAACCGGTGCATGAGGTCTTGTGGGGGTCCTGGCATCTATAGACTTGGCAGGAACACAGATCTGACCTCCTTGAGTGCACTGACCTTCTTCTGGGTGGCTACTGCTCTATGGACCCGGTGAAAAGCAGCTTCTTTCAACCAAATGTCAAGGTCGGTGCCTGCAGGCCAGTTTACCACCCTTGAAATGAGGTTGTGGACTAAGACCACTGAGCTGTTCCAGGGACTTTAAGGGGACTCAATCACCCCTAACACAAGCATCTTGCTGAATTCAGCTGATACTTTACTTCACTTGGTTAGACGGATTTTATTTTTGACAGGCATTCAATCACCAGTGTCCACATCAGAGGCACACCAGCTACTCTGACCAGGGGTGAGGGAAAAGAGCTCTGCATACTGCTCCAGAACTTACCTGCAGTCATCTTGCTGTTGGGCAGAAAGGTTGTCTAAAAAGACAACTCCATCAACTGACCAATCTTTAGGACGTGGGGGAGGGCAGGGAGAGGTTCACGCTCTTCTTCCTGATCCTCATCACCCGGCCAGAGCAGGCATTGTTTCTGCCCTCCGAGAGCGTAGCCTCGCATATGCAGGGGGGGTGGGGGGTTGGAAACCTGTATGTAGTGGCAGGCTGGTTTACACCATTGACCCAGCACACTAGATGCGGGTAGGTTTTCAGGGGACACCTCTAAGGTTCCCTCTGGGTGCATGTATTAATAAATACACCACTGGAATCAGTGTGGTTGATACCAAACACCATAGATTTCAGTGTAGCCGTCATGTAGCTAGGGAACTCGTTTCTACGAATGTGTTCAGCACATATAATTAAAATGGCTTCCCCCTTTACTTGTGATATTTAAGAATTGACTTGGAAATCAGAGGCATATTTACTCTTGCAGGTCTGTCCACAAATGTTGTAAATGCACCCTGCCTTAGGGCTGTAGAGGTGGCTTACCTATACTGCATGCAGTGTCAGCAGGCATGGCACAGAGGGATGTGTGCCATGTTTGGTTTTCACGTTCATCTGCACCAATTCACGGAACCTCCAATGGTAGTCTGCATGAGTTGGGTGAGGGGGTTCCTTAGCACAATACATGCCGCAGCCCTTGGTCTACACCAGTCAGCCAGCACACTAGAGGCAGGTAGGTTTTCAGGGGGCACCTCTAAGGTGCAGTCTGGGTGCATGTATTGATAAATCCAGCACTAGAATCAGTGTGGGTTTATATATACAAGGTGGTTGATACAAAACACCATTGATTTCAGTGTAGCCATTATGTAGCTAGGGAACTCGTTTTTAAGAGTGCCCATCACATGAAATTTAAATGGCTTCCCTCTTCACTTGTGACATCTAAGAATTGACTTAGAAATCAAAGGGGCATATTTACTCATGCAGGCTTGTCCACACATGTTGCCTGGTGCACACTGCCTTAGGGCTGTAGGGATGACTTACGTATACTGCATACAGTGTCTGTAGGCATGGCATGTGTGCCATGTTGTGTTTTCACTTTCATCTGCACCAAATCACGCAGCCTGCAATGGCATTCTGCACGAGTTACGTGAGGGGTCCCTTAGGGTGGCACAATACATGCTGCAACAGTTGGAATCCTCTTTAGTACCCCTGCCCCTGAATACTTGGGGTACCATTTACTAGGGACTTAAAGGGTGATAAAGGTATGGCCAATTGGGGGAACAATTGTACAGTTTTAGGGAAAGATATCCGGCACCGGGGACCTGAATAGCAGGAACCCATGTGCGCTTCTGTCAAAATTGCATTGAATGCCAGGCAAAAAGTAGGGGTGACCAAGTCAAAAACAGTCACCTTCCTACACTTATGGACTTCCATTCATTGTATCATTGAAGTGACGTACTTTTCTATGAATCCAGTATCAATGTTTAGAAACTAGTTGACTCTAGTGTTAATTATTTACTCAAATATATGATCAGTGGCATTTTAGAAACATGCAGATAATTTGCATCGCCTGTAAACCACCCCGCCCCCCAATTCTAGCAAATCTTTCCATTAATGGGAATACCCCTATAATCACAGCATTATTTTCTACAAGATTAAAACTATTGGCATAAAATCAGCACTCGCTCTTGTCCAGCTTTGCAAATATCTCAACTAGATATTGCAGGACTAAAAAAAGTTTTACCACAGCCTACTTTTGTCTCTCCACACTAGGATCGACAGCTCTATATAGCTTTAACCATACAAATCTTTTATCAGAGAGGATGCAGACTTTTACATTCATGAAGTATGATATTACAGTCTGGGACTATAGTATCACTGGCAGCTTTTCAGCTTGTATGCTAAGTTTTTTACCTTTTGGGGAAGCACACACGGGTATCTGACAGGCTGCTTGTGCAGTTTGTGTGCACTTAGGGGTCGATTCCGATCCGGTAAAAAGCGCTCCGAATCATCATACGGAGCGTTTTTTCCCCGTACGAATCGTACCTGTAAACGTCCCGTACGTACAACGAAGTACGATTCGTATCAGGAGCCGTACTCCGTACGAGTCGTACAAGACACCGTTCGACTCCAATCTCCGTACGATTCTCCCTCGGAACCCACTGTATGCGACATCTGTACGGTTCGCGGCTGGTTTTTACGACCCAGCAAGTACGATACGTGTCGGGTACGCACCGTACAACCCTTTTTCTACGGGAGCTGAAAACAGCCGTAAAAGCAGAGTTCGCGCCGAAACAGGTACGGAACGGCCCCCCCAAGCAAGCCGTACCCCCATTGTACGATCGGTGTACGAGCCGTACCCCCATCGTACGATCGGTGTACAAGCCGTACCCCCATCGTACGATCGGTGTACGAGCCGTACCCCCATTGTACGATGGGTGTACGGCTCGTACACTGATCATACAATGGGGGTACGGCTCGTACACCGATCGTACAATGGGGGTACGGCTCGTACACCGATCGTACATGGGGTACGGCTCGTACACCGATAGTACAATGGGGGTACGGCTCGTACACCGATCGTACATGGCGTACGGCTCGTACACCGATCGTACATGGGGTACGGCTCGTACACCGATCGTACAATGGGGGTACGGCTCGTACACCGATCGTACAATGGGGGTACGGCTCGTACACCCCATGATCAAAGGGGTACGGTGTGTACCCCTGCGATTATGGGGGGTAAGGACGCACGGTGTGTATGTGTTTGTGTGCTTTTCCGTACGACCCGCCCTTACCTGACGTGGACCGTACAAATCGCGTCCTCATACCCCGGTCCGGATCGTACTCGTCGGGTCGTACGGCATGTGTACGAGTCGTACGGTATGTGTACGAGTCGTACGGTTCACGGTAATACGTACGGATCATGACGATTCGGACGGATTCACGGAATACGGATCGTACTTCGCGACTCGGACGGACCGGTACGATTCGTACGGAGAGGGCTCCGGATACAAATCGTATGGACGGTTTTTTTCCCGAATCGGAATCGACCCCTTAATGTGGATGTACTTAAAAGTCAAATATGCCAATTTATTTAGCCAGCTACCATATTTTTAGGCAAATGCACATTCAGAAAGGAGATTTTAAGAGGTCCTCACTGCCAAAAGATCAATTGTGTCAGCTATCCAGGACTGCAGAAATGATTTCTACATCCTACACCCAACTTAGCTGTAACACTCAAGAGACAGCTTGTGAAATCCCAAAGTATAGTCTTGGAGCATGCTGTGGTAAAAGACAGTACTCTATGGTAGCCTGGCTATACTGTCGTTGAGCCACTGCACCATCTCAGGACCAGTCTTGGTGAAAACCTATTGGTGGCACCACAGGAATGAATCACGTTCCCCCATGGGAAGGGATACAGCAGTGCACCACCTGCTTAGTTAGGAGTCCTTTTCTGCTCGAAAAGACTGTGAATACTATACATTAACAAGGACATGTCTAAGAGATGTTTAATTGTCAGGCTGTGGAATACCTTAAAGAAAACCACAAATCTAAAGGCAGTCAGCTGTGGCAAGTAGCCTTGTACTGGAGTAGGTGGTGTCACCATGGTCTCAGCTGAAAGAGAACCATAAACAGGCATTGGGAAATGAATAGGTCTTGCATTTGGGTACTATAATATTTGGCAATGCTGTACAGTTCTTTTGTTGTAGCAGAGCTCCCGTCAGATTATGGCAGCTGCCAGGACCTTCAAAAACGTTATTTTACATTTTTATTTAACTCTGCATTTTATTTTTATATTATGAATCAATTGTGGGGGGTTGGATCACTTGTCCTGCTAACCTGGGTTTTCAGGTTGCTGGGATGTCCCTTGGTAAAAAACCCTCATACACGTGAGTGGGTATTTTTGTTGGTAGCGGTATATCTTGGTTCTCCGCTATTGCACTCTCGTGTCTGCATAATCACGGGGTTAGTTGGTATGCATCCTCCGCCAGGAGGTAGTAACCCGAGGTTAAAAGCAGTAGTGTCCAGTGACAAGTGGTGAATGTGAAGTTAAAATAACTCGGACAGCCAGAGTGGATATTTATTATTCCGGATTCGAGTTAGTGGTGAAAATATAAACAGATTTGCGTAGGGAGAATTGTTAGGGTTCTCACGCTATCAATTTTCATAAAGTTAAAAGGTCGACTAGTTTCAGCCCTAGTTGCCTGGGAGGTCGGTGGGCTTTCTTCAGGACCGGGTGATGTATGTGTGGCAAAGCGACATATTAGTCCTTTGCTGGTTGAAGGTCAATGTTGTGCCTGTGAATATAAACAATAAGGGTGACCTCGGTGAGGGTGATGGGACTATTAATCAGTACGTACTGTGCAAATTAAAAACGATTAATACTTGTTCGTTCACCATTTACTGCTGGCAGTTGCCACATACTCCTGTACCTGCTAACTAGTCTGTAGTTCGTCTAGCCTTGTTTGTAAATTAGAACTGGGGCTCATAATTGCTAGAGTCGCAGAAGGTTAACACACGGTTCGTATTTACATATTAAGTGCCGATTATATCTACGAGGTGTCTATGGTAAAATACATGTGTGGTTATTCTGTGACATTCGTTCGTTACTTTCACATACCTCCGCGCACTCCGTTCTGCGCTTCCATGGGTAACAGGGAGTCTGGGGGAAAAGGGCTCTTTCTATAAATAGTAATAATGAGGGGTAACAGATTAGTTTAGGGTGGTGTACTTATCTGTGGGCGCCATTAGAGCTCCGTTCACGATGTTACCTGTAGCTCCACGCTTCCCGCATGACTTGTGCTGACTCTGCCGTAGTAGTGTAAAGTTAGTTTACTTCCGGGATTATTTATTCATCTCTGGTAAGTATAGAGCTGGAAAAAAGACTCTGCTACTCCCTCCTACGTTAGTGGGTATGTTTAAGGAGAAAATATTTAAGGAGAAAATACTTAAGGAGAAAATATTTAAGGAGAAAATATTTAAGGAGAAAATATTTGACGACAATTCCCATCAGTAAATTAATCGCATAAATTCTCTTCATGTCATGAAGTTCTTTAGTTCAATATGGTCGACATTTGACTTCAGTACTATGTATGGATTCATCTGTTCAAGCTGGCCCATGGGATATTATCGTTCAGACCTCGCACATCAGTCCCTAGTCTGTGTACACACCTCTTTTTTTTTTTTCGAACAGTATTCGTTCCGCATTGTGGTCCTTGATTTTCAAGGTTTCGAGAATAATCCATTGCAGATCCTTCACTGTATGTCCTTGTTCTAGGTAATGTGTGGCCATCTTAGTGGTTGTCTTACGACATTTTACATTGCTGCTGTGCTCGCAGATTCTCTGTTTTGCTTTTCGGCATGTCATGCCTATGTAATTGAGATTACATGGACATGTGATCATATAAATTGCGTGGCTTGTATTGCAATTAGTGTGGTTCCTCAATGTCCATTTTAGGTGCGGGAGGAGTTGTATCTCTTTTGTTGGTCTGGTTAATGGGCAGACCGAGCATGATCCGCATGGGAAATGTCCTGTGACGGGCGGGAGATTCCAAAGGGTGCTTTGATTCTGTGATGTGGTCAGTCTAGGTCTGGTGTGAACTAGGAGGTCTTTCAGATTTCTGGTTCGCTTATTGGCAAATCGCGGTTTGGGCCAGGAGATGCTCGCAGAAGTCAAGATGCACCAGTGTTTGTTTATTATTTTCTTTATTTTGTTTGAGGCTGGGCTGTATGTTGTAACGCATGTGAGCAGATCTTCTTCAGTGGCCCTGTTGGTTGTTTCTAACAGTGCCTCCCGATTTTGATTTCTGGCTCTCTTTTTACATTTATTGATCACCTTTTTAGGGTATTGTCGTGCCTCCAGTCTTTTACAGAGGTCATTTGCTTGTGCCTTATAGTCATCGGTCTTACTGCAGTTCCTCCGTAAACGGAGGAACTGACTGTAGGGCAGATTCTCCCTCAGGGGACGTGGATGGTAACTGTTAAAGGATAAGAGACTGTTCTTTGCAGTGGGTTTAAAGAAAGTTTTGATATGAAGGTAGTCATGCTCAACGTAAATGGTTATGTCCAGAAAGTCTAGGTTTTTCTTATCGGCAGTGTATGTAAATTTTAACCATTCATCCTGTGCGTTCAGCCATGTGTGGAAATTTAACAGACTTTCCATGTCGCTTTCCCAAATGAGGAGTATGTTGTCTATATAACGCTTCCAGAAATGGATTTGATGTTGATAAGGGTTCTCTATTGTTGACGACCATTTTCTCGAAGTTGCTGACATAGAGCCCTGCCACGCTTGGGGCAAATGTACTGCCCATTGAGGTCCCATGGCATTGTCTGTACAAGGTTGTCTCATATTCGAAATAATTTTCGGTCAGTGCAAGTCTGCAGCACTCCAGGAAAAGTGGCGGGGGGTTTTGAAATGCCAATCCATGTTAAAAAGTAGGTTCTCTAGGGTATTCAATGTCTTCTCTTGTGGCAAACTCGTGTAGAGACTTTCTACATCCATCCCTACAAGGATCATGGTACTTTCCGAGTAGGTTACTTGTGTTAAGTGATTTAGAAGGTCTCTAGTATCCTTCAAATAGGTTGGAGTTTTTTGTACGAGGGGTTTCAAATACTCGTCGGCAAATTGGGAAAGGGGTTCAAGGACGGACCCTAAGCCGGAAACAATGGGTCTGCCTCGTGGTGGGAGACGCGCTTTGTGAGTCTTAGGTAGAGAGTATAAATAAGGTGTTCTGGGTGTCTTGGTCACCAGGAACTCACCCTCTTTTTTTGAAATCCAACCGTTGATTTCGGCTTCCTCTACCATCAAGGCAACTGTTCGTTGTAGCCTTGGTGTTGGGTCAGTTGTTATGATCTGGTAGAATTTCTGGTCTGCTAAGAGATCCTGGCATTGTTTATGATACCCTTCTTTTGTGAGGAGAACTACCCCTCCCCCTTTGTCTGCCGGTTTGATTACGATTTCGTCATCGTGCTTCAGTTCGTACAGGGCCTTTTGTTCTGCCTTAGTCATGTTCTGGAAAGGTTTATCTGTGTGTTTGCCCAAGTTGTCTAGTTCCTTCATTACAGCCTGCTCGAATGTTATGATTTCTATTGGTACTTGAGAGTTCATGGGACAGAATTTCGATTTGTGCCTTAGTGATGTATCACCATCTGCTATTGGTTGTACTTGGTCCTTGAAAAAGGCTTTTAATTTCAATTCTCGGCAGAATTCCGATATTTCACATTTTGTCTTAAAAGTGTCTAAACTGGGTGTAGGTACATAGCCCAAGCCTTTGTTCAGGACTTGTATTTGGTCTTGGGAAAGTGCTTTCTCTGTTAAGTTGACGATGAGGGAGTTGTACTCGGTCCTGCCTTCGCTTTCGTGACACTCCTGGTCTCTACCTGTCTTGTCTGGTCTGACCATGTTACCCCTCTTCGTCTTTGTTTCTGGGGTGCACGGCCCCCCCTAAAAAAGGAGGTCGTTGGTTGAAATTTTGTCCTGATTGTTGCTGAGGCTGGTGTGTCATTGGAGGTGGCCCATGGAAAAAGGGATTCATCCACCCTTGGAAGTGGGGGTTGAATTGTTGAAAAGGGTATTCCCAGTGGGCCCATCTGGTAGTTTGGCCACATCTGGCGTCCTCTACGGTTTCCCCTTCTGTTCTTTTATTTTTATATGCCAGAAGCACAACGGGGAGAAGAGCAATGGGGGAGGAGATAAAATATAAACAAGCATTGGCACAAAAAAAAAAAATTCTCCACAAAAGCCTTTGATGCGTCGTATTATAGGTGTGCGCACCATGCATGTATGCTTTTACAAAATGACGTGGTTGTTTTCCTATTTTTATTACTGATCTTAATGCAGGACACTTTTCTTTTTTAGGTGTGCGGGTGTGGGAACACGCAACACAGGCGTAATAAACATGTGGGAGGGTGGGGGAACACGGAAGTAACACGGGTGAGGGTAGGGGATGCTAAAACGCCACAGAACACAACAGCACTATGGGGGAAGCTGGAAGGGGCAGGGAACACACAGGTGGTGGAGAGAAGCAACACCGAGGGTGCATGGTTGGGGGGAGGGAGGAGAACAACCAGGTTAGAGGATACACTTTATGAGGCAACGCAGAGCAATAGTGAGAAGCGCATAGGTGAATGCAGCAGGGAGGGGGCATAGAGAAGCAGGCAGGTGACAGAACAACATGGAGTGCACGCGGAGAGGAGTACATGAGGGTGATAACTCGAAAACAATGCACTCTAAATGGGTGCTTAACACCCAAAAAATATGTGCTTAAAAAGTAAGCAGTTAAAACAGATTACAACCAACCAAAGAAATGGTAATGAGGCAATGCTCCGTGGGCAGAATGACGAGCTGGGATTTGTATGAGAAGCAAGCAAATGAGGACAAAAGCCAACCAATGGTAAGCAATGGGTGGGCTTCAAGGCCCTCTCTGCTCTTGGTAAGCCACTATATGCCTCGCAACAGAGAGCACATGCACTGTCTCGTAGGCTTGACAAAATGAACCAGGTGGGTGGAGGAGGGGGATAGCAGCACATGAGGGAAAGAGCAACACACGGAACAGACACGGAACAGGGTGGAGAGATTTGTTGGGGGAAGAATCACATGAGAGAGACAGAGAGCAGTATAAAAGAGAGCAGCACTGAGCACGGGAGAGATAGAAGTACCTGAGAGAGATAGAAAACAGATGCACTTTAATTGAGTGAAGTTCCCTAAAAGTCAGAAGTGGATGGATACAAGTCGGACAGTTCAAAGAATGGTAAAGAGGCTCTGCTCCAAGGAAGAGACACAAGAAAAGGAACGGAGATTAAGGCGCGTAATCGAATAAGCAAGCAAGCAACGGAAGCAACGGCCGACCAATGAGCAGCAATAGGAGAGCTTCTAAGCCCTTAGGGAGTTTTTTTTGTAAACCATCTCAGGGTCTTTTGCAACCAGACAGCTCTCATTATCTAGTAAGCGAAACCCAGAAATGCAAGAGGGCATGTGATGCTAGGCATAAAACACTGAATTTGATGCTCCGAGGGTTAGCTTCTGAGACATTAAACTAACTCCACGTAATTTTAATCTCTTTAACTATGACATAAGTGGTAAGTGGTTAGTAGGAGGTCTGGTCAGCCAAGAAGCAGACTTTGGAAGATGCAACTTTGAGGTCTGAAAAATAATTGTAGAATAAAACAAGGATACAAGTTATCTTGTTTAGAGGGTATGAGATAAGAGCTTGGGTGGGACTACCAGTTTCTAAGAATTTTTTTTTTTACGTGTCTAGGTGCATAGTTCCCTACAGTACTTACGAAAATATTTAAAGCTGCACAGAAAGAGGGGAACAGGATGTAGGAGTCAGTGGTAAGAGGTAGTAAATAGTATATCATAAAAACGAGACAAAGACATGAGAAATCTCAACCAAAAATTAGGAATGTGTCTTAAGCCAGCATGGGACTGCAGGCCACGGATAGATCAGCATTCCTGGCCGTGATGAGAGAACATGTGACAGCAATTATTTCCCAGTGAAAAAAGCAATTAGTCAAAATTAATAGTCGTCTGGTTACACAACAATATTCTATATTTTTATAGAAAGATGCGACTAAACTAAGATCCAGATCATGGAATCTATTAGTGAAAATACACATGAGACCCTAACTCACGGTTCAAAAATTACAAGTAAGAGAAATGCAGTATTGCAAGTGGGAAAGAGAACAATGGCTGTTTTCAGAGAGAAGAAATCAGATACAATGAAAATGAATATGATAAGGAATGAGGAATCCACACTTAACGTATTTTGAGACTGTTATGCTTACACAACAGGATGTTTAATATAGGGTTATATGAGTTTGGAAACATGTTTTGAGGGCCTGAGATGTAAGAACACTATACAATGACTTTTTGTAAAAATACGAAGAGCTCTTCAAGGCATAACTGTGCGTGTTAAAAGTAACGGGAAACAGTCCAACATGTATTAGCTTGAGGGGGGAGGAAATCAACAGCACAGCACATTTCTACAGTAGGCATAAGTAAAAGGGATGCATGACAAATGAAATGGAAACACATTATCCAAGCACGCAAACAAGAAAAAGGCAAGTACAAGCCTTTCCCAGCAGGAGGCGAAAAAGACTGCAGTAGCTCCAGACTGGACCGTACAGATTTGAGTACAAACATCTCATGGAAGAGCCGACATTGCCTCTAAGATTATCCTATAAAGCCAAATATAAGACAGATGCATGAGGAATCTATGGGTCCCAGAAACATGCTACAAACATGCTACAACTGCAGCAAATCATGTTTTTTAGCTGCATATGTCACTGCTGCACGACTGTATCTGTGCTCTACCGCTAAAAGAATGTGTACGCTACCATAGGAAAGTGGATGATTATGTGGTGTGGTTGTGAGACCTCCATATAATAATGGCACAGTCTCTTTTAGATCCAGTTTGGTTGTTTAATAAAACACTTATCTCAGTCCTGAGTAGCTGCGGCATAGAACAGTTCGATTTAAAAGGGACAAATGTAAAGAAACACGGCACAGTAAAAATGACAAGAATTTATAAATATAGGGTGTATTTTTATCTTTAAATAGACATTGCGGGAAACTGGTTATATGATTTTTCAAAGTAATCATTGTAGATAATCCTTAAAATGCAATAAATCGTATTTCTCAAGCCGGGTCGCCCACCAGACTACCCTGGTTCCTATTGCCCCAACTCCTTGCTAAACTTTGAGCCCAAGCTGCTAGGGAAGATCCTGGCAGACCGCCTCCGCACCTGTATACAGGATTTGGTGCACCCAGACCAGTCTGGCTTCATGCCGCAGCGTTCTACCAGACATAATATCAGACGAACTCACAACGCGGTGGTGGAAGCTCATCATTTGGGAAGCCCTGCAGCAGTCCTGTTGGCCAATATCGACAAGGCGTTCGACTCGTTAAGTTGGACGTACCTTTTTAAGCTCTTGGAGGCAGTTAATTTGGGTCCCAAATTCCGGGACTATGTGAAATTGCTGTATACGTTATGTTATGTTGTGTTTTAAGAACTTATATAGCTCACAGCTGCCCCAGCAAAGGGGCGTCCCGGCGCTTCCAACAGCAGAGAAACGAAACTGGTTAATACAGCGGGAGGCTCTAACAAAATAAAGGCCAGAAAACTATTTTAAAGGAAAGAGGTATGTTTTGATAGGTTTCCTAAAATCTTACAGACTCTCCAATCCATGTATATGAACCGGCAAGGAGCTCCATAATTTGGCCGCCAAGTAACGGAAGGAACTTCCTCCCACTCAACAACGCTTCACCCGTGGAACAGTGACCAAATGCTGCCCTAAAAAACACAGTGCGGCGGGTGGTACATACGTGGTCAGCAAGTTACAGAGCAGATTAGGTGTAGCAAGTTTCAGAATCTTAAAAGAAAGACAAAGTCTTAAATTGAATCCGCTCCGCCATAGGGAGCCAGTGAAGTTTACGGATGGTATCGGCCATAGGACAAAACCGAGGGAGCCCTAACAAGGCTCTGGCCACCGCGTTTTGGATACGCAGCATCCGGATAATCGCAGCTTGATTAGCCCCCAATAACATGCAACTAGCATAGTCCAGACGAGTAAGAATAGTCGACTGGACTATCAGCTGACAAGTTGAAGGATCGAAAAACTTCAAAAGAGGTTTAAGACCTTGCAAAAGGCCGAAGCAAGTACCTGCCACTTTTTTGGTGTGGATACAGAAACTAAGAGAAGAGTCCATCCACACCCCCAAGTTCTTAACCTCCTCCTTAGGTTCCGGCGCCTTTTATTTATTATTTATTATTATTATTATTAAAGGGGCTTATAAAGCGCATGGTGACGCCACCAGGCGTATCCCTGCGCTGTGGAGAAGAATCCGGGTGTCTGAGGAAGAGAACTACAGGGTGAATAAATGGGTTTTTAGTAGTTTTCTAAAAGTGAGCTCATTATTCGCTAGCCTAATGTTGGAGGGGAGGGAGTTCCATTTGTTGGCTGCCAACGAGCGGAACGATCGACCTCCCATTCTCGCTTTTTTTATACGAGGGATCTTGAGCAAGCCCATTCCCCTGGAACGAAGGGATCTGTTAAGCTCATAGGGAACGACTAGGTCAGCCAAGTAGGACGGTGCTTTATCAGAGATAATCCTATAGCACCAAAGAAGTGCTTTAAATAGGATTCTCTTCCTAATAGGCAACCAATGAAGGGTAGCTAGGGTAGGTTTAGAGGGCACTCTTCTAGGAAATCTCAGCACTAGTCGTGCTGCTGAGTTTTGTAGCACCTGCAGCCTCCTGATGTTTTTTTCCGAGGTACCTAGAAGGAGCACGTTGCCATAGTCCATTCGAGAGGTTACTAGGGCCTGAATCATGGTGCACCTAGACTCCAGGGGAAGGAGGTCAAGGGTACGGTTGAGGGTTTTCATAACCCCAAAACATTTCCCTACCATTTTATGTACATGGCTGTCAAACGAAAGCTTCGTATCCACCCAGACACTTAAGTTCTTTGCTTCCCTACCAGGAGTGGGAAGGGGTCCCAGGCAGGGTGGCCACCAGTCTTTGGTCCAGCTAGTGTCCTTACCTCCTATTACTAAAACCTCCGTTTTAAAGCCGTTGAGTTTGAGGCAGTGTTTGGACATCCAATCTGCGAGATCACTCATGCAGGTTTTAAAGTTTTCAGCAGCCACAGAGGGAGCCTGGGACAGGGAGATCAGCAGTTGAGTATCGTCGGCGTAAGAGACTAGCTCTACGCCATACGATTGGACCACATCTGCCAGTGGGGCCATATACAAGTTGAACAGGGTGGGACTCAGGGCAGAGCCCTGAGGTACCCCCTGTTCTAAGGCAATGCTATCCGAGAGAAAGTTGCCTCTCTGAACCTGAAAGCGTCTGTTGGTTAAGAAGGCTTTCAGCCACCCCAGTGCCTCCTTGGTGACTCCCGCTTTATTTAGACACTGTAGCAAGATGGAATGTGCTACAGTGTCAAAAGCGGCACTGAGGTCTAGCATAATAAGTGCCATGGTCTTACCCTCATCGGCTCCTTCCCGTAATGTTTCGGTCGCTCTGAGGAGAGCTGTCTCCGTAGAGTAGCCCGACCTAAAGCCAGACAGAGCTATGTAGGGCCTTATGGGATTCGAGGTGTGCCATAAGTTGAGAGTTGGCAATTTTTTCCGCAACTTTAGCTAAGTATGGTAATAAAGAGATCGGTCGTAGATTCTCAAGGATATCCTGGCTCACATTAGGTTTTTTCTTTATGGGAAGTACGATGGCAGATTTCCAGTCCACAGGCAAACAGGCTGTGGCAAAGGAAACATCAAGCACATGTCTGAAATAAGGCTCCAGAACCGTTATACTAGCTCCTAATATTCTGGGGGGAGCAGGGTCCCGAGGGGAGCCAGATTTGATACTTTGGCAGGTTTTCATAAATATTTCCGGTGGGGGGATGGTAAAATTACATAGGCAAGATTCTGTGCTGGACGCAACTTCCCTCTCAGCAAAGTCAAGGCCTGATTGAATGTTACCAGAGAAATTGGCATAAATGTCAGTGATTTTGCCGGCAAAGTACTTAGCAATTTTATTGCATGTGTCCACCGAATCATTATGGGAAGTATTGTTCGTGGTAATTACAGAGATTTCCCTAAAGATTTTGAAAAGCTCTTTAGAGGAGTTCTCCGCCTCCACGATACGTTTGTTAAAATGGGATGCTTTGATAGCTCGAATCTTTTTGTTATATTCTTTTTGTGCTGTTTTATACAGGATTTTGATTTCTGGGCAAAAATTGGTGCGCCATTCCCGCTCAAGTTTTTTGCAGGCAGATTTGGCTGACTGTAGTTCCTGAGTGAACCACGGGGTAGTCTTCTTAGTCCTCTTAGTATTGGTTAGAGTCCGGATAGGGGCAGTACTATCTAGAGCCGTAGTGATACATTTCTGTAGTTTATTATAGGCTGTCTCACAGTCAGATCCTCCAGGAGGTTCGGCATTTTCAAGGGATTTTATAAAGGTGTCTAAGGAAAAAAAATTCCACTTCCTACATTGGTATCGATAAGCCCTATCAGTGTTAAGTTCTGTTTCAGCTATCTGGATTTGCATCGGGATTATAAAGTGATCCGACCAAGGTACCGGTTGTGGGGACAGGGTATACACTCCAGTCCAGTTTCCAAATATAGGGTCCAACAGATGTCCTTGTTGGTGTGTCGGGTCCTGGTTCTTAAGCTCTAGCTGTATGGAGAGTAGTTCAGACTTAATGTCCGCTGCTTCTTTATCGCAGGGATCGTCAAAATGAACATTTAAGTCTCCCAACACTAGCAATCGCGTTTTTCTTAGAGCTAGATGAGTAGTAGCCTCCATAAGGCTGGCAGTAAAATCGTATAGCTTTCCTGGGGGCGATACACTAGAACACCCGAGAGCGAGTGTTTCGGCCCTATTATGATGGTGAAAGCGCCCGCTTCACTATGATCAATAGTCATCGGTGATAGGGAGCATTCTAGGGGAGCTTTAGTTACAATAGCGATCCCCCCACCTCTACCATCCTTCCTATCGATCCTGGAGAGTGAGTATCCGGGTGGCATGGCCTGTATTATATCAGGGTCAGAGTGCTCACCTAACCAAGTCTCGGTGAGAAACAAGATGTTAAGATCCTCATCCTCAAGCAGGTGATATATTTGAGTGCAGTGCTTCCTAAGGGATCTGCAATTAAGCAGTGCCGCTTTTAGCATCCCTTTAGTGATAGATGTAGTAAAAGTATACTCCGGGGTAAAGGGACATGAGGGACAGCTATGTAGCGATAGAGCCTCCATAAAGTGTTTACAAGGGGGGGAGGTGATGGGACACAGATCAAACAGTTCTTGTCTGCCATACCGTATGTCGGAGGGCTTAGGACTGCCAGGGTGTATGGCCCCGCGCCCCGTCCGGCCGCGGACGGGCGCAGACGGGCTGGACTTTGGCTCGACTTCGGCGCGCTTCCGGCGCGCCCGCTGCACGCGTCCGCTGCACGGTCGCTGACCCAAACACATTTGTAGGGGATGTAGGGGTCGCTAGAGCGCTGACCTGTGAGCCCTGAGCCCGGAAGTGCTGGGCTCCTCCTCACCCTCCGCTTCAAACGCCCATGATTGGACGCGGCGGACCGGGGCGGGAGTGGGCGGACTGCGTGGTCCCCCAAGCTCTAACTCAGCCTGGAGGTGAGGTGCAATTTCAATTTTAAAAGTAGTGACACACAAAGAAACGTTTTTTTAAATTAGCCTCACTCGCTACATTAAAAACAATACGCTATGACAGCAGCGCAATACAGTGTGACCATCAGGGTAAAAGCGCCAAGTAGATAGAGCCTGCCACTGCCACCGGCAAGACTCTTCTCCACAGCGCGAGTGCGCTTTTCCTGACCTTTAAATAGTAAACCACCCACAGCGTCGCTAGAGCGCTGACCTGTGAGCCCTGAGCCCGGAAGTGCTGGGCTCCTCCTCACCCTCCGCTTCAAACGCCCATGATTGGACGCGGCGGACCGGGGCGGGAGTGGGCGGACTGCGTGGTCCCCCAAGCTCTAACTCAGCCTGGAGGTGAGGTGCAATTTCAATTTTAAAAAGTAGTGACACACAAAGAAACGTTTTTTAAAATTAGCCTCACTAGCTACATTAAAAACAATACGCTATGACAGCAGCGCAATACAGTGTGACCATCAGGGTAAAAGCGCCAAGTAGATAGAGCCTGCCACTGCCACCGGCAAGACTCTTCTCCACCAGCGCAGAGCATTCGGCCACCAGTGCTCACCCCACAGGCTTGCATTCTTTCTTTCCGACTAGCAAAACTTCAGTTTTATTTGCATTTAGTTGCAAATAATTAAAAGTCATCCATTCAGCCACGGCCGTCAGGCCGCTTCTGAACCTAGAGGCGTTCAGGGTAGAACCTTCAGCCAGTGCAACCACTAGCTGCGTGTCGTCTGCATATGAGACCATCGAAAGATCCCACTGCCTGGTGACCGCCGCTAGTGGCTGAACATATAGGTTAAACAGTGTGGGACTCAGAGCCGAGTGGCTGGCCATTGTTCGGCCCCTTCTCCATTCAGAGGGGCACACAGCAGGGTTGCCCGCTCTCCCCACTGCTGTTTGCATTGCCTATTGAGCACCTGGCAGCGTGGGTCCACCTCGACTTTAGCATACGGGGTCTGGACTGGTCTCCGGAGTGCTCAGATAGGATCAGGCTTTATGCTGAAGACACCCTGTTTTTTATGTCGGATCCGTGTGTCTCAGGGTCTCGGGTGCTGCAGATTCTGCGGGTCTTCGGGGAGACCTCCAGCCTCTACGCCAACCCATCCAAATCCATCCTGTTTTCGATTTGCAGGGATCATCGGTCCCAAGCTTGGGCCTCGCAGTTGGTGGTCGCTGAGGTGGGATTCCGGTACCTCGGGGTAGTTGTTACACGGTGCCCATTTGAAGCATAGTCACGGAATATCACTCCGTTACTGCCTACGGTGCGGGATGAGACGACTGTGTGGTCCCAATTCCCCCTCTCGCTATATGGTAGATCGGCAATTTTTAAAATGGTGTCTTTGCCTCGCCTGCTCTATAGGCTGTAGAACTACCCCTCTGCAATCCCCCGTCGTGGTTTTGTCAAATTAATGCATTACTCAATAGGTTTCTCAGGGGGGGAAGGAGGGGGCGCGGTTCGGGGGGCGCTCGCGACATGTGTCCAATCTACCAATTGCGGTGGGATTGCGCCGCGGATGTTCAGGTGTACTACTGGGCATCGCATCTCCTAGTGATAATTGACTGGTGGGATGGTTCACAATCAGACCCAGCTTAAGCTCATGGCCGAAACCCCACTGCTAAACTTCTTGTACAGCTCCTCGTCTCTGCGGCAACTTCCCCCGGCATGCAGGACTGTCACCCAGATCTGGAGGTGTGCAGTCAGACGGATGGGTTGGTGGGGCAAACTCACCGGTGCTACATCTCTTTGGGGCGGCACATACGTCCGGCCTGTCGCGGCTCTGGTGGGTTTCCGTGGGTGGGATGACATCGGGATCTCTGTGTTGAGTGATGTAATGACGGGGTCCACACTCAAATCCTTTCAGCAGCTACAGGCTGATTTCGGCCTCCATAAAACGCAATTTTACAGATATCTGCAACTCAGGCATGCCATATCCCATTTGATAAGGGGCCTCGCAGATCTCCCGGAGTTCCACCCGTTGGAGGGCCGGTTGCTCATGGGTGATATGGGTGCCCACAAGATTCGTCAAATTTATCAACATTACACTCCACAACCACTTAACACCTGACTCGGGGGGCGTGGGAAGCAGATGTGCCCACATTGACGGAGGATGACTGGGCAGAGGCACTGGCTAGCCCCCAGTACTCTGCGGTCTCTACCCGATATTGACTGATCCAGTTTAAATATCTTCACAGGGCTTATTTTACGCATGCACGCATTTACAAGATGGGGGCAATTCGGTCCCCTATGTGCCTCTGTCGTGATTCGTCGGAGGGGTCGTTTCTCCATACTGTGTGGACATGTGGGGTGCTGCAGCAGTTCTGGTTAGGTATAAAGTCCTGTTTGGGGCGGGCTTTGGCGTGGCCCATTCCGGCAGACCCTTGTTTGATACTCCTGCACAGTTCCGAGGACACTGGGGGGGGGGGGGCAGATATAAAAGGCATTTATTGTTTCTGGGGTTTGCACTAGCTAAAAGGGACATTGCACAACACTGGAAGGCTAGTTCTCCACCCAGTATAGGCACCTGGAAAAAAGCCTGTCTGCTGAAGTCGCAGTATTTCAAGTTAGGGGATGTCCACAAAAACACAAGAAGATCTGGGTCAGAAGGGCCACGTACCGTGGCAAAGACCCGTCTCTCCTGGCGACCGTGGTTTCCCGAGACCCTATTGATAGGCTGGTGGTGAGCAATTCACAGATATAGGGTAATTGTGTTGTGCAGAGGTAACGGAGCAAGATTGCACTACGTACGTATAATGTTGTGTAAATGATGTGTGGTGCATAGTTGGGGGTGTGGGGAGGGGGTTTTGGGTCTGCTGTTTTGCAGACACTACTGGGGATATTATTAGGTGCCTTGCAATTGTATATTGTATCTTTACATGCTTCGATGCTCGCTGGGCTTGCCCATTTGGTACCTTGAAAATCAATAACATTTGTTGTTAAAAAAGAAATGCAATGAATCATTGTAAGTGTCTTAACAGTTCTGAGCCAACTGGCCACAACGGTAACTTTAACTCTCTTGGATGGGCCACAACGAATTGAGAGCCAGTCTCTGGGACCACTTAGGTCCAGGGAGACCATTACCTGTCTGATCCAGCAGTCTCAGGGTCATTGCGGTGTTTTTATTCCTTATTTCAATCCAGCAAAGAAGTGGTCCTGATGTTGGAAATGTAGGATGCTGAAAATGCGGCGCATTTTCCGGGGGCCACCCTTGGATCCATGAGCACAAGGTTCCAGTGTAGGCCAGCGCAGGTCCAGTTGCCACTGGTCAACTGGTTTACCTGTTCCATGCAGGTAAATAAATCTTTAGTGTCTGGTGCCCAGAGTCCATTCTGACTTCGGTCACGAGTCCGACGACCTTGGGGGGACCTCGTGACCGTCAAGACTCCGCCTCCCAGGCTATACTTTGGCATCCAGCAGCATGCAGATGTTTCAGGACAGCTAGGCTCCCAAGGGTGTAGGCTTCTTTAGCTTTGTAGTCCTGATGCTTAACAGGGGGCAAGTCACCTAGCCTTTGGAGTCACTTAGTCTGTCCTGGCCCAAGTGGAGTACTCTACCTGGAATGGGCACAGCAGGCACAGTCCTCTTTGGGAGTCCCTTGGGTGCAGCCGGTGTAGTCTAGCCTTTAGTGTAGTCTCTTGCTGTGTACAGGCAGCAGCAGGACAGTCTTTCTTCAGCCTTCTTCCAGTCCAGTGATCGGAGGACTGAGGTCCCAGGGTGCCACTTTTATGCCATCTGCGTGTTTGAGAAGGGGAAGACTTACTAACTAATTGGCCAACAGTTCCCAAGGGGCAACTCTTCCACCTTTACATCGCTGTTTTGTGTTTGGGTAAAAACAATCCCAGAGTACCTTTTTCTGCCTAAATCCAAGATGGCTCAGGTCTTCTTCCCCTTTGGAGAGGCCTGGGCACACCACCAGGATGTACACAGCAAAATGCGCAACTTCTCCTGCAAACCCATTCTACAATACGTTTTCCCTCTCTGGAGGAGAGGCCAGCCTGTCGCCTACAAAAAGGAGTAGGTAGGCTAAGGTGTAATCACCATTTGCTTCACTGAAGCCAGCAGCCTCTTTGAAGCTGGGCCACCTGTGACCACCTCCGTGTAGTCAGCCTGCTGGAGGAGTCATACCCCCTCCCACCAAATGTTCCCTTTGTTCCTTGCTCCAGGGAGCACTTCACACTTCCTTGCAGGGGAGTAGCCTGTTGTCTAGGGGGTTAGAATGTTGTCTCGGGGTACAACAGCAGCAGATGGTCAGGAAGGGTTACCAAAGGTTTTATGCAACAAAATGGTGACTTTTTAATATCAGCTCCCTATTAAAAGTTACCTTGAATACGACTCCAGCAATAAGTAGGTTTTAACGTAACAATTAATTTGATAACTTGTAATATAATCTTTGGCGATCCCTAGTGGATGTTAGCACTTTAATATATACCACCCAGCCTTGTGGGTTACCAAGGCCTTCCTTAGGGGGTGACGAACAAGTTACTTACCTTCGGTAACGATATATCTGTAAGAAACAGTAGTTAGCATTAGATTCCTTACCTTAGAATATCCCCAGGCGTCAGTCTGGATCCAGAAACTTTTGCGTAGCAGTACCCCTGCGCGTCGGTAGGCGTCGTCTGAAGGCGTCCCCTGCGGCTCCGCGCCCGTCGTTGGCGTCGTGCGCTGTGATGACGTCGCTGGAGTATATAGACGCCGCCTCCGCGCGCTGACGTCAGTTCTTTGCACACAGCTTTTCCGCGCCAGAACACGCAGAGCCATGTAAGAACCAACACTGGTGCCATGCGAAACTAGGGCCCTGAAGGGGATGACCTTAACCCTATGTATCAGTTCGCAGAACGGGGAGGATGGGTGGGGCGGTAAGGAATCTAATACTAACTACTGTTTCTTACAGATATATCGTTACCGAAGGTAAGTAACTTGTTCATCTGAAAGAAACAGGTTAGTATTAGATTCCTTACCTTAGAATAGATACCCCAGCAATACCAACCCCGGTGGTGGGTCTGCGAACCAATACAGCTTACACCAGAAAGTCCTGGAGGACAGAACGGCCAAAGAAGCCATCCCTCCGGACTTGACTGTCCAGGCAGTAGTGCCTTGCAAACGTGTGCAGCGAGGCCCACGTAGCCGCCTGACAAATGTCCTGCAAGGGGACTCCCCGGCCCAGAGCAGTAGTAGCCGCCGTGGCCCGAGTGGAATGGGCCCTCAGCCCAACAGGAGGCTCCTTCCGAGCCAAAGAGTAGCACGCTTTGATGCACAGGACGACCCACCGAGAGATGGTCCGCTTATGCACCGCCCGTCCCTTCTTCGCACCCACGTAGCCAACAAACAGTTGGTCATCCACCCGAAACTGGCGAGTGCGATCCATATAAAATGAAAGCGCACGTTTTGGGTCCAGACGATGGAGCCGCTCTTCATCCTTTGAAGGATGCGGAGGCGGGAAGAAGGAGGGTAAGGTGATGGACTGCCCGATGTGAAAAGCCGAGACTACTTTGGGCAGGAAAGAAGGTCTAGTTCTCAGAACCACCTTGTCTGGATGAATGGACATGAAAGGAGGTTTGACAGAAAGAGCCTGGAGCTCACTCACTCTCCTGGCAGAGGTGATGGCAACCAGGAAGGCCGTCTTTAAAGTCAGGAGACGGAGAGGACAGGAATGAAGTGGCTCAAAGGGAGCACACATCAAGAAGGTCAGAACCAGGTTCAAGTCCCACTGAGGCATCACAAACGGAACAGGTGGATACATGTGCGTGATGCCTTTCAAGAATCTCGTTACAATAGGGGACTTGAACAAAGAAGGTTGATCAGGCAGCCGTAGAAAGGCCGAAAGGGCAGAAAGGTAGCCCTTGATAGTGCCCAGAGCAGAGCCCTGCTGGGCAAGAGAGAGAAGAAAGAGGAGAACCTCGGAGAGAGGGGCAGAAAGAGGGTCCACAGCCTTTGCTGTGCACCATGCCACAAATCTGTTCCACCGGCAGGCGTATACCGACTTTGTGGAGGGACGCCTGGCTGCCAGAATCGCATCACAAACTTCAGGAGGCAAGTCAAATGGCCTCAACTGTCGCCGCTCAATCTCCACGCATGGAGGTGGAGACTGGACAGGTTCGGGTGGAGGACCGTCCCCTGCTGCTGCGACAGAAGGTCCTCCCGAAGGGGCAGGCGGATCGAGGGACCGACTGACATGCTGAGTAGCTCGGGATACCAGTACCTTCGAGCCCAGTCCGGAGCCACAAGGATAACTTGGGCCCGGTTGCATCTGATCTTCTTCAGCACTCTGGGCAGAAGTGGTATAGGCGGAAAGGCGTACAACAGACCGCAACTCCACGCGCGCCGAAAGGCGTCGCCGTGCCAGTGCCGTCTTGGAAACTCCAACGCGCAGAACTGATGACATTACGCGTTCTCTTCTGTGGCGAATAGATCTAACCAAGGCTCTCCCCATTTCAGAAAGAGGCCTTGCGCCACGTCCGAGTTCAGACGCCACTCGTGATCCACCGAGCACCGACGGCTGAGTTCGTCCGCCCTGGCGTTCAGAGAACCTGCCAGGTGTTGAACCGTCAGAGTCACGCTCTGACGTTCCAGCCATTGCCAGAGACGCAGAGCCTCCTGGCAAAGGGTCCACGACCCCACTGCTTGTTGCAGTACCACATGGCGGTGGTGTTGTCCGTGAACACCTGCACTACACTCCCGTTGACAAAGGGGAGGAATGCCTTCAGTGCTAGACGGATCGCCCGCAGCTCCAACAGGTTTATATGGAGCCGGGACTCCGCCGAAGACCAGATGCCTCTGATCTCCGCCTCTCCCAAGTGGCCTCCCCAGCCCTGGAGAGACGCGTCCGTCACAACCACATGCTCCGGTTGGGGAAGGGAGAGGGATCTGCCTCTGACCCAATCGCGGTCCGTAAGCCACCACTGCAGTTGTCTCGCAGTGCCCTCCGAGATCAAGACATGGTCGGACAAGTTGCCCTGATGCTGGGCCCACTGAAACTTCAGGTCCCACTGCAGAGCCCGCATCCGCCACCGGGCGTGATGCACCAGAAGGATGCAGGAAGCCATCAGCCCCAGCAGCCGCAGCGTCAACCTGACCGAAACCCGGGATAACGGCTGAAAGATGGGAATCAAAGCCTGTATATCCCGGACTCGCCGTTCCGGAGGATAAACCCGAAACTGCGCCGAGTCGAGAACCGCTCCGATGAAAAGGAGCTTTTGAGAGGGACACAGGTGTGATTTCGGCACGTTGATGGAAAACCCCAGCTCGTGCAGGAGGTCTGCCGTCAACTGAAGGTGGTGGACGACTGTCTGGGGCGAGCCCGCCTTCAACAACCAGTCGTCCAGGTAGGGGAAGACTGAAACCCCCATCCGGCGCAGATGGGCTGCGACCACCGCCATCACCTTTGTGAACACCCGTGGGGCGCTGGTAAGGCCGAATGGGAGCACGATAAACTGAAAGTGCTTGTGGCCTACCGTGAACCGCAGGTAACGCCGGTGGGCCGGCAGGACGGGGATGTGAAAATACGCATCCTGCAAATCCAACGCTACCATCCAGTCTAGCGGGTCTAGAGTAGCCAAGACCTGAGCCAAAGTCAACATCTTGAACTTCTCCTTCCGGAGGAAGCCGTTGACGTTCCGTAGATCCAAGATAGGACGTAGGCCCCCTTTGTCCTTCTTGGGTACCAGAAAGTAGTGGGAATAGCAACCACATCCTACTTCTGGCCCAGGAACGCGCTCGATGGCCCCCTTGGCCAAGAGGGCCGTAACTTCCCCCTGCAGAAGTGTCAAGTGGTCCCCCGACACACGGTGGTTCTGCGGTGGCATGGCTGGAGGAGTGGACTCGAAGGGGAGGGATTAGCCCCTTCGGACGAGCTGCAGCACCCACCTGTCCGATGTTATCGTGCGCCAGTGGGAGAGGTGATGGCGAACCCTGCCGCCCACCGGCGTCACATGGGCCTGAAAGCACGGACTAGGAGGTTTTAGAGGCGGATGCTGCGGGGGGGGAGGTGTGGTCTGACCTCGCCGCTGTCCCCGACCGCCACCATGGCGGTTCCCACGGCCGCCGCCGCGTTGAGAAGTCTGTTGCGGCGCGTGGCTGGCAGCACGTGTGGGACCGCCCCTTCCGTGGCCACGAAAGGAGCGAAACGAACCCGTTTGCTGGCGCTGGGTCGAGAGACCCAAGGACTTGGCCGTGACCCTGGAGTCCTTGAAGCGTTCCAGCGCGTGGTCCGCTTTGTCGCCGAACAGGCGACTGCCATCAAACGGCATGTCCATCAATGCAGTCTGGACATCTGCCGAGAAATTGGCGGATCTCAGCCAGGCGTGGCGACGAATCGCCACCGTCGTGGACATCTCCCTGCCCAGTGAGTCGGTCGTATCAAGACCACACCGTATGGAGTATCTTGCTGCGTCTCGGCCTTCAATCATAGCCTTGCCGAGCTTAGCCCGTACCTCCTGCGGGCATTCAGGCAGCAGTTCCGTGACCGTATCCCACAGAGAGTGGGTGTAGCGGCCTTAGAGGCACGCGGTGTTGCAAGACCGCAGTCCCAGACTCAGGGACGAAAAGACCTTCTTACCATACTGGTCGTACCTCTTAGATTCCCGGTCGGGCGGAGCCGACGGGAATGCGGTCTGGGAAGTCAAGGCCTGGATCACCAGGCTCTCAGGGGTGGGATGGGTGGACAAGAACTTTGGGTCATCCGTACACGGACGGTGGCGTCTGGCCACGTTCCTATCAACAGGCGAACCTGAAGCGGGCCTGGACCACGTGCCCAAAAGAACGTCAGTTAAGGCCTCATTGAACGGCAGCAGTGGCTCCTGCGGGCATGACTGCGGTTTGAGTACCTCAGTGAGGATGTTAGTCCTCACGGCCGCGACGGGGAGCTCAAGGTGTAAGGCCTTGGCAGCCCTCATCAACACCACTGAATAAGCTGCCCCCTCCTCCGTAGCCACGGTAGGAGGCGAGACAAAGCCAGGGTTGGGGGGAGTCATCCAGACCACTGGCGTCACCCAAGTCACCTGTCCAGTCCACATCGTACTGACACTCGCGGGTCAGAGGATCCTCAGACCCCTCCCACTCCTCTCCGCAATCTACATCCTCACCATATTCAGAGTCAACAATGTAGACCGGCTCCCCGGGGTCAACAGGCCCCATCGGCGTCGGGCGACGCCGGTTCGACTCCGCGGCCGGAGTCGGAGAGGGAATGGGGGCGGCGCCGCCCGGAGCCGGCGTCGGAGACCCGGCGGCGCCGTGGGTTGCCCCGATGGAATCGGCGCCGGAGAGGCCGGCTGACCAGCCGGCGTCGACCCTGAAGGTCCCTGCGGCGCCGGGGCCGGAGCCGTCGGCGTCGAGGCAGGAGCACCCGAACCGCTAGGACCCCCGGACGGGACCACCGGGCCCGCAGGCGCCGTAGGCCCCGTCGGAGGAGACAGTGCCCTCATGGCCATGAGGAACGCCTCTATCTCCTCGGGCGACGCGCCCTGCCCAGGGACCGCAGGGTATGGAGCAGGCCGCGTCGGAGACTCACGCGGAGCCGCGGGGAGGGGCCACCCGAACCCCCGGCCGCATCGCGCGAGCGTCGGGGGTTCGATGACGACGCCCCGACTTCTTGTGCTTCCTACCTGAGGAACCAGAGGAATGGTGACGACTCCCGGAGCACTCGTGACGGCTTCGCGACCGCTCCCTCGATCGCTCCCTAGACCTCCGTCCGGACCGGGACCGACACCCGGAGCTCGAGTAGCTTGCAGGACCGCTCCCGCCTAGCTTTATTCGTCAAGGCCCGGCAATCGACGCAGGTGTCCACGTCGTGGTCCGGGCCCAGGCACCGGAGGCAGAGGCGGTGATGGTCCGTGACCGACATCGTGCGGTCACAGCCGTCACAATTCTCAAAACCGGGCATCCTACCGGCACCTTAAGAGTAACAGGTAAGATTAAAAAAACTTTGGTCAAAGACCGGAGTACTGCTCTTCGGATCTGCGCTAACTGGCGCGGAAAAAAGAAGAACTGACGTCAGCGCGCGGAGGCGGCGTCTATATACTCCAGCGACGTCATCACGGCGCACAACGCCAACGACGGACGCGGAGCCGCAGGGGACGCCTGCAGACGACGCCTACCAACGCGCAGGGGTACTGCTACGCAAAAGTTTCCGGATCCAGACTGACGCCGTTGGATATTCTAAGGTAAGGAATCTAATACTAACCTGTTTCTTTCAGATTTATTAATACTAAAAAGGACAGTTTTCACTTGGCAAGAGGGTTCATTAAGCCATGTCGAGTTGGCAGTTTGGAAGGTGTCCGATTGGGCTGTAGTGGCAGACCTACAGTCATGTTTTCACCTTGGCTACTGTAGTGGGAGCACAATATAGTGCTACAGTCATTAGCGACATTATAGCTTACTAGCCCTGGGTACCTCTTGTACCATACAATAGAGTGTTCCAGGTAAGTTAAATAAGCCAACTGGGTATTTGCCAATTGTACACAATACTGCGGGGTCAGAGCACAAGCACTGGGGTCTGGAAAGCAGGGTCCAGTGCACTACAGATTACAAAAACCAGCAGCATTAGTCGAAACCTCTAGGGTGCGGAGGGTGAACATACAAAAAGAGGTACTTTCCTACAGCCACTAAGGCAGCAACCCAGTTGAACCAACTCCAATTTACATTATTCCAAATCCGAGCTATTATAAGAAATCAAATTATCAAAATTAGTCAGATATGTACAGTACATGGGCTGTTTTGAAACAGGTGGAGGTCAAATCAGTTGAGATAGTGGAGCAGTACCAACACTTTTCTGAGGCTATACAAAATAAGAAGTCCTAGGAATAAAATACATAATAGGGAAGGATGTGTCAAAGTCAGCACAATGTATAAAAGGGCAAAACATTTCATTATACCACTGTAAATAAGTTTTATTTATTCTGTATCTTCTGGCAACAATTGGTGAAAACAACCTTGAAAGTTGGAAGTAACCTGTTTCAATGCATCACAAAGTGTGTCCGATAGAGTGCCAGGCTTCCATTCCTCCTACCCACCCCACCCAACCTGGATAAGCAGTCTATAAAAAAGACCAAGAAAGGACTTTACCAAATATATGGGAACTTAAGTATCAGACGCTCTCAAAGACCAAAAACAAAATTGAAAGCAAATTATCAAAATCCTCCAAAAAAGGCATCTCGTCAGGGGATCATGGAAATCCATCATCGTCATCTTCCGCCATTTCTTTTGCAAATTCTAAATCTTGCTGTTCACGCTCTCTGCGTTCCTGAAAATGAAGATAAATGTGTCTTAAAGTTAGAAAGGTGAAGACATACCTGCCAAAAGCCCCCAGCCAACTGTTCCCCTGAATTGCATTAAACAGAGGGATTGCTGTCACCAATTAAGGGAATACTCCTTCTGAGCTTCAGAATGAGAACTACTTCAATGTCAGAATGCATTCAAGGCGCTATAGCTGCCATTGCCTGCAGATCTCATACACAAAACAGCAGGTGATGGAAAGCCACAAAAATGTCTGCCTGGAGTGCAAACCCAGTCATATGCTGTGTAAAGCTACTTCATTTAGATAGTTTCACTGCTGCCATTGCTTCCGCCTTTAAACATGGTGCTCTTTATGCTTGGTATACTTATTGGTAGGTAGCAGAAAGCAAGCAAACAATAACAGGCAGCTTTTGCTCTTGGAATAACGCCATTTGCAGCATATAATACCTCAACAAACTGGACAGTACTGAAATCTCTCATCCACAGATTGCTTAATATCTTGGGATGGCTGCAGCACACTTCTGCAATCTTGAAGCAACCAAGTGTGACTATAGGAAGCTGGTTTTTTAAGTAGTGTACCAAAATAAGGTACATTATGTAGAAAGTCCAGACAACCCTTATTGGTTTACAGGCTTAAATTAATAATCCCAAATGCTCTCTACTGTGGTATTGTGGGCGAGCAGTTTAGGCTTATCAGAGGGTTTTGTTAAGCATTTGTTGTACATGCAGAGTCAATAAATGAGACACACTCAAGAAGCAATAAGAGACCAATTTAGAAAAATTAAATTTTTATATCATTTTAGATACCAAGATCTTTGTAAGTGGGTAAGTTCTTTAGACGTTATCAAATTTCACAGTAGAAACAGGTGAAATTGAAAGCTGTCAGATTTGAGGCATGACCCTCAAATGTGGTAATGTTATCCTATGGAAGAAACAGAAACTGCATTGGGTCACCTCTAAACGACTTACAGGACTGTTCTTCTGGGCTTACGGTAAGATGGGGCCATAGTCCAAGAAACCACTAGCAGTTCAATCCTGTTTGCCTTGGGGTATACGGCTGCAGAGGTGCTGGTCGCGATGGTAGCCTCAAACGCTAGGCGCTAAAGTCAATGGAAGCGGTACCGGTTTAAAATGTCTGCACGCGGGGACTGGGAGACCTGTCTGGCAGAACCCAACAGGGGGCTCAATTCTCGAGGGTCCTGAGGCAGAGGGACACAGTGTGTTTCGTTGTACTCAGGATGTGGGGCTCGGGTGCATAGGTGTTTTGCCCAGAGGGGTTGCGCTGTCAGAGGCTCTCACTAGGTCTCAGGGACCTGGTGAAGGGGGGCAACACAGAGCAGCAGGACCACTCTCAGTGGATCCTGACATCCCTATTCGGTAGGTCAATGTTGACGTTGGTGGTGTCCGTACTGGACAAGCAACAAGCCTTGGTTGCGGCAACTGCTCCAGTACCCAAGGTATTGGAGCAGGGTGGCTCCTGGGGGCCGTAGCATCTCCAAACTTGTTGAGGAGATGAATCGGACCTCTTGGAGCACGAAGGCCTTTTGCTGGGGTACTGCTCCCTCAGGGGGCACGGGGGTCGACAGAATGCAGGACCAGACAGCTGTAGTATGTGCCTGCTGGCACAGGGAGGTGGATTCTCCACTTCAAGGGAGATCCTTCCAAGTTGTTAAGGTGCTGGACAGTCCTCCAAGGATTTGGGAGGGTGTCCAGCTCTTTGTGAAGTCGGTCTTGGTAATTAGAGAAGTTCAAACAACAGTCCATGGTTTGGAGCCAATCTTTGGCACAGGTCCTCTGTTCTCGCTCTGTAAGTCCTTTGTCGGTTCCCAGTAGTTGAGGTCTTGACTTGATCTGTTTTTCTGATGTCAGGAGACCACCTAAGTACTTAATTTAGGTGCTTTAAGGAAAGTGTAGGGTAGTAGCCAATGGGATAATTACCCCCTGGTGTCACTACACCCCTCTACATGACCACTTACTATGGAGAGTGTGCATAACCGTGTTCCAGAGTTCCTAATTCCACCAAAAACAAGATGGTGGAACCATTATTTCAGTGTTCACTGCAGGCAGCCCACCTTAGGGGTGTACCAAGCCTGAGGGTGAACACGCCTCCCGATTAGCTAATTTTCCCGCCTGGCCTGCTGCTAAATGGGTCTCAGGGCAAAGGGTGGCATCTCTTAAAGTCTGGGTGAAGCCGGAGTTGCATATCAAAGGCGGCAGAGGCTTTGAAGTCTCTGGCCTTGATATGCAGATTGTTCCTGGACTCCTAAGATTGTGAGCTCTCACCTGAAGGTTAGAAATGCATATGTGGTGGCAGGTTGGAAAGGTACAGTCCGCCAGCACACTAGTAGACGAGTAACGTTTTAGAGGGCACCTCTAAGGTGCCCTCTAGGTGCATGTCATAATAGATCTAGTACTGACACCAGTACAGATTTATTAAGACAAGGTGTTTGATACCAAACACCAGCGTTTTCAGTGAAGCCATCAAGGAGCTGGGGAACTCGTAATCACCAGTGTCCAGTACATATACTTAAGATGGCTTCTCTATTCACTTGTACCATCTAGTACTCATGCAGACAAGTCATTACATGCAATATAATGCACCCTGCATTAGGGCTACAAGGCCTGCTGCAGGGGTGACTTACATATATTACATGCAGTGACTTTGGCATGGCACATAGTGGGTGTGCCAGGTCATGTTTTCAACCATGGTTTGCACTAAGAGACGCAGTCTGCAATTGCAGCCTGCATGCAATTTGTGGGGGGGTGGCTTAAGACATGCTGCAGCCTTAAGGGACCATCTTTAGTACCAATGCCCCAGGTACCAGGGGTACCATTTACTAGGACTTACAGGGGTGCCAAAGTCCATGCCACTTTGGTTACAATCAGACTTCACTTGTTTTAGAGGAAAGAGCTGTGGCACCGAGTTCTGATTAGTGGACGTTCGTGCACTGTCAGAGTTGAAAACCAGCGTCTAGTAGTCAAAAAGAGGCAAAACGTGGGGTAACAACTGCAACAAAATTCCTATGAAAGTCCCCCTCTTGCCCCACGCACCCCAAAAAAAGCCAACAGTCTAGGAGACTCATCCTCAACTGGGAAAGCTTTCCTAGTCTGCCAGGCGAGGAAGAGAGTAAGGTAACATGCTGTATTGTATTGTTGAAGGGCCCACTTTACCTCACATCCTCCTGTCAAGGTCACTGCCTCTGGGCAGTTGACCAATCTCAATAGCAATATGCCCCATTTTGAACTATACTGTAACTGCAGGGTTGTCTTTCTCCCTATCTTGTTTGAGTAGTAAGTGCCTACCTCTGCTATCCCTAACTTTGCTAAAGCAACCCCCCAAGGTTACCAAACACTTGAGTAACCCCACCATGACCAGCAGGGTATGGGGGCCTTCTTTTGCCTATAGGGTCTGCCTCCCATGCTAAGCACAGTGCTGCCATGAAAGACAGCCCCCCGCAGAAGCTACTGACAGTCGTCAGAATCCAGATCCACACCCTAAGCTCTCCACTGACAGGTGGTTGAGCTGCTTTCGGGGCAACTGTGGGTTCTTGGAACCTCTCTTTCTGTTTCGAGTGGGCGGCTATCACATTCTGTGGCAGACACCCTTCTTCCACTCACTCGTTTATCAGTGCTATGGGGGTGGGGGAGACGACCCTGTAGTTGGGCAGTCGCCTGACTGCTCAGGAATTTCTTGTGGCCAGGTGAAGCCTCGCCAGTGCCAACTTTGGGTTCTAGGGCTCTTGGTTAACAGTGGCTACCCTTTCCTCTTTCTTTTTCTCTTTCCTCTGGGACCACAGTTTTCAAACTACAGGGACTGGCTCCTCAGGATCTTTGGGCTGGAGGTGCCCTAGGCAAATACTCCATCATGGACTAAACCAACCTATGGGAGATTATTGCCCGTGATACCGTCTAAGGAAGGGCAGGACTATCACCTTATGCCAGATAAGAGTATCCTCCCTTTCTAGGGGCATTGTGGCTACAGGTTTGGTTGTGACCTCACCTGTGACACCCTTACCTTCATTGTCTCTCCTGGCACATACATGTCTGGGGACAACAACCGGTCACTCACTATAGTGTAACCGACATCTAGTAGTCTAGTTGGTGATTCCGAGGTTCCAGAGAGTAAGGATGGGTGGCCGCTCGTTCAGTGTCGCAGCGGCCAAACTCTGGAACTCCCTGCCACTTCCTTTAAGAAGTTTTAGGGACTACCTTCCGTTCAGGAAAGCCCTAAAAACCCATCTTTTCCCTAGAATTGGCTGAGCAGTGGAAGTGCTGTTGACCGGATCCCAAGCGCCAGGATGCCCTTGGGGCGACAGGACCGCGCTATATAAGTACACAAAATAAATAAATAAATAGTCAAAAAGGGGCAACAAAATAAAAGGGGGGGGGGCTGCAACAAAATGACAGTTTCCTACAGCAACTAGGGCAAAGTTTTCTTTGCAGGAGAAACTTGGAGCTAAACAGTTTTTTCTCCTTTTGTTTTCTTTGCAGGAAACCCTCTACTGTTTTCGTTATCAAAACCGACTGAGAATCTTTTTTACACCAACTTCAACTTTGCAAGAATAGAGATACCAAATTGTATTAGATCATTCTGCCTTCTATATGTTCCCTAGATTTATGCTGGTCTGTTTTTGGAATACAGTTGAGTGGTGGAACCTGTGCTTTTACAGACCATACTTCATGAGTTTCAACTATTAAGAGAGAATCTCCTTCTAGTTATTAAATAGATTCAATTTGTGTCACACATCTCTTGTGCTACCAAGTGTCTCGATTTGGTGCCTCACAAGACATCACACAATGTTCCAAACATAATATATACTATATACACATCTACACATACACACATACATATATATATACACACATACATACATACATATACACACACACACGCATACTTTCACTTGTAGATCTTTTTGTCAGCCTATAATTCTGTTTTAGAACAATTAGTGTTATAATGTATAAATTGTAAATGGGATGATACTGAATGTTTTCCATAAGCAAGTTATGATGCACAAAGGTAAGTTTTTCTAGTCTGCAAGAGAAGCTAGTTATGTGAGCTGTCTGCAAAATGCAATCTTATGGTAATCCTACTTGTAAGAATTCCTCGCAGAAGACAGCCTTATGTTAACACTGATGGAAGATAATTATAGCCCATATAATGGCATGGCTAACTCTGTTACATCCTGCTGGGACAATAGCTACCATGGAATGCACAGCAGAAAGGTAGCCGTACATACTCTGGCATTCAGATGCAGGGCACTTTAAAGTAGACAACAGGGAAAAACGGGTAGATAACACTTCAGTCAGAAACCACTCAAGTCATGATGAGTAGTGTGAGATTTTAGGATCCAAAAAGCTAAATTCCTCCTAATGCCAAACCTGCTGTAAAAGTTGGGTTAGATGCCACCAGAACAGTGGACAGTTTGTATCAGCTCTTTAAGTAGGGACAACCCGAACTTGAGATATTTAGACAAATATGAGCCTGTTAACGTACTCAGTCTTGAATAGTTTACCGACAATACTTGTCAAGAATCTATGCATGTTGTGCACTAAGATAAGAACAAAGGATATTAAAACATTTGTTAACAATACTTTGTAAAGACTGAATAATTTTAAGGCTAACGTACATCAGTTTGAAGGTACAGCAGAAAGATAATAATAGAGAGCGAGCAACAGCAAAATACTCCTATTTTCAAATAATTACCCACGAAAAACGGAATTAAAAAAAAATGTGGGCTATAAGGACTGTATGGTATCTTAGTTTGTTAGCTTTGTTTTCTATTGTGATCAAGCGATTTATGGGAAAGAATGTTATATAAAAACTATGTGAACCTAAAACTAAAGTGAATGATACAACCTTTCCTAATATTAAATATTGAACAAAATAAAGCCTACTCAATTAACATGATATACATTTCTATACGTTCATACTGATTATATGCTGATAAGAACTCTGGGTCTATTCAGAGAACTACATATAAACCAATGGTCTCAAGTTTGTATAGACCAGAAGATGTAGGTCAGCTTTCTATCTTCTGAGGTTGAAAAATAGAGTATTATAGAATAGAGATGTACTCGGCTACATAAATATAAAAAAATCGACTTTTGTAATACATTAGACATATACATAATGAATTTAAACTGCACCAACATCCTAATACAGTACACCTCAGCAGAATTTTAGGCCATTTGTGGACTTGAGAAGAGGTGGGAATGTGATTAGAGATAATTACTAAGCTCATATGGATGAGCTAACATCGTGGCATTAGGTAACCCACATTTCTCTCAACCCAAGAGACACAGACGTGCATTGTGCCCAAGCCTACCCCTACTTTCCTGCAAATGTATATTTAGACAAACAAATATTAAAGCATCAAAACTTGCCTTGAAACTTATTTTCTTGAAACTTATTCGTTTGGCAGACTTATTGATTAACTTAATGTATTCAGTGCTTCTGTACTTGGTTAATGAAGTTGTGCCAAAAAAAAGAGAGAAACAATACACAAAAGCCTATCTCTGTTGATGAGCTCTGTGTGCTACATACATTTTTTGCTAGAGACCTTTCCTAATTCCTTTGTACTAGGAGAACAGATCATTACTAGCGTTCATCAGAAAACATGAGCCATGAAGAAACAATCTCTTAAAAAAATGAAAATCAACCCTTTCGCCATAATGCGTACATTCAGATGCATGAAAAATACCAAAAAACTGGAAATTGTGTTTTAGGTAGTATCTTTATCTGCCTTTAAAAGTATTCCAATGCAGGTAAACACTCTATTTATGTATTCATAATCCTGCATGTTTAAAGAACCTAAAATTCCCTCTAATCAAGGTTTATGACCCCCACATAAAAAGCGTATCTGTGCAATAACCCCTTTAAATACTTTTTCAATGACAGCTTGTGAGTATTCAGGCTAGGGCACAGGAGGAACATGAACAGGGTAGGCTTATCTTCAGTACTGCCATACTGGAATACTTTCTCTACCCCAGAAGCTTGCCAGTGGCTAATGACTACAAACAGTCTTGGATTCCACTGCAACCTCAAGAAAGGGAAGATCGCATCGCTAAATAGAGAGATAATTCTGGGATCCTTTGTTAATCATGCATCCAGAAAGGAGTATTGAAAGATATGTCTGGCTTTTGATCTATTGAACACGCACTCATGATATTTAAGGTTCAGAGTCCCACTGCCCAGCATTGCATTCAACAGGCACAATCACCAAGAAGAAAGTTGAAGGGCCTTTTTCCCCATCTCTGCAGAACCTAAAGTACATAAACACTCTTTTAGCAGTTCCAACATCTATGTTTGCAAGTATGCAGACAAATAAACAACCCATCTCAGAGGATTTGATCTTGCAGTGTTCCTGGCAGGAAAGAAAACTTCCACCTCGCAGATCCGGAGTATGTCTTGAGGGATCAATTCTTAAGAAATCATTCACCCACAAATGCCTGTTCTTTAACAACACAAAAAACCTATTCCTTTTTTATAAAATACCCTCGGACTGGTTAGTAAAATCATTGTCTTAATACAGCGTGTATTTTTTTGTTATGCTTTTCTCAACTTAACTTTTTCTTGGTATTGACATATCATGAAATAAAACATCTTCTATTAAGCACATGTTCACCCTAAAAATGTTAATTTTGCTATATAAAAGAGGTTTTATTGCTGCCCATTTGAATTATTTTATTGCCCTGTGGAGGACGATAGTCTGATCGGACATGCTCAGATTCAAACTTGTGACCTTGGGATCAAAAAGATCTCTACTGCAGGGATGCATTAATCCACGGAGCACAAATATGCAGTATATTTAGGAAGTATATTTTGATATTTTTATATCGACCTTTCACTGGATGAAAGTTAGCTCTACCATAAAAAACTGAGCTGGTTGATTCCTGTATTCCTCCTCTCCTCTGGTGAGATTGGCTAGGGCATACATCAAGCCTTTAGTCCACTTCTTTCTATCAAAAGCTCACTTTCAGGAACCGTAGAAGCGCCCCAACATGGGTTAAGGCTGTTGTGAACGTTCTGTTAAGAGTCCATTAGGGAATGATGGAAGCTAAACTTGATTGCCATAAGGCTTACTTTGGTTTCTCTCCGTCGCTCTGGCTTTAGTGTACTATGGGAGCTCAGCCAAACTGCATTCTCCCCATAGCTCCTATTCCACCTCTACTTTGCCTAGGACTTTTCACATCTGGGTCTAGCCACTGCCCGGATACCAAGACACCTCGTTATTTAGATCCAATAGGTTCAACATTTTATTTGCAACGATCTATGAAAGAAGATTAATATGCATGTTTAAAGCATGTGCAACCAGCGTGAAAGAGGATGGAAGTTCTCTCATGCCTGACTGGCTGTCATTATTACACACCCACCCACAATCAACCTGCATCCTTTCCCCCCAGAAAAGCAGTGCTCAGCAGCACCAACTTACCTCAGCAGATTCTAGGTCTTTGTTGTAGGATTTTGGAGGGAATCTCATTGCCTGAAGGAAAGAAAAATGTCGGGGTGAAATACTGAGCTATCTGTACAACAAGCAAAAGGATGGATTAGTTTAAATGAATCTGCATGAACCCCGAGATATGCTGTAATAGACGCACAGTAAGGATGTAGAAGAGGCCAGGCACTGGGTGAAGTGGTCCTTAACAGAGAAGGGACTTGCTGTGTGAATGCAGAAACGGAAACAAAGGAGTAATACGTGTGCAAGTAGTGTGAATGTCAGTAGACATGAACAGGGTGGTGGGGTGAGCAGGATACAGAGGAGTCTATAAAGAGCCTTATTTTGTGGATCATATGCTTAAAGACTTTTCTTTTTTATAACCTTAATGCTCAAGTCTTAGCTCTACGCCTATGTCACAATTAACTCTCTATTATATTTCTGCCTTTACTGCTTCCCTTGCGGCAGACCCTTGCTCGCCTGTATCTTTTGTCCCATCTGTCTCTCCGCGTCCAGACCGGAGGAATTAGTCTTCCTTTATGGCTGAATGTAATCAATGGGAGACAATTACAGGTGAGAGTTTGGGGTCATGCGAATGAAAAGCTAGGGCCTTGGCAACCACAGTTACTATAGTGTCAAACCACCATTTGTAAAACTGGTTAACAAAGACAAGGGCAGCTTAAAAGTTATTTATGTGGGAGGTTTTCATCATGAGATTAAGTCATCACAGACACTTCTTAGCTCTAGGCAAGACAAGAAAGCAAATAGGTTTTGAGGCAAAAACCCTAGAGCTTGGTTGTTGTTTGGTTGCGGTCTTTTCATTATCGGTCTACTGATTCTCAGAGCATCACCTGAAGGAAGGTGCGGTCAAGACTGACGTCTCAGGTTAGTGCTAGTGTTGCTGAGGCAGGGGTCCACTTCCTGAATTAGAGTAGAGAATTTATGGTAACTTTCTCTTGTGGGTGTACTAAACTGCTACATGCTTGGAGCAAAAAGGTACTTCTTGCCCTAGTTCTTCTGCCAAACTATATTGAATGCAGTTTTTTTCAACCCCAGCTTCGTGGATTTGCGCAGCACAGGGAAAGCATAAGGACAAGACATGAGTACCAAATACCCACAATCCATAGGAAACAGCTTTTGTTAAGGGGAGGCTGCTTACTGCTCGGTAGAGATGCAGCCTTACTTAACAAGTGCATCTCTTAGTTTTTTGTTCTCTTTGGAAAGAGCAGAAGAAAAAGGAGGAGTGGAGTGAATGGGTAGGTGCAGAGGAACGGGAACAGGGATAAAGGCAGAGGGGCATGGGTTCAGAGGTGCTACCATTACCTTGACAGACATGTTGTGGATATCCAGACAGAAGGCGATTCTCTGGTGGAAGGCCAGCTGGGGTTCACGTGTAGAATAGATATCTATCATTTCCTTGGACTGCACATAACCCTTTTCATGGTTAATGCTGGCTTCAATAACTCCATCACGAATAGCCTGAAACACCACATTGGATACAGTAAGAAAGCTTCACACACCAGACTCCCAGGATGATTTAAAGTCAGCCTTTTCAAATTTTGCTAAATTCAGCCCCAAACATTACAAAGTACTGTTGCTCCTTTACATCACCACCTCTTTCCCATCCTACCCATCACATTTCATTTGCACTACTGACCAGGCTTGCAACACAATGGTAGGGAAATCTAGATGCCACTCCTCATCTCTCCTCCCTGAAGAAATAGAGACTGAATCCTGTCTGAGAAATTCTCACTTGCCAGGCAAACACCAACACCACTTTCACCCATCACAAATCGGTAAGGGAATCAATCCTTGCTCCTTTAACTCGACAATTATAAAGACGCCATTTCTCCTTGCACAAAATCAAGGAGAAATAGAACCCCTTGAGTGTGCGACTTAGCACCTACTAGAAGCCGGACCACGTAGCTACACCACCAATGTACCAAAGGGTCCTGACCTATTGAACTTGTACACCTTTAGATGCTCTCCTAAAGACGAGCTACCTTCACTCAGCATGCTGAGACAATCTCTTCTCGTAACAATCTCTACTCTCACAAATCCTTAGGCATCCGCTCACCCTGCCGTAGTATCCGTGAAGAAGGTAACCTTTCTCCCATAGCCTCTCACTTGCCCTACAGACGCCATATCTTCCTCACTTTAACACATTGCAAAAGCAGTGTCATATGATACCACACTCGTGCCATAAAAACCTCTCTTAAGAACATGAAAATGAAGCCACTCCATCATCCTTGGTTTTTCACTTCCCACAGTGGAAAAAAGATAGTAGCTATGCTCTACTCTTAACACCGTCCTCATTACAGGCATAGGATCCAGATTTCTCGCAAAGGCCAGTAGGAGTTTCTTGCCTAACCAGTAAATACAAAAAAACTTGACAATAGTGTCCATACTTTTTAAATATGCAGGGTTTCATTAATGCACAGTATAGACCTACTAACTCTAAATCTCATTTATCTCCCATTGATGGGCAAAAACATATCTTTTAGATCTGCTCATATAATTATTTGCACGTCTGTGAGGAGAAGAGATGGAGGGTCAGACTGGACGCAACCAATAAAACCAGCGATTAACCCCTTTAAAGCGTTGTAAATAGACCTCCCCAGTGCTGCGCTGTCCATTGGAACTAGTGCTGAATGGACGTCCAACGGTCGTGCGCAGCACTGGGGAGGTAGTGGCCGTGACGACCGTTGGCCGACGGCAGCAATTAAGGGGTTAAAGTGCAAAAATAATAATAAATAAGCACCAGGGACTCATGTGTTGCCCCGGAGGCCACTGCAAAAGGCACTACCAACTGGACCTGGCATTGCTGCCATATTCCAGTATAACCACCACCTAGTAAGCATCACACTCCTCCAAATGTGCCAGTTTGGACGTTTCCAGGACACCAAAAGCTGCAAAAATGCCCTGGGCATTACTTTTTATATGTATATTTAATTGCTAAACTGACGTGCTCTGCCCAAAATACAGACAGCATGTCCATCATGTGGTGGACAGTCATAAATAAGTGCATTTGTGAAGAATTAAGTGAGATGCAGAGTGCCGGAAAACACCAACCCAAGAGGAATGCACAAGCTTAGTCAATGGAGGGTTGTCCTGTAAGATGGGCTATTGATACATCAGCTGAGTTTAGGCCATGGTTTGTCCACTTTCTCAGACCATCGTACATGCTCCCAGCTGAACAATACTTCAGATCCATATACTGGTCAACATCCACTCATCAGCTGACTAGCAGTGTGCGAGAGAATACTCACTCCATTATCCCTTGTGCTCGCATTACCCACAGAGGACATACATCTATGCAGGTTTCCCTCACTCCGGCTGCACGTTACCGCCAGTCACCCACACACTAATAAATTACTGGCCAAAGTACAGACTCACTTTTGCAACTATAAATTCGGCATCCTCAGGACTGTCCAGTTGTAATTTTTGGGCGATGTCGGCCAATGAAATGCGGGAATATGAAAGGCTGATCATTCTGACACCTAGTAGAAGAAAGAATGGCACTATGACCATAGGAAAACATACTACAGATACAAATGGCTACTCCACTAGCGAATGACTGAACTGAGACACATTACCAGCCAGCAAGTGTGCAGACAGAGGTAGGGGGGAGTGCAAACAGTGCAGCCAGGTCAGCAAGTGAGTAGATACAGACAGCAGCAAATGATACAGAAAGGAGCTCCCCCAGAAAGTCAGTGCATAAGCAGATCAGCAAAAGAGCAGTACAGCTTGAGAATAGGGAGAGTCGCCAAAAGCAAGCGGACATAGAGGGATTCTCAGCCAGGAGCGGCCAGTGCAGGTAAGAGCAGTGGGGTGGGGGGACTAGACAGAAGAAAACGAGGGAAAATTCATGATTTTATTTTCTCTCATAGTCTGTCGAGTTCCCCCTCTATCCCGCCCCACCGCCCATTCCTGCATGGGCCGCTCCTGGGTCACTCAGCGAGTGAACAGGTAACTCAGCCACTGAATAAGTCAACGCGGAGGCATGTTGGCAGAAAGTCAGCCTAGACTTCTGACAGAGCACCCCTATAAGCGTATCCACTACTGAACTCTCTTACATATCGCGTTCACTATTATTCCACCACCCCCTACCCTCCACTCAGATATATTTCCCAATTGCCAAAATTCTTTATTTAAGACACACTATTGTGAAATGGAAAAATAATTCACATAAAATCCGGACATGAAATGTTATTTGGTACTTGTATGCACTGCACTTTATAAGTACTAATGAAATAACCAAAGCAAAGCAGGTCCTAACGGCACTTTACTTGCATACTTCTAACACGTAAATGACCAGAGCAGGAAATGCTCTGTTAAGAATGGCATAACAAATCCTGTAAAGTGGCTTCCAACTCTTAAATGTCGCTGACCAGTACAGTGAAATAGCTGCAAATGGTGTACATCTAAGAGGACTTGAAACATGGACCAAACAAACTAGCTTCGGGGCACGAAATTTACACCCACCTGTTTTGATGACATTATGCCTCAGTCGGATGATGAGGGTGTAGGTACCATCTGTCTGGAATTTGTCGCTAAACTGGTCAAGGGCCTGATTAAACTTGGACAGGTTTCCGGTCCTGACAGCTGTGGGTGACACAAAGACTGTATAAAGCATATGAAAAGTACGGAGAGAGCATGGACAGAACAAGTAGAAAACTACAGTTTATTGCCTATGGGATTGCCTTGGTTGTTCATAAACAAGCAAAAGTAAACTCTCACCCAACAAGCAGAATAGTTCAACGTCGCCCTGGCCATAAAGAAATAACTATTCAGAGTTAGGTAATCACATGCTGCTTCACATAACAATTTAATTTTTGTATATAACGCTTCCTGACACAGTTAGTAGTTCTGCACACCTTGTGCATCTGCAACTGCTTGTGAAGGTACTCTCATGGAAAGCAGAAAGCAACCGGCTTCTACACCAGTGGGTGTGCAACCAGTGGAGGCACAGCAGCCGTTTACTACCTTTTATTTCTTTTACTGATAGAGTAGAGTGTAAGTGGTAGATCAAACTTCACCTTACAAGGATAGTCACCCACAAACTCAGTGTAATAATTGCAGTTACTCCCCGATGACAGCACTTCCCCACTGCCCTAGTGTATGCCCTTCGGTAGAACACAATTCCTGGTGTCAGTAGTTCTCTGCAATTCCAGCATGTCCTAAATGATGAAGTATTTTTGAATTAATTTTATATTATAATACCAGGGATGAATACTTCACAGAGATCACAGTATCCCCACATGATCCACTGTCCCTGTTGTAACTTGTCCATCAGAGTGACACAATGCATTTTATTGTTTGTTTTTAAACACTTAAGAGCCCTAGACAGTGTAGTTCCTGTATAGAAATAGCTGGTGTTAAATGTTCAAACGTTCCTCTTTTTCACTTGAAGATCAAGTTTTGGCAATTATAAAAACAAATAGGTAATTTGTAAAGCAAAGTTTTAATCAAACTTTAATGCTGGCAGTTTGATATTGACTACAGATGTACATGATTTTACATATTTCTGCTCATGTGAGCTTATTTCGGAATAGCCTTTAAAATACGAAAGGCCCCATGTGTGTACAGCTAGGTGCACACAAGCCAGTAACTGATATCGAATATCATACGTGTTATAGAAACTCATTTTCTACCAGGCGTATTCTCCATAAGCTGCAAAGAGCAATACTAAATGGCATTTTTCCATGACATCATTTTTTTGTTTTTATATAGCACTCTCCAATGCAACTAGGTACCAAAGCACGGTCTGTGAAAGTAGCTAAATCGGAGGCCTATCCAAACAGAAGAGTTGTTAGATACTTTATAAATGTTACGTATGAACTGCCGCCTTTTTATTGTAATGCTACTGCTTATTCAATGTTTCATTTACATGTCTTGATTGGTCGTTTTTGAAATTGTTAATGGCATGCATTTGATTGCTTAATCCTTCTGTGACCAAGCTGGATGTGCCAGACACGTAGATGCCCTGTGTGGTTATACGTTAACCGAGCTATTCCCATGTACCTTCCTTTCAAGTCAAATGCTAATAACGACATGTTAAAAAACTGATTTGCAAGGATGTTGCTTTTAATGGAACGCCCTGCTGTATAATTTGGCTTTTCTTGCCACAAAATACCTACATGGGTGTCCTGTGTTCCTGGATGGAGAACCCCCACAATAGTAACATTTTACGATGTAGCTTTCTTCACAGGAGGTACCTCTTCACTTCTTTCCTAAACTTTAGGAGGAAGGTGCAATTCTGATGGACACAGGCCCTAAATATATTGTATTTATTCTTTTACTGTGCATGTTTACCTACATAACTCTAATGCTTTTCAGGGTCTGGTTAGCACAACATAAAACTAAAAAATAAAATAAATCTGTTTAGTGTCACAGCCCAAATAGTAGTTATCCTCCAGGGGATCTATACTGATAGGCATAAGCAGTGATTATTCCTGGCTAAGTGCGGGATCCCATGGCACTCTTCAACTTGAGGGAAAAAAACTATTTTAAATACAAAAAGCAAAGGTTTTGGAAGCCTAATTCTATGTTATTCACCAAGTTCTATTCATTTTCTTAAAAAAATAAGCCTTTTTTTTTTAAACAAACCTTTTTTAAAGGAAAATTGTAAGAAGACTCCTGCGCACTAGAAAACTGATTCACAACATAGTCTTGATGTAAACTGTTGCCTTTTTATCTTTTTTCTTGCTGAACAAAATGTACAATTCAGTTGCTCACAGAAAACGACTTCTAACAAAAACTGATAAACTGCCCTTTATTTATATTTTTGCTGATAGCAAGCTAACTGTTTCCTGATTTCCTTCTTCCTCTATCGGTATTCTGCCAGTGTCAGAGCACTAGTTTAGATCTTACCAGCAGAAAGCAGCAACACACAAAGCACAGGGCTCTGAAGCAGATCGATGTTGCCAACCCTGAAATCTGGAGGTAAACTGCAAATCAATGTTAGAGAATGAAAAATGTTCCTATCACAGAAAACATAAAAGTAGAGGGTGGCAGCATGGGCATTCAAATAGTAGGCACATGGCAACAGAGACTTACCCTGAGTGAGCAGGAAATACGGCATTAGGGATCGCTTCAGGGAAGGCTGACGGAACTGGAGGCGATCAGGGATCTCCCCCAGCAGTAACTCCACCACGATGAGCAGCTTGTGGACCTGTCCAAAGTACAATGACCAAATGTAAACTCAATCAGAAGGTGCCCAGAGATCAAACTGTTACGGCAAAGTTGATTCTGGCAAACATGTCAGAATGAAATAAAATAAAAAATAATAATAAACATTTTTTTTTTTTAATAAGTCTTTCTTCCCTGTGGACTAGAAAACTCAGAACCACAAGAGAGCTCTTCCAACAATCAACATAACATTTAATAGATATGACCCCACTGCGAAGGCAGTAAGTGGCAGACTGTATTCAACCAGCTTCCTACAGCATCAAACACTAAATCAGCACTCATGTCAGATTTAGATCACTAGTGTACAGTGTGCTTCCGAGGACAACTAAAGTGTTGGATCCACACCACTGTGTGTGTTCTGGCAATGCAGTGCAGATGGCAGAATGAAAAAATGGTATTGCACTTGATTTCAGTCGAAACAGACACGTATTCACTGGTGCAACAGCGGGAGGGCGGTTGTGGGAGGGCAGTGTCATGGGCATGCCTTATGAAGGAGTCTGTGCACTTAAGCACATTTGAGCAGCAATGTGCCGCAATATGTAATTGCAATGTGTTTCTAACTATTAAACCGCATTTTCAATACTATACAACAACATATGAAAGTGCACAAACACAATTTCAGGGAAAGTGCATCAGGATAAAACATCTGTGTTGCCCACAATAAATATCATACTAAAAGTACATACAGCACCCCATTACAGGCCCTCCCTTTGATCTGCCAAATCTTATGTAGTTCGGCACAAAAATAACCTTGAAATATTATTTTCCTGTTGAACTTCATATGCCCCACTTGCCATTAAAGCTAGCCCCCAGAAATCCAGGGGATACTACTGCAATCTCGGTTACATGCTTTAAAAAAAATAATTTAAAACAATTAATAAAAAAAGACCATGGCTTCAAAAGACAGGGTGCTAAGAAAGCTGTAATGCTAGTTTTAAAGAGAACAGCTACCAACATCCACCCACACCTCAGTAAATACATGAACCTGATCAAAAACGGATTGATTCTGTAGGAGTCAAACTGTCACAGAATGTATGAGGGCTAAAAGAATACACTTTTTCAGTTTGTTAAAAGTAGTATGGTCACAAAAGTACATAAATCTTTAGGCACTGCCATGCTCCTAACCTACTACTATTGTACACTGTCTGGATATACACCTCTTTTTAATATACACTGCGCTATGCCGGCTGCCACGGTCTAGTGATGCCGACTGACACAATAAGCTGCAATCAAATTCTCCTTGTAACCAAGTAAACTGCTAATGGGGTGCCTAAAATTCAGTTTACATACAGTACCATGCAACCAAATCTGAAACAAGTATACATTTCTGTACAACCAAACTGAAAATAGCACTGCCCTGCGCCTACTGGAAGCAGTGACTGCCTCGGACAACAGACACAGTTACTGACTCCAGAACGGTGTCTGACAAATAACCCTAGCCCAAACCTGCTGCAAAAGAAAGTACGCCTCCTGCAGCAACTTCGCCATCAGTGCCAGCCAGCCCAACTGGTGATAACAAAAACGAAATGGGCTCTTCACAAAATGTAAGAGTGTTCAGCAAGATTGTGCAACTGTGCAAGCCAACACATGATGTAAGGATGAACACAACACACAATAGGACTATTTGGAGACTGTAGCACTGCTCTGTAGAGTTTGTAGGCTGGGGGAATCCAGAAAAGATTGAGAGAAGTAGAGTAAAAGGGTCCCCATCATTTATCCTTTTAACTTGGGAGAAAAAGAACATGGAGCGCCCATGGAGATCGGCACCAACTAAGTAAAAAGACAATTGTTTCAAAATATTGATTGTTGTGACAATAAGGCCAAAGGTCCATCTTATTAGATGTGCCTGTGTCCCGATGATTACCTTTCTTGGCTCTGTTCAACTGCAACTGGCTAGAGCTCACCCAGAAAAATTAACATGCTGTTGGGTGCCCCCTGATTTTAACTTCAATATTGGTTACTGTATAACTAAGTATGCAAAGATGATGGGTGTGGAGCTAAAAAGAAATTCAATCTGACCAGCTGAACTTTGAGAGGAAGAATATACAAACAACCCAACATGAATGCCAACGCTCCTGAAACTAGCCTGGTAACAGGATTCTCCCCCTTTCAGTTGTCCCACTAACTGAACTAAACCCAAACATTCAAGCACTCATGTTCTGTTACACTTTTGAGATGACCTATTCCAACCCAAATATAGCATAGCACTGGTTGGGGACTGCCTCAAGGGTATCTGTCAGTAGGACTAATCAGGAGAAGAAATGCAAACTTAGGGTATCTTTATTCCACTGTCAACCAAATAATACTTACTTGCAAACCGACTTAGTGTTGTACGATTTGGAGAAAATGGTCAATATCCACCCTCAGAATAAACCATTGCTGGATGTTCTTGCCCCTGCTAATAACTTCTCCAGATCTGACCAAATCTGCTCTACCAAGCCAAAGGTTTCGAAAAACATACTGCTATTAAGTTGAGCCACTTGTAGAACTCCACCACTGTTCACACCCTATAAAGTCCAGTTTTCACCCAGGCACAGTGAGGCAGTCTGGCTCTTAAAAGCTGGTGATCTCCGATGGATGTGGTGGCACTGGAACAAATTTACATTGATCCATTGATTTTGACACCGGGCATGAGATCCTGTTGACGTAGTTTTAGAGAACAAGTCATGGTGGTGGCGGGTTAGATCAATCCTTGCTTCTAGTCACCTAAGGACACACAATTTCCCTGGGGAAAGTTTCAAAGTGCCCTGTTACCTATCCTACTTTGTTGCATTACATTTAGAGACAAAAAACAGTATTTTTGCATTGGGAGGTGAACCAGTATTCATTTCAACAGCAAAAGATGTGAGATTCTAATTTATTTGGTAACTTTCTTTTGCACAGGTGAATTATGAAGGTGTCTACTCACTGTCTGCTTGAAGCCGACTGCAGTGTGCTGAGGGGCCTTCCTCAAGGCGTTGGTTAAGGTCCTCCTCGCTTCAGAATATTCCAGCTGGATGGATTTAATGCGACCTGAAACAGAATAATGTATACATGGTACTTTATTAAAAATTAAAATGTTAAAATGCACAGAAGGTGTACGAACACTTTACTATAGCTCTCAGCTTTTCTAGTGTTCCACCACTACTCATTCTCACTAAGTAATATTCAATTCGAAAAGGTCCTCTCTGTCTAGGGTTCACCGGGAATGCCACCACTGGAATTGATCTCCTGAAGCCCCTATGGTTCTAATGCCTATAAATGAGCCCAATGTTTTGAGTATTTATGTGTTACTGTGTTGAGTTAGGACACTTGAAATGCTTTTTGAATTGAAGAGGGTGGGTTCTATTTTAGAATAAGTTTGAAAAAGATGAAAATGAAAGTCAACTTTTCAGGTTTCTGTGGGCACTGCACAGATTTAAGAAATTCTGGAAGCTGCTGGTACTGAAAAGAGGTAATCTCTTGCTACAATAAAAGGAAATTCTCAGTTCTGCTATGGGGGTTTTCAGGAAGTAATGATAGCGGTACAAGGGTGTAAGGAAGCGTAAGTATAGCCTTACAGCTCATATTCACTAAGCTCACAACACGCAGGAGTAAACTAGTTTGGGTATTTTTAGAGGAATGGAGAGGTTCAGGAGCACTTTCAGAGGCAGCTCACAAGTTGCTCTTGAAGGCAACTTGAAGGGAGATCGTTGCCCAAGCCTCCCCGAGTGAAATGCAGATATCTTTAATCACTCAATGTTTAAGAAAAGCATAGAAATGCCAGGATCAAGAATAAAAACCATTCTGAAATAACAACAACTCGCGCATCACCAGAAGACTTCATCCAATTTGTGTGCATTTCTTGCATGAGATCGACTTTTTAACTTAATAAATTCTTCAATACTGCTCTCAACTTCATGCCAATTATGGATTGAGAAAAAAGGGTTTTATTTTATTTGGAATTTCCCAGACATTACTTAAGTAATGTCTTCAACACAGGACAGACTGATTTCCAAACTCACTAAAATGAGCACGATTAACAGTAACAAACAATAGGCTTAGAAAGTCGTACACCTGCTTTATATATAAATATTGCCGCATGGAACTGGAATACATTTGATGTTTTACGGATGTGCAAGATTAACTAATAAGGGAGGGGAGTTTTCATTTTGGCCCATGGCACCTGTCCCTAATACACGATAACTAGACTTTATTAAATGTTCATTTAGTAGCAATGGCGCTATTATATAGGATTCTCACATGTTGCACCCAACACACTAGTTTAATTTGGTGCTTTATCAAAACTTGGATAACTTTCTAAAAAGCTGCACACATTCACTCTCCCTGAAGATTCGAAGCCGGAAGTAATAGGCAAGCCTTTCCTTAATCCCTCCAAACGGAGGAAGCGGTCTATGGTGCTGGTCGGACAACAAGCAGGCTCCTACAGAATTTTCCTGCGTTGGTTAATGTTTTTGATATCAGGCGAATGTAATAAAATACCTGTTTAACTATTCTTTAGAACAATTAGATGGTTTTCATAATGTTGTCGCCTCTCTTTACTATTAGATGGGCCGCTAGACTCAGACCTATGCACGTAATCTAATCTGTGCAAGTCTAAAGGAATGGACGTTTACATCTGTAAAAACCCCATACAAAAACTGATTCTGCTAGCAAGTTAATGAGCTCATTTTACTCCAGTCTTTTGCTAAGTAGCCAAGCAATCTGGTTAAATAAGTAATAATAGACATTCTACCAAACATTAATGGAAATATTATTTTCATATAAACGTAGAGATAACAGTCATTTCTCACATGTGAAAAACACCGAATAGGTGCGGATGCCACTTTCCAGACTAATACACAGAATATCCAGATTAAATCCACTAACCTGTATAATATAAGTAACGGGCCCATTCGTTGTTGTTGGCAAGTTCTGGAAATACAGACTTGGAGACTAGCTTTTCTGCCTGGTCGTACAGGTTGTAGTGCAGGTAGTTTCTGAGAAGCAGATTAAGGAGAGTTGCCTGGCCATCTGCATCATGACGGAGGGTGGCTGTCCGCAAACGGGCATGTAGGAAGCTGCAAGCAGGTGGAGAATATGTGAGGAAAAAGAAATATAATTGTGACGGGGTGGCGGGCTCTGGGGATGACAATGCTGATATGCCCTCGGACTGGTGGTCCGCAATGCCGCTGACCCCCCTTTCTGTCGTCCCTGTACAGACTGATGCCACAAGACTAGGGGACTGGCGTGCAACGGAGGAAACCGGTGTGTGGGACTATCCTACGGATATAGAGCACGGTCCCTTTAACCCAGAACTACAGGTCGGCGAGGCCACGCCCACCAACAGCGCGGGAGAGCCAAAAGCCGGAAGAGCGACGGAGAGGACGGACGGCGTTTCCCTGGAGGCGGATGGTGTACTGGAGTGGAGACGGAGAGAGGTGCAGTCGGAGATCGGAGGAGAAGATTACGGAGAGAGCCCAGCGGTCGGCAAGCCAGGAGGCCACCGGTTTGGCGCTTCGCCCTGCCACGGTCCCACGGGAGGAGCGTGGCTGGACAAGGTACGGGGTGCAGTGGCGGGCTGGGTGGGACGGAGTGAGCCGTTGAAACCTCGAGACCCAGTGTAAATATTGTATAGCCGAGTTCCCTTCCCCTCACGAGCACCACGGACGGCTGTTTGTAATTGTGCACTTGGTCTCCCTCACTCCCCGGGCCCCTGCAAGTCCTAGTCGGACGCCCCAGTGACTGTTTCCTTTCTTTCCTTTGCTTTTGGGGATTCCTCCGGACGGAGTCACGAGCCAGTCAGCAGACCAACATCCACTCACCTGACGACCGGAGCGAGCAGATCGACTGGTCTACACCCCTGCTTCATTCTGGCTAGCCCCGGTTTCACAAGAGGAGTCAGAACGGAGACCTCTGAATTCGCAAGACTGAGAGTGACTACTAAGAGGAGAAAAGCCTATCTGAAAATAAAGCCTTCGCTTCGTGCACTATTTCCCGACTGTGCCTCATTATATACTGATCCTAGTGTTTCTGAACCACCATCCCCTGTGGTCTCCGACCCTGCCCCCTCACAACTGGTGTCAGAAGTGGGATCACAGTCCATCTGTGAATCCGAGATGGACGCCCTGCTGCAGCATCTCATCAAGGGGCAGGAGAAGCTTGAATGGGCCGTCGAGAGGCAGATGACTTCGGCCCAAGCCGACAGGGACCTGTTTAAGAACACAATAGCCGCCCAGATGGACAACATGCAGAAAACGATGTCACATCCCACCGGGTTGGTTCCTGTAGAGAGTAGAGCCCATGTCCCTAGCCCATCCGGTATAGCGTTACAAAAATACGTGCACGGTGAAGACCCTGACGCCTTTTTGATGAATTTTGAGAGGGCGGCCAGGGCTCTGGGTTGGCCCGAAGAGAAGTGGCCGTTCTTCTTGGCCCCCTGCTGACCGGGGAGGCCCAGTTTGCATACCAGGTTGCGAATCCTGCTGGGAACGCTCCCTATGCTCTGATCAAGAACGTGATCCTGGACCACCTAGGACTGGACTCCGAAGCATACCGCGTCAGGTTCCGCAAGGAAAAAGGGATCCCGGGAGAGAACCCAAAAACCCTTTTCTTCCGCTTGAAGATGATGGCCGACAAGTGGCTGAAATCTGGCTCCAGCACAAAAGAGGAAATCCTGGCACAAATATACTTGGAGCAATTCATGGAGGCGCTCCCCTATGGTTCCCAGAGGTGGCTGAGACAGCACTCGGGTCTCACGGTGGAACAGGCCATAGAGATGGCCGCCAACTATGCACGTGCACAGCCTAGGGGCATAGGATGGGAACCAGAGAAGGCCTCAAAACCACTGTCATCGGGAAGAGGGGAAAAGAAAACCAAACCCACCCCGGAGCCCTTCCGGCCTCGCCCTATCCGGATGGAACCGCCCATACCCAGAGGCCCTCAATGCTTTGAGTGCGGCGAGTGGGGGCACATCGCCCGCCTTTGCCCCAGGAGAAGACCGCCAGAAGAACCTATGGAGGTGGGGTATCTACCCAAGGCTGTCCTCTACTCCGCTGAGCTGGGAACATCATTACATGTGAGTATAAAGGTGAACGGGTATAGCATCAAAGCCCTCCTGGACTCCGGGTGTAGGCAGTCAGTGGTGCAAGAAAGGTTTGTCCTGCCCGACCAATATGACCAGGATGCGATAGTACACATCCGTTGTGTGCACGGTGACATAAAGCCGTATCCAGTGGCCCAGGTGACCGTTGTCCCTAGCAATCACCCCGAACGTACGGTAAGGGTAGGAGTGTTGCAGACCCTCCCTGAGGAAATGATCCTTGGTGTAGACAATCCTGGCTTCCTGGATCTGTTTCGAAGAACGGTTTACGAACAGCCCCGCGACGAGCCCAAACCCCATTCGGCTCTGGTCACTGCTGAACCATGGGTCCTTGACCGCAGCTTCCGGTTCGCCCAGTCAGAGGACCGTACTTTGTTTAACGCTTGGGAGGCCGCGCAGGCCACTCAGGAAGGGTCCACTAACACCTATCCCAGGTTCATCATAAAAAGAGATCTGTTGTACAGAGAAGCAGCTGCAGGGAAAGAGTTACAACTCTTGGTTCCGACGTCCTTCCGCGAACAGGTGCTGTTCTTTGCCCATGCTCATCTCACGGCAGGCCATGCGGGGAAAGAGAAGACCACAGAGAGTGTCATGCGGCATTTCTACTGGCCAGGGATCTACAGAGATGTGCAGGAGTACTGCAGGAAGTGCGACATCTGCCAGAGGAGGAACACCCACAGACCCCCGGCGGCCCCCTTACAGCCAATGCCCATCATTGGCGTGCCCTTTGAGCGTGTGGGGATGGACCTCATAGGGCCCCTCCCGAAGACCCCCAGAGGGCACCTCTATGCGCTAGTGATCGTGGACTATGCCACAAGATACATAGAGGCCTTTCCCTTGAAAACACCCACAACCGCCAATGTGGCTGAGAAGTTCGTAGAACTGTTTTCCAGGGTGGGCTTTCCAAAAGAGGTGGTAACCGACCAGGGAACACCGTTTACCTCACGACTCATGAAAGAAATCTGTAAATCCCTGGACATACACCATCTGAAGACCTCCGTGTACCACCCACAGACAGAGGGCCTTGTGGAGAGGTACAACCAAACCCTCAAAGCTACCTTGAAAAAAATGCTGTCCTCCGAAGGACCGGCCTGGGACCGGTTACTCCCGTTAGCCCTGTATGTCCTCCGGGCCCAAAAACAGAGTAGTCTAGGTCACTCGGCCTTTGAACTCCTATACGGGAGGATACCAAGAACCCTGCTAGAAATAACCAAAGATGCATGGGAAACGCAGGGAGACCAAGAGAGAAACACCCCCCTGGAATACACTGCACAATTGAGGTCCAAGCTGGGGAAGCTACGTAGCCTGGCCTATACAAACCTCGAACAACAACAGAAGAAACAAAAGAAGACATACGACAGAGGGACACGACTACGACGACTTGGAGTAGGTGACTGGGCCTTGGTGTTATTACCCTCAATCACGAAGAAAAACGAGTGGGTCGGTCCATACGAAGTAACCGAAACGATAGGAGAGACCACCTACAGGTTACGTCTCTCTCCATCAAAAACCCAGACCTACCACATAAACATACTCAAAAAATGGATCGGTCCCACACCCAGGAGTGCCCACTTGGTGGTCCCAAATAAAAGGACGGAAGACAACACCCTAAGACACCTCGTGGTAAACCCCGAACTGTCAGAAAGACAACAACAAGACCTAAAGGAAACCATGTTGCCCTTCCTGTCTGTGTTTTCGGATTTGCCGGGGAAGACACACCTTGTGGAGCACCACATCGAGACGATCCCTGGGAAAATAGTAAGACAGCGGCCCTATAGGATCCCCGCCGCCAGGAGAGACGCCGTAAGACAAGAGGTGCGGGATATGTTAGAGCTGGGGGTGATCCGACCGTCCTCCAGCAACTGGGCCTCCCCGATAGTGATGGTACCCAAACCTGACGGCACATAAACGCTTTTGCATGGACTTCCGAGCCTTGAACATGATTTCCTCTTTCGACGCATATCCCATTCCCCGAGTTGATGAGTTGATTGAGAACCTAGGGGAGGCAGTGTACATAACGACCATAGACCTGACCAAGGGGTATTGGCAGGTACCCCTTAGGGAGGAGGACCGGAAAAAGACCGTCTTCATCACTGACGAAGGGCTATACGAATTCACAGTGCTCCCCTTTGGGCTTCATGGCGCCCCGGCCACGTTCCAACGGCTCATGAACCACATCTTGAAACCTTTTCCGTCTTTCTGCTCGGCCTACCTAGACGATATCGTCGTCCACAGCAAAACTTGGAAAGAGCACCTACAACACCTACAAGCCATCCTCCGGGCCCTGCAGGAGGCGGGCCTGCATGTCAATGCAAAGAAGTCTCGGGCTGCATTTACAAGGGTCAAATACCTGGGCTACGTGCTAGGCGAGGGCACCATAGCCCCCCAGGACGAGAAGGTCAGGGCCATCAGAGACACGTGTTTCCCGACAACGAAAAGGGAGCTCCGCGCTTTTCTTGGGCTAATCAGGTATTACCGAAGGTTCATTCCCCGGTTTGCTGAAGTGGCCACCCCCTTGACGGACCTCCTGCGCAAAGAAGTGAAGACCAAGGTGATACAGAAACCCCCTAGGGAAGCCCTGGAGGCTTTCGACCTCTTGAAGAACGCCATCACCTCGCCCCCGTTTTGTTATCCCCGGACTTCAACAGGGACTTCCTCCTAGCCACTGACGCATCAGAGACCGGCCTGGGGGCCGTTCTATCGCAGTTGGACGATGAGGGTATCGAACACCCGGTCCTGTTTACAAGCCGGAAACTCTTCCCTAGGGAACAGAAGTACTCCACTGTGGAGCGGGAGTGTCTCGCCATCAAATGGGCGATAGAAAAACTGCATTACTATTTGGAGGGCCGGCCCTTCATTCTGCAGACCGACCATGCCCCCCTGCGGTGGATGTACCGCAACAGGTCGCTCAACCCAAGAGTGCTCAGATGGTTTCTTTCTCTGCAGCCCTACTCCTTCACTGTGCTGCACAAGAAAGGGACCGATAACGGGAACGCTGATTTTCTGTCCAGGGTCCTCCCTCTCCCCGATCGGGAGAGTCCAGGGGGGGAGGTGTGTGACGGGGTGGCGGGCTCTGGGGATGACAATGCTGATATGCCCTCGGACTGGTGGTCTGCAATGCCGCTGACCCCCCTTTCTGTCGTCCCTGTACAGACTGATGCCACAAGACTAGGGGACTGGTGTGCAACGGAGGAAACCGGTGTGTGGGACTATCCTACGGATATAGAGCACGGTCCCTTTAACCCAGGACTACAGGTCGGCGAGGCCACGCCCACCAACAGCGCGGGAGAGCCAAAAGCCGGAAGAGCGACGGAGAGGACGGACGGCGTTTCCCTGGAGGCGGATGGTGTACTGGAGTGGAGACGGAGAGAGGTGCAGTCGGAGATCGGAGGAGAAGATTACGGAGAGAGCCCAGCGGTCGTCAAGCCAGGAGGCCACCGGTTTGGCGCTTCGCCCTGCCACGGTCCCACGGGAGGAGCGTGGCTGGACAAGGTACGGGGTGCAGTGGCGGGCTGGGTGGGACGGAGTGAGCCGTTGAAACCTCGAGACCCAGTGTAAATATTGTATAGCCGAGTTCCCTTCCCCTCACGAGCACCACGGACGGCTGTTTGTAATTGTGCACTTGGTCTCCCTCACTCCCCGGGCCCCTGCAAGTCCTAGTCGGACGCCCCAGTGACTGTTTCCTTTCTTTCCTTTGCTTTTGGGGATTCCTCCGGACGGAGTCACGAGCCAGTCAGCAGACCAACATCCACTCACCTGACGACCGGAGCGAGCAGATCGACTGGTCTACACCCCTGCTTCATTCTGGCTAGCCCCGGTTTCACAAGAGGAGTCAGAACGGAGACCTCTGAATTCGCAAGACTGAGAGTGACTACTAAGAGGAGAAAAGCCTATCTGAAAATAAAGCCTTCGCTTCGTGCACTATTTCCCGACTCTGCCTCATTATATACTGATCCTAGTGTTTCTGAACCACCATCCCCTGTGGTCTCCGACCCTGCCCCCTCACAATAATATAATTAAAAAATGAATGAAAAACAAATACATAATTTGCCCAAGAGACAAAATAAAACAATGATTTAACAGCACAACAGATTAATATGCAGTCCATAACATTGCTAAAGCCAGAGCAATAAGCCTGACATTATACACAAAACATCCTGTTACCTTCGGACTACATCAAGCTTGTTCAGGAACTCATAAATCCGCGAGTGGTAATAGTAGCATTTGGCAACCACCAGATCTAATGCACGCCGGTTCTGGGGACTGATTTTCTGCATCAAGTCATCTGAAACTTTCTGTGCCTGAGGATGAGGAAAAGTAATGAATTAAATCCAAATATGAACAATCATGATACCACAGCCCCACTCCCAAGCATGTTTCAGCAGCATAAAGCCTTTTCAAAAGTGCACCTCTCTGATCTTGCACATTGCAAATGTCATCCGTTTGAATGCATGTCTTAGTAGTAAAAAGGAATCCTATAGCACTGCAATAAGGGAACAATGGTCAACACTTGGACTGGGCCACTGTCTGAACAATATCAACTGTAAAGTGTGAAAAAGTATAGTGCAAACAATAAAATAAAGCAACATTGATTACATACCCTCCTTCTCTTCCCGGCAACCCAGTATGAGTGTATTACTACACAGATATCAGTTCTCTGGGTATCACCTTTAGAAGTATTATACAGAGTAAACTTAAAAATAAAAAATAACGGTCTGTGTTTGTTCAATCCATCAAAATCACTTTATTTCGGTCACTGGGGCCATAAAAGTGCAATCCATTTACAATAAATTATAATGTGAAACATAATTAAAATGATTCAGCAAATAGATTATATAAAAAATAAGCACGATATTACATATATATATATTTTTAAATAGGTTAATTAATATTATGTTTCTTGGTTATCTATAAAAAAAAGATATGTACATAGTTGACTGCGTCTGCCCTTGCATGCCACCATGAGTAACTCTCGGTCACATCATGGTTCACTATATAAAGAGACAAACTTAGGTTATGTATATCTCCAATAATGGAAACCAACTCAAGCTTAGCAAAGGCAGTCCTTTCCTGTTCATTTGTGTCAGGTCTGCATTTACTGATGCACTTTTCAAAGTTCAACTCCACAAAATACTCCATGTCATATTTTTGTATCAGTTTGTCCTTCTTTTGTCAACTATGTCTGCTTACCACATCTCCTCATTCAAATAAGATGGTGTGCTGGATGGTACTGAAAGGTACCGTAAATGGTGGAGATAAGAGGAGAATACAATCACGAGTTTGTGCAAGCCTTCTTTACCTCACAGTAGCGTTTGGCATTCATTAAATACACGACCAATAGGAGCTGGAGATAAGTTTCTACTTCAGGCAGAAGAGGGGATGCAGCAGCCTTCCCAGTGCGGGGACGGAATGGCAACTCTCCTTCAGTGTCCATGGGCTAGGAAAGAAAGAGGAAATGATCAATCAGATAAGCACACAATGTGCTACTTACTCAACAGCAATCCTCTGTTTAGGGACCATTAAAAAGAGCTCTATAAGATACAACATCTAACAGAGAAAACAAAACACAAACTATTGCTTCAAGTGGAATGAGCTGCTATAGTTATTGAAAGCATCTGAATACATTTACACTACATAGGATTAGCATTTACAGGTGCCTTGCTCTACACCCAATTAATTAACGCCCATCTCCTAAAAAAGCACAGCGAGAAAACATTAAGAGTGATCTGCTCCTCAAGTTGTACTTGCCCTACCCCTAAACTTTTTACTAATCACTACCTCGACCTGCTTTACCACAACATGTCACTCAGAGATCACTTCCTCCAGAAACCCCAGTAGGTAGTTTAACACAGTGGCTTAAATTCATGTATAACTTGTTCACAACTTTTTCCATACACTGACCTTCAGAAACCTCAGAGTGTCATACACTGTCTACCTAACATATGAATTTCACCTACTGAAAAGATTTTCTCATACTCACCTCCTCCAGAAAGCTCAGCAAGAATTCACGAACTGTGCTATTGGACGTGAAAAAGCCCTGGATGGCCTTGTGAAGGACATTGAGGTTGAGTCTGCGGGATGTGGAAGGCAGTGCACGGAGAGCCCGGAGGACGAAGCGTGGCTCTTTCCCAGAAACTGCTTTCTCGATCTGCCTCACATGCTCCTTAATATCTGCCAAAGAAGATGAGGAAGACGTTATACGCAGTAGCATATTTTGGTACATTTATCTTTTGAAACCTCATACTACCGAATGACAGAATGTATCTGCATAATTAGGTATTTCCTCTATGTTAATAACAAGATGGAGCAAAAGTCTATTACATGAGTATTTCCACACTGCACCCTTCTAATTAGTAATTTTTTGACTTAAAACCAGCTGTAAACTGAGACAAGTTCCATTTATCCCCCTCAAAATAGGATTATCCAAATACAAAGATGTATAGTGATTTTCTGATTCTTGTACAGTTATCGGAGGTTATCTTTTAATGTCCATTATTAATACTGCTTTAGTTATTCATTTTTATACCAAAATATGACAAAAATATTCATATGTATCATTGTATTTCGGAGGCTCAAAATTAGGGAGACTGGACACTATATTTATCTTTAAATAAGTAATTATTTCTTCCAATGACATCCATTCTCAGTATTTTTTCCTTTCTTTACCCTTCTGTGACATCAGATTGCATTCATATTGATGAGTTCGCGTTTTAGCAATATGTAGACTTATCAGGAACCTTCCAAACGTAATCAACTGCAGTTAGCTTATGTTTTCTGAGTGGTATTATTGGATCACTCCTTCTGCTAAAGCTTTTTTGCATCATACTGATGGACTTTCCTGGTCGTGTTGTGCACTTCGGGAACATCACTTTGGGCCAAAGATCTATTTTTCCTTAATGATCGTTTTATGGTGTTGAAACATGATGCTGAATATATCCTGCCCGTCAGTCGCTATAACTAGATCTTGCTACGAAAATTGAATACTTTGAGATTCTTAAAGTAATATTTTACTCCTATTTGCATGTGTTGCGCAACTCATGGTGTAATTTTATACGTCTCCAGTGAAACACAACTACATCAGGCCTGATTACACAACTTTTCTCATAGAATGGTGACCCTACAAAGTGGCCCCACTCATCTGTCTTGATGCTGACCCTGTCTGAAATCAGACATTAAGAGTCAAAATGTGAATGTTCCTCTCTTTCAACAAACCATAAATAGTAAACAACTCTTACGGGAATCCTGCCTCATTTGATTGGTCAACTATTCAGTTCCAATTTGGAATGCAGGGTCCTCCTTGTAGTTTGATAATAAGCGTGGACAACACAATTGAACTTGTAGGCCAAAGACATGCTGAGTGGTGTTCCACATTTGCCAAAAAGTCAAGCATGAACTGAAGCAGCTAGAAAGCACTGGGGGTGATTAAAGAAAACGGGGAACAGTTGTCCCTTGCTACAGAAAAACATCGGAGTGGTGATGGGATCATTCAAGGGTCTTCGATATGAACAAAAACATACTCATTTCTCAGTAAGGCCCACTACGTTCGACTGATGGCCACAAAGCAGAAGCATATAATCAAAAGTGAATGCCAGAAAAGTCATCCAGAATTATTTAGATAGGTCTTCTGCAGTGAGGGGGATTCAGGTGGCTTCTCAAAAGTGAAACTAAGAATGCAGAAGTGAGAACCTTTCTAAAACTAGTAAAATACTGTGGCTGCTTCACCTTGCCATCCAAACCAAAACAAACCCTCAATGGAGTTCATCAATAAGTTGTCCAAACTAACCTGAAAGTCCACAATGCGAACACACTGCACAAAATGAAGGACGCAATACATGGTGAGGTCACAATGGCCTATTTTGCTCTCTGCTGAACGACTTGTCAACTGACGGATGCCAAGTACTAAGGACTCTCTTCTGATAGCACCAAGACCAGCCAAAAAGTAAACATACTATTAAACAGAAAAAAAGGGATTGATAACATTTAGGGAGGTACATCTTGCATGCCTCTACGTATTAAGAAATACATCCTACAACTGCACTACCAAAGCGAGCGGTGTCGCGACCTGCCGCAAGAGGTCGCGACCTGCCGCAAGCGCCCGCATTGAGAAACCTTGAGGGGGAGGAGGTCTAGTGTGTGATTCTTTCTTGCAAGCGCTCGCCAACTTAACATTGTGAGCCGCTCGAGAGAAAAACTGCTCCGCGCCACTTTGCAGAGTTTTGCGGAACTTCGCGCTACGTACGGAATGCGCAAAAACTCCAGGGAAAGAGATACACAAACTGTTTAGAGCCTGCCAAATACTAGTAACTGTGCTAACTTCAACATGGCTGTAGCAGCACTATAACATTTCAAACCACAACTCAATCCGGATTACAAGTGTTTCATCTTCAGACAAACCAAACAAAATGAAGGCAAAACCATTGACAACTTCTACGAATGCAAGAGAGAACTAACAAGTACATATGTGGATGATGATGCAAACATACAAGTGAGAGTCCAACTTATTCAGGGATGATCTTCTGTAAGGCGATGAAGCTTAGGAAAACCCAGAATAAGTCTAAACAAAATCTTTAACCAAACGGCAGGTCAATTGAACTTGCTGACATTAGTTCCACAACCACAGACGGCGCACTGGCAAAACTCGAAAGATCATGGTGAACCAGCAAAACAAATTAAGACAGAAGCTGCGAATGATATCTGCACCAGATCAAAGCCTCAAGAAAATCAAACCAGAAACAATACAGCGAAGAGCTACCCGCAAACATGTGATACTGTGGAGGAGAACAACATGCAATAAGTGAATGTCCAGCTCAAGGCAGACTATGCTCAGCATGAGGTTGCCAGAATCACTTTGTAAAGGTATGGCATAGAGGGCAGAAAAGACACTTTAGGAAAAGGGGTGCTGCCCTCGTAAATGCAAGGGCAATACACTTGAGCATCGACTCCACACTCAGCACTACAACTCTCTGACGACAACGTAGCCTCCCTTGGACTCATGTATAGCGAGTAAGACGAAGAAGACATTTTTTCTCCTATCAGCTCAGGAGCATCACGTCAACCGGCAAAAAGACTCTTGCCCCAATGTGAATTCACCATCCTTGGGTCTGGCATAGTGGCACTCATCGACACTGGAGCATCTGACAACATCAGAGCGAGACCAATGCGATAAGCTCAAACGAAGACCAGCTCTCCAATCGACGAGCACCTGCCTTTAACATATGGTAGCTGAGAATCACTTACGGTTGCTGGTGTTTTCACAAAAATACAAGGCTAAAACAACACAAAAACAAAAATTCTTTGTTATCATCAACGAAGGAACAGCCACGCATATCAGCTGCTCCACGGCCAAAACTCACTTCATCTTATTTGTGCACTGCTTCAACACCAAAGAGATTGACAATTTTGTCTCAAAAGTGTGTGGCATATTAAAAGAACTGGGACGTCCAAGAGTGAAACCCATCAAACTCCACATAGACACAACAATAAAGCCCATCACTCTCTAACAAGGAGAGTCCTGATCCATCTTCAAAGCAAAGTAGAAGTAGACCTCAAATGGCTGGGAGATCTAGCAGTGGTCGAAAATGTGTCAGCCCACTACATAAGTCTCAACAATGGTGGTGGCCCCTAAAAAGGACAATCAGATGTAATCAGGATAGGCACAGACATGAGGCTACTAAATGTTGCAATAAAACAAGGAAGATCTATGAACCCAACTCTGGATGATGTATTAGCAGACCCGAATGGTGCATGCTGGTTCTCAAAATTAGATTAGATATGAACGCAGGAGAACACCATCTCAGGCTTGATAAGAATAGTCACTACAGGACTGTTAAAGCCTGGAAAAAGCCTGGAAAAAAGATATGGACTAGTGCTTCAGGGCAGAACAGTGTATCAAAGCTGGGGCTGCCCGCGCAAATGGGAAAAGATATGGGGTGCACAGGCAAAATACAGAGGACTTTGGATAGAGGCAAGAGGGTCACTTAAAAGCCTATTTGGACCCAATGGTAGAGCAATACTGCCTGAGAGAGCAATAATGGCAGCAGCAGACTAGTAGATCTCAATGCACGAGACAGCAGGGGTAATAGGTACACATGTAAACTTCTGTGACTCTATAATGTATGTATTATGCATATCTGAAGTATGTTTTTGTTTGAATAAAAAGAATTTATATTAAAAAAAAAAAAAATTAAAAGTAGTCACTACATCATCACTTTCTCAACCCACTTTGGAATCTGCCGTTACAAACCCTAAAGCTTTAGAGCATCATCAGCAACTGAATTAATCCAAAACGCTGCAAGGCTCTAAATGTACTAGATGGTGAAATCAATCTAAGTGATGACATCCTCATCTACGGCCAGTTACTCGCCGAATACACCAGACTCGGCAGCCTGCTCCAATGACTAACCTTACAAGATGCAACCAGTCAGAAACGTTAGCTTCTGAAACACCATTTTTTTTCGGATATTATCAAACAAGGGTCTCCGCATAGATACACAGAAAGTCAAAAATATTGGGAAAACATCTGTACCTAAGAACCCCAATCTTAGGAATCATCCACTACTGAATATGGCAACCTTATCTCAGCCACTAGGAAGCCTCACGAAATTGACAAGTGTAGAACTAGCAGCGGAACATGAAGACGGTTATGGTAACATAAAATCGCCTCTCCTTAAAGATGTTATATTGTAATAATTTGACATCAAAGCAATAACAGAACCGATTGTAGATGCTAGCCTTTGCAGATTGGGGACAGTATTAGTCCGCAAGCACACTAGAAGGACACATGGATTCAAACAGCTTTCACAAGATGACGGACATCAAAAAGAGGTATTCCCAACTGGAAGCACTTGCTCACACCCCTCAAACTACAGTCCCCTTCTCACTACCCTCTGCCTTTCATCCTTCAAGCCTCCTTCAACCCTTTACACCTCCCGTCCCATACCTCGAGGCTCTGCCTCAGCAGTCCATTTCACCATTCCCTGGACTGCAACTCAGAAGGATTTGCTTTCCTTCCCAGTAGCCCTTGCATTTAGCATATATACCTTGTCTCGCTCTCCCAAAGAATTATGCTCTCACTGTACTGGGTACCCGATTCAACTCCGAGTGTGTTTCTGTCAGACACTCATGCTCCAGGACCGCTGCACCTTTGTACATCTGCAGTTACACCCCAAAGGAATCCTGCTATATACTCTATCCTACACCCGACTCACACTTGCAAGACTGTGCCCAGGGATGGACATGTCTTTTATTCCACCGTGCATTTCAAAGTTGGGCTGAGGCTCTTGGAGGCTAGTTTTCAAAGCCTAGACCGCTCTTTGTGTCTCTGTCACTTTCCCCAGCTCGCTGGGTGACTTGCAGCAAGCATTGGGAGGCTTTGAGAGAGAGGGTGGGGAAAGGTAGAGAGAAAGCGACCAGAAAGGGGAGAAAGAATGCATGAATAGAGAGAGATTCAGCCAGTAGATGAAAGGAGCGGGACTGGTTTGAGCATTTTCTCCCATGGCTGTTTTTGTCTCCCCATCGTGCCTTCATTGTGTACTCCTCGCTACCCTGACTCTCTCCCTACACGACCCATGCATCACTTCGCACCTGCAATCGCTCTCTGGATGGAATTCAGACTCTCCCCACAGCAGACTTATGCTTCCCCGCTGTCCTTTACTCCTAGGGTGACCAGATTTTGATTAGAGAAAACCAGGCCAGGCCAGACATAAAAGTAAGACTAAAGCATTTACCTTACTTTAATGTCTGGCCTGTCCCGATTTTGAGTAGCTTTGCATATGTGGGCACACACGTGTAAGTGTGTGTAAATAAATGTATGCCACACATTTACAAGCTACGTATATATAACATTAGCTATGCCACGACCTTGAGCACCCCCTGCAATCCATCCCCACTCTGTCTCGCTGTCTCCCCATCTGCTGCTGCAGCATGCTAGCAGCTGCAGGCTGAAAGAAACTTTTTACTTAAGGAGAGCATACCTTTCAAATCTACTTTTAGGATAACTTGACCTTTGTCGTTGTTGTAGGACTTTATTCGATAGAATGTATCATAAAAGTGTACAAGTTCATACATCATTTTTAAAAACAGAAATACATCCCCTTTTTCCATAAATAGAACAAATAATGGCGCATTGTCATACATACAATACAAAAATAGAATTTAAAAGACAATGTGTTTTTAAAAACAGTTAAAAACCCTTAAAAAACATTGATTTTAGACAATTATCAGGCAAGGATAACCATAACAAAACAGAGGGCATTGCAGGGGCTCCATAATCTGCAACTGATGCGCCTAGGGGAGCTTGGATCGATGTAGCCAAGCGCTTCCCAGATATTTAGCTGTCCCACATACTACACTGGGCACAGAGGTGTCTGATGTAAGAATGCGCAATGCCTCCCTATGATGTTTTGTCCCTAAATTAGAGCAAACGGGTTTCAACCATCTCCGTCTCGCCTGGCCATATGCTGGACAGGCGAAGAGGAAGTGGGGGATGGATTCTGTGGGGGAAGCACAACCAGGGCAACCTCCTTCCCTCTCTCCCAAGGGTTTCCACCCCGCAGTGAAAGCATTCACAGGTAGTGTGCCTAACCTGAACTTCAAATACGAAGCCCTGTCTCTAGGGGATTCAATGAGGTCCAGGAAGGGTTCCAGTTTGGGGGAGGGCTTGGAATCTAGGAACTTTTCAGTCAGGGAACCGTGCTTCAGATTTCGTATTGCTTCGTTGGACACCCACTCTCAATAGGCCTTCTTAAATACCTGCTTGGGTGGTGGGGACTGGCTTTCCCAGGCATCTGCTAGCCCAATTTCCCCCATCAAATACTTAAGATTTGAAACACAGGGTATCTTACGGCCTGTGTCCATGCGAAGCAATTCGGTCAAACCGGAAGCAGAGTTACATAGTTCGGGGGTCCTTCTGAGGCGTACCAAAAATAAGACAGGGTGCAGCCTTGCTATGTCTCTGATTGAGTGTCTACCAAAATCGTGTTGGAGAGGGACCAAAGGAGTCGATGGGGGGAGCGAGACCAGGTCCCTGTATAACTTGTTGTCTGAACTTGACCTTTGTCCCAAAAACCGGGACATAAGTTTAAAATTAAGGAAATCGTCGGGACACCGGTACAGTCCTTTGAAAACTGGGACTGTCCGGAGAAACCACGGACGTCTGGTCACTCTATTAACTCCTCATTCTCCAAGACCTTTGCACCACTCCATACCTGCACTCTCCCAAGGAAGAAGGCTCTGCACTCCATACTACTCCCCGGCTCACACTGTTAAGACTGTGTCCATCTCTTCACTATCCCTGCCTTCCAAGATCCCACCACTACTCTACAGCTGCAGTCAAGGACTGGGGCCCACGCTACCCTGGAAGTACCACCATCTTGCCATCACTCCCCACTTTGACCCTTCAGGTCCTCTGCAGCTACACTCCCAGGGTAAGCGGGGCTCTCTTAGGGATAAAGAATCCGCACTTGTCCTGGATCTCACCATCGAGAGTCACCGCGTCCCTCTCCTTCTGTGGCTTCTCTCCGCCCTCCACCGGCGCTCCCTCCGGGTCCTTCATCTCGACATCCTGGGGCTCAGTGCGACGCGGCGGGACCTCCGCTGCCGCCGGTTGCTTCATGGCGGGGGCCTGGCTGTGCCTGACTGGGTCCTGTAACAAGCCGAGTGCGAGATCCGGCACCGGGCGTCTCTGGGCCGAGGTGTCACAGGCCCCGCCGGTGTCTCACAGGGAATGACTGGCAACAATCCGCACAGCAGCCAGCCCGGCTCCGAGAGAGGGATTCTGGGACACGCAGCCCTGAGCAGCCGAGCGTCGAGAACTCAAGTGCCTGGCTAATCGAACACTGAGATAATCCACCGAGCGTCAACCCGCACAGTCATACAAGATTTACGGTCAAATATGATGTTTGATCAGATGTCAAAGCGAATGTACTTATTCTATTCTAAAGAAGTCTAAATCATTGCTTGGAGCATTTTGCTGTAGACCAGGGTGAACATGATTGAAAATATTGTTGGAACTTTCTAAATGAGAATGAATGCAAAATATCTTAGTTTTCGCATCTGAAAGCAGTTGTATTAAGGACACAAACGCGAGGATTATGCCTCATTTCCTTTTATTTTGCTATTCAGCAGCCATTTAAACAGTAATAAAGTACATCAGACAAAACCAAAAGACTGCATTTCCCATAGCTACCAAGGTTTCAGATTGCTATCTGTGACATTTTCATAATGTCAGTGCAATTATGAGTGACATTTCAATGACTATGAGTGACACTTTCACATGAGCAAAATCAAGCAATGAAGACGAGGGAAACAGAAATGACAGCCATTTGAGCAACGAGAAACGCTAAGAAGATCTTAAAACTGCTGCTAGGCATTGTAAATGGAAGGGCACAAATCAACGTGACAGATAGAGAGCCCTGCCCCCGAATAGGCCACTTGTTACTAGTAGAAGTCTCATCTTCCACGCTCGCATCAATACCAGAGTGTACGTTAGTGTTTTTAAAAATGTTAACTGAAAGTACAGGGAAACACCACTAAGAACAGGGCAGCGCTGCAGCCAGCCAGCACTTGACTGTATGTAGCTCATTTAACAATACACAACATTCTGAATGACATAATATTCCAGATGTAAAACAAAATAGAAAACAAAAGATAATGTTAATTTTCTTCGAATTCTTCTATGTAGAATGGTGGATGTGAGGAAAACAACATTTCGTAATGGAAAAGGTTAAAGGTTCGTACTGTAAAACATTTTTATTGCCGACTGATTATTTAAATTGCACTTGTCTTTCACTTTGTGTGTGCACTGTTATTTTATATGCAGTTTAAAAGGAACTCTGCCTGTACCTTACACTCGGACACTGCGCACACCAATGCTGACCAGACATGACGGCCAGGACAGCCTGGGGATAGCTGTAATAATCTTCAAACAGGGCCATACTGGGAGATCACAGGGATGCAGACTGAGGAAGGTCTGCTCTTAGACTTGGACAACGGTGTTTAGATACATGGGTTTAATTTTGGAAAAAACATATTGTGCCACTGCCCAGCCCAGAAGCACGACCACCTACAGGCCCCAACACCACAAAGTATGAGTTGCTCTGTGCCACCTTCTCTGGGCATGGCACTGACAGCCACGTCAGCGCACAGCAGAACATGCCACAGCCTTGGATTACAATTATGCCTGATGGTGAATTACCCCCTGCAAAGGGGGATATAAGAGAGCATCAAATGTGTCTTCTAAATGAAAAGTGGGCTGTCACTAATGCAAATGATTTTTGATGCAGGTGCCGTGCAGCTGTCCCAGCCCCACAGCCGGCGCAGCACCGACCTCAGCTTGAGTACACTCAGCCCATCACAGTCAGACAGTCAAAGTGGAGCTACAGGCTCTGAGGCCTCAGGTTCACCTGCTTCAACTTTACTTTGCTCATTATAACAGACGCACTAAAAATAATTGGAGACGGATTGGAGATGTACTAGTGACACTGACTCTTACTAGTACTCTGTAGCAAGCAGCGCCGTCAGCAGAAAGGGCTAGCTCGCCACGAAGACACCCCCCCCCCCCCCACATGGGCTCCTGGCAGCAGCCAGGGTGCAGGACTCGATCACTCGCTCCAGCTGCATCATTCACATGGCTGTGCTAGTCTGTAGTGCAACAACACTCCGGCTGCAGTCCAGGTCCGGTCTGGCAGGTCCTCACATCATTAGGCCGCGTGGCCCACAATGCAGGGTGCGATGCAGCTAACTTCACTGTCCGCTGTTCGCTCGCGCCCCATTTGGCCGTGCAGCCAATTTATTGGTTAAACTCATCACTGAGTCAAGTTGCGACATCAGTGAATGCCGCGGCGGGTGAGAATGTTGCTACATTATTTTTGTAGTTTACTGCCTAAGAAGACACAAGCTGAGCCAACCCCCAAGTCAGCTTACAAGCATCACAGAGCCAGACAGCTTTCTATCATGGTGCTAATAATGCTTCGGCTTAACAGCTGAGGCGATATGCGATATTACGGTTGACTTAGCATTTCAGTGCGGTGCTGCGGATCACCAGACTGAAATGCGTTAGTCTAACGCCTGAAGCGTGGTACTTGGCAGGACTGATTTCCCATGAGTCTTTAGTACACTATGCATACATTCCGATTCAGGCGGGAAATTTCTGATTTTTGAAGCAAAAATTGAGCTATTTTAGCTGTCTCCCGCCTAAAATTGCCTCTGCTAACAAATTTGTCAATAGGAAAAGACATTCCCTCAATTTGTTTTTTAAATCTCCAACTTTACACTTTTTAAATGTTGGCATGTATGCACTATATCATTAAACATCAAAACACTGCAACAAATGAAGGATGCGATGATACACATGTAGGACTTTATCAGTGTCCCGTCATCCTCTTCTTTGTGAAACAAACGATCCATGAAGAAGAACTATGGGCCATATTATCAAGGAAGCTGCGGTAGTTTATCGCTGCTTTACCGGCAGGAAACTGCCGATAAAGCGGCGATAATGGGCTTGATAATATGCGATTCGAATTTCAATCGAAGCCCAGGTTCACACATCTAACCTGGGCTTCGATTGAAATTCGAATCGCATATTATCAAGCCCATTATCGCCGCTTTATCGGCAGTTTCCTGCCGGTAAAGCGGCGATAAACTACCGCAGCTTCCTTAATATTATGGCCCTATGTTATTACTCCTGTTTATTATCTACACCTATGGAATCGGGATCAATATACTTCAGCAAGAATTCTGTTTCATAAGAAACACCAAAAACAACACAGATAATCAATATAAGAGTACTACCTTCTACAGTTAATCCTGGGTGGGAAGAAATCTAAAGCTAGTCCATTCAAGAGTAAAAGCTGTTGGAGGGGGCTAATCCTCATCTCTGTGTCTTTAATAAAAGTTGAAAACTTTCAGATGTGCAAGCTAGGACAATTTAATTCTATGCCAGGACCAAATGCAATGATGATGCCCATTCAAAGATTACTAATAACAAAATTGGCCATGTTCATTGTGGATTAAATTAGAAACATCTGAAAACAGACTCGGGTTACCAATCTGGACATTTAATTATCTCTTCTAGATGCATGTTAGCTATCAGAGACTTTGAAGCCATGGTGTCCCTAGTCTATACCTGCTTCAGGCATGATCCATTTTTCCCACCTAACCAGCATGGATGCCAGCACCAGAGCAAATGGTTTCCAAAAATATATCAATAAATGACCAGTATTGGAAGGTCTGTTTACACCAGAATGTGCTCCATATTCCTTCACACAAAGAATTGCACAAAGGTTCAGAGGATCAGGGACAATTGGATAAGAAATTGATTTAGATAAAGAATTTGTCCATCTTCCATTGTTGAAAGTGACCCCATCAGGAGTTAAAAACCTAGCTAAGATGTCCAATGCACTAACATCTGAAATTCGTCTGTAGGAAATGAGACACAGCAGAGTCACCAACTTTGCAGATAACTACTTGTTAGACAAATCCTCAGTCAAGGGCCACTGCTATAAGAACAGCAACACCATACTGTCATCCCAGAGCCTAATATTTCTTGGCTGGGCTGAATAGAGAATCTAACCCATTTTAGGAGTTTGCAGACCAAAGAATGCTGAGATAGCTGACCTGGAATTATTTATTGATCTGTACTTCCTGCCCAAATCCACCAGTTGAGATAAAAAGTTCAAAACATGAGCAATATCTGTTTGAACAAGATCAAGGCCCCATTTCAGACATCAATGCCAAGATTAAATATTGTAACGCCAGCATGAAGTATCAGAGTATCACCTCATCGAAGTATTGTAAAGCTTGACAATACTGTCTGCCCTGGCACCTGAAATGTAGTGGACTACCATGTTTGAAAAGCCTGGCACTGGCCATCTGTCCCAGAAAGTCTCCAGGCCTCCAGGCCCTCTGGTATTAGAGGATGGCGAGTGCCCAGAGAGTTTATGAGTAAGTCTAGAACAAATGGTAACAGGACTAGGTGATGTCATGATATCTTCAACAACACTAGGAACAACATTTATGACCTCTACAGAGGCACTATAAGGATCAGCTTTGCACCTTGTCTTCGAATCTGGGATTTCACTCTTGGAAGCATGATGAATGGGGGAAAGGCATATTGAAGCGCTCAAGACCAATTCTTGAGGAAAGTATATGTTGCTTTCGACTCCGAATCTGGCTTCCAAATCAAGAATCTGGGGAGTTGTCTGTTGAGCTGGTGTTGGACCTGGCCTCGTGGCGTGGTTCCCCCCGTTCCTCAGCAGCCCATTAGCGTAGCCCTGCACCCCGAGTCCCCTGGTCGCCCTGTACGCCCAAACCCCGTAACCAACGACCAGCCCTGCATGTCCCGTCCCGCTCCCGACTCCGAGCGCCCAGAACCTGCATGCCCCACAAGGCCCGGCGGCCATTTTCCTTCCCCGAGACCCCTGACTCCCTGGGCCTAGCATGACCCCGGCCCCAGCGAAACTTAGACTCCAAGGCGCGCCAATCCCGGCTGGGGGGTAAAGGGCTCCCTGAGTGAGATGAGCCAGGGAGTTTCGATGGCACCTCCGGCCTCCCCCGAGTGACTGGTTGTTGTCACACCTTGGGCCTTTCCCTGTGGGCCAGTTTCGATTGCACCTCTGGCCTCCCCGAGTGCTGGCTCCAGACCTGCTGGGCGTCTGGGAATTCCCAGACGCATCTTCAAAGGATCAAAGAGCCAGCCGCCGGACCTCTCCAACGGCCAGCCCCCGAGGCCTGAGACGTCCGCCTGCGAGGGTCCGGACATCAAAGGGCCACTGGACTATATCAAGGCCGGCACCACAACTAGCAGGCAGTTGTATCCTGGACAAGAAAGCCCTGCTGATCTGATCGCGGCTGACCCTTGGGAGAACTGAACCTTTGAATCCGAGCCCTGCTGACGCTGTCGCGGCTCCTACTCGTAACACGGAACTTGACCATCGGAGCCCTGCTGACGCTGACGCGGCTCATCCTTGCAAAGACCAGACTAAGACCTCCGAGCCCTGCTGACGCTGTCGCGGCTCATTCTCGCAAGGACCGAACTACGACCTCCGAGCCCTGCTGACGCTGTCGCGGCTCCCCAAGAACATCTCCAGATCGATCCCTGCTGACTTCGTCGCGGCTCGAGGAGGACTCTGGTCCGGCTGGACCATCGACGCTACCACCCCGACCTGAGTTAACTCGAAGTGAGTGAAGCAGCTAGTACGACCATCATCTTCCGTATCCCCCGGCTCGAGGATTGAGAGCTGTGCGCAGGGTACGCGTCGTATTGGCCTAAAGACTGAGACTGTCCCGCTTCCCTCTTCCCGAATCCCCAAAGACTTTACGATCCCTCGATCGCTTGTAAATAAGAGTGCTAATTTCTTCTTACTGTTTGATAAAGGACTTGTTACTGAAAACCTACGGTGTGGTGCCTGTTCATAAGTGTGGTGTGAGTTCAGTGTGTACGATCCTAGACTCGAAGTCCCCCCCCGGTGGGGACCTCACGATAAGACTCGGCAATATCTGTGGGAGAGGTGGGTCCCGGGGTGGTCGGGTGAGCATAACCTGGCCCTCTGAGATCGCCCCTTCTAACAGCTGGGAAGCAAAGAGGTCTGTCTGACATAGACCCTAGTGATCTATTAACCTCAGAAAGATATGTCTAGCCAACATTCAGTCTCTAATGTCCTGGAGGAATCGGGAGTTCCAGTCTGCTACCAGATTGTTGTTGCCCAGCAAATGTTTCACTCTAACTACAATTCTTTGAAGGAGGCAGCAATGCCAAAATCATTTGGCTTCCTACTGTAGCTAACATCTTGAATTTCATACCTCTCAATTTATGGATATACCTCACTGTCAAAATGTGTGCATTTTTAGAAGGATGCAACACGTCGAATAGTACTTTATTAGGGCTTTAACTGCAAAATAACGTGCTAGGAGTTCTCGGCAGTTGATGTGCATTTCAAGCTCGTTAGGGAACAATTTCCCCCCATAGAGTGTATATCACATCTGGAACCCCATCCTGTCCTACTGACATCCTATTTTATCGCCAAGTCTGGGTGAAAACTGAAGATTGCTCAGTCATATCAGGTCTCCATGTCAGAAAGCCACCAAGTTAGTTCTTGTTTAGCATCTTTTGAGAGAGGGATCATCTCCCCCTTAGAAATTGCTTTGTAGAGGTGAGCTATTTTCAATCGTTGAAGGGTCCTGTAATGGATGGACACCAGGGAATATAGCCTTGATCGTGACAGAGAGGAGTCTGACAATCTTTGTAATTTGTTTCAGAGAAGATTAAACTTTTGCTAAGGTTCTCCTTTACTCCTTTTTATTGAATGAATTATCAAGTTAGGTAAAGAAAGGGACGCTCTCATCGAGTCAATCGGTGTAAGGAAATGCCTCTTTTTGTATGGTCACCCCCAAAGATTTGGACAGATACTACTGGTTTATCCACTCTCAGAGTGCACTGAGGCCTGCTTTCCAGGCCTCATTGCCCTGACCTTTAAAACGTGTAAGTTTGATTGGCTTATACGCAATTGGCATTAGCTAACTTACTCTAAGTCCCTAGTATATGGTACCAGAGGTACCCAGCACCTGGTACCCAGTCCCCGCAGGGACTGCAGCAATTGTTGTGCCACCCTGAGTGGGACCAGGTAATAACGTGACTCCCAGTCTGCCACTGCAGACCGGTGGGGCAGTTTAAAACTGCTAACTCAACTTTGTCATTTTATACAATGGCAATGCCCAAACTCTATTACTTAATGTGTGTAAGTCATCCCTATAGTAGACCTATTGAGTCCTAAGGCAGTGTGCAGCATATTAGTAAAGTATAACATGTGTTTAGCATGTTCTAGCAGTAAAAAAAACACCATTGTTGTTTTTATTGGGAGAGGGATTGGTAGGCCCATCAGCGAGTTTGGAGTTACACACTGAACTCCTCAGATGTGCTAACTTCTGAATGGAACTACCAAAGTTGGTACTTCAAAGTACCAAACAACGTGTTACATTAAGCCCAACTTGATGCCCAAGTTGAGATTAATATAACCTAATGTCTCACACAACGTTTATTTATTTATTTATTTTTAACATTTGTTAAGCGCGAACAATTGCCCGCAGGCGTCTCGGCACTGTACATTTGTTTGCTCTCCTGTGTAACTCTGTTGAATTTTTAGAGATTAAATAACCAAGTTTTCAGTTTCTTCCTGAAAGAGATAAGGGTTGGGCTGGATCTTATGGATTGTGGGAGAGTGTTCCATAGCTTTGGGGCAGTGACCAGGAAGCGTCTATCTCCCCAGTTGACCAGCTTAGTCCGAGGTACTACCAGATCATTCTGTGTTGCTGAACGGAGTGTTCGGGAAGGAGCGTATGGAACAAGGTGGTCTTCCTCCTTCCTCCTTTTGACTTCCTCCTATATTTTCCTAATCTAATTTTTGCTGGCTTAGGAATCTGTGCATTTTACCACTGCTAACCACTGCTAAAGTGTGTGTGCTCACTCCTTAGAGCATGGTAATATGGTCTTCTCCCCAGAACTGGACAACTTACCTCAAGGATACTACACACTTCCTACAACTACTCCAAAACGTCAACACAGATTTGGAAAAACTAATCCTATGTACTATAGATGTGACATCCCTATATACTTCGATACCCATCAATGAAGGTCTGGAATCCTGTGAATGGGCTCTTTTGCAAACTCCTGATTTACCAGCAAACAAAATTTTCTTGTTGGAATTGCTACAATTTTGTTTACGCCACTCATATTTCTCATGGAAATCCAACTGGTATTTACAGATCAGCGGAACCTCAATGGGCTTTTCCGGAGCCCCAGTCTTTGCTAACATCTTTATGGCCAAATTTGAAAATGAATTCATACTGTCAGACGTTTGTTGGAAAAAACACCTAGTGTTTTATAAAAGATTCATAGACAATATTTTCCTGTTATGGAATGGCCCCGAAGAACTGTTACAGCAACAAATCAATGCTCTAAACACCAAAAATTGTCGGATACAATTCACAGCTAAAATTGATCATTTTGAGATTCCTTTTCTGGACGTGTTGGTTCAGAACAACATACAACAATTAGAGACAGAGGTTTTCCATAAACCAACTGACCGGAATAACACCTTGTTATTTACCAGCTTCCATCCGAAAGCACTCATTCAAAATTTACCTCTCTCACAGTTCATGAGAGCCAAGCGCATTGCGTCCACGGATCAAGCATTCAACCAAGAATTGTCACTACAAAAACAAAGATTCACAAACCGTGGATATCCATCACAAATTTTTCAATCAGCTGAATCCAAAATACAAACAATATCAAGAAATCAACTTCTACAATCAAAAACAAAAACCAAACAACAACGATGGTATTTGTAACTACATTCTCCATACAATCACCACAAATCAAAAGTATAATCAATAAAAGCTGGGATCTATTGGAATAAGAGAAAGAATTCCAAGGAATTTTTAAAGACAAACCACTGTTCGCCTACAACAGAAGTAGAAACTTGAAGGAGATGGTAACCAGACCAAAAATACCTCCTATTCAACCAAGCTCAGGACAACTAGGAATGAAAAGGTGTGCAAATTGTGTACATTGTAATAATGTCATCGTCAGCAACAGCGTCCAACATCCACAAACTGGTAAAATCCTCAAACTACGTCATCGAGCAGATTGCAATTCCACCCATGTTGTTTACAGCATAAAATGTCCTTGTGGCAAATTATACATTGGTAAAACAGACAGGAAAATCAAAACACGTATATCAGAGCACAAGAGTCGTATTCGGAACCAATCTACAACCTCAAGTCTTGCCACTCATTGGAATGAACTAAAACACACCATACCACAACTCAGATTTCAAGTACTAGAAATAATTGACCAAAAAGCTGATCGGGACAATATCCGGTTACTATCCCAAAGAGAGATTTGGTGGATAAAACATATGGAAACCATGATGCCTAAGGGACTCAATGATAAGCTAGATATGATTTGTTTTCTATAATCAAGCTACATGCCTAATGGCACCGTTAATGTAGAATGTTAGTTTTACTCACGGTAGATCTTTAGAAATATAGTCACAGCATCACATAGAATTAGTGCCTTTTACAACAATTCATAGAGTCTAGAAGTCAATAAACCCATTATTTGTAGCATTGTGTTATATTTCTCACAAAAGCGTTGATTCATAACAATCTTGCTTACAATTGTTGTTAATTAAGTTGCAGTTATGAAAGGTAATTATTGTACTCATTCAGTATGTTCACAATGTGCCTTCAACCATTCAAATGTCAAGAGTCACGTTTTTGTAAACCCACACGATCTCACATCAATGAATCACATTGTCCTCGAGCATCATTAAAAGATTTTCCGTTTCATTAACAGCTACTTTTCGTGTGTTTGTTAACACTGTATTAATTAAGGACTTTGGACATTTATTTTCTTGGAACCCACAGTGGGCAGCGGTGGTCGTCTAGCGCCGAGTAGTTCTCAACCATTATTTTAGATATTTGTGTTCGCTACTTTAGACAGTCTATCATGGCCGCCACAGGCTTGCGCACAGCATAGTACTTCTTCAAAGATGGCCGACCCGCGTATCGTTTGTGTAGTCCTGTTTTTAGCTCACATTAGCGTTTAACACTCACGAGACACGCATCTCCGTGTTCTGATACCAGTATTGTGATTTTGTAGACGTGGAAAAACTTCCTACAGGTAATAGCTTGTTTTGTGAGCACGTGATATTTAATGCAGCAGATTAACCAGGTTAGTCGGTGACGGCATGTTGTTTTGATTTGTTTACAGAATATCTATCTTGGCTATCGATTGAATCTGCCGTACGTCGACAGATAATGGTGTAAACCTCAGGTATTTCATGTCATTTTTATATGACATTAAATTTTTACTAACGTGTTGGGGAGCAGCCTGACATTTGGAATATTTGTCTTTATTTTAGAATCTTCGCTGGCAGTAACATTAACTAGTTTCTGGATCACGTTTGGCATTCAGAAGGTACGGTTTCTTGGAGTCCACAGAGTGTTTGAGTGTACAAACCTTAAATGATTTGGTTACAAGTAGCGTTTTTTTACTTTTTCAGTCTCTGAGTGTCTCAAGTTTATTTCTGTTGACCGTAATAGAGCAGGACAACCTCATCTTGAATCTGTGGTAAGCTTTGAGTCTCTATGTGTTTAGCTATTGACTATCACTAACTACTAATAATTGTGTTCATAGCGGTGCATGTAATCATGTTGGCGCACATCACCAATACTTCATTTTTCTAATTGACATATGCAGATCCTCGTTCTTCCTTGTTTGCTTGAAAATTGTAAAAATCATTGATACTAGAAAAATTCTTTTATTTCAGCTCCCCTGAAGAAGAGATCCGTGAGATCTCGAAATGCATTGGGATTTACAACAAGATGATAATATCAATGTCAAATGCAATTATACATTGTACTTATATATTGTGGTTTTGCAAAGAAGAAATGCTTTAATTGAAACGTTATTGTCATTAATTGCAAAGCAAAAAAACATTTTCTGTTTAACAAAATAAATGATGAAAATGAGAAGAAATTAATTGTTACAACACATTTATTGTTTGTCTAAAGGTTACATGTAAAATTTAAAACAAAGTAGCTAACCTTAGGGGTTAGCATTAGCAGTGCAGTAAGGGCCCGGTGATAAGTTCATCACCTATCCTGTTACTTCTCCCCAATTGGCATATTTAACTTACTTGGAAGTCCCTGGTAAAGTGGCACTAGTGGGCCTACAACCCTGGTTGTGCCACCCACTAAAGTAGCACTTTAAACATGTCTCAGGCCTAACATGGCAGCCTGTGTGTGCAGTTTTACACTGCCATTCCCACCTGGCAAAGTAAACCTTTTTGCCAGGCCTAAAGCTTCCTTTTTAATACATATAAGTCACCCCTAGGGTAGGCTCTGGACAGCCCAGAGGGAAGAGTGCAATGTATTTAAAAAGTAGGACATGTACTTTTAGTTGTTACATGTCCTGGTAGTACAAGAAACTCTTAAGCTTGTTTTTCACTATTGCAAGGCTTATCTCTCCCACGGGATAACAGTGGAGTTACCTTATTACACTTTACACAGGTAAACAGTTCACGTTTGGTGTCTCTGGCATTGGAATTTATAACCCAAATTCATGGTGAAGCCGGATTTCAAATTACAATTTCAAAAATGCCACTTTTAGAAAGTTGGAATGGCGCCAATCTGTCGCACTGCAAAATTAAGGAGTTTTTCCTTTACAATAATCCGCTCAATACTGTTTTCACAATGTTTGTCTTCAGTACACCAATAGTTATCCGTCGATTCACTTAATACCTCCCGTTGAAAAATCACTGCGTAGACAGCAATGTGCTATCATGATTCTTTATTCTGTAATTTCAAATGAATACTCAGTGCCCATCTAGGCCTTCTGTAGGATCACGTTACAAATGAATAATTCATCACAGTAAGCACGTGTATTTCCACCCAATGCATTTCGAGCCATGTGGCTCTCCGTCAGGGCTCACTGAAACACAACAAAAGAAAGAAACAGCTCAACTAACTACTAAATGTTCAATCTATGTAACTTAAACCCAAAATTAACAACTCATCCCTACCATCCCATACATCCCCATCCCATCATCACTGTGGTGCCTCCCGAACCCCAACCCTAAAAAGTGACTCAAATCCATACTCAAGAACAATATGTGTATTGTGCTAAAATAACGAGAAACCCCCACCCTTCACCCATTCTCCTAGTGCTCATTACATAACCAGACGACAAATCACATTTTCTAAAAACTACTCTCTTAAAGAATCGTGCTGATACTACCTAGAAATACAGAGTTTCTCTATCTCCCAAAAACGTTATGTTACCTTAAAGAGCTACAAACAGCAGCCACGTCTCTTCATTCTTCACAATATTAGCTGCACGAGAATGTGTGGTCGACTATTTTTTTTGTAACCGTTTTTTCTAGGTGTGTGACCACGTGTACCTAATAAATCAATCAGGTTCAAAAACTCAACCCTGTGACCAATCCCCACACCAAATCATACAAACTGATAAAAACTCAAAATACCACAAAGCAGTACGCCGTGTTAAACGCAAATAAGCATAACCCATGTGTCAAATATCTCGCACCCTGCTAGAACATAACAAATAAATGAGACCCCTTGGTACTTAAACTAGATTACCCCAGTTACGTGCTATTTGGGACCATTTTAGTAAGGAGCTGCGATTTTGGGACGTTTTGCAGCATCTGATCGCAAGCACAAAAAATATGAATGATACTAAAGCCAACTGAAATGATAAGGGAAGGAGTGCATCCTCATTTAATTTACTTTTAGAAAGTTGGCATTTTTCTACCATAGTCATTCAGTGCCTGCAGCCTGTACCTGGGTCACATGACTGGGTGTAGCTGACGGTTGAGTTTTGTGTATTCCTCCTAGACAGCCACACACAATAAGGAGCTTAGGGGTGCCTAGATGGGCCCTAACTGGCAGGATGGGAGGGAGGAGCTGGGTTGGACACAGCCCCTTATACACTTGAAAAGGCTGTGTCCTGCCTCCACACAAAGAGTTGCATTCCCCTGTAGTTAGCCTTGAGTCAGGACAGGGAAGGCGGGATGCTTGGGGACTTCAAAGGGAAACCTCTAGAAGCTTCTCCCCCACTTCAGAGGCACACCTGGGTATAAATACTGGACCTCAGAGACCAACTCTTCAGTACACTTCCGGATCTTTGGATATGCTACCAGGAAGAAGGAATGCTGTGCTGCTGAAGGACTGCCAAACTGCTGGACTGCACTCTCCTGGACTACTGCCTTGCTGTGCTGACCTGCTGCCTGGGTGAGAAGGACTGGACCTGCATCTCTTGATCCAGAACCACAGAGTAACTCCAACACTAGTTGGCTGGCTTTCTGACTTGAGCCACAGGGACGGAAGGCTTCAAATACATTATACCTGCACCTGGACTCTGCCATCTGCGAGTCTACCCTGCCAAGTGGTTCAATCCAGTCCTGGATCCTTGGAAGTGGGCCTAAAGTGCTCTGCCAGCCTCTGTGGATTCAGCAGAATCAATGCGGATCCTCTGCAGCGCGGTGCACCCTTGAGCAGAACCAACGGATCACCATTGCTGCATAGACTGAAACCACGGCAAAAATCCACATCACATAGCAACCCTGCGGGACTCATCCTCGACGCAGGCCCTTACATCATCCTCGACAGCAGCCTCGACAACGACGCTGGACTCTGCCTTGCAGCTCCTTGGAACCTACATATCACCCCAACGTATAGCCCCGTCGACTGCATCTTCGACGATGATGCAACCTCGCCACATCTCGAAACCAACGCACCACTTCAGCTGCGCAACGCATCTTCATTATAGATCCTTGTGACATTCCCCAAACCAGGATTGAAGGTACTTTGTTCAGCCGGCCTAAATGGCTTCCTGTAGCCGACCCGTGCTCCTTTGCGGTTGGCCTGAACTTGTGACTTTGTCCTCTTCCATCGCAACCAGACATCCACAGTTGGCGCTTTATGCCGCACCAATTTAGGGCCAATTCCGATAAATGTTGAGCACCTCCTCTCTGCGGAAATTGCATAATTTGCATTTCCAAGGAGACAGATAGATGGCTCTTTGGGACAATTCTGCCATCACCTCAGGATTAATTGCTAATCCTTTTTTGCCACTATAACCCAGTCTAGGATTTTTGCTAGGGGTCCTACCAGATCAAGAAGCTTATCCTAGCAGCCTCTTCTAGCTTCTTCGATCGCCTTTGTAAGTCAAAGCCTACCAGACAGCACAGCTGTGTGACTGCAAAGACATATTAGGACATACTGAAAGCTTACTTAGAAATACATTCCACCCATTGATTACCATTGGCTTTGTGTTTTGTAGCTCACATTTGCCTGTGTTCTATTAGCTGTCTGTTATACCTGGCATCCTTAGCTTGACTGCCTCCTAATGTTTTGCCTTCAGACCGTCTGTTTTTGCTGACTTCTTATTTGCTGGCCTTAGGACACAGTTCACTTTACCACTGCTAACCGGGGCTACAATGAATGTGCTCTCTCCTTAAAAACGTGGGAACGCTGGTCTATACCCAACTGGGATATTTAATATACCTATAAGTCCCTAGTAAAGTGCAGTACATGTGCGCAGGCCTGGAAACTAAACGCTACTAGGAGGCCTGCAGCACTGATTGTGCCACCCACTGAAATAGACATGTCTCAGGCCTGCCATTGCAGCCTGTGTGTGTGCAGTTTTAACCTGCCAGTACGACCTGGCAAAGTAAACTTTATGTCAGGTCCATACCTTCCTTTTTAATACATATAACTCATGCCAGAGGTAGTCCTAAACAGCACTAATGGCAGGTGAAGTGTATTTAAAAAGTGGGTCATGTCCTGGTAGTGAAAAACTTTTAAATTCATTTTTCACTACTGCTCGGTCTACCTCTCCCGTAGGATAATATTGGAATTACCTTATTACATTTTATAAGTGTCATTTCCAAATGGGAAAATGTAATTGTTTTATGTTTGGTGTCTCTGGAATCCTACTTTAAAATCCTAACTCATGGTGCAGTCAGATTTTAAATTGTATTTCTGAAAATGCTACTTTTGGAAAGTTGGCATTTTCTTGCCTTGACCATATGGTGCCTGCAGCCTGTTCTGTGTCACATGACGGGGTTTGGGTGACAGCTGGGCTTTGTGTATTCCTCCTACACAGCCACACACAAAGGGGGCTTAGGTGTGACTGGATGGGCCCTCAATGGCAGCATGGTGGGGTATAGCTGGGCACAGACCCATTTACACTTGAATAGGCTGTGTCCTCTTCCAGTCAAAGGGCTGCATATCCACTGCAGTTAGTCTGGAGCCTAGGCCATGAAGGCAGGGCATCTGTGCACTTCGAGGCATTCCTCTAGAAGCCTCTCCCCACTTCAAAGACACAACTGTGTATATACTGGACCTTAGACATCACCACTTCAGTACACTTCTGTATCCGTGGATACTCTGCCAGGAAGAAGGACTGCTGTGTTGTTACAAGGACTGCTACTCTACTGAACTGCTGGTCTAAAACAAAATGCTGCCCTACTGTACTGACCTGAGGCCCCCTGCCTTGGAAAGAAGAACTGGACCTACATCTTCATCTTAAACCCAGGACCCCAGAGTGACTCCAAGGGCTAGTCTGCTGGCCTCCGGATCTAAGCCTCAGGGCCATAAAAGGCTCCCCAACCAGTCTCCGGACCCAGCTGTGGTGAGTTCCTAAACACCAAGAGTTGCCCCTCAAATCCTGGACCCTTGGTGTGCTCTTAAAATCACACTTTTGGGCTCTTCGTGACCGCAAACGGGTCTGTTCCCACCAAGACAATGAGGCTCACACCAGAATTCAAAGTGAGCCTCTACCAGCTCGCCTCATTGCACTAGAGCATCAACAGCCCATGGGGGGCAGCCAACGCAATGCTACAGCCCCACTTGTCCACGACACCCGGCCTTCTTTTCGTGCCATGCCTACAACCACCAGCAACGTTCTACTTGCTATCCGTGACCCTCTCTAACGCGAACTGAACTCTTAGCACAAAACTTATGAAGGTAGAACGTCAGTTGGACTAATCTGTATCCGACCCGTGTTCCATCGCGGTCAGCCTACATTTTTTACTTAGACCCAATCCAATATGACCAGATAGCCGTTGTTGGTGCTTTCTGCTTTTAAGTGCTATTTTACAGTCTATTCTTTAAAAAATCATAACTCCTGTTTTACCGATTGGGTCTTTGTTGTTTTGGTCTTGTTTTATTTATTACATTTTTCTCTATTTTTCTAGCTTGGTTTGGAATCTTTTTGTGAGGTGTTTTTACTGTTTTACTATTTGAAGCATTGCACAAATACTTTGCACATTTCCTCTAAGTTAAGCCTGACTGTTCTTTGCCAAGCTATTAGGGGGTTGATCACAGGTTATTTTGGGGTTTGCTTGTGCCTTACCCTGACAAGGATTGTGGTGGCTCCTTGGCCAGGGTTCACAGCCCAGTCAACCATCAACCCAATTTCTGACACTGTCTTTATTTGTTTTAGGCCGCCCAGCATGTCTTTCTCCCTCCAGTGGACCATAGCCTCATTACCACCTCTCTCACTAGCTCTTTATATTCTTCTATGAGGCACTCCTTGAGAGTGCTTGTGTTTTCAGCTGTCTTCCTTGTATGCCAGTTTAGTACTGTGTTTTGTATTAAAAGGTTTTGTACGCTTGACAGATTCATCTTATCTCTGGCACTACCAGTTCATCAATCATGCATGCTTGGGAACATGCTGGACTTCAGAAGGCAAATGAGCAATAAAGAGCCAATTAAACTTTGTTTTTATCTTGGCACATTTGTTGTACTTCAGATGTCATGCTTTGTCTTTTGAAAAAATATTGTTTTATATTTTTTCATTTACCATTGGTTTTCCTTTTCCATTATTTCCAGGTATCAAGCACTTGCGTTTTGTGAACAAACAACCTATTGTATTATGTAGAAAATATGCCCAGTGTTTAAAAATTTGGTTAAAATAATTCAGATTTTTGATGCCTCCTGACTGTCAATTGAGTGTCTTCATAGAAGATGTTCTGTCACCGCTGCATTGTCTGTATCTGTATTTGTTGCAGTGGGAATACTAAAAGTAGGTTTAAAACTTAAAATTGAATGCAACAACAACCATCAAGAATGTTTTTGTATTTTTCTTTATTTTTGACGCAACTAATTGCACCTTGTACTCATAACAGAAAGTGAGACTCTGTGGTATGGCCAGTAGCATAATCCCCTTGTGAAATAATGAGAGACTTAGACTGGTTCTTCTGAGGAAATCCTGTATAAGAAAACATGTTTTTTTGTGTCTACATAGTATGAAATTTAGATGTTGTTACTTCGTTAACTTAAGAGTCATAGAGCGCAAAGTCCATGATAACTCCTAGATTTTTACTTCTTTTGGCTGTTATAGGTGGTCCTCCTAATTCTCAGGTCAGGTTATCAATGAAAACAAGGGTTGAGGGACTGTGGCTTTTGAAGGTGCAGCACACAAGCCCCTCCAGCCAGCCGCGGCCCGTGCAGATAAGAGCGGTGGGGCGGGGGCATTTTGATAGACGAGGGAAAATTAAACAATTAATTTTCCCTCGTCGTCATCTGTCGAAATCTCTCACATTCGGCCCCACCACTCTTACCTGCACGGGCCGCGGCTGCCTACAGCTATGAGAACAAGGAGTGTACTGTTCCTATCTGGGTATCCGAATCAAAAGAGTGGTCAGCGGAGGGGAGTGTTACTTTACAAGCAAGGGCCCTCGCACACCCGGAGGGGTGCCATGCTTCATCATCGGGCAGCTCCTCGTTGGGCCGGTGCTGCAATGCCCAAAGGGCCCGTTAGGGGGCTATTTGCCAGAGATCTTTTCTTTTATGTTGATGTGAAGTGCATGTGTGAGTGACAAAATGTGATTAGAAAGGGTGAGGGTGATGTGTGTTCAAAATGACTATGGGGATCGAAGCAAGAACTACGTTTTAATAGTAGTAATAGTCCCTTTATCAAGGATAAAAATGTAGTTTGAGCACAGAATAGATATAATGGTCTATTTAGCTGCAGTAAATGTGAATCAAAAAGGTCAACATGCATTTGTATATGATCATGTATACCTGCCTTTAATTTTGTTATGCTTTTTTTGTACTCTGTTGTTTCTCCCCAATCTAGGTCTAACCCCATGAGAGATTCCAGATGTCTATGTAAAGTATACAGGGCATGGTGCATACACACTTTACCTATCCATCCCTGTGAGAGTAGAATAAGGTCTTCTTGGTCCTGACGAAATACCATGATCCGCTAGGGACTGTAACATTGCATTGCAGCGTCGGCCCAACAAGGAGCTGCCCGATGATGAGGCATGACACCCCTCAGTCAATATAATAATATTAAGCCTATATTAAAGTTGCAAGGAAAGGCTGCCAGATTTTTGCCAGAAATCTTTCTTTCCACTTCACATGGAAAATGTTGAAAGCAAATTTTACAACTGTGGACATGTGGTAAACGCTTGTGTCAATAAAGAACATGGCATTGCTCGAACCCCTGAGACAGTTATTAAAAATATTGGAGTGTTCCTGGACCAATCTCTGGCTATGGAAATTTAGGTCCGTAAAACCGTGGGACTTTGTTTTCATATGTTACATTGGTTAAGACGGGCCTTCCTGTTTCTCCCCTTTGTCAACTAGGAAGATTGTAGTCCAAGCCTAAGTGGTGAGTCACATGGATTATGGCAATGCTTTACATGTCTCTATTAATGAATCCTTGTTGACAAAACTACACGTGGTGCAAACAGCAGCCTGCCTTATCTGCAATGCTCCTGCGAGGTCCTCATCTGCTCCTCTTTTACGGTTTTTACATTGGTTACCAGTTCGTAAAACCCTTTAAGATCTGGTGTATGACTCAGAAAGCCCTAATGGGGAAGAGCCCTCGATACTTAGCCTTGATGCTTACCCTTTACAGTCCTTAAAAGGCTTGTCGTTCTTGGGTAATAAAGGCTGCTTGTAATCCTTTGGATAAAAAAGTGTCTTGTTAAGGGGGCAGAGCGATTGCCTAGCTTGCCCCTCTTCTACTGGAATGATCTCCCAGTTCATTTATGTTTCTGTATGGATTATCTAAAATTCAGGAAATTACGTAAAACTGATCTGTTTTAGGGATGGTCTCCTAGTGACTGCAGCTTGATCTCAGAATGATTTCTGTGCGGAGAGACCCTTCGGGGAGTGATTCGTGCGTAATATAAATGATTTGTAACATCCCATAACAATACAGAGAACGACAAAGCAGGCCTGTCAAGTACCATGCAACAGGTTTGACTCTAACGCATTTCAGTGCAGTGCTCCGCATCACCGCACTGAAATGCATTGTCACGCATTTTAAGCAACCATCTCACTCTGCTGTACCAGCGGTGAAACTCGTAACACTAGGCTGCTAGCGTGCGCGGTGGCGCGCCTCTGACCCCTGTGCGCCGGCTCTGCTGTTCCCCGCAGGCTTGCCGGCCGGGCGCTGCCACCAGAACAGGCTCAGACTGTCAGTAAACAGACAGTTAATGATCTTGACTTGTGTACTGTTGCCTGCTACAGTACACAAGTCCTGTCCTGGACACGAACGGTCGCTCCCCTTGCCTCCTCCTGAGAAGACCTGGTATTGTAGCGCCTGACTCTGTTGAAATTTCTTCGTAGCGCTGACTGCTAACCTGTGATTGTAGCGCCTGACTCTGCCTCTGCAATTAGTATCGTAGCGCTTAAGTGCAGACCTTTTCCCATATAGTAGCGCTTGACTACACTGTCTCTATTTAAATCATAGTGCCTGCAGTGTTAGTGCTTTTCATAACGCTAGCGCGCACTTCTTGGCTGTGCTTGTTAGAGATACTTGATTTTAAAAGCGCCTCCGTTTCCCCTGCTGCAAAGCTTGTTGTTGTTGCTGCCATTTTGTGTGCAGCCCCTGGCCCTTCCCCCACCTCGCTCCCGCCTCCCGGCTGACCCTCCCACCCACGGATACCATAGGACGTCCTCGCACCCTCTTTGAGCTGTGACCGTCCTGTCCTGGACACGAACGGTCGCTCCCCTTGCCTCCTCCTGAGAAGACCTGGTATTGTAGCGCCTGACTCTGCTGAAATTTCTTCGTAGCGCTGACTGCTAACCTGTGATTGTAGCGCCTGACTCTGCCTCTGCAATTAGTATCGTAGCGCTTAAGTGCAGACCTTTTCCCATTTAGTAGCGCTTGACTACACTGTCTCTATTTAAATCATAGTGCCTGCAGTGTTAGTGCTTTTCATAACACTAGCGCGCACTTCTTGGCTGTGCTTGTTAGAGATACTTGATTTTAAAAGCGCCTCAGTTTCCCCTGCTGCAAAGCTTGTTGTTGTTGCTGCCATTTTGTGTGCAGCCCCTTGCCCTTCCCCCACCTCGCTCCCGCCTCCCGGCTGACCCTCCCACGCTCCGCCCCCCTCCACTCTCCACTTAAGGCAGATGTCCCAACGCGCAGCGTGCACGCGCTGCGGCCGTGCCGAAGGTGCGCCAAAGGTAAGCCCGTCTACGCCCGTCCGCGCCTGGACCGCGCCCAGCGCCAGACCCCCGTTCCACCCACCCCACCCACATTACATACGACGCCTCCACCCTCTTAGCCCTAAACCCCGGCCGCCTCCCCAACTGCGCCCAAGCCGCTCCTGGACACACCCATGGACCCTTCACATGCAACTCCTGCAAGTATGACGGCACCAAGACCTACTCCTCATCCACTAACACCAAACAGAGATCTGACCCCAACCACCTAAAATGCATCCTGCTCAACACCCGCTCGGTCCACAGACACGCCATCGACCTTTGGAATCTACTAGACACCATCTCTCCGGACGTCGCCTTCCTAACAGAAACATGGATGAACGCCTCCTCAGCCCCAGACATCACCATTGCCATCCCGGAAGGCTACAAGATCATCCGTAAGGACCGCACCAAACAAACAGGAGGAGGCATCGCCATCGTCCATAAGAATTCCATCCGCATCTCAACCAGCACAGACGTCAACCTCGCTAGCGCCGAACACCTTCACTTCCAGATCCACACCGACCCCAAAACCACACTCAGAGGCACCCTCCTCTACAGGCCACCAGGACCCCGTGCACAATTCAGCGAAGACATCACTGACTTCATCAGCCCACACGCCCTCCCCTCCGAGGACTACATTCTATTGGGAGACCTCAATTTCCACCTGGAAAAGAGCAACGACAGCAACGCCACCAACCTTCTGGACAATCTCGCCAACCTAGGAACCAAACAACTTGTTAATACCCCCACTCATTACGCAGGTCACACACTCGACCCTATCTTCACCTCCAGCAAATATATCTCCTTCAGTCACACCACAGTTCTCCATTGGACGGACCACAGCTGCGTTCACTTTGCCTACAAAAAGACCACAAGCCACAACCATCCTCAACCTACTCTGCGAAGAAACTGGAACAAAATCACCATCGACCAGATCTCCTCATCACTTCTTCAAAACCCCCCTGCCCACTCCTCAAACCCCAACCAAGCAGCCATTAACTTCACTCAATGGCTAACCAACATCGCTGACAACCTAGCACCTCTGAAAAAACGTCAAATCAAACTAGGCAGCAAAAACGCCCCCTGGTTCAACGATGATCTTAAGAAATCCAAGAAACTCTGTCGCTCCCTTGAGAAGGCCTGTAAAAAAGACCCAAACACCAGCACCAGGGACGCCTTCAAAAACGCCACCCGCATACACCACCAACTGATCCGGACTGCCAAGAAAGCCGCATTCAAAGACCGACTAGACAACAATGCCCACAACAGCAAGGAATTATTCAACATCGTCAAAGAGTTTACCAACCCCACTGCCAACTCCAACTCCAACGACATCACTCCCTCTCAAACCCTTTGCGACTCCCTAGCTTCGTTCTTCCACGACAAAATCGCAGACATCCATAACAGCTTCGACAACCAACTCGAAGTCCAACCCACCCAACCTCCTGCCGTACCTTCACCCCTCTTGAACATCCTTAATAACTGGAACCCAATCTCCACTGAGGACACCATCCGCCTGATGAACTCCATCCACTCAGGATCCCCCACAGACCCATGTCCCCACCACATCTTCAACAAAGCAGACTCCATCATAGCACCACACCTCCGAGACGTCATCAACTGCTCCCTCAACTCCGCCACCTTCCCGGAAAGCTGGAAACACGCCGAACTCAGCGCCCTTCTGAAAAAACCCACAGCTGACCCCACCGAACTCAAAAACTACCGCCCCATCTCGCTCCTTCCATTCCCGGCCAAAGTCATCGAGAAAGCTGTCAACAACCAGCTCGCCGCCTTCATCAAAACCAACAAATCCCTCGACTCCTCACAGTCCGGCTTCCGAGCCAAACACAGCACTGAGACCGCACTCATCGCTGCAACAGACGACATTCGAACTCTACTGGACAATGGAGACACAGTCGCCCTCATCCTCCTCGACCTCTCCGCAGCCTTCGACACAGTCTGTCATAGCACCCTGTTACAACGCCTCAGAAACATCGGAATTCAAGGAAAAGCACTGGAATGGATCACCTCGTTCCTTGCCGGAAGAACTCAGAGAGTCCGCCTCCCACCATTCAAGTCAGAGGCCACTGAAGTCACTTGCGGCGTGCCACAAGGATCTTCACACAGCCCCACCCTCTTCAACGTATACATGAGCCCCCTCGCGGCCATCGCACGCCAACACAACCTCAACATCATCTCCTACGCTGATGACACTCAACTGATCCTCTCACTCACCAAAGACCCTAACACCGCCAAACCCAACCTACATGAAGGAATGAAAGAAGTAGCCGAGTGGATGAAGCACAGCCGTCTGAAACTGAATTCAGACAAAACAGAAGTCCTTATCTTAGGTACCTCCCCCTCCGCCTGGGACGACTCTTGGTGGCCAGAGGCCCTTGGAAAAGCACCCATCCCGACGGACCACGCACGGAACCTGGGCGTCATCCTGGACTCCTCACTCTCGATGACCAGACAAGTCAACGCCGTTTCTTCGTCTTGCTTCAACATTCTTCGCATGCTCAAAAAAACATGTCGCTGGATCCCCACCGAAACTAGAAAAATGGTCACCCACGCACTGGTCACAAACCGCCTGGACTACGGAAACACCCTATACGCCGGTACCACCGCAAAACTTCAGAAAAAACTCCAACGCATCCAGAACGCATCAGCCAGACTCATACTAGACATCCCGCGTAAAGACCACATTTCTGGTCACCTGAAAGACCTCCACTGGCTCCCCGTCAATAAGAGGATAACTTTTCGCCTCCTAACCCACGCACACAAAGCACTTTACGATCTTGGACCCGAATGTCTCAACACACGACTTTCCTTCTACACCCCCCCCTCTTCCAATCAAGCCCTTGCTGCTGTACCTCGCATCAACAAAACCACCATGGGAGGAAGATCCTTCTCCTACCTGGCGGCTAAAACCTGGAACTCACTCCCCATTCACCTTCGCCTCACTCAGAACCACCTAGCATTCAGAAAGCAACTTAAAGCCTGGATATTCGACAAGTAATTCCCCACCCTTCTTCAAGCGCCTTGAGACCCTCTGGGTATGTAGCGCGCTATATAAATTCTTTGACTTGACTTGACTTGACAATGTATCCAGGCCCAGGCAGTCCTTTGCCCGATCCGAGACACCCGGGCGGGGCCTGCTGTGCCCTCAGGAGTGGTTAAGTGCAGCATACTAACTGTGGCCCCACGGGGGCCGATCTGACCTGTCACGTTCTGGAGGGAAGTGAGGTCAGATTCTGGAAGCTGGGACTAGTGAAGGCGTGCCGCGTGCCGGCGGGCTGACATGAACCCGCCCGCTACCGCCAAACCCGACCCGACAGGACCGAGCATATGTGAAGGCAGCCCCACTGTGCAGCAGTGGGGCTGCTGCTTGCTGAGGTTGTTACTCTAATGCCGGAGTGGCGCACGGTCCGACTCCGTGCCCGTTTGCCAAGGGAGAGACTAATCTGTTGCAGTGAAGTCTGAGGACACAGGCAGGCGGCTGGCCCCTAAACTGAACTGTGCAGTGGCAAGTGGCAGCCTCTTAAGAATTAAAGCATGTGGATTACTATAGAGATCACCGATCTGCCTGTGTGTCGGTATGATGCATTTTAACCATTGCACATGAGGTTATGAAATCAATGGTTTATAATGTGAGGAGAAGAAAATCAGCAAGCTACAGATTGTTCCGTTATATATCGTCATCGTAAAGGAGTCAGCATTGGAGTCGCTGATGAGAAAGTTTGTCTGCACTTGATCATCCACACAGCACCTGCTCGGGCCTCATTGGGTGTAGCGACGGCTTCTTCAGAGGCCTGCACATATTTGTTTAGCAGGTTGGGGTGCTCCTTGCACACGCACATTGGGACCTGGAAGGAACCGGCCAGCTGCTCTGCGAGGCCAGAGTGTGGCATTGACAGAATAAGGTAAGGCTATTCCATATTATTAATAAGGTGTTCTGCGTACCGCAGGTGCTTGATGGCTGGCACTGCAATGACCGTATTACTGCCTCAACTACCTTACATTGAGAATATCACTACGAGAAGTTGCTCTTGGGGGGCTGGAAAGCCATCCCAGCCTAAGGATGAGTTTGCAGAATTTGCAAAAGGACAGTTAAAGTACAAACTAATGAAAGCATGCATGGCTTTACTTTTAACTGTTCAAACCTTCAAATATAAACCGTGAACTTGCAGATATGTGTGTTTAAGTGCATGAAATCAAAAAGCAAACCAAGAATGGAATACTGTAGCTATAGGGTTGCTTTTGAAAGGTCTGTTGGTGGTGATAAAGTCCCCTCACGCATTCATTCAACTATTTGTTGACCTTGAAATTTATAACAGTTACGTAGGCTGACATGAACTTAATGCGCTTTCAGCAAGTTCTGAATTTGTAGGCAAATAAAAATAAAACTTCAAATCTCAGAATGCAGGAAGGGGTTGGCTTCAAGAGTGGGCTGGCTAAAGTTCTAATTCATAACAATGACAAAAGGGTTATAACCTTTCTGGCATATTATGACACGATGCTGAAGCAAAGGCACCAGTCAAAAGTTTCAATTTCTTATAGTGGCAGAAGTGGGGCATGACTGGTGCAACCATCTGAAAGTAAAATCAAACTTTACAGAAGCAGGACAATGCAATTGATGTTTGGAGGTCCATATATTTTCTTTTTCAAAAGTTATTTTAAGTAAATTGAGAATATGCATATAAAATTCCTTTGTTGATGGGGGATGTCAATCAATCAGAATCCTTATTTTAAATACAGTGTGAGTGTCGCTATCAGATAGCTGTCATGTGGCAGTGAGGTGAAAACTGTCTATCATTCCTAGCTTTACATTCTGGGGTCTGTATTTTTCACCTTTCTCACTGACATATTGGCAGTTAATCCTATCAGGCCAGTGCTAGTTGCGACTGTTGTATTAAATGCCTAAAGTCAAAGCACACAGTGATGTATTGCAGCTGCACGTTCATGTGATAATGTTCTTTATTATCGATGATGAAGGTAAATGTGCTTCTTTTAAGCAGCGTGATGCAACTCCTAACTGCCAAGCAAACAAGTGCCAGCACTCAACTCACTATTTCTGCACAGTTTATACTCAGTATGTGTGCAGAATGGCACAAAGCATAACTGCTGGTTTCTATAGTCTCACTCAAAGAGAATGAAATGTCACAAACAAGCACACTGAGCTGAAGAATTGTCACACATAAGCAATCTGAAACCTAAGCAGCTGTGTTGCCGCAGCGCCGGCTCACCAGGCTTGCAAAGAAGTGCCTGAGACTGTGTGAGGGTACAATCTCCTAGGTGCACTTGCTATGCTATGCTATAAAATGTGTTTTTAGGCTAGCACATGATCACGAATGATCAGATTGATGAGATAATATACTGAGCAGCTGCAGCGACTGCCTGCCCTGTTACTGAGAATTGCAGTCATTCAGTCTGTCTCTGGTTAGTGCCCCTCCAAGATCTTCTTAGAGTTTCTCGTTGCTCAAACAGGCGTAATTTCTGATATCTATATGTTTCCCTCATCTTCCTTGCTTGCTTTTGCTCGAGCGAAAGTGTCACTCATGGTCATTGAAATGTCACTCATAATTGTATTGAAATTATGAAAATGTCACACATAGCAATCTGAAACCTTGGCAGCTATGACAAAGCCAAAGGATGTGGAGCTGTTAAATTAGTGCGACATCTTCGCTCCCCAAAACAGACATGACTAACAGATCACAGTCAATATTAACCGAGTGCAGCATCATCGAGCTATTACATGTGGTTGCCGAGCGCGAGATCATTGAGCGATCATCAGGCATGGCTATCCGAGCGCGGCATCATTGAGCGACCAAACAGGCGTGACTATCCGAGCGCGGCAACATTCTCACATAGCTTACAGTAACAGGGAAGCTTTGCGGCCAGTGCTCACACCCGGCCCTCGCTCGGTTCCTGTCAGAAGAGGATGGAGGTGGAGATGGAGAGCGGCCCGCTCTCCCCAGAGGTGGCAGGGGGAGGTGGCGAGCCGCTGGCTACGCACGAGGCCTCGGAGCCGGAGGAGGACGGAACCTTCGAGGACCCGATGCGCTACATCCTGTACCGGCAGCGCAAGGAGTGGGCTGATGTCACCCCGGTGCCCCAGGACGACGGGCCCAACCCGGTGGTGCAGATCCTCTACAGCGAGAAGTTCAGGGACGTGTACGACTACTTCCGGGCCGTGCTGCAGCGGGACGAGCGCAGCGAGCGGGCCCTGAGGCTGACGGCCGACGCCATCGAGCTCAACGCCGCCAACTACACCGTCTGGCACTTCCGGCGGGTAGTGCTGCAGGCCCTCGGCAAGGACCTGCAGGAGGAGATGCGCTACATCACCGCCATCATCGAGGACCAGCCCAAAAACTACCAGGTGTGGCACCACCGCCGGGTGCTGGTGGAGTGGCTGCAGGACCCCTCGCAGGAGCTCGAATTCATCGCCGACATTCTGAGCCAGGACGCTAAAAACTACCATGCCTGGCAGCACCGGCAGTGGGTCATCCAGGCCTTCGAGCTGTGGGACGGCGAGCTGCAGTACACCCAGCAGCTGCTGAAGGAAGACGTGAGGAACAACTCGGCCTGGAACCAGCGCTTCTTTGTCATCTCCAATACCACGGGCTACGCCGACCCTGGCGTGCTGCAGCGGGAGGTGAGCTACACCCTGGACATGATCCGCACTGCCCCTCACAACGAGAGCGCCTGGAACTACCTGAAGGGCATCCTGCTGGAGCGCGGCCTGTCCGGCTACCCGGACCTGCTGGAGCAGGTGCTGGAGATGCAGCAGACCTACAGCTCGCCATACCTCTTGGCCTTCCTGGTAGACCTCTACGAAGACATGCTGGACACTGGCTGCGAGAATAAGGATGAGACGCTAAACAAGGCGATGGAGCTCTGCGAGACTCTAGCAAAGGAAAAGGACACGATCAGGAAGGAGTATTGGCGGTACGTAGGACGCTTTTTGAAGAACAAGCACAGTGTAGGCATTGATGGTCAAGATTCTCCTGTGAGTTCACCAGCAGATTAACTACAGCCAAGTGAAAGTGGTGGGCGTTGGGGCTGTACTGTGCTACTCCCCGTTGACTACATTTTCACAGTAAATAGTGTGCTTAAGAATTAATGTACTAAATGTTAAGACGAACTACTGGTATTGCCTGATGTTACTAGACCGCGTTTGAAAAAACAAAATAGTAATTCTATTTTCACTAAACGTTTTGAAGAAGCAAGAGTGTATATTGCATCGTTTTCAAGCTGTATGCAACACTACTAGAACTTTCTTTCATCAAGCAGAGCTATCGCTGAAGAGAGCACACATATTCTTGTTTTGATACTTGTAAAGTAAGTAAGCCTGACCAATTTGCTCCCAGCTCAGAGATGCCGCGGCTTTGACCTCATCAGTGCTGAGCTCTGCAACCTCAGGTGTGTGGTGCTTTCAAGAATGCTGACATTTCAAGTTCCAGGTGGACAAGAATGGTTCTGCCATGGTTCTTCTAATTTGTGCTGATATAGTATTTGGTAAGCAAGCTAGAGTACATTTGCTATCCCCCCCTACAGCACTGCTGTCCGTTTTGGAAAACCGCACGATTATCTACTGATTAATACCAGCAGGGATCCGTGTTCATCCCTAATGAGAACAGTGATGGTCATGATGAATGGAAGCTGTGATGTGAAGAACTTGGAAAGAAAACTGAAGTTCTATGTCATGAAGGACGATGCATGCGATTCTTGAGGGTTTTGATGTAGTCACCAAGTCATCCCAAATGAGGGAATTTGGACTTTGCTAGCATTACATCCAGGAAACGCATCTTAAGAATTTTGTTCAGATGGGCACCAAAGCTAGAGCCTCATTTCTGTTGTAGGGCTGTTTCAAAAGTGCTGCATTTTTGGTTTTGCCTTACAATACAATTGCCAACTTGAAAATCGGCGACGTTATAAATTACTTGTTTCTCAGAGTTTTCCATTACTATACATGTTATTTTCTTGACTGTCTTGTGGTATTTATTTCCGTGCACGTGTTCACATAATAAAACGATTTGGGCTTTTTCTAAAATTGATCAATGCGTCCATGGGTTTGAAGATTCCGAAGACTAGCACTGATGAAATGGTATTTAACAATCTGCCGCAGAAGTATCTGAAAAATAATTCCGTACTAATATGTAATTGAGTGGGTAACATTGAATGAACTAGTAACTAAAACGTGTTTAAATGCTATTCTGATTATATTAAATGTTTTGTCCTGCATAAACAACGCAAGTTAATTTAGTAATATGTGCAGCTAAGTATGTCACATAAAGTGTTCAATGGCGTTTATTGACTTTCTAAACCTGCTTTGATCTAGTCATGCCCCAGATTGTTTGTCACGTTGCACATGTGCATTATTCACTCAAAACATGTTGTTATGTAACTGTGAAACTGACTGTAAAATAAACACATGCAATTATGTATGCTGTCCTTTATTCTTGAGATAGCACTTTGAGTTACTTTATTCCTAACCGAGGCATTGATTCCACTTCTCCCAAGTAGTGCTTAGTTCCTTGAAAGACCAGTATTGTTTCTACTAATAGATTATGTACTTAAAGGTTTTGAAAAGCTTTACATGCCACCTTTCAGTTATGTCAGAGCTCTTAGAGCAAAGACACACATTTCAGCTAAATAAGTGAAAGGATATGTTGACTTGCCATGTGATTTTTTTTTTTCAGTCGTAATTCAAAGCAACTCTGAATAAGCTCATGTTTAAGAAGTTTCCTACAATGGTTAACTTGGAGTTAACATAGAATGTTTGAAATGAACGACACACGGTTTTGTAGGCAGCGTTGCAAGAGGTGGCACTTAGATTTGGCATAAACCCAATACAATTAAGGTTTGCATGCATAATTGTTTCTTGATTACCACAATGTCTATCTGGCTTTAGAAACTGATATTCGTAATGTTAATGCTGATTCAATTTCCATACTTGAATTACAATTATGTTTGCCTCTTGGTGTTACACATGGCTCACAGATGAAAAAGGTTATCCAGAAACCTACATTAAATCCGCCATTAATTAGTAATACAAAATATGAAGAGAATGTAAGAAGTAGGGGTGGTGGGTATTGGGCATGTGAGGGGTTGTGGTGACAAGAAAACACACCTGCAGACTGACTATCCAAACAATGAAGCCTTTTCATGTAGTTCATTCAAATGCACAGTACATCCATTAACAATGCCAGTAAGAACATCAGACCACTGGCACACAGGATATGTATAATATTATCCATATTGATCTTCTTTCTGTTTTTGTGCCCAAAAAATGTCACCTGCATCCTTACATCTGTTTGCTTAACCCCTTAGCTGCGGCGGCTATTCCGCCGCAGTGCTATGGGGGAGGGGGGCCGCGCGGCGCTCCCGTGCTTGTGACGGAACCACTCCGTCACGAGCCTCGGGCGTGCTGTGCTTGTGACAGAACGGTTCCGTCACGGCCCCGCCCTTGACGTAACGGTTCCGTCACAAGCACGTAAGGGGTTAAACTTAAAATTCATTGTTTCGTTTTTTTCAGATTCAGCCATAAAATTTGAAATTATTCCCCGTTTGAGGCAAGAACAGTAAAGACTCCTTGTGTTGTAGTCCAAGTGCTTTCATAATGGGAAAAATCTTCACTGGTAGCCTCTTTCCATATCAAGTTTACTCAGTTAACCATCAAACCTCAAGAAGGAAAAATTAACCATTTCAGAGTAATTAAAATGCTGCCACCCAGCTCGTGGCAGGAGCCAACAGCAATTACACAAGATTGGTACCCACTCCCGAGTGAAGTACATCAGCAAGGGGATCCCTCAACTGCATGTCATTTATGTTCGCTTTTAAAGACTCTAAATGGCATTTGCACTTTTTCCTATTGTGTTGCGTTCTAAGAAAATCACAATCTGCCGCTCCTTTAAACATCTATACTCGCTTGCCACAGACCGTAGGATTTTAAAAAGCACAAACTACACAAAGCCCTTCGTTGCCCCTGTGTTTCTCTGCCCGTTTTTGCCTTCTGTTCCCTTGTTGCCCCCGTAATTCGGTGCCCTTCTGCTCCCTTCGTCGCCCCTCACCGCTCCCGCTCCAGCCGTTGCGTCCCCTGTGGCCTGCCCCCCTGACCGCCTATTCGCTGCCCCTGCCCTGCTTCCCAGCTGCTCCTCCCTCCCACCTCCCCATATATGGCTGCGCGGTGAGGAGAGAGACTCTTGACCCTGCTAGGTAGGTGGCCCCCCCGCCGCACAGCACCGCCTCTGTGTGTCCTTGCCCCAGCTGCCGTTGCTGAGGAAGTTCAAGGCCCTCCTCCACCCGCAGGCTACCACATGCGCCTCATCCCTGATGGCCAGTGGTAGGCAGTAGGTTTGTATTATCATCTGTATCTTTATTGTATTGCCCTATTGTTATTTTGGTGTCTGTGACTGCTGTTGTATGTTTCCCCCCGGTGCCTGTATTTGGTCTGTGTCCTCTCTTCCTTCTGTTCTCGTATTTCTCAGCCTGTTTTTGCCTTCTGTTACCTTCCTTGCCCCTGTGTTTCTCTGCCCGTTTTTGCCTTCTGTTCCCTTGTTTCCCCCGTATCTCGGTGTCCTTCTGCCTTCTGCTCCCTTCGTCGGCCCTCACTGCTCCCGCTCTAGCGGCTGCTGCCTCCCAGCTGCTCCTCCCTCCCACCTCCCCATATTTGGCGGCCGCGCCAAAGGCGTGCCTAAAGCAAGGCCGTCTGCACCCAGCGACAGAACCCCTGGTCCCTGCGCCCACCACGTCGACCACCGCCGATAGAATGCCGGCACACTCCACACTCTCAACTCCTTGAGAACAACACCTGCTTCAAAGACGCCCCGAAACGCACACAGGGCCCCTTCACCTGCCGGAACTGCAGCTACACCAGCCTCAGAGCCGCCGAACCACCCGCCAACAAAAGGCCACAATCCCCTCTGATGCATCCTACTGAACACCCGCTCCGCACGCAAACATGCAGTCGAGCTCTGGGACCTGCTCGACATTTCATCCCCGGACGTCGCCTTCCTGACAGAGACCTGGATGAACATCGCCACTGCCATCCCAGACGGCTACAAGATCACCCGCAGAGACCGCACCAACGGAGTCGGAGGAGGAATGGCCATCGTCCACAAGAACAGTATCAGGGTCTCGACCAGCACAGACGAAACTCTTAGCACTGCCGAACACATGCATTTCCAGATCCATACTGACCTCAACTCCACCCTCAGATGCACCCTCGTCTACAGACCCCCCAGACTTCGACCCCAGTTCAGTGACTCCATATCTGACTTCATCAGCACGCACGCCCTGGTCTCCACTGACTACATCCTCCTCGGAGACCTGAACTTTGACCTTGAGAACAACAACAACAGTAACTCCACCACCCTGATTGATAACCTCGCCAACCTCGGACTGAGGCAACTCGTCACAGCGCCTACCCACTCTGCGGGCCACACACTCGACCCCGTCTTATCCTCAAGCTCCCACGTCTCCTTCAGCCACACCACCGAACTCCTCTGGACCGACCACCGCTGCATCCACTTCACCTTCCAGAAACCCACCACACCCAACAGATCCCCCGCCGTTGCTGGAGCAAAATCACCGAAGACCAACTACACGCAAACCTCGCTCTCAGCCCACCCACGAACCCTTGAACACAGACAACGCTGCCTACAGCCTCAGACGCTGGATCGACGACTGTGCCAACACTCTCGCCCGCTGAAAAAACTCCTACAGAGACACCAGCAAGAGGGCCAGCTGGTTCACCCCAGAACTCCTAGCCTCCAAGCGAGCCTGCCGGAAACTAAAAAAGAAATGGCACAGTGACTCCGGACAACCACGCAGCCCACAAGGACACCATCCGCAACCACTATCACCTCATCAGGACTGCCAAGAGGACCTCTTTCAAAGCCCGCCTCGACAACAACGCACGCAATAGCAAGGAGATCTTCAACATCGTGTAGGAACTCTCCAACCCTTGCTCCAATACCAACGACATCCTGCCGTCGCAAGCCCTGTGCGACTCCGCCACTTTTTTCCACCGCAAGATAGCGGACATCCACGACAGTTTCAACACCCAGACCGCTCCAACAGACATCAACACAACAGACTCTCCGCACACCACCGACCACGACCCCATGCTAGCTCAGGCCAACGTGAGCATCGATGACACCATCAAGACCATGAGCACAATCCTCTCCGGCTCCCCGCCAGACCTATTCCTGCACCACATCTTCAACAAAGCCAGCAGCTCCATCGCACCCCATCTGCGCAATGTCCTCAATCTCTCCTTTGAGACTGCAACCTTCCCAGAGAGCTGGAAACACGCCAAGATCAACGCCCTACTCAAAAAACCCAAGGCGGACCTAAGAGACCTCAAGAACTTCCAGCCCATCTCTCTGCTTTCGTTCCGGGCAAAGGTCTCCGAGAAGATTGTCAACAGACAGCTAACCCGATACCTCGAAGGAAAACAGAATCCTTGACCCTTCCCAGTCGGAGTTCCGCAGCAACCACAGCACCAAGACTGCCCTCATCGCCCCCACCGACAACATGAGGACCCTGCTGGACAACTGTGAGACCGCGGCCCTCATCCTCCTGGACCTCTCCGCCGCCTTTGACACCGTCTGCCAAGGAGTTGGGACTGAGACAAGACACTGGAATGGACCATCTCATTCCTCTCTGGCAGAACCCAGAGCGTCCGCCTCCCCCATTCTGATCCAAAGCCTCCGAGATCATCTGCGGCATACCCCAGGGATCTTCCCTCAGCCCGACACTGTTCAGCATCTACATGTCTCCACTTGCACACGTCGCCCGACAGCACGACCTCAACATAATCTCCTACACCGACGGCACTCAACTGATCCTCTCCGTCACCAAGTTCCCCATCACCGCCAAATCCTATCTCCACGAAGGAATGAAGGCTGCGCTGACTGGATGAAGATCAGCCGACTGAAGCTGAACATAGACAAGACGGAGGTCCTCATCCTCGGCTCCAACCCTTCAGCCTGGGACGACTCCTGGTGGCCGACTGCACTGGGGGCAGCCCGTCACCCACCGACCACGCACGCAACCTGGGAATCATCCTCGACTCACCGCTCTCCATGACCAAGCAAGTCAATGCCCTCCGCAAGATCTACAAGTGGATCCCGACAGATACAAGAACAGTCCCCAAGGCCCTCGTCAGCAGCAGACTCGACTACGGAAACGCCCTCTACGCGGGAGCCTGACCAAGCTCATCAAACGACTGCAATGCATCCAAAACGCCTCTGCACGACTGATCCTCGAAGTACCACGCCACAGTCCACCTGAGAAACCTGCACTCGCTCTCCGTCAACAAGAGGATATCCTTCAAGCTCCTCATCCACACACACACGGCACTCCACGAGACTGGCCCAGCCTACCTCAACGTACGACTTTCCTTCTACACCGCCAACCGCCAGCTCTGCTCCACCGACCTCGCACTTGCCACCGTCTTTCGTATCCGAAGAACAACCACTGGCGGGAGATCTTTCTCCCACCTCGCCGCCAAGATCTGGAACACCCTTCCACTGAGCCTACAACAGACCCAAGACCTGCTGACCTTCAGGAGGCTACTCAAGACCTGGCTGTTTGACCAGGATCGGCCCCCTCCCAGCGCCTTGAGACCCTCGCAGGTATGTAGTGCGCTCTACAAATGACTGATTAGTTGACTCTAACAGTAAAACTAAAACCTTTGACGGATCCCAGGCCACTTGGTTTTAATTGTGATTGTGGATTTAAGCATCAGTCCCGGCTTGGTTTCATGATTTTATAGTATGCAACGGTTTTAATTAACTTATGCAAATATATATATTACAAACAATTATCCCCATTAAGATACAAGTATGAGTGTTTATAGAGATGGATCTAATCTTGTACAACTATGCAAAAGTATATGTGAGTATTTTCTCATAATACTGCAGCAAGTGAAATCTGTATAAGAGCACATCATATTCTTCCAAAATTAGCAAAAAGCTTGAATAGTTACGGTGTTAATAAATATTGTCAGTGCTGCACCAATCTAATCAAAATGATAGTTGAAACATTCACTGATTTATCACACTTCTAGCTTGGGGATTAAACAGCGGATCTTCAGCAACCCTACTGGCTCTGCAGTTAATCCCAGTGTGATATTATTTAAAGAACTCTTGTAGGAAATCGTCCTGCTGCTTTGTACTGGCAGGAATACTTCTAACATTTCTAAATTATCTCGTATTACATGGGTATCTGCCATTTTTGGAGAAAAAAATGTATCCACGCAGATTTAAGTATTGTTACCAATTGACACTTTGGAAAGCTTAACTACTCTGGATAAAATGGAGAAAAGTGTGACTGATGCGGTTGTGACAGAAAATTCTGCAATCTTGTTGATGTCATTGCCGACCTGAAGTCTTTGTAGTATTTGCCAGCGGTAAAATTCCGTAACCAAATTTCATAAAGCATAATTTAGTTGTACAATTTGTATTCCTTACACAAACAACATAAGGTTCTGCAGCCCTTTTGTTTTTAAATAATATTTTTATTGGTTTTCTAAGTGTCATATTCTTCATATACATCATTTCATATGAACACATTATCAATTACATAACTATTTGTACATATTGAAATGAATGGTTCTACAGACCATTTTTAGGTAGTGCCAAGCAGCGCGCATGCGCTGCTCTGCGAGGCATGGGGTTTTCAGTATGTGAAGTTTCACTCTGCCCCTCGCTGCTGATTTGGTTACATGAACAATATCAGACTATAGGAAGTAGCCCATATACCCTGAAGAGACTAGGGCAAACATCTATATCATAAAACAGTGTCTCAAAAGGCTGTAAATTGAAGGTCAGTTACATGTACCACAACTAATTGCTGAGAATCAAATCAAAAGGGGAGAAAACCGGAAAGACATTGTTTTTGTAACATAAATTGTATTTGAGTGAATATACACATTTGACATATTAAGTTTCATATAATCAAACATGGGAAGCACTGCATTACATTGAATGACATGTAACCTGTGGGATACTGTGCACAAGTGCTCGTGAAAGGTTGTACCGGCGCAAGTGATATGTGAGGAAGTATGTACTGCGATAGGAGGGGGCGCAACAAAAAGCAAGTGCAAGGAATTTTTTTTAACATAGTCTAGACCCCCCAACAATACACGGTAGAGAATACAAATGAATCAAGTCGGGTATGCTTGATTGGGAGCATCGAGAAGTTCGCTGTCGGAAGACTTCCTACAGTGAAATTGTTAGGGTAATGGTTGGGCATTTGCAGGCACGTTTGCGGGGCCTGGTTGGACGATAAGTCTGAGGCCAGCTCTGATTGATGGTTCTGAGCTTTTGTATATCATTTTTGAGTTTTTGTAGCTCCCAGTTGATTTCCTTTAGTCTGGAGGCCGCATAAGGCTGAGTGTCAGTGAATGGGGGGAGAGGGGGGTCAGTTCCGGGTGTGGTAGTAGTAGAGGAAAATATGCGAGGATGGTAGGGAGAAGGGACGATCTCGGAAGGGGAGATCTGTCGATGTTGGCCTTCGCTTTGAATGGGGCTGAGGTGACTACAGAGAGTCTTAGGCCATGAGGAACCTTCTTTGAGGAGGAGATGCTGAGTAGTGAGTAGAAGGCATTTCTCCATTGTGCCCTTCTTTTAGAGTAAAAGATCAGATCATTTGTGATAGCTCTTTTTTTTTTTTTACACAGTAATATGGGTCAGATATTAGGGTTTCTGGGTGCGATTTAAGGAGTATGTGTTTAAGGGATTTGGCTGCATTTTTAGTAGATAGGTTTGGTGGGTAGTTTATTATGTAGCTATTCTGACCTAGCCTCACAAGACTGGAGTCCGGATTGCTCATTGAAAAGGAGGCCATGGTACATTAAGATGTCAGAGGGTCTGCTTTGAGGAGACTCAAGAGTAGGGTAGCCGAAGGGTGGAGGAGTCTAGCATGAGACCTTAGTGGCGTATGTGGACGTTGGTTTTGTCTGAATAAATGGATCAACAGGCGAAAGGAGGCTTACAGAGGAGCCCGTGACCCGGATTAAAAGCGTGCTTCGGGTTCAGCAGAAATTATAGTGGAGTGCTGTGATAGGAACCCAAGTAGTGGGTGTAGGACACCAAGAGGAGGTTGAGGGGGTATGTATATATGGACAGTGGAACTTGTTGGTGAGTTAGCAGAAAGAGCAGGCTCACTTGGACAGTAGTGTTGGTCAATATTAGGCCAGGATGAATATTGCGATTTGAATGTGGGCTGCAGCGTGTCAGGGCGTTCTAAGATGGTCTCATAGTGTGAGCAATGTGAGGGAGGTAGGAGCAACAAAAAAAATTGTGTAGTGTGTCAGGTCGTTCGCAGATGTCCGCAGCAGTGGGAGATTGAGGAGTAAAGGGAGAGTCTAGGATGGTTGCAGTATGAAAGAGCCATGTGAGGAAAGTAGGGAGTAGAAATCTAAGCAAATCTCTAGGATGGCCATATAATGCGAGCAGTGTGAGGGGCTGAGGGAGAAAGCTGAGATGGTCACATCATTAGAGCAGTGTGAGGTAGGTAAGGAGCATGAGGCTCAGCAGTTTGCAATGAGGCAGGTAGTTCTAATGAAGCAGGTAGTTCAAAGATGGCCGCCGCAGATGGAGATTCAGTGGTAGAGGGACGGATCCAAAATTGGCCACAGTGTGAGGGCAATATGAGGAAGGGAGGAGTGGAAACCTAATCCGAGATCTAAAATGGCCATGTAGAGTGAGCAAAGTTAGGAGAGGTAGAGAGCAGGGTCAGGCTTCGGTTAAAAACGAGAACGGCGCCTCCATTTAGATTTAATAAATCCCATAGTGTGATGTTCATGAATCATATAGAGGGGTTTCTTGCCGCCGTCGGGAGTGACAATTCGGATCGACTTTGGAGGCGGGTTAGGTCCGACTGGCCAAGCTCTCTGTGATGCGATGGTAGGGCTGAACTTTGCCCTCAGTGAGGTCATGCCTCTTCTAGAGGTGCCGCATTCAGGTGAGCTGGGCCCACGAGAAATCCATCTGAGGTGCTTTGGTAGTAATGGGCGGGGCGCGGGCACACCCTTACCTTTGTAACGTTGCAGCGACCAAGAGGATGGAGGCGGCCGGGCCTCACCGGGAGGCAGAGCGGCAAAGATGTTAAGGGCCATCTCCCATACCTCAGTGCATACAACGTGGTTTGAAATATAATTTAAAAGCAGGAACATTTCACCCCCCTCTGCAAATTAGTCTGTAAGACCTGTAAAACCTATGCCATAGAGTTGCTGTTTCTTAGACAGGTGTCAGGCTTTAGTTTTTCACCCTTGTTGGTGCAGCCAGTGCTGTGTATCTCTAGACACGTGTTTCAGGATAATTGTCCTTCTTCAGTAGAGAGCAACACTTTTTTGGGGGTGCTGGAGATGCTGCCCAAAGTTATCTCAGGTCTCAGTACCACTCGCTGGGCGCAGGTGCATCAACCAGAGCTCGTTAGCTCAAGGGAGCCTTTTCAAATAGGAGGGGGTGGGCGCACACTGCCTCACACTACAGCACTCAGTTTGCCCCGATGCAATATAATAAATGCAGTGCATGATAACACTTTCTTCGGTGTCGGGCTTTAGTTTTTCACCCTTGTTGGTGCAGCCAGTGCTGTGTATCTCTAGACACGTGTTTCAGGATAATTGTCCTTCTTCAGTAGAGAGCAACACTTTTTTGGGGGTGCTGGAGATGCTGCCCAAAGTTGTCTCAGGTCTCCGTACCACTCGCTGGGCGCAGGTGCATCAACCAGAGCTCGTCAGCTCATTAGCTCAAGGGAGCCTTTTCAAATAGGAGGGGGGTGGGCGCACACTGCCTCACACGGTTTGGCCCGATGCATCATACTAAATGCAGTGCATGATAACACTTTCTTCAGTGTCAGGCTTTAGTTTTCCACCCTTGTTGGTGCAGCCAGTGCTGTGTATCTCTAGACACGTGTTTCAGGATAATTGTCCTTCTTCAGTAGAGAGCAACACTTTTTTGGGGGTGCTGGAGATGCTGCCCAAAGTCTTCTCAGGTCTCAGTACCACTGGCTGGGCGCAGGTGCATCAACCAGAGCTTGTCAGCTCGTTAGCTCAAGGGAGCCTTTTCAAATAGGAGGGGGTGGGCGCACACTGCCTCACACTCCAGCACTCAGTTTGCCCTGATGCATCATAGTAAATGCAGTGCATGATAACACTTTCTTCGGTGTCAGGCTTTAGTTTTTCACCATTGTTGGTCAGCCAGTGCTGTGTATCTCTAGACACGTGTTTCAGGATAATTGTCCTTCTTCAGTAGAGAGCAACACTTTTTTGGGGGTGCTGGAGATGCTGCCCAAAGTCTTCTCAGGACTCATTGAGCTGACAAGCTCGTGGATGAAGCACCTACGCGCCAGTGAGAGGTACCGGACCTGATATAATGTTTGGCACCCTACTCAGCAAACCCCAAAATAAAGACTGTATTCTCTACTGATAACGGTTAATAAACCAGAAACACGTGTCTAGAGATCAGCACTATCTGCGCCAACCTTGGCGAAATACTCGAAAATATCGGAGCGAGCTACAAGAGACTGCATTTACCAGAATGCCAGGGGCGAACCTTGCCTGAGAGGTCAGCGGTGTGCTCCCACATCCTGGTGTCTATTTAAAGTACTCCCGTGAGTCATTGAGCTGACGAGCTCGTGGATGATGCACCTGCGCGCCATTGAGAGGTACCGGACCTGATAAAATGTTTGGCAGCCTACTCAGCAAACCCCAAAATAAAGACCGTATTCTCTACTGATGACGGTTAATAAACCAGAAACACGTGTCTAGAGATCAGCACTGGCTGGGCCAACCTTGGCGAAATACTCAAAAGTATCGGTTGCGAGCTACAAGAAACTGCATTTACCAGAATGCCAGTGGCGAACCTTGCCTGAGAGGTCAGCGGTGTGCTCCCACATCCTGTTGTCTGTTTAAAGTACTCCCGTGAGTCATTGAGCTGACGAGCTCGTGGATGAAGCACCTGCGCGCCAGTGACAGGTACCGGACCTGTTATAATGTTTGGCAGCCTGCTCAGCAAACCCCAAAATAAAGACTGTATTCTCTACTGATGACGGTTAATAAACCAGAAACACGTTTCTAGAGATCAGCACTATCTGCGCCAACCTTGGCGAAATACTCAAAAATATCGGAGCGAGCTACAAGAGACTGCATTTACCAGAATGCCAGGGGCGAAACTTGCCTGAGAGGTCAGCCGTGTGCTCCCACACATCCTGTTGTCTATTAACAGAAACGAACCCTCCTATCAATGAACATCTCCAGGCTAAGTAACATTTTTATGGGCAAGGTAACAGAGGATAAGCAAGGAACACCAGGCTATAGCTGGAACGAGGGCTCTGCAGACCAGAACTGGCGCTACAGGGGGATTTAATTAAGTACTACATTAGGGTCCTTAAGGCCCCCAACAACACTTTTAAATATCACTTGAAAGCGATCTTCAGGGAAGCAGACTCCCCCGGCCCACTAAGCTGGGTCAAGCAATAGGGACCCTGAAAATAGAAGCAGAGAGGATGACCCTAAACAAGAATCTTCATTCCACCTGGTCAAATTCTGTGAAGCGGCAGGTCCGGTCCATCTCGTAGGAAAAAGATCGGGCCTAAATCCATCATAAAACCAACACGACGGCACTGGACACGTCTTACATCTCGGGGAAAGCCCAACAATACCTACGAGAAGCACTTTCAGTCCAAGCGCGCAGGAAATTCCTGTTTATGCAGCTCATTGCTCTTAAGATCTAAGATTTTGACTCAACATGGGCACGAAAGGATGGGGTAGTCTTTTGCCAGTTATGCAATCACTATAAGGAATCTTGGTTTCATCTTCTATGCTGTTGCCCCAAACTGGCCAGCAAACGCCATTGGATGCTTCGCCCGATCTTCAGCTACCTTTAAGTAGCTATTATGTGGGCAGCCCAGGGATATAACTTAGAAGGTTTTGCTTTGTTGAATTAAACTTATGTATACTAAAATTAAAACACATGTATTTGAAATTAAAATGTTTGTATTTTCAGAATTCATAAGTCAATGTTTAGAGGAAAATGGTTGAATTTCAATGTTAATTTAAAGCTAATATTTGGGTGATAAAAATCAAACAAATTCTATTAACTTGGTGCTAAGGGCATTGCAGCTGTGCATATAGAGGCATTCCACATTGACAAAGCATTTTTTACATTACTGCTGACATTCGCACTGGAAGCACGAAGGTGATCACAGCTGGTAATCGTGCATATGGTGGCCAATAATGTAATCTTTTCTGATGTGGTTACTATTACTTCTCTAATGATATTAGTAGCTCTGAGTATTTTCACTGAACATAAGTATCTGTTATTACAGAAAAGGTTGACCGATGCTCTATGGTAATGGGATATTAGTAATAGTTGAAGAACTTTGGTCATCACATTGAGCAGGGCTAAATTGTGGCCTAGTGGCTGCCTTTTAGACAACCATATCTTTGTAGCTGAATGCGAGGTTGTTTACTTATACCTCAGTGTGCACTTGAATCTCATGTTAATTATTTTATTTTGGCTAAATATGACTTTATAATTGGACAATTGTCAGGGGGCAATGCGTTTTGAACAGAGTTTGAGTTGATAATCGATTTTAGGTCTCGCCTAGGCAGCACATGCGCTGTCTCTTCGAACCATGCTGTATCTCCTGGGTGAGCTTTGAGCACGTCCATCGCTTTTAATTGGTTTGCCTGCATGACTTTTGAAGTTCCTTTCATTTCTGTGGTCAATTGTTAAGATCTGTCCCTTCTTTCGGTGTGCTGTTCCTCCTCATGGCCACTAGCCCAGTTAAATGTATCATTTTACCTATGTGCATTCCTGTTCGTTTCGGCATATTACTTTTTTGGTAAATTTCTGGCTGCAACACGGGCACCCTTGTTTGCAGTTATGCCGTAATCTGAGTGCTCGTGTTTTCATTTTTTAAACACATTCACCTGACTTGTTTTATTTTGTTTCTGCCCATGTGCTTGAAATGTCGGATTTTCTAGCAATGTAGTGTCTCCTAGAGCATAAGTCCTCGCTAGGCACAGCAGTAATTTTAAAAATAACATTCACATGCGTTCCGCTTTTCCTTTCTGCCTTTACACGTTTGTCCCGATTGCCTGGATCGGCATTTGTCATTTTCATTCCGTTCCTGTTCGCCATTCTTTTATGTAAATTTTTTAGATCAATATGTCTGGGTTTTTTGTAGGTATGGGGTGAGCTAACACCAAGACTTGAACCCGTTCCCCAGTTCCAAAGTCGGCAGCTCTCTATGTTTTGCCACATCCTCTCTCTAAAGCAATCTAGTGTCTCCTAGAGCATATATCCTTAATATGCTGCGCAGCAATTTTAAAATTAACTTTCACATGCTTCTCGCTAATTTTGTTACTCTATTTTTGTTTACAACGTTATATTTGTTTCCAAGTTCCATGTTTTTAATATTCACCGCTGTATGTAGCGTCAGTCTCTTGCTCACTCCTACTTGTACATCTTCCTTTCGACACCGGTGAAACCCAACCCTTCCCCAAAAAAATTCCCCTCTCTGTTGCTGCTTTGGAGAGACCAACACGCTGGACTCCTCCTATTTGAGCTTAGCAGTAGCTGATGCCAGTAGTGAACGCAGGCTTGCCGAAGTTCGATCGAGATGCTGTGTTGCATCTCTGAATACAACGGCTCTGGTCGCACTAGACAATAATGCTGACCAAAACCCGCCACTAAACACTCATGGCATGCCTCAAGAGCCTTCCCCTGTGAGGGCTCATTTTTTTTTCTTTTACTTCTACTCACTCGTGCAATATTTTTTCTCCTTCATGTCTTTCCTTATCCTATCCTTCCCTGATCTTATTATTATACACCTTTCCATATTTTTTCGCCAGTCCGTCTTATCTCCACCTGATAACTTTCCTTCTCCTCTGCTTATGTCTCCTCAATTTTCTACTCCAGTACCTTTCTCACTGTCAGACCTTGCTTGCTACCAAATCAACCAGATATTTTGATTGTCTTTCTTCCCCACCACCATCTGCCTCTTTTCCGCCATGTTTTTTGCTTTCTCCCCACCCCTGATCCTCCATTTTCTTCTCCTCCTTCCAGGTTTCTCCTCTGTTGCAGGTGACTCTGCATTTCACAACAGAATACTGTTACATTTGCAATTACATGTGCATCTTGACTGCAGTGCCGATGAGGAAACAGAATTCTTAAATTTAAAACAAGAAAACATTATACAATTTCACAATGTTTTGGCCACAACTACGTACTAACCATTGTCACAAACGGAAGCAGCGTCTTCCTGGTTCACATGTCATTTTCGTTGATTTTCACAAATATGGAGAACGCATCAAGAGGCATCACGGCAGACAATAACACTCAGTTAGTGACTGCATTGTATGCAAAATAAAAGTACTCATGTTCCTGTCTCGAAAGATTTGCTGCACGCTCACCTCTTCATTGCCCAGATTGTCACACCACAAAAAGCGAGAATGGGGCAATTTACAATTATATCCCAGGCAATGGTTATTGGAGGCAATTGACTCTCTAATTAATATTACAATGCACATGCCTAGTGGGGTGTGCGAGCACGTCACTTCCAGCCCACTAATTACCTTTACCTCATTAAGGGTGATCAGAAACACATGGCTGCACGTCACGCATTACAACACTAAATTAAAAATGGCTCTAATGTATTCTGAAATCAGAAGCGAATTCAAGGGTTTTCATCCTGGGAAGGATGTCATAAATCATTCTGTTATCTCGCGGGAGTTCAGATATGGTTGTCAGTGACTGCTGTCGTATACGCCCAGCGGTGTGTCAGATTCAGGGATTTTTAAAACAGGTACCGGATGTCTGCAGGCAACAGAAATGTAATCAACATAGACTCACCATATTGCTATATAGAATGCTTAATTCCTCCACAGCTAGGTTGGCGCTAGGCCAGTTCCTAAAAAGTAAAAAAACTCCCTTTGGGAACTAGGTCAATCACAACTCATTATCTAGAGCATGGGTACTCACAAACTTTCTCTCAGGGGGCCAAATTTACAGTGTGGTTTGTGTCCGAGGGCCGCACCGGTGGGGGCGGGATCAGTGGGGAAGGGGGCAGGGCTAGAGCAACAAAAAAAACTGTGACCACGAGGTTGCTCACAGGTTCCTGCAGCGGACGCCTTCGTCCACTGAGCCACCAGACCCGGCATACACACATCTCTCTCTCTCTCTCTCTCTCTCTCTTTCTCTCTCTCTCTCTCTCTCTTTGTCAGTCTCCCTCCCTCTCTTTCTCCCTCCCCCTCCCTCTCTCTCCCTCTCTCTCCATCTCTCTCCCTCTCTCTCCTTCTCTCTCCCTCTCTCTCCTTCCCTTTCTTTCCCTCTCTCCCTCTGTCTCTCTGTCTCTCCCTCTGTCTCACTCACTCTGACTCTCTCACTCCCTCTCTCCCTCTGCCTCACTCTGACTGTCTCACTCGCTCTCTTCGTCTGTCTCCCTCTCTCTCTCTGTTTCCTTCTCCCTCACTCTGTTTCCTTATCCCTCACTCTGGTTCCCTCTCCCTCACTCTATTTCCCTCTCCCTCGCTCTATTTCCCTCTCCCTCACTCTGTCTCCCACTCTCTCCTTCCATCTCCCTCCTTCCCTCTGTCTCCCTCTCTCTCCTTCCCTCTCCCTCATTCCCAATATCTCCCTCTCTCTCCTTCCCTCTCCCTCACTCTGAGGTCTCCCTCTCTCTCCTTCCCTCTCCCTCACTCTGAGGTCTCCCTCTCTCTCCTTCCCTCCCCCTCACTCTGAGGTCTCCCTCTCTCTGAGGTCACCCTCACTCTGTCTTCCTCGCTCTGTCTCCCTCGCCCTCCCTCCCTCACTCTGTCTCCCTCACTCTGTCTCCCTTTCCCTCCCTCCCTCGCTCTCCCTCACCCTCCCTCCCTCGCTCTCCCTCCCTTTCCCTCCCTCGCTTTCCCTCCCTCCCTTTCCCTCCCCCTCGCTCTCCCTCGCACTCCCTCTCCCTCCCTTTCCCTCCCTCCCTCTCCCTCCGTTTCCCTCCCTCCCTTTCCCTCCCTCTTACTCTCTCTCCCTCCCTCTGTCTGCCTCCCTTTCCCTCCCTCCCTCGCTCTCCCTCCCTCACCCTTCCTTTCCCTACCTCCCTCCCTCCCTCTCCACCCCTTTCCCTCCCTCCCTCTGTCTGCCTCCCTTTCCCTCCTTCCCTTTCCCTCCCTCCCTCCCTCGCTCTCCCTCCCTTTCCCTCTCTCCCACACTCTCCCTCCCTTTCCCTGCCTCCCTTCCTCTCGCTCTCCCTCTCTCTCCCTCCCTTTCCCTCCCTCCCTCTGTCTCCTTCCCTCTGTCTCCCTCTCCCTCCCTCTGTCTGCCTCCCTTTCCCTCCCTCCCTCGCTTTCCCTCCCTCCCTCGCTCTCCCTCCCTTTCCCTCCCTCCCTCGCTCTCCCTCCATTTTCCTCCCTCCCTCTCGCTCTCCCTCCCTCTCGCTCTCCCTCCCTCCCTTTCCCTCCCTCCCTCTGTCTCCCTCTCTCTACCTCCCTCTGTCTGCCTCCCTTTCCCTTCCTCTCCCTCCCTCCCCCTCCCTCCCTCGCTCGCTCTCCCTCCCTCTCCCTCCCTTTTCCCTCCCTCCCTCTGTCTCCCTCCCTCTACCTCCCTCTATCACCTCACCCTGCCTGTGTGTGCCCGGGCTGTGACAGCTTCCAGGCGCCCACACACATCTGCACCCAAGCACTTCACAGATCCTTAAAAGACCATTTGTATGTTAATGAGGCTTTGTTCACCTCTCAGCGCCCCTGCAGCCCCACTCTGACTATGGCGGGAATCACCCGGCCCCCACAGAGCAGCAGAGTCTCTGTGTCGCGCTCTGGTTGCAGACATTCTTTTAAAAACAAATAAAAAATAAATCTCGGGTACGATGTCTGCAAGGTCCGCTGGGGCTGTACTATGAGTACCCCTGATCTAGAGCGTTCATTCGGACATTCACCACAATAGTATCATATAACCTTCCACACTGACCCTAAAACTAAACAATTCAAATTTTGCAAGAAATATTAAAATCTTTAATGCCAATATATTACACCTCAAACTACAAATGACATAGAACATAAAACTTGAATTAAACGCACATTTACATAAAAGGAGATTACAAAAATATGGAGAATGCCAAAGACTATTACATCTGTCTTTCTAGTTAGCTAATCAATAGGACACAACAATTAAGATACATGATTGTTCATAAAATTAACGTACTCAGATTAAGCCCAAAGTTAGGTACTTGTCACAACACCTGCTTAGTCGAGCTGAAGGATTACAGAGATATGGAGTTTTTCACCATCGCACTATAACCCTTTCTAGTGCTCTTTAGACCCATGTTAAATACCCATACTACTGGGTTACAATATCTACAATGCGATTTATAACACAGTGTTAGTATACTAGTTATAACAAGCATTTCTTTAAGAGACTGTCTCAGAGAGGGTCAATGTTTCTAAAAACAAGCTGGTTCCATTGTCTTTCTCGTAATCTTGCTTTCTATGTGTTTATGACATGCATTTGGCCTGCCTTCTATAGTGTTTATCCTTCCTCGTCCCTCCTTGAGAGCAGCGACCACGTACAATGCCTGGAATGGCGGAACAGTTAGATGTTTCCAATGGGTTTCTAGAGGAGAAGGACGCCACGCAGGAGGAGCCACGTGGCAGGGCTTCAGCAATTGTAGTGGCGAAGCTGGAGTGGAGTGACAAGGAGGAGTCCGATGTGGGACTAGGTCTCGCTTCGTGTAAGCCTCAAATGGTATATGCCAGTCTGAGAAATAATGGTCATCAGGATAAAAAGGGTACCAGGCAGATGCGAGGTGTTGGGGCAGATAGGGACGGGGACCAGCAAGACATTTTTTCAAGGGGCTGCACACGGGGTCTATCCTCTTTGCAGGGGTCGAAATGTTGTCACGCAGCAGACCTGGGAGAGCACAGTGTGGCTCGTCTGCCCTAGCGGGAATAGAAGGCGGAGCCCAGAACAGCCAGCAGGATGGCATCCTGGGACCATGCTGTAGATGGCGCAAAAAGGTCTTGGGCGGCCTCACCAGGGCGAACATGTGAACAGAGCGGAGCAGTACAGGTTCACTGGGCCCACATCACAGGAATGTCTGAGAGTGTATGGTACGACTCCTCAGGAGATGGTGTATGGTAGAGGTGTATGGTAGAGGTGTATGGTAGAGGGCAGCAGCAGCCACACAGCGTGGCGGGCATGGTTACTGGCCTTGTAGGGCTTACATGGCATGATGATGTTCTGGATTATGGAGATGACAATCCCGTGGAAGGGGAAAATGTGGATACAGAGGTGCAGAACCTAACTGTGCCACCAGAAGGGCAGTGAAGAACTGTGTAGGAGGGGGGGTAACACTAATCTCCTGTCTAGTGCTATTTTTCAGATTCCCGGACAAGAGCAAGGACGTACTCAGGTTGCACATGGGACAAGGCAACATCACACACTGGCAAGGCGGCAGGCTTCGGAGCAGGCACCAACCTTACGGCCAGGTAAAACAGGGAATGTGGTCAAGGTGGCAGGTCCAGTCATGGTGTCCACGGGGGTAGACACAGGCTATGATTGGGGGCAGGAAGCGTGGCTGCAGGAGGGTATGTATGTCAAGGACACTGGGGTAGGTACAGAGGACATGAAGCGGGAGGGACGGAGACTTCAAAACAGGTAGGTGCCACCGGAGGGGGGGGAGGCGGAGGAAAGACAGAGACAGCACACAGGTGTAGAGACAGCTAAGGATATGTCTACGGGCATAGGGGAGGATGACAGGAAAGGTAACAAGAGAAAGGCGGAGGAACCTGGCAAAAAAAGAGAGTAAGGAGCTTAAGATCTGAAAACTCCCCTATATGGGGGTTATAAAGCCATCTGGAGCTCACTTGGTGTTGTCAACTAGGAAAAAGATTTGGGAAGGTAAGTATGTCAAGATGACCAATACAAAGGGGGACCCTGAAAACGAATAATTGGCAGATGATACAGGGGAAAATTTCTAGAAACCACTACTAAGGAAAATCCCCTGTCTATATAGAAGGATATATATAAGCCCAGAAGCGGGTCAAAGCAATATAGGGCAACAACTAGGGCTGACAGACGGACATAGTAAAAATGATCACAGAGCTAAACTGATTAGCGGATTTATATTTCTTTTATTGTGATTATTTCAGTAGTTCATTAATTTATATCAAACTTCACATAACATATAAATAAATGTAAATGTAAATTGATACGTGTATAGCGCACTACTCACCCGCAAGGGTCTCAAGGCGCTTGTACGAATACCGCTGTGGAACCCATCCTGGCTTTCCCTGTGAGGTGTCAACTCCTGGGCACCCCAAGGTGGAGGCCAGGCATCCTTAGCGTTGTGGGGGCCGTTGTGGAGATTAAGCAAGCTATTGCCCAGAGTTGCAGAGTGGGACTCCATGATTGGAATAGGCACCGAGGCGAGAATTATCAGGTCCGTGGAATTTTTTGAGCCCAAGACCCGCCGAGGCAGGGAATTGAACCCTGGTCCCGGGCTAGACCTCTGCATCAGTGTCTGCCACTCTAACCATTAAGCCACACTTCTCCAAATAGATACATAATACATAGATACATACAGGTCCCACACACAGCAATGGAAACCGTCAGTCATGCCAACACTCACTCACGATAACATACACATTCATTCAACAATTACATTCCTAGAACATTTAGCAGTCATAAACATAATTAAAATAGATGATAAACAGCCACGTGATGTAAGAATGGAAGGCTCTCGTGTAACCTCCCAGTAGTGGATGGAGGCAGAGTCCAAATGCACAAGGAAATTAAATGCCAACTCGCATTTCGGTGTAAGGCCCGGGGGGGGGCTGCAACTTCATCAGGGCTGTAGATAAATAGGTAGTGCAGGACACACAGACAGACCTTCAATTTAATGGTATCCACTTGGACCTTTTAGAGTAACATAACAATTAAAGGACGACTCAACAAGTAGATATCCACGGGACTATATATGAGTCAAGCTCCACCAGGTTCCAGAATGATTCAGACTCGGTGAGGAGCGAAGAAGAAGGGGAAGAATATCCTCCGTAGTTATATTAAAAGAGTGAGTGAATATACCCATCCAGAAGAGCTCAAAAATATCATATAGAAATTGGAGATGCGTCCTAAATGGGGATTCCTCCGGCGGCCGACGGGCGGAAAACTCCCAGCCGCAAGCAGGTGATTTTCCTTAATAGTGGTTTCTTGAAGTATGTCGGGATGTTCAAGCTTCTGCATAGAGAGGTTAGGGCAAAAGAGGGTTTGAAAGAGTAGGAATAGGAGTTGGCTAAACGCCCAATAGTACCCATGACTATTGAGAACTGGATGGCAGCGTTCCTACTATACACCAGTGTCTATTGTGAGAAATACATCTCAGCAGAGTTGGCATTATTTAAGTACATGGACGTGATACGTAAAGCACAAATTTAATTTGGTAGCAAAGCTTGGGCTCACTTTGATGAGGAATTTAGGGGACCCTGAAGCCAAGTGAGGGGAGTTAGATATAGATCTGTGGCAGCAGACAATGGGCTCAGCGAAGTTTGGCAAGACTATTTATACATCAAGTGGTCTGCCTATAGTGTATCAAACCTTTTTGGCCATCCCACCTGTAGGTTCAGGGAGGAACCCAAGGCACCTGCTGGGATTACAATAAAGGAATGTGCACCAGGGAATATTGTTTATTCAGACATAAGATCCAAGTGTGCAGGGAGGCACCCCCCGTATCAACTGCGATGGAAACTCTGGTGGGTATCTGAGGCACAGCAGAATCCTCCAGTTCACAATGGCACTAGAACTCTGGGGGAGCAGGTAAAGCTCCATTGGGGGCTATTGAGGGTGAAGGGGCGCTAAGGGGCCTCAGGGAAAAAAGCTCATATGCCGGTTAAGTTGGATAGACTTACATTTTGGCTGGGCTCCTATCCAAATAGGGCGGACTCCCGCATATTGTAGGAGGGCTTTACATGGGGTTTCAGATTGTGTTTCACAGGTCAGAGAGTGAGACGGTGGGCAGAAAATTAGAAGTACTTGAAGGCACACCCACAGCTTGTGTGGGACAAGCTATGCAAGGAAATGAATGAAGGGAGAATGGCAGGGCCATTTCACAGTTGGCTAATTGTTTCCACGATAGGGGTAGTGCCCAAGAAAGAGTTGGGGCAGTTAAGGATCATCCAACATCTGTCATGACTGGAAGGCCTCTCGATCAATGACTTCACAGGAGGAGTTAACTTCTGTGTCTTACCCCTTAGTAGATGTAGCAGTGGCCATGGTGAAACAAGCTGAATCAGGTGCTTACATGGCAAATGTTATATAAAATAAGCCTTCAGGTTACTTCCCGTCCATCCAGATGATTTTCAATTGCTGGGTATCCAATTTGAAAGTTCATGGTACGTGGACAAGGCACTCCCTGTGGGATGCTCAATTTTATGTGAGCGTTTCTGCATATTTCTGCAGTAGCTGTTCACAAAAACAACGGGTCACGAAAAAAGTGACACATTATCATGATTATTTTCTCTTGTTCACAGACTTCGGTTCCGCGGACTGCCAGCGGCTGGTGGTAAGTTTACAGGAGCTCATGGAGGACATGGGGGTACCATTGGCCCTGAAAAAAGACAGTAGGTCCGGTGAATATCATCTCATTTCTAGAAATTCAGCTGGATTCAGTTGCCACAGTAACAAGCATACAACTGGACAAAAAATTGCAGATGCAGGTACTGTTAGACACCATGTTGACAAAAAAGAAGGTGGCTGTCAGAGAGATTGAGGTGCTGTTAGGTCACCTAAACGTGCAGGGTGGCATGGGCAGGCAGGCCATTTCAAGAGACTGGGGCTAGCGCTATTAGGGCTCTCCCTACCACGCCATCATGTGAGACTATCTGCAGGGGTGAAGGCAGATCTGTGGATGTGGCATAGCTTTTCAGATGCATTACACGCCATTCCAATTGTAGCCACTCAGATTTTTGACTGGGATGTTCAGATTTTCTCTGATGCCTCCAAGGGGATAGGTTTGAGTCTTTACTGGCAAAGTAATGGCCTGAATGTCAGAAACAGGGGTGAAGGAACATTGGGGCATATTATCAAGATAGGCAATAAAATTATCGCCGCTTTAGCGGCAGGAAAACTGCCGCTAAAACGGCAATAATGTGCTCTATGGTATTCCAATTGAAGCTCAGGTTAGATGTCCTTCACATTTAACTTTCACGTCCTCTGGTAAGGGTGGGCCTTAGCGCGCCCATACCGCCGAGGTACACCACCTGACAGTCCTGATGAAAGCCCAGTAAATGACACATAGACGGGCAGAAACATGTTGACCCCACTTTAAGTGGAAACAACCGAGTCATTAACTGGTAAGTCTCACACACATATTTTACTTATGTCAAACTGACCATTGAATACATTTTTTTCCGTATGGTGCAGTTTCTGACATTTTTAATTCACATTTCTTTTTGACACTTTTGCCACAAAGAACCTGCTCCGCAGTAATCTGGCGTTGTAGCACACCAGGGAGGCATTCGGCTTCTCCTGGTGGGCCAGATGATGAAGCATGTCACCACCCAGGGTGGTGAGTGAGGGCTTCCTAAAAAAAATAAAACGCTGATTTCCACTGTGACTTCTTCAGGGAGATTTCTTCTCTGTGTCTAGTGCTTACACACTTCTCTCACGACACTTTTTTGTTGTTTTACAAGATTTAACAGGGGGACCAAGAGTGTACTTTTCCCTCTCTCTCAATTTGTTATTACAGAACTCTGATGCCGCCAGTTTTATAGACAGTTGGAGACGTGCCAACTGGGAGTCGGGTCCTTGGCGGAGTCTACACATGCAGCATATTACCAGGCTGGGGACAAGTGTCTGGCTGCAGGAGCTTGTTGCCATGCAGAAGAGTGGGACAGAGTTTAGGATGTTGTGCAATTCATTTTACAGCTGACAGACAGGGGTCTATCCAGAGTTACAGTTGCAGGGAAGTTAGCAGCTGTTGCCTTCATGGGGGCGTTTTTTGGGGGCTATGTTCCATCAGCAGGGGAATTGGGCAGGAGAATGTTAGAAGGTTGGGCTAGGGGGCTAGGGAAAGCGGGTTCTACGAGGAAGCCTCTTTCTTGGCCAGTTTGTTGCAGGATGATCCATAGTTTACCAGAGTTGTGCTTTTTGTACTTTGAAGTTGTTCGTTTCGCCACACTGAGGAGGTGAATGTTTATTGGGGCTGTCAGAGTGTGAGAACTCTTAAGGTGGTTGGGGTACCCCAGGTCTGGCATGGGAGGAGGTTAATTTTTGGTACGATTTCTTGAGAATATGTTTACTAAGGTCAAAGACAGACAAGAGGTCAAAAGGAAAGCCAGTTGTATTGCAGGCTCAGGAGGAAGGGATCTGCCCTGCGACATAGGACTAGAAACTAAAGGCACAAGTGGGGACTTTGGAAGGCAGTGGGGTCTTCAAACACCTACAAGAGGACCATGTCACTTCTTTTCAACTGCTAGCAGTCCTGAGAAAGGCAATCATGAAGGTGGTGTTGGTGCCTACCGACTTTGGCACGCATTCATTTAGGGTTGGGGCAGCAATGGAGGCAAGTAAAAGGGGTTGGTCTAGGGAACAGATAATGTGGTTGGGTAGGTGGTCTTCAGACTGTTTTCGGAGATATATTAGAAATAGCAAAAGGGAAGATAGCAATCGTTAGCCAGATGACATGGTCACACTGCTTTCTTTTTCAGGTTTGGTAACAGGCCCATTAGCTGCTGGCTTGATAGTGTGGATTGTCAGACATTCCTTTATAAAGTGGGCGGCCAGGGCTGCGGAGAGGAGTCCAGGGGGTACGAATATGGGTTTTTAACAAAGCTTTTTGACAGTGGACTGGTTTGGTAAGGGGGGCATGAGGTGGAAGGAAGTGTTATCCAAGCTTAATATGATTATGCCAAACAACACTTGACCGAAAATTTCGGTGACTCACTTGGGAGCGAAAAATATGGTGCTGGAGAAAGGTTTGGCACTTTTGTGGTCCATGAAACAATATCTTAGGGAAATATAAACACAGTGGTCAGACTGTTTTATAGCATGAATTGAGTTTATATCTAGGAGATGTTGGAGAGGTGCAGCCAAGCCATCAGCAATCAACAGGGCCTGGAGGAAACTGAATAGGGAAATGCACCGTGTTTATAAGGACAAAGACATAGGCAGAGTGCAGCATGTTGATTTGTGTCATGAGGAGGTTGAGTTCTTTAGGGATGACGGGGTACATCTGTCAGAGTATCGGATGAAAGTGTATTTGTTGGAGTTGAGAAAGTTTTGGTAAGAACTTTGCAGATACAGAAGTGAATTGTTGCTGTTGGGATAGCATAAAAAGTCCAGGTTGGTGGCTTTTTAGGTCTCGCCTGAGCCAGCGCATTCGCTCCTCTGGCGAGACTTTTAGTAAGTGGGCTTCAAAAAGCCGACCACACGCTTTTTGTGTGGCCTAAAGCGTGAGGTTACGCGCACGGTTACGCGCACAGGCGCCATCTGGCTTTCCTCTCTCGTCATGGCTCATTAACACACTACTCGCCAGACGTGCCTCCTCGTTTTCTGCTCTGTCTTGTTTCTGCTGCGCTTGTTCAATAGGCTCCGTCTCCCTCCGGATCTCGCTCTTCCCTGCTTTTCTCCACCCCTCAGACTCCGTCTCTCTCTGCTTCGCTGCCCTCACACTCCTCCTGCCTCGCCTGCTGCCCTGTTTCTTTTGCTCACAACTGTGATGGCACTGACACTCCTCAGACGGTGTGTGCCCAGGGCCCCAATTAGACATTGTTATTTCAGCTTTATTCACTTGTTCTCAGCTCTGTCTTGTTTGTGCTGTGCTTGTTCAATAGTCTCCGGCTCCGTCTCCCTGCGGATCTCGCTCTTCCCTTCTTTTCTCCAGCCCCCAGACTCCATCTCTCTCCGCTTCTCTGCCCTCACACACCTCCTGCCCCGCCTGCTGCCCTGTTTCTTCTGCTCACAACTGTGATGGCGTGGACACTCTTCAGATGGTGTGCGCCTAGGACCCCAATCAGACATTGTTATTTCAGCTTGAGGCAGAGTCCCTGTCTTCTGTCTCCTGTGCCACCTGCTCCTCTTCCCCAACGCCGGCAGAGCCGGGCCCCGACTTCATTTCCAAAGGTGCATCCGGGTGCGGAGGACACTTCGGGCCTCCCTTAGATCTCCCCTCCCACCAGGCTTCTAACCTCACTCCCACATCTTACAACTCACCGTGCCTCTCACTCCCAAATCTTACCATCCACCTCGCCCTTCAGCACCAAGGCTTTACACGGCTCTCTCGTCTGACGTAAGGCTGCCCCAGTCCTATAGCTTCCAGCCTCATCACACGTCAGCCTGTGGACCAATGGTTTGCAGTATCGAACATTGACACCAGCAGAGACCAGACACACTTCGACCTCACTGACACCTTTTATCCCTACTTCATGAAGGCACTCCCTCTCGTAGGCATCACCCTAATGGACCCTCACTGGTTTCATATACTCCCTCACTAACATTATAGCCATGTACACTGACATCACATCCTCCCTTTAAAACATTTTTGTCACCCTCACTTACGCCATTGTCGCAATGACTGCCATTATAACCCTCTTGTTCATATTATAATGACCCTTAGTGACAGCATAAAACCATTCATGACGTCACATTCACCCATACTAGCATCATAAAATCACCCAGGCTGACAGCATAACAGCCCCAATGACATCATAGCGCCCCTCAGGGACATTATACTGACCCTTATTGAGACAATAATAACCCGCAGTGCCATTATAGCCACCTTGCTAGAATCACAGTACTCTACTGACATCGTTGTGACCAGCAGCCCTCATTGACACAATGGCCATCCTTGGTAGCATCATAATTACCCTTAATGACATCGCACTCACTGAATTCTTTGGCATCAATGCTGCTACAGCCATCACCCCTGCTGTGATCATAACCACACTCAGGGGAATCATAACACCTCCCCTCCCCCCGCCACACACACACATCATAGGCACCTTCCCTTGCAGCATCAACGAAACCCTCAATGATATCATCGACCCCCCCTTGCTGACATCATACTAACACATGACATCACAATCACACTTGCAGTCTTCTTAACACTCAATAACGTCACAGTCATTCACATCATATTAATTTTCAATGACGCTGGGATCACCCTTGCTGACAGGCACGGTTCTAGAGGGTGGGCCATGTTCTGCATCTTAAAGATTCGAAAAGGTGCATCCCTCCCCTCCCCCAGAGCCGGAAGCACATCAGAGAAAGTTAAGTATATAGCTCTTTGTGTGCTGATTATTGTGTTAAAAATATCAAACTGTAAAAATTATCGACCCATTTCTCTTGTAAATACGGATTACAAAATCTTTGCCAAATTACTTGCCCTACGCATAGACCCCATATTACCTGAAATTATTGGCCCAGAACAATCCGGTTTTGTCAAAGGCCGCTTATCGTCTGATAATTCGAGAGTTTTCTTCAATGTCCTCAGCAAGGCTTCTACCATTCAATATTCTTTGGCAGCTATTGCACTCGATGCCGAAAAGGCATTTGACCGTATCAGCTGGGAGTTTATGTTTCGCGCTCTTTCTTGGATTGGCTTTCCTCCAAAATTGATTTTCCTCATTTCCCTCCTGTACTCTGGCCCCAGAGCTTCTATTTTTGTAAATGGGAAAGTTTCAGACTATTTCTCTCTATCTAGGGGGGTTCGCCAAGGCTGCCCTTTGTCCCCCTTACTGTTTATTGTTGCACTAGAACCCTTTTTAACAAAGATCAGGCAGGACAGTCTTAATACTGGTTATAACCCTGGTCCCAATCAAGTCAAACTCTCAGTCTACGCATTCCCTCCTTTCTTCATCAAGTTGTTATGTTATGTCATGTTAAGGCCGTACTTTTAGAGCGCACGGCTACCCAAAGGGGTGTCCCGGCGCTTTGGCAAAGAGACCTGAAACCTAAAAACACAAAGGCAGCAGCGCCGCAGTCACAGTGATTACGCGGAGAAGAGCATGGTCTTCAGCTCTTTCCTAAAAGCCAAAAGACTCTTGGCTTTGCGGAGGGAGAGAGGGAGCTCGTTCCAGAAGCGAGCTGCCACAGATTGAAAGGACCGTCCTCCCATCCGGACTCGTTTGGCAGTAGGCACCTCCACTTTGGCCAAATCGGCTGACCGCAACATCCTCCGCGGCACATAGAAAGCAATCCGCTTTCTAATATAGTTAGGACCGACAGAGTGCAGGGCTTTGAAGGCCAGCGTGAGGATTTTAAACCTGATTCTCTTGGAAATAGGCAGCCAATGCAACCTATTCAGAAGCAGTTGAGCGCTGGCTCTCCTAGGCAGGCCGAAAATAGCTCTGGCCGCCGAATTTTGGACAATTTGCAGTCTGGCCAAGAGGTACCCAGGCAGACCCGCAAAAAGCGCATTAGCGTAATCTAACCTAGATCCCACTAGCGCCTGAACTACTGTCTTCCGATATTGTAGAGGAAGCAAAGGAAGAAACTTCCTTAGCATCTTGAGGATGCCGAAGCATTTCCCGGAAATCCCCATAATATGGGGGCGGAAGGAGAGGGCATCATCAAACACCACTCCAAGATTTTTCACTTGGGAAGATGATTCCTCAGGGGGGAACATATCCTGGGGCCACCAGGACTTCCAGCCCGGATCGGGAGCACAGCCAAAGAAAAGCAACTCAGACTTATCCGAGTTGCATTTCAGGCTGTGGCGTTGAAACCACGCAAAGACTGCACTCAGACAGTCTTTAATCCTATCGCCGTCAAAAGCCTCTCCTTTGCTGCATGTGAACAGAAGCTGGGTGTCATCAGCATATGATATGACCCGGGCCCCATAAGCCTCCGCTACCACCGCCAGAGGGGCCATATAGATGTTAAATATGGTGGGGCTCAGAATGGACCCTTGGGGAACCCCAACCTCTAGCGATGGCATTTCGGCGGAGAACGGAGGAGCCCAGATCACCTGTCGGCGGCCAGATAAAAAGGATTGAAACCAATCCAACACCGTCCCCCGCAGACCGATCTCCCTGAGTCTTAAAAGGAGACCAGCATGAGGGACGGTGTCGAAAGCCGCCGACAAGTCCAACATGACCAACATAGCCTTTCCCCCTCGATCGAGCGTCTCCCTGATGGCGTCGGTCACCTCCACGAGGGCCGTCTCCGTGCTATAATTCGCACGGAAACCGGATTGAGAGTCATGGAGAATGTTGTTGTTCTCAATAAAGGTGGTAAGTGTGTGCTGGACATGCTTGAAAGTTGAAGCTTTCTCTTTGGTTTCTGGCTATCGCCTTAATCGTGATAAGTGCGAGATCCTACCTCTTAATGTCTCCTGCCTTCGTCACTACTTTGATCGAACTGGTTTCTCCTGGCAGCCTTCCAAGATTAAATATTTAGGCCTCTGGTTCTCCCCTTCCATTTCGGATACTCTAAAATTTAATTTTGAGTCTATCTCCAAGAAACTCTCTGACTCTGTCGCTAGATGGAATCCGTTATTCCTTTCTTGGTGGGGGAGATTAGACTCAATTAAGATGATGTTGGCTCCTATCATCTTGTACTCCTTATCCATGATTCCTGTTCGAATTCCTCATTATTACTTCAAAAGATTGGATTCTCTTTTATCTAAATTTCTCTGGCAAAAGAAACCTCCCCGGATTGCATTACCCTTTCTTAAAAAAGATAAATCCCAAGGTGGACTGAAATTCCCTGATTTCAAATCTTATCATTATTCCTTTTCCCTGAAACAAGCTGCTCGTTGGTTATCCACGGACCCTCTCACCTACCCACCAGTATGGTTGTCCATGGAGAAGTCTCTCATCTCCCCCTTTGACTTTTCGGAAGTCCTGGCCTTTTCAGCTCACACTCCTTTTTTACGCTCTCCTATTATCGCACATTCGTGTCACATCCTTGCCCCCCACATTCCCTCTACGTACCCTTCCCTTGCTTCTTTATCTCACCAATCCATTTGGCACAACAAACTCCTTCGCATCAAAAATCGCTCCTTCTGCTGGAAATCTTGGCTTTCCAGATGGTTAAAGTGGATCTCGCAATTGCTTCATGATGGAGTGCCCCTCTCCTTTCCTGAACTTCAGTCTCAATTTCTTCTCCCCAACTCCTTTAAAAAACAATATAACTTATTACTCCCTGCACTCCTTCTATTCCTTCAAACCCTCCCACCCTCGTCTGACTTCCCTCCCCTCTACCCTCTTTTATCTCCTCTTTTAAACTCCTCATCTTCAGCTTCGCGCATTTATTCCTGTCTGATAACACCTTCTGACCGCACTAAATCATGCGCTGAACTGGCCTGGGAACAGGATTTATCAGTCATTTGGCCCGTCTCTTTATGGGTAGGGCTTTGGTTTAAAATTCACAAAACTTCTCGTGCTGCCAACACCACACAAACCCTTTATTTTGTTTACCAAAGATTATTGTTTTCTCCGTCCAGATTATCCTCTTTCTCCCCTGATCTTTCCCCGGCCTGTTGAACCTGTTCTTTTCCCTCTGCTGACTTATCTCATATGTTATTTCATTGCCCTAAGGTTGCTTCCTTTTGGCGTGCTATTTGGTCCCGTATTTCCATTATCCTCCGATTTCAACTCCCCTTTTCCCCTTCCACCGTGCTCCTAGGCTCCCTCTCCCCTATGTTGCCTCAATCCCCTTCTCACTATAAGTTATTGGATCTTTTCATTGCAGTGGCCTTTCATTTGATTACCTCCAACTGGAAAGACTCCTCAAAACTTACCTATTCTGCCTGGTGGAATGCTGTCTGTTTTAACCATAGACTTGATACTAATTATGTTACCCCTGTCTCCCTTGCCATCAAATGTGCCCTACTCTGGATCCCACTCACCAACTACCTCTCCTCCTCTCCCTCTCCCTCTCCCCCTTCTATTACTAATGTCCCCATCAATACCCCTGATGAGGTTCGTAAACCCCCTTGAAGATTTAACGTTGTCTTTTTGCCTATCATTTTGCAGTTTTCTTCTCCCAACTGTAATATATGATTACATTATTTTTCGCATCCAATGTAATTTGTGCACATGTTATTCTATTCCATTTTACTCTTATTGTCTCCCTTTTATTTTCTATATTTTTTCTCTCTCTCCTTTTTTCATGAACGAGAGTGAGTTGTTTATTGAATCCGCTTTCTTATTCTTTTGCATTGTTTTATTCTATTTTCTCTTGTATATTGCTCTTTCTTGAATGCATTTTCACTTTTGTACCTTCTGTTTGGTTTCAATAAACTTGAACTTAAAAAAAAAAAAAAAAAATATCAAACGCGGACAGATGCCAATACCAAAGATATCAGATCGATTAAATACTTTGTTGTTTTTTGGGCAGTACCCACTCACCTTCAAGTCCCAACCATGCTTCTTTACGGCCCTCCCAAAGAAAAAAATTCTAGAGCCGGGCCTGCTTGCTGGCATTACAATGGGTGGTATGGATCCAGTTTTTCCGACCGTCAACCTTCACGGCAGACCTGCAGAGGTCCCTTCCAGCGTGGTTCCAAGTTGCTCCTCTGGAAGTTCTGAATCAAAACCCAATCCCCCGGCTGAATATTGTGACCAGAAGTCTCTGTGTGCTGCTGCAGAGCCTCTGCAACCTGTTGGTGAACAGAACGTAGATTTTTAGTCAACTCGTAAAGATAGTCAATCAACAAGGGGTATTCTATATCGGAGAACTTCTGAGGTCGCGGGACGCCCCAGACATTCGCCGGGCAGCCAAACACGACCTCGTGGGGGGACAGTCCTGTTCTAGAGTATGCCGTGACTCTTGTGGACCTCAATGCTAGGGGCAGAACATCTGGCCACTTTAATCCTGTACTCTCTTTGAATTTAGCCATTTTCAACTTGAGAATTCCATTATATTTCTTAACTAGTGCCGCTGACTGAAGGTGGTTCGCTGCATGAAACTTCTTTCTGATGTACAACCCATCGCCCAGCAACTGGATGACTTTGGCATTAAAACGACTGCCCTTATCACTCCAGATCAAACGGGACACCCCAAATCTTTCAGGAGCACCTTCGCCGTCACCATGACGGAGTTCTCTTTTGTGGGGTAAGCCTCAACCCATTTACTGAAGGCACAGACAACCACTAGTTCATATTTCAGATTGTTCACCCTTTTCCATCTTGATGTAGTCCACCTGGAGAATCTCGAAAGGGAAGGAAGGAGGTGCAACTGCCAACGGGAGTAGGAGTACCCTTTCCAGGATTATGAATCAAGCAAACATGCAATACTTGACCAAGTGCGCCGCAACCTTGGGAATGTTATCATTTCACCGTACAGGTGTGCCATAGTGACCACTTGGAGGATGTATATGTCTGGGAACATCCATCTCTGCTTCCCAGATTTGTCTGTCCATCACACATCCTCATCCAAATTAGCTGTGCTCTCCTGCCATATTGCTAGCTCCTTAATTGTCGCCTCACTCTAAATCTCTTTCAAATTTTCTAGGGTGTCCTCAAACATCCCTTTCTCGGGCACCCACCTAATGGGGCCCGCTACAAACATCCTCTTTATCTTAGTCCGAGCTGTCTGATCTGCAAACGTATTCCCCTTCCAACATCATCTGTGATCGCCTTGTGAGCACTGCATTTCACTATTGCTAATTTCCTAGGGAGGGTCAAGGCTGACAGGAGCCTGTGTATCAGGGGGCCATGTTGGATCTTCATGCCAGGTGATGTCAAGAACTCCCTTTCTGCCCAGAGTCGCCCAAAGTTATGGGCCTCTCCAAGTGCATTTTGGTTGTCAGTAAATATATTGAAAGCCAATCCCTCGCTTAACTCACGAGCACGAAAAAGGGCCACAAGCTCTGAAGCTTGTGCTGACTGGTAGGGAACTCGTGATGTCTCAACTACAGTGCTTAAGATGGTAATAGCATAAGTTGCCATTGTTGTGCCATCTGGTAACTTAAAACAAGAGCCATCAACGTATAGCTCCCCTTGTGGATCAGATAGGGGAACATCAGTCAGGTCTAACTGTCCCTTCGTCTCTTCCTCCGTACGGAAAATGCAATCAGGCACATCTGCCTCCTCACCCTCAGAAGGGAGGGGTAGTAACGTGGCTGGGTTCAGAGTAGCACACATTTTTATGGTGACGTGGTGAAAACAGGGTCAGCTTGTAGCCAGTCAGATGTGCACTGTGAAGGTGCTGCGTCTTTGTTTATTTTATTTATTTATAGAGTTTTATATAGCACGGACTGGATGTATGACATTACAACGCATGCTTTTACATCGCATGCCTTTACAACGCGGTATTTACAACGAATACCTTTACAACGCATAGTGCTTTGGGGCGCTGGATAGTGAATAGTTTAATTTACTATTCCAACTCCAGTCCCCGTGGATAGTAGGGAAGGTGTTGGATAGTAAATTAAATCTATTCCCTATCCTAGAGCGCCCCCCAGCGCAATGCGTTGTAATGGTTTGCGTTGTAAAAGTTGCGTCGTAAAGGCACTGCGTGGTAAAAGTTGCGTTGTAAAGGATGTTTCCCCATGGACTTGACTCTTGGGTATCAGAGCGCTTAAGTTACATTTGGAACATTTGAGATACAATGCAAATCGCTATATATAGTTCCTGTACATGATTTTCTTAACAGATTCAATAATAGTAGTAGCATTCCTGTATATACAGTTCCTGTACATTACATGATTCACTTATCAATTTCAACAATGCAGCATTACTATATATAATATTCCTGTAAATGTCATTCCTATCCGTTTTAGCACAAGTAACATTTATCTGATATGCTTTCAGTGGGATCCACAACAGGACAAGTTTGTGATCTACGTTTGCTATTAGTCTTAATGCTAAAGAACCGTCTGGCCTTATGGAAGGAACTTGCTCATTAGGTAGCTCTTTGCTTCCTTCTTGAATGTTTGCTATGTTTGGAATTTTTCTAATGTTTGGAGGGATTGAGTTCCAGATTCTGGGGGCTGCCCCGAAGAATGCTCTGTCATATGTTTTCTTCTTCCGAAAGATGGGTGGTTTCAGCAGCAGTTCTCTGGCGCTCCTAGCTGGTCTATTTTCTGGGCTAGGTACTTTGGAGTTTTGTAGTGTAGCGCTTTGTGTGTAGTACATGCTAGTTTAAATTGAATTCTGGCTTCGTACGGTAACCAGTTTAATGCTTTCAGGTGAGGAGAGATATGGTCGTATTTTCTGGATCCCGTAATGAGTCTTGCAGCCGCATTTAGACATGCTTTTAATGGGGCTGTTGAAATTTTTGAGAGGCCTGCTAGAGTTGTACATCCATATTCAATCCTAGAGATAACTAAGAACTGGACTGCTAGTTTGAGGTCTGCTGTGGCGATGAGAGATTTCATTTTTCTAATATAGTACAGATGAAACCGGGCACTTTCTGTCATAGATTTGATGTGTGTTTTGATGTCTAGGTTATTATCTATCGTGATTCCCAATGATTTTGCGGATTCAACTAGTGTCGGGGTGCAGTTAAGTGCTGTGATCAGTTTGGACCATTCTTTCACTTCTGTGGGTTTTTTCGGTGGTGATATTAATGGGAATTCCGTTTTTTGTGCGTTAAGTTTCAGATGATTACTGGTTAGCCAGTTTAATGACATTTTTAAGGCCTCATTCATTTTCATTATGTCTTCCAGTGATATTATCTTTACGTATATCTGAGTGTCATCAGCGTACATGTGATAAGATATGCATGCTTCTCGGAGAATTTCTGTGAAGGGTTCGACATATAATTTGAAAAGTGAAGAGGATAGTGTTGATCCTTGAGGGACTCCAATTGAATTAGGGCATGAAGGGGAGAGCGCATGGTTGACTAGGAATTTTTGCGTTCTGTTTTGAAGGAAGGATTGAAATCATTTCAGAACAATTCCAGATATTCCCATCCTGTCTTGAAGCCTGGCTAGTAATTTTACATGGTTTACCGTGTCAAAGGTGGACGACAGGTCAAGAAGTACTAGTAGGCATGTTTGATTGTGGTCTAAGGCCACTATGTGTAAGATTGCTGATTCCGTGCTGTGGCCTGATCTGAATCCAGATTGGCAGTAGTCCAGCAGGTTGAAATTGGCGATGTGGTTGCTCAGTTGATTTTGTACACATTTCTCGATTAGTTTGGCAAGTATAGGAATATTAGTTACTGGGCGGAAGTTATTTGGCTCTGCTGTGTACGCTGTAGGTTTTTTTATGATAGGGAGGACTTGACCTGTTTTTAGGCAATCTGGAGGATCCCTTGAGAAAGTGAGGCATTTATTATTTTTGTCCATACCGGCACGACAATGTGATTGATCCTTTTTAAGCATTTAGAGGGGAGGGGGTCATTATAGTGGTTGTTAGGTTTAATCTCCGGAAGCGTTTTGTCAATGGTATTCTGGTCTTATAGTTTGAAGGTTGCCCATTGTGCATTGTTTTTCAAGCTATCATGATCGATTGTCGAGGTATCCTTGTTTTGTTTAAGTAGTTGACTATGAAGGTTGTCTGCTGCCAACCTGAGCTCTTTTTCTAGCTTGTTAGCCTTGTCAGGAAAAAATGAAGAGAATTCTTCACAACTCAGTTGAGTTTTAGTAGTTTCTTGTGCTGATTTTGCCTGCTTATTTGACTGTTGTTTTAATATCTCGAATAGTTTCCTTGGTCTGTTTTTGGCGCTGTCCAGTTCCGTTCTAAAGAATTCTTTCTTGGAGTTGAGTACTTTCTTGTTGCATTTGTTTCTGATCTTTCTGAGTGCTCTAAGCTGAGGGGATGATGGGTGCTGTCTCCATTTTCTTTCTGCAAGTCTTAGTTTACACCTATCTTCACTCAGCGTCTCATTAAACCAAGGATTATTATCCTTTTCAGATATTCTTTTTAGTTTTAGTGGCATGGTGGAGTTGACTATATTCGTCATTGATTTAGTGTAGTGCTCAGTGAGTTCATTAGCGTTCCACAAGTTGTTAGGCGGGTTTAGATCATTCTCGCATCTTGCTACTAGTAGACCTATATTAGGATCTTTGATGTCCCTGGTCCATTTTTTCAATTTGACAGGCTGCCTGGTTTTGCTCTTTTTTATTGTGGGCATCAGGAAAGTTATGGCATGGTGATCTGACCAATCACAAGGAACAATTGATTGAATTGAAACATCTTTACTCCTAGAAATTACCCTTTCAGGTGGGTTGGTTGTGTGCAGGTTTGAGTGAGGTTTAAATCTGTTAGGAAGCCTTTAAATGTGTTGATCCGTTTGTCGTTATTGTCATCCCAGTGTAAATGGAAATCGCCCAGGAATATGTTATTAGTGTTACTGTTAGAGTTAGCCGTGATGATCTCCATTAGTTCTTCTATGAAAGTAGCATTATTGCCTGGAGGGTGGTAAAGCGCATGCAGGTTGCATCTTTGATTACCTGCTGTTCTAACATTAAGGCTTAGGTTTTCACATGATTCTAAAGGGTCTGACTGCATTTGTTTGATCTCTATATCCGACCGGTGTATGCAAGCTATACCGCCTCCTGTCTTTTTTTGTCTGTCTAATCTCACAATGTTGTAGTGAGGGGGTACCAAAAGATCCATGTATGGGGAAGAAGATTCCGTAAGCCATGTTTCAGTAAGGATTGTTACGTCTATTTCTTGACTAACGATGAGGGCCGCGATGTCCGATGCGTGTTTTGCTGCGGACCGACAGTTGAGCAGCAGGCATAGTAGAGGTTTCTCTACGCTAATAGAGTATATTTCTCTAGTATTGGCGGTAAGCTGGACTTGTTGTAGGTTGTTGAGGTTGGGTTTCCTATTCTTGGGCCAGGGTTTTCTATTGGCATCGATCAGGACTGACTTAATTACCTCCTCTTTGCTGCTATTTTCCGTCTCATAAGATCGTAATATGGTTAAGGTTTCATCGTCTGATAGGTATTTAATAGTTCTGTCCGGTCTGTTAAGTCTATTTGATACTGGTATGACTGTCTCTCTACTCTTTTCTTGAGAGCTATGCACAAATTTTTGGACCTGTTCGACTTTGGCGTGGGTGCTCACTGTGATTTCCAGTATTGTTTCGAACGCTTGTAATGCATTTGAAATGTCTAGTGATAGCTTATCCACTTTTGTTTGAAGATCTTCGATTTCTTTCTGATGATGTGAAGATATTTTGGGAGTATGCGTCTGCCTGTTTCGGGTTTTGCTTGTGTTCTGATGTTTTACAGCCTTGGATTCTTCATTTTTCCCATTATTGTCAATGGCTCGGGAGGTAGTGCCTCCACTATTTGTTGGGTGGGGTGTGTTTCCTGAGACCTGGTCTTTTGGTCTTATGTTCTGAGGATATGAGTTTCTTGAAGTCCTTGTTGCACTATGTGATTCTGATGGAGATGGAAGTGATGATTCTACTCGCTATGGTGGAGTCGGGGCTATGTTGGTACATGGTATAGCATTTTCATCTGCCTCAGACTCATTTCCGTCTAAAGAGCCTCTTGTAATCATTGTGCCTCCTGATGTCAATGTATTTTGTGGAACTAGATGGTCTCTGATTGTTGCTACGTCTGTGGTGGTCAAGTTAGAGGTGAGTAGAGTGGCTTCTTTTATGGTCCGTTGTTGATTAGTGTGATTAGGTTTATCTACCCACTCTTTTAGCGTTGAAAATAGGTTGTGTAATTTTTCTAGATCATTGTTAGCTGCTAGTATGAGTACAACGCCGTTCTTGTAGATCGTTATGCATAAATCCGCTCTTAGTTTTGGTGATGAGGTGATCAAGAATTTTGTGCAATGTGGTATGTTGTTTGTGTTTTTTACGTTAAGCATCTTCGTAATGACGATGCGCCATTTAGCCGTTTTTCTGGGGAGAAATATCAAGTCGTTAATAATTATGCCTTTGTTTAGGTTGAAGTAGGGGTCAAAGATCAGCGTGTTTGGGTGTTTTCTAATTAGGTTATGTTTGAATTTTTTTGCCGCATTCTTAGATAGGTTAGTAGGTTAGTTTATGACAAAGGCGTTTGTGCCTGTAGATTCTAAATTGGTTCCCGCTATATTAAAAAAAAGAAAAAAAAAAAAGAAATTGGCCTAACTTGAGTGACAGTATCTGTTTGCCGGAGTATTTGTCGTTGCTGTATCTTCTTCACTCCATGGGTCTTGTTAGACAATCCTGTCTCTATAAAATCATTACAATGAATTCTTCCAAGATGGACGCCATCTTAGTTGCTTAGGCTTACTCTTCGCTCCCTCGGTCTTAAAATTCCCTGTAGAAAATCATTACATTGAGCCCTTCCAAGATGGCCGCCGTTTTAGATGCTCAGGCTCTCTCAAGGCTGTGGGGACCTTTTCTATTTCCGAGGCCATTCCTCTTTCAGTTGCTCTTTTAATGATGTTGCCATTTTGGAAGATGGGATATGTTAAGAATCCAAGATGGCGAACTCCCAAGATGGTCCGGGCAAAAACAAGTCGAAAGGCACATTGAATGTACGTCCTACCACCCATCCACCGAGAAAGCAACCAACTCAGCTTGCCTTATCCTGTTATACAAACAAGATTTTTGCGACCGCTATCTATGAGCCCTGCTGAATGTTGGATAGAAATGGCCATGGCCGCTGCCGCTCTCAGACAGCTTGGGCGGGCTCTAGCGATGTTGTCAGGCACAGCAGAAAAATAAGCACACAGCCTTTGCTTACCCCCAAAGGTCTGTGTTAAGACAGAAAGCACACAGCCAGCCGTTTCGTGTACGTACAGCACAAACGGCTTCCGGTAGTCTGGGGTGCCAAGCACAGGGGTAGAACAAAGCGCTATCTACAACTGCTCAAAAGCATGCAGGCAATCATGCGTCCAGGGCGGGGGTTCATGCCCATCTTTAGGGGTTAGTTTTTTTATTTTTATTTTTTATTTTGAGAGTTCAAATATGGCAATACAATACAATTGAAATCCAGTTAATACAGTACGAAGAAGGAAAGTACTGAAAAACATTCATACAGTTTGTCATTTTAACACTTACATTATTTAAATTATAAAGTGCAAGGTTGTATAAAAGCAAGCAATTAATAAACTGATGCAGATAACCAAAGGATTTTGTTAGAAATTGTGAAAGTACGTAGCATACAAATGTAATAAGCGTCTTCACAGTAAATGTTACAAAGCTGAATTCTAAAGTGCAACGTGCGGAGACAAAACCATCATAATAGACTAATAAATATTTTCAATGGAATATAAATCAGGTTAAGCAATAACAAGACGAGTCTAAACATCGAATACACTCCAATATTTATCATATTTTTTGAGAGCCCCTGATCTAAGGGCATATTTTCTCTCCCTAGCCTGGATGCGCAGTAGTTTTGCCTTCCATGCCTGAAAGGATGGAGTGGAATCTGATCTCCAGGATTGTAGTATAAGGGATTTAGCTATTAGAGAAGCTATAAAAAGGGGCTCATCATATTGGGTATGAGTAGAAGAGCAGCCTAGGAGGGGAATTAGGTCATCAAATATAATATTTGTTTTAAGAACAATTGAAAGATATTTTTCTATTTCCTTCCATAATACCTGGATTTTTGGACACTCCCAAACAATGTGTTTCCAAGTGCCTTTTTCATCACATCGAAAACATTTGTCGGCTACTTGGGGGAAGATATTATGTAAAAAGGACGGGGTTCTATATATTAACCATTTATTGTAAAATTGAATACGTTTAAAGTTTGCTCCTCGAAAGATGGTCTTATTGAATTTATTTATTTTGTCCCATATCTGTTGATTAATTATAATACCTTCCCTTTAGGGGTTAGTTGTAACAGGGGCTTTGTTAGTAAAGAAAATTTAGGGATCCAGAGGCAACAATACAAAGTAATACCTATAAAAGCACGTACATTACGTTTGCATCTTAGGAACAGGCATCTTAGTTATAGCAGCCAAACGTTCAGGTGTTAGTCTCCTTCCCTCCTTCGACAGTAGGTGACTCAAATAGGTGACCTCCTGTCGACAATACTGACATTTAGAAAGGGACACTTTATGTCCATTATGTGCCAAATGGTGCAACAATTTAACTGTACTCTGTTTGCATCCTTCCTCCGTGTCGGAGGCAAAGAAGAGGTAGTCCACATATTGGAGCAAGACATTGCCCGAGGAAAAGGTGAGGGAATCCAACCGGGCTTTCAGGGCTTGGCTATATAAACTAGGACTTTCAGTATAGCCCTGAGGAGCTCGACAGAATCTAAAGCTTCTGCCAGCCAAGGAAAAAACAAAAATGTGTTGGCTATCCGGGTGAATAGGAATACTTAAGAAAGCGTTCTTCAAGTCAATGACTGAAAATAGGTAGCAGTGGGGGGAATCATTGTCAGGATAACAGTGATGTCAGGAACGACAGGGAACTGGGGAACCACTATATTGTTGACGGCCTGCAGGTCAATAACAGAACGGTTAATATCAGGGTGGTCATCTGGGGAACCACAGGGTGGTCTTTTCAAAATCAGAAGAATAGAGCTATTACACACTTTAGCACTGGTCTCCTCAACCACACCAGACGCAATCAAATTCTGCACAATTTTGAGCAGCGCCCATTCCCCCGCTTGTGGTATCTTGTCCTGGGGCAAGCGAGGGAGAACAGCATTATCCTTGATCGTAATAAAAACTGGGGGTATTTTCAAGAGCCCTACATCTGTGTCGCCTGTAGCCCATAATGTCGTCGGCACCTGCCGAAACTCAGCAGGAAGGGGCTCGTCTTTGGACAAGCACTAATTAGAAGTCACCAGACTAGGTCCAATCATCATATAAACACCATCTGGGCAACACGATATTGTCACATGAAGCTTCTTAAACAGGTCTAAACCCATCAGATTTTCTCCACAATTCGATGTCAATAGGAAAGGTGAGTCTGCCGTAAAAGGACCAATTGTCAGAGCCAGCGGCTCGGAGATGGTTCTCACAACTGGTACTCCTGGAAAGCCTACCGAAACATTATTTTGGCCAGACAGAGTAGCCCCGGGGACCAGCGAACGAGAAACGGAGCTATTCAGTGCGCCCGTATCCACCAAGAATTGTTTTGCTTAGCCCTGCAGATCAGTGGTGACTTAGGGTCCACGCTGGTCGACGGGTATCTGGACTGGCCCCCTGGCTGTCCTAGCCATGGCTAAGTCCCGTCACCTCATCCAGATCAAAATCATTGTGGTAATACTGATGCCCCCTGGGATCATCAAAATAGTTCTGCTCTGACCGCCCTACTTGCTCCTCTTCCTCCTTGTCCTTGCCATATCCACTTGCTCCTCTTCCTCTTCCCCTCACCCAAAGACCCGCCCTCTTGGAGCTTCAAGTCTGTAACAATGTCGGGCATTCGCTGCGCCAATGCCCCTACTCATTACAATACGCGCAGTGATTGGGTCCCACGGGGCCAGCACCCTGGCTGGTGCGGGGCAGCTGCAGAGCCGGTCTGATACCTCTACCACCACCCCGGAACACCTTCTGTATCAACACCTTCGTTTTCAAATCCTTATTCTTCTTCTCAACCCTCTCCTTCCCTTCGTTCTCCCTGTGCTCATAATACTGAGCCACACTTAGGATGACAGATGGGGAGTAAGTAGTCCACATACTTTCCGAAGCCTGCAACCAAGACGCGATCCCAGGAAGTAGGTTTGTGACAAATGTTAACGACCAATCGGATACCGCCCTCCATTGACAAGTCCTGACCACTAAAATCCCAAAACACTCCCTCAAACCTGGTAAAGAAATCAGACACGCTTTCATCTTTCTTCTGGCGGCATGCTGCCAACTTATCACAATCCATTCTTCTTAGTGGGATCAAAGAGTGCATATACGTTATATTTCGGGTAGGCTGGGCCAATGTCTCAGCCCATGTCTTGTTACCAGGCTTCTTCTCCTGATTCCAAGCCCTCATTTCATTCCAGGTGCCACCCAATTCCACTGCACGTACCAGCGGAGCCCAATCTGATCAGCCTCCGAAGAGAACCATTGAGGGGTCTGATTTCCCTCCCCTGGTCACATTAGTTATACATTCTTACACTTTCAGAGACCTGCCCAAACTGGTATTTTCCAGCTCAGGCTATCGTGAACAATAGGGAACACATAAGATGGGCTGTGCCACCTGCCAAAGAACACGCTATCTTAGTCTCAAGGCCAGGCAGCAGCTCTCCACTATGCAAAACTGTGAAAACAAGCACATCTAATAGCAAAATCACATAACAATGCATAGCACATTCACTAGGACAGCAAAGCTTCAACCTTGAAGACTGTGTATGAGAAGGGTGGCCTGCTCACACAGGCAAGCCTTACAGCAACACCCCCGATCTTAGCTATGAAACAATATGGCGCCAATGAAGATGGCACCATGCATACTAGCATAAGACAAGCATTTACAATGCAACGGTTTCGCCTTTGTAAAAGTTAGAGCTATTGGCATTGTAAATGACAATTTTTTTATTTATGTGTTGGTTTTGAAAACAGATAAATAAATGGCATTGTCATTTACAATGCCAATAGCTTAATCTCTCGCAAATGCGAGACCTATTGCATTTGCACCCACACACACAGAGAGCCACACACACACACACACAGAGCCACCCACACATAGAGCCACCTACAAAATAAAAGCTAGCCACACAGACAGAGCCCCAACACAGACAGAGCCCCAACACACACAGAGCCCCAACGCACACAGAGCCCCAATGCGCACAGAGCCCCAACGCACACAGAGCCCCAACGCACACAGAGGGAGAGTGTGTGAGAGTGAGGGAAGGAAGGATAGAGGGAGGGAGGGAAGGATCGAGGGAGGGAGGAAGAGAGAGAGGGAGAGTGGGAGGGAGGGAAGGATAGAGGGCGGGGGGAAGAGAGAGAGGGAGGGAAGGATCGAGGGAGGGAGGAAGAGAGAGAGGGAGAGTGGGAGGGAGGGAGGGAGGGAAGGATAGAGGGAGGGAGGAAGAGAGATAGGGAGGGAGGGAGGAAGAGACATAGGGAGGGAGGGAAGGAGGGAGAGAGAGAGGGAAGGAAGGAGGGAAAGAGAAAGAGGGAGGGAGGGAAGGAGAGAGAGAGGGAAGGAGGGAGAGGGAGGGAGGGAAGGAGGGAGAGAGAGAGAGGGAGGGAAGGAGGGAGAGAGAGGGAGGGAAGGAGGGAGAGAGAGAGAGAGGGAGGTGAGCCCAGCAATTCATTTACTTTGACTTCCGCTTGGCTTTTATGATAAGGTGACGGACTGAACAATCCAGATTCGAGAAAGTGTCTAAGATTCTTTACAGAAAGATTCCTTCCTCCCCTCCCCCGCACTCCAGTGCCTCTCTCGTCCCTTAAAATTTCAGACGTAAAAACAAACTTTACTCAGCCTTCCAAATATTTAAACAAAAACGCCGATCTGTAGCACCCAGGATGAAACTGTCTAACACAAAGTTGGCAAGGGGTATGTCATTACAGGGGTAAAGTACAGAGTGCTTTAATTGGTTTTATCCGGTGGCATGTGTACAAAAGTTCGATTGAGTCTGAAGGCAAACTGTTCGTGGGGACATTCAGATCCTATAAAAACATCCCTGCTCTAAAACCACGGGAAGGAAATGGCTAGCATTCTTTAAAAATGAAACACTTTCTCAAGACGAAAAAAAAGAGAGAGAAGCACAGAAATAGCTTTTCCTGTAACCGTCTTCAAGCAGCAGCTCAAACAGTGTAGAGGAGACACAGGCAGCTAACGACAGACAGTGAGTAAAGTTGAGGGATGCGCCGGCTGCAGACGCAGGTGTGACTCCGGGGTGACACATTTCCACCCACACTCCGCACGGACAGCATTATGGCTTTTAGGTGAAGGCATAGCCAAAATGATGAAAATGAACTCTATTATAATTAAATGTTGATAAATTTATCCTAAGGATATCCTGAAATTCTTGCACGAACAGTACACTTTTTTGATCTTTAAACTGCTGCTTTAATTATGCTGGTTGACCTGACCTGCCTTTCCTTTTCCCCTCAGTGCTTGCTCTGGTAGCAGACATTGTGACCTCAGAGTGAAACTGTAATAAGTTATTACAGTTGTCATTTCTTTAAAATCAGCGAGTGGGGGTGTCACCAAGTCACCTATTATAAAGAAATGAACAATGGGGTTTTTATGCAGGGTTAGCAGAATCCCATATATTATAATCGACTGAATTAAACACAATTAGTTGTTATCCAGCGCACACACCCTAAATTGACGTTTTATATAAGCGATGGCGAAAAAAAGGAAAAATAAAATATTTGTCAAGGCTCACACAATTTGGCTTCTTTCAATGGGCGCACCCTCAACACCCGCGCGATCTCACCCTCTTTGAGTCTCAAAAAGTGGAGAAAAATCAACAGGTAACATTTAGTAGGTGTGTGCCTTCACTGAGTAGAGAAGGGCACTGTCTACAACACACATATATCACCCTCCAAATGTTGCATGCTGGTGTGACTTTATAAAAAACACGAAAGGGCATGCGCATGAAGCCTTTCTCGTAGCAATGCTGGCTGTTGCACAACTAGCGCCAAGTCTCTTCTGTAACTTTACATGAGGGGAGTTACGCAAGAGTGACAGCCCTTTGCTATACACAGCCAGTGCCCTATAAACACCAGCCTGCCACAGAGCAGTGTAAACAGTATTGTATAACTGCATCGCCTATGATGGTTGCGCGCCTTCATGTAAACGAGCTGCTCCCGTCCTAGGAGTCTTTTTTTTGGCAAGTGAACCTTTGCCTTCCGGTCACGGACCGACGCCAGCAGCCAAAGAGTTAGATTGAAAAAATCAAAAAAGGTGCGCTGTAAAATCGGATTGCCAGAGCCAAAATGAGAGGGTTTAAATGATGCAGCAGCTTCGTGGCGGGAAAAGCGCTAGAAAGCTGGCACGGGCTCGGGTGACGGCATTTTTACTGTGTTTAGTAACTGGAGACGCGGCGCAGCCCTGCAGCCCCGCCGGGAGCCTGACACAGAATGTGCAATCCCACAAAACCCTTCATGCCGAGAGGACAGCTCATCGGCGCATTCCTGCAATCTCACCCCAAGCCCGGCGCCCAATCGGCTCAGTCACGCGTTCCGCCGCCAGGACACCTCAGGCGACTTACAGCCCTAATTTATAAAGAAATAATTCCGAGCCCTCCAGGGCTGGGCGTCTGCTGGATGCCCCGGGACACCTGCCAGCCTGCTCCCCGGGCGGATGGAGAGATAAAAGGTGCGGGGACTGACGGACATGATGGGTGAATCACCGAGCACAGGTCACGGTGATAAAGTATCCGGAAGCAAAACACGGCATCGTCTCTGTCACTGTGCCAAAGTATGAAATCACTGCTAAGGTTGAAGCATGACGCAGCAGCATTACTTGTTTACTGGTCACTGCTTTTCTTGGCAGCGGTACGTCATTGTAATGGCAAACGGAAACAGATGAGAAGCGGAGGGGCGAGGGGAGGGGAGGAAGAAATAAAAAGCCAAAAGGAAAGGACGAGGGAGAGAATGGGAAAGTAACAAGAATGAAAGTGAAGTGAAGGCACGAAGGAAACAAAATTAAAATGGAGGGAATAAAAATATATAGATAAGAGGTGGGAACAAGGAAGGATGTAAAACTGGGAGACAAAGAGGAAACAAGTCAGGTCCCGGGCCGGCAGCCAATCACAGTGCGGCCCGGGAAATGACGTCACGGGAGTGTCCCGGGCCGGCAGCCAATCACAGCGCGGCCCGGGACAAAGGGGCGGGACTTAAAAAAAAGCCAGAGAAACGCCCCCGAATCACTCTGCACTCTGCACTCTGAATCTGCACTCTGCACTCTGAATCTGCACTCTGAATCTGCACTCTGCACTCTGAATCTGCACTCTGCACTCTGAATCTGCACTCTGAATCTGCACTCTGCACTCTGAATCTGCACTCTGAATCTGCACTCTGCACTCTTCTGCACTCTGAACTGCACTCTGAATCTGCACTCTGCACTCTGAATCTGCACTCTGAATCTGCACTCTGCACTCTGAATCTGCACTCTGCACTCTGAATCTGCACTCTGCACTCACAATCTGCACTCTGCACTCACAATCTGCACTCTGCACTCACAATCTGCACTCTCAGAGTGCAGATTGTGAGTGCAGATTCAATCTGCACTCTGAATCTGCACTCTGAATCTGCACTCTGCACTCTGAATCTGCACTCTGAATCTGCACTCTGAATCTGCACTCTGCACTCTGAATCTGCACCCTGCACTCTGAATCTGCACTCTGCACTCTGAACTCCTCGGTTTAAATTGTCCATAGCTCCTGTAATGGACAAATCCACTAGGCCTTTACCATGGCAGTGAAATTAAATGTGTCAAAATAACACGTTATTTAGAGCAACGGTACTACTCATTTATTGCCACAGTACTTTGACCTAATTCTAGTTTATTTGCACAGTCTAGCAAAATTAACACAAGAAAATTTTTACTGCATTGCAGATTGACTCCGTGTAACTCTTATTTCACACACAAAAACAACTCTTTCGGTACTATGATATCTCTTCAGTGTGATTGAGCATTGATGCACAAAAATAACACATTGAATGTAGTTTGGGTTTAAATAAATGCACTTGAAAATATACCATGACAGAAACCATGTATGCAGATGGTCAGAGTATAACATGCTACCTTACCATTGTTGTGCAGGGAGAGCCCATCCTTCACTCTAGGCGTATTACGTAATATACACATTTTATACACACACACACACACACACACACACACACAATTATGGTGTTGCCTCTGATATTTCATGAAAATGATCACACTTGTCATCTCTCACCCCCAAACAGCAGGTTGCTAGGAGGTAATATGGTAAAAATTGGGTTTGCGCTCATCTGCTTGAGGCTTGTTGCCAGCTCTGTGCCAGCAGCATGTGGCATTCTCGCCTGGCACCATCTCCAATCCGAGATTACCGCAGTGCTCTTTTTCAGCATTGTAAACTTCAATGTAAGTGCAAAAGGAAGGTCTTGAAAGAGAAGATAAGCCTCCCCTTTAAATGTATACCAAAATGTGAATTTACGCATTAAATATTGATGAATAAGCTTTGATCATCTTGCAGCAATTGTGCCGTCGGTAGAGCCGCAGTAAGGGATTTGAAAGCCATGATCTAGACTCGGCTAAAAATGTGTTAATGCGACTGTAATTACAGAACGCCTGCGTGGCTCTGCTTCTCGCGCACATTGTCACAGTGTGACGCAAAGTCTTGAGCGCACTCCTCGGGCTCTGAGAGCTGCGCGCGTGCTGACACTTCCGTACATTCTATTCCGTCGCTGCGCCTTGGCAGCGCGTCCTCTGTCTGCAGCCTCTGCCGTCCGCGTCCCGCCGAGGTGCGCATTATCCTCCCCTCAGTTAGCTGTGAAGAGTCCCTCTTGTTCACGCTAATATTTAATTTCACACTCGCTCTACTTATTATTCCGTTTGGCGACAGATAAAAATGGTAACATTTCAGGTTAAAGAGAGAAAAAGCTTAACCAGCCTTGCAATAGATTGTTATAAAAGAAAAACAGACCTGGGAACCGGGTTTCCTGCATTGAAGAACGGCGTTTAGTATTCCTTAATGATGTCTCGTTACCGTCTTTGGAAAAGAAAGTCAGGTCCCGGGCCGGCCAGCCAATCACAGCGCGGCCCGGGGATGACGTCACGGGGGTGTCCCGGGCCGGCAGCCAATCACAGCGCGGCCAGGGAAAAAAAGGGGCGGGGCTTAAAAAAAGCCCGAGAAACGCCCCCGAATCGCGTTTTCCCCGAGAAAGCGCGATGGACAGCCTCTGTCTCCCAATGGCTAGCCTCCATTTATGGAGCTAGCCAATGAGAGGCAGAGGCGGGTCATCGATATATACATCTCAAGAGGTTTTGCTAGCGCATGCGTACTTCGTACGTATTGGCTAGGCAAAACCTAAAAAACAGGGGTTCAAACAGAGGGATAGAGCACGGTAATTGCACGTGGCAGAAGAATTACATTTCAAATCCAACAGCCTTGGCACTTGGAGATTTAGCAATTGCAGTGACCACGTCTTGCAAAGGGGAGGGGGGCTCGAAGATTTCATTAGCCTTTAGTTGGAATATGAACAAAGATGGTCCAGACTCCTGGATTACCCATCCCTTTCACACCCGGGACAGCATAAATACTACTAAAGTGAGCAATCCGCTTATGATCAGGACTTGCCACTTCCAAAGATGGAACTCTTCCTTCTCTGAAACGTGGACGATTGATCACCTGCCAAAATGTCAAATTGTCCTGCTCTTTACTGGCCATCTCTAAGGTGGCCCAAATCTCTTCTTGATAAAGGTCTTCCTCTGCGGCATGGAGAAAGGCGTATAAATTTGCACTCAGTCAATCTCAGCCTGGGATCTAGTGTTTTTTTTCAAATCCAAACAATGTGGCAAGAGCCTCGGGACAGGTAAGATCAAACTTTCCTCTTGTTTGATCTTACAAGCCCTCGCATAGCAAACTAGCCAAAGCATGCCATTTACCACTCGTTAACGGAGCAATTTACAGGCCTGCAACTCAAGGGTTACTCTCTGAGAGTCTTCAGCCGTAGTCGCAAGGGCAGGATTACTAGTAGGTGTGAGGATAAATGACACCGCAAAAAGTGTGGCCATCTTGCAGCCCGGCTCTCTGGCACCCCGGACAGATAACTCAAGTTGTCTGACACCAAAATAAAATCTATAGTATGCCTCCTAACTCTCTTTCTATGTAGGTGTTGGTAAATGGGATTATAGGTACTCACCTCATTAGCAAATACGAACAAAAGAATAATCAAGATTCCATTTCTTTCATGTGTTAAGTTGCCCATTATCTTGGTCATCCCAAAACAACATATTCCCTAGCATGAAATGGACATGAATTTACGTTAAATTCTTCTACCCAAACCTGGTAAAATTCATGGACTTCCTTGTGCTCCAATTAATTTATCCAGCCTATATAAAACATCATGTGTCTCTGATCTAAAAATCATTATTGTAAGCATTGACAAACACAATGCTGGTGCCCCATGTTTTCTCTAATCCCATTATCTGAGAATACAGGTCACCAACCAGGTATTCATTAATTTGCCTCTGTACCATGGTAAGAAGGTTAATCGACAGCTCCCCTTTGCTTGTGCCTGAATGTGAATGTCCAGAAGGGAAATTAAAAGTCCTATACCCATTAATATGAGGAGGTTCTTTGACACAGGTCTCCCGAGAACAGGATCAGATACCATGTAATAAAATGTCACCAGTCTTCGTTGTTCAGCTTGTTTTTCAAGCATGTAACATTCTAAAAAAGAAAACTCAACTTGCCCTGAGAATCATCAATGGGGGTATCCGCCACAGTTACATAGGTTGTGTCAATCCAGTATATAAAATAGGACGATGGGGCGCTGTATTAGATTGTACTAAGAATGTCCCCCTTGGTGAAATAGTGCTTTCTTCAAGCATGGATATTGATAGCGGTAACATGTCTGGGCCCACATGCACAGCCAAAACCCAGTCCCTGCACTACATCCAGTTGCGGGTATCAATCTGGGCAATCAGACACACTCAGACAAGAAGAGCGATTTGCTGTAGGACAAATGGACTCTGGCTGAATAGGATTGTGCAGAATGGGCAGATTGGGAACACTTTAATTCAGAACATAACCCTGACCCCCACAGGGACCACAATGATCTGTGCAGGGTAAAGAGTGACAAACTCAGCCTCCTTAAAATGACCGCTACCAATTTAAATGATCTAAAATTTAAGACCACTCAGTCCACTGGACATGATTTTTCCCTTTTCCCCACCCAATCTACTTGCTGCACCATTAGAATGGCATTACATAAATCAGTAGTATGTCCCACTTTTTGCCCTAACTAGTGTACAGTCTTGTTCTTGAGGTCAGTCCTTTTCTCTCTGCCCTTCGACAAGAGCGGGACTCTCATTAGGACCAATACACAACGAGTAGTCTCAGGAGAAAGATCCAAGTGATTCCTATCTGAAGTTGCACATCTACCAGTGTCAACTATATGGCCTTGAGTGAGAATCTTTCATAAAGTAAATTTCTCTGGTGTTTCTCCTGAAATGAGAGTGGAAGTTACTGTGCTGCCGTCCCAAATGATTTATTCTTTTGTGTCCCCCTCTAACAGACCCAGCATTACTGGTAAGGGGAACAAGGAACACATGCTGCAGATTTTTAACAGCACCTAAACAAGACATAACTTGGGTTCCTATCGCAATGAGAGGACTTGCATTGTCTATGATCTTTTTTGGCTGTGCTTCAAGGGCTTTGAGCGTTGTTTGCAGATGCCTGGTAAAATACCTTTTGCAGGCTAATAGGTCAGCACTCAAAGTTGTACCTTCTCCCTCCCTTCAGTCAAACCTTGGGCATAGTCATTGGAGGTAACAGTGTGTTAGCTTGATGCCTTCACTGTTGTTGCCCTCTTTTTCTGCTTTTCAGGGGTGGAGGGCTTTGTCAGACAGACCAGGTGATAAGGCCATGATTGGGAGAGGGTCACTGATAACACATTTCCCTCTTTCAATGTCTGCTAGCGCCCTCTCTACTGGACTTCGGACCACTTGATGTAGCAGGCAAAACTTCCTTATCATGGAGCTCAACATTAATATCATGGTGGGTGGCTTCAATTCTCGCCTCAGCATTGCTGCTCTGTTTGTTTAGCACCTCCATCGCTCTGGACAAAATGTCTGATAAAGTGTTAGTACCTAATTTTCCAGTGTCAGGTGTTATAAGTTTCCTCTTCTCCATTTTTAGGCCTCTGCTAGACAGCGCATTCGCTGTCTTGAAGAGACTGTTGTTAGGACTCGGCTAGACATCACATGCGCGGTCTCGAAGAGACTGTTGTATTCAATATCTGGGCTTCAGCCTGCCTATAGGCTTCCCATTTGTTGGCTCCACCGTCGCTCTCATATTCTTTCCCCACATTTGTCCATGGCATGCATGCATCACGCCTCTTACTATGTTTGCCTCAACCTGAGAGCATGGACCAATTACTACTATCCATCTGCTGCTCCCATTTTAGGAACTGATTTAGGTTTGTCCATGGCATGCATGTGTCATGCCTCTTCCTCTGTTTAGCTCTCCCCAATAGCATGGAACAATTGCTACTACCCTTCCACTGCTACCAGTTTAGGAACTGTTTTAGGGACTACTTTTTTCTTTGTTTAAGAGTACTTCACAAGAATGCTCATTTTTTCATTCGGTCCGAGCTCAGTTGTAAACAGGCCTGTAAATTTTGATCTTATCACATTTGCTGTGCAGTAAAAGACCGAGGTCAAATGTCTGACGAGGTTTTCCTGCTTTCCGAGGGTGCCGGTTCACTTTTCTTTCTCTGACTTCAAAGTGAGAGGATTTTGTAAAATTAATGTCCCAGTGCTGTTTGCCCATCCCCCAAGCCCCTCCCTCTTCACTGCTTGACCCATCACCCTACCCCTTCCCTCAGCGCTGCTGGTTTATATTCATCAACCGGCATGGTTGCTTCCCCATTCTGCTTGTTACCAGTTCCCTCTATCCTCTCCCACTTTGTTTCTTGCCCCTTTCTGCACCCAAATACCACAAGTAGCCCAGGTACACAACTCAGTAGAAGGCATTACTGAGAGCCATGATGCTGGTGGTGCTGTTCGGTCCCCATCCTGCTGTACTACCAAGTGCCAGGAAATATGACCAGTACATCATGGCCGCCACGATTAGGAGCCAAGGGACAGTTCTTCCTGCTGCAGTCCCCTTTTTATGTTAACGGTCGCTTGTTAGTGGCTGCCTGTGTGTGCGGCGCAGCGGTTTTCAACAGTGGTTTAATCCGATACAATGTGTGTTGTCTCTAGCCTGTAAGAGGTTTCGTTTTTGTTGTCTATAGTCTGGCCTTGTTCTTCTGCTATCATCTGTTTTCCTTTGGTTCATCACGTCTGTTACTCTAGTGTGGCTTTGCTCTTTGAGGCTATCATAGTACACACTGCCAGTCCCGTGTATGCTAGAAGTTATACCAGGTCGGCCAACGCAGACATAGAAGTAGCCAGAAGTACTACCCGCCTGGGTTCAAGGGTCAACAACTGTATCACGGGCTCAGTGGGTCACAGTACAGGGGTTTATCAGTCCCTGGTCACCCTCCCAAGAAAGCAGTCTCCAAACAGCATACTGCAGGTGCCAATGCCGCCTTTGGAACAGTCAAGATCCTTGCAACTAGAGGAGATGGAGAGATTGGTGGACTGCAGGCTCGAGATGAGCTGGTGAGACAAGGTGCTGTCAGAATATACTGCAGTTTCTATTCGCAGTTTCTAATGTAGCACCATCTGGTGTCTCCAAGCACTGTGCCTCTCATACCTTTGTTATTTCTTATGCAGACACAAAGCCCCTTTTACCTGACACCCTTTTGTATTTTCCCTGCCTCTTCTCCCTCCTGCTGACAGGCTCATCTTTATCAGATTCCGTGCCTCCTCCTGTTTGCAACATGTTTGTGTGCTCCTCTTTGTCTCTCATCCCCCGTGCGCCCTCATGATTGAAGGCTTCTTGTATCTCTGCTTCCACCCCTCGGTTCACACCTCTTGTATTTAGTCTCAATCCCAGCTCCCTTTTCCGGGTATCACCCACTTGCATCTGGCTCTTGCCTTTTTCATCTGTGACCCCAGCTCCCTTCTGGCTCACACCTTTTCACACGACCGCTTTCTTACTTCTGACGGCCACACTTTTCATATTCACCATTCCAACACTTTCTTGCAGGCAGTCAATTCTCTATGCTCCTCAGTAATGTTAATGTGGCTAGACTTCTGTGAATCATACTGAATGCAATTAGGTCTTGCCTGAGACAGCACATGCACTGTCACTTGCAAGATATTTTGTTTCCTTACAGGGGGCTTAGACTCCTCCCATTGCTTACCATTGGCTGGCTTCATAGTCACTCATTTCCTTGCTTCTCTTTGGTCAGCACATGGCAGCTTCACTTCCTTCCTCTTCATGTGTTTGTTGCGCTTATAGACTTCTTTTTATGATTTTTCTTTTAGTTGCATTTGTATTTCACAGCACTGAATAAGAGTGTGAGTGTTTGCAGGCTATCTCCCTCCCCCGTCTTGTTGTGCGTTGTTGCTTGCCACATTGTTGTTGCTTGTCTTATTCTCCTAAGTTGTGTTGCATGCCCCACCACCCTGTGCTCCTCCTGCAATGTGTTGTGGTGTTTGCACCGCCCCTCCCAACAGAAAAGAAAACACTATGATGCAGCCTGCACTGCGTGTTTCATAGTGCTTTTTTAAATAACTTTTAGCCATGCTGCTGTAAAAGAAAATGACAAAGTCAATCGCTCCCGCGTAGATGAGACCTATTGGCTTTGCCAGTGCTTGTTCTTTAAGTAACAGAGAGCGGGGCTAAAAGAACTGGTCTAGTCTAGCCTCCTCTTGGCTCTGACTGGCCCACTCTTGGCCCAGGCTGCGCTAGGGTCCTGCACACATGAGTAAAAGGATATGTACAGTCACCTCAGACCTGGTAAACGTTTACATAACCACAAATGCAGCAAATGACAAGGCGAGACGGTAGCGTAAAGTTTGACCTTTATTCGTTTCTCTTTCCATACTGTACAAACATGTCATAAAAATAGGATATTTTCACACTTTCTCTTATAAAGATCTGGATAAAGAAGAGGTTCTTGTCGGTATGTGCACACACAGGATCAAAAGGAAGCAGCCAAGGCCAGGAGCGCCCAGCTAAGCCTTACTTCCAATGCAAGAAAAGTCAGTACCAAAAAACAGGAGTTCATCCTTCTGCGGAGTACACACACTCTATTTTTTTGAAAACAAACAAATACATATATATATATTTATAGGTCACATTACATAGCTCTAACAATTATTCTCTTGTGCAGCCAAAGCGGCCTCTTATCAAGCAGTGAAAGTAAAATGCAAGGTTTAAAAAGAAAATGTGTAATCTTTCTGGTACGTGCCACAGAAGCTCTCTCGTGAGGCCAGTGTAGGTCCCAAGTTGTGTTGGTATTGTCCTGTTCGGCTGCTCTCAACCAAACATGTTCCTCAAAGTTTAAAATCTGGTTATCCTCTTGTCTTCCATCAAGTAGTCAATCGCTTGGGTTGTCCTACATAGAGGAATCAACCTATACATTACATAAAACCCCGAACAGAGCAATAGCGGAGTCAGCAGCATTTCAGGTACAAGCAGGCCTGCACCTCAGTTCAGGACATACGTTTAAGAACAGAAGAACAAGTAGCCTGCATTCGGTTATCTACCACAAGACAGATCACCCAAACAATGACAATAACTGCATATATTTAAACGAAGTGCGTTTTATGAAAAAAACATTATTTTTTTAAAGATTGACTTTTCTGAAACACAAGTTCGAGCAACTTATCCAAGAAGTGAGACAAATGCTATAATTGACTCATGGGAAATTGAACCACGGGGACCTACAGGAGGTATGACCAAAGACATCTAGGTTTTGCAATTTGTGGCACAGAAACAGACACTCTCTGAAAGAAGAAATTTATCCAAATGCACAAATGCGTTCACATGGGTGTGTATAAATGACATAAATTGAGTCAGGAATAATTTATGTGCTCTTGCCAGCCTTTGGATGAGCTCCAATCACCCAACTTTCTTCCTTTTCTCCAACTCCTTAAGCTGCAGAATTCCTACCTCAATGCTTTGTGCTGTGACCACAGAACTCTAAGGTTCCAGATTTTCAAATATCCCTCTACCCCTGGCTACTGTTTACCTGGTCATATGTTCTAGGTAGCTGCATCAGTTATTGACGCAGTTTGCAGGCATGGTCACCAGCCCGCAGCCCATGTCTATGTGACATTCACTACAAAGCGGCTGTAACAGTCTCACCTTAAAAAGAACAGTGCGCTTGTCCATGCTCCAATAAGGTCTACGGTGGAAAAGTACTCCCTGTGCTACCCGTTTCCTAACAACCTGTATCACTAAAAAACTGCAACATTATGTCTCACTTTTCACATCAGTAAAATTAAATCACTCAAGGCTAAGACCATGCTGCGTTAGTGCTTGAGGTGTAGACGGGCCTTTCCAGACTGTCCTTCACAGAAATTCCTTGGCCCTTTAACCTCAGTTCAGAGTGGCCTTAACTTTCCAAAGGAAAAGAGAAGATCATGAAAGCAAAAGGGAAGATCGTGGAAGCAAAAGGGAAGATTGTGAAGCAAAAGGGAAGATTGTGGAAGCAAAAGGGACGATCATGGAAGCAAAAGGGAAGATCGTGGAAGCAAAAGGGAAGATCGTGGAAGCAAAAAGAAAGAAAGATCGTGGAAGCATAAGGACTGGTGTGACCAACAGGGTGAAAGTGTGAGAGCAGATCAGCACCATGCCCTTCCTTTACCACACACCGACGCAGGGAATACGTTACAAAGCCAATGTTGTCATACATTGTGAGCCAGGTGTATAAAACTGAATGATTAGGTTGTGGTAAAGGAGTACTGAAGAACTTAATGTTTACAAATTGTGACTCTGTACCTTAATTAGAAAGGTGCTTTTCTGGAACACATGCAGGGATTAAGTAAAAGGCTGAAATGTAGGAAAATCAACAATCTGAAAAAATTAAATCGAAAGAAAAATACCGAAATACATGGCAATGATACGAACTGGGAGGTGGTGAGTATGCCTCAGAGGCAGCAGACCGATAGGACACTGATTGCCTACCCTCAGTGGGGAGGTGCAGGGAGTTTACCGAAGAGCGAGACATTCTTCTACTATGGCTACACCACAGCTTGAGGCCTAAAGCATCTATTACAAAAAGGCACATTCTAAAGCTGGGACCAGCATCTCCATTGCCACTATGTCCACATATCAAACACTGGTAAATCAGCTAAAGTGCTGCAAATAGGACAGCATTCTTGGAACAATGTTTAATTCTTGTTTAAAATGTTGCCATTCTGTCTCTGTCTTGCAAAATAAAAAATACCCTAGGCATCTGACGGCAATGGGGTTGATGATTTTCTGTAGAGAATTCTCTTACTGCCAGTGGCGTAACGAAGCTTGAGGGAGCCCCCCTGCAAAGTACATGGAGGGGAGCCTCCCTCACTGGTCCACCACCTTCCACTTTTGCTGATGGGGCTCCCTGGAGCTCGGGCCCCCGCATCGCAGCGACTGCGGGGGCTTATATGAAGCATACGGCTTCCGGAAGTTAGATAGAACAACTAAACACATAGTCCAATGTCTGAAGACACACAAGGACTGCCAGGCCTATCCTGTCAGCCTATCTCTTCTTACTGATGACTGCAGACTTAAACCAGTCTGCCCAGCTCCCTGCTAATGAGGACTGTTAATTCAATCCGTCGGAATGATTGGTAATATTTAGTAAGCGCTCACAACAGTGACATCTCTTGAAGTGAGTCTTACTTAGGTACATAATGACAGCTTTTTGAGGTGGTCAAGGAGGACATGTCCTTTAAGTCAACTATTAAAGTGTTTCAATATGACAGACCTAAAAACATCAAGGGTTCAAAGACAAAGTTTGTTTTGCCTTCTGAGATCCCAGGTATTGTTGTAGAAAATATCCTACTGGCCAGGTAGATTCGTGCCAGATGGTTAACACCATCATAAAAAAAACAATGAAGAGACCTTGCAGCCTGCAAGACATGATCTATCCTACCCAATCCTAATATTGACAGCAGCATTATGAACCCCTGCAAGCATGAAGCTGAAAGAGTGGGAGTCCCTCATACAATCACAGTAGATTTGATTAACACCAGCTCCCGTCACCAAAGTCCTGTGAGAAAGTAGAGGCCATACTTTGTTATGATGGTGGAAACAGTTGCCAATGAATAAATCAACCGAATTGTTGAGGTATGTGAAACTGTAAGTAAAAATCCAAGTTTTTAACTTTAACAGAAACAGGGAGATTCTGACCAATTAGTTAATAAATCTGTAGAGATGCCAGGTCAGTACTATTTTTAGTACAAAATAATAACTACCTTGGTTTTCAAACCTTTAAGCTACAAATACATTTTCACAACCATTCCTCAATTTCTGCCCACTTCCCAGTCTGAGACCTGACTGGCCAATTCAGTATACCCAACTCCCTGTAGCGCCGAGACACCTATGGGTATTTGTGCGCTTTACATGTTGTTAAAATAAATAAATAGCAGGATAACCAGATCTACCCAATCTGCCCAACTCCTGAAAAAGAGGGCTGCCAAGCCTATCGGAGACTGCCAGGACCATCCAATCTGCCCAACTTACTATAGCTGAGGACTGATAGACAAATCCAGTCTGTTGAACTCTCGCACAAAACCAAAGACACAACGTGGACCCAAGCTTTATCCATCACTCCTTAGTAATAAATACACTAGCCCCATTCTGTGCATGAAAGATATAGAAAACCCACACAGTCCCAAATCACAGCTATGTAAATTGTGCCTCAGAGGAGCCAAGGCAAGAAAAGCTAAAGGCATCAAGAGAAGGAATGGCTATGGAAGAAGTGCAAAATGGTAGAAGGGTACAAACGGCAGGACGACAAAAGAAGAGGGCGCAAACGACAAGGCACAAGGGAAAATGGTATGAGGGTACACAGTAGCAGCAGGGAACAGAAAGGAAGGAAAGGGCTGGTACGACAGGAAAGCCCAAAGCAGACACTAATGGTAGGATGGTGTTAAAAGTTAAAAGTGTTGACAGTGCCAGAACAGAATAGCACCAAAAGCGGGTTATAAGAATAGGACCAAGCTAAGCAGGTTTATAACGGCGAACTGCAGAAAACTACCGAAGGCACAGAGTCCTAAGAGCTTGGATGGCAGTGATAAAGATGCAGAGTTAAGGAAAGTCTATAGCTAAGTGACACATACCAATTGTACTTGAGTTAATACAGTCTAGGTGTATAATTGAAGATACAAAGTCCAACTGTATAATGATAGTCTCCAAACACTGAAAATTTCTGTTATGATTTTATTAGTATGTTTTATTCATATCAATAAATTGATTGATATGAATAAAACATACTAATAAAATCATAACAGAAATTTTCAGTGTTTGGAGACTATCATTATACAGTTGGACTTTGTATCTTCAATTATACACCTAGACTGTATTAACTCAAGTACAATTGGTATGTGTCACTTAGCTATAGACTTTCCTTAACTCTGTTTGTTCCCTATGTATAGCAGGTGCTACGATTACGTATAGGGGTCCCCTTTTTTCTAATTAGTGATAAAGATGCACCCTGTGTGTGTGGCACCAAAGGTAGATAAAAACAAAGGTGGCGGGGGCCAAGTGATAAGAGGGTGCCAATAGTATTTGGAGGCCAAGGACCAGAATGGATCGAGAATTCAAGAGTGTTAAGGGGAAAAGCACCAAGTAAGATGTATTTGCACGTGAAAGGAGTTTCTACAGAGGAGCACACAGCAGGCAAGTGGGCATCTCGTGCAACAGGTGAGCAAGAAGGGCGGCAGAGAAGAATGGTCAGCAGTACCCAGAAAGTGCAAACGAGTGAGGGCAACTAAGGACAGTAAGTTAGACAACATGAGGAGGATGGCACCAAGAGCAGAAGGGTGTCATTAGCAGACAGGTACTTTGGGCAGGCAAGCAGCAAGGGCAGGTGAGCAGCAATGACATGTCATCACCAAGGGCAGATGGACACCTTGGATACAAAGACACCACCCTGGGACAATATGGATAGAAGGACACCACCCTGGGCAGGAAGAGTCAATTGGCAGGAGGACTCTTGGACTGTCTACAGACAAGAGAGGACCAGGCAAGATATTTAAAAAAAAGATTAGGTTAGTAGGGCACAATAGGTAAGAATCTGGGGCAGCAGGTGGCCATACACAAGAGGGCACAAATGACAGGAGGATTCCAAAGTCAAAGTGTGTTAAGGACAGAAGCCTGTGTAGTACAGGAGAATAAAACAATGGGCACCAAAAGAACCAAAAAGAGGGCAAAAGGCACCAGGGGCATAAGGGGTCACCGACAGGAGAGCATATTGGCACAAGGACACCACAGCAAGGAGAAGGAAGTCAGTGGCAAAGGAGCATTAATATGAGAGAGGTGGCATAGCAGAATATTGCAATTGGCTTGGAAGTCCTATTTCTCAGGAGGGCGGAAGGTCAGGAACGATGCCAATGATGGGTGTGGGGACATGTTACTGGCTTACAGCTTTGTGCTGTCCATTAGTGCGGCACTAAACTCTTTCTTACTCACACATGCTGAGAGTTTAAGGAGGTACTTATTTAAACAATTTAAACAGGTACAAATTATCCAGGAATGTGCAGTTTGAGCGCTTTTTAAACAGTCTTAGCTGGCACAGCCCTATAAGTAAGCTTGTTACACCAGAGGATATCACAGGTGGTACACCACAATATTATCAAACTAAGCTCTAACCAGCATTTGTCCCTTTTGTCTGAGGCGGCAGGGCTGATGAGGTCCTAACTTCCTCAATGCCACAGAGGACCATTGGAGTGAGCACGGTCAATACATGCTGAGTCCAGATGGACAAATATTTACGGTCAATATTTGCTGAGTCTAGATGGACAAATATTTACTTTTTTGTCATTGATGAACGATTTGTATATTAGGCTAATAAATTTAAACTTTGCTAATTTGCCAGAAAGTGAGTTATGGGGTATTCCTATCTGTGTTTGACCATTTCTTTGAGGCCTTCTGATTTGTGTAACATTTTTTAGTAATTCATTATTTTCTTATCTGGAGAACTAAAAAATAACGTAATCTTCTTACATCAAATTTATTGTGGAGCAAACATTTTGTCACAGTTCACCCAATTTGCTTTTTGGCAAATAACCTACCCTTAGTTTCTGTGGCAGCAACTACCGCACTCTTCATTTAAATTAATATGCTACATCATGCCACTGAACATCTTTCATACCCAAAGACAGTGCCAGCCCCATATCAACTAGATGGCACAACGTCAGATTTAGGGCCAACAATGGCATCTTGGGAAGAGCCATCTTACTGTACTCACTTTTTCTGTAGGTCTATAGTAAAGAAAGGACTTAAGACAGTGTACCATCTTCAAAGGGCAAAGTCGTACGGAAAGCACATCTTTCACTGCTTTTTAAGCTTGACAATCGCTGGCATCCTTTGCTGTTTTAAGATTAGCCAACACTAATAGCTCACAACTCAGAATCTGTTACTTATGGCAAAGAAACAATACCTTCAAAAGCGCCAAGTGGAACTTGCAATGTTACCTCACACAATGCGTGGCGTTTAACAGAAAAGTACCCAAACATTTCAAAACCGAGCAGCACAAGAAGAGAGCAGGCTGCTCAATGGGACAAACAAGAGATGCAGGTCAACATACAAAAATAAAACCACAGTTATCACTGCATGTCCTCCGTAGGCATGCTTGTCCACGCCTAAGAGAAAGGGTCTGTGCATAAAGTGCATTTATTGTCAGGATGCAACATCCGACGGCTATGTGTCAAGCTTTTTCTGATCAAGGTGGCAAGGAACACTCCGGTGCGCTCTACCAGGTCTAGCTGACATGATCCAAAAATGTCCACATCTTGAGAGCATCCAACTTCATGAAGCGCGGTCACAGGTACAGAACCAGCTGTTCCTGGCTCAACTAGCCTACTCTGAGCACACACATTCAGAACCAGTGCTGAGGGCTTCAGTACGCCGGCTCTCCGAGTGACTGCAAACCAAGATGCAGGGGGGGGAGAAGAAGCGCAAGACATCCACGATGATCAGTATTTATTGATCCCGAAGATGCGGACACCATGCAGCTGTGGAAGCTTGGGGATGAGAACGCTCATCAGGGAAGCGGTGTTGATGAGAAAATGTATCCGGTCGTATCTTGTATAGAAACTGGTGAGAAAATACCTGAAAAAGGAGTGAGAGAGGTATGATTATAACTATGACCAACCAGAAAAACGGTCTTTGATCTGAGAAAAGTATGCTTTATCACGACCCAGTAATGTAGCGGCTCCCCAATTAATTCATGTATATATCTAGAAAGTCTAGGACAAGGCCCCTCTCTTCCGCCCAGAGCACATAATATCACATATCCAACACTTAATGTACATCTCAAAATGGAGGGGAGGCGAAAGACACAACCTTTAATTCAATAAATACTTAATTTTCGTCAGGACACGCAGTATTGCATTGTGTCGTTTGTATAGCACTTACTACCCCTATGTGAGTACTGCAGCACTTAACTAAATGGATACCAAGCTACAATATCTATGGTATTTGGTTGCAAGGGTGTTGTTTTTGTTTTGACCTAGGTGGGAAGTGTATTCATGCTGCATGTGATGACCATGTAATGGGACGCAACGTCTGGCACTGTGATGCCTGAGGGTATGTGAGAGATAGACAAACAAATTATAATTGTAATAAGGACTAAACATATAGGCAGCTACACATCGCCAGCCTAGTAACAGGGCCAATGTGTGTGTGTGTGTGTGTGTGTGTGTGTGTGTGTGTGTGTGTGTGTGTGTGTGTGTGTGTGTGTGTGTTCAACACAAAATGGAGGTAATCGGAGAAGGCCCAGTAATCGACATGGCAACATGAGCCAGGCAGAGATGGCGTCAATGAGTAAAAGGATGCAAAAGGGACAAGAATCAGAACTGGTGACATGAGCAGAAACCTTGCACTTAAAAAAAAAAGCACCAATAATGGCTATTGATGAACAAATGCACCCATAAACGAGGAAGGAAGTTCAAGAGCAATCAAGGCTAGCAACCTGAGCAATGCACAATCTTTGAAAGAAGCCAACAGTCTAAGAAGAGGCTCACAACCCAAGCTCCTCTCAAGCATCTGAATGCTCTCAAAGGCAGACACGATCCAGTCGGGCGAGTGCTAGTCGGATCGAAGCTCAGACTGTAGCCAGACTAGCACTCTGCACATGCGAGGTTGAGAGATGACACGCTTGGTGGGATGCCGCCCTGACAGCACAAGAGAGACTCAGTTTGCCTCATACTATCCTTCTGGGCTCACCCAGCCATACATGCCCCATATATTTCTTCTTGCACTCACGATAAGAAGGCATCCCCCTATCCTAGAATTTCTTCCTACACAACTTCTCCCTTTATTATTAGCAGTGAATAAGATTTAAACATAAAACAGAAAATGTGGTGAAAGGAGACTTACTCTGCTTCAACTATGACAGCAGCATGGCACAGATTTAGTACTCACTTTGTTCACCCTTAGCCCAGCCCTTTTCTGACCTGTAAGTATTGTGAAAGCACCTCTTATATATGTCACCAAAAGTTAACTTACCATCCAATGTCCTCAATGATCCATTCCCACTCCCACCCCCTCTCTCCTTCTCCCATTAACCCTGCTCTGACCACTATCAAGAGGCCTCTGTTTGAAACAACTGTAGCCAATAAGGCTTAATTTTCTCTCCTAGATAACTCCTAATTCAATCTCTTTGATTACCAGCTGCAGCCACCAGAGTTTGGTGGATGAGTCTGGTGGATACTACAGATCAAGTCTGCCATGAGAGAGCACAGTCTGGGTCCTGTAGGCACATTTTAAGGAAACGTCAAACTACCCCATTGTACTTTAAGTCTGGTTGCAAGGTCTCGGTCTAGCTTTGCCGATTCCTGGACACTTGGCTCTATCCTGCTGACCCTTCCCACTGTAACAATAAACCACAATTTGCCTTTATTGGCATGAGAAGATGAAAATATGCCTATTCCTGACAGTCAGGAAAAAACAACCTAACACCCCAATCTCTTTAAGGCGGGTCAGAATGTCTCCAAGCAATTTCCGATGATTTGGAGCAGGGCTCTCCAGACTTTTCTGTAATAAGAGCTACTTATTTAATGAATATCCTCCTGAGCTACAAATATTATTAGAGATGTAACAGCTACCACGTCAGACAAGATTACATTACTTGCCACCACCGGTGATCACTTCAGTGTATCAAGCAAGGTTGCTAGTAGTATTGTAAAAATGCTCTCTCAATGTGGAATGCTGCTATGCGGTAATATCTAACAGCCATAGGTGCAATTCCACCAAGTTAACAATATTATTAATAAATCACCCCAATACCGTTTAATTTTTACCCCCACTTAAATATCAGCTTTAAGTTGATTTTGAAAATTCAACCATTTTTCTCCACACATCTGCTTATGTGCCCCAGACACATATTTTTCAACTTTGGTACCCAATATTAATATGCTTTTCAACTTTGGTACACTGATATTAATTCAACCAATCACAAGCTTTTAATTTAGTTGACTAGGTCGCACACAGGAGAGCTACTTACAGGTAGTCGGCAAGCTACCAATAGCTCAGGAGCTACTTGTTGGAGAAACCTGCTTCGGAGTATAAATGAACAACCAACATATTTGTTCCTCTAAATATCTTGCACACCTACTACAAATACCACTTCAAATGTAAGGGTCCGGCAGCGCATCTCAGTGATGCGGCACCACCAGAACAAATCAACTGATTTGTTCTGGTGGTGCCACAATGAAGTGACACGCTGTCTGCATGCGTGGGGGGGGGGGGGAGATGACCCATTGGGCGTCCTGTTAGTGCATTATTTGCACATTTTTTAAGCACTGATCTAGATGTCGACCTTTGACATTACACCAGCAGGGAAGACACATATGCTGCTTGGAGGTGAAATGTCAGATAGCTTGTTTGTCCTGAAGAGACCCTTACAAATAAATCAGAGGGTCAAAACATCGACTGTTTGTCTTTGATTGGGATTGTCTGTTAGCTCAAAGTATATTGGCACAGTAATCAAGGATTACATCTTGGACTGTTATATTCCACTAATAGTTTCAGACATCCCTTTGTACATATGGATCACTGTAAATAATGATCCTTACTGCATTTTTTTAGCACTGCGCTGTCTGCACTTCACTTGATTTTTGATGATATACGTATAGTTGTTTAAAAATAAACTTAGCAATACTGTTTGATTTCAAGGCGATTGGATTTTGTGGATTTGTATACACAAAAAGAGTTCCACTGAACCATTGTTTCATTATTGTACAGACAAGAACTAGAGCATCACAGCCAGAAAAAGAACAGAAACGGGAGTGCCACCAACAGGAAGCATTGTAGTGCATAAAGGAAGAGGTCCAGGCAAAAAAGGCATGCCAACAAGAGAAATGTGTTCTTCAAATACAGAGAAGCTTGGTTAACAATGGAAACGATATATAGCACAGACCTCAATAGTTGTAGCACACACATGAAGTTGTGTGTGAAGGAAACGTAGAGAGGAGTGGCCAGACAGAAAAAGGTGAGGCAGAGATCAGAAGAAGTGAGGCAGAACCCGGAAATATGTGGCAAAGATAGAAAGAGTGTGGACTAGATAGTAAGAGGTGAATTCTAGAAGTATGGCTTTAGCCAACAGATACGTATTCCAAAAAGAAAGAGTTGTTGTACTTAAAGAATGATATGCAGCACATTCTGGAAGGTAGAAAGAGGTATGGCATAGATAGGAGGTGGTGTGTGCCAGGTTGGAAACTGTGTGCCAATACAGAAAACCTATGGCACAGACAAGCGGTGTTACACAAATAGAAGAGAGGAAGTAGAGATGGGAACTGGCACAGACTGTAGAAGTGGGCACACAATGAAAATTGAATGACAGGAAAAGGTGTCTGGCTGAGAGGAAGAGATAAAATAAAATAAAATTACTTTTTTGGTTTGATAACATGGTATGTGTAGACAAATAACCCACCATTTTAAGTTGTCACCTACAGACAAGTTTTAGCATCTGCTGTTGAAGTCCTATTGTGGACAATACCAATGTTTACACTGGGCTTTTGGTCAGCCTATTGCTTACGATTGGTGGGCTGTTTTGTCAATCTGTGACCTATGGCTTTAAAAGCTTTATGTAAATGTATTATATTAAACCTGTTCTGTTAGGTGGATATAATTTAAATGCACAAGAAAAATCAGTGAAAATATTTAGAATGTTTTCAAATACTTGATACACTTCTGATACATTTGTGAAAACAAATTATCATATTTTAGGTCTTTTTAATGAACAATTGAGCTTAAGATATGTGACTGATCATAAGCATTAAATTTGTCAATGAGACATTCATGCATTTCTATATTATTGTTATTCAGGACCTTGGTCTTCAGATATCAATGATGTTTTTCAAAATGTAAAGACAAGTCAGTTAATATCTTCATTAATCTAATTGTTTCTTTTTTATAAATTTTTCAGTCTTGAGAAAACAACTAGGCATTACAAAGCCTGTCTGTTCTGAATTAATTTTATTAACTTTCAAGAATACTAATATACAAAATGTGAGACTATGAAATATTGAGTTTATTCATGCTCCTGAAGTTCTGAGCATTCTAAGCTGAAAGAATCCCAATAAACTATTTAGTAAATAACATATTTGGAATACTCAATTTTTCTTTAATATGTAGTCAAGTTAGTACTGATACCATTGGGCCAGAAAAATTCTGGGACGAATTAGGTCGTTGGGTGGATTGCCACCGACAGGCTGTCGGTGGCGGTCCGTCTGACATGTGAGGCAGGGATCCGACCGCCGGATTAGGATACCGGCAGTCGGAACTCATCGGGCGGGGGGGAAAGACTGCCGCCTTCAAAAGGCTCAAGGAGCCCATCGACTCGGCGGTCAAAGTCTAATCCCTACAATGTAGTCGGTACCTGCAGAAGCACCGCCGTAGGGATTAGGATGTCAGCTTTCAACAGCCTTTTCACAGAGTTCCGACTGCCATGAAAAGGCTGACGGAAAGTGACTTTGGGGTCCCCAGCCGGGCTCACGTCACCCGTGGGCCTCTGCTATGTGGCACATGTGTTGCCCACCCCAAACAACCATGCATCGTGTGCCAGGCACAACATGGCACAGGTTGCATGGATGTTTAAAGCATGCCTTTTTCTACTGCGGCTTGAGCTGCTGCCCTTTTCCGGGCCACAGCACACGCCGCAATAAAAAATGGCATGTTTCCGTCCGCCTACCTTGTGATCATATAATAATTTGGACGGTGGAGCTGCCAACTACATGTCGTGCAGTCTCCATCCTGATACGATGGCGGTCAGACGCTCGTCCGACCGCCATCGTAATTAGGGCCACTGTTGAGAGCATCAACAGTGCAGTGCAACCAATCCAATTCAGCCTTTCAAGTTTAACAACTGAACAGATGATCTGATCTATACAGTGCACACAGTGTACTGAATATGGCAGCCAATAGGTGATTGTTGCATAAATTAAGTAATTACGCCACATTATGTAAATTCTAGTCTGTTCGGATAGAAATCGTATCGCAGAAGCACAGGAACAATTTAAATGAACATAATGTGAGTGGCTGTTTTTCACAGTACTTGTGCTATTTGCACTAAAATATGGTGCTATTTCCAGATATACATTTTACCCAATTGTTCTGAATTTCTGTAAATATACAAAAATAAATTATGTAAATTTTGCTCAACACTACTTTTAACACAGTGGCTAATAGCCCCTCCAGCTATTACATTTGTGGTTGGTTCCTTTGCTGACTAGTAACTTGAAATGACATTGAGTTGGTCAGGTTGTCTGTAAACAGATCAAACTTAGTCAAATATAAAGTGAAATCATCCAAAAGGCTGTGAAAATGGCTATGTTCCAAGACTTAATTGTAAAGAAAGAACAATCATTATATGAATAAGTCACTTGACTGCCACACCGTCCCTCTAAATGCTGTTGTAACCGGTCTAAAACCCTTCAAATATACATATCGGAGGCACATTGTCTATGCCTATAAACCTCTTAATGGAGTGTAACTTTGTTAGCCAGTGACATTTTGCAGCACACTTGCTACCCCACTCTTCCAATCCCTACGCCTTATCTTTTAGACTTTTAAGAACCTGGGTTTAAGCTAGCATTCTATCTGGGTAGATGTTATATCACTGGGGTAAATATTCATGCCAAGATCCTTATTTCTCCAGTCAAAGTCTACTTCCACAAACGTACATTAGTAAAATTCACAGTGTTTTTGTAACTTCCTGCTTTTGACTTTTACCCCCAACGGACTTTCTTCCCCCTCTGTATCAAAGCACTGTTATTGCCCTTTGCTGTGCTCCAATTTTGTTTGCCTTTCACAGAATTTAACCTGCTACTTTAAGAGCTTGTCGGTAAAAAAAAAAGAACATTTTAAAAAGTATGTTTGTGCATTCTATAGGAATACATCCCAGTGTTAAGATATCCTATGACAAGATACCCTTTAATTTGGCAATGAGCCAAATAGACAAAGTTCCCTATATTTAGAGTCATAGGGGCACTCACAAGTCTATTAAAATGTATTAAACAAAATTCCTATACATTTTAAGATGCAGAGCCAGGAAACCTAACCCCACTTTCACTATAGTTGAAGGCTGAAGCGTTAGGGTTTAAACCTTCTTACCTCCCACTCTGCAGATCTTGATTTACAACATACACGTCTGCCTTGCGAATCTGCGGTTAAAAGTATTTGGCTCCAGTGACTTACTGATGAACACAGCTGGATTAGTACATTCAGCCTCAAACTGACTGTAGAAAAGTTATATTTGATTCTAAAAGTCTATGAAATGGACTAGAGCAAGTTTCCCTTGACTCAAAGTAAAATAAATTGACTAGAACAAATAATACTCAACTTATAGTAATGGAACAGTAAAGCAAACAGACTGAAGCCAGCTGAATTGAACTATAAGAGTACATATAGTGGATTGGAGGACGTTATACCCAATTCGAAGCAAATGAAACAGATTGTAAGTAGGTTTTTCTGTCTTTCAGATCTTCTATCAATGTGCAACATACTGTAACCCTCAATCATTCCTATATCTAAATAAATGCTTTGCATCTAAATGATTACACTAGTTTGCATGGGAAATGTTGCTGCTCCGATGCTGTTGTGTCTGTTACCCATTTTACAAAAGTACTAAATATTAAAATAAGGTAAAGACTGTAAAACGCAAGTGCAACAGACTGGGCATTACATATTTGAAATAGCATACCCTTAACACACTAGGAGTATTGAAAACAAGTCATTTATATTGTGAATACATTAGAATTTAAAGAAAGTAACGTAAAGAATGGCTGCGGAGCAAAATGTTTGTACATATATTTGGGATAAATGATAGAGTGCGTGCTTCACTTTTTACTGCAGGAATTGGCTGCAAGTTTAAATGCAAATGCTTTTGTCTTATTTTATCTTTTTTTTAAATTTGCAATGGTCACCCTTACCACTGTCAAATCATTACGATGTCCTCTCTAGTGTGGACTGACTTGTTAAAATTGTAGAAAGCAATTCACTTGTTTCCCTCTTTTAGGCTGTGATTGGTGATAGTGAGCTGAAATGTTGCCGGATTAAATGATACGGTCATTAATCCTGCTTGGCTAGATATAGTCACAAAATAGGATATTGTGGCTCTACAAGAGACTTGGGACACCACCTGTTCTTCTTGCCCCGGTTTTGCATGCTATTCTTGCCTCATTGTCTCATCCTTACACTGTAGGCCGAAGTGGGTGAGGAGGGATGTCTCAGTGTGGATAAACCTAAACCTGAAAGTGGAAGTTTCAGTCCTGGACACAGAAAGCGGAGCACTTATAGCTTTGTTTATCGAGGATACTTTTAGTGCTTTTGGTTTCTAATGAATTAATTTTTATAACAATGATTTCATAAATTCTGCAGGTATTCAGTAAGAACATTTATTTGCTTTCCTTGCGACTCTGAGATCCGTAAGAAAGAAGTGCATGTCACAACCTAAATATCTTCTTTGGAGGGACTTTAACGCCAAGCTAGGGATTAACTTTACGGCACAGGGCACAGATAGTTTTGCACTCTCCTGGAAGTAACCGGATAGTAGGAGGGAGGAGCTAAGTAGGTACCTAGCTGAGCATGATTTAGTGGATCTTGTTGAACTATTAAATACAGACGGTGTATCGTTGGCCTCTTATAGAGGGCATGGTAGGGCCTCGAGTATTGATTAGATCTTTGCAACAAGAAATGTTTCTTCACAGTTTCCGGTGCTATATTAGCGAATGTAATGTAATGTAATGTAATGTAATGTTGGCTTCTTATATAGCGCACTAATCACCCCAAAGGGTCTCAAGGCGCTTGCTTTGGGAACTCGTCCTGGTTTTTCCCTGTGAGATAGCCCCTACTGGGCACCCCCAAGGTGAAAGCCAGGCATCCCGCTGCGGGGGGCCGTAGTGGAGATTGAGCAAGCTATTGCCCAGAGTTGCAGAGTGTGAGCCCCTGATTTGAGTAGGCACCGAAGCGAGAATTATCGAGTCCGTGAACATTTTGAGCTCAGGACCCTGCCGCGTCGGGAATTGAACCCTGGTCCCAGTCTGACCTCTGCTTCAGGGTCTGCCTCCTCTAACCAGTGAGCCACACTTCTCAATTCTCTCGAATGAATGGGGTGCCCAAAACGCTTTGAATGCAGGTCACTTTGCAGTTCTTAAAACTGCCCCCTTAAGCCACACATCTATCCCATGGTACACCAGTGATGGATTATGACTTGGATGGCATTTGAAAGATTCCAGGGATAGCCTTGCCACACTGCTGAAGTCCCACCTTATGCTTTTCATGAATTGTTTGTCTGACATGCGGGGTGATGAAATGTTAGCTTATTTTGAGTCCCTTAACTTGAGTATTATGCAGCTACTTTTGCAACAAATCAGGAGTAGGCAGGTTCGACACCACTGTCCTGCAGCAAACCAGAAACTGAAGATGGCCCTTTTTAACACCACAAAAGACCCTGTCGCGTTGCGGGAGGCCTGGAAGACTTACAAAAAAATTCTGATTTCTAGGGAGAAAGAGTTGTGCAGGAGAGACTGTGAGCTCTTGGAAGGTGTGTCGATCTCGAAGAATAGTAAGATCTTCTGGGACACCATCAACAGCTCAAACAAAGGGAATCTACCCCTAACCCCCTTTTGAACTGCAGTGTTCTAGGCACAGCCTGGGTCACGCCCTTTAGCGCAATTTATCATCTGGTAGCTGATGGCTGCTTAAAAGAAGAGTTGAGGGGAACATTATCCCATTCACCAGCTTTGCTTTTCTCTTTGCAGGAGGTCATGATAGTTATTAGGCAAAGCCCTGGGGCCGGATGGAGTCCCCATGGATCGAATTAAGTGCAACATGTATCTCTGGGGACCCTTGATAACTAATGTGTTCAATAATTCTTTAAGCAGTAAGATTCCTACTTCCTGGTCCCTCTCCACAATAGTCCCCATTTTCAACAAGCACTGGCGTTGCCAATAGGTTTCGCATTTGGAAAGTTGGAGCTATTGGTTTTGTAAATGACATTTTATATTTATATATTGTTATTGACAATGCCAATAACGATATATAAATATAAAATGTCATTTACAAAACCAATAGCTCCAACTTTCCTACTGCGAGACCTATTGGCAACGCCAGTGCTTGTTGTGGAGTGTGGCATTACTGCAAGAGCTGTCGCCTTTGGAGTTGGGGAACTAAGTTCGAGTCTCTGCGCTGGCTCAGCATCCTGTGAAAGAGGGCAAACAACTTTATTCTCACCGAGCCTAAAAGTGCTCCAATAGTTTAGGGTCACTCTATATATAGCAGAACTATAGATATATATATATTTTTTAATTTATTTGTTTTGCTTACTGGGACCGAGGGCATTTGAGCGCTTTTCATGAGCACCGTATAATGTAACAGAAGGTCAGGTTCATGTTTTTGAAGACACTGGGAGATGAAATGATTGCTCAGTGTGTTGATTTATGCTGGAACTGGAACCTGGCCCCCGACCCGCTTCCCCTCACTGCCAAGGTATGCAGCGTTTCTCCCACTTCCAAGGTATACAGCTCTGGCCATGTGTCCACATCTCCTCCCCTAGATCGGTGAGCTTATGGCAGAGCCTGTTCAGACAAAGCAAGAGTAAGAGGGGTGACAGAAGAGGAGAGGGAGACAGAGAGGGTTAAGCGAGGGAAATGAAGACAGATAGAGAGAGAAAAGGCATAGAGACCCAGATGGATACAAGACAATAGACCCGTTTCACGCGGGAGACTCCCGATTTGTAAAGCAAAACGTGTGCTTTATTATAACTGTCTCCCTCCTGAAGGCTCTGCTTCTATAGAAGTCAATTGGGAAAATATATTTACCTTATTTTTACCTCAGAATCTCCCACTTTCTCGTTCTAAAATGTTGGCATGTATGCAGATGTAAAGGGAGGGGGGAGGATAAGTAAGAGAAAGACAGAAGGAGGGGTAGAGAGCGAGAGAGAGAGCATGAGAGAAAGAAACTAGAGATTGACTAAGAATGTTTGGAGATCTGATGCCTCTGAAAATGAAGGAGCTCGAAATCACTTTTAGATGCTGTCAAGAGAAAGGATGCGTTTTGATACCGCGCGAGAACGTTGCTTGCAGCAGAGTGCGTGTGCGAGCTCCATGAAGCCCTTCTCTCCGCCTCGTTACAGTGAAAGGGGTTGTCCCATTGTTCATACTCGACAATTCATTGCGATTGGTGCTTTACAAAATAGACCCGTTTTCTAACCGATAGCTGTTGAAACCTGTTCGTGTTGTTTTACAATTTGCAGAGGTTGCCCCGGGGGACTCTGAGCTATGCACTCGAGATAAGATAACACCAGCAAGAATGTAGCCAGGCCTCATTGATGGATGCCAGACGTCGCTCTATAGCTGCCTTCTGCTCGTGGGAGTTAATGCCTGTGTGCGAAAGCGCGATGCGCTTGGAGAGTGTATGCTGGCAAATGGCCGGAGGGAAGCCGGATGGGGGCGGGAGAGCCTGGTGGGGGGGCGGGAATGCGAGCGAGGGGAGGAGAAGTGCGGCAGGCGGATTAGGGAGATGTGCGTGCTTGTGTGGTCACGTGATCCTCACATGCTCACGTGACCCTCACATGCACTGTGGAAAAACCCCAGTGGTTTGACGAGTCGATCGAGCCCTTGAATTTTCGCCTATTACATTCGCAAGCGAATGATAATAGGCGAAACCTAAAAAGGGGGATCGTACATCTCCAAGATGCTATCGCCTGATCACCCTCATTGACAATACAGTTAAGGTCAATGGACAGGTAACATTTAGTCACTTGAAGTGGCGGGCAAACTCTAATAAGATCTTGTGTCCCTTTCAGTTTGGCTCTTGACAAGGGCTGGGTAGAGTGGAACGGTGCTTAAACCTGAATCTAATTATCAGCAAATATACGATGGCTAAGTGCAGACCGCTGTACCTGGCCTTTATGGATTCTTCAACAGCATTTGATTCGGTCAACAGATCCAAATTCTGGTTGTTGTTGCTGGACCTAAGTGTGGAGCCGTCATTAGTTAACTTTCTGCACACATTACCTGCGAACCAGAAAGCGAAGGTCCGTCTGGCCTATCAGTGGAATTGTCAGGCTACTTCACTTTAGCTCCTGGGGTGCACCAAGGGTGTATTTTGGCCCCCTTGATCTTTACTTTTTATATTAATAATTTGTGTCTCATCTTGGTTAAAGTCATTATCGCTATCCCGAGGATTTCCCAAGTTCTTGTACTAGCACTGGTTTACGCAGATGACTCAATACTTTTGGCTCGAACACCAGGGGCTCTTTGCCTGCTGGTGGAATTTTTCATATCCTTTATGAGTGAATTAGATCGGTCTACAAACTATGGTAAATCGCACATAATGGCTTGTGGACCTGGTAAGAAAAATATATCCTCCCTATGGGTGATAGGGCAAACACTGGGGTCTGTGAATGATTTAAATTCTCTGGGGGTTGTCTTTAGTTGTTCTGGCTCCTGGCAACCACAGATGTATCAGTCGCGACTTAAGATCAGTAGGGTAGCAGGAAGGGGGATAGGTTCCCCTTTTTTGAATATTTATAACTCTCAGTGCACATCAGCTGCACTTTAAGGAGCTGGGATATGGAGCTATTAGGATGTCACCACGTTGAAGACAGAGGATCTGTAGGCAGCTCTTGTGTCTACCACCCACAAGCTCTCCTTTTAACATGCACTCAGAGCTAAACCTCCAGTACATTTCTGATAAAGCTAAACTAGTGCCCCTTTTATTATGGGTCAACATGTGGTCCAACACCAAGGCTGGCCTGAACAGAGACATTATCTCTGACTGCCTCAATTTGGATAAAGGGTTATCAATCCCCTGGCTGGCTTATGTACAAAATAACTTTAAAGCACTAAACCTAGATGCCTTTTTGGATGCACCCCACACTAAAAAAAGGTAGCAAGTTGATGGTAATACATCATTTCCTAGCATCTTGTCACTACTAGAGTCTACAAATTGAGTCTAATAAAAGCTCTATCAGGGAGTATCTTACTTTTTCTGCACTTGAGGAGCCAGTGTATTATTTTGCAATCCAGTTCTCTTGTTGGGAGAGATCACTACTGTTTAGGGCAGGCACAGTGGTGAGGCTCCTGAACTTTCCAGGCACCAATGGCACTTTGGGGGTCATCAGTACCAGCTTGTCCTTGCGGCAGATTAACCGACGAAACTATAACGGACTTTATGTTTTTGGTAAATTTTATCAATTGCACTTTATCTTATTTATTAAGCCAATTTTTAAATAATTATGCCTTTGCAAGAGCATGGATGCTTGGTTTTTCCATCAATTGTTAAATGGCCCTGATGTCTGAAACAGTGTCTGCGCATTTTTTTAAAACATCGGTTACGTTCAGAAAGTCGACATATGGCTAGGTGAAGTAATCTGTTATAGTATTTGTTGGACTCTCATGGCTCTCCTCTTAACTGTTGATTGGATATTTTAATTTGATCTTATGTGATTATATTTTATGAATGTTTTTCGAGGCTCTGTCTGGTCTTTTGAAATTCACCCAGGCAACCTCTGTTCCATGGTTCTGCTCCTTGAGGGATCTGTTGCAGAGGCTTGGGATAGAGGCGTATTGGCCAAACCCGGAAAGCCTGGCTCTTATTCCTAGGGCCAGGCTGAAAGCAATGTTCTGGGAATAAATATCCCCAAAGGAGTTGGCAAACACAGAGGACACTCCGACTCAGGAATTCCTCAAGTTTACATTTTTTCCTCGATTTGAGGACACCATCGATGAAATTGTTCCGCCTCTGGCATACAAACTATTTCTATAGTTCCGTTGCAAGACTTTACCGCCCAAATCGTTTTGTATTAAGTGGCGATGTAACGTTTTTATTGATTACTTTTGTCCTTCGTGCAAAGCCAGTACAAAATCTATTGTGCATTTATTGTTTTTTTGTCCATTCTACAAATCTTTGAGGAAAAAATGGATTATTCCCTGTCTACTACCTAGAGGTGTTGATAATCCTGTACTCTGACACACATAGGGTAATAGTGTTTGGCCTCGCCAAATTTTGGCATGCATTGTGGATCAGGTGTTCCAAGTGTATTGTTTGATGTACTGTATTTTCTACCTGTTTTAACTTTTTATGTTTCATAAACATTTTATGGCCCATGTGTATTTTAGAACTGAAAAAAAAATGGTCTTTTAACATTTTCCGCTTGTTTTATTTTCCTGTGCTGTGCACTTTTAAGATCTCTGTGATCGAAATAAAGTTATACGATGATGATTAATGTTTTTATTTATTGATCTTTTATGCCCACTTTCTTGCGCCAAATAAAGAATTTGGAACTGAACGGACTAATTTAGTCTGCAAATATATAACCAGACTTCTTAATCTCCATGAACTACAGATATAAAAGTATATAAGTTCTTAGCCTGGTTTTGCTGTACTCTCCAGACATAATTCAAACGTGACCCTAATATAAGCCCTGCATGGTCTCTCTGGTCAAAGCCCACTGCAGAATTCATGCATCTAGGTTGGAACTCTTCTGTGATCCATGATTTTTGGAGAGAGGTCTTCAATATCACAACTACTATTACAATCGATCCAATAAAATTGTCACCACTTATTGCATTATTGGGCTAAGCTGCAAAAAAATCTACGAAAAACCTGGAATTTGATGACTATGCATTTGCTTCTGGTGAAGCGTAGGTTGGCTAGGGTCCAGATTTACGACCCACCAACCGCCTAGTTAAAAGACTCCGCTCTCAGAAACCTTCACATCTATGCAGCCCACAAGAAAGACACAGAAAGACTAATGTGGTCCCTTGAGGACATATCTAACCAACTGGAATAGGTCCACCACCTGCTTCGCAGGAGCAAAGACATTAACCATTGCTGGCTTGCAACACAGACAGCCATTTTTATGTGCATCTGTGGAGTCACGGACAGCCATTCCTCTACCCTTTTGAAGCGGTACTATTGATACATAACTTACATGACATATGTGGCAGCTTATATTTAGACTAACCTCCAAGTACACTTTTGTATTGTAGTTGCATATATAGCGATTACTGAACAGTAAACTGACATATTTATTGATGTACACTGTCATGCAACATGTACCATATGTTGGGCAACATTTAATTTTTTGCTTGTATTTCATAAAAATACAACTAAAGTTACTAAAGTTGCAGTGGTCCTGCCCCGGTAAATTCTATCAAGAAAGTCAAAATTATTCTCCTCACAGGACCTTCCGGTCCTTATCCAAGAAATTGTGTGAATGTAGCAAGGCAGTTTGTCTTGTCTGGATGCTTAATGGTTGCCTCCCTGCCCTGCAAACTCTTGAATAAACTTCCTATTAATAACAGAGCGTCTCCTACGCTAAGCCATTAAATAATATTTCCTTGTGAATATTCTATTGATGCAAGCTTCTCAATAATCAGTGCCTGCAGGTGAGTTCAATAGATCATGCTATAGAAATGTTTTTATTCCATTATTCATGTGTTTACTTCATTCTCAGCAAAGCAGCTGCATGAAGAACTTGTGTGAACAGTGTCGTGGTCAATTTTCCAAAATCTATTGTTAGTTAGTCCTTACAGTGCAAAAACGTTTTACAATAATATGGCCATGAGGATGTTACTTATTTCAGGGCGTGTTGAATCTAAGTTCACATCAGGCAGCTGCTTGACTTTACTATGCAGTGTGGATACTGTTGCTAGTACCATAATTGTTTTGTTAAATGTTGTAGAAAGTTTGACTAATTGTGTAGCAGAAGGAATACTTGACATACCAACAGAACAGTAGGCAGGATTGTGCACAAGTCTCCTTATGGGATCTCTTAATGTAATTTCTAAAAAGCTGCAGGGAATATTAATCCTGTATAAACATTGCTATTATTTCCAAATGTAAATAAAATAATTTACTTTCATTGTCTAATTATGCACAATAAACTCCTAGGTTAGAAGCGAACTAAGCGCTATGCCACCTGTTTTTAATCAACAGGATTAAATCAACCCCTGAGACACTCCTCCTAATCTACACCATCTCCTATACCACCACCAGCTCTGCCTGCTCTCAATGCTACCTAGAATATCTGCTTCCTTCTACTACCTCCTCCTGCTACCTCATAGCTTATCCTGCCACAGCTCTTACAATGACACCTTTCTTTCAATCACCTCTTCGCCCACCACCTCACCTCCTCTCTCAGCCACCCATCCTGATACCAACATCTCCCACAACACCTCTCTCTCTAGCACCCCATTCTCCACCACCACCTCTCCTGCTGCCAAAGCCACCTAAAAAAATTCAGCGACCTTTCTGCAGCCACTACCTGCTATGCACATCTCACCTGCTCTCCTGCTGCATCCTGCTGCATCCTCATACTATGACACGTCCCTTCACATCACCTCTTCACCTGTCACCTCTCCTGCTGCCAATGCCCACTCCTTCCTCTGCCACCGCCTGTTGTTAATACATTCTTCTTCCCATCATCATCCTCTTCAAATGCCATCTCTCGTGCCGTCATAGGCACATTCTCCCTCTGCTGTTTTCCCTTCCAACACTTGTCACGATACCACTCTGGCCATGAGAATCTGATATATTGCCACATCCCCCTCCTCCCTCTGCTACCACCAGACTGTCTTGTTATTACCAACTCTTCGTCATGACGTCTCACGCTGCCACGGCCACTTTCTTCTTCTGCCTCCCAATAAATCACCTCTCTTGCCATGCCCACCGCCTTCCTCAACTTGATCCTATACTGGCACTTTTTTAATGACAATGCTGCAATCGCCCACAACACCTCTCCTGCTTTTATAACCACCTGCTACCTATCTTCTCCTCCAATCACTTCTTCAGGCTGTGGTACCTCTTCAGCCTCCAGTTCCTTTTACATCCAATACTGGCATTATTCCCTCTACTATCAGACAGAAGGGCCTGCCTTACCAGCACAGTGGAGGGGCCACGTTCTAGCAGATGCCACAACTTACCTGTCTGCTACCGGAATTCAGCTATTCTACTTGACGATGCATTGCACGTACTATGAGCTACTAAGTCATAAGTCATAGGTCAAATGCTCTTGTACAGCGCACAAAATCACCAAAAGGTCTCAAGGCAATACAAATCACTAGGTGGTCTCAAGCCCATACACTGCAAGTAAAGAGAATTTTGTGCGGGAAGAGCAGAGGTCTGCTTACTAGACACAACACAGTACTTTGTCACTGTTGCCTACATTAATTATCCTTAATACAGATAAGTCACAAAACTACTCACAGCACAATTGGTGTGATGGTCAGGAACTTGCGAGAAGCGGTGAACTGCACACCATAGTCCATCTGCTCCCAGTGCGTCAGCAGCCGCGCCTTGCCCTGGTCAGGCGTTTCAAATGGAGTTCCTTTCACCGTGTGTAGCAAGATATACATGCCCTGCAAAGCACAGTTCATACAAGCTTAATAACCGCAAAATACAGTATTCACAGCTCAATAACTTTAAAACACAGCCTAACTGAGCTATATTATTTCACTATGTATAGATTCTGAGCTCATGTGCCTAATGAGCAGCTGCAAAGGATGTGGGTACCATGACCTCATCGGCTGTCTCAAAGGAGTGTGACATATACGTTGAGGGATCGCTGGAGTGTAGACATCCCAGGCTTGCAGTAGGAGGAATGGCCAGAGGCACTGGCCTTGCAGAGGGAGGTAGCAATAAGGGCCCGGTTTCGATTAGGTCAAATCAAAATATTACATAGAATATATATTTCATGCACCCCACTTGTGAAAATGGGTCGTAGGGAGGAAGCCACCTGTAACACAAGTTAGAACTTTTATCAGCCGCGATTGGAAGGGATTACTGAAGAGGAAAGGAGAAAAGGAGACGGACCTCTTTCAGATGCAGACCCTCCTTAAATCAGAAAATGATATTGCTACGAATTACAGTTTACTTTGTGACCATGTAACCAAGAGACTTGACTGCATAGCCCCCCTGAAAGCAATCAGGAAAAGAGGCAGCCCCTCCGCACCCTGGTATACAGATACACTAAAAGATCTGAAAAACGTCTGTAAAAGGGCAGAGAGGCAGTGGAGAAGAGGCTACGAAGAACAGAATAGACTACTCTGGAGACTGACTATAACTCAATACAAGAAAGAGATCGCCACAGCCAAAGCAGAATACTTTGCTGCTATTATCTTAAAAAGCTCCAACAAATCACGCGATATCTTTAAAATTGTAAAAGATCTGTCCCATCCTGTTTGTACTAACAGTAATATCAAACCCTCACAGGAACTATGTGATGGTCTGGCCTCCTTCTTTCAGGAAAAAATTTCCAAACTTATTGAAAGTCTGGAGGACGCCCCCTCCTCCATAGTGCAGCACCAAAGCAACATGGAGAAAGATGACAGGGATGAGGAAACAGAAGAACGCATGATACCAGGGGCTATCCTGGACACTTTCGATATCCCCGCAGAACAAGAGTTTGGACAATTAGCCCTTAAAGTAACATCTGGATCCCCATTGGATCCTCTACCCCACAAAATAGTGAAAGAACTGGGGGCTGAATTCTTTCCTGTACTGCGCCAGCTATGTGCACAATCCTTCTGCACAGGCACTGTCCCGAGGGAGTGGAAGCAGGCAGTGGTCACACCCCTGTTAAAGAAATCCAATCTGGACCCCAACTGCCATAAGAGCTACCGACCTATCTCTCTCCTGCCATATCCAGTAAAGATCATGGAACGGATGGTCAGTAGGTCTCTGTCCCTCTTCCTGGAAACTAATAACATCCTTGAGGAGGAACAATTCGGGTTCAGACCAGCCCATGGAACCGAGTCAGCATTACTGATGGTCCTGGACGACCTAAGAATGAGGGCGGACAGGGGGGAATCAGCAATTTTGATTCTGCTTGACCTGTCCGCCGCTTTCGATACGGTGAGCCACGACATCTTGCTGACTCGGTTGAAAACCGCTGGAGTAGAGGGTATGGCTTTTGAGTGGTTCCGCTCTTACCTGTCAGATAGATGGCAGGCAGTGGCACTACCCCCGTATCAGTCGGAGTTTGCTATGGTCCCACATGGGGTCCCTCAGGGGTCTGCGATCAGCCCGATCCTTTTTAACGTATATATGCAGCCCCTGATGGCCATCATCAAGGCTCACGGCATTAGCGTGATCAACTATGCGGATGACACGCAGCTGATGATTTCCCTTGATGGTACCCATGCAGAATCTCTTGAGACCTTCCACACCTGCATAAGGAAAATGGCAACCTGGCTAAAAAGAAACTCACTACAGTTTAACAGCAGTAAAACTGAGATAATGCAATGCAAAGTGGGAAGAATAGCTAGAAACCTGCCCGTTGACTTTTGGCCTCTGGACTCATGTGAGCCATTGGCACCAGTAACAACCATACGGAACTTGGGGGTTAATCTCAATGACAAACTGAGTCTTGAGTCCAACGTCAACAGACAGGTGAGCAGCTGCTTCGCTTTAATGCGGGGCCTTCGAAAGCTGCTGCCCTTACTTCCAGCACACACCAGAGCAACCGTGGTCAGAAGCATCATCCTTAGCCGCCTGGATTACTGCAATGCTCTGCTACTGGAATCTCCTTCTTATCTGATCTCCAGACTTCAGAGCATCCAGGCGGCAGCTGCAAAGATGGTGCTCTCCCGAGGACGTCGATCTTCCACCACTCTTGCTCTGGCCGAGTTGCACTGGTTGCCCATTCAGCAGAGGATCCATTTCAAATCCCTGTGTACCGTTTTCAAGGCTGCACATGGCTTAGGTCCTAAACCCCTTCAGACCAAATTCAAGTGGTATGAACCTACACGGACCCTCCGTTCCTCATCCACCAATCTCCTTAGTATACCCAGGATCAGGAAAGCCACTCATGGGGGCAGAGCCTTTAGCATAGCGGCAGCCCACCTCTGGAATAGCCTTCCTCTGTCAATTAGGAAAACCAACGAACTGATGCTCTTCCGCAAAAGGATAAAGACCTGGCTATTTCCTAATGTCACACCTCCATAAAGCTTCTCCCCTCATTTCTGCCCTTACTGCTCAGCCCCTCAGATGCATTTTTCAGCGCCAGGATGCCCGTAGGGTTACAGCGCGCTTTAGAAATGATATAAATAAATAAATAAATAAATGCGGTGAGATAGGATCATTTTACCATATTATCTGGCAATGTCGAGAGATTCAGATCTACTGGGAGGCAGTGGCAGAAAGTATGTCGGGTTGGTGGGAGAATTACTCCGAATATCGTTTAAGTGGCGCTTTTTAAATGTGTGGGAGGACACAGATCCAGGCATGGCAGACCAAACTCTGGGCATTATGCTGGCCAAAAGAAACATAGCGAGTCATTGGGGGGCCTCTTCCCCACCCTCACTGCGGTGGGACTGGAAACAAGCATTTACAATGCAACGGTCTCGCCTTTGCAAAAGTTAGAGGTATTGACATTGTAAATGACAACATTTTTATTTATGTGTTGGTTTTGAAAACAGATAAATAAATGGCATTGTCATTTACAATGCCAATAGCTTAATCTCTCGCAAATGCGAGATCTATTGCATTTGCAATGCAGTAGGTCGCGTATTTACGCGAGTTTGAGCTATTAACATTGCAAATAACAATGAGTTTTATTTATATTTCCAAAACCAAAACATAAATAAAATATCTCTAACACTGCTGTCTCTCTCACACTGCTGTCTCTCTCACACTGCTGTCTCTCCCTAGAATACACATATGCTGTCTCTCACACTGCTGTCTCTCTCACACACACTGCTGTTTCTCACACACTGCTGTCTTTCTTACACACAATGCTGTCTCTCACACTGCTGTCTCTCATACACACTGCTGTCTCTCACTGCAGGTGTGGGATGTGGGTTTCCAGCTAATATCTGGAGGGTGGGCGCTGCTGCGTTTCATGGGTATTTTTTTTTTTTACATACTCCCCGGGGCATTAGTGGTAGCTTCAGAAGCTTTTGTTTTGGGGGGAGGGATGTTGGGGGTCAGATCTCAGCCCAAAGCCCTGACCCCTCTTCGTGACCTTGTGCCCTCATGCCTCGTAAACACAATAGGCTTATGATTTTGTCCCTTTATAGACACATCTCCTATAAGATCCTCCCCCCAAACCCTCTCCCCCCATTGTGAAATGTATCTGCAAGTTGGCATGCCTGGGCAGGAATTTTGTAGCAGTCAATGGCTCACTGCAAAAATGCAGCATACAATTCATTCATTTTCTAGTCCATTGCAGGCAGAAAGCGGATACTGCCAAAACTGAGATTTTGCACCTGATTCACATTTGCATACTACAGCTAAGAAAAAGAAAATAATTGCCCAAGCAAACTAAGCCACACACACACACACACACACACACACACACACACACACACACACACAAACGGAGCCACAAACACAGAGCCACACACACAGAGCCACACACACAGAGCCACACACACACACAGAGCCACATAAACACACACAGAGCCACATAAACACACACACAAAGCCCCCCCCACACACACAGAGCCCCACACACACAGAGCCACACACTCACAGAGCCACACACTCACAGAGCCACACACACACACAGAGCCACACACACAGAGCCACACACACAGAGCCACACACACAGAGCCACACACACACAGAGCCACACACACACAGAGCCACACACACACAGAGCCACACACACACAGAGCCACACACACACACAGAGCCACACACACACAGAGCCACACACACACAGAGCCACACACACACAGAGCCACACACACACAGAGCCACACACACACAGAGCCACACACACACAGAGCCACACACACACACAGAGCCACACACCTGGATGTGAGACCGGCTGCGGATGCCATGTGCGGCTGGCTTTTCATGTTTGCCCGGCATTGTTCTGATGGAGGGCCCTTGGCTGGAAGTAGGCACCAAGGGCAGAAGAGAGGCACAGGGGAGTCAGGATGCTGGGTGCACAGGCATGGTGCACCAAGGGCAGAAGGGAGGCATGGGGTGTCAGGATGCAGAGTGTTCGGGAAGAAGGCCCCAATGGCACCAGGGAGGCACAGGGTAAAAGGATGCACATGGTGCCGGAAGGAGGCCCCAAGGGCAGCAGGCAGGTGTAGGGGTGTCGAGATGCAGGGGCTGCAGGTAGGGGGCTCCAAGGGCACCAGGGGGCACATGGTGAAGGGATGCACAAGGTGCAGGAAGGGGGCACCAAGGGTAGCCGTGAGGGACAGGGGTTTCCGGATGCAGGAAGAAGGCACCAAGGCCGCAAGGAGGTACACGGGTGTCAGGATGCAGGGGGTACAGGAATGAAGAAGGGCAGCAGGGAGGCACAGGAGTGAAGGATCTACGAAGTACTACAAGGAGGTATGAAGGGCAGCAGGGAGGCATGGAAGTGAGGTATGCACGGGGTTCAGGTATGAGGCAACAACGGCAGCAGGAAGGCAGAGGAATGAGGGATGCACAGGGTTCAGGTAGGAGGTATCAATGGCAGCAGGGAGGCAAGGAAGTGAGGTATGCACGGTGTTCAGGTAGGAGGCAACAAGGGCAGCAGGAAGGCAGTGGAATGAGGGATGCACGGGGTTCAGGTAGGAGGTATTAAGGGCAGGAGGGAGGCAGGGGAGTGAGGTATGCATGGGGTTCAGGTAGGAGGCATCAAGGGCAGCAGGGAGGCAGGGGAGTGAGGGATGCACGGGGTTTAGGTAGGAGGCATCAATGGCAGCAGGGAAGTGAGGGGAGTGAGGGATGAACGGGGTTCAGGTAGAAGGCATCAAGGGAGGCAGGGGAGGGAGGGATGCACGGGGTTCAGGTAGGAGGCATGAACGGCAGAAGGGAGGAAGGTAGGAGGCATCAAGGGCAGCAGGGGAGGGAGGGATGCACGGGGTTCAGGTAGGAGGCATCAATGGCAGCAGGGAAGTGAGGGATGCACGGGGTTTAGGTGTGAAGCATCAAGGGCAGCAGGGAGGCAGGGGAGTGAGGGATAGGAGGCATCAAGGGCAGCAGGGAGGCACAGGAGTTCAGAGAGGCCACATGGGCCGCCAGGGCACTGGGTATGCACACGGTACAGAGATTCAACAAGGGCATAGATGAAGTATGACAAAATTGACTGTCTCGAGCTCGAGGCAGTACGCACTCCACCACTCATCTGACCCCCTCCCGCTGCACGTGGTTTAACAGCCCCGCCGAGGCCCGTATTGTCTTTAATTTCTTGCACTGTTTAGCAAGAGACTGGCAGGCTCGCAAATTTTACAAGCTGCAAAATAAATATTGCGAGCATAATTCATTTGATGATGGCTGTGGGTCTTGTTAAGCGGATACGTCCCATACCCTCAATGCCTTTGTAATCTTGGCGCACGTGGCTGCATCATTTAGACAAGTATTTTACAAAGTAAATGCATGCGCCACACAAACATTAATTTCCGATATATAGGGAATTGAAATATTAAGCGCCACTGCTGGCAGGCGAGCAAGGGCATAAGTAGATGAAGTGTCCCGTGCGACCTCACCTCGCCTTGTCGCTCTCGGTCATCTGCCAGAGGCCCAGGTTGAGCAACTTGAGGCAGGGCAGCTGCGTGATGCGCTCCAGGCCACACTTTGGGATGCGGGTGCAGCCGTACAAGTCTATCCCCGTGAGCTGCGAGAGATGGTCAGCGATCAGCTCCAGTCCCTTGTCCGCGATGCGCACGCACTGGCCGATGTGGAGGGTGCGCAGGCCGTGCATCTGGCGAACCATGCGATTGATGCCATCGTCGCTGATATGGCAGGAGCAGAGGGTTCAGCGACTTGGGCCCATCCAGCCCCTGTGTTATGTAGGCCAAACTCTGATCCCTCACCCTGTCGCAGAAGGAGAAGTCGAGGCCCGACAGGCGCAGGTAGCCCATCGCCAGGTGCATGACCCCCGTGCTGCTGATGTGGTTGCAGGAGTGCAGGTTAAGAGTGCAGGGCCGACATGTGCGAGTGGTGCAGCGTCCGAAATGCCCCCGCAGAAGCAGAGGTTCAGCACCCACAGCCGGCTCAGTCCTCCGGAAACGTGCTTGAGCGCCAAGTGGGTGAGCTTCTGGCAGTCCTGCAGGGTAAGCTGCTCCAGGCCCAGGCATCCCTCGGGCGCGCTGCGGGTCATGCCGGCCAGGTTTTTATTTTAATTTTAATTATTTTAAAACTTTTATATAGCGCTAGCTTAACCCGTAGGTATCAGAGCGCTTTACATACATCCTTGTACTCTTTCATAAAGGTAGCATAATTTGTTTTTGAGGCAGCATACATTAGGATTCTAAACCAGGCTTCCATGCGCAGCAAAACGTGTGATCCTTGATAGAAAAAAATAAATAAATACGAGTCAAATTTATCTTAAATAACAAAATTAGAAGCGTGTAGAAATAAGCCAACCTCTAGTATTGCTGGCGCAGGACGCACTTCTTGGTACACAGAGTCGGGACCAACAGGGGGGGGGGGGGCTACCCATGAGAAAACACCGCGTAGCACGCGCAGTTATCTATAGGCCAGTGCTGGAAACTATCCAAACAATAGCTCGGTGAGTATCCAGCTGACAGACTTCAGACGATACCCGGGCTCCAAATGTTGCGTATTTTGAAATAACACGTATTCTGAGATTGTATTTAAGTTAATGACGCAGATCTACTTTAAAACGCTCACATTTTGCCGCGCACATGGAAATGGCCCCTCATGAGCACAAGATCAAACGATTTGGTCAAGCGGAGAAGCCGGGTTACACTAAGGTCCTGCCCACGATCTCAGTTTGTTCTAAAAGAGTAGCTACGGCTATCGTCTGGTCTCAAACAGCCACATAATGTAGTGGAACAGAATACGCCCCTTTATCAACACTACTTTCAAGTGAATGGGGTGCCGCCCCTGCGTGGGAATGAATCAAAGATGCAGCTGCATCATTAACCTAAAACGCAGGACTGGCACTCCTGAATATTTATGTTTTTGAATGTATGTATTTTCCTGAGAAGTAATCACAACTCCCTGCACCAACAACAAGCGCTCGCCATCTCCGGAAGGCAAGAGAGGAGCACTCCACACCGCCATGTTTCTCCGAGGTGAAGCAGAAATGCCTCGGAGAAACGCCCCGTCATTTTCCGACTGGGGGGCGTGTTTTTCTTTCTCTCCTCTTCCCATTGGCTGGAATGTAAAATTCCAGCCAATGGGAAGAGGAGAGAAAGAAACTAAAAAACACAACCCCGAATCCCAAAAAGGCAGAGCTTAAATGGACAGACACCCCTCTCCTCCAATGGCTGGCCTCCGTTTAGGAAGCCAGCCAATGGAGAAGATGGGCGGGTTTAAGCCCCACAATAAACAAGCATTTGCAATGCAATAGGTGTCGCATTTGGGAAATTTTGAGCTATTGGTATTGTAAATGGCAATGCCTTTTATTTATGTGTTTTGAAAACCTGCAAGGAATGACTATGAGTACAAAGTGCACATAAATAAAAGTATTGTGTTTTACAATGCCAATAGGATGTTGCTAAAATGCAAGACCTTTTGCATTGCAAATGCTTGTTTGGTTAGGCTATAACTTAAAATAAACAAGTATAAACAAGAACTGGCGACAACTTAAGCTGTGTCATTACATTTCCCACAATATAATGCAGCAAATGAGAAGTGTAAATTATGAATAGGCTCGGATGAGTTTGCCTGTAGAGCGTTTGCATATATTTGCTTATGTGTATGCCAATATTTCAGTTTTGTTCAGAGACTGGATCAGACTTTGGTGCCGAGGGGAAGGGAACAGAGGACAGAGGCTGAAACGTGTGCAGCAGACGTCGGGGAGCTGTGGACAGAAGTAGGAGTGAAGAGCTGGAGTAGTTGAAGCTAGCAGGGAGAGGCCAGGATGTTCGAATGAGACCCCCAGGGGTGACACGCCTCACCTTTTATAAACTCTGAAAGTCTGATTAGCTGAATAAATTTTGCCCTGCAGCCGGAGGAGCATTGCCTATCATCACTAGGGCAGCGCCTAGAAGTCAGGCCAAGCACTGAGCCCCGCAGTTGGCCTGCCCACTAATGTGGATTTTATATCCCACCCAAAGATCCCTTCCTGCTGTTTCTAATACAGCTTGGACCCAAAATCTATAGCGCCTGTGACTTTGACAAGCAGACTCCAGGTGTTAACATTCGCGCTTTAGGAGCATTTTCTATATAAAAGAATCAGCACACGAACAAACCACTAGAGGGTGTGTTAAAGGAAAGTGTGTAGCACCGACTCTGAACAACCTCATTCGACCCCAATGTACCTATTAAAAAATCTATGAACAAGCACATGAAACATGCTGACGAGTAAGATATACTAAACGCAGGTTTTTAACAGCTATCCTTTAAATCCAAAGTGGTCAAATGAGGGACCATAGACCTTTCATTCGATGGGTTGTTACTACACTAGAAGCCGGAAAGGTGCGCAGGGGTTGTAGTGCCATTCTTTTAAGCGCAATTTACAGTCCCGATCTGCCAAATTTAGAGCGGTCTGTAAAGTGCCAAAACCCGTTCAACAGCTGTCCAAAGTCCCACTCAAAGGGAAGCCTGGCTAAAACAGTAAAAGTACTTCCGCTACTTAATTATTAGAATTTTGTAACCATAACAAGGTAGGAGAAATAACAAATAATTTCTAAAGCTACCCTTTCTAATAAAATACATGACACTGCCTGGTGTTCGCTGCTGGCACAAAAGTCCTCCTCCCAGCCCACATGTTCCGGCCCCACTACTGGACTCTCCCAGCCTGGGGCTCCGCCTCTATGGAATTCTTTTGGGGGCTATGAATTAAGAACGCTCAGCTTGTTGGGTTTAAAGGCCCTGGGCAAGGGGGGGTGGGCATGCAGCCTTCAAATAACAAGCAGTGGGGAAGGAAGAGGCAGCTGAGAAAATGAGCAAATGGCAGCTGAGCGCGAGTGCGGCTCGAGTGTTAAAAGGTGTGTTCCTCACCGAGTACCTTGGTGCACTTACTACTGTGGTTCTGAAATTCTGGACCCTACTGTTGTCCCGGTATCGAGACCCGATATCCGTGTCCCGACACATCAATGTACCATGACGAATTTGGTGTCGACGAACCGATAATGATTAGGACATCATTCCTATGTATTTGCGTCATGATCGAGGCATGCTAACACCCCTGAACCGTAGTTTCCGTCCCAACCCCCAGACTCCATTTTGTAAACGGTATCCATCTTGTGCCTTGCCCTCATGATAAGTCAATTAAAGGTCGAGCTTGATCTAAAAGGACACGTCCTTCTTCCCTGACTTCCCCCTGACCTGTCCCAACTGACTCCATTGCCTTTAGCCAAACCTGTTTTGGCAGCCCCTCGCCCAGTGGCCAAATGCGATAGCATCGATACATAACATTCCTCAAACCATTCACTACATACAAACCATGCTTTCTACAAACACACACCTGTCCTGTTCCCTGTTTATGGCCAGTTTTATGACTAGGAGGTGCCTTCCTTTATTGGGGCTTCACCGATATCTGATGGGAGTTCCGGGCTTAGCTGAGTAATCTATCACGAATTGGACATCTAAAATACGGGCTTGCCTACATGACTTCGCTCTTTTGCATTATTGTAGAAATATGTGTATAGCCATATCATAAACTTAAGAATTCTTGCGTGCAGCTATTATTTTTGTATATAAGGAGAAGGCTGGTTCTGTAAAAACGAACAGTCTCCTGAGAACACATGACCCGTGTTTGTCGTGCTTCTAGGACACCTGTTACTTGGTAGCTATCAATAAAACTTGATCTCTGACTCGACTAGAAGACTCCGTGTTTCTGTGGTCCGGAACAGGGAGAACTCAGAGGTCTTCGGGTATTATCCCCTGGCACCAAACGGGTTCCTAAAAACCCGTTACCTCACTACTCACCCTAAAAACATGCACCCAGGCAGACTTCGGCACTACGGTGGATCGCACGCATACATATGTGTGCATTTGTAGTGGATTCATTAAATAACAGAACGAAAGTGAAGCACCTGAACTGTAAGCAGGAATAACATATTTACTTTAATGCACTCCAACCAGGCGAGCAGAGCAAGAATAAGACACTGATATATGCAAAGACAAAACACGGCATGCCACATTAATATGCAGAACCAAACAAAAGTTGGCAGCCACCATATTCTTGCAAGGACGGGGATGAGGTGGGGCAATAATAAGGCCAGCATTGTAGTGAGTTCAGAGCCCTCAGGGGCCGCATGGACTGCTTAAGTAAAGCGTGTGAAATGTAAGCAGGAACAACATGGTTACCTTAATACTCTCCGACCAGTACAGCAGAGCAAGAATCCGATGCTGATACATGTAAACATAAAACATGGCATGCCGCTTTAATATGAAGAACCAAACAAAAGTGGGAAGCTGTCATATTCAAGCAAGGACCGGGTAGGGGGTTGGGCGATAATGACCTAGGAATTGTGTTAAAAAGATTAAGTAAAACATGTGAAATGTAAGCAGGAACAACATGGTTACCTTAACGTACTCAAGCCTGGCCATTTCGCAATAAATGATGACATGCAACGGACTGGTGGTAAAGGGAGGGCACCACACGGGTAGATATGACATTCCCTGTTTTTTTTTTTAATAAGCTGTGGACTGCCTGTTAAAATGCATGCAGGCTCCAAATAACAAGAAGTGGGGAAGGAAGTGTCAGCCGGGAAAAGGAGCAAATGGCAGCTGAGCGTGAGTGCTGCTCGAGTGTTCTTAAAAGGTGCGTTCCTCACCGAGTGCCGTGGTGCACTTACTCCTCACCTTAAAGACATGCACCCAGGTACACTTCGGCACTACAGTGGGTCGCATGCATACATATGTGTGCATTTGTAGTTGATTAAATAACAGAACGAAAGTAAAGCACCCGAAAAGTAAGCATCAATAACCTGGTTACTTTAACGCACTCCAACTGGGTCAGCAGAGCAAGAATAAGACACTGATACATGCAGCGTCAAAACGCGGCACGCCGCTTTAATATGCAGAACCAAACAAAAGTGGCCAGCTGCCATATTCATGCAAGGACAGGGTAGGGGGTTGGGCGATAATGAGCTAAGAATTTTAGCGTGTCTGAAGCTCTCAGTGGCCGCGCGGACTGCTGGGTTAAAAAGATTGAGTAAAGCATGTGAAATGCTCCATGGATATGTTGTGGGTACACTGGGAGGGGGGAGGAGAAATGCGAGACACGGCCTGGCGGCCGTGAAAGTGAAAGTACGGCCAGCCGCCGGCTATGGGAGGAGAAATACCTGAGGCCGAGCGCACGCTGTGGGCGGAGATTTTGAAGTGAAGCCCTTTGAAGTGAAGCTCTCGGAGGCAGGCGGCTCGGGGAGAAGCGCGTTCATGAGCACATGCACTGTTTGAAATCCGCTGTTGGTTTGAGAACGATTTTGCCCACTAAAATTCTCCCTTATCCATTTTTTGCGGAATGGGATAGGCGAGACCTAAAAAACATAAGATCTCGCCGATGAGACTGCGCAAGCGCAGCCTACACAGGCTGAGACCTAAAAAGACATGGACTGGGGCATGGTGGCGGAGAAAGCGGATTATGCGGATTATACGCAGAGATGCTGCCCGAAAAAATGGGGGGAAATCTGGAACAAATGGAATGTATTAGGAGGGTTATTTGGCTCAAGCATAAACAATCTGATGCTGCTGTCATTCCAGGAAACAAGAAGGCGGACAGCTCTGCGTTGCCTTGGTGGCTAGATAGGAGGGGAAAAGTGATGCCACTGCTTATTGGTGCTTGTAAGCTTGATGATGTACTGCCATGATTTGTTGTGTTACAATAAAAAAATATATTTAAAAAAAAAAGGAGTGCAATAGGCAACTACTCAACAGAAAGAGAGCTCTCAAAGAGCACAGTATTTTTTAGGTCAAGCCTGGGCAGCGCCTGGGCTGTTCTGCAAGGCATATCTTTTGAGAATAGAGTTGAAGCTCCACCCATTCTTCGCCCATATTTTTCATTGGCTTGTGTGATTGTCCTTTGCAAATGCTGGAGTCTGATTCGTTAATAGGCTTGTTAGTCCCTCCTTAGTACTGCCTTGTCTTCATTTGTAACTTCCCATGAGGACTGGCCCTTTTACTTCAGTTGTTACACAGTATGTCTTATTTAGTCTGTAAGCACTATTTTATTAAATGAGTTTCTCCTACTCCAGGCACGCCATGCTTTCCGGCAACATTCAAGCGGCATGCACTGGGGATGATTGTTTCGATTTGTTCTGCATTCCGTCCATCAATTGCGTGTCTTTAGCTTTCTCGCCCTAAGTGCGCCAGGTATGCCCAGAGGTGGGTCCTGGGCTCACTGTCACTGGAATCAAGCTATCCTGGCTGATGAGGGGTGAAACCCCTAAACCGGTCCTAGGATGCTTGTTTCCGGTCCAGGGAGGACCTGGCTTGGCAGTTCGGGCTGGACTGTTTCCATGAGGCACAGGGTCAAGATTGATTTGCATATGGCCCAGTCTAAACTGTGGTGGCATAGTGAGCAAAAGAATGATGGATTTAACCCAGATCTCTGGAATGGGCGTGAATTTTTTGATTTGTTCTGCATTCCATCCATCAATTGTGTGTCTTACGTTCACATTCTAAGTATCCCGGGACAATGGCAGCCGTTTCTTTGAAATGAAATAGGTCTCGCATTTACAATAGTTTGAGCGATTGGCATTGTAAATGACAATGCCTTATATTTATGTGTTAATTATCAAAACCGATAAATAAAAGGCATTGTCATCTGGAATGCCAAGAGCTTAAACTCTTGCAAATCCGAGACCTATTGCACTGCAAATGCTTATTTATTTATTTTTGGGGAACAAAAGGTGATTTTCTTCCTTTCCCATTTAAAGTATTAGGTTAATTAATGGATATTTATCTAGTGAGTTAACCCATTGGTGGCGTTTAAAGTATATTTCTGCTTTTTATATACTGTAATAGCGTTCACACGTTATGTTTAATCCAATAGTGCTTAAAACGTTTTATCTTTGCCAAACATATTAAAAGACATCCAGCCAACACATGTTGCATGCCACGCTATCGCTTTTCAAGGCTCAAGCTGATGTGTAAACATAACATCAGTATGAACATGCATTCCTTGAATTTGTATCAACCACATTAAAAACACAGTCTGGAAGAACCTTTGATACTGATGTTTTGTTCACATTGTTTTTGTTTCAGCCTTGCAATATCACCGCCCACGCTGCACACACCATGTCTTGGCAGGAGCCTTTTAATGTGCTTGGCAAACACAGGGGACATGTCGAGCAAAACTGGATAAATTGCTAATCAATTGGGATTACAGCATCTAAAAAAAGAGGAAAATAACATTACAGAAAAATAAACATTAAAACGAATGGGTGAACTCTCTAGATAAAGCAAACCTGAGCCATCTTGTGGCATTGACTGCTGGATACTCCTAACACAGTATTGCGAACAGAAAGAATTATGCAATACAATAATCCTTTATTTTCAAACTTTTGAAAAGCAGGCAGATGCCTTGGAGGGTCATTCGTATGGATATGGGTTTCTAACTAAGATCTCCTTTTGTGCAGTTGTCGCCACTAAATCCCCTGGTTGACTGGGAGCCACAACATCTGCGTAGATGGGAAGAGGGTAGACATGTTGTCACTTGCACACAGTGTGCATGAAACTCTCACTGCTCTATTTTGTTGGCGCTAGATTGGTTCCAGAGACCACAATACACATTTTCACGTAATCCAATAGCAACAAAACAGCGGCCATGATAAGTGCCACCCAGCTTAGTGCAATCAGAGTGGGATGTTCCTTGCAAGTGAGATGACTCAATACATGACCGCTTCTAAGATGTGCTTTGAGTACAGTCTTTTGTAAAGTTCCTCCCTTCTGAAATTGTCAGCGGGAGAGCGGAGAGATGTGTGGCTTTCTTGTGTACATATAATGTATGTGCTCTACATGCATTCCTGTCCCCTATTCGAATAAAAGGGACAGATCTCAATTTTTGTCGCTATTCATATATTCGTGACTCCCTGGTCAGTGCCCTTAATTTCTGCTTGTCTGGATAATTGGACGGATTCTAGTTTATTGGCAACCATAGTCCCAAGCACGATGGGGGCTGTCACCTGCTATAGCTGGCCCACATCAACACGGGTGAGACCTTCGCACACCAATCTCTTAGTATGCCACTGATTGGTGAGGCAGAGGCCTTAACTCATGGCCATGCTTTCCTCTGTGACTGGATCGGACAGGCCCTGAATAGTACATAAACTCCTTCCCTACCATGGTCTCCATTTCTATCAGCTCCTGCTCATCTGCTCTGCTCCAATGGCCTGAACAAATTTTATTTATTGATGCATTTTTATATACACAGACTTTACGGAATCGTGCTAGAGTGCTTCACAATCAAATTAATCATTGCAAAAGGCATAAGGTTGCATATTCCAAGATGTTGGCAATATTACACAAGGCAGAAGATTACATTATCCAAAGATGATAGTGCATTGAAATAAGCAAAAAAACGGAATATGGTATTAGTTATAAATAGCAGCAATCATAGCTATTGAGAACCGGGATGTGGGCTGGTGCCAGTCACAAGATGGAGTCTAGTAAATCGAGGTAGCGAGGCACACCTCAAGGCACCTACCAGTGCAGAGACTCATCCATAGAGGATGTGGCCTTACGGCAAGGGCGGTCGACCTCAAATCTGGGGAACCGGGTTCGAATCTCGGCAACAACTGTCAACATCCTGTGATTCTTGGCAAATCTCCCTGTTCCTAACAAAAAAATTAACGTGTCCTTGTGTAACGCAACTGGAGCTCATGTAAAGTGCTCTGATACCTTCTGGTTAAGTTTGCGCTATATAAAACTCCGGGAAAAAACAGATTAATCTCTTTCAGACAAGAAAGTGACACACTAACAGCTCACTGAACTTGAGATGGACCAGAACACTCAGACCATATAATCACACGATGATTGGGACTCTAATATGTGTTGGAAACTACTGACAGTCGAGAGCTCTATGAGCCAGTAGTAATGGCTATTATAATGGCAGCAAGGTAAGGCAAATGTACGCAGGCACCAACAGAGACTCAAACACCATGACAAAGATTTTGGTCTTTGTATGAATGTCTAACAGACGCACTTACATGAATTCATCCTTCCTTTATCAGCTGGGCCAGTAGTGGAAGCAATATACCAATGGAAATGCTTCCTGGTGACCCCACCCAAAAGATGCACATAAAGCTTTAAGATTGGAAAGATAAGAGCAAAGTGTGGTGGAACACCAACACCAGGGACATGGAAGTGAAGAAAAACTAGCCCAGGCTGACCATCTCACCTCTTTCCTCCAGGAACTACTGAATACCCTTTGTTTCATGCACCCATAAGTAGTTCCAGCCCAATCATCTAGCTCCTCTAAGCCAAACCCTGATTTTAGGATAAATCAGAACACTGATTTTAAGATAAATAGTAAGGGAAACGGCCAATGAAAATGCTAAATCTGGAGAAGTGGAATTACCTCCACCATTTCATCGTTTGGGGAGAACATTTTACTGGTTGATTCTCCTCTAGAAAGCTCAGAATTTTGCCATTACCATTCAACACTATACAAGCCCTCAAGACCAAAGGTTAAATCTCAAATCAATTGGGGCCCTTCGGATTGAGTGAGGCTTGATACAAATTGTAGAAGAATCAATCTTATCCAACTGCAAATACAATACCAAGGTGGTGATAAATGTGCTACTTTGACCTTACAATCTGACATATGTAGGTAAAACATCACAGGAAGTCATATCACATATTACTCAACATAAAACACAAATTTGTGTCAAACCCATCACAACCACCTTGATGTCTCACTCTTTATGCAACAAAAGGCATGAAGAGAGAGATCTTATATGGACAGTACTGGAAGCCACTATGAATTCTGCACAATCAAATCTGGATCATCGCCTACTCTCTAAAAGAGACTAGGATTACACTCTGTAGAAGATGGGCTCAACGAAATGTCTGATCTAAAACATTTAAATTCAAGAAGATCTATGGTTATGAAGCCCTCCCATGAGGCCTTCTATCAAAAAAACGTTGAAAGTACACTTACTCCAACTTGAGGTGTAAAAAACGATGAGGTTAAACTCACATCAATGGAAGTATACGTTAACATCATGTAATCAGTCCTCACTTCAAAAGTCTAATCAGTCCTACAATTCAGGGATTTAATATTCACCCCTGCCCTCGTTCAGAGGATAAATAGGTTGTTGCTAGGCTGTAACAAAGTCAGCAATGATAGAATCACTGTTGCCTGATGGAAATAAACAAACACCAAGGTAGACACTTTGCAGCCTTTTATTCGCAAAGATCTTATAAGCCACAAGAATCCCACTCCAACCGCCAGCGATCGACTTATCATGTCCAAAGCAGCACAGAGACATTCCTCATGTTGCTAAGATATGAATGAGCAGGTTGGCGTCCTGAAGAAAATGATACTTACCTTTAGTAACAATCTTTGTGGTGGATACTCTATCTACTTACAGATTAATATCCTCGTGAATATCCACGTGGCAGATTGTCATCAGATTCCACCCATTGTTTCAGGTGTCTTTGAGACGATTAACGAATGAGAATGATATTAATATTACTGGTATAGTTCGAAAGTGTATCTAGGAAAATTATTAAGTAAGCATTCCATTGTAAACTATGACCATCCCTCAGACAGGGAGGTGGATGGGAATGGTGAGGAATCTGCTGGTAAAAAGGGTATCCACTGGAAAGATATTTATAAAGGTAAGAAACTTGCTCTTCTGATGATACTTCTATCTGCAGATTTCTCGTCTCATGGATAGATTCCCAATCACATAGGAGGTGGGAATGAATGGATGGACAGAAGAGAAAATCCTGCAACATAGAACACGCAAAATGACCAGACCTCCACAGCTTGGAACCCAAGCAAAAATGCTTGGTGAAGGTGTAAAGAGATGCTCAAAAAGCTGCTCTATCAATCTCTACAATAGGAACACCTCTTCCAAAAAAGGATGTGTAGGATTAAGCCCTGATAGAACGGACCTAAATTAACCCTGTAGGCAAACCGAGACCCCATAAAAATGTCAACACTAGATTCAAATCCTATTGAAGCACGATGAAAGTTGTCTGCGGATATAAAGGTATTCACCCTTTAAGAACCTCATCACAATGGGAGATTTGTAAAGGGGGAGTTATCTGGAAGGCAGTGGAGTGTTGACATGGCCGCTACGTATCTTTCAACTGTCCTCACTGCTTGCTTGGCCAGTCAAAGCATGAAACAGAAAATCTCAGATAGAAAGGCCCATAAAAGATCCACATTGTAATCCACACACCAGGTGAAAAACCTCTAGAATAGACTGCTTTTGCGGAGGGACGATGTGCAGGCAGAGTGACATTCACCACCTCTTAAGGTGCTGAAAAGAGATTTGGATTCCCCGATCGTTTACCAGTCACAGATGTAGAGGCTCTGGATTCTTCCCTCCGACTACAAGAGATACACCCTGAAAGGCAGTTGGATGATGGGGCACAAGGAGAGGTGTAGAAGATCTACATACCACACCCTTCTCAGCCAATCCGAAGGATAAATCAAGGCTGGTCTTGACAACTCTTCCTTAAAACTCAAGGAATTAATGGTATGGGAGGGAACAGGTAGTGATGTGAAAAATCGCCAACAACCTAAACATATCCCCCAAGGTTCCACTGAAAAGAAACTGGACTGCATAGAACTAAGGGTATTGAGCATTGTCCAGTGTGGCGAAAAGATCCACCAGAGATGCCTGCCAAGGGGAAAAGATGTCCTACTCCACCTCTGAATGGAGAAGTCACTTGTGATCAGCAAGATCACAGTCATATTGTTCGTCAAGATCTAGATGGACGGGATGAGAGAAAGAACGTGAGCTCCAGTCAGATTGTTCACAGTTCTAGGAGGCTGATGTGAAACAACTTCTTCCCTGGAACCAAAGGCCCTGATCTCCAGTTAATCCAGATGAGCACCTCAACCAAGAGCAGAGTCATCGATTACCAATGTGGCCACAGACAGTGGAGGGTGGAAGGCAATCACTTGAAGCAAGTTCTCTTCTACCGACAACCGGGAGCATTTTGGGAGACCATATCTCGACTATGATGGAGCCACTGCATGGGACAACACCATTGCAGAATCCTCATGTGTCAGCATGCATGTGTGTCCAGGAGAATACAGGAAACAAGTACACCTGGCAAGGGTAAAACTATGAGGGCTGGTATTTCAGCCTCTTCCTGAAACACTGGAATCAAAGCCCGAATATCTTAGACCCACTAAGTTTGGGGTAGAGGCTTGAAGTTAAGTTGTGTCCAGAAGTGCCCCTATAACAGGAGGTGCTGGGAGGGCTCCAGATAAGATTTGGGCACACTGATAGAAAAACCCAAGTCGAACAGTAGAGATTCTGTTGAATGCAAGTGATGTGACACCATCTACAGCAACTCTGCTTTGAGCAGCAAGGTATCTAGTTATGGAAATATTGGAATTCCCGATCCCCTGAGGTGGACCACCACCTTAGTGAAGACTCGAGATGCCAAATACTGCAAACCAATAGTGAGTGGACCCCACCACAGAACACAATTACTTCCTGTGAGACTGCAGGGTCATGCAAATATTTGTTGTGTAAATCGAGTGACACCAACCAGTTTTCTGCGTTCAGTGCCTAAAAAGTCTAACTCAGGAACAGCATCTTGAACTTCTCTTTGCGGAGGAAGAGGTTCAAGGTCCTGAGGCCGAGGACTGGACAAATACCGCTTTCCTTCTTGGAAATAAGGAAGTACTTGGAGTAGCACCCTTGATCAAGGTTCTGCGCCAACCACACCACTCTCTTCTGTAGTAAGACTGCCACCTTTTGTTGCAGGATCCAGGAAACAGAGACGGAGTCTTTGGTTTGTTGACTGGAAAGGGATTTGAGGAGTGGCTTGTTCAAAGGGTAGGGTATACCCCAGTTCTACAATTTGGAGACCCGATCTAAAGTTATGGCATTCCAGGCTTGCAAAAAAAGAGGACAACTCTCCTCCCATGAGTCCCTGATGCTTCATCAAGAGGGAATGAGGGTTGCTTCCCTGGTGGCGAGGGGAGGAAGAGGAGGAGATAGCCATTTGCTGAGTAGCACTTCCTTTGTACTGCCTTGCCTCTGTATGTTTAAGAAAGGGATTCTGAGACTCCTGTTGTTGCTCTGATTTTTGTTGGCCGAGGTTGATGCAGCAAAACATCCAAATACACCTGTAATCTCTGAGTGGAGATTGGAGGCCAAGAGAACACGCAGTAGCTCTACTAACTTTAAAACATTTACGGGTTGAACCATCCTAGCTCCCAAAAAGATTTGCACCATCAAAGGGTAAATCCATTCATGTTGCTAGTAAGTCTGAGGAACAGCCAGATGAATGAAACCAGACATGGTAACGGAGACCAACTGAAGCCGCCATGACCAGTGCAACAGATTCTGTGGTATTAAAGCCTAACTTAATGACATTTCTGGAGGCGTCCTGGCCATCTTTGACCACCTCGGTAAAATTATCCTTCAGATGGTCTGGTACTGACAAATAACAGCTGGGCCATATCAAAAAGGACATGTTTACCTTCACAAGAGGCATGAGACATTCAGGAATTTCAAGGCCAAACATCCAGCCAAAAGATATTACCCCATGCTTCCAGTGGATTTGACTCACTGTCCGCAGGAGTAGTTGAACACTTGCTTTAGGAAACCAGAAGCTTGAAGCACCGACCTTTCAGAAGGATAGGACAACAGAAAAGCTGGTTCTCCTGTAGCTATGTAGTATCTTCTTGCTACCAATCTGTTTATGACAGAGGTTTAAGTTTCTCCCAGGCTGCCATAATATTGTTCAGCAGAGTTTTATTAAAGGGCAGTAGGAGTTCTGTTGCTTGTGCTGCTGGCTGTAGCACTTCAGTGAAAATCCATCTCCATTTTAGGTGTCATCTCCCTAAACCCAACAGGTCTGTAGCATGAGGTGGCAAGTACGGTATTGTTTGCCAATACTGTGGTGGAGCCGTTTAACATTGTCTACAGGCTTCTTCTTCCACTAACTTTTGTGCTTTATGTCTAGAGAGGACAACAGTTTCTGGATCCTTTGCCAGAGCTGTGCCTTAGAACTAAGAGGGGACAGGTTTCGATATGGTGATGGAGGCAGAGCCAGTAATTACGGAGGGGCAGGGCTGTACTGGCAGTGATACAGGTTATGGAGGTGGCTTAGTTTCTGTATGAGTCATCGTATACAACTATGCTGGGGAGAACACAGGCTTAAGTCTGACTTTAGGTGGTACCCCATAAGACACCAAAAAGGGTGCTATAGGCATTTGATGAGCATCTCATACATTCACAGGCGACCACCTAAAAAGGCCGACTATTGCATTCAGAAATGCTGAGGAGGTCAGAACCAGAGTGGGAACCATGGTATAGTAAAGAGCCAGAGGATTCAGCTCTGTGGAAGGCACCAGTATCAGTAGAGCCACTGAAGCCAGATCTGAAGGAGCAGTGAGCTCCAAATCTGGTTTCAAAGAAGAATCTGCACGAGGCAAGAAGTGTCGAGGAGACTTACCTGGTGAAGAAGCGCAACATTAGCTCTTGAGCTTCTTATGTCTTGATGACTTCCCGGAGGGGGACTCCATTCAAGCCCTTGATCAATGTTGATTCAGATAATCGTCCTGGGTTCTAGCCATGAAAAGCTTGGCTTCCCTCTCCTTTTATGGCCTTGGAGAGCATACTGAGGAAGGAGCTACAAGAACAAGAATCGTGATTGTATATCAAGCACCTCAGGCAGATGGAGTGAGTGTCTGTAATAACACAATCCTCACAAGCCTTAAAGCCCGGACACTTAGGGGAAGGCATCCCTAGCGCTGACCCACGTTCGTGTCCTCAGAAGTAACCCTCTGTTGAGCTCTGGATCTGCTTCAAAGGCACATAAAAAAGTAAACTGAAAGCACAACGCTGGGGAGGGTGCGTTATGGTTCTAGTGATGTCATAATGGCGTTGTTTCCAGAGTTGTCCACTATGCAAATACATTTGATAAATAAAAATTCACATTAACATTTACTGATAAAATATAGACCTTTTTGCAGAAGAAATGGAGGTTCGCCACTCTGGAATTGCCACGTTTTAGAGAATTTCAATAATAAAAATTACATTTTACAAGTTAAAAAAAAGACCAGATTCCACCCACCGTTCTTTCTGAGAAGTTACAAAAGCTGTCACACTAGCACACTGCTGTGGAGTTGCACAAGTTATTCTTTGGGTGGTTTATATGGGATTACTTAATGACACTGCTGCATATATAACTCAGTTCCCCTGTGTAGGAGGCTGGCATAGTATATGGTGCATACTTATTTAAGTGAAGCACCTTGCACTATTCCAGGCAACCCTTATGGTGATTTTAGTGGTCTTAGACTACCATAGAAAGCTCTCTAAGTGGTAGTTGTGGAGAGCATTCTCCATGCTTAGTCCAGAAGGAGTGTTAAGCTGCTTGTTTTACCAGAACTAATCATATCATGTAAGTTAAACAAAAAGGAACCACACAGTGTAGTTATAAAAATAGGTCTATTTATTATACACACTCACTAACACATTGGTATATCTCCTACCCGGAGAAATCAACGCAATACACACAATACTTTAATTGTAAACAGGTAAGTAAGCACAAATACACAGTGATCTCTAGAGAGAAGTGGTATGAGAAATGCGACTAAAATTGGGACTTGGACCGAGAGACTCAGAAGAGCTTGGGACACAAGGAACCACCCAAGGTAAGTACCCAGGAACCCCACGGAGGCTATGTGCACAGCTGCGTACTCAATGCAAGTCAATGGGAAAGTCGTGGTTGCATTTTTTTAAGAAGAAGGACCCTTTCCAGTGGACCCTGAAGAAACCCAGTGTAAGACAGAAGGATGGAGAGTCACTACACCCATGGATACCCCAGGAACCAGGATACCTACACCAGGGAAGCCGGGTACTTAGGTGTGAAGTGAGGCCGAAAACCGCCGAAGACCACAATGGAGGACTTCAGGAAAGATACTGCTGGCAAAGAAAGGGAAAGAGTCTGGTGGACTCCAAGGATGGATTCTTGAAGAGAAGAACCTGCAAGCAGAGAGGACAAAGTATATGCCACTCGGAGGTGACCAGGAGGAACCGAAGAGCAATGACCACAGATGGTGGAAGATGCAGGCGTGTTGACGGGTGACGTTGTAGCTGCAGCGGTGAGAACCAGTCGACGCTGTGGAAGACCAGGACAGGGCTCGACAAATCTTAAAAATCGTACTTGACCTGCAGGTCTAGTGACTAAAATGTTCTACTAGACCCTAACATCAATGCACTCGACCAACAAATTGGTTGCATACAAATTTTCTTCAAAACATTTGCAGCGCAGTTGGTCTATGACGAGTAAGACATGATCGATTTTTTTTGCCTCATTACTAATCTCACTGCAATGTTTTGAAAGTTACGAGCACGGCCTAGGATAAACACTCTCAGCAGTACTCTGGCACACCACTGAACCTTTAACATACTAGAGCGCGGCCTCCGATAAACACTCTTAGTAGTATTCGGGTACACTACTGTACATTACATACACTAGAGCGTGGCCTGGATGAATACTCTTAGTAGAACTCAGGTTCACCGCTGTACCTTAAACATACTAGAGTATGGCTCCGGTGGCTCAACATCCTGGGATTCTGGGCAAATCACTTAATCTCCTCGTGCCTAACAAAAATGAGTGTGTTCTGTAACGTAACTGGTGCTCATGTAAAGCACTCCAATACCTTCAGGTCGAGTAAGAGCTATATGAATCTGCAAAAAAAACAAACTCTTAGCAGTACTCGGGTACACCGCTGTACCATAAACATATTAGAGTATGGTCCGGATAAACACTCTTCCCAGTACTCGGTACACTGCTGTACTTTAAACATACTAGAGCACAGCCTAGGAAAGGGCAGATCGCACCACCGGCTTGGGACAGAAGTAACTGTATGAATGGAACGTTTTTACGAGGTCTTGCATTTGTATTTTATGTCCCAGCTATCAGACCAGGCATGCTATGTAAGTACAACTAGGACCACATAAGCAATACTGCCCTGCTTGCTCATGACATGATATTGTCATTTTCCATCACTCTCCTTTCCAGGTCGCTGACGTGGGGACCCCTCTGTTAAGCGACGGTGAAGCCTTTCAGTGCGATTTCACACCATAGATTGGGATTACAATCTGCTCATTACATCTGTTTTACTTCCTGGTGGGCTCCACGGCCTGGCCTTTCAACTTAATGGCGCCAGCCAGGTCCACCTTGTGAATGCCAATAACCCTGGGAAATAAAATGATATGCGTTTAACGTGATTGGTTGTACAATTTGGAGTGGACATATGTTTTCGTTCTTGTCTACTTTTCTCCAGACTCCTTATATTTATACCAATTTTATCTTTGACAACCCACCCATTCACTCCTTCCTTACTATAGATCGTATTATGCAGCTAAATATTTTTGTAATTAAAAGATCAAAGGGAATCGTGGTGCGCTGTTTACCCTCTGCATCCCGCCGGTGCACCCCCAACTGCACCCGCCTTGTAGAGCTGGGTAATCCAACTTCTAAGCTGTGAGAAAACACAAAATTTCCTGCGCTGACACCTGGCGCCTTGATGGGCACCGCAGGCAGCTTGTTAGCACCTCGCGTGCTACTATTGGACGAGGCACGAGCTGTAAGTGCCTTCTGGCCGCCCACTATTAGATTTCATGAATGCTTTGCAGTTTCGAAATCTCAAACCTTTCTCATGTGCCTCATCTAGCTGTGGTTCTCTGAGCACTACCAACCTTCTGGTCACAGGCAGTTCGCAGTGCTAATGTGATCGCACATGTTAATTATAATTCTGTCTAATGCCTAATTTCTAGTCAACTAGGTTTATTTACCATGCCGGTAAGTTTGAACTTTTCCAGGATAGAAGACGAAGTCTGAAACAATAACAAGCATAACAATAGCCCCTGTTGGGCGTCAATCCTCTTCAAAGCCACCCTCCCCAACAATCTGTGCAAGAGCGACTGACCCGCGGCAGTGTTCCCATCCAAGCGGACCTACCTAAGGGTCCCCCGCAGAGAGATCGAGCCATCCTCGGCAGGCACAGGCTTACATCACGGGCAGAGCTCCACTCGCAGGGCTCCCAGGATCATGGTTAAACACCCAAGGTGCAGGAGGAGAACTTCTGCTTCGCTAGGGCACCAGTGTCGTTCATGGCCTGCCTCGGGTCAAGTGAATTGGGTAAAGGGGTTGGCAAAGGCAGTTCACACACTTCTCAGGCAGTATATCCTGCTGCAGCTCATTGTAATCAGCCAATGAGAAGCATGTACATTTACTGTGCGGAGATTAGCTACCATATGATTAGCTGATTGCAACTAGGCCTCAGCAGACCGAGCCTGCGTTGCAATCAGCCAATCAACACCTTTGTTTGTCCCGCATTTTGTCACGGCAGTTCCTGAACATTTCACCCAGCTGCCCTCTAAAGCATTCTACAGGCACTGCACTTTAGCACAGCGACAAAGCTCACTCGCCAGGCCGGTCAAGTAGGCCTGAAAACTGTCTTGCCCTGACAGACTCGCATTTGCGAGCGGGCGAGTACATTTTTCGAGCCCTGTAGGAGCCGTTCACGAGCTGTCCCACGTCAGGTACCAAAGGGGGTGGTGATGGACAGAGCATCTGAACAAATCAGTCTGACCCTGTGCCTCATGGGAACAGTCCAGCCCGAACTGCCAAGCCATGTCTTCCCTGGACCGGAAACAAGCTTCCGAGGACCGGTTTCTGGCATTCCAGCCGTCTTCAGCCCGGCTTGCTTGAATCCAGTTGCAAAGGGAGCAAGGGACTCACGTCTGAGCATACCCTGCCACACCGATGGCGGCCAAAAGCAGTACAAAAGGGGGTGGTGATGGACGGAGCATCTGAATCAATCAAACACTCACACCCAGTCAAAAGATCTGGGTTTAATCCATCACCGTTCTTTAGCCCACTCCGCCACCCCAGTTCAGACATGGCTATATGCAAATCAGTCTGACCCTGTGCCTCATGGGAACAGTGCAGCCCGAACTGCCAAGCCATGCCTTCCCTGGACCAGAAACAAGCCTCCGAGGACCGGTTTCTGGCATTACAGCCGTCTTCAGCCCGGCTTGCTTGAATCCAGTGGCAAAGTGAGCAAGGGACTCACGTCTGAGCATACCCTGCCACACTTATGGCGGCCAAAAGCGGTACAAAAGGGGGTGGTGATGGACGGAGCATCTGAACCAATCAAACACTCACACCCAGTCAAAAGATCTGGGTTTAATCCATCACCGTTCTTTAGCCCACTCCGCCACCCCAGTTCAGACATGGCTATATGCAAATCAGTCTGACCCTGTGCCTCATGGGAACAGTGCAGCCCGAACTGCTAAGCCATGCCTTCCCTGGACCGGAAACCAGCCTCCGAGGACCGGTTTCTGGCATTACAGCCGTCTTCAGCCCGGCTTGCTTGAATCCAGTGGCAAAGTGAGCAAGGGACTCACGTCTGAGCATACCCTGCCACACTTATGGCGGCCAAAAGCGGTACAAAAGGGGGTGGTGATGGACGGAGCATCTGAACCAATCAAACACTCACACCCAGTCAAAAGATCTGGGTTTAATCCATCACCGTTCTTTAGCCCACTCCGCCACCCCAGTTCAGACATGGCTATATGCAAATCAGTCTGACCCTGTGCCTCATGGGAACAGTGCAGCCCGAACTGCCAAACCATGCCTTCCCTGGACCGGAAACAAGCCTCCGAGGACCGGTTTCTGGCATTACAGCCGTCTTCAGCCCGGCTTCCTTGAATCCAGTGGCAAAGTGAGCAAGGGACTCACGTCTGAGCATACCCTGCCACACTTATGGCGGCCAAAAGCGGTACAAAAGGGGGTGGTGATGGACGGAGCATCTGAACCAATCAAACACTCACACCCAGTCAAAAGATCTGGGTTTAATCCATCACCGTTCTTTAGCCCAAACCGCCACCCCAGTTCAGACATGGCTATATGCAAATCAGTCTGACCCTGTGCCTCATGGGAACAGTGCAGCCCGAACTGCCAAGCCATGCCTTCCCTGGACCGGAAACAAGCCTCCGAGGACCGGTTTCTGGCATTACAGCAGTCTTCAGCCCGGCTTGCTTGAATCCAGTGGCAAAGTGAGCAAGGGACTCACGTCTGAGCATACCCTGCCACACTTATGGCGGCCAAAAGCGGTACAAAAGGAGGTGGTGATGGACGGAGCATCTGAACCAATCAAACACTCACACCCAGTCAAAAGATCTGGGTTTAATCCATCACCGTTCTTTAGCTCACTTTGCCACTGGATTCAAGCAAGCCGGGCTGAAGACGGCTGGAATGCCAGAAACCGGTCCTCGGAAGCTTGTTTCCGGTCCAGGGAAGACATGGCTTGGCAGTTCGGGCTGGACTGTTCCCATGAGGCACAGGGTCAGACTGATTTGCATATAGCCATGTCTGAACAGGGGTGGCAGAGTGGGCTAAAGAACGGTGATGGATTAAACCCAGATCTTTTGACTGGGTGTGAGTGTTTGATTGATTCAGATGCTCCGTCCATCACCACCCCCTTTTGTACTGCTTTTGGCCGCCATCGGTGTGGCAGGGTATGCTCAGACGTGAGTCCCTTGCTCCCTTTGCAACTGGATTCAAGCAAGCCGGGCTGAAGACGGCTGGAATGCCAGAAACCGGTCCTCGGAAGCTTGTTTCCGGTCCAGGGAAGACATGGCTTGGCAGTTCGGGCTGGACTGGTCCCATGAGGCACAGGGTCAGACTGATTTGCATATAGCCATGCCTGAACAGGGGTGGCAGAGTGGGCTAAAGAACGGTGATGGATTAAACCCAGATCTTTTGACTGGGTGTGAGTGTTTGATTGGTTCGGATGCTCCGTCCATCACCACCCCCTTTTGTACTGCCCACGTCAGGTACCAGCGGGTCGGTGTTCGGCGTGAGCATCTCCAAGCCTTGGCAGCAGCAACAGATGTGGTAAACGATAAAGGAGCAACGCTGGGACCAGCAAGATCCAAGGGACTCACCAATTGCAGGAGAGTCAAAACAGGCCCCGAGCAAGCAGAGGAGCCCACTGAAGCCAGAGTAGACCCTCAAAAGGACCCATGGCCCGAAGTCACAGGAGTCGCAAGAGAACCATGAGCAGCTCACCAAAGAAGCAGGCCCACGGTGCAGAGGATGTGGTGAGGACGAAGATCTTGGCAGGAAGAGATGCTGGAGGCTGGAGCTTCTTGTAGGTCAGAGATCGCTGGAGTACAGTGCAAAAAAACGTTGGCAACGGCATTCAACGAAGTGCACAGGGGTTCTGTTCCAGCAGTTCAGACAAAGGATACTGGCCTGGCAGGTCAGGCATCGAGGGAGTTGTAAAACCACCACCTGTGTTGCGGAGCCTTTCAAAATTCATGGGACGTCAGGAACAGCAGACCGGTCAGCTTGGTTGTGGTGCCTGCAGCTGCAGGGGAGTGACTCTTTCACTCCAAGAGAGATTCCTTCTGATGTCTTGGATGCCCATAGGGCTGGACAAGAATCAGGAAAAAGCACATGCACAGACAACGATTAAGACTTGCAGAACAGCAAGACCAGGAACAGCAGTAGTCTTCCTTGGTGTAGTCTGGGTTCCAGGCAAAGTCCAGGTACCCAGACAGTCGAAGTTGAAGTGGTTTCGGGTTTGAATCTTGTCCCACAACGAATCTGAAGAGCCACCAACAGGTAAGCCCTTAAGTACCCCAGAGAAAGGGTTGGAATTCAAGGGTTCCTCCGAGAGGAGTAGCTGGACAGAGGGGTGGATACTCCCATATCCTTTGTCCAGTTTCATGCCAGAGGGGGAGGGCTTACTGAAATGGTTACGGATTTTGATCTGCACTGGCTGTGTTCCCTCTTGCTATTCTGGTTCAGTTTAAAATAGTACCTGTTTTTGGTGAACCATAATATCACGTAGAAGCACTACCTCTGCACACAACAAATGAAATGTATTAAACAAAATCTTAAAAAGCGGCGATCAGGATGTCTTGACTATGAATCGCAGCAAGGGAGACTCAGCCTTCCATCCTTCCAAGGTCTGTTAATTAATTACCATAAAGTGGAAACTAGTAATATGTTACAGAGTCGGGAAATGACAGTAATGCACAATGATGCGCCACATTAAAAAACAAGTCATTATAATTAACGAAGTACTAAAAGCGCTGGGTTACCTTCATCAACGCTGCAACCTCCCGCCCATCCCCTCCGGCCTTGCCATCACTTCATCCCATTCCCAGGCCCTATATTTGGTCCCCCATAGCCTCTCTATCCTGATTGCTCCCTTGAGATGCTGATATCTAAAGAGAGACTATGGCAGACTGGCCTTGAGTAACTGCCAAATCTTGTTGCCAATAAACAGAAAAGCAACTTTTTGGGGCATTAGAGTTTGTGGTAAGACAACAAGTGCGATTTCCATCTTCCATGTGATTGTGTGATGTGTGTTGCATCAGGGCGCTTGCACTTGTGAGGGTTTATGTTGGAACCTGAACCCTCTCTTAGAGAGAGCGCGGCACTAGTTTCAGGTACTAAGCTTTCGTGTGCTCGGACAGCCTGTGAATGTGCCAGGACCCTCTGTGAAGCAAATGTGATTTTTCACTACCCATATTCGGTCATTTTTTTTCCACTTGCGGCTATTTCTGCTCCTACTTCAGTGTCCCCCTGCAGCAGAAGAGCAAAGCCCAGATGGCCCTCAACCCATACTCCTGCTATCAGCATCTGCTCCAGCAATGAGGCTGTAGGGGGTGGAGGTCTGGGGATGTAGAATTGCTGATACAGATGGCTGCCAAAAACTCTAGAGACCAGTGCCTGAAACAACAGACTGCAGCTACACAACCAAGAAGGGGCAAGCGTGCTCCAGAACATTCTGTTCTCTACCTCCCTCAGTCACCACGCACCCCTGCCATGGACACTCACCTGAGAGGAACAAATAACAATAAAAAATAAGGCTATCCCCTCTCGCCCCCAAAAATAATTATCTGCTGCTGGAGGAACTGAGAATGAGAAACAGGGACAGGACTAAGATCGGATGGGTAGAATAAGTGACCTGGGGAAAGAGAAGCGACAGGATAAAGAGGGAGAATAACAGGTAAAGGGTAAAAGCACAGACAAGGAAAAAGGAAAAAACAGAAAACATGAAAGCCAGGGAGAATACAACAGAGAAAGAGAGCACAGCAAGCAAAGCAAAAAAGAGGTAGTAGGACCCACAGGGGAGGACACCGAGAGGGATAACAACAGAGGGAAAAGGAGGGAGGAAGATGGGCGGATAGGGAAGGGAAAGAAAAGAGTGGGGAGTTCAGAGAGAAATGAGGGGGAGGACAGGCGGCGAGAAGGACAGATAGGAAGCAGGTACTGAGAAAGACAAGGACAGAGAAGGAAAAGGGCAGAGGGAAAAGGGCAGGGTGAGAGAGACAGAGTGACACTAAGAGAGAGAAATTGAGAAAGGGGTGAAGCGCAGACAGCGAGAAGGACTGCAGAGAGAATGCGAACAGGAGGAAGAGAGAGCGAAGGACAGAGGGCTAGAGGTTGAAGGACAGAGGGGCAGAAGGATAGAGAGGGAGAAGGATAGAGAGGGAGGAGGATAGAGGGGGAGAAGGATAGAGGGGGAGAAGGATAGAGGGGGAGAAGGATAGAGGGGGAGAAGGATACAGGGGGAGAAGGATACAGGGGAAAAGGATAGAGGTTCAGAATGACAGAGGGGCAGAATGAGAGAGGGGCAGAAGGACAGAGGGGCAGAAGGACAGAGGGGCAGAAGGACAGAGGGGCAGAAGGACAGAGGGGCAGAAGGACAGAGGGGCAGAAGGACAGAGGGGCAGAAGGACAGAGGGGCAGAAGGACAGAGGGGCAGAAGGACAGAGGGGCAGAAGGACAGAGGGGCAGAAGGACAGAGGGGGAGAAGGACAGTAGGGGGAGAAGGACAGTAGGGGAGAAGGACAGAAGGGGAGAAGGACAGAAGGGGAGAAGGACAGAGAGGGAGAAGGACAGTAGGGGAGAAGGACAGTAGGGGAGAAGGACAGAAGGGGAGAAGGACAGAAGGGGAGAAGGACAGAAGGGGAGAAGGACAGAGAGGGAGAAGGACAGAGAGGGAGAAGGACAGAGGGGGAGAAGGACAGAGGGGGAGAAGGACAGAGGGGCAAAATGACAGAAAGATAGAGGGGCAGAAGGTTAGAGGGTCAGAATGATAGTGGGCAGAAGGATAGAGGGGCAGAAGGATAGAGGGGCAGAAGGATAGAGGGGCAGAAGGATAGAGGGGCAGAAGGATAGAGGGGCAGAAGGATAGAGGGGCAGAAGGATAGCGGGTAGAGGGTAGAAGGATAGCGGGGCAGAAGGATAGCGGGGCAGAAGGATAGTGGGGCAGAAGGATAGCGGGGCAGAAGGATAGCGGGGCAGAAGGATAGCGGGGCAGAAGGATAGCGGGGCAGAAGGATAGCGGGGCAGAAGGATAGCTGGGCAGGAGGATAGCGGGGCAGAAGGATAAAGAGTGAGAAGGACAGAGGGGGAGAAGGATAGATGGGGAAAATGACAGAGGGGCAAAGGATAGAGGGGGAGAAGGACGGGGGGAGGAGGACAGAGGGGGAGAAGGACAGAGGGGGAGAAGGACAGAGGGGGAAAAGGACAGAGGGGGAAAAGGACAGAGGGGGAAAAGGACAGAGGGGGAAAAGGACAGAGGGGGAAAAGGATAGAGAGGGGGAAAAGGATAGAGAGGGGGAAAAGGATAGAGGGGGAGAAGGATAGAGGGGGAGAAGGATAGACGGGGAGAAGGATAGACGGGGAGAAGGATAGACGGGGAGAAGGATAGACGGGGAGAAGGATAGACGGGGAGAAGGATAGACGGGGAGAAGGATAGACGGGGAGAAGGATAGAGGGACAGAACGATAGAGGGACAGAACGATAGAGGGACAGAACGATAGAGGGACAGAACGATAGAGGGGCAGAACGATAGAGGGGCAGAACGATAGAGGGGCAGAACGATAGAGGGGCAGAACGATAGAGGGGCAGAACGATAGAGGGGCAGAACGATAGAGGGGCAGAACGATAGAGTGGCAGAAGGACAGAGTGGCAGAAGGACAGAGTGGCAGAAGGACAGAGTGGCAGAATAATAATAATAATAATAATCCACATTTGTAAAGCGCACAATCACCCGTAAGGGTCTCTAGGCGCTGGGGGCCGTCGGGAAGATTAAGCAAGCTATTGCCCAGAGTCACATGGTGCTGGGCTAACCTGCCGCCGGAGCCGGGGATCGAACCCTGATCCCCAGATTCCAGCGTCAGTCGCCCTGGCCGCGGCGCCACACCTCTCCCCCGAAGGACAGAGTGGCAGAAGGACAGAGTGGCAGAAGGACAGAGGGGGAGAAGGACAGAGGGGGAGAAGGACAGAGGGGGAGAAGGACAGAGGGGGAGAAGGACAGAGGGGGAGAAGGACAGAGGGGGGAAATGACAGATAGATAGAGGGGCAAAAGGATAGAGGGGCAGAAGGATAGAGGGGCAGAAGGATAGTGGGGCAGAAGGATAGCTCGGCAGTAGGATAGCGGGGCAGAAGGATAGCGGGGCAGAAGGATAGAGGGGCAGAAGGATAGCGGGGCAGAAGGATAGCGGGGCAGAAGGATAGCGGGGCAGAAGGATAGCGGGGCAGAAGGATAGCGGGGCAGAAGGATAGCGGGGCAGAAGGATAGCGGGGCAGAAGGATAGCGAGTGAGAAGGACAGAGGGGGAGAAGGAGAGATGGGGAAATGACAGAGAGGGGTAAAGGATAGAGGGGGAGAAGGACAGGGGAGGAGGACAGAGGGGGAGAAGGATAGGGGGAGAGAAGGATAGGGGGAGAGAAGGACAGGGGCGGAGAAGGACAGGGGGGGGAGAAGGACAGGGGCGGAGAAGGACAGGGGCGGAGAAGGACAGGGGCGGAGAAGGACAGGGGCGGAGAAGGACAGGGGCGGAGAAGGACAGGGGCGGAGAAGGACAGGGGCGGAGAAGGACAGGGGCGGAGAAGGACAGGGGCGGAGAAGGACAGGGGCGGAGAAGGACAGGGGGAGAAGGACAGGGGGGGAGAAGGACAGGTGGGAAGAAGGACAGGTGGGAAGAAGGACAGGGGGGAAGAAGGACAGGGGGGAAGAAGGACAGGGGGTAAGAAGGACAGGGGGTAAGAAGGACAGGGGGTAAGAAGGACAGGGGGTAAGAAGGACAGGGGGTAAGAAGGACAGGGGGGAGAAGGACAGGGGGGAGAAGGACAGGGGGGAGAAGGACAGGGGGGAGAAGGACAGGGGGGAGAAGGACAGGGGGGAGAAGGACGGGGGAGAAGGACAGGGGGGGGAAGGACAGGGGGGGGAAGGACAGGGGGGGAGAAGGACAGGGGGGAGAAGGACAGGGGGGGAGAAGGACAGGGGGGGAGATGGACAGGGGGGAGAAGGACAGGGGGGGAGATGGACAGGGGGGAGAAGGACAGGGGGGGGAGAAGGACAGGGGGGGAGAAGGACAAACAGATAGAGAGGGAGAAAGACGATAGAGAGGGAGAAGTATAGAGGGGGAGAAGGATAGAGAGAGGAGAAGGATAGAGGAGAAGGATAGAGGGGAGGAGGACAGATGGCTAGAGAGTGAGAAGGACAGAGGGGGTGAAGGATAGAGGGGGAGAAGATTAGAGGGGGAGAAGATTAGAGGAGGGGAGAAGGATAGAGGAGGGGAGAAGGATAGAGGAGGGGAGAAGGATAGAGGAGGGGAGAAGGATAGAGGAGGGGAGAAGGATAGAGGAGGGGAGAAGGATAGAGGGAGAAGGACAGAGGGGGAGAAGGACAGAGGGGGAGAAGGACAGAGGGGGAGAAGGACAGAGGGCTAGGAGTGAGAAGGATAGAGCGTGAGAGGGACAGATGGCTAGAGAGTGAGAAGGATAGAGCGTGAGAAGGACATATGGATAGACCGGGAAAAGGATAAAGGGGGAGAAGGACAGATGGCTAGAGAGGCAGAAGGATAGAGGGGTGAAGGTTAGAGGAGGAGAAGGATTGAGGAGGAGAAGGATTGAGGAGGAGAAGGATTGAGGAGGAGAAGGATTGAGGAGGAGAAGGATTGAGGAGGAGAAGGATTGAGGAGGAGAAGGATTGAGGAGGAGAAGGATTGAGGAGGAGAAGGATAGAGGAGGAGAAGGATAGAGGAGGAGAAGGTCAGATAATGGGAGGGGGAGAAAGATTAAGGGGGACAAGGATCGAGAGAGACAAGGATCGAGGGGGACAAGGAGAGAGAGGGAAGAAGGGGAGAGAGAGGGAAGAAGGAGAGAGAGAGGGAAGAAGGAGAGAGAGGGAAGAAGGAGAGAGAGGGAAGAAGGAGAGAGAGGGAAGAAGGAGAGAGAGGGAAGAAGGAGAGAAAAGGAGAAGGCTAGAGAAGGAAAAGGCTAGAGAGGGAGAAGGCTAGAGAGGGAGAACGACAGACGGATACAGAGTGAGGAGAATAGGGAGTGAGAAGGATAGGGAGTGAGAAGGGCAGATGAAGGAGAGTGAGAAGGGCAGAAGAAGGTGAGTGAGAAGGGCAGATGAAGGAGAGTGAGAAGGACAGAGGAGAAGGACAGAAAGGTTAGAGAAGGATAAGGGCAGAAAAGGAGCGGGTGAGAAGCACAGAGGAAGAAGAATAGAGGGAGAAAGACAGGGAACAGAACACGAAAGGACAGAGAAGCAGACAGTGAGATTAGCAGAAGGACAAAGATCGACGTAAGATGAGAAGGACCAAAAGGGAAGTGCGGGAGAGAACTACAGAACGGGAGAATGGCAGAGAGGGAGAAAGGCGGGAAATGAAGTTTTACAACGCTGTTTTTACACCACGATACTTTTCATCGCGGTCATTGCAACGCAAGTTGTTACAACGACTTGCACTGGATGGTGCTATACACTAAGGAATAGTATGATTTACTATTCCAACACCTTCCCTACTGTTACGTAGGCTGGAGTTGGAATAGTAAGTCATACTATTCCTAAGGCCAGCGCCCTCCAGCTCAAGTCCTTGTAACAACTTGCGTTATAATAACTGTGATGTAACGTACCGCAATGTAAATTATCGCGTTGTAACGTCACATATTCGAGAAAGGCAGAGAGAGAGATGGAGAATGCTGGATGGACGGAGAGGCAAACGGGCAGACAGGGCGAAGGAAAGAGGGAGCCAGTAGAGAAGGAGATAGAGAGAGGGGCAGAGAGGGACAAAAAGAGGGAGGGATCAATGTCCCACTCTATGCAGTGTACCACTCTATCCAATGATTTACAAAAAGATGCAGATTACACCAGAGAGAGTGGCACAGTACCCCAGGGTACTGGAAAGAGTGGTGCAGTGCCCATGAGTACATTATAGTGGCACAATGGAAATGGCAGCATGGCACCACAGACAGAGCGGCATAGCACCCAGTAGGTAGGAGAGCAGCATAACGGGACTTACCATGTTGTGGATGGTGTTGGTGAGTGTCCAGACCACCGGGACACTACAGAAGGGGATGCTGAGGAGGACCCCGTGCAGCAGGCCAATCCCCAGCACGTAGGACAGCCAGATCCCCCGACTGTTCATTACACGGGTGTTGGGGTTTACCTCACTGTGTGCTGTGCCCACGTTCATGGTGAGGATGGCGAGCCTGGAGGGAAGAAATAAAACAGAGTGGGCATCAGTGATCTGCAACTACCTCTGCTGATGCACAGCACTGCGATTTTCCCCCAGCATCCCCCTTGCCTCCATACATAAGTTCAGAGCTGCAGCTCTCCGGCTTCTCAGGGAACGGTGTCCATGCACTCTTCTGACAAGGATCTCAACCCTGTCCTTCTGCAGACTACACTGCTAGGACTCTAGTTCCCACTATGTCCATCAATCCTCGTCTGTGGCAATTTAATGTCTGTAGTTTGCAACCAGCTCTTGCAAAGCAACGCAATCTTGGCTTACAGTACCCTCTGATGTAATGGTGCTGGCAGTCCACCAACAGCTGTACCAATGCCCTTCAATTGTGGCCAGCAGAGCCTTCTGCCTTCACAGTGCTACCAACCCACAAAGAGACCAATAAACTACTCTGGCTTCTCCAATACAGAGCCCAATACGTACAGTTCTGCCAGTGCACCTCCATGCTGCCCTACAGTTTGTTCTGCCAATTCAGCATGGGGAACCTCAAGCACAGCTCTGCAAATGGACCTCATTCTAATTCCTAACTAAGATGAATACACACAGCTCTGCACTGACAGTTCACTCATCCTCCCGTGCAGCACTCTGCTGTTCCAGTACGGAGATAAGCGCAAGCATCTCAGCCAGTACACCTGAATATCCATCATCTGCATATCCTCCGGCTATTCCAGTACATTTGTAGAAGTTAATGGGCCCAAGGAAAGTCTGAGACGAACAGCTCTGCCAGTATCCCCCAATTCTGCAGCTCTGCTCTATTCAATACAGAGAATAACACACACAGTTACGGTATTGCACCCCGACCTCCTCGTTCAATGCGGACAGAACACTGCCAGTACCCCTAAATTCGGCAGGTTTGCTCTATTCAGTACAGAGAATAATACACACAGTTATGCTAGTGCACCCCAACCTCCCCTTTCAGTGCGGACACCCACAGCTTTCAGAGCTGGGTTTGGTAGCTCAGTGGACTAATGTGTCCACTGTAGTGGCCTGCATTTGACCTTATGGTCATAGGTTCAAATCCCGGCGGGTCCACTCAGAGTTCGATAAAATGAGTACCATTGAATTGGATAACATTAAACATCTGTTATTCAGTGCCAAGATACCCTTCTGGTTGAACATGCGCTTTACAAATACACGTTATGTCATAGTGTGTCCTAATGCTCTCCTGTCGCCCCTGCTTTTTTCCAGAACTGCAAGAAACACACACATTTGTGCCAATGCACAGACTCTTCCCCACAGCTCCCTCTGTCACTCTAGTACTGAGTGCAACACACACAGCACTGCCAGAGCAGCACTGCAGTGCAGTCCTACTGTCTCCAATGCGGAGTCAACCGCACAAGCCTCTTCCAAATCAGCCCAGTTCTGCCCTGCAGCTCCTCCACTAATTCGGTACTGAGGTCAACTCAGACAGTACTGCCAGGACATTACAGTCGTGCCAAGCACCACCCATTTCAGCAATGACAACCATACTCGCCACTACACGTCAGTTCTCCATTGCAGCCCCTAACTATTCCAGTACTGATATCCTCATACACATCTCTGCCGGTACATTTCAGTCCTACTCTGTAGGACCTTCTATTCCAGTACTGTGATCCAGATGCACATCTCTGCCAGTACACTTCAGTCCTACCCTGTGGGCCATCTCATTCCAGTTGTGTGACCCAGATAAACATCGGTACTAGTACACTACGGGGCCCCCTCCATTGCTCCCGGATATTCAACTACTGGAACAAACATACACAGTACTGCTAGTGCACCTCACGAGTGCCTTATAGCTGTGACACCCACACACAACTGTCCACTCCGCCCAAAAGAGACAGATGTGCAGTATAGTGCATGCCCCTCAGCCAGTACTGAGACCAACACACATGAAAACACACACAGCTCTACATGAAAACACACACAGCTCTACATGAAAACACACACAGCTCAGCTCTACATGAAAACACACACAGCTCTACATGAAAACACACACAGCTCAGCTCTACATGAAAACACACACAGCTCTACATGAAAACACACACAGCTCAGCTCTACATGAAAACACACACAGCTCTACATGAAAACACACACAGCGCTACATGAAAACACACACAGCTCTACATGGAAACACACACAGCGCTACATGAAAACACACACAGCGCTACATGAAAACACACACAGCTCTACATGAAAACACACACAGCTCTGCCGGTGCACCTCAACCCCACAGCTGCCAAGTATCCCGGGTCCATGCGGGACTAGTTGGGTCAGTCTCGGTTTTTATCTTGGAATTCTGGGATTTACAGTCTTACTTAACCCAGTATTAAACAAGGACTACAAGTAGCAGAATACTGAGAAAAAAACTGGACTGGAATAAGTCACACATGGATTTCTATCTAGGCAATCCTCCCTTCCAGCCCCTCCACTCCAGTACGGAGGGCACCACAGAGCTCTGCTAAATCCGCCACTGCAGCGCTGCTCGCTCTGCCAGGACTGAGGCCAAAATACACAGCCCTACCAGTGCATCCTACTGCTCTCCTGCTATCCCAGTACCGAGGTCCCCTACACAGCTCCATCAGTGCATTCCAAACCTATCCTGATATTCCTAGTACTGAGACCCGCATACAAACCTCTGCAACCTTCTATTATTCCAGTACCGAGATCCACATACAAGCTCTGCCAGTACCCTTCAACTCTCCTCTGCAGCCCCCTATTATTCTAGTACTGAGACTCACACACAGAGCTCCTCCCATGCACTGGAAACAAACCGATGCAGTATTATCTGTGCACCTCAATCCTGCCTTGCAGCACCCCGTTATTTTGATAGTAACACATACAAAGCTTTCACAGTACACTCTAGTCCTCCTCTGCTATTCTAGCACTGAGGCCTAAATGCACGGCTCTGCCTGTACACCTCGATCCACCCAGCCGCGCCCCTTCTGTTCGAGTACTGTACCAGCAGGCGGATGAATATGCTTCACTCCTGGTCTGCAGCCTGAACTGGCACAACGCTGGTCCCACGCCTGGTGGGGGCCGGCCTCTGGTCTGACGCCCAGTACGGCCCAGGGCTCAGCAGAGCCCGCCAGGGTTTGCACATCCCAAGCCAAAGTCCAGAGTTGGGAAAGACTGCAGGCTGCAGCATGCTCCGGGGGGACTAGAGCGTCTCGCCCCCCCAACCTTCACCAGACTGGCAGAGCGGTCTGATCTCGGAGTCAGCAGCCCTCACCCTACACCAGCATGATTACGGGACGATGGCTGTCCTTTAGGAGTTGGGTAACATTCACAAACCTCCTTTTATGAGTGACATAGTAGCGACAAGCAACCTGGGAGCCTCCATCTACTGAATTAAAAGCCTCCCTTCAGGAGGGACATTAAGTCATCAGAACCACCACCCTTCAACAGTGGCATTGAAGCAACACAACAGCCTCCCTTTAAGATTGACAATGAATGAATACGCCTCCCTTTAAGAGTGACACTGAAGCAACACAACAGCCTCCCTTTAAGATTGACAATGAATGAACACGCCTCCCTTTAAGAGTGACACTGAATCAACACAACAGCCCCCCTTTAAGGGTGACACTGAAGCAATAAGCCTCCCTTTAAGAGTGACACGGAATCAACACAACAGCCTCCCTTTAAGGTTGACATTGAATGACTAAGCCTCCCTTTAAGAGTGACACTGAATCAACACAACAGCCTCCCTTTAACGTTGACATTGAATGAATAAGCCTCCCTTTAAGAGTGACACTGAATCAACACAACAGCCTCCCTTTAAGGTGGACATTGAATGACTAAGCCTCCCTTTAAGAGTGACACTGAATCAACATAATTCACTCCCTTTAGGAGTGACATTGATCTAATAAGCATTTCTCCAGGAGTGACACTTTTGCAACACAATGACCTCAGTTCGAGTGACAGTAAACCAACAGAACAGCCTCCATTTAATCCACACTGAATATACAGCCTCCCTTCAATGGCGACGCTGATCGTCAAGAAAAACAATGAATCAGCATTACCACTCCCCTTCAACAGAGGCACTGAATCAACAGACTCCCTTCATGAGTGACAGTGAATGAACCCAACTCCCTCCCTTCAGTAGTGACACTGAATGAACAGCCTTCCTTTCAGACTGAAATTGAACCAAGACTCCCTTTACAAGTGACATTGAAAAGACAACCGCCATTTAAGAGTGACACTGAATCAACACCCTCCCTTAAAAGTGCCACTGATAAAACACCCTCCTTAAGAGTGCCACTGATAAAACACCCTCCCTTAAGAGTGCCACTGAATCAACACCTTCCTTTAAGAGCGACACTGAATCAACACCTTCCCTTAAGAGTGACACTGAATCAGCAGCCTCCCTTAAGAGTGCCACTGAATCAGCAGCCTCCCTTAAGAGTGCCACTGAATCAACACCTTCCTTTAAGAGTGACACTGAATCAACACAACAGTCTCCCTTTAAGGTTGACCTTGAATGAATAAGCCTCCCTTTAAGAGTGACACTGAATCAACACAACAGCCTCCTAAGCCTCCCTTTAAGAGTGACACTGAATCAACACAACAGCCTCCCTTTAAGGTTGACAATGAATGAATAAGCCTCCCTTTAAGAGTGACACTGAATCAACACAACAGCCTCCCTTTAAGGTTGACATTGAATGAATAAGCCTCCCTTTAAGAGTGACACTGAACCAACACAACAGCCTCCTTTTAAGGTTGACCTTGAATGAATAAGCCTCCCTTTAAGAGTGACACTGAATCAACACAACAGCCTCCCTTTAAGGTGGACATTGAATGACTAAGCCTCCCTTTAAGAGTGACACTGAACCAACACAACAGCCTCCTTTTAAGGTTGACCTTGAATGAATAAGCCTCCCTTTAAGAGTGACACTGAATCAACACAACAGCCCCCCTTTAAGGTTGACACTGAAGCAATAAGCCTCCCTTTAAGAGTGACACTGAATCAACACAACAGCCTCCCTTTAAGGTTGACATTGAATGAATAAGCCTCCCTTTAAGAGTGACACTGAACCAACACAACAGCCTCCTTTTAAGTTTGACCTTGAATGAATAAGCCTCCCTTTAAGAGTGACACTGAATCAACACAACAGCCTCCCTTTAAGGTGGACATTGAATGACTAAGCCTCCCTTTAAGAGTGACACTGAATCAACATAATTCACTCCCTTTAGGAGTGACATTGATCTAATAAGCATTTCTCCAGGAGTGACACTTTTGCAACACAATGACCTCAGTTCGAGTGACAGTAAAACAACAGAACAGCCTCCATTTAATCCACACTGAATATACAGCCTCCCTTCAATGGCGACGCTGATCGTCAAGAAAAACAATGAATCAACAGAACCACTCCCCTTCAACAGAGGCATGAATCAACAGACTCCCTTCATGAGTGACAGTGAATGAACCCTCCCTTCAGTAGTGACACTGAATGAACAGCCTTCCTTTCAGACTGAAATTGAACCAAGACTCCCTTTACAAGTGACATTGAAAAGACAACCGCCATTTAAGAGTGCCACTGAATCAACACCCTCCCTTAAGAGTGCCAATGATAAAACACCCTCCCTTAAGAGTGACACCGAATAAACACCTTCCCTTAAGAGGGACACTGAATCAGCAGCCTCCCTTAGGAGTGCCACTGAATCAACACCTTCCTTTAAGAGTGACACTGAATCAACACCTTCCCTTAAGAGTGCCACTAAATCAGCAACCTCCCTTAAGAGTGCCACTGAATCAACACCTTCCCTTAAGAGTGACACTGAATCAACACTTTCCCTTAAGAGGGACACTGAATCAACACCTTCCCTTAAGAGTGACACTGAACTAGCAGCCTCCCTTAAGAGTGCCACTGAATCAACACCCTCCCTTAAGAGTGCCACTGAATCAACACCTTCCCTTAAGAGTGACACTGAATCAAGAGCCTCCCTTAAGAGTGACACTGAATCAGCAGCCTCCCTTAAGAGTGACACTGACTCAACACCCTCCCTTAAGAGTGCCACTGAATCAACGCCTTCCCTTAAGAGTGACACTGAATCAAGAGCCTCCCTTAAGAGTGACACTGAATCAGCAGCCTCCCTTAAGAGTGACACTGAATCAACATAGCAGCCTTCCTTTAAGAACACAGAATCAACCGCCTACCTTTACAAGTGACATTCATCCTTTACGAGTGACATTAAATAAACAACCATCATCCAAAGATGGACACTGAATCAACAGCTTCCCTTAACGAGTGGCACTTATTTGGCAGCCTCTCTTGATGCGTGACAATGATTTAGAAGCCTCCTTTTACAAGAGACACTGAATCAACAGCTTTCTGTAAGAGTGACAATGGACTGGCAGCCTACACTTATAAGTACCGATAAATCAGAAGCCATGCTGGCAACTTACATTTATTCAAGAGTTTTTAAGAGTGGCAATTAGATTTCAGCCTCCCTTCACACGTGATGTTGAAGTGACAACCTCCACTAAAGAGTGACACTGAATTAGCAGCCACCCTTTGCAAGTGACATTAAATAACAAGCATTTGCAATGCAATAGGTCTCGCATTAGGAAAGTTTGAGCTATTGGTTTTGTAAATGACACATTTTTTATTTATGTTTTGTTTTTGAAAACAGCGAAATTAATAGCTTTGTCATTTACAATGCCAATAGTTATAACTTTCGCAAATGTGACACCTAAAGCATTTGTAATGCAATATGTGTTGTACTTACGTGACTTACCTGTATTGATATTACAAATAACAATGGCTTTTAATTTCTTTTCAATAATTAATACTTAAATAAAAGTAATTGTAATTTATAATGGCAATAGCTTAAAGTTTTGTAAATAACTTTTGTGAAGATTATGTTCAGTGTATTTTATTGTGACGAAAATCCAAGAACAGAAGTGAAATATTAGCATCTTTTTGTTACATTTGTAATAAAGCTTGAAACATTTAGAGAACATATTTGAACCAGGTGTTGAATGGTTGCACAGATTGATGCTGTGGTGGCGCTGAGTGATGTTGTGATGGCGAACGAGTGATGCTGTGGCGTTCAGTGATGCTGTGGTAGCGCATAGTGATGTTGTGGTGCCCCTGAGTGATGCTGTGGTGGTGCAGAGTGATGCTGTATGCTATGCTATGTTTTGTTTTGCTATCCTATGTTTTGTTTTGTTATGCTATGTTTTGTTATCCTATGCTTTGAATTGTTATGCTATGCTGTGTTTTGGTATGCTATGTTTTGTTATGCTATGCTATGTTTTGCTATGCTATGTTTTGTTATGCTATGCTATGTTTTGTTATGCTATGCTATGTTTTGTTATGCTATGCTATGTTGTTTTATTATGCTATGCTATGTTTTGTTATGCTAAGCTATGTTTTGTTGTGTTTGGTATGCTATGTTTTGCTATGCTATTATATGTTTTGTTTTGCTATGCTATGTTTTGTTGTGTTTTGTTAAGCTATGCTATGTTTTGTTGTGTTTTGCTATGTTTTGTTATGATATGTTTTGTTACGGTATGCTGTTATGTTATGCTATGTTTAGTTTTGCTATCCTATGCTTTGTTCTGCTATGCTTCATTGTGTTTTGTTTTGTTATGCTATGTTTTGTTATGCTATGCTTTGTTTTGCTATGCTTTGTTATGCTATGCTTTGTTTTGTTATGCTAGGCTATGTTTTGTTGTGTTTTGTTATGCTATGCTATGTTTTGCTATGCTATGCTTTGTTATGCTATGCTATGTTTTGCTATCCTAAGCTTTTTTGTTATGCTATGCTGTGTTTTGTTTTGTTTTGTTATGCTATGCTATGCTTTGTTCTGCTATGCTATGTTTCATTGTGTTTTGTTTTGTTATGCTATGTTTTGTTATGCTATGCTTTGTTTTGCTATGCTTTGTTATGCTATGCTTTGTTTTGTTATGCTAGGCTATGTTTTGTTGTGTTTTGTTATGCTATGCTATGTTTTGCTATGCTATGCTTTGTTATGCTATGCTATGTTTTGCTATCCTAAGCTTTTTTGTTATGCTATGCTGTGTTTTGTTTTGTTTTGTTATGCTATGCTATGCTTTGTTATGCTATGCTATGTTTTGCTATCCTATGCTTTTTTGTTATGCTATGCTGTGTTGTGTTATGCTATGCTATGTTTTGTTACACTATGCTATGCTTTGTTATGTTATGCTATGTTTTGTTATGCTATATTTTGTTATGCTATGTTTTGTTTTGCTATGCTATGATTTGTTGTGTGTTGTTATGCTATGTTTTGTTTTGCTATCCTATGCTTTGTGTTGTTATGCTATGCTGTGTTTTTGTATGCTATGCTATGTTTTGTTATGCTATGCTATGTTTTGCTATGCTATGTTTTGCTATCCTATGCTTCTTTTGTTATGCTATGCTGTGTTTTGTTATGCTATGCTATGTTTTGTTATGCTACGCTATGTTTTGTTATGCTATGCTGGTGAGGGTGTGTAAGTTCGAGTGAGGGGGTGTGAGGGAGGGTGGGAGGGTGAGGGGGTGAGGGTGTGTGGGTGGGGGTGTGTGAGGGTGAGGGGCTGTGAGGGTGAGGGGCTGTGAGGGTGTGTGAGGGGGAGGGTGTGAGGGGGAGTGAGGGGGAGGGTGTGAGTGTGAGTGAGGGGGTGTAAGGGTGTGAGGGTAAGTGAGGGTGAGTGAGGGTGTACGAGGGTGTGTGAGGGTGTGCGAGGGTGAGGGGGGGTGAGGGGGTGTGAGTTCAATCTCTATTTGGAACCTCTGGGAAATCTCCTAAGTAAATCTGGGGTCAACTATCATCTCTACGCTGACGACACTCAAATCTATCTCAAGGTTGCCTCCATTCACGATCTCTCTGTCCTAAGCTCTACCCTCGACTCCATTCATAACTGGATGTCAACACATCAACTGATCCTGAACCCCTCTAAAACTTTATTCCTCCTCCTCTCCTCCTCACTTTCTCCTCCCCCGGTTCAATCATGGATGGACCAGATGAATCTGCTGAACAATAAACCCATCATTGTCGACAGCGCAAAATCCCTTGGTGTCATACTCGACACAAAACTCAATCTATTCTCCCACATTAATTCAATTGCAAAGTCTGCCCGATACCAACTGCGCCTTCTTTGGGGGATTTGTCGCTTCTTCCCGGAGCATGACCTTAAAACCCTGGTCCAATTGCTGGTCCTCTCCAGACTGGACTACTGCAATTCTCTTCTGACTGGCCTCCCCAAATCCCACCTATCCCCCCTTAAGTCTGCTCTACATTCAGCAGCTCGTTTCATTTATGGGGTCAAAAGAAGCGACCTCATCACTCCCATGTTATCCTCCCTCCGCTGGCTTCCCATCGAGGCTAGAGCTATCTACAAGACTGCCTGCATCACCCACAAAGCCATGCACTCCTCCTCTCCGCGCTACCTGGCGAATAAACTGGAACTCTCTGGAGGCTCTAGACCATCACGAAATGCGGAAAATCTACTGCTTGAACCTCCCACTTTCAAGAAGGAAAGATCGATGGCCCAATCCTTTTCAGGCAGCGCAGTGAGAATCTAAAACTCACTTCCGCCTCAGCTCCGGACCACCACCTCCTCCCAGGCCTTCAAAACTGACCTCAAAGTTCTCCTCCTTCAAAGACACTTCCAAATGTAATCCATGCCCTCTCTATTATCTGAAGGAAGCCCTTCAATTATTGAAAAATCTACTTTACATGACTATGGAAGTGTCTTCCCAGTGTGTTCTTGTGGTTTGAGAGTCTGCCATTTATTGCAGTATTATCCTTCTACCTGTGTTTGGGACTCGTGTGTAACATGCACCCGTCACTTTCTCTTGTAACACACTGTTTTCTACCTCTTACTTTTGTTTGTTTTCGATACCTGCACAATTGCCACCAGTGCCTACGTAACGTTTGTTCTTGTGCTTGAGTGTCCTCCATACATTGCAGTATTATACCTCTATGTTTATTTTGTACGCTTTTGTAACCTGCACACGTCACTTTTTCCTCCTGCAATGCACCGTTTGCTACCTCTTGTATTTTGTTGGCTCACGTTTGTCACTTTTGTAATGCACCGTTTGCTACCTCTTGTATTTTGTTGGCTCACGATTGTCATTTTTGCTTCATTTAATGTGCCCGCCCCCCAGTGATGGAAGCCCTGCTTGTGCCCGGTGAGTGGAGTGGGGAGGGTGTGTGTGTGTGCGCGTTTGTGTGTGTATGTAAGCCCCGCCCCTGTGCGGGGAGGGGTGGGAGGAAGGGGGTGAGTGTGTGCGCGGGGGTGTGTGTGTCTGTGTGTCTGTGTGTGCGCGCGATTAAGAGAGGCGAGAGGCTGATTTACTGTGAATGTGAGACAGGAGATGTGCACGGCACCGGGCTGGGAGCGCGCGCCCACGAGGTGAAATCGCCAAGGGCTTGCGCGTGCACATCCCCTGGCTCACATTCCCGGCAAGTCGGCAACAATAGATGCTTCGCTGTGCAGTGCTTCGCACTGCTAACACAGCTCGACCTAAAAAGTACCATTTAAAGTCTCACTTTGAGTAACATTAAATTACCAGCTTTTATTTATGAGTGGAGTTGCATTAATAGCCTCGCCTCTCTTTGAGACAGATTGTGTATTAACAGTTACACTTTATGAGTGTCACAGTCTACATTTATTAGTGACAGAATGCTGGGTTATCCTCAAATGTTTTGCCTTCCTCCTGTATTTTTCTGACTTCATTTTTGCTTGTTCTAGGACTCTGGGCACTTCACCACTGCTGACCATTGCTAAAGTGCAAGTGCTCCATGTGTAAAATGTATTGGTGATTGGCTTATCCATGATTGGCATCTCTGATTAACAAGTAAGTCCCTAGTAAAGTGCACCAGGTGTGCCAAGGGCCTGTAAATCAAATGCTACTAGTGAGCCTGCAGCTCAGATTGTGCCACCCACTTGAGTAGCCCTATAAACAGTGTCTGTGTATGCAGTTTTAAACTGCCATTTTGACCTGGCAATTGCACCCACTTGCCAGGCCCAAACCTTCCATTTTACTACATGTAAGTCACCCCTAAGGGAGGCCCAAGGCAGCCCATGGGCAGGGTGCAGTGTATTGAAAAGGTAGGACATGAACTGGTGTGTTTTACTTGTCCTATCATTATTACAAGGACTATCTCTACCATGGGGTAACAGCAGGATTCCCTTGAAATATCTTTTAAGTGTAATTTCCCATTGGGAGCAGATAGAGATTTGGAGTTTGGGGTCTCAGAGCTCCCAATTTAAAAACACATTTTTAGTGAAGTTGTTTTTTAAACTATTCTGTGCCTCTGCCTGTCTGTAATGAACTACAGGTTAATTAACCTGCTGGACATTGGGGAAAAGGTATTTTCAAAAATAATCCTTGGTAGATTAAAGGAGTGGGTGGAGCGGCGGTCAATAGTCCCAATAAAACAGGGAGGCTTCAAGGAAGGCCACTCTACTATAGACCACTGCTTTGCCTTGTGGGCTGTGGCGCAGAAGTCCATGGAGCTGCAGGGCAAGTTGTATTGGTGTTTTGTGGACTTTCGCGCTGCATTTGACTTGGTGGATAGGGAGTGTTTGTGGGAGACCATGAGAAAATACGAGGTTCCAGCAGACCTTCAGATGGTAATTCAGGAGCTACAAAGTCATAATTGGGCACAAGTAATTAAAGATACATCTGGCGGCCTAACACCTGAAATAGCGATAAATAATGGGCTTAGGCAAGGTTGTGTTTTGGCTCTGCTCCTTTTTGCCATATTCCTAGCAGATCTGCCCCATACTTTGGGGTCTGCTAGAGGCGCAAGCCCAAAAGTAAATGGTAGACATTTGTCCAGTTTGCTGTATGCCGACGACCTAGTAATATTGGACCAAACCGAAGTGGGTCTACAAAGAAAGCTGAATATTTTCAGAGAATACTGTACGGCAAAACGATTAACATGGATAAAACAAAAATGTTGTGCTTCGGGAAGAGAAATACGAAGTGCAATTGGTATCTGGGCCAAACCAAACTAGAAATTGTTAATGAATATAAATATCTTGGAATATGGTTTACAAATGGGTTGAAGTGGGGTAAGCACCTTGAGGCACAGAAAATAAAAGCTCAACTGGCGGTATGTGGGCTGATAAGATTTAACCATAGTTATGGAGATATGTCCCATAAACCCCTATTGATGGCTTTTAAAGCAATGATTCCCCCGCAACTGCAATATGGTTCAGAAATCCTTTGTATGGATGGTAAAAGCTCATGGGATAAAGAGGAGGGGAAATGTTTAAAATCTTTATTGTCCCTCCCGAGCTCGGCAATGATCCAGGCAATTAGACTGGAATCAGGCCTGACTGCGTGGAATGTTCAGGTGCAACAAAGTCTACTCCGATTTTGGAATCGTTTGGGTTTTGGGGAGGTCTCTAAGGTATCTCAATGGTGTATGAAAGAAATCCAAGTGAGTGAGCTAAAATGGGCTAAAACCACAAGAAATAAACTTCAGTCCATTTGTGACCATCTGAAGGTGAAAATAGACCCAAAGATATTACAAATCCATCTAATAAAGAGCATATTTAAAATGCAGGGAAAAGAATTGTCTAGAGCAATAGACCAGGAGTATTTGCTTAAGAAAGACTCTGTAAAATTTATGAGCAATAGCTGGGAGAAAGATATAAGTTATCCTTACCTAGACATACTACCAAATCGAGGGTTAAGAATGGAAGTTCTTAGGCTAAGAATTGGTATTAACTCAGCTGTAACAAATAGTGCAATAAAATCCGGCCTAATGCAACCTCATGGTAAATGCATGTGTGGGATCGGGATGAAATGTATTATTCTACACATTTTACTGGATTGTCGAAAATTCTTAAATTTACGTCAAATATTTCTTCGCCCAATCTTTTTAAAGTAGGATGTAAAGGCGGGCTTGAAAGCATGGGAGCTTCTTGCTGATATGGAAAATCTTGATATCGCGATAGCCATTGGGAAATATATACAGGGTGTATATAAGTTCCCTGCTTCATTAGAGTGCAGAAAAGCGTATTGCAATTTAAAATGAAATACTACTGTTTTTTAAAATTGTTATGAATGAAGTTTTTAGGAAAACATTATTTTAACGTTAGGAATAAGATTTTATAATGTGTAAATCTTTTAAATGATAATGTATGAGATGTGGTTTAAGGACCAAATGGTCTAAATAAACTTATGATTTGAACTGAACTGTCTGTAGAACCAATGTCTGGGTTAGGATGACAGTTGGGCTCTTCTGCATTCATTCTAGTCAGTCACACAAAGGGAGCTGAGATGTGCCTTGCCTATCCTGAAGGGCCATCACTGGGCTGATAGGCCTTCCTGAGCTAGAGTGGTAGTAGGAGTTGTCACTGACACCTGAATAGGGCTGTGCCTGTCCTCTCACAAAGCTGTCTCCACCCCCTGTAGTGTGTCTGGAGCCAAGCCTGGTGCACTACAAAGACTTTTATTTGAAGTCTGCCTACTTCCAAGGCAGAAAGAGGCTTAATTATTGGAACTCTGACACCCCAAAATCAGAACACTTCTGGACTGAGGGCATTCTGCCACGATGAGAAGGTTGCTGTAGAAGGAACTGACATTCTGCGTGTTGCTTTGTTGTGCTGGCCTGCTGCTTGCTGCTTCTATCCTGGGAGTGAAAGGACTGGACTTTGCTTTCTGTATCTTGCTTTCCAAGGTTCTCCAAGGGCTTGTGTGTGTTTGCCTCCTGTTAAGAAGTCTCAGAGCCATCAAATATTTCACCTACCAGTGCCTGGGCTCTTCTGCGGAGTCTTGACTTGCCAAGTGGTGCCAAATCTAGTCCCTTGGCCACTGTAAGTGAAATCTGCTGAACTGAAGGAGAAAATACAAGCATCGCCTCCCAGCGACTGTTTTTATTTACGTATCGCTGCAAAATTAGATGCATTATTGCTGACTGCCCTCGAAGCGCGGTCCTGATCGGTGCATCAACCACAGCTTTCAATGCAGGTTCCAGCTTCCAGTCGCAGCACGTCAGACGAACGGACGCAGCAGTAGTTTTGAGTACCGAAGTCCGTGACACACCGCTTCCAACTCTGACAGAGCCTGCGTCATCGCTGTGGAATCGACGCAGCACTTGCTTTGCCACTGTAAAACCAATGCAGCACGCCTGGATTTTCGACGCATTGTCCTTAGGTGCCGATTCTGTGTCGACACCGCACCGCAGTAAGGAACCGAGGCCGTGTGTCCAGACACCGACGCATCACCTCCCCCTCCAGTAAGGTACTGACACATCACCTCCCCCGACAGTAAGGAACAAAAGCAGCAGCTCCCCTGCCTAACAGTAAGGAACTGACAAATCAGCTCCACTGGCAGTAAGGAACCGACGCATCACCTCCCCTGGGAGTAAGGAACTGACACATCGTTTTTCTTTTCCGGCATCTCACCTCCCCTGCGCCTCGCATCGTCTTTAAATGTTGGTCATCCAAGGTACTTTGTGTTAAAAGAAACACATCCATAGATTTCTTTGGACTGAACTTACCTAACCTTTAAAAATTGGTATATTTACTTGTGTATGTTGAATTTTTGTAATTTTGGTCTTGTTTTATTCAGATGAATATCGTCTATTTGTCTAAACTGGTGTGAACTAATGTTGCAGTGTTCTGCCTGTTTTTACTGTGTGTGTATTTACAAATTCTTTACACATTGCCTCTGAGATAGGCCTGACTGCTCGCATCAAGCTACCAAGGGGGTGAGCAGGGGTTATCTTATCTGTGACACTCCCTGACTAGTGAAAGTGCCTACTTGGGCAGGGTGCAAACCACTGCCAACTAGAGATCCCGTTTCTAACACAGGGATTAAAAGCCTTCGTTTATGAGTGAATTAACAGCCTTGATTTAAGTGATCAGAACCAACAACTGTTCCTTATGAGTAGCAGTCTCCATTTAAAAGCAACAGAATTGAAAATGCTCCTTTAATAAGCCCCACTGAATATACAGCCCCCTATCTTATGAGCGATGTTGAAACAGCAGCCTTCCATCACAAGTGATTTAGAATTAAAACACTCCTCCTGAAATTCAGTGGGGACTTGGCAGCATCCCTTTGAATTGGCAGACTCTCTTTACGAGTGACGTTTATGAACAGCCTCCCTTTACCTTCAATCTTGAAATGGCATCCTTGGTTTTGGATTGACATTAAATCAATTTCCTCAGTTTAAGAGTGACTCTGGAATATTAGTCTCTGCCTCACAAGTGACACTGAATCAATATCCTCCCTAGAAAAGTGGCATATAATTGATGGTCTTCCTTTAGGTGCGAAATTGAATAGATAGCCATCTTCTGAGGAACTCTAAAGTGACAACATCTATTTACATGGGATGTCAAATTGATAAACTTTCTTTATGAATGATGCTGGCATATTTGTCTCCCTTCATGTGTGACACAGATAGACAGCATTACTTTATCATTCACATCAAATTAACATCCTTACTTTATGACGGATATCAAATTTATAGCATCTCTTTATACTAAGAGTGGAAGTGGCAGGCTCCCTTTGTAAGTTGCACAGAAGTATCAGTTTACCTTTATAGACTGCTTGGAAGCAGTAGCCTCTGCTTCTACATGACACAGAAGGACAAGCCTCATGAAGCGTGGCAAAACAATCCCTTTATATGCAACCCTGAATTGCACCCTGAAGCAATAGCCTCTCATTACTTGAGAATCTTCTTATGCATGGCTCTGAACTGACATCCTTCTATTAAGCCTGACAAAGAATAACAAGCTTTGGCATATTATTATTATTATTATTATTATTAGGTGAGTTTGTATAGCGCGACAGCTGCCTCAGCAAAGAGGCGTCCCGGCGCTTGTAGCCTGGACAGGAGAGCGCAGAAGCTAGATCGTAGGAAATAGAAAGGTTTTGATAGCTTTACGGAAAGACAAAAGGCAATTCAGCCGGCAAATCTGTATCGGGAGGGAATTCCATAGTTTGGCGGCAAGGTAACGAAAGGACCGACCACCAGCTCTGGTGCGGTTCACCCGAGGGACCGAAGCCAGGAGTAGCTCGGCCGAGCGCAACTGGCGTGTGGGTACATAGGGGCATAGCCATTAAGTTGTGCTTTTGGGACCTTATAAGTGTCTAGCAAGAGCTATTGGCTGTGCCAGGGTCTTTTAGCTATGTTGTAGAAGAGCGTGACTGCTGTGCAGCATGTTGAAAAGTTTTAATTAAAAAGTGTTATAAGCATTTCTCTTACCTTAAGAAGACATTATGTACAACTTAACGACCCTATTAAAAAAGAATGGATACAAAAAATGTCTAATTTTGTTGTCCTTGCAATGCTGGCAACTTCTTCCTGTCTGTTATAATGCTTGCTTTTTAGGTCTCGCCTAGGCAGCGCTTGCGCTGTCTCTTCGGAGATAAAGTCTCTTCGGATAGGGGCATAAAGCTCAGCCCACATTCCGCCCAACTTTTTAATTGGCCCCTGTCCCTGTCCTTTGTAATTGGTGGCTTAGTAGTCCCTCCTTAGTACCGCCTTGTCTCTTCTTGTAACCTTCCATGAGGACAACCCAGTTACATGTGATGTTACTCCCTAGGTTTTAATTACAGCCTCAGAGCACTATTTTCTTAAGGGGATTCAGACAGGACACATGCTTGGGCCTAAGCAAGGCTGGCAGTGGTTACTTTACTCACTAGCACATCTCACATTCATATAAGACCTTCTATAATTTTCCCTTCATCAGCTACACACAGAGTACAACCTAATCCGGGAATTAAAATAATACATTTTTGTCACGTTTCAAAGCTACTAATTGTATATATGGACATAGCTATTTAAATGCACTGGTAGTACTGTCTTGCATTTGCATATGGCCATGTCTGAACTGGGGTGGCGGAGTGAGCTAAAGAACGGTGATGGATTAAACCCAGATCAGTTGACTGGGGGTGAGTGTTTGTATTGTCAACGCTCCGTCCATCATCACCTTTGGTTTTTCTTAGTACTGTCTTGCATGCCATGCATTATGGGTAGGGTGGATTTACTATATCTTCTGCAGAGTGCAGTATAACATGTGGCCATAAGAGGTCCTATGGCCACACATGGTACTGCCCCCTGCAACATGGCTAAGTAAAAAAACTCCAACTCCAACAAGTGCAAGAACAATTGCATTTCCAATGAAATAGGTCTCACATTTGTTAAAGTTAGATGTTGGCATTGAAAAGGACAATGTTTCTTACTTTTTTATACCATTGGCAATAGTGCTATGCAAATATAATAACTCCACTGCACATAAAACTAAAAACAAATGTGTATTTTCAACACCAACAGCTCTAACTTTAACAAATGCAAGACCTATTGCATTGCAAATGCTTGTTGTTATGGGGGACAACGGGGGTGCTAAATTGCTGCTGAGGTGGGGCTGCGCTGGTGGTGCTGCTCTGATCAGGCAGTGGTGCTGCGCTGATGCCAAGATGGTGCTGTGCTGATGCTGAGGTGGTGCTCAGGTGAGTGATACCGAGGTGGTGCTGAGTGATGCTGCGCTGCTGTTCAGATGCTGCTGAGTGATGCTGAATTGTTGCAGAGTTGGTGCTGCGCTAATGCTGAGGTGGTGCTATGCTAATGCTGAATTGCTGCTGAGGTGAGGTTGTGCTGGTGCATAGGTGGGGTTGTGCTGGTGCGTAGGTGGGGTTGCACAGGTGCTAAGGTGGGGCTGGGCTGGTGGTGCACTGATGCGGAGGTGGTGCTGTGCTGATGCTGAGGCTGTGCTGATGTTGAGGTGGTGCTGGGGTGGTGCTGTGCTGATGCTGCCTTGATACTGAGTTGGCGCTAAGGTGGTGATGAGATGGTTGTGTGTGGAGGTGGTGCTCATATGCTCAGGTGGTACTGAGTGATGCTGATGTGGTGATAAGTGATGCTTTGGTGGTGGTCAGGTGGTGCTGAGTGATGCTGCATTGGTGCTGGGTTAATGCTGCAATGGTGAGGAGGTGGTACTGCGATAATGCTGACGCAGTGATGCGTTGGTGCTGAGTTGCTGCTGAGGTAGTGCTGTAGTGGTGCTATGCTGGTGCGGAGGTAGCTGTGCTGATGCTGTGGTGGGGCTGTATTGGTGCCGAGTTGGTGATGCGCTGGTGGTGGTACACTGATGCGGAGGTGGTGCTGAGGTGGTGTTGAGTGATGCTGAGGAGATGCTGTACTGAGGTGTTGCTGAGTGAGGCAGAGGTGGTGGTGCTGCACTGTGATCAGGTGGTGCTGAGCTCGTGCTCATTTGGTGCTGAGTGATGGTGAGTTGGTGCTGAGCTGAGATGAAGAAACACTGATGCTGAGTTGGTGCTGCACTGGTGGTGATGCACTCATGAGTAGGTGGTGCTGTGCTGATGTGGTGCTCTGATCATGCTGAGGTGGGGCTGAGTGATACTGAGCTGGTGCTGTGCCGAGATGGCGATGTGCTGATGCTGTGGCCAGGCTGCACCGGTGCTGAGCTGGTGATGCACAGGTGGTGATGCACTGATGCAGAGGTGGTGCTTTGGCGCTGAAGCTCAGGTGATGCCGAGTTGGTGCTGTGCTGAGGTGATGCTGTACTGATGCTGAAGTAGTGCTGCGTTGCTGTTGAGGTGGGGCTGCGCTTGTGGTGGTGCACTGATGCAGAGGTGGTGCTTTGCTGATGCTGAGATGGTGCTGGTCAGGTGATGCTGAGCAATACTGAGGTGGTGCTGAGTGATGCTGAGGTGGTGCTGAGTGATGCTGAGGTGGTCCGCTGATGCCAAATTACTGTCGAGGTGGGGCTGCGCTGGTGGTGGTGAACTGATGAGGAGGTGGTGCTGTGCACATAATGAGGTGGTGCTGTGGTGGTACTCAGGTGGTGCTGCGCTGATGCTCTGGTGGTGCTGTGCTGAGGTGGTGCTGCAGTGGTGCTGAGTGATACTGAGTTGGTACTGAAGTGGTGAGGTGCTTGTGCAGAGATGGTGCTCAGGTGGTGCTAAGTGATACTGAAGTGATGCTTTGGTGGTGGTCAGGTGGTGCTGAGGTCATGCACTGATTTTCTTGTGGTGCTGTGCTAATGCTGAAGTGGTGCTGCATTGCTGTGAGAGGGTGCTCCCCTGGTGGTGCTGCGATGATGCTGTGGTGGGGCTGCACTTCTGGTGTTGCACTGATACTGAGGTGGTGCTGAGTGGAGGTTCACTGAGGCTGAGATGGTGCTGTGCTGTTGCTGAGATGGTGCTGTGCTGTTGCTGAGATGGTGCTGTGCTGATGCTCAGGCGGGGCTGCACAGGTGGTGCTGTGCTACCACCATTTCACTCTGGACTCACAGAGTTCAGATGCGGAGTGCATCAGGGCTCCTCCTTGGGCCCAACTCTCTTCAACATCTTCATGGCATCGCTCGCAGCGTACCTCAGGAACCACGGGTTCAACATCACATCGTCTCCTACACTGACTACGCCCAGCTGATCCTCTCCCTCACCAATGAACCCACTGTCACCAAGAACAACTTACACAAAAGGAGGAAGTCTATCTCCACCTGGATGAAGGACAGCTCCCTCAAGCTCAACTCAGGGAAGACCGAAGTTCTCATCCTGGGCTCCACGCTCTCCACCTGGGACAACTCCTGTTGGCCTGCAAATCGTGGTTCCACCCACAGACTACACACCGAAACCTCGGCATCATCCTGGACTCCTTGCTCACCATGAACCACCAGATCAAAGCCATCTCATCATTCTGCTTCCACATACCCCTGTTCCAGAAGAATTTCAAGTGGATCCCCAATGAGTCCAGAAAGACGGTCACCCACTGTGGCAGCAGACTCGACTATGGCATTGCACTCTACATCAGCATCACCCAGAAACTCCTCAAGAAACTGCAGAACATTCAGAAAGCCTTCGCCAGACTCGTCCTCAATATACCTCACATCACCGGCCACTTGAGAGACCTCCACTGGCTCCCAGACAACAAAAGAATCACCTTCAAGCTCCTCACACACGCCTGCAAATCCCTACACGATTCCTACTTTAAAAAGATATGCTCTGATGTTTCAAGTTATTTGGGGTATTTGGGGTTATTGGGGTAATGTAAAATGAGAAGAGAGCAGGGAAGCACCAATAGCTTTATTTCCACTCCTCATTAAGTTTTAAAACTGGAGCTCCATTTCCCCTGCTGATTGACTTTCACCATTCTGTGGCGCTTGCATACAGCGTTAATATCACTGCAAAGTTTTTCATGAAGTTTGATTGTTACAGAAAAATGTAGAATTCCAGGAACTTCTGTGTAAGGAGGCAGGCCCCTGTGATTTTAGTGAACCATAGTATACAAATTCCTGTGACTACCAAGAATTTGGCAACATTTGTATTCAATTAAAGTTAGCATAGTGTAAAGGATGCATTTTTTTTTCACTTGAGTTTTATATTTTGCAAACTTGACTCGAGGGCATCAGAGCGCTTCAGAGAGTCAGCACAAGCAGCAAATACCGGAGATACCTTTGGAGTAAATAAATGTACGTACATAGACGTGACTAGGTATACAGGAATTGCAAAAGCAGCAACTACGCGAGATACCTTTGGAGTGAATTATAGATACCGGATGACAGTAAGCAACGAGGTATACAAGGATATTGGGGAAAGATGCCAATGCACTTTTGAGGTAGCTACGGTACTATAAATAAATGGCACTTTACAGAGCAGAACACTTGTGCGAGATAAGTACAACATAGAAAAAAATTACTTAGTAACAGAAAACGGCAAAAACAAGATGAACAGTAGTACATGTGGACGGTGTGGTTCTAAGGTAGCTGGAGTAATGTCTTGAGAGGACAGGGGGACTAGAGGCACAGATTTATTTAGATGGTGCGGAAGGGGGCACGCAGGCTAGCCAAGTGTTTTAAGGGTGTTACCCTCTGTAAATGCAACCACCATCTACTTTTCAGGAATAATGTATGTGTACAACTTCAGTAAGTGGTCTCCGAGTCTTCCGTAGTGGGTACAAAACTATTAGTGTTGCCATGGTCCAGCACTGAGCAGCTACACTATGGAAAACACAAACACTTGGAAACAATAATTCTCTTTTAAACAGCAAAGTATGGAGTAGCTAATTACATAATTTGGCAATGACATATACATTGCTACACGAGCTTTCTTAACATTAGTGCCTTGGTTTGGACTACAAAGAAACAAGATATTTTCTTGTAATTCCCATACATTTCCCGGGTCTGTGAAGATGTAGGAAACAAGTTGTAATATCAAAGAGAACACTGCATGGGTATACGTCCCAAGATGTAAATGGGGGTCTCCAAAGCCGGCTTAAATCTTGAGTTCAAACAGTAAAGGCCTAGTTCATGAGACCCGGAATGTATGTTCACTTTTATACTTCAGGGAGATCTATATACCATTAGAGAGGAAAGTCCTTGACGAGGAACAAGAACTTTGGCTGTGCCCCCCTAAAAAAGTAGGGACTATTCTCTTTAATTGGGTAATAAGACATGCTCAGCTTGCATCTGAAAAGGAGCATGGAGACTACTTTGTGTACTAAGAACCTCTCAGAACTCATCTGTAGAACTGCAGAGGCCAAAATATTGAAAATGTTGCTGTAAGGAGTCCTGGTTTAGGAGAGGAGCTTACCCTGAATGTTGTCATCACTGATTCGCACGACCACATGAAAAGCAACCTGGTCTCGTCAACCTCTCTCCATGTTTCCCTAAGAGTGAGATCCCTAAAATATGGAGTTGTATCCGCCTAGTGTGAGTGAGCTCAAGAGACTCCATGGCGGACCGCTGCTTTCAACTGGTTGCCCTGATTTCTCTGCAATTACTGTTTCCTTGGTTCCCAGAGACTCATGCAATGTTACGCGCCAGTTGCGCGCGAGACAGCATTGGTCACTTTATCATTCTTGTATGCACTGATAAACAAACTTAGTGTGTCTGTTCCGACAAACTGCCATATGCCAACCTGTCTATCAAGGTTCGAGTCCATAACATCCTCTATGACATTTAGAAAGTAGCACTACCTCCATCATCCATCTACTATTTTCCAGTAAAACTGCAGCATGCTATTAGCACGTGACTAGGGGCTCTCGCAGAGACACTGTGCACATGTAACACAGCCAGTCACTGCACTGAAGGACACATATGAAACAAGCATTTACAATGCAACGGTTTCGCCTTTGGAAAAGTTAGAGCTATTGGCAATGTAAATGACAATGCCATTTATTTATCTGTTTTCAAAACCAACACATAAATACAAATTTTGTAATTTACAATGCCAATAGCTCAAACTTTTCCAAAGGCGAAACTGTTGCATTGTAAATGCTTGTTTTCTCTTTTTCCTCTGCCCTTTACCTAATCTTCCTGCATTATATTACCACCAGTTACTGCACAATATATCGGCTTTCTCATAAAACAAATCATAACACTTTTATGGAGTTTCAGTAACTTATATTGCACAAGTGATTACCAAGCTCAAACTTAACAAAAAATGATTATTAATCACACAGGCGTAACCTATTGCATTTACCAATGCTTGTTTCCATTTGCAGCACTGCTGATCGCACTTCTTGTTAGTGTCAAACGCCTCAAAACTGTCCACCCCGCATACACTGCTGCCGCAACTCTTCCCTCTACTTTAAGCTAAACCTTAGCCCTCACAGATACCTCTACGTATCATGATGTAAGCACATAGCTCCACAAAAGCATACTGCCAGATGGGCAATTAAGGAAATCAAGCCCACTTCTTCCCTCGAGCATCCTCAAGATCCCTTTGCCAGCACTCAGAAACTTCTACGAACCAAGGTACCTTCTCTAGACCTCCCACTACAAAACTCTCAAAACCCTGGTATGGTACCCCCATAAGCGCGTTCTACTAGCCACCAGACACCATTTCTGGCCCCTCTAAACTCCTGAGACATCCTGCCAGCTACACCACTAACCACTCTTCAGCTCTACAATATGCAGCCAGGCTTTTATTTAGCGGTTGCATATAACGCCTTGCCTATCCGGTCCAGTGCGGCTCTCTGTCATCCCGCACACATCCAGGAAGTCGAAATGACGTGCGCGTCACGTGATAACTGCGTCGCATTAGTGTGTGTTCTTCTAATGGCTATCTTGAATAGCAGCTGTTAAGGGTGCAATACGTGATTTCAATATGTGCGTTTGTTTAAGAAACGTTTAGGTTGATGTCAGACTTGCACAACCACAATATAACCGTAAAAGAGTTGCCAATTTTAATGCTGTGAAGTGGCAAAGAACAAGATTGGAAAAAAAGTTTTAAAATAACAAGAATACATTTATTTACATAGATGTGAGATTACATTGTGCTGTTCAAACGTCTGCCACTGTTAGTGAATGGCACTCTGCTGGGGATGGACGGGTCGTGCTCCGCAGCCTTTTCCCTCTCTGTCCGTCGCACGCTTTACTTCTGGACATCAGCTGATTACAAGGAAACGAAAGCAGTGATGCCAGGTGCTCTGGTGTGACTAGTGCGTAGGGCAGGATTTCCCCGCACTCTAAACTGTCGGCGCTTATTCTCTGCCAGTCTGGACTCAGCCCGTCGCCGACCCCCGCCTCTGGTGTACTGGTGCTGGTAAGTGGGCTCGTTAAAGCTTCGCCATGCGAGGAGAGGGGACCTCAAATTATGGAAATACTGTGAGAGTGCGCTGTTCCCACTCTGTCCTATTTGTATTTTTTTTTAAATGCATTTTTATATAGCGCGGACTTTACCCAAAGCTGCCAGAGCGCCTTCCAATAGAATTAAGTACGTTACATAAGGAGATTTACATATTTACACGTTGCAAATACCATTGGGATAGTTGAGAAAGTAAAAGAAAATAAGAGGTGGCAATCACAAATTAAACAAGTCAGGTCCCGGGCCGGCCAGCCAATCACAGCGCGGCCCGGGGAATGACATCACGGGGGTGTCCCGGGCCGGCAGCCAAGGACAGCGCGGCCCGGGACAAAGGGGCGGGACTTAAAAAAAGTCCCAGAAACGCCCCCGAATCGCGTTTTCACGAGAAAGCGTGATTGGCAGCCTCTGTCTCCCAATGGCTAGCCTCCATTTATGGAGCTAGCCAATGGTAGACAGAGGCTGAACCAAAGTACATATGTAGAATCATGAGGTTTCGCCGTGGGCGGGGCAACTGCTACGCAGTTGCCAACGCCCAGGGCGAAACCTAAAAACGCTGTGCGAGTGCATGCAGAGACCGCTGACTTTCCCCTACAGGCGTGGTGCACTGTAAATACCTTGTGGAGCACATGGTTTTTCACTCCTTTCGTAGAGAGTAATGTTTGTAGAAATGTGCCATAAGAACATTTCTATAGGCCTGCTCGTATGAAATAAAATTAATGCAAAAATGTATGCGGATACTATTCTCTTGAGCAGATAGAACTGTATGAGTGGCAAAGAGTACAAGTTAGACTTTCCGAACACAAAGGGTGGCAATATCACCCTTTAATTTACTACTGGACAGCTCAATCTCAACACACTATCATGATGCTCCCACTTCCAACTGGAAAACAGAGAGGCACCAGTGCCAACCAAGGCTACAACACAGAAGAAAGAAAGGAGCACCATTCTTTGGGTGCAATCGGTCATGCACTTGTTTCCAGCCTCTCCACTTGGCATGTTATTGTCCATGATGCAAACAGTACCACAGAGCATTACAGATGGCAGTATGTGACTGGATGGAGTTTAGAAATATGCTTAGAATCAAAGTTCTGCATGCTGAGAGTCGCTGAGAGTCACTGTGACTGGCCAAACTAGGGGCTTCATTACATTAATTTCAGAGAAGTGAATCTCACTCAAGATACCTCGGAGACAGCAGGTGGGTGTGAAACATGCAAGCAGGTACCAAACAGTACAGAACAAATTAATGCATTTCCTACTTAAAACTCAAATCATCCAAGAATCCTTCCAATTACCTAACAAAAGCAAACACAAGTTCAAGCCAGAGTCAGAAAATGTAACCCGGATGACTCCACACCTGACACCCAAAGCAAAATCATTAGGGTTCACTCACAGAGCTGTCCTCTTCGTAAAAGAGTACAATACCAATAATTCTGTGACATCTTGATAAAAATAAATCTTTCCTCTCAGAAGCTGACTTTAGGCAAACAGTCCAAGCCTTAGCTTTCTAGCACGTGGAAGAATGCAATGGCCTGTGCTGCTGTTTCAATGGGACCACATTGGCTCTCTGAAATACATGTTCCACGCTGCAGAACGTCTCAAAGGGCTTGATCATAACACGGCAAACCCAAAGGAACTATATTGGCTCCTTGTCCAATCCCATAGCTTCAAGACCAGTTTGTCTGCCTACCGCAGCTGCCCCATATCACTCAGGGGAGAGGATGTGGCCTATGACTAGAGCGGTCGACCTCGAAGCTGGGGAAGCAGAATCGAGTCTCGGCAGGGACGCTCAATATCCTGTGATTCTGGGCAAATCACTTAGGGACAGATGTAGGTAAATACTATTTACCTATTCTTAAATACCGAATCGGTAAGAATAGGTAAATAGTATGTCGGTAATTTTTCAGTAAATTTCACCGAATCTGTAAAATTCGGTATTTACCGAATCGTTATTTACAGATTCGGTAATTGCCATTCATTCCTATGGGCCTGGAGCCCATAGGAATGAATGTCAATTACCAAATCGGTAAAAGGGGAAAAACATTGAAGGGTGGCAGGGTGTCACTTTGACACCCAATTGCACCCCTCAATTGTGTATGGGTGCACATGTTGCCGACATACATGCCCCAAGGGCATGTATGTCTGCAACATGCCCCTAAGGGCATGTATGTCTGCAACATGGCACTGTTGGAAAAGCAAAAAAAATGCTTTTTCAAAAGTTTTCATTATTTACCACCAACTTGTAGTTGGTGGTAAATAACAAATCCTTAACTGAGTAATGCACTAACTTGAGTGCTCCCTACATCCTGGATTCGGTAATTTACCGAATCGGTATGTTAAGAATTTGGTATTTTACCGAATCCTTAAATGACCGATTCAGTAAAATACCAAATCCTACAAAAATGCCACCTACATCTAAAAAGCCCAATACCGGTCGGTAACGGCCGAAATTCTGTAATTTCGGCCGTTACCGACCGGTATTGGGCGACCTACATCTGGCCCCTAATCTCCCCCATGCCTAGCAAAATGAATGTGCTCATCTGTAATGCAACAGGTGCTCATGTAAATCGCTCTGTTATCTTAGGGTCGAGTTTGCGCTATATAAAACTCCCCAAAAACTCATTCCCCATTGCTACTGAGATCTTGAAGTTCAACTTGCTTGTACTGGGGTGCCTTATTTTGGCAACATCAATTTATGATTCACATCCATACATCGCTCAGCCCACCCAATGCCTTCACTAAGCCCAGTATCAGCTTTAGCAGCCATAGTCTTAATTCCCGCCCCAATAAACCAACTCCCCTTTCATAGGCGCCTAGTTATAAATGCTTTCTATTTGTGCCACACCAATAATTTATGATAAATGATCTTGGATATGGGCTAGGACATTGCATATTGTTTATTGGCTGCGGTGTGTGATGCTCATGTATTTCCAGGTGCTGTCTTTCAGAAAGACAAGGTGTGAATGAGTGATCAGTATTTCGGAATGGGACTGAGGTGGGGTGTAAGAAACATAAAGGGCAGCAATTCTAAGCTATCTCTCATACCTTTAGCACCTAAGCATTATAACCTTAAAGGTAGAATATTTACTTTACTTGTTGAAAAACTGCGCCTTTCAATGCACCAGACAAGTGCAAGTTGTTTTAAAATGATAGTTTGCTCAATCCATATGGTCAGCTCCTTAATACGTGGAAAATATTCATGCGAGTTACATTAGAAAAATAAATTAAATGTTCTTTTCACCTTTCCATTTGTGATAATATTTAGTTTATTTTTATGGTGCTCAAATATTCTGGGCCCTCTTCAGGGAACCAATTTAAAAACAAAATCATAAACTTGGTTTATTTATGAAAATAAGCACAGTAAATTTACAGGCATATATAATTCACGTTGCTAAGTTTTTATCTCACTGATATCTGTAGAGGAAGGAGCAATAATGTTGTGACATCCCTTCTATTGATGAAGTGGCATTAATGCACATTGCCTTTGGTCATTTCGCCCCACCTATTTTTAGAAGGTTTGGGTTCCTGCTTTCAGGGTTCAGGGGATGGTATTCCTGGGCGTCACAAGTTCTTAAGTAAGAGCGATCCCTTCTTTCCAGGGTCTTTTCCACCCACGGACCTTACAAAAGGCAGTCTTGCTGGGCATTCTCATCATTTCACCTCACCATTAATTTGGTAAACGTGGCCATCTATCCCCTCTGGCTCCTGGGTTTCTTAACCATATGTGCCTTTGGGTGTCCACCTATGTTCTCCATACCCCTCCCCAACTCGCTGAAGAAAATTCCAGATGACGTTACGAAGGTTTTAAAGGATCTAGTTGTATCATAAGCGGGCTTTAAACACTTAACTGTATGCTGCCCGTGGAAATATGCAGAACTCTACTGCTTGACTAAAAATCCAACTTAAACTAAAAAAAACTGTTAAGCACCAAAAACCGCTTCAAATATGTAATAACGTCGCGTAACACATTATTAAAACTCCAAATACCAATATGCCAATAGCTGGATTCAGTATACTTTATAGTGAGAGGGAGAACAACTGGATTTTTCGCTAGAACTCAGATCCCTTCAGTTCGCCTGTCCTCGGAGACCCGTAATGACTTACCCAAGCCGCCCACATATCCCACCAGACCCGCGTCCCACTAAGACTTCTCATCAAATGCCCCGTGGCACACCACCGCCTACAAACACAATAACACAACAACATTCTTGGCTCAGCATCCACACGCCACCGTCGACCTCCTTTTAACTCTGCCCCACGTTCCTCTCCAGACCCTCCTCTGTATATCCCTCTTCTGCCTCGCAAGCCCCGTTCAGCCATCCGATCACCCACACCATCCCAAATCCCCCTCCTCTGATGTACCCTCCGACACTTACCCCGCTACTCTCTGCCAGCTCCTCTGTTTTCCCTCCTCCTCCTATGGTGCAGCTCAGCAGCTGACAGATAGCCACGCCCCTCTCACACGTGACCCAACAAAAAACGTGATAACGCCATCACGTTCCCGTCGCGTGGCCTCTCGGGGAGTGTAGTTCAAAATACAGGAGCGTCGAGGTAAATGAGCCTCATCCCTTATTGTCGCAATCTCCCCCTAATAACACGGAGAGGAGGGTGTTACGAATCAACTCAGAAGCACGAAAGCATACATGCCAACATTTCAGAAGAGCAAAGTGGGAGATAAAAAAAAAAAAATCGGGAGAATGAGGCCTTGAATCGGGTTACTGGCATGTATGGGCTTTGGAAGTGTGCCGCTGCAGGATCGGACATTTGAAACGCAAATGCACGTTTTCTTCTTACCTTTCAGAAGTATGGAGCATAATGGCAGGCAGAGAGAGGGTGATGCCAGTGTTGTACACTGGCCTGGCACAGGTTGCTGGCAGTGCATGCACCACTCCCCCCCAACCCCCTACCCCCCCCCCCCCCCCCCCCCCGCAGCCTGGGCTGAAACAGCTTCCCCTGCACACACAAAGCTGCCCCCCCTCAGTACTTCACAGGTCTTTAAAATACCATTCCCTTGTTAATGATGCTTTGTTGTTTTTTCACCCCATCGAGAGCCCCTGCATCGCCACTCTTTGCTGGAAGAATTAGCACTTTAAACAATACCTAGCCCTGTCAGCTGAAACCCCCAAGGAATCGGGTTTTGGCTTGTAGGAAACGGGAGGCGGGAGACTAGCCTTCAAATCGGAAGTCTCACGCCTGAATTGGGAGGGTTGGCATGTCTGCAAAAGAGAACCATCGACAAGTTAGGAACCCTATTTTGTATTTACCAGGCATTTTCCAGTAGTAAATTCACCTGGGAAAAATTGCTGGGTATGTGGTAATTACCGCAAAACGTGTCATTTTTTATTTTTATAGCACTAACTCGACCCGAAGGTATTGGAGCGCTTTACATGAGCACCATATTTACATTACACATGCAGGCACGGGGAGATTAAGTGAGTTGCCCAGAATCACAGGATGTGGACCTGACCTTGAGACTTGAACCCTGGTTTTCAGCATCAGCGTCAGGCGTTTATGCAGACGGACCACATCCGTTTTATTTTATTTTTATTTATTTTAAAAGTTTTATATAGCGCTAACTTGACCCGTAGGTATCAGAGCGCCTTACATACATACAGTAAAAAACAGAAAGACATTACATTACATAGTAGGCCGACAGTAAGAAAGCAAACCACAGAAAAAAAAAATACAGCATGGGAAATACATATGCAGTGCAGCGGAGGGGGAGAGAACAATAAAAGGAGAAAGGTGAGAATGACATAGTCCGGTCATCCACTGTCCTTGAATGTCCAGAGAGAGAGGAGACAACTCGGATATAGAAGACTAGGTTAGTTGACGTTGGTCAGGAAAGTATTAGTTTAGGAGATGGAGTTTCAGGTCCCTTTTGAAACAGGGAAAGGAGGGGTTGCATCTGAGGACTCCCGGGAGAGCGTTCCATATCCGGGGAGCGTTGCCAGAAAACAATCGGTGTTGGGTGGTTTTCTTTTTCAGTTTCGGAGGAATAAGAAGGAGTGAGTTGGAGCTTCTCAGAGTTCTGGATTGACCTGCTCTTACCTGTTTGTTATTTAGGTAGCTGGGGACAGGAGAGTGAAGGGTTTTGTGTGTGATGCAGGCCAGCTTATAGGTACATCTCCCTTCCATGGGAAGCCAATTGAGGTAGTTGAGAGCTGGAGTGATGTGTTCAAATCTTTTAACTCCAGATACGAGTCGAGCGGACATGTTCAGCACTGCCCTTAGAGGGGCTAGGTGAGCTTTTGGAGTCCCTGTAAGGATGGCGTTCACGTAGTCTATTTTAGACAGAACTAGGGATTGGACTACTGTCTTGAGGTCATCGTGGCTTAGAAAAGGTTTCAATTTCTTGAGGTGTTTTAGAGAGAAAATAGCACTTTTTGCAGAGTTTTTGATGTGGGCCTCCATTGATAAGTTCTTGTTAAGGGTGATGCCTAGAGACTTAACTGAGTCGGATAGGGTAAGGGGCCGTTTAGGGCAACCAGATTCTTGAGCCACTCTTTGATTGGACGATGGTTACTTTTAGGAGAGAATAGGATTAGTTCCATTTTGTCTGGTTTGCGTTTTAAGTGGTTAACGTAGAACCAAGTTTGGATCTCAGTTAGGGTGGTATTGAGGAGTTGGATGTCGCTGGGAGACTTGATCCTGAAATAGATTTGGGTGTTGTCAGCGTAAAGGTGGTAATTCACTCCAGCTTTTTTCAATATGATTGTGAGGGGCTCCAGGAAGAGATTGAAGAGAGACGGGGAGAGGATCGAGCCTTGTGGGACCCCAAGTGTGACTTTTGTTGGCTTTGAGAGACAGGAGTTGATTTTAATTTGTTACGAGCGGTGTTGAAGGAAGGAGGTAAACCATTTAAGTACTGTGCCATTGATGCCGGAACGCTTCGACAGGGTCTCCAGAAGGGCTGGATGGTTTACTGTGCCGAATGCCGCAGATAGGTCAATAAGGATGAGTAGGCAGGCATCACCTTCGTCTAGGGCCTTGTGAATGTCGTTGGAGACGTTGAGCATAGCTGTTTCCGTGCTACAGCCTTTTCTGAATCCAGATTGAAAGGCGTCCAGGAGGTTGAACTCATCAATGTGTTTATTGAGTTGGTGGAGAATGGGTGTAATTTGTCCTAGTTGAAGGGAGTCTGGAACACAGCCTGAGGTGAGAGAGGCGTTGATAATTTTTGTCCAGAAAGGGGAAATGGTGTGGTTGAGTTCTTTTATAATTGTGGATGGGAGGGGGTCCATGGTGTGGGAGGAAGGTTTTAGATTGGAAATTATATTGAAGACCTCGCTTACCGACATTAGCTCAAAGTCGGACCAATGCGCATTGTTTTTTAGCTGGAGGTAGGTCTGTTTGTCCTTGTTAAGAACTCTTTACGAGTGGTCAAGGTTGGTTGTGCATACAGCTGTTTGCGCAGCGGTCAGAAAAAAATGGGCCTCTTGTATCAAGGGCATCAGAAAGCTAGTTGCATTTCTCAGCCTGAATATGAAGAAGCCTTGTTGGATGTAATAATTACCACATAAAAAAAATTAGACTCCAGAGGTTCAAAATGTAACAGATGTGATAATTATAGCTATTCTGAGTTTGTGGGAAATTAAAGTTGGATTTGGGTGCTCGCTTCACCAACATCTGCATGTCCCAGTAAACACGGGGTATTTTCCCCATGTTATATTCTATCAGGTATTACTTGTGTGCTCTCTTTATTGCATCTGATAATTCCTGGGATTGTTAAACAATGCTTATAATTGCAATCCTTGAGTAACGGATCGCTATTTTTTTTTAAAACTCTTTTTATTGCTACTTATATGATGATGAAATAAACATGGAGAAAGCATATCTGTGCAAAGGATTGCAATTTAATGGTACAATTGTAACCATTCCCGCTGGGATTTGTTGGATTTTTGATAGTTCAGCTCAATGTTGTTATAACCGTATTATAATAACAGATACACTTTGATACAGAGGCCCTCATTGAAAGTTGGTAATTTTTTGGGATTCAATATTTTTTGTAACTGATGAAATCTGACACCAAGGTGTTCGGTATTTATTGGATGTGATAATTATCGGTTACCATGAGTTTTTTGAGGAATAACATGCAGATTTTGGTTTTTAATGCACCAAAATCCGCATGTACAGTATATAACAGACATTTTCCATCAGATATATATCAACAGATTTGGCCTGACGATATTTATCACAAAACTCAATTCTGATATGAGTGCCGACTGGTCATCACACATATTGGTATTTATTGACCCACCCAAAATGGGGGCCTAACAGCCCTCAAGTTTCCCAGGTCCTCGTGAGTGGGTCACCAGTCCTGATTTTGTGTTTGCATTCTGGGATTTGTAGTCCCATTGAGTACATTATAACATCCAGACTACAGGTCCCAGATACAGAGGAAAAACCTAGGCTGGGCAATCTATTTGCACATTTATCAGAGAAACTTGAGAGCTTTGCATCAGGTTACGCATTACGGCGCTTCGTCAATTAGGTACACTTGCAAACCTAAATTGTCTTTAACTCTCAACTGTATTCATAGACCCATGAAAATATGATATAATCACAATAATGTGCAAATTAATATCACACTTGTGGACCTATTATGGGACATAGCTGTGATGTTCATGACTTGGAAAGAGATTGAGAGAGGTCCCTCTCTCCAGTGCGGTAAGTTATAATGTGTGTTGGGTTCTAGTCCAGAGATCTTATTTGCAGTGTTGGCCTGATTTTATGTACTGACAGTCTTGCCAAAAAAGAAAGGTAACAATATGCTAAAAAAGTGATTGCCCATGAGCACAAAATTTAGTTACGTGAGGGAGCCAGGTTTGAAAATCCTTTATCCTGACTCCAGAGTTTACCACTTTCAATCTAGATCATCTGGGGTGGTAAAGGTTCTGAAAGCAAGGTCCAGGAAATGCCCTTTATTTGAGAAGTTAAGGACCCTGTGCAAATTCATAAAAGAAAGCTTATCACCAGAATTTTAATGAAAGTGTAAAAGTGGGGTTAGCTGTCAAGTCTTAGTTCCATGGCAAAAACATTGCCCTAGGTTTATATGTTGGAGTGTAGTTTCTATATTCCCAATATGTTCTGCGCATTGGAATAATATACACTATAGATTTGACATAGGACTGACATCAGTATGTCTCTATCGAGTACATTAAACTTAATTGTGTGTGTGCCAGCTAACTCAGAGGTCACTAGAAACTTTCTCGAATAAACAAGAAGGGATTAGTCTCTGACAACCGCATACACATGACAACTTTGTTTCCTCTAGGACCGGAACTATATCTTCAGAGTCGTGGAAACAATAGATAACTATTTCACTCAGTTAATTGGCATGCTTCGTTTCTACAGAGTTGCACCGAAATAGTGAGACGGGCGTTTCAATAAAAGGGTTTATTGAACAGTATTATTTCTCATGCAAGAGATATGAACTGCTACAATCGTTAGACAGACTTCGAAGTATAAAGCGTACAGCGTGAACAGTAATATAAAATAATATTGTAATAGCCTTGTCTGTTGCTATTACATACATATAAATACATAAATAAGTAACACAGGCTAAAAATACTCAAATGGTGCTTCTAAAATACGCCTACCCCAATGTACCTGTGACGGGGGTGCAGTGAGAGGCCTGAGGCGACGTTTAGGTAAAGCGGGCTTTATTTTCCACAAAGGGTTTCTATGGCGGAATGTCAGTCTCTCTCGTGCAAACTCGGATGGATCCGTGGTGACTCTGGACTCCGTCTCGTCCTCCCGGTGTCTTGGACCTCTTCCGGATATGGTCTGTGGAGGCTGGTACCCTTCCGTCGGTTTGCAGCGTGATGGGGACAGAAACAGAAGGACCGTTAAGTCTCACGGCCTCGTTTATATACACCCAGGGGGATACCAGGGTTGTGAGGGGGTCACCGGTGACTCGTGCCATACACTTTTGGTAGCGTGAGTTACGTAGTGAGGGGAGGAGGTGTAGGGAGAAGGCGGGAGACGAGGGTAGAGGGGGTCGGGAATATTTACAACTTTGTACAACTATGTACAGTAGGGAGGGAGTGTTCACTTGATCTAAGGTGGAGTAACACCCCGCTTCTCCGCCCAACTCGCAATCCTCTTCCGTACCTGTCTGAGCCACACTCCTCCCTCGGGAGTGTGGCACGGCGATTCGCGCGGTCGTTGGCCTCCATGCTCGTCTGCTTCTCTTCCTCGGCTGTTTCGTTCTCCACTCTTCTCTCCGTCCGCTTGTCTCCTCGTCCCGTCTTCCTCCACGGTGTCGTCACACGCCGTTCCTTGTTCTTCCCGTCTTTTCTCCAAAGCTGAGAAGCTGACGTCATACAGGGGTGTTTCTTCGTCGGTGGTGTACGCCCAATTAAAGGCGCCGTTTCCGTCCTCTTCACCCGACAACAGTTGCCATGATTTCTGTTCGTCCTGAAGGGAAGGAGGGGAGGGATCAGTGACCCACCATTCCATACAGGGGTCGTGTTCCTCCATACGGTCTCGTTCCGTGTTACACTCCACCCCCCCTGGTTTCTCCCGATCGGGGAGAGATGGTGCTCTGGACAGGAAGTTGGCGTTACCATTATCCAGCCCTTTACGGTGCTTCACTATGAAAGAAAAGGGCTGGAGAAATAAAAACCATCGTAGTACTCTGGGGTTTTGTGATTTGTTTCGTTGCATCCATTGTAAGGGGGCGTGATCCGTGTATAAAATAAACGATCGGCCTTCTAAGTTATATTTTAGTTTATCGATTGCCCATTGGATGGCCAGGCACTCTCTTTCTATGGTCGGATAATTGCGTTCTCTAGGATGCAGTTTTCGACTTAGAAACAGAATGGGATGTTCAGTTCCGTCTTCCCCCTCCTGGGAGAGAACGGCTCCTAGACCCGTGTTTGAGGCGTCAGTGGCCAGAGTGAAAGGTTTGCTGAAATCAGGGGGTATCAAAACTGGGCTGGTTGTTATGGCTTGCTTGAGGTTTCGAAATGCCAATATTGCTTCTTCGGATGGGTGTGCCAGTTGGGAGGGTTTTACGTCCTTTCTTAACAGGTTGGTGAGGGGACTGGCTACCACTGCAAAGTTATCTATAAATCTTCGGTAGTGGCCAATTAGGCCTAAGAATGCTCTCAAGTCCCGTTTGGTTGCTGGAAAGGGGGTTCGTACAATGGCCTTCACCTTTTCTTCTTGGGGTGCTATTACGCCTTCGCCCAACATAAACCCTGGATATTTCACTCGGGGGTATGCGGCTCGCGATTTTTTTGCGTTAATGTGTAGGCCCGCTACCTGAAGGGCCATCAGTACGTGCTTTATGTGGAGTAGGTGCTGCTTCCATGTGTTACTGAATATAACTATATTGTCCAGATATACAGAACAATATTCTTTGTGGGTTTCTTGGACATCATTCATGAGCCTTTGGAAAGTGGCAGGTGCCCCATGTAATCCAAATGGGAGGACATTGAACTCAAACAGTCCCTCCTCAGTGGCGAAGGCCGTTTTCCGCTTGTCTTCCTCCCTTAGGGGAACCTGCCAGTAACCCTTTGTGAGATCTAGGGTGGTTATGTAGCGGGACTCCCCTATTCTTTCCACTAGTTCATCCACCAGGGGAATGGGGTAGGCGTCAAACGAGGATATTGCATTCAAGGCCCTAAAGTCCATGCAGAACCTTGTTGACCCATCGGGCTTTGGTACCATCACTATAGGTGAGGACCAGTTACTACGGGAAGGCCTAATTACCCCTAGCCTTAGCATATCATGGACTTCCCTTTTTACGTCTTGTCTTCTAGCCGCGGGGATACGGTATGCTTTCTGTTTTATTATCTTTCCCTCCTCAGTGTCTATTTGATGTTCTGTTATATGCGTCAACCCGGGGGTATCGGAAAACAGCGGAGAGAAAGGGCTTAGTGTATACAGGAGTTTTGCCTTTTCTTTCTCAGATAAGTCTGGGTTTATAGGTAAGTGTTCTAAGGTGGACTGGTTTCCCTTTACCGGTAGACCATAGTGAGATGATCGAGGGGGAGGCCCTATCCACTTTTTTAACATGTTAATGTGAAAGATTTGCTGTCTGGGTGAAGAGATCTGCACTCGGTAGGTTGTTTTACCCAACGTTTCTACTATGGGATAGGGACCTAGCCATTCGCTTTTGAACGTCTGTGTTGAAGAGGGAAGTAGCACCAAAGCCCAATCTCCCTTCTCCAATTTCCTCCACTTCTTTCCTTTGTCATAATGAAACTTCTGTTTCCTCTGGCTTTGTTCTAGATGGGAATAAGCCAGGTCTCTTAGTTTCCCTAGCTTTGATTTAAGCTGCTGGGTATATTCCAAGAGGGACCGTTGTTCTTCTGTCTCCTCCTGCTCCCAGGCCTCCTTGGTTATCTCCAAGAGAGAGCGTGGTTGTCTACCATAGAGCATCTCAAAAGGAAAACAACCTAGGCTGCTCTGTATTTGAGCCCGAAGCACATATAGGGCTAACGGTAACAGTTTATCCCAATCTTTGTGTTCTACTGTCAGCATCTTCTTTAGGGTTGCTTTTAAGGATCGGTTATATCTCTCGACAAGACCATCCGTTTGGGGATGGTATGCCGATGTTTTTATTTGGTATAGATCTAACAGTTTGCATACCTCCTTCATCAGTCTGGAAACGAATGGGGTCCCCTGATCGGTTAGGATCTCTCTGGGGAACCCTACTCTAGAGAACAATTCTAACATCTTTTCGGCCATGCTTTTTGTGGTGGCTGATCGCAAAGCAAAGGCCTCAGGGAACCGGGTGTTGTAGTCTACAATAACCAAGGCATACGTGTGTCCCTTTGAAGTGCGAGGTAGAGGGCCAATGAGATCCATTCCGATCCTCTCAAAAGGGTTGCCTATGATAGGTAGCGGCTGTAGAGGGACAGCCGGAGGTCTATACATGTTTTTCTTTTGGCATACTACACAGCGTTTACAGTACTGTTCTGCCTCTTTGTAGATGCCGGGCCAAAAGAAATGTTTAGTAATGTTTTGGGTTGTGTTCTCATCCCCCGAATGTCCTGCAGTGAGGTGAGAGTGGGCGTAGTATAGTATTTGCTCCCTAAAGTCTACGGGTACGACTAGTTGGGGTTGGTCACTCATCTTTCCTTCTCTATATGAGAGATCCTTTTTAATGAGGAACCGGGGATATGTCACAGTCGGTAATGTATGTGCCACAGGAGCCGCTTCCCATGCGTTAAAAAGGGTAGCGTCATTCGATTGAGCGAACTTAAAGCTTTTGTCCAGGACCCAGGGCTCAGTTGCTAATAGGGCAGGGAGTCGCGGAGAGATGTCTTCTAGTCTATCTGGAAACTTTGTACTGAACAAGGACATGAAGTCCAGGTTTTCTACCCCAATGATTAGGTCTTCCGGAAGGGTCTCTACTACTCCCACCTTAACTGAGACCGGGGTTCTATCTTTGGGTTTGATGGTGATTTGGGCTACGGGATATGGTTTCACGTCACCTTGTACGCATCTTATGTGCACCAGAGAATTGGGGATTATTTGGGATGGTGACACTAACTTCTGTTGAACTACTGACTGTCGGCATCCTGAATCCAATAACCCTAGGATGTTCTTTCCATTTATTAGTATACGTACGTAAAATGACGGCCCCATCTCAGCCATGTACATGACCGCCTTGGGGATATACCCCACCTCCATTGGTTCTTCCTGAGGTTTTCTTCGTGAACATAGTCGACCTATGTGCCCCCATTCGCCGCATTCGAAACACTGCGGACCCTTTAGAGGGTTTATCTCCATCCTTGTGGTTCTAGGCTTCAGCGGAACCGGTTCGTGTTTCTTCCTTTCCGGCTTCATAGTCACGCTTGTTTTGGGGTTTTTATCGATGTCCCACTGGAAAGTTCCGGGTTGAGCTCGGGAATAGTACGTGGCCATTTCTATTGCTTGGGTCACCGCCAACCCCGAGTGTTGCCTCAACCATCTTTGGGTGCCGTAGGGTAAGGCCTCCATGAACTGCTCGAGATAGATGCTGTTCATTACGTCCTCTTTGCTCCTTTGTTCGGGCCTCAACCATTTGTCCGCGGCCATTTTTAACCTCAGGAACAGCGTTTTGGGGTTTTCCCCGGTTATTCCCTTCTCTTTGCGGAATCGTACCCTATATGCTTTGGGGTCCAATCCCAGATGGTCGAGTATGACCTCTTTAATATCCACGTAGGGGGTGGTTCCGGAATGGTTGGCCACCTGGTAGGCCGCTTGTGCTTCCCCTGACAGGAGTGGAGCCAGGAAGAACGGCCATTTCTCCTGTGGCCATCCACATGCCTGGGCTGCCCTTTCAAAGTTCAACATAAATGTGTCAGGGTCTTCCCCTTGTACATATTTTTGTAGGGAGACTCCCGAAGGGTGAGGCATAGATGTTCTTCTTTCGAATATAGGACCCGAGCCAGGGGTTTGTACCACCTTCTGCAGGCCTTCTATGTGGGCACTTATGGTATTCTTAAACATTTCCCTGTCTGCATCCGCTGTAGATATTTGATGTTTTATCGCCCATTCCAACTTTTCTTGTCCCGCAATTAAATGTTGTATTACTTGCTCCATCAGTGGTTGCTGGTGGGGGTTGGCCGATCCCACTTCTGACACCAGTTGTGACGGGGGTGCAGTGAGAGGCCTGAGGCGACGTTTAGGTAAAGCGGGCTTTATTTTCCACAAAGGGTTTCTATGGCGGAATGTCAGTCTCTCTCGTGCAAACTCGGATGGATCCGTGGTGACTCTGGACTCCGTCTCGTCCTCCCGGTGTCTTGGACCTCTTCCGGATACAGTCTGTGGAGGCTGGTACCCTTCCGTCGGTTTGCAGCGTGATGGGGACAGAAACAGAAGGACCGTTAAGTCTCACGGCCTCGTTTATATACACCCAGGGGGATACCAGGGTTGTGAGGGGGTCACCGGTGACTCGTGCTATACACTTTCGGTAGAATGAGTTACGTAGTGAGGGGAGGAGGTGTAGGGAGCAGGCGGGAGACGAGGGTAGAGGGGGTCGGGAATATTTACAACTTTGTGCAACTATGTACAGTAGGGAGGGAGTGTTCACTTGATCTAAGGTGGAGTAACACCACGCTTCCCCGCCCAACTCACAATCCTCTGCCGTACCTGTCTGAGCCACACTCCTCCCTCGGGAGTGTGGCACAGCGATTCGCGGGGTCGTTGGCCTCCGGGCTCGTCTGCTTCTCTTCCTCGGCTGTTTCGTTCTCCACTCTTATCTCCGTCCTCTTGTCTCCTCGTCCCGTCTTCCTCCCCGGTGTCGTCACATGCCGTTCCTTGTTCTTCCCGTCTTTTCTCCAATGCTGAGAAGCCGACGTCATACAGGGGCGTTTCTTCGTTGGTGGTGTACACCCAATTAAAGGCGCCGTTTCTGTCCTCTTCACCCGACAACAGTTGCTATGATTTCTGTTCGTCCTGAAGGGAAGGAGGGGAGGGATCAGTGACCCACCATTCCATACAGGGGTCGTGTTCCTCCATACGGTCTCGTTCTGTGTTACAGTACCTAACCTAGGTCTAGTACCAGGGAAGAAGTAGGTGCTGTTTAGCACAAGTTTTAGTTCTGCCAAGAATTGCCAAAGGTTTCTCTAGGTTCTAATCAGCTCCATACCTTAGAATGAGAGAGGTTAGTATCTCTTTAACGGGACTCGATTTACCAACACCCCGCAAGGGGAGTCAGAAACACTGGAACTGGATTCTCGGCAGGAGGATGTCAGCATCTTGTCAGTGCGTCAGCTGGAGAGTTGGCTTCCTTCGGCACTTGCTATAGCGAGCCGTGTCGTGCAAGTAGGTAGTCGAACTGCACCGACCCACATCGTGCTTTGCTATAGCAAGTGAAGGTATATTTATACCTTGAGGGTGTTTAGGAATGCCAGTATTAACGTAAAAGTCGGGCATATGAACGTCATGAATGAATCCCTAAGAAATAGTTGTTCATGCATAATAATGAGTTCTTGGAGAAATCAATATCCAGGCAAGTGGAAGTCCCTAACGGCTTAAGAGTCTGGTTTTCCAAGAAATCGTTGTGACGTAGATGAACGGATGGAAGTAGCCATGCCTGTATTTGGGTAGCATGGGCTATGCCTAAATAAGGACTGGATTTCTATGCCTATATAAGGGCAATGTGAATTATACCTATATAGGGGCATGAATTGGAAAAATGCATGCAGAATCTAAATCAATACACAACAATGCAGTGGTGGGGTTGGTGTTTTCTACCCACGCTAGTGAATGTCCAACCTTGTTCGGGGCCTTGTCAACATTTTGTCAGCACTCATTACCTGAATTGGGCTTATTTCAAAGAGTCCTCCCCTCACAGTTTGCAGGTAAGGGAATAATGCATAAGGGACTATAAGACATTTTATGTGGTCATTTGGCGGTATATTTGTTGGAAACTGATGTTTACCATTGTATCCCAGGGCCTAAGGTTCTGTTTAATTCCACAAATATAATATAGTTATTGCCTTTGAACACTTACTCCAGGAAGTGGTAGTGAGATTGGAACTTGGATGCAGTATAGCACTGCAAATACACAAGATAAACTGTTAACATTTAAATGGTTTAAAGAGATTAAGTGCCTGATTTCGAGGTGGATGATATGGAACGAAATCCCCAAATATTTGCTCCATGACTTATCATCCTTCTGTCCCAATAGGCATATTCTGATGGCTGCATGCATGCGTAATGTCTCTATGAGAGCAAAGTTTCCTGTGAAGTGACAGTGGAAAGTTTACAACCCACTCAGAAGTGGCATGTTCTGTCGTTCCTCTTCCATAAATAGAAGCATCTCTAACGTGATAAGACTAGGACCAACGTCATGCCTGGGCACCCTAAAAGAAAATTGTGTGCATGTCAGCACGCCCAGTTTAGGTAGGAAACTCACAATTTTTAATCCAAAAATGCCTTTAATGTAGCTGTTGCTCTCTTATATGTTCCTCCTCTGCAATGAAAGTTAATATGTGTTCATTGTATTTTCTAATTCTCCCATTTATCTTTTTGCAAATTTTGGCATGGATGAAAGTGAACCACTTTCAAAAATAGCGATGAAACTTTATAAGTGTAACAATGCACACAACATGACAACTGGCATCCAGGTGGAATAATTTTTAAAAAAGGAGGAAGATAATACAAAAATGACGACTTAGAAAACAGGAGTTGTCTCTTAAATAAGGAGTGTGGTATGTATGCAATGTTTGTTGTCTTCAGCTCACACAGTAGTATTACACGTTCAAATCAGTCTTGGTCACATACCTATTCATATTGGTGCAGAAAATAGGTCAGACTCACCTTTGGGTTTGTTTTTTGTTGTATGGCCACATTGTCTGATGGCTGTACAGTAGGAACCAACGCCTTAAGGCTTTTGTGGAATTGCTTCACATAATGGGTGTTGGACATGGCCTTCTTAGGAGAATATCCCCAAAACTTTTTGCTTTTTTCTCCCTCCTAGTCTTAGCCTACTCTCTGTTCGTGACCATAGTACTCATAACCTGTTCTAATTGTATTGCAGGTATGAGCACCCTCCACAAATAGGGTAGGAGCGGGCTGCTTGCAAGATTGGGTTAAGTGTTATCTCCAGGAGTGCCCTCTGAAAGGTACATCACATACCGAGAGCAGGGATGGCATTAATGAGTCGGGGACATGGCACTGATCATGCCCCGCGTATCTCACCAGCCCATTATGTCTCCTACTCAAGTTGGCATCAACACAGGGGCGCCAACCATGAGGGGAGGTGGGGGGATCCCCGACCGTCGTAGCGGCCCTCAGGTATGTCCCAAAGGGTGAAGCTCAGGCTAGGTGAGTGGGAGGATGGGGGCCCGAGTGTAATAGCTGCCCGAACAGGGGAGAACCTCTAGGTGGGGTCCCCCTATGATGTTTCCTATCAATGGATTTGCTAATCCAAACCCGATACAAAAGTAACGATGAGCTTGGCATATCTTGCGTGGAAATGCTACTTATGGAAAGTTAAAAAGAGAACTAGGACGTGTGTCTCAGACACTGGATGCACTACTGTAAACCACTAAAATTGTGTGAACAATATAAACAGCGCAAAATGAAAAAATTTACAACAAAGTGAAATACCCCTGATGAAGGGCAATTGTGAATGCCCGAAATGCATTTGGATCGGCCATATTGATTAACCACCCTTTGTTATTATTGAACTGTGTTCCATGAAGATCATTTCTCTGTGGAGATATCTTTTATTCTGAACTTTCAAACAACTGAGCAAGATCCAATGGTCTATTGGACATTGTCACTGTGTTATTGATTATGTATGGTCTTTGGATTTTGGTTTCACTTTATTGTGCATTATTTATTTTGCTCTGTTTATATTGTCCACGCTATTTTAGTGGTTTACATGAGTGCATCCAGTGTCTGGAACACACGTCCTAGTTCTTTTTTCCTTCTGAATTGGGTGGCTGGGTAGAACCGCCCCACAGGGTGCACACTTGAGGAAACGACCTAGAGCAATTTGATTCACATGTGTTTGAAATTTGTTTAATCTGAGTACATCTCTGCTGATCTTTTGCTTTTGTACTTACAGAAAGTGGACATTTTTATGCATCAAACTCTTTGTGTACCATGATATTTGGTGCCGGTCAACCCTGGAGGCTGGGGGAGCACATCTGGACATTCTCCTAGACTGCCATAAATCACTGGGCAGGCAATTAAAATAGCTGACCTCTGCCATTTGCGGGCCTTGCGGAATATATTGGGGGCAGAGATAATGACACCTGGCCTCTGGGCCCTGATCACGACCCCCATAAAGATAAGAGATCTGCATTCCGTGGCTTTACGGTAGACAGGGCGGAATTTTAGGGGACACTTCTGTTGTTCAAAGGAATACCCTTTGAACCCTTCTCTAACTTCAACTGCTCAATGGGGTATAACTACCCAGTGCCACCCCACCAGGGAGCAATCCACTTGTGGGGTCGCAGGACCTGGAGAACCTAGTCAGCGTAGTGCACATTTGCAGAGGACTCGGTGGTTGGGCAACTTGAAGATAACAACAGGGCCCAAATACAATTACTTAAGGGTTTGGCTGGTGAGTAATGGGAAATCAACAGCTTACTGTACTATTCCAAGAAATAGGCACAGGAATTGGACAAATAAGTTGGTAGTTTATTCTTTAAAGAAGATCTCAGCCACCAGTTCATTAAGACATCCACAAGTACATCAACTGCTCTCAAGTCCTCTTCACATTTTAAAGGATGTTATGACCTACCCACATTCCATGCATAGAAACATAAGAAGCCTAGAATGGTTACAAGAAGGATCATAGAGACTATGAAGAGAACAGATAAAGTACAAGATATCACACATCTCCCTCCTTAAAGGAAAAAACAAAACTAAACCCTATTGCAAAACAACAAAACTAAACCCTATTGCAAAAGAACAACAAGTGTGATACACATCTCCCATCCCATATAAAAAATTAAAATAAGAAACAATTCCCACAAATAAACCAATCAAGGTTGTAATATGACATGTTACAAGTATAACAAAATCAAGCATAATCCACAAGATATTTAGGTGGAACAGATACTCTTGAGGAACGTCGTACAATACCATCCTCTTTTTGTACACCAACATCTTTTCCTTGTGGGTCAGGTGAATTTGAACATTTGCTATTAGAATAAGAGCTTTTGTGAAACTTATTTCCCAACAACACCACTCTATTCAGGTTCCATACCCTATAGTCATGAGTCTTAACAGCATTTGTAAAAACCTTGATGACTTTCATTGGTTTAAGATATTTTGGATTACTCTCAAATCCAGGACGTTTAACAGCAACCCATTCACCAACCTTTACACACAACATCTTTGTGGATTTCTTTTTGTCAAAATACCGTTTCCTCTGCAAAGCTAATCTTTCTTCTTTAGCTTCAACATCATCTTGATTTACTGAATGCTATTTTCCTTTGGATAAAAAATATTTATTGACCCATGGAGGTTCAAGATTTGTATTTGGTATTCTTCCTCTAAAGAGTAAAAAAGCAGTTTTACCAGTGGCCGAATGAGGTGTCAACCTATATTCATTTACTTTCTCTACTACCTCCTTTTTCCAGTCCAAAAACTTAGATTTTGCTAAGGAAATGGTTTCCTTTAAGACTCTATTCAGCCTCTCAATCATACCATTAGCCTCTGGGTGACAAAGTGCACATAAGTTTTGCTCAACACCATTAGAAGAAAGAAATTCTTTCATCTCCTTAGATACCAGTCGTACATCATTGTCTGTAAGTATAGAGCAAGGAATACCTTCACTCAGATATAGACTTCTCAAACAATCAATCACATGCTTAGAATCAATGCTAGATAGAAAGAAAATTTCTGGCCAGCGAGAAAACATATCGATGACAACCAGAACAAACATTTGTGAACCTTTCTTACTAATAGGTCCAAGAATATCCAAGGCAATATCCTCCCAAGGACGTGAAGGTCTCTTCCTGATAATCATGGGTTGAACTCTTGGAGACATAGATTTGTCACATGTGACACACGACATACATTCACAAATCTCTCTTTCCACCAACTTGTCCATCCCTGGCCACCAGTAAGACATGCGCAATCTCTCTTTAGCTTTAGTGATGCCAGGATGAGATACATGAGCCAATTTAATCAATTCATTCCTCAAGCTACTGGGAGGAACCCATTTTGTGCCTCTAAACAACAATTCATTCTCAACAGACAATTCATGTCTTATACTCCAAAAAGGTTTGGTTCCTTCCACTCCCACCTTAGCATTTGGCCAATCTTTGTGTAAAAAAGAAATTACTTCCATAATGACTTCATCTAATTTAATTGCCTCGCGCCACTTCTGCTCATCTATATGGCCATGATCCACAACACATACCCAATCATAACTTGTTCCCATCTCCTCCTCATCTAAGCAAGTATTCTCAAGGGGAACAAGACGAGAGAGAACATCTGCAACACAATTTTCCAACCCGGGAATGTATTTTACAGAAAAGGAATATTCTTGAAGCCCAATTATCCACTTGGTAATTCGACTGGAAACAAGATCAATACCCTGTCTCTCAAAAATTTCAATCAAGGGCTTGTGATCAGTTCTGAATTCCCCACAAGAATTTTTTCAACTTTCTAATGGCCCAAAAAACAGCTAATGATTCTCGTTCCACAACAGAATACCTGGATTCTGAATCCTTTAAACTCCTGGACAAGAACATAATAGTATTCATCCCTGATGAGAAACTTGTTGAGGGACCGCCCCTAGACCTTTCTCGCTTGCATCGACGGTAAGTATGCATTTACATTTTGGATCAAAATTTTGAAGAAAAGGAGCATCTTTCAAATGAGTCTTAATTTTAGAAAACTCCTCTTCACATTCCCCAGACCATACAAAGCTATCACCTTTTTGTAACAGAGATCTCATATTGACTGTTAAGTTTGCAAGATTCTTAACGAACTTAGCATAGTACTCAACCATGCCTAAAAATGTAATCACCTCTTCTTTGTTTGTAGGAGAAGCCTTTTCTTGTTTTGCATTAACCAATTCTTGTTTAGGTTTAATACCATTTTCACTTATGTAATGACCCAAATAGTCTAAAGCATTAGTCCTAAATTTGCATTTCTCTATTTTCACAGTTAACTTGTATTCACACAATTTCATCAGCACAGATCTGAGAATATTTTCATGTTCATCCATGCTTTTGCCAAAAATCAGCAAATTATCTTGATAAATACACACCCCCTTTATATCTTTCAAGACTGATTCCATAGCTCGTTAGAATACTGAAGAAGCTGACACCAACCCAAAAGGCATACGCACGAACCTAAAAGTACCAAAAGGAGTTATGAATACTGTAAGAACCCTTGAGGACTCCTCCAACTCAATCTGGTGATATGCAGATGTTAAATCAATCGTGCTAAAGACCTTAGCACCACCTAAAAACGTTACCAATTCATTAATTTTAGGCAGTGGATATCTATCAACAACCACATTCTTGTTAAATTGGCGTAAATCTATGCATAATCTCAAATCGTCGTTGGATGTTCGCGCAGCGACTACCGGAGCCAACCACTCAGTTCCTTCAACTTCTTCTATTATACCTCCACTCTTTAGTTTCTCAATCTCCATTTGCATTTCTGCCCTAACTGATATTGGTACATTTCTGACCTTGCTTCACACCGGCAAAGAACCAACTTTCAACTTTATCCTGTGTTGGTAACCCTTCAAGCATCCCAAGCCTTTTTTAAACACTTCAGGGAAATCTTTAATAAGATCATGCACATACCTCTCGTCAACAGGATTGTCAACTTATTTTAAAAAGAAATTTGAATGAAATTTGTATTTCAACACCATTTGTGACTTTACGACATGCTCCTGTGTCGATTTTAAAGGAATAGTATTAATTTTGGATCATTTATTCTCGTTTGCTCTTCTAGAAAATTAATTTTGAATTTTTGGTGTATGACATTTGCCTTTAATGCGGTTTAATTGTGTGCGGAAGTGCTTGTTTTATCACCAAAAATTATTTGATATGTATTGATACAGCCTGATTGGTTTTACTTGTGGCATATACAGAAACTAGTACGAGTGTAAGTTATTGGAAATACCTCGTACGTTCAACGAATACAGAAACTAGCACAAGCACAAGTTGTTATTTGAAATACCTTGTACATTGGGAGACTCCATTACAATCTCCGGTGGCGTCACTAACATAAGCTGAAGGATTTCTTTCCAAACTCTCTGTGGTGGCATTCTCGGAAGGAAGCTGGTGGTGTAACGGTGACGTTAATGCGCTAGCGTTGCGCTGTGACGTATGACGTAGCGGCCATATTGGATTTCCAATGTGATGGATTTAACATTCTAGATGTTCTTATTGCCAATGCCGGTGTCACGCAACTGCACGTAAAGTAGCGATTATTTTGGATTCCTTATTTTTTTTTTACAACCGCAACTTAGTTCAAGTCACAAGTGATTGCTGTCAGACTTTACTGCAGATTCCTTCATCTTCACGTTGGTGAGTGGATCGTTTTGGGATTATTTCACATGCTTTCTCAGCAATCCACACGCTTTCTACGTTAATGTTCAGTCAGGTAACTTACAGTGCGCACCTAACTCTGCGGTTCGCACGCATAACAAACATCTGAATATTTGAATGTTAGCGATCCACACACTTTCTACGTTAATGTTCAGTCAGGTAACTTACAGTGCGCACCTAACTCTGCGGTTCGCACGCATAACAAACATCTGAATATTGGAAGGTTATTTGCAGGTGCAGCTGGGCACGAATACCTGAGTGAATTTCAGGACTTAATTCTTGGATGTGACATTTAATCGCTTTCTTTATTCTAACATAATTTAATTTATTAATTGTGTTATTTTAAATACCTAGTTTTTTTGGGGGGGATTTCTACTACAGATGCAAACTTAATGCCACTCTTGTGGTTGTAAGGATAGCCATTGTTTCCTGTGGTCTGTGCATAGAGTATTATTACTATTTTCAATTAGCATATGTTTGGCGCTATGCAAAATGTAACAACAGCTCCCTTCTTTCTATCTAGTCCTGGTGAACCTCCAATACGATGGAAGAAGTGGAAACATTTTTTTGAACGTTATGCTAGTGTGTGTAGTACGTCTCTAAGTGCTGAGCGCAAAACTTGTCTTCTTCTTCATTGCTTAGGAGCTGAAGGGCAAGATGTATTCGATCATCTTCCTGAGCTAATAGAAGCGGAATCAAATGGGTTAAATTACTATGAAATATGTATCCTAAAATTAGATAAGCATTATTTTCCTAGGGTAAGTACGATATTAGAAGGGTATAATTTTGGAAAGAGAGTGCAGAAGGAAAATGAAAGCGTAGAAACATATGTCGCTGATTTAAGGAAACTGGCGTCTTCTTGCAAGTTCGAAGGGTTAAGTGATGAACACATCAGAGATCAGTTCATGCTAGGTTGCAACATGGAAAAGGTCAGGGATGAACTTTTGGTTGAGGGACGAACCTACGTTGGATGAGGTCCTGGCCATTGCCAAAAGAATAGAACATTCCGTGAAATGTGTTGATGTCATCAAGAAAGACAGTTCAAAAGATATAAAAGTTCAAACTGTCAATGATGCTAGTGTTAGAAGCCTAGTCAATCGGGATGGCAAATATAAAGGTGATCAGAGGAGAATTAATGATAACAGTTCTCGTCTAAAGTGTTTTAGGTGTGACAAGTCAGGTCATCTGGCAAATGATAAAAAATGCACAGCTTTAGATCATGTTTGCTCCAAATGTAAGAAGAAGGGTCACTTCTCCTTTGTGTGCAAGACGAAGCAAAAACCAAAGGTGAAAAAGGTAGAGGTGTATGAAGAAAATAATTCAGATGTAGGGTCTGAAGATTTTGAATGTGGTCAAGTTATCGTGCAAGTTCAATCTCCTTCTTCAAAGAAAAACTCACCCACTGATAGTATTATGGTTGATGGGCAGTTGACCAACGTTTTATTTGATTCCGGAGCAAAAATTACTATTGTTTCTAATGCATTTTATGAAAGTAAGCTCAAAGGAAAGATTAAGTTACTCAAACCTGACATAATTTCACTAGCCTATGGCGGTGAGCCAATAAAGTTACATGGCTATTTCATAGGTTTAATTGAGTATAAAGGCAGAATGATTTCAGGGAAAATTTATATATCCAAAAAGAGGAATAGCATTATTAGTTGGCTGCACCAAGGTGACTTAGGTGTATATTTAGATCCAAATTCAAATCCACCTATTTTATTGAGAGAGAGATTGAACACTGTTGACAGTCCTGCCGACTACGCCAGTGTAATATTCCAAGAAATAGGCACAGGAGTTGGAAGAATAAGTTGGTAGTTTATTCTTTAAAGAAGATCTCAGCCACCAGTTCATTAAGACATCCACAAGTACATCAACTGCTCTCAAGTTCTCTTCACATTTCAAAGGATGCTATGACCTACCTACATTCTATGCATAGAAACATAAGAAGCCTAGAATGGTTACAAGAAGGATCATAGAGACTATGAAGAGAACAGATAAAGTACAAGATATCACACTTACCTTGCTTCAGCCGAAACAAAGGCAAAGGCAGTGACGTTCGCCTTGTGCAAGCTTAATGCTAAACTCAATAGCCCAACAACAAAATCCATTAGAAGAGTTATGAGGGCCAAGCTGCTTTCCTCAATTACATATGGCCAGTTAGCATTTCCTGCGGCTTTTGTTAATAGCCTCGAACATATCAACTGCCGAGCCTACAAGCGAATTTCCGAGATCCCAGCGCATACACGAAACATCCTGGTGCGACTGGAAGTTGGGTTGAACAAACAAAACTACAAGCACTAGGCAACGTTCGTGCGGTACTACCGAGGGGTTTGTGCGGCCCCTCCGAACACAATAAAGTCAACCCTAAAAATGATCTTTATGAAAGCCAATAATTCATGGAGCAACAGCCTGAAAACAGCCTGGTACACTAAAATCTATATTAAAAAAACAAGTTAGAGCATTATCCAGAGAATAAGATATGAAGGAGTTCCAAAAGTAACATTGGGATACTTGTAAGCTTCTATGCAGATCGGTTATGGCAACCATACCTCGATTCTGCATTAAACAAGATAATTTTAAAGCAAATCTTAACAGTGAGGCTTATGGCATTGCCGATAAAAGATATCAACAGGCGCTGGAAATCCCTAGAGGCGATTACCACCTGCAGACTATGCCACCAGCATGAAGAATCCATGGTCCATTTGGTCTGCATATGCCTAATACAAGCACGTGCACTTTACTAAGGCCATTGTTTTTAAAATATGGGACACGTAATTGCAAGGATGCCATGCATGAAACTCTTGTTTGGCCTGGAGACACCAATGGAATTGGCTAGGTTCGCCACATTTGCACATAAAGTTAAAGAACGTTTAAGTAACGCACCTTGCACTTCAAGACTGCACTTTGGGCATGCCCAGACTTTGATTTGCATGCTGTGACAAGCTGTATCTATTTTGCACTTTATTGGAATCTCTCTTCCAAAATAGGTCTTTGAGTGTCTTGAATTCATAATTGCCGCCTGAGTTTTAATGTTTTTAATATTTATGATCTGTATTTTTAGGATTTGTGAAACAGGATCTACTGCATCCAAATTTGTAGCAGGTAATGATGACTACTGTAGAAAACAAGTTTTGTGGATATTTTATAGGACACATTTGTAACAATTTTTGTTAATTGATACAATAAAATATATTCATTCATTCATTCATTCATTCAGAGGACTCGGTTGTGCACATGGAGGAAAACTGCCTGTGGAAAGGACCGTGTGCCTTCCTGAAAAGTAGCTGGTCTGGGCCAACGACCGGCTGACATGTGGCACCCTGAAGTGGGCTCCAAAGGGCCAGTCGGCTGGTCTCCTGTTCTCTTGAATGTCTTAAAGATATAAAAGATCGCATATGAGTGGCCCACACCATTTACTGGTGACATCTGGCGAGCTAAGTGCCCACATCGCCTGCTGAAATCTAGACAGCACTGTGTGAGCTTGGAACTAAGGAACTGTGGCTCGGGACCGGAGTGCCTAGTGCAGAGCTCAAGAAGTTGCCCGCATCTACGGCAAAGTGGTTCCTCTACTACTGGAACCTCAGCACACATAAGCATCTTGTTTGTGGTGAGTGGATTCACCAGTTGTGGGATCCAACGTGGCCCGTTTCGTTGACTGTGCAGCATGTCTCTTATGCGCCATGCTGTCTACATGCTCATTGCATGCAGTATCCAATTCACAGGTTGCAACCCTCACAGGTGGGGGATGCAACCATTGCAGAGTGTCATTCTTGCTCATGATGCATTAATGAACTTGCACCTGTGTGTGTGACCGGAAACACCTGGTGCAACCAACATCAAGGTGTGCCGGAGCTAGTGCCTAATTTCCAGGGAGATACAGAATTGCATCTCTACTTCATATAATCTGAAGTGTCTGGTCTGACTCATCTTGACGTGCACCAGACCCTGTGCCCAGATTGTCGGGCACAACCCGGATCAACGAGTGTCCACCAGGGCACCTCCTCAAGTCGAGAGGCTCTTCTGTGTGTTGTTCCCTATTCACTTCTTGTACCCTCATTGGCCCCATCACGGTGGACCAACTGCCCTCCTCCATCTAGCCCTTCCTGGTGGACCCCTGTTTCTAATGAATTATTGCTCATAGCCCATTTCTGCTTCGCAACTTGTGGTGAACTTCGTGAGTGGCCCCAGACCTCCTCTGTTTACGTCTCCCTCTTGTTTATGCTAACTGTCTATACACACCGGCTTTCCACAGACCCAGATGAGGCGTGACCTCAGCCATGAGTGACCTCGTGTCCAGATGGAGGGGCATGTGAACTTCCATCCAAGGTGTCTGGGACAGTGGGGGTGAATCGGAGGGTGGGGGGAGGTTTGGAGCCATGATGTCTGCGGAGTGTTACCTATTGACCTGCTTAGTATCAGTGGTAACGCATTAGGGGGTTGTGTGTGTATGTGAGTGAAAGTGCCTATACGGACTAGGATGGTACCCATCGCATTGTGTAGTGGTGCAAAGTGAGTGTGTGAGGGAGAGACTGTCTGTGAACTGCCTGTGCTTCATGACACTGGTCAGCAGTGTTGGATTATATATGTGTTTCTCATGCCAAAAGAACTTTACCTTTCAACATTCCGTTTACCCGCATGGCCTCATCCTGCGATGCTGATAAAAGTGGTATAATTCTGTTTATGTACATATTACTGATATTGGTGTAGCCCAAGGTGCACCCTATAGCAGTGTAACATAGCATTATTAGGTTTCTGAGGGTGGGCTGGGGCTGACAACTTGTCACACCACATAAGGGTGTGTATGGGGATTAGAATAGGACTTTTCCCATATGTGCATATTATCGAGATATGATCAACACAAATTGGGCCTGGTATTGCTAGTAAAATTAGCAAGTGTGGTTCATTCCCAAGATTCCATGATATTCATGTTGCAATTTTTAATGTGTGTGTTGAATATAAACAACATTTATCGATGTCAAGTGTGAAGTATCTCTTTTGTGGAACATTTATTTTGTTCGCAAACTGTGCTCTTGCTTTACAGATTGCTTTTGAAGGATGTATGACTGCTCAGTACCCAGCTACCCAAGGGTGAGCACGGGTTGTACAGTATGTCTAATCACCTGCCCATGATAGGAGCGGTGCCTTCTGCCGGACTGGAAAACACACAAGATGATGGACGGAATGTTGCACAATGGCAAAACATTCACTCCCAGTCACAGATCTGGGTTTAATCCATCGTTATTTTGCTCACCAAGCCACCCCAGTTCAGACATGGCCATATTCAAATCATTCTTGACCCTGTGCCTCCTGGGAACAGTCCAGCCCGAACTGCCAAGCCATATTTTCCCTGGAAAGGAATCAAGCATCCTAAGACCGGTTTCTGGCTACCAGTCGTCTTCAGCCAGGATAGCTTTACTCCAGTGACGTAATGAGCAAGGGACCCACATCTGGGTATACCCTTCCCACATAGGGTGAACAGCAAAACAGACTAGATGATGGACGGAATGTTGCACAATGGCAAAACATTCACCCCAGTCACAGATCTGGGTTTAATCCATCGGAATTTTGCTCACCAATCCACCCCAGTTCAGACATGGCCATATGCAAATCAGTCTTGACACTGTACCTCATGGGAACAGTCCAGCCCGAACTGCCAAACCATGTTTTCCCTGGACCGGAATCAAGCATCCTAGGACCGGTTTCTGGGTATCAGCCGTCATCACCAAGGATAGCTTGACTCTAGTGACGTAGTGAGCAAGGGACCCATGTCTGGGCATACCCTTGCCACATAGGGTAAACAGCAAAACACACAAGATGATGGACGGAATGTTGCACAGTGGCAAAACATTCACCCCCAGTCACAGATCTGGGTTTAATCCCTCGTTATTTTGCTCATCAAGCCACCCCAGTTCAGACATGGCCATATGCAAATCAGTCTTAACCCTGTGCCTCATGGGAACAGTCCAGCTCGAACTGCCAAGCCATGTTTTCCCTGGACCGGAATCAAGCATCCAAGGACCGGTTTCTGGCTATCAGCCGTCTGCAGCCAGGATAGCTTGACTCCAGTGACTTAGTGAGCAAGGGACCCACGTCTGGGCATACCCTTCCCACATAGGGTGAACAGCAAAACACACAAGATGATGGACGGAATGTTGCACAATGGCAAAACATTTACCCCCAGTCACAGATCTGGGTTTAATCCATCGTTAGTTTGCTCACCAAGCCACCCCAGTTCAGACATGGCCCTATGCAAATCAGTCTTTTTTTAAATATTTCTTTTTATTGAAAATTTTGAGAAACAGCAAAGCAAAGAAATACGTTACATACAGTTCTGATTCCAAGATGGGGAAGGAAAAGCAATACAACGAAATCAGCAATCAATGTATGAGAGGGGGAGGGGGGATGACTGGGCAAAATCAAGCACCTACAGCATATTAAGCGGAATGCAGGGTCAGGGGGAAAGTGGGACATCTGGGTTATCTACCACAGGAGGTGCACAGATATCTCCATGGTAGCCATTCCAGGGTCCCCACACTCTACACCACTTCTGGGGTCGGCCCCGGGCCAAGTATACTGTTTTTTCCCTGAACATGCACCAGTCCATGTTTTCCTTATATGCCGCAACCGTAGGCGGTCTCGGGGACCCCCATAATTGAGCAATATCTCTCTTAGCAATCATGGCTCCCAGGGTCACCCACTGTGTCTGAGCTACATTGTGATCCGTAGGTTCCCAAACATTCAGCAAACAGCGTCTAGCCTCCGGCAAGAGGGCGAGCCCCGTCACCTCCTTCATTACCTCATGCACCCCACTCCAGAAGGCCGCGACCTCACGACACTCCCAAATAATATGGAGGAATGTCCCCACCTGCCCACATCCCCGCTTACACAGACCATCCTCAGAAAAACCCATGTGGACCAACAGAGGGCCCGTGACGTAAATCCTATGTAGAATCTTAAGTTGAACCAACCGGAGTCGAGCTGGGATCGCGACCTCCTTGGGGGAGGAGATCGCAGATTGCCAGTCCTCATCATCCAGTTCAAGGCCATCACGGGTCCACGAATCTCGAAGATGCAACAGGAGGTCCGATCTATCATTAATGAGTTTTTTATAGACTAGGGAGATGGTGCTATCAGGCACATAGCCATCCAACAATCTGTCCTCGAGCAAAGACGATTCCGGGATTACCTCCCCCACCGGGAAAACCGATCTCAAAGCATGGCGAACCTGGATATAACGGAAGTATTCAGAGTCACTTAATTCAAACTCTTCCTGCAACAACGCAAACAATTTTACCTGACCCTTAACCCAGAGGTCCCCCACCTTACTAATACCAATCAGGTCCCATTTATCGAACCCCTTGGTATTCCACAGTTTGCCGAGTTTATCAGAACCAAAAAGTGGGGTTGCTAGAGTCAAGCGATCTGTCCATCCTGTCGCACTAGTCGCATCCTGCCACAAACGTACTGCTATCTTGGTAGGCCCCGACAGAGCCTCGATCACCGATTTAGAGTATAACGCCCTATAGTAGTTACCACCGGGCAGAAGCCACCTATCCATTGCAAAGGCGGGGTTCAATTCGGGACCATACATACCATGATTAATAGCTCCCAATTGGGATGCCCAATAGTAGCGCTTTTTATCCGGGAGAGCAATACCCTCATCGTACCACGGGAGCGTCAGCTTAGCAAGCGAAATACGAGGTCTACCGTCCCATATCAATTTCCTTTGAAGATCCTCAATTGCTCGAAAATAGCTAGCGGGAACTATATCGAAAGTATTCCGGAGAGCATAGAGAAGACGAGGTAAAGACATCATTTTAAAGAGGGCAGCACGACTGAGCAGTGAAAGTGGAAGCTTACGCCAACCCGCGACATCCTGCTTTAATCTAGACAAAGGTGGGAGGAGATTCTGCTCGTACCGAACTGCAGGGTCCAATGAAATATAAACACCGAGGTATTTAAACCTCGTTTGCGCAATCCGGATGGGACAGGTGCCTGGAAGAAGAGGGACGTCACCCGAAAGGACTATAAATAGGATTTTGTCCAATTAATAATGAGGCCCGATTTCCTACCAAAGGAGTTCAAGACATCGCATAATACTATCAACGATTTTCGCGGCGAAGTCAGATACAATAAAATATCATCCGCATAAAGCGAAATACGATCTTCAAATTCAGAAGACCACCGAATACCCCTCATCGAGGGCTCCCACCGGATCCACGCGGCGAGGGGCTCGAGGGCCCGGGCGAACAGGAGCGGCAACAAAGGGCAACCCTGACGAGATCCCCTCCCGAGACCAAACGGAGCAGAGACACGGCCATTAACGACAATTTGCGCGAGGGGGTCCTCGTAGAGCAACCTAACCCAACCAATAAAACCTGGACCGAAACCAAACTTAGCCAGCGCGGCCCATAAATATGGCCATTCCACGGTGTCGAAAGCCATCGTGGCATCCAACCACGCCATGATGGCCGGCTCACGCCACGTCGATGCTCTCGCGAGAACACCATGCAAACGCCTAAGATTCAGGGCGGTGTTCCTATGCGGGATGAAACCGGATTGATCCGGATGTATCAGCTCGCTAACAACAGTGATCAATCTATTAGCCAGTATCTTTGCCAGAATCTCAGGTGCGGCATGTAAAACGGAAATGGGACGGTACGACGCACACCTATCTCTGGGTTTCCCCTCCTTATGAATCACCACAATGGTCGCTAACCGCTGATCACGGGGGAGAGAGCCACACTCCCTAGACTCCAAAAACATATCTCGTAGGTAGGGAGCGATCTTATCAGGTTTCAACTTGTAGAGTTCAATAGGTAGGCCGTTGGGACCCATTGCTTTCCCCGAACGCAAGGAACGAATCGCAAGAGCCACCTCATCAGCTGTTATTGCAGCGTCCATTTGTTCCCTATCAACATCAGAGAGACGAGGCAAAGTAATATCACGTAACAAGAGATGTGAGTCCTCTTCCGGTCTATCCGATACAGAAGAGTACACCGCCCGGAAATGATCCGCGAAATGCTGAACGATCTCTTCAGGGTCAGAAACCTGAGTGCCACTAGCCGTCTCGATCACAGGCACCACTCGACTAGCTCTATCCTTCTTATCCAACCACGCAATTAATTTACCAGCCTTATCCCCCACATCGTACAGACGTCCCTGCTGTTCCCTACTCATGGCCTTAGCTGCGTCAGTAACCAAAGCCCTATATTCAAGTTGCTTTAGTCGTAGTACATGTGTCGCAGCACGGGCAACCCCCGCTCCAGATCAAGCTCCAAGTCCACTATCTCCGTCTCGATCTTAACCACTTCCTCATCTCTCTGTTTTTTAACACCCGCTATTAATGACAGGGCCTGACCCCTGAGGACGGTCTTGGAAGCCTCCCAAAGAGATACTGCCGAAGAAACCGAACCCTCGTTTTCCAAGAAATACTGGTCAAGAGATTTCACCAAGGCTGTATGAGGTTTGGGGTTTCGGAGGTACCAGGGGTTGATCGGAGCCACCCGTCCCGCGGTCTCAGAGCCCAACTCCATCCGTAACCATTCCGGAGAGTGATCCGAAATACCTCGGGCCAAATGTTTAACCTCGGTGACAGAGAGAGCCTGTGCAGCCGGAACCAATACATAATCAATCCTGGAAAGGCTACCGTGTGCACCAGAATGAAATGTATACTGCTGTTGTGCCGGGTGTAACATTCTCCAACAATCTACCAGACCCAGGGTATCAAGGAAATCAGATAGCCAGTTCTGTGCACCTCTCAGATCCCTGGGTGGATGCCGGTCTACCATACCAGAAACTACTGCATTAAAATCACCACCCAAAAGCAACGGCCCTTCGGGGAGAGCTAGGATAACCCGCCCCAGGTCCGCGAAATTAGTCGACTGCAGGCCAGGGGGAACATACACAGAAACCAGGGAAATGGTCCGGCCCTCTCACCTACCAGTAAGAGCAACATAGTGCCCTTTATCGTCGAGGATCGTGGAGTCAATTTCGAGTGGGAGAGAATTCTTAATCATGATACCCACCCATCTGGAGCCAGGGGAGAACCCAGCATGCGCAACCAAACGGTACCCCTTCCTGTTCATAGCACGACAAGTATTGCCAATCAAGTGCGTCTCCTGAAGGAGGACCACTTCTGGGGAGAGACGCTTCAACAGCTGCAACACAACACTACGTTTTATCCTATCCCCCAGCCCATTCACATTCCAACTTATCAGTTTCAGCCCTCTTTAACCCCATCCCGAAAAAGAAAGAGGATCCAATCCCATAAAGAACACAGGACGTCGTTTAAACTAGATATGGATACATTGCCTTGCAAAGAAACACACACATTCCTCCCCAAAAAAACCATCCCCCCCAGCAATATCCCGTTACAACACCCCCCGCCCTGCACCCCTGCATAAGACTAGAAAACCACCCAAACTTGCAGTGTGCCTGTCGCCCCCCCATCTAACTAAGCTACAAAAAGAAACTCACGGGAGGAAAAAGACCCGCCACTGACCCCGCAACCCCCAAAATGTATATCAAGACAATTGTCAGGATTATCGAACCACAGTTCGAGGCCAGCAAGAGACCCCAGGATACCATCGACCGGCGCCTATTCCTGTTCTGTCGGTCCTCCCTCCGCGCCACCAGACTGTTTCTCCGATGGAGACTGATTCGATAGAGAGTCAAGCCAGTCGGACACCACCTCCGGGCGATCGAAAAAATAAGTCAGCTCAGCATGTTCAATGCGTAATTTGGCCGGAAAGAGCATGGCCTATTTGAGGCCCATATCACGCAATCGTCTCTTCACACCCATGAAACCAAGTCTTTGCCTCTGGACCGATTGAGTGAAGTCTGGGTAGAAGCTGATAGTAGTGTTCTCAAACTTTGTAGGACCACTCGTCCGTGAGGCCTGTAGGATAGCGTCTCTGTCTCGAAAATTGAGGATTCTGGCTATTATTGGCCGCGGCGGGGCACCCAACTTCGGTTGGCCACCCGGAACTCTGTGAGCACGTTCGATCCTAAAGAACTTACTCAGTCCCTTAGGTGCAAGATGGCGAACAATTAAATCGGTACAAAAGGGGGTGGTGATGGACGGAGCATCTGAACCAATCAAACACTCACACCCAGTCAAAAGAGCTGGGTTTGATCCTTCACCGTTCTTTACCCCACTCTGCCTTGATCCCATCAATCGCAGCCATGACGTCTTGCAAGGTCGGCTCAATTGCGCCAGCTCCACCGGGAGAACCCCTAACTTGGGTATTTCGGTCCATGTTGTTAGTTTGAGTAGAGCCACCCCGCCGAGTGTTCTTTGGGTTCAGCCTGTCACCCTCCCGTTTCCCCGCCATGAGGGGGGGATGGATCAACCTGACTCAATGGAATTTGGGGGGAAAATGGCGAACCCTGGCCTCCTCGGGCGAATTCAGCCCCAGCCAGAGGGCACAAATCAAAAGTCCTCCAAAACCGGCTAAACAGTCCGAATCACATTAGCGGGTGACCAGGCACAGGGGTGGGCTCGTTCCCAGTCACAGGTCACCTTGAAAGCAAAATTGAAAGTGAAAGCAACCGGACCGGCCGTCCCAATCCCCTCAGGCCGATGTTGTTCAACTACAGCTCGGGTAGCACGTCAACTCCACAGCTGGGTATCACGGAGGTGTAGGCCGCAATCTTCAAGGCACCGTAACTCCGGCTCCCGGGGTCCGATTAAAAATCTGAATGCAGATTTCGCCTCACGTGTGGCTCGTCTTCACGAGAACATCAATGAAGATCAGGATACAAGACAGGATAGAGCCCTAAGCTCACGCGGCCACCTTGGTTGCGCGCGAAGCTCCTCCTCTGCAAATCAGACATGGCTATATGCAAATCAGTCTGACCCTGTGCCTCATGGGAACAGTCCAGCCGGAACTGCCAAGCCATGCCTTCCCTGGACCGGAAACAAGCTTCCGAGGACCGGTTTCTGGCATTCCAGCCGTCTTCAGCCCGGCTTGCTTGAATCCAGTGGCAAAGTGAGCAAGGGACTCACGTCTGAGCATACCCTGCCACACTTATGGCGGCCAAAGCGGTACAAAAGGGGGTGGTGATGGACGGAGCATCTGAACCAATCAAATACTCACACCCAGTCAAAAGATCTGGGTTTGATCCATCACCGTTCTTTAGCCCACTCTGCCACCCCAGTTCAGACATGGCTATATGCAAATCAGTGTGACCCTGTGCCTCATGGGAACAGTCCAGCCCGAACTGCCAAGCCATGCCTTCCCTGGACCGGAAACAAGCTTCCGAGGACCGGTTTCTGGCATTCCAGCCGTCTTCAGCCCGGCTTGCTTGAATCCAGTGGCAAAGTGAGCAAGGGACTCACGTCTGAGCATACCCTTCCACACTTATGGCGGCCAAAGCGGTACAAAAGGGGGTGGTGATGGACGGAGCATCTGAACCAATCAAACACTCACACCCAGTCAAAAGATCTGGGTTTGATCCATCACCGTTCTTTATCCCACTCTGCCACCCCAGTTCAGACATGGCTATATGCAAATCAGTCTGACCCTGTGCCTCATGGGAACAGTCCAGCCCGAACTGCCAAGCCATGCCTTCCCTGGACCGGAAACAAGCTTCCGAGGACCGGTTTCTGGCATTCCAGCCGTCTTCAGCCCGGCTTACTTGAATCCAGTGGCAAAGTGAGCAAGGGACTCACGTCTGAGCATACCCTGCCACACTTATGGCGGCCAAAACGGTACAAAAGGGGGTGGTGATGGACGGAGCATCTGAACCAATCAAACATTCACACCCAGTCAAAAGATCTGGGTTTGATCCATCACCGTTCTTTAGCCCACTCTTCCACCCCAGTTCAGACATGGCTATATGCAAATCAGTCTGACCCTGTGCCTCATGGGAACAGTCCAGCCCGAACTGCCAAGCCATGCCTTCCCTGGACCAGAAACAAGCTTCTGAGGACCGGTTTCTGGCATTCCAGCCGTCTTCAGCCCCGCTTGCTTGAATCCAGTGGCAAAGTGAGCAAGGGACTCACGTCTGAGCATACCCTGCCACACTTATGTCGGCCAAAGCGGTACAAAAGGGGGTGGTGATGGACGGAGCATCTGAACCAATCAAACACTCACACCCAGTCAAAAGATCTGGGTTTGATCCATCACCGTTCTTTAGCCCACTCTGCCACCCCAGTTCAGACATGGCTATATGCAAATCAGTCTGACCCTGTGCCTCATGGGAACAGTCCAGCCCGAACTGCCAAGCCATGCCTTCCCTGGACCGGAAACAAGCTTCCGAGGACCGGTTTCTGGCATTCCAGCCGTCTTCAGCCCGGCTTGCTTGAATCCAGTGGCAAAGTGAGCAAGGGACTCATGTCTGAGCATACCCTGCCACACTTATGGCGGCCAAAGCGGTACAAAAGGGGGTGGTGATGGACGGAGCATCTGAACCAATCAAACACTCACACCCAGTCAAAAGATCTGGGTTTGATCCATCACCGTTCTTTAGCCCACTCTGCCACCCCAGTTCAGACATGGCTATATGCAAATCAGTCTGACCCTGTGCCTCATGGGACCAGTCCAGCCCGAACTGCCAAGCCATGCCTTCCCTGGACTGGAAACAAGCTTCCGAGGACCGGTTTCTGGCATTCCAGCCGTCTTCAGCCCGGCTTGCTTGAATCCAGTGGCAAAGTGAGCAAGGGACTCACGTCTGAGCATACCCTGCCACACTTATGGCGGCCAAAGCGGTACAAAAGGGGGGAGTGATGGATGGAGCATCTGAACCAATCAAACACTCACACCCAGTCAAAAGATCTGGGTTTGATCCATCACCGTTCTTTAGCCCACTCTGCCACCCCAGTTCAGACATGGCTATATGCAAATCAGTCTGACCCTGTGCCTCATGGGAACAGTCCAGCCGGAACTGCCAAGCCATGCCTGGCTATATGCAAATCAGTCTGACCCTGTGCCTCATGGGAACAGTCCAGCCGGAACTGCCAAGCCATGCCTTCCCTGGACCGGAAACAAGCTTCCGAGGACCGGTTTCTGGCATTCCAGCCGTCTTCAGCCCGGCTTGCTTGAATCCAGTGGCAAAGTGAGCAAGGGACTCACGTCTGAGCATACCCTGCCACACTTATGGTGGCCAAAGCGGTACAAAAGGGACTCACGTCTGAGCATACCCTGCCACACTTATGGCGGCCAAAACGGTACAAAAGGGGGTGGTGATGGACGGAGCATCTGAACCAATCAAACATTCACACCCAGTCAAAAGATCTGGGTTTGATCCATCACCGTTCTTTAGCCCACTCTACCACCCCAGTTCAGACATGGCTATATGCAAATCAGTCTGACCCTGTGCCTCATGGGAACAGTTCCTGGACCGGAAACAAGCTTCCGAGGACCGGTTTCTGGCATTCCAGCCGTCTTCAGCCCGGCTTGCTTGAATCCAGTGGCAAAGTGAGCAAGGGACTCACGTCTGAGCATACCCTGCCACACTTATGGTGGGCAAAGCGGTACAAAAGGGGGTGGTGATGGACGGAGCATCTGAACCAATCAAACACTCACACCCAGTCAAAAGATCTGGGTTTGATCCATCACCGTTCTTTAACCCACTCTGCCACCCCAGTTCAGACATGGCTATATGCAAATCAGTCTGACCCTGTGCCTCATGGGAACAGTCCAGCCCGAACTGCCAAGCCATGCCTTCCCTTGACCAGAAACAAGCTTCCGAGGACCGGTTTCTGGCATTCCAGCCGTCTTCAGCCCGGCTTGCTTGAATCCAGTGTCAAAGTGAGCAAGGGACTCACGTCTGAGCATACCCTGCCACACTTATGGCGGCCAAAGCGGTACAAAAGGGGGTGGTGATGGACGGAGCATCTGAACCAATCAAACACTCACACCCAGTCAAAAGATCTGGGTTTGATCCATCACCGTTCTTTAGCCCACTCTGCCACCCCAGTTCAGACATGGCTATATGCAAATTAGTCTGACCCTGTGCCTCATGGGAACAGTCCAGCCCGAACTGCCAAGCCATGCCTTCCGTGGACCGGAAACAAGCTTCCGAGGACCGGTTTCTGGCATTCCAGCCGTCTTCAGCCCGGCTTACTTGAATCCAGTGGCAAAGTGAGCAAGGGACTCACGTCTGAGCATACCCTGCCACACTTATGGCGGCCAAAATGGTACAAAAGGGGGTGGTGATGGACGGAGCATCTGAACCAATCAAACATTCACACCCAGTCAAAAGATCTGGGTTTGATCCATCACCGTTCTTTAGCCCACTCTACCACCCCAGTTCAGACATGGCTATATGCAAATCAGTCTGACCCTGTGCCTCATGGGAACAGTCCAGCCCGAACTGCCAAGCCATGCCTTCCCTGGACCAGAAACAAGCTTCCGAGGACCGGTTTCTGGCATTCCAGCCGTCTTCAGCCCGGCTTGCTTGAATCCAATGGCAAAGTGAGCAAGGGAGTCACGTCTGAGCATACCCTGCCACACTTATGGCGGCCAAAGCGGTACAAAAGGGGGTGGTGATGGACAGAGCATCTGAACCAATCAAACACTCACACCCAGTCAAAAGATCTGGGTTTGATCCATCACCGTTCTTTAGCCCACTCTGCCACCCCAGTTCAGACATGGCTATATGCAAATCAGTCTGACCCTGTGCCTCATGGGAACAGTCCAGCCCGAACTGCCAAGCCATGCCTTCCCTGGACCGGAAACAAGCTTCTGAGGACCGGTTTCTGGCATTCCAGCCGTCTTGAGCCCGGCTTGCTTGAATCCAGTGGCAAAGTGAGCAAGGGACTCATGTCTGAGCATACCCTGCCACACTTATGGCGGCCAAAGCGGTACAAAAGGGGGTGGTGATGGACGGAGCATCTGAACCAATCAAACACTCACACCCAGTCAAAAGATCTGGGTTTGATCCATCACCGTTCTTTAGCCCACTCTGCCACCCCAGTTCAGACATGGCTATATGCAAATCAGTCTGACCCTGTGCCTCATGGGACCAGTCCAGCCCGAACTGCCAAGCCATGCCTTCCCTGGACTGGAAACAAGCTTCCGAGGACCGGTTTCTGGCATTCCAGCCGTCTTCAGCCCGGCTTGCTTGAATCCAGTGGCAAAGTGAGCAAGGGACTCACGTCTGAGCATACCCTGACACACTTATGGCGGCCAAAGCGGTACAAAAGGGGGGAGTGATGGACGGAGCATCTGAACCAATCAAACACTCACACCCAGTCAAAAGATCTGGGTTTGATCCATCACCGTTCTTTAGCCCACTCTGCCACCCCAGTTCAGACATGGCTATATGCAAATCAGTCTGACCCTGTGCCTCATGGGAACAGTCCAGCCCGAACTGCCAAGCCATGCCTTCCCTGGACCGGAAACAAGCTTCCGAGGACCGGTTTCTGGCATTCCAGCCGTCTTCAGCCAGCTTGCTTGAATCCAGTGGCAAAGTGAGCAAGGGCCTCACGTCTGAGCATACCCTGCCACACTTATGGCGGCCAAAGCGGTACAAAAGGGGGTGGTGATGGACGGAGCATCTGAACCAATCAAACACTCACACCCAGTCAAAAGATCTGGGTTTGATCCATCACCGTTCTTTAGCCCACTCTGCCACCCCAGTTCAGACATGGCTATATGCAAATCAGTCTGACCCTGTGCCTCATGGGAACAGTCCAGCCCGAACTGCCAAGCCATGCCTTCCCTGGACCAGAAACAAGCTTCCGAGGACCGGTTTCTGGCATTCCAGCCGTCTTCAGCCCGGCTTGCTTGAATCCAGTGGCAAAGTGAGCAAGGGACTCACGTCTGAGCATACCCTGCCACACTTATGGCGGCCAAAGCGGTTCAAAAGGGGGTGGTGATGGACGGAGCATCTGAACCAATCAAACACTCACACCCAGTCAAAAGATCTGGGTTTGATCCATCACCGTTCTTAATCCTCAACAAAGAGGTCAGCTGCCGGACCCTCAGCTTTCTCCGGAACCCCTATGATACGGACATTATTCCGCCGAGCCCTTCCTTCATAGTCCTCCAGACGATGTGTAATGAGATCGCTGTTGGTCTTCAAGCGACGGACCTCTGTCTGTAGATCAGTGACATCACCCGTCAGACTAGGTGTCTTAATGTCCAAAGATTTAACTTTCTCATTGGTTTTACACAGATCTGCGTGGATCAGATTGACATCAATCTCCACAGTATTGAGCTTATGGGCGAGAGCCTCAATTTGGTGTCCTAATGAGGACTTGATCCCATCAATCGCAGCCATGACGTCTTGCAAGGTCGGCTCAATTGCGCCAGCTCCACCGGGAGAACCCCTAACTTGGGTATATCGGTCCATGTTGTTAGTTTGAGTAGAGCCACCCCGCCGAGTGTTCTTTGGTTTCAGCCTGTCACCCTCCGGTTTCCCCGCCATGAGGGGGGGATGGATCAACCTGACTCAATGGAATTTGGGGGGAAAATGGCGACCCCTGGCCTCCTCGGGCGAATTCAGCCCCAGCCAGAGGGCACAAATCAAAAGTCCTCCAAAACCGGCTAAACAGTCCGAATCACATTAGCGGGTGACCAGGCACAGGGGTGGGCTCGTTCCCAGTCACAGGTCACCTTGAAAGCAAAATTGAAAGTGAAAGCACCCGGACCGGCCGTCCCAATCCCCTCAGGCCGATGTTGTTCAACTACAGCTCGGGTAGCACGTCAACTCCACAGCTGGGTATCACGGAGGTGTAGGCCGCAATCTTCAAGGCACCGTAACTCCGGCTCCCGGGGTCCGATTAAAAATCTGAATGCAGATTTCGCCTCACGTGTGGCTCGTCTTCACGAGAACATCAATGAAGATCAGGATACAAGACAGGATAGAGCCCTAAGCTCACGTGGCCACCTTGGTTGCGCATGAAGCTCCTCCTCTGCAAATCAGTCTTGACCCTGTGCCTCATGGGAACAGGCCAGCCCAAACTGCCAAGCCATATTTTCCCTGGACCGGAATCAAGCATCCTAGGACCGGTTTCTGGCTATCAGCCGTCTTCAGCCAGGATAGCATGACTCCAATGACGTAGTGAGCATGGGACCCACGTCTGGGCATATCCTTGCCACATAGGGTAAACAGTAAAACACACAAGATGATGTGCGTCCCGTGCTCACTACGCCACTGGAGTCAAGCTTTTCTGGCTGATGAAGGCTGATAGCCAGAAACCGTTCCTAGGATCCTTGATTCCGGTCCAGGGAAGTCATGGCTTGGCAGTTTGGTCTGGACTGTTCCCATGATGCACACAGTCAAGACTGATTTGCATATGGCCATGTCTGAACTGGGGAGGCTTAGTGAGCAAAATATCGATGGATTAAACCCAGTTCTGTGACTGGGGGTAAATGTTTTGCCATTGTGCAACATTCCATCCATCATCTTGTGTGTTTTGCTGTTCACCCTAAGTGGGAAGGGTATGCCCAGATGTGGGTCCCGTGCTCACTACGCCACTGAAGTCAAGCTATTCTAGCTGATGAAGGGTGATAGCCAGAAACTGGTCCTAGGATGCTTGAATCTGGCCCAGGGAAGACATGGCTTGGCAGTTCGGTCTGGACTGTTCCCAGGAGGCACAGGGTCAAGACTGATTTGCATATGGCCATGTCCGAACTAGGGTGGCTTGAGGAGCAACATACCGATGGATTAAACCCAGATCTGTGACTGGGGGTGAATGTTTTGCCATTGTGCAACATTCCGTCAATCGTCTTGTGTGTTTTGCTGTTCACCCTATGTGGGAAGGGTATGTCCAGACGTGGGTCCCGTGCTCAGTACGCCACTGGAGTCAAGCTATTCTGGATGATAAAGACTGATAGCCAGAAACCGGTCCGAGGATGCTTGATTCCGGTCCAGGGAAGACATGGCTTGGCAGTTCGGTCTGGACTGTTCCCATGAGGCACAGGGTCAGACTGATTTGCATATAGCCATGCCTGAACTAGGGTGGCTTGAGGAGCAACATACCGATGGATTAAACCCAGATCTGTGACTGGGGGTGAATGTTTTGCCATTGTGCAACATTCCGTCAATCGTCTTGTGTGTTTTGCTGTTCACCCTATGTGGGAAGGGTATGTCCAGACGTGGGTCCCGTGCTCAGTACGCCACTGGAGTCAAGCTATTCTGGATGATAAAGACTGATAGCCAGAAACCGGTCCGAGGATGCTTGATTCCGGTCCAGGGAAGACATGGCTTGGCAGTTCGGTCTGGACTGTTCCCATGAGGCCCAGGCTCAAGACTGATTTTCATATGGCCATGTCTGAACTGGGGTGGCTTGATGAGCAAAATAAGAATGGATTAAACCCAGATCTGTGACTGGGGGGTGAATGTTTTGCCATTGTGCAACATTCCGTCCATCATATTGTGTGTTTTGATGTTCACCCTATGTGGGAAGGGTATGCCCAGACGTGGGTCCCGTGCTCACTACGCCACTGGAGTCAAGCTATTCTGGCTGATGAAGGCTGATAGCCAGAAACCGGTCCAAGGATGCTTGATTCCAGTCTATGGAAGACATTGCTTGGCAGTTCGGTCTGGACTGTTCCCATGAGGCACAGGGTCAAGACTGATTTGCATATGGCCCTGTCTAAACTGGGGTGGCTTGGTGAGCAAAATAACCATGGATTAAACCCAGATCTGTGACTGGAGGTGAATGTTTTGCCATTGTGCAACATTCCATCCATCATCTTGTGTGTTTTGCTGTACACCCTATGTGGGAGGGGTATGCCCAGATGTGGGTCCCGTGCTCACTACGCCACTGAAGTCAAGCTATTCTAGCTGATGAAGGCTGATAGCCAGAAACCGGTCCTAGGATGCTTGAATCTGGTCCAGGGAAGACATGGCTTGGCAGTTCGGTCTGGACTGTTCCCAGGAGGCACAGGGTTAAGACTGATTTGCATATGGCCATGACGGAACTGGGGTGGCTTGGTGAGCAAAATAACAATGGATTAAACCCAGATCTGTGACTGGGGGTGAATGTTTTGCGATTGTGCAACATTCTGTCCATCATCTTGTGTGTTTTGCTGTTCTGCCAGACTGGGGCATCCCTTCGGCCAACAGACAGTGCCGGTTCCAACAAGGGGCTTCGCCTCGCCCACAAGCTATCACGTCATAGGAAAAACAACCTACTCCAGAGTAAGACATGTTAAACAGGAATATGTTTTCTCTTGTAGGAAAATGAACTCATACATGAATTCAGGGTAAATATCTCTAACACACGTGGTGGAGAAATGAATCACAACACAAGGAGTAATCACTTGGCAGCGGAAGAAACAATTCTTAGAAAGATTTGGAGGATCACAGTACATAGGGGAACAGCACAGCCCTCATCACATTCAAGACATAGCTCATGTCTAAGGAATTGCCAGGCTGTGCCAAAGCCTTTGTAATACAAAACATAGAAGACTTCCAAAGGATAATTACACGATGGAGAGCTGGAAGCCAAAGCCAGGGCATTGGATCAGGTTTACAAGCTCCCTGCTAGAAGGCAGGCAGTGCATTCTGGAGCAGTTGAACTTCTTTCATGGAATATTTAGACAAATTAAGTGCGTAATCAAGCCAGGAATGGATGTTTGCTGCCACTACAGCGATACGCTATTCCAGTGTCAGGGAGACAAGAATCTGACGTATCACACTCAAGCTAACCAGAGTGGCTAAGAATAGCGCCACATCAATCCTGAACCCCAGGCTCGCATTTGGAGATGGGTCTGGATACCCTCATGGGTGACAAAAGTGCTCTACAAATTTACTGATTGATTGATTGATTGATTGGTTGATTGACATCATCCTATTTCATGAGGTTAAAAGGGCAGGTGCAGAGTAGGCCTGGGTGGTAAATTCCATTCTGCTCGCGGAATTTGCGGAATTTGGGTAATTTCGCGTTTGGCGGAGAATGCAAAATTGCCCGAAATTCTGTGTTTCGTGACTTCGCGAAATTTATTGCTTGTTCGCGTTCTCAAATGCGTGTTCACAAGATATTTCCCCCCGAGCACACAAACAGCGATTGCGAACAGTACAAAAGCATCGCGAACAAGCAATTCCATGTGTTCGCGGAATTTCTGCGTATTTGCAGAGATTTTTTACCGTTTCGTGGAGATTTGCGTAACGCGATTACGCAAATTCCGCCCACCCCTAGTGCAGAGTTGGTCACTGCCACACTGTACCATAACTGTCTTGGCAGAATTGAGTTTACTGAGTGATGGGTTTTCAGTACTGGGTATATGATAGGCATTGTTCAAATGTTTTTGCCATGGCCCGCAAATCTCTCTAAAGAGCAGGACCCCATGTCATCTTCATATATGTAGAGTTGGAATCCATGAGAGTGCATAAGGTCAACTACAGAGTGGAAATATGCATAAAAAGATGGATGGCAGCATAGGCAGACATAGGAAATTCTGAAACATTTAGCTTCATCTTCTGTCTCTCTACCAGAAAGGTATTTTCAGCTTTTATTCCGCTTGTAATTATCTTAACAATTGTACATGAAGGGCATGTAGAATTGAACTAATCAGAACATTAGATTCCTTTCTAAAGCCACATTGTTCCAATCTTACCTTCATGCATTAACCACAAAATGTTGTCAAGACTTACTTAAGAGCACGTCTAAGGAGGCTGCAGATTCATAGGTGATTCAGTAACCAAAGGGTGACATGGCACTTGTGGATGCTTGGGGGGAGATGGAGTTTGAAGAGTTGTGAACCCAAGTACTGGTGTTCTAACCAATTAAAGATGTCAGAGGTCCCCAGTGTACGGGATAAGGGTCAAATCGAAGCAACATGGCAACCAGGTTCCCCTTCCGGGTCACAATAAGTATAACAGTATTTAAGGGCTGCATTCTCAGTCACTCTTCACCTGGCAACTATGTGTTGGCAGGCTTACTTGCTCCTCGTTTCAGTTCGCACTTGGCTCCCCTCCCATGTGTACCTTTGTTATTTATTCATGTTTGTCTTGGCAGCTTCACTAGGTATGAGTCATTGTGCTGGTGCTAATTATGTCTAGCTCGTCCTCATTCAGCTCCTTTCATCCTGGAATCTCCAGATTCATCCTGTTCACAAAGCTGCCCCATAGATTTAAAGCCCAGAGTGGAATAACACATGCTTGTATGTGTTGTACTTGCCAATTATCTAGTTGAAAAGTGTTCACACTTTGAGTGTGTATACCTTTTCCTCACAGGTGGTGATAAGGGGCTCCAAACAGCTGGCACTCCAGTGTTTCTCCTTTCCATTCCCCTCTCTCCCCATGGCCTGTTTCGGGTTCCTGTGGTCATTGGATAAGTATGAAGAACCATGGGCTTCAGGGAAGTTTGGGCCTCTCTGCTTGGACACCAGCTCTAGGCACAGTTGTGACACATGTTCACCACTTATAAACAACGATCGCAATTTTGCGAAAATATTCATACTTAACCCCTCAACTATGGGTTTGGCATACTTGTTGTCAATGCAGTAAAACCCGGAACTAGACAGTCTCCATTTCAAGTGTAGGAAACATCTCCCACACTATGTATGTAGATATGTATTTGTATAGCCCAAACCTAGGCAAAGTACAATGGGGTGTTGAACAGTGTGAAAGGGATGCTTACAGTCAAAGAGTGATAGGAGAGGTAGCTGAAGTTTTGGAGCAGAATTGTGCCTTTAAAGAGGTGCATATTTAACCCTTTCCTAAATTGGAGCAGCTTTGGGGCAGTCCTGATGGATACAGGGATTTTGTTCAACATCCTGGGTGCACAGATGAAAAAGGCCTTCTGCCTTGTTTTTTTCTTTTTACACTTCTTAGTCTCTGGTCTGGTGGTGCACTTGAAATATGGTTTATTTTAAGCGAAATCTGCCTCATGATGGAAGACGTGAAATGAACCATGTATTTCGAACATTTAATTTGCTGTACCTACAGCTGCTGTTCTCAGATCCATGCTGCCTTACCTGTCTGTCTGTCTGTCCGATTGAAGCCTACCACAATCTGCAATAATAGGATTGGGTTTGCATGTGAATCCAGCAGTGAGAATCCACACCCCAGCCTCTGTGGTTAGTCGTTTGGAAGTCCTTTTCAGCACAAAAATGATGTTCCGTGCTGGAGGATACCAACTTGGGTGCATGCCATTCACTGTAAAAGAACCACCAAACTCAAGGCTCAAGGACTTGGAGTTGCCACTGAGCCTGTTATGTTATGTTATGTGAGGTAATCTTGTATAGCGCGCAAATCACCGTGGGGCTTCTCGGCGCTTAACTCAGAGTAACACCTGGGGGGAACAACTAGGTAAAAGGACGTCTTAGTACAGAAGAGCCTTAAGATGCTTCCTAAAAGCTCGGTAGGAAGTCATTTCTCGTAGCGCCATTGGAAGACTGTTCCAATATTTAGGGGCCAGGTAGGAAAAGGCCATACCCCCCGATCTACGACGTTTAATTAAAGGTACATGGAGTAGTTGCAGTGTGCTGGATCTCAACGGGCGGATTGGAACATGTTTTTTCAATTTCTTTTGAAGGTATATTGGGCCTTGTCCCTGGAGCGCGATGAAAGTCAGGTAACAGACTTTAAAAAAAGATCTTTGTTTAACTGGTAGCCAATGCAGAGTTCTCAGCAGTGGCAACGAAGGGGAACCCGCCGGTTGGTTCAGGACCAGCCTGGCTGCCGTATTCTGGAAAACCTGCAGTTTATTCCTGTAAGTTACTCCAACCTCAGCCAGTAGGGCATTCCCATAGTCTAAACGGCTAATGATGGTGGCTTGAGTCAGCGTTCTACGATGTTCCATGGGAATAAAGGGGAGAATTTTTCACAGTAGTCTTAACCTAAAATAACAGACCCCCGGAGATCGAGGTTATGTGATCTTGCATTGAAAGGGCGTGGTTCAGCTTGATGCCGAGGTTGCTGACACTCGGTTTTGGCGTGGGAGTGGGGCCCAATTGCATCGGCCACCAATCGTCGGACCAGGCTGCTGCCGCCTTCCCCAGCAACATGACTTCAGTCTTACTCGGGTTCAGATGTAGGCAGTTGTTGGCCATCCAATTTGATATCTCCAGCATACCTGTGCTAAACCTGAGTCTGTCAGCCTCCGGGTTAGGGCCGATGTTGAACAGCAACTGGGTGTCATCGGCGTACGACACCATTTCGAACCCCAGGGCTTCAACCGCCTTAGCCAGTGGTGCCATATAGATGTTAAAAAGGGTAGGGCTAAGGCAGGAGCCCTGGGGGACGTTTGGTATCTGTCCGTTAGAAAATTCTGCAGCCATTTAAGAGCTAAGCCTTGAATGCCGGCAGAGCTTAACCTCTCCGCGAGCCTAGCATGAGAGATGGTATCAAAGGCTGCAGAGAGGTCAAGAAGGACCAGAATAGCTGAACCACCGGCATCCATGGTCATCCTCAGGGAGTCTGTGACTGCCAGAAGGGCCGTTTCTGTGCTGAAGCCCCGACGGAACCCGGATTGAGGGGTGTCCAAAATACTGTTAGCTTCCAAATAACTATTCAGTTGCTGGTTTATGAAGCTTTCCAGCATTTTTCCTTCCAGCATTTTTCCTAAGAGAAGGAGCAGAGAAATGGGGCGGTAATTGGCTAGATCCTGAGGATTGGCTGAGGGCTTTTTTAAGATGGGGCAGACAAATGCTTCCTTCCAAGGGGCTGGGATAACACATTCCAAAATTGAGAGATTAAACATTTTTGGGAGGGTGGGGCCAAAGTATTGACCGCTCCGCTCAGCCCTCCACAGGGCTTGGTCGCCCCACTCCCTGCTGCCGCTCCTGCCTGCCTTTGCCGCCTCCTGCCTGCAGATTCCTTCGCTCGCTGCCCGCTGCTCCTGGGAATTTCCCGCTGCTCCTGGGAATTTCCCGCTGCCCGCTGCTTTTTAGAATTTCCCGCCGCTGCCTCCCTGCGGCCCCGCCCCCCTGTGATTCCATTCACCGCCCCGCTCCCGCCACCCAGCTGCTCCTCCCTCCCGGCTCCTTACTTAAGGGGACCGTAGGGGACCACAGAGTGTGACCGCACAGCCCTCCACAGGGCTTGGTCGCCCCACTCCCTGCTGCCGCTCCTGCCTGCCTTTGCCGCCTCCTGCCTGCAGATTCCTTCGCTCGCTGCCCGCTGCTCCTGGGAATTTCCCGCTGCTCCTGGGAATTTCCCGCTGCCCGCTGCTTCTTGGAATTTCCCGCCGCTGCCTCCCTGCGGCCCCGCCCCCCTGTGATTCCATTCGCCGCCCCGCTCCCGCCACCCAGCTGCTCCTCCCTCCCGGCTCCTTACTTATGACGCCCCCAGAGCGACCGCGAAGCGGACGCGCGCAGCGGGAGCGCCGATTGAGCGCCGAAGGTGCGCCAAAGGTAAGCCCGTCTGCGACCGTCCGCGCCTGGCCCGCGCCTGGCCCGCGCCCAGCGCCAGGACCCTTGGCCCTCCCCGCCGAGGCAAGACGACCCGACTGACCTACGACGCCGCCACTCTCAACGCACTCAATGCCGGCCGGACCCACGCCTGCTGCCGAGCCACCCCGAGACGCACCCACGGACCCTTCACCTGCTGCACCTGCAAGTTCACCTGCCTCCGAACCTGCCCCGCACCCGCCAAGACAAACACCAGCAGCAACCACCTCAAGTGCATCCTGATCAACACCCGCTCCGTCCACAGACACGCCGTGGAACTCTGGAACCTCCTCGACGCCACATCACCGGACATCGCCTTCCTCACGGAAACCTGGATGAACGCCTCCTCTGCACCCGACATCGCCATCGCCATCCCGGACGGGTACAAGATCATCAGGAGGGACCGCATCAACCAGACCGGAGGTGGCATCGCCATCATCCACAGGAACACCATCCGCATCACGACCGACGCCAACGACTCCTTCGCCGCAGCCGAACATCTCCACTTCCAGATTCACACTGACCCTAAGACGACCCTCAGAGGCACCCTCGTCTACAGACCCCCGGGACCACGCACACAATTCAGCGAAGACATCACAGACTTCATCAGCCCGCACACCCTCCCCTCCACTGACTACATCCTCCTCGGGGACCTCAACTTCCACCTGGAGAACAACAAGGACCGCAACACCACCGCCCTGCTGGAAAACCTCGCCTACCTCGGACTCAAGCAACTGGTCAACACCCCCACCCACTACGCCGGCCACACGCTTGATCCCGTCTTCTCTTCCAGCAAGTACATCACCTTCAGCCACGCCACCGGACTCCACTGGACCGACCACAGCTGCGTCCACTTCAGCTTCAAAAGATCCACGACCCACCACCACCCGCAACAGGTACCTCACAGGAATTGGAGCAAGATCACCGCAGACCAGCTCACCACCTCCCTCAGCCAGAGCCCACCCGCCAACACAACGGACCCCAACGAAGCAGCCCGCAACTTCACACAGTGGCTGACCGCCTGCGCCGACGACCTCGCACCACTAAAGAACCCTCCCAGCAGACCCAGAAGCAAGAAGGCATCCTGGTTCACCGACGACCTCAAGGACTCCAAGAAGACCTGCCGCACCCTCGAGAAAGCCTGGCTCCTCGACCGGACCACCGACAACATGACCGCCCTCAAACACGCTACCCGCAAGCACCACCAGCTCATCCGCACCACCAAGAAGAAATCCCTGAAGGAACGACTGGACAACAACGCCCACGCCAGCAAAGAGCTCTTCACTATCGTCAAGGAGTTCTCCAACCCCAGCACCGGCACCAACGACATCACACCGTCACAAGACCTCTGCGACTCCCTCGCCTCGTTCTTCCACCGCAAGATTGCCGACATCCACAACAGCTTCGGCGCCCCACCAACGCACCCAACCGTCGAACCAATGCCCCCCACCGCCACCTTTCGCACCTGGACCACGGTGACCACCGAAGACACAGCCCGCACGATGAACACCATCCACTCCGGATCACCGACCGACCCCTGCCCACACCACGTCTTCAACAAGGCCGACTCCACCATCGCACCCCAACTCCGGAACATCATCAACGCCTCCTTCAACACCGCCACCTTCCCGGAGAGCTGGAAGCACGCCGAGATCAGCGCCCTCCTGAAGAAACCTACAGCGGACCCCACCGATCTCAAAAACTTCCGCCCCATCTCGCTCCTCCCTTTTCCTGCTAAAGTCATCGAGAAGATTGTCAACAGACAGCTGACCGCCTTCCTCGAGACGAACGGATCCCTCGACCCCTCGCAGTCCGGCTTCAGAGCCAACCACAGCACCGAGACTGCCCTCATCGCAGCCACCGACGACATCCGGACCCTGCTCGACAAGGGGGAAACAGTGGCCCTCATCCTCCTGGACCTTTCCGCTGCGTTCGACACGGTCTGCCACCGCACCCTAGTCCAGCGCCTCAGCAACATCGGTATCCAAGAGAAGGCACTGGAGTGGATCATCTCGTTCCTCGCCGGGAGAACACAAAGAGTCCGCCTCCCCCCGTTTCGCTCCGAGGCCATCGAAGTCATCTGCGGCGTCCCGCAAGGATCTTCACTCAGCCCCACCCTCTTCAACATCTACATGAAACCTCTCACAGTGATCGCACGCCAGCACAACCTCAACATCCTCTCTTACGCCAACGACACCCAGCTGATCCTCTCCCTCACCAGAGACCCCGACACCGCCAGAACCTGCCTACACGAAGGGATGAAAGACTTCGCCGAGTGGATGAAGGACAGCCGCCTGAAACTGAACTCGGACAAGACGGAAGTCCTCATCCTGGGATCTTTGCCCTCCGCCTGGGACGACTTCTGGTGGCCCCCAGCCCTGGGCACTGCACCCAAGCCAACCAACCACGCACGCAACCTGGGCTTCATCCTGGACCCCTCCCTCTCGATGACCAGACAAGTCAATGCCGTCTCCTCATCGTGCTTCAACACCCTGCGTATGCTTCGCAAGATCTTCCGCTGGATCCCGACCGAGACCAGCAAGACTGTCACCCAGGCACTCGTCACCAGCCGACTGGACTACGGAAATGCCCTCTACGCCGGAACCACAGCCAAGCTACAGAAAAGACTCCAGCGCATCCAGAACGCCTCCGCCCGACTCATCCTGGATGTCCCCCGACGCAGCCACATCTCCAGCCACCTGAGGAACCTGCACCGACTCCCCGTCGACAAGAGGATCACGTTCTGGCTCCTCACCCACGCACACAAGTCTCTCCACGACCTGGGCCCCAAGTACCTCAACGACCGCCTGATCTTCTACACGCCCACCCGCCAGCTACGGTCCACCAGCCTCGCCCTCGCAGCCGTACCACGCATCCGAAGAGCCACCGCCGGAGGAAGATCCTTCTCTTACCTGGCTGCCAAGACTTGGAACTCCCTCCCCATCCACCTTCGGCTGACCCAGGACCATCTCGCCTTCAGGAAACAACTCAAGACCTGGCTGTTCGAGCAGTAGCATACCCCTCCCCCCAAGCGACTTGAGACCCTCCCGGGTGAGTAGTGCGCTATACAAATGGCATGATTGATTGATTGATTGATTGAAGTATTGGACAAGAGTGACATAATCTTGGGGGGGCAGGGATCCGCTGAGGAGCCTGATTTGGCGGTCTCCAGGGCTCTTTGGGTCTCTATTAGCGAGATCGGCACGAAGCATTCCAAGGAGCAGTCTGTCTGGGTGTTGAGGCCACCTGAACTACAATCAAGAGGTAAGTTTCCCCGGTCATGGATTGAAAAATTGGCATAGATTTTGTCAATTTTCTGCTGGAGAAACCCGGCCAATGAATCACCTAAATCTTGTGAATCGATGAGAGATTGCTTACAGGCAGTCGGGGCAGCAAAGTCTTTGACAATGTCGAATAGCGCTTTTGAGGAATTATTCGCACTTTCTGTTTGCTTCACAATATAGTGACATCTGGCTGCCTTTAAATTATGATGGTAAACTGTCAGCGCGTATTTGAAAAGCATTTTCGACTGCGGGGATTTACTCCGTCGCCACTGTCTTTCCAGCCTTTTGCAACCTGTGAGCCAAACCTCTCCTACACATCTTGTTCCTGGTCCAGTGAACAATTGTTCCTCTTTGGCTCAGGAAGTAACTACTGTTGCCATCTTCCCTTGACCTTCTGGTAGCCAGGATGCAGCCCTTCCTCTTCCCACAAATATCACCTCTATCTTTTATTTATTTATTTAGTGTTTTCTATAGCGCGGACATGACCCAGTGTAGGGTATCAGAGCACTTTACAGTGGCATTTCAGCAAAACCAGTACATTAAAGGACAAAAACAGTCATTATTGTTTCACACTTTAATATAGCATATAAACATATATACAATCAGCAGTTAAATTACCAAGGCACAGCTAGAAAACAGCATAAACTTTGTACCATCCCACGGTTAGCGGAGCTATGAATGCCAGTGAGCAATTTATAGACAGCAGTCCTCCAATAAAGCCTTAACCTCTTCCACGCTGATGACGAGCTGGGCTCGTCATGAGGTAGCCTCCTGGCACGCTGATGACGAGCCCAGCTCGTCACGTAACATGCGCTTTAAAAAATCTCAGCGTACGAGCGGAATTCCGCCCGCACGCATGCGGTTAAGGGAGAAATTTGCTCATATAGTATGATTTTGCTTCCTTTTTGAAGGTTGCGATCTATGTGATTCTTCTGATGTTTGGTGGGAGTGCATTCCAGATTCTCGGTGCTGCTCCTGAGAATGCTCGGTCATAAGTCTTTTTCTTGCAGAAGCGAGCTGGTTTCAGAAGTAAGTCTGTTTTGCTCCTGGAGGGTCGGTTACCTCCGGAAAGTGTAAGTGTCTGAGTCAGGTAACCTGGAGTTTTGTGATGTATTGCATTATGGGTGATGCATGCCAATTTGAATTGAATTCTTGCTTCGAAAAGCAGCCAGTTTAGCATTTTCAGGTGAGGGGAGATATGGTCGAATTTTTGGGATCCCGCAATCAGCCTTGTGGCTGCATTAAGATAGGCTTTCAGTGGGACTGTAGAGATTTTGAGGAGCCCAGCCAGGGTAGAGCATCCGTATTCTATCCTTGAGATGACCAGTGCTTGGACTGCAGTTTTAAGGTCTGCTTTCTTCAGGAAAGGTTTAAGTTTTTGCAGGTAGCTTAAATGGAACCAGGCGTTTTTTTGCCATTGTAGTGATATGTGCTTACATGTTCAGGTTTTTATCAAGGGTAATTCCCAGTGATTTGGTGGAGTCGACAATCTTTGGAGTACAATTTAGAGCAGTGATAAGGTTGGCCCATTCTGCTGTCTTTAGTTTGCTTTTCTGCGGTGTAATCAGTAGGAATTCGTTTTTTTGAGGGTTTAGTTTCAGGTGATTCTTGGTTAGCCATTGGAGGGTTCTTGATAATGCATGGTTCATTGTCTTTATCTCTTCTGTTGATACGACCTTGATGTACAACTGAGTGTCATCCGCATACATGTGGAAAGCGATATTAGCTTATTGTAATATTTCCGTGAGTGGTTCAACGTATAGATTGAATAGAGCTGGCGAAAGCATTGATCCCTGTGGAACTCCGATTGTATTATTGGTCAGGCCAGAAAGGGTTTGGTTGACAAAGAATTTTTGGGATCTGTTCTTGTTACTTGTTTCCTTGAGGTTTTTTGGTTCTTGGCATGGCTCTGTTTAGAGTTACTTGAGGAGTAGATACCCCGAGATCAGCAGTGCCCTGCCTGCCGCCCATGCTTGAGATCGTTGATCGTTGTAGAGTGAGTACACTTTTCTTTTCACTTTTTAGAGCAATACCAACATCACCCTCCATCATCCCCGCCATATTACATGATCCTGCTAAATCCCCCTCCTGGAAGAGACTGCCCAGACAAATATCCGAAAATGCCCCCGTTTATGCTATCCTGTTCCCTATGTAGGGGGTAGGGCCCACACTCCATGAAATTCAAACTGGGGCTAAGGCTTTAGAAGTATTTGCTAATTCCACTTCAACCAGGAATACATAGGGGAGCAGCACAGCTCTCATCACATTCAGCACATAGCTCACATCAGTCATGTCAAAGGAATTGCAAGGCTGTTCCAAAGACTTTGTAATACAAAACATAGAAAGCTTTCAAATGATAATTACATGGTGCAGATTGGTCAGCCAATGGCAGGGCATTGGATGAGGGTTACAAGCTCCTGCTGGAAGCCGGGCGGTGCATTCTGGAGCACTTGAACTTCTGCCATGGAATAGTTAAGCAAATTAAGTGCGTGATCAAGCCAGGAATGGATGTTTGCTGGCACTACAACAATACGCCCTTCCAGTGCACGGGAAACAAGAATCTGATGAATCACCCTGATGTTAACCAGAGTGGCTAAGAATAGCGCCAGATCAATCCTGAACCCCAGGCTCTTTAAAGAGGCATTTGGATATGGGCCTGGATACCCTCACGGGTGACAAAAAGTGCTGTACAAATGTACTGATTGATTGATTGGCATTGTCCTATTTCAGGACATCAAAAGGGGGGGGGGCAGACACAGTCACTGCCACTCTGTACCATACCTGTCTTGGCAAAACTGAGTTTACTGAGTGATGGCCTTCCAGTCCTGGGTTTATGAGAGGCATTTTTTGAATGTTTTTGCCATGGCCCACAGGTCTCTAATACTAGGGACCTGGGTGACATCTTCATATAATCAGGGGTCTCAAAACCTTTCTGTAGAGAGAGCTAATTTTAATCACTAAGGCTAAACTACTTGCGCATTGTTATCAGACACCCCCATGCCAGGCTTCATTGACTTTAAGCCCAATGTCCACAAAGCCAGTTACTGCGGTTTGAAAAAAATACTTTGACTAGAGGCACTATGACAGGGCTGCCATGTGTGCCAGTGGGAACATGGTCTTTGGGAATGTATGAACATGTGCGAGTATGAATGGAATAAATGTGTAAACGGGAGAAATGTAAAGAGCAGATAAATGTTCTGCAAATTGTTCATAATATGGCACATTTGTCTGTACTTAAAGTTTTTCCCTTTATTGAAACATTACTGTATTTTTAGTTATACATATGGCACAGTGTCTACTGGCCACTGGGAGGAAGAGGCCTGCTGTTTGTAAATGCAACACTTTGAAATGGTAAAAATTTAAATGAAGAGTTAACTTAATCATTGTGGTAACTTTTCATTTGATTTTTCTCTCATTTAAAAGCATTCAGAAACATAATTTTGTTCTCATGCTCTAATATTGAGTTGATAAGGACTTTTATTAAAGAGATAAATACCCCAGTTCTTCAATTCTTCCTCTCTATGCCCCAGCCCTAGTCTGGGTCATAAATCTGACTGAGTAATGCTCATTATCAGGCCCTCCTATCTGCAACCTGATGATAACAATGCAAAATAAACACAGCCTCCCCTTAACTTTAAAAGAAAAATGTGACCCTGCGCTTATTTAAAAATGAACTCAAGGCTGCGAGCTACTCTGAAGGTGTCTGGGAGCTACTGGTATCTTGCCATCAACTGGTTGGAGACACCTGATATAAGTAAAGTTGGGATCCACGAGAATGGAGAAGGGCAACTACTTAGTGGAAATATGCATAGAAAAGATGGATTACAGCATAGGCAATTCTGAAATAAACAGTCTCTCTGCCAGTAATCATATTAACAATTGAACATGACAGTCATCTAAAATTGAACTAATCAGAACACTAGCTTGCTTTCTAAGGACACATTGTTCCAATCTTACCTTTGTGTAATAATCAAAAATATTTGTCAAGACTTACTCAAGAGCAAGTCTCAGGAGGGAGCATATCCACAGGAGATTGAGAAACCAAAGGGCATCATGGCAGTTGTGGATGCTTGTGGGGAGATTGAGTTTGGGGAGCTGTGAACTCAAGTACTGGTGTTCTAACCATGTAAAGATGGCAGAGGTTTTCAGTGTAGGGAAAAGGGGTCAAATCGAAGCAAGATGGCAACCCGGTTCCCCTTCCGGGCCACAATAAGCAGAACAAAATTTAGGAAGAGGAGGTGGACAAAACGCCTACCAGATAGCCCACCTGGAGACCAAATTGGTCCTAGACATTAAAAATTGTTTTTAAAGACACAGAGGTAAATATTTCTTAATTACTTTAACCCCTTCCCTGCGGGGCTAATTTCCCCGCTGTGCTGGGGGGCGCGCACAGTGCACCTGTGCTTTTGACGAGCTCAGCTCGTCACGCAGCATGGTGGCGTTGTGCTCATGACGAGCTGAGCTCGTCACGGCCACACCCGTTTCTTTAGAACGCTCAGCACAGCGGGGGAATTAGCCCCGCGTGCGAGCGTTGCGGCCGTTATGACGAGCCCAGCTCGTCATGAGCACACGGCCACCGTGGCTCATGACGAGCTGAGCTCGTCATGAGCATGTCAGGGGTTAATTTTCTTCCATAGCTGTTTGCACCTGCCACATATGTCTTATCATTGTTTCATTATCTGCCTTTTGCTGAATTTGATTATTGTTTTTGGTTATTGGGTATTTACGCCACTACCCATGCTGAAGCAATCACCACTTACACTCTTCAACTACTCCATCATCTATACTACTGCCTTCACTACCCATTGTACCATGTTTTACCTATACCACTGACCACACTACATAAAACTATTATACTCCTACACTACTGTACAGTTACATATTAACCTATTGCATCACTATACTATTATTTGTATGCCATACCATTACCTACACCGCCAGTATGATATGCTGTATACACCTTCCAGCCATTTCTACCTCCAGCAGTACCAACCACAGCACAAATAACCTCTTACGCCCTACGTGACTACTACCTCACTCAACAACCTGCAGCTTCTACTCTACATAAGCTGCACCAAATGAACCTGTCTGCACGCTACAGCATGATACTCTATACCTTTAATCTTACAGCACCAGCTACATTCTACACTCAGACCCACTACAAACACCTCACTTGCCACCCCTTACGTAAGCTATGCACTAAACTATGTCACCACTTGTGCCATGCACCGCCGCCACCATACAACACAATCTGCGGACAACACTTCTAATGCCTGTATCACTCTATACCACCACCTATAACTAAACAGTCAACATTCTACAAGACCAACATTTTAAACCACTATCTACACCCTGATACCACTATTGACACCCTGAACCACTACCTACACCACTAAAATGCTAAATCCACTACACCATACCTTTACATGTACCATTTACCCACCACCATCACTTTAACTACACTCCACTATACCCTACACCATTGTCTACACCACACAACACTTATACCCCTACATCATGACCAATATTATAGAACACACTACCTATGCCTTCTACTATCATCACTGTAGACCCCTACATATATTCTTGACAACATCATATATGTTCTCTACACTACAATATACCCCATACCACTACATAAACCTGAATCCACTTCCTCTAGCCCTACACCTACCTAATCATCTACACAGTATACCTTCACCCACACACTCTACCTCACTACCTGTGTTACCACTCACACCTTTTATCTGGCCCACCAACTCCATACACCACTACCTACACCCAACAACCATGCCACCACATACAACTTACCCAACCACCTATGCACTGCTGCTTACACCACATGTATTGCCCATTGTTTATACCATAAATCACCTAATTATGTAAACCCCACATCTTACACTACCGTTCACAACACGTTTACTTCTCACCCTACACCACACTCTATACCTCAAACTGCCACCCTAACACCAATGCATCCCACATGATCAGCTACATCAACCACCACTCTCTCATTTAACACCACAACAAGGTGTTGGATGAGATGGTGAAGTTGTGGCGCGTACAGACAGTCACAACCCCACATGAAACCTAGACCCACACCAAAGTCTATACTGCATACCAGCTACATCATCTATGCATTTCCACATCACTGATGCTTTACCCCACTGCCACTTATAACACCTATACCTAACCCCAATGCCTACCACACAATCTGTGCCCACGCCTAGTTCGTACACTCCAACCCTATACACACACCCAGCACCTACATCCTACACTATTTCTTGATATAAGAATTTCCCATACAACTATTCATGCCCTGTACAACCTCTTTAAGCCCTTCCTCTGGGGGAAGCTCTGCCGCTAGGACCTTCCTAGAAGAAGAGGATACTGTGTGTGGAGAGCAGGTGACCCCAACTTAGATGGAAAGGAGCCAGGCCTAGCTGACTGCGTGGAGGTTATCTAAAGGAAGTGAGATACTCAGGAACCACGAAGACCATGCAGCCCAGATGGCCAGATCCGGGCAGAATGGGTCTGCTTTGCAAGAGGGTGCAAGAGACATATTAGGGCTGTGAATTATTGAACCATGGGCCATATGTATCATAGTTCCGTTTTGTGAATTCTAAATAGCGATTTTTAAGGAATCGCTATTTAGAATTTGCAAAACGGTATGCATGTAAAAAAATCGCTTCTTTTTAGCGATTCCTTACCATTCCTAATTTGCGATTAGCAAATTGCTATTCGCAAATTTCCCATTCATTTCTATGGGCCAGGAGGCCCATAGGAATGAAGGGGAAATTTGTGATTAGCAATTTGCTAATCGCAAATTAGGATTATTTTCAAGGGTGCAAGGGTGTCTCAAGAACACCCTGCTGCACCCCTGAAAATGACATGTGGGGGCATATGGCGCACATACATGCCCTAAGGGCATGTATGAGCGTCATATGGCACCTTTGGTTTTTTTAAAAATTGCTTTTTGAAAAGAATTCGCAACTTATCACCAACTAGAAGTTGGTGGTAATTTGCGAATCCTTATGGGCATTTTTGAATTATTTTTTCTTTGATACATTGCATTTAAGGAATCGCAAAATTTGCGATTCCTTAAGTGCAATCGCAAAATAAGGAATAGCAAATTTCGCGATTCCTTATTTTGCAGCAAAAATGTTTCATACATGTTTCTGCGAATTTCGGCCTTTGCGAATGCTAATTTGCTTGATACATATGGCCCCATGTCTCTACATCTACCATTCCGGAGATGTAGCAGTGTCAAAATATCCAAATGGGTCTTAACCTTTAAAACATGTTCTGTGTTAGAACAAGGAACTCATGACAGCGGCAAGTCCCCTCCCTTGAATTCAGCCCTTAGGACAGCAGATGGCATGGTGGACAGTGGGGCACTATTCTATCCCCAATCGTAGAATATGTGGAGAAAGTGCAGCTCTCCCCCAAGTAGTTGAAGAGGCATATTTACTATTCAACTCCTATCCTGTAAATCTTTTGGGAAAGTTACAAATTCACCAAGGGCTGACAAGTAAAAATATTGCATTGAGGAATGTGCTGCCCTGAGGGCCCTGCTCAAAGCAAAAAGTAAGAATATCACACATAATAATAATAATATTTATTTCGACTGAAAGTCATAAAAGATACATAAATATAGTATAAAAGACAGAGATAAAATGAATATGACTGATACTATCACAAACACATTAAAAAAGAAGAAATATATGGATATAGTCGTATTTGCTCAGGACAATAAAATATAGTTGCTACCTTAGAATTCTTAACAGAGAGATCATAAAACAGTTGTTTGCCTTCAATAAAAGTTTAGTTAGATAAACTATCAGATCTAACAGTATGTACAGAAAAGCAAAACAAGGTGTACACATATTAGCTTTCTACAACAGGACTTAAAGTGCAAAAGCTGAATTAGTTAGGGCACTCAGCCTCCAGGCAAACGGAAGTAGTGTTTGACAGGCATACCTTTCACCAGATCCTTATTATGGATTGCAAATATCTTGAAGTGGCAGATATGATATTTTGCCTTGTATCATAGTTCAATAGTCAGAGAACCTCAATGAGTTTCCCACCTCCAAAGGTTCTGAAACAGCAGAACTAGCTACCTTCTTCTCCACTTGGTGTAGCCTGAACTGAAGAATAGGGCATGCTCTTCTGTTTCCGTGCTATAACCACAAGAGGGGCAAACCCAACTAATAGGGTCACCTGACCGAGAAAACTTATATGTAAAAGAGAAAAGGGGAAGTGGGCTTAGCAGAATTGAAGGTAGAACTTCCGGGCAGCCGCAGGTTCAATTTCATCCAAAAACCGCTCTGCAAAGAAGTCATCCTTCACCAGAAGGAAAGTCAGGGACCCAAAGGATGGCCATGGCCACAATAAACTCTGTCTATATTGACCGTAGGTCCTCTTAATAGACAGCTTATTAGTAGACATAGCTGAGGATGGTTCCTCCCACAATAACCCATTGCCTGACTTCTTGAGGGTTTCTTTGACATACTTGATCCACAGAATTCCACTGGAGCCGGGAAGGCCCGAGATCTCTTCCAGCCCCTGGCGATAAGAAAACAGCTCAGGAGTGGCCCAAATCCTCCTCCAGTAAAGAATCGGTCTCAAGCCTGTCCCTTCAGAAATTGGCTCAACCCCAGACCGAGTCTAAGGGGAAGACGGGGAAATTGACAGAAGACTTAACAGTTGACACAAGAAGCCATTTTCCACAACTGAATGGGCTACAGGGTCCTTATGACCCCAGAGCTCAACACCATAGAAGGAAGCACCAGGGCCTGCTGTCTGCAACTGTGTAGGACTGAGATGAATTGGGCGGAATTGAGATCGACAGTGCAATTTAATCAGCCCCCCCCAACCCGAGTGTGTTGCTCTAATTTGAGCCTACCATAGGATGATGCCAGTCCAACTGCTCTGACAGATACCTGAATGTGTTAACTCACTCCAGGGGCTCACCCTTGAACCTCAGATTGATCGGGTAGAACAGCAGGGATTGTAAACCATGTATTTGATTTTTGCCATATTTAGTTCCAACACCCACCATCTGCAAAAAGTCAAAGCTGTCCAGGATCCTTTACAACACCATGGATGACTGTGAGAGAAGCAGACTATCGTCTGCATACATGGGGGGTGGGGACTCTGATGCCAGCCAAATTTGGAACATTGAACTCACATTGATTCAAATGAGCTACTAGCTCATTAACATAAATGATAAAAAGTGCGGGGGAACCTCTGGTGACAGAGAATTTATCAGTCCCTTAGGGCATATGTGTGCGCCACATGAACACACATACCAAATTAGGGGGTGCAGCAGGGTGGCCTTTAGACCCTCTGGCACCCTTCAAATTGCATTCGCAATTTGCGACTACCTATTTGGTACTTGCAAATTACGAATGGCTTCCCATTCATTCTTATGGGCCTCGAGGCCCATAGGAAGGAATGGGAAGGCATTCCTTAATTGCGAATCGCATTTCGCAATTAAGGAATGTGTAGGAATCACAAATATTTTTGCAAAACCCACATGCATAGGCAACTGCGATTCCTTAATAGTGATTCCTTAATAATCGCTATTAAGGAATCGCAATTGCCTAGCTTGATGCATGTGCCCCTAAGTCCTAAAGCCCCACCGCAGCAGCAGGAATATTGAAACTGGGCAGTTCCATAGAAGGACAGACCCTTTCCTGTGTATGTGACACTGAGCTAGATTGGTTAGGAACACTACAGGCTGACAAATCAAAATGATTTGTCTCCCTAATGCTAGCCCATTGGTCGGTCAATTAAGTAAAACTTCCCCTCAGACCCAATGGCCTGCATGGAGAAGCATCCCCATTGTCTACATTGACCAGCAATCATGTTTGCAGTGGGCTAAGGGGCCTGCATCCTAAAAGTGGTGTTAACATTAACTGTCGACCTAATAAAACCCTGTTGCGAGACAGCATCCTCCCTCCCTCCCATCGTAAGTAACCAAACAAAGCATCTAAAGAAACAGGTGCCAGGGTGGTTGTGAGTTATTCAACCCCATCAAGGGCTTTGAAGCGGTTTGAAGTGGGGACGCCAAAAGCACCCTGCAAGCCATCAGATGTAGAAGGGGCAAGGGCCGTGCCAAGATGTAGAGGTAAACGTTGTTGTCGAAAGTGAGCCGGGCCACCAAGTCTACCTAAATAGTGTGGTTTATAAAAGTATCCCTGCCGCGATACTCCAATACAGGAAGAGCCCCCTCCCGACTTGAATTGCCTAAAAGCAATCTCTCCACCAAATGGTGCGACCTGAAGTTAATAATAATGCAGTCCCCAGTACGGTCTATATATCCCACTCTACGGGTTAGTAAAGTATTGTGAACACTGCAGAGGGAGGAGTCACTGTAAAGGGGCAGCCAATTCAAAACTTTTTTGGTAAGTCCTTCGGGGCCTCCCTCTGGTCCACATGCAACTGTGGAACCCCGGCGAGGACTGCCACGTATGGGCAAGAGGCAGGTGGAAGAGTAATCACAGTATGCCTCTTGTAAAGATTTTGGGATACTGACTTGGGAGGTGACTTCCCTACCACCCTGCCCATTTTTCCCCTCTAACCAGAGGATCTCCTTGACATGTTTGATTATCACACAATCTGGCTACATATTGTAGTATAGTAGTCGGGTTAACATGTGGTGAAAGAGTGGCTGGATGTTGGTTAATCAAGGTCTTGTTCGCTGGAAAGAAGCGGCTTGCAAAAGCATCTAGGGTAGACTGGCTGGTTACAGATACCAGACCTGCCCTTTGTGCTTCATTAGTAGCCACATGAGCATATAACTGAGCATGTCTGATAGCCCTTAACTCCAGTTCAGTGGCATGCAAACAGGAGCAAATTGGTAAAAGTTCTGCAGACAGTATGTTTCTAAATTTGGTACAACCAACAAATTTATTAAACATGCAGCAAAGCACACATTAAAAAAACACTCTCTTACATGCTCACAATTTGACAGCTATACCATCCTTGGTGAGACACCCAGATAAGATATATCTCTCAATAGGGGTCACAAGCAGCCTTCCGGGGGTTCCAAGCTGCAGACTCGAGGTCGCAGCTGAGACCCCTTGTGAGCCCTAAATGATGTCCATGTTCAGTGACAGATAATATTAGGTAGGGTGACCAGATGTCCCACCAGTGCTTAATTTCTGTCAGTGGTTTCATGGTGCTCGGCACCAGCACTTCATTGTCAACACTGGTGCTTGTGACAGTCTGCCACAATGTTAATGTCAAGTAACGTTTATTGTATAGTTAATTAAAACTATAACAAATAGACATAAAATTGTTAAAATCAGACAATATGAATCACTTCATCATCTAGGACTCATTAAATTCTGTAATCGCATTATTCCATTCTTTAAATAACCTATACAGTCCCCTAATTAAAATATCAAATGCCTCATTCTAACCCAGTCCGACAGGATCAACTCCATTAGTAAGTTGAGCATAAATTCATTATCACTAAAATACATGTACAATTAACTAAAACCCTAAAACAAAGTCAGCTGTACGTACACAGGGCTTGAGCTTGAGCCCTACATTGTTTAATCTATATGTCTCCCCCTTGGCTAAAATCATCAGGCAATTTGGGTTTGTAGTGGTATCCTATGCAGACGATACACAGCTAGTAGTATCTGTTTCCAGCAACTTAGAAGAGACCGCTGATCGTTTTAATCTTTGCATGACACAGGTCAACCAATGGATGTGCTCCAACTGTCTGAAATTGAATGGTGAAAAGACTGAGGTTCTCTTGCTGGGTTCAGATACCTCTTTTTGGTCTCAGAGATGGTGGCCATCCAGTCTGGGAGACCTTCCAGTCCCTGTGCACAAGGCAAAAAATCCAGGCTTTATCTTTGATGATACGCTTACTTTTAAAAACCGGATTTGTGCCCTCACCTCATCAATCTTCTTTGTTTTAAAGATGATAAGGAAAGTTCGCCCCTTCATTCCTTCGGACACATTAAAACTTCTGGTGACAGCATTGGCCTTGTCCAGATTGGACTACGGTAATGCATTATAATGTAGGCATCCAAGGGCAACACCTTCAAAAATTGCAGCGACCTCAAAATGCAGCAGCCAGATTGCTGCTGGATATCCCAAAATTTCAGCGAGCCTCTCACAAATTGAGAACCTTGCACTGGCTCCCAGTGGACAAGAGGATCAAATTCAAATCCCAATGCCTAGCATTTAAGGCACTGCATGGACCTGGCCCTAACTACCTGAAGAATCATCTGAAGTGGTATCTACCTCCCAGAAACCTAAGATCTGCTCACTGCAAACTTTTACAAACACCCAGATTTAAAAAAGCGAGCTGGAGTGGAAGATGTTTCCTGGTAGGTACTGTTAAAACTTGGAGCATGCTTCCATATGGCATAAAGAACAGTTCAACACTGTTAACTTTCAGGAAGGCATTGCTTTTTTTTCAACTAACTTCTCATTTAATTCCTTTTGGCAAACATGCTGAACCACGTTACCAGCGCCTAGACGCCTAGGGGCAGTTGTGCGCTTTATAAATGTTCAAATCAAATCAAATCACAGGCTAGATTATAACAACTTGGGCTCAATTAAAATAATGCCGGAGCCTTTATTTGGGGGCCGATGGGGCAATTCAATTTGAAACGACGAAATATTTGTAGAATTCTAAACTTGCCTTACTTAGAGATACGGATACTTCTTTTACAAGCCGCGCCCCCCAAGATTTCCATCTATGAAGGATTAAACCTCACCACCAGGCCCCATCCATCCTCAATGTCCACTGTCTCCCTGCTGGACTCTAACATACACATCTGCACAGCGACTTAGATAATCACAGACGTTATTTCAGAGGAAATGCTCTCACCCGAGTGTTCAACAGCATTTTGTTTAAAATATTCACAAATTTAGCACATCTCCCCAACTCACCGAGAGAGAGCTGCTGCTAAAGCAAAAGGTAGATGCCTGAGCACAAGAGCGAATGCTCTCTGCCAGAAATATAGGTTTTAGCAGGAGTCTCCTATGTTGATCTAGGGCCGGGCAACAGCATAACAAATGAAACCGTGATTCCCGAAAATTATTGCATAGCCTACACTTAAAGTAACTCCTGCCGCCATCCCAACGCGGGTTAAAATCTCTTACTCGTAAAGCAAGCACTCTCATATATAGGATTTGGTCCTGAGTGTTTGTGTTAATGAGATCCGAGAAATTGTTTTGTTGCTTCCCAACGCAATAGAAATCCGTCAAGGGCTGAGCCCATTCTTGACTCTCAACAGACCGTAAATCCTGTTTCCAGGAGGACTCTTTCATTTGCTTATTAATGGCTGTCATCCAAGCCCAATAAGGGATGTCACCCACCCCCAAAGCGGCCTCCTCGATCTTGGATAACAGATTCGCCTCTTTAAGTTGGCTGGACCATGGATTACCCAATTTTTCATAAATCGATTGCAAATAATTTTTTAAGGAATGGTTATTGACCCTTCTACACCTGATATAATATTTTAACAAGGAAGTCTTACAATCTGTTGAATGAATTATTAACCCCAGCTCATGTCTTAACCTGGATCTTAAGACATGTCGCGGTTGATGGAATATTTTTCTATATGCTCTAATGTGGCATAGCTCTTTTTTTGATAATCAGCTTTATTGGCATTTCTAAAACAACAAAGAAAAGTCATTGGTGGCAGCTCAGCAATTATTAGACACAGGTAAAAACATTCAGCAGCATACATAGAAGGGTGAGCAATGTTCCAGTCCGACAGCACAAACGTTTCGATAGAGCAAGACACAGAACAAATATCAACGCTCATGGTGGCAGTAGGTTAAACCATTTCCCCCAAATTCTGGTAAATTGTTCTGGCGCACCCCGGGATTCGCAAAGGGCCTCCTCCTGGACCCCGCACCAGTCCACCCCCCCTCCTCCAGCCCTTCACCGTTGGAGCTGAGTCTCGGAGCCAATGACGAGCAATATCTCTCTTGGCACGGCTACCGCCGTCCCCAGCAGGCGCCTGTCCGGTCTATTGCCATCAAGGCCATCAAATACACCTAGGAGCAGCCGTGGCATAGCTCTAACGCTTTGTCCATCGCAACTGGATAAGCAAAATGCCTGTACTGCAAAGCTGGGAGTAAGGTTGCCTTTATAACTCTTAAAAAAGGTGAAGCAGAAGCGCTATTTAGTTAATGATTCAGCTGACCAATTCCATAAGTAATAGCTGCCTCTTTCTTATTAATATCTTTAACTTGGGCCGCTGCAGAACCAGATTCATTAAACCACACGCCCAGATATTTATAATGCCTTGCAGTGGCGATGGTCTGCCAGGTTGCCAACTTCCTCCTACGGTAACACCCGAATATCAGGACTTTAGTTTTGGACTGATTTACCAAAAAATAGTTTGCCTTGTTATAACTACCCAAAGCGTTTAAAGCCCTTTACAACCCTAACTTGGTGTGATCTATGACCACAATATCATCAGAGTATTGGGTTATTTGTAATTGTATTGAACTTAGCTTAGGGGTGACCAAGCTACAACCCACCAGAGCTTTCCCTAGATCCGCCGTGTACAGATTAAACAACATGGGTGCCAACACGCAACCATGTTCTAACCCTCAGTTCATTTTTACTTTCTGTGTTACTGTTGTTGCACTCGTTTTTACTTGAACCCATGTCCCTGTGTATAGTGATATGATCGCTCTTAACAAGTTCGATAGTATACCCCAGCCAGCAAGCTTCCTCCATAGAATGGCCCTATCTACCCAATCAAAAGCTGCACTATAATCTATAAAGCAGGAGGGGAGAGGTGGTCTGTTCTTCTGGATAGCCTCATGCCTAAGGACAGAGAGAGCTTGAATATTGTCTACCGTGGAAGCAATAGCACTGAACCCTATTTGAAAAAATGGCAATATTCCCTCCTCTGCTACCCAAGATTCTAAATGTTCTAATAAAATGTGGGCATAGACTTTTGCTTCAGTATCCAGTCAGGCAACCAATCTATAGTTTCCGGCTACAGTCCGATCTCCGCTCTTAAATGTAGGGCATAAAATCCAACCGTCTGGTATATCATTGCTTAGAAAGCAGTGCTTATAAAGCGCAGACAACACTACTGTCCAAACTTCATGCGCCTCCTTGAAAAGGCCAGCTGGCACCCCGTTTGGGCCCGGGGCTCCATTGGCTTTCAGCTTAATTAAAACCTTTGCCACCTTTCGCCTTTCTGTTAGTTTGCGCTCAGCCCCCTGGATCTCTTCCTCGGGCTGACCCAATCCCTCCTCCCCAACCGCTTGATGTTGTCAGCTTAATTTAGCTACCCGACTTTTCTTTTAATGGTAAAGTTGGAGAGGAGGGCCCACTAACCCCTGTTAGGTTATCCGTCTGTGCCACATACAGTTCAGCTGAGGTGGCACTGTGTAGCTAATTTAGAGATTACCACCACAACAGTCAATTATTAACTAAATATGCCCTAAAAATAACTAATACCTGCTGCCCAACCCATTCTTGTAGCTTTGGGGGCCTGGAATTGTCTGAATTTTCACACTTGTAGGAGTGGATGATTAGTGGTTGTGTTGTTACTATTATTAGCAGAATGGCAGGGGCAATGTGTGGTGCAAGCTACTGTGGCCTCCTGGCGAGAGCCCTGGCACTTAATTCTTTACAAATTAAGCACTGTTAGTCCGGGATTTCCCCAGTCAGTCCCGATTTTTGGAGGTTTGACCTGCCGTTCCGATGTTTTTCAATTTTTTAAATACATATATGGGTTTTTGAGAAGACGACTGTGTGAGTAGCAACTTCGAAACATCGAATACACCTTCACTTTTGCAGACACCTTTAAAGTTCAAAACAGCTTGAGTACTACATCTCCTTTTTCGCAGTTTATAGCACAAACTCGACCCAAAGTTATTGGAGGGCTTTACATATGCACTATATACATTACACAAGGTCACAGGAGGTCAGTTCTTGCTCCAAGTGAGAGAATACACCAGGGGGGATATTCATAAGAACGTGTGATAAACATCGCAAAATTAACTTACCAAAACTTTTCATATCACAATCCATTGCGGGAAAATAACGCTGTGTCAACATAGCATTCTCAACACGGCGGTACCATGTCATAGGCTCACGATAACGCATCAAATGTCTGCGTTAAAACCAATGTGACGCCGATAAAACTCGAAACACTAACGCGAAAATAGTAGCAATGAGGCCAATTGCGATACAAACATCAGCGATAACCAGCGACTGGCCTGCAATTCCCACGCGTTATGCGGGAAAATGCTCCATAGAAGCAGAGTAAAAAATTGGTGAGATGACAACGTACGAGCACAACCCCACAGCAGTGACGTAGAACAAATGACCATTGTCCAGCATCAGATAGGCATTTCCTCACAGTCACAATGTACATTGACATGCATTCTGTATGTAAACAGCGCCAATGCGGAAGCATACATGGAACACACTGTGAAACTGCATCTCCCCTCCACATTACAGAGGGACAATCAACACCTCCTGCACACAGACATGCCATGTCCATGATCAAACAATCATGAAAGCATGGACGAATGTAGGGGCAGTGACTCCCCCTTACGTACATGTTGCCCATGTCGTGGGAATTGAGTCACAGGGTGCATACCTGCATCATGGTGGCACATATCTGACCCCAAAAGAAGCCCAGTTGTCACTGGCAGGCCACAAATGACAGCCAAAATGGAATGATTTGGGACACATGTGAAACGCCAAAGATTGCGATACCTTACTAACTGTGACACACAGAACTGGCAGTTCGAATACGTGACACCCTAAATAGCCTCTCTGCACAGAGGTGACACACCCACCATCCATTAACAAATTGAAAATTTGTTAGCACGACATGTCGCACTCACACTTATCTGGGTGATGTGCCTGTACAGATGACTGACATGCATGCAGGGAATGTGTCTTGGAAAGCATTTATTTGCACATGCTGTGCCTATGGTCTTTCATCGCACTGTCCCATGATTGACAAGGACTGTCACAATGTGACATTAACATGAGAAGAAATTGTCAATGATGGTGTTCCTATGGGCTGTTCCTGCTGCGCCTGCAGTGGGGTGTGGTCCACCGGCCTCATCATCATCGTCCGGTGCATCTGGCACTGGTATCCATGGGGCATAGCTGAGTACACATATGTTGTGCAACACACAACATGCAACGATCATCTTGCCCACGATGTCTGGGATCTACGGGAGCCTTCCAACTGTGATGTACAGGCACCTGAAACGTGACTTCAACGTGATAAATGTGCGTTCCACGATGCCCCTGGTGCGTTTGTGGGCCAAATTGTACTACCACTGGGCCTGTGTGATCGGAGCTCGGAGGGGTGTCATCATCCAACCGCAGAGTGCATAACCTTGATCACCTGTGACAGTGCAGAGAGACCTGAGTCAAGACTTCATACTGCATGATGTGTTGGCAGGCTCACTGGGTCATTGGTGAGTGATATGTGTGACTTAGTGATTCCTGTATGACACGTACTGCTTGTTGCTAATGAGCAGCATCAATGCGTATTTTGTAGCCTCACTGCTGCTCCTCCCTCCCCCGAGCATATTCACTAGTGGGGTTAGCACGTTTGCATCACTTGCACCCCACGGCACACCATTGTCATGCCTGTCTGCGCATGTCCACAAGCCTGAATACGACACAGTGATGATGTGCGATGAAGGTGGCCGGACACATGTGTGTAGGCCTATGGTAAGGATAGGGGGGACACAGATGTAGAGCACTTGCCTGGATGAACTCGGCATGCAGTTGTGGGTAGACCTGTGGTGCAAGTTTCGATAATAGCGACACACACAACAGTTGGTATGTGTGATCCCTGACACCGAGCGGGCATGCGCTCCCTCATGTACCCCTACGGCCGAGCACGCACTCCGGGGGCATGCTACATAGCAACATTGTCCATTGACGGACGGGGGGTGCAGACACTATAACAGAGACACACAATGAGTTACTTCCTTGGCAGGGCCTAAACTTATTTCTATTAGTTTCAAACATGAACTGCTTGAGAAGAGGACGCACTATTCACTCATCCTATAAGGTATGAAATCTGGTTAATAATTTTGAAATTGGTTAACTAAGTAATTTAACTTATGCATCAATATGTAACCTACAGTGCTCAATGTGAGTCCCAAGTACAATGGTTATACACAATTAGTTCCAAATTACTCTGTCATGTTTCCCATATAACATCAAAAAATGAAAATCATAATCAAAATCAAGATGCTACAAACATCTTCACAGTTCAATGCACTGTAAATTTTTTCTCTCTTTCTTTCGTTGAATTCTTAAAGATTCAAGCAGAGTACTTCACTACTCCCAATGCATTTCGGTGCTAAGCACCTTCGTCAGGGGAATGCTGTAAAGATATACAAATATTTACATGTTTCTGATGTTCTCTCCATATATACAAAATCACATAATTAATCCATATTCAACATATATAATCATTAACTCAATAACATTTATAAGGTACCAGAAAAACTCAGTTCTTTACTGTCCAAACATTTCAACCAAGTGTTAAATTATATCTGAGTTGTGTATAAAAAAAGAAGTGTATTCAATTCACGCAAAAAAGATAGAGCTCCTCTTATAAATTTGTAGTACTGCTCAGTGTCACATGCTCACCCAAACTACACAAACCAAAAAACACCATCTAACCCTGTGTTTGCTCAACCTGTTACTATTCATAATATAAGACATAAAACACTCACCGACATCAATGGCCTCAGGCCCATAACCTCCACTTGAGGGTAGAATTATGCATCAAGTTCTAATGACAACAAAATAACAGAACGCTGTCATATTTAAGTGCGTTGTTTTGTAAGACATTCAATATCAAGTGCTCAATAGCCCAAAGCCCAGTATGAAATAACATGGGGGTACCTGCTGGTAAATCCTCATGAAAGCGCATACACCTTCAGGGGTTGTGGTGCAGCGTTCTGTTATTTTGTTGTCATTAGAACTTGATGCATAAGTTTTTCTGGTACCTTATAAATGTTATTGAGTTAATGATTACATATGTTGAATATGGATTAATTATGTGATTTTGTATATATGGAGAGAACATCAGAAACATGTAAATATTTGTATATCTTTACAGCATTCCCCTGACGAAGCTGCTTGGCACCGAAATGCATTGGGAGTAGTGAAGTACTCTGCTTGAATCATTAAGAATTCAACGAAAGAAAGAGAGAATACATTTACAGTGCATTGAACTGTGAAGATGTTTGTAGCATCTTGATTTTGATTATGATTTTCATTTTTTTATGTTATGTGGGAAATATGACAGAGTGATTTGGAACTAATTGTGTATAACCATTGTACTTGGGACTCACATTGAGCACTGTAGGTTATATATTGATGCATAAGTTAAATTACTTAGTTAACCAATATCAAAATTATTAACCAGATTTCATACCTTATAGGATGAGTGAATAGTGCGTCCTCTTCTCAAGCAGTTCATGTTTGAAAGTAATAGATTTATTCACATCCTGGGTAGAGGCTAACCAGGTTACCAAGAGGATTGCACCGTATATTACATTTGTGAATACAATTACAGTACACTTTTGATACTAATTTAGTGAGTAGAGTGCAGGTCACGTACATATAATTTTGACAATATTACATAGGGCCTAAACTTAACCACACCCACTGCACTGCCGTATCTCAGTCCACACCCCTTACGCTTGTAGGGAATACGACACTGCTACATGTGCCAGCCCTACCCCACTGCCTGAGGTGCCATGGTTGTGTCCGCAGTACACTTCACAAAATGTAATGTGGTATGGTCCGGGGCCTCATGCGTACATGACAACATAGGCACACTGAGATAGTTTGTGGAACTGGCTACGGGCACGTGCGCCCAGCCTATTTTATTGCCAGGGTCACATGTCTAGTGATGCCTGTGCTGGATGGGTGTTGGGTAGTGTAAGCCACCCCTCAGGGGTTGGTTGGCAACAACTACAACAGTGATCAAACAATCAGAAGTTCAAAGTTCAAACAGCTATGGTCCATGCCTTGAGCTGCACAGGGTTAGTGGCCCCGGATGCACAGCGTCCAGCAAAGGCACACCGCCACTGGACGGTGACTTGCGGTGCACTAAGGTAGGGCAACGAGAGCTGAGTGGGTCTTCGTTGATGTCCAGGGAGAATGTTGTGGAGTGTCATGGGGACAGTGGAAGGTGTCCTTCCAGGGCATGATGCAGAGGGCAGAAGCAAGCAGAAACACGCAAATGGCAGAGTTGAATGCTACAGACTCCTTTTTCCCACCATGTCAGTATCAGCTACATGATGATGAAGACAAAACACAGGCCATAGACTCAGATGCCACCAAAATTCTACCATAGAGTGTCCATGACTTCCTTGGCACAGACTTAGTGGCACCGTAGCTGAAAGAGTATGCACTCTGCGATGAGGCCTGTAAAGGGATATAAACTCTGCCATAAATGAATCAAGACTCAGTTCCAAATGTGTGACCTACTTGACCGCAGTGTAGGCCGGAGGCAGCGGTTAGCAGTGGCCCACAGTCACGTGTCGTTGGATTGCGATGCACAGAGTTAGTGGCACCAGTGCAGTTGTTGGTAGTGTTCCATCACTTCTGTAACGGTGATCCTTGTCTCCTTCGGACTGAACCGTATCTTCCTCTTACACTTCTCCTTGCGTACTTTGACATGAACTCGGCCATGAATAAATCACAACTCAGTTCCAAATGTGTGACCTAGTTGACCGCAGTGTAGGCCAGAGGCAGTGGTCAGCGCGGGTCAACTGCTGTCCAGCCAGCTCCTCCTGGATCGCTAACACATGACGCTGGAATGGCATGTGGAGATTTGTGGCTGACAGAGTTATTGGCACCAGAGCTGAGTGGGTGTGCAGCCTGCGACGATGCCGTGTCCTGCCAGGTATGGATTGCATTGGATTGGTTTGAGGCCTGCTGGACCTCAGTGTAGACCGAAGGCCGAATTCAGCAAGGGCCCACAGACATGTGTAGTTGGAATGCTATTCACAGAGTTGGTGGCATTACATTGAAGGGAGCATAGTGATATAAACTCTGCCATAAAATATGTGCTCTGCCATTGTGTAATCAAGACTCAGTTATAAATGTGTGACCTACTTGTCCTCTGTGTATGCCGGTGGAGTACATCAACGAGAAAAGAGTACTGTGGACCTTGCTCCCGGAGGCCGTGATGGTCTGAGGAGGCTGTCACAGTCCTCGGGCTTAAAGCTTGCATTGGCACGTGGAAGGCCCTCCGTGACACACGCCAGTGTTGGCAGGTGAGCAGTGAGGCCTGGATACGCAGGGGTGGGCAAGACGGGTCCGGGGACCAGTGGCCCGGGGTGCAGCAGGCGCACAGGATCGCAGGCACCACCGCACACAGCAACGGTCTAATGGCGGGGTGAGTGGCGCCGCCCTGGCAGACACGTTGGGCATTCCGGAAGAGAACCACGCCCAGGGCTACATGCTTTTCTTTCACACCCCTATACTAGCCTGGCGTACGCCGGGCTGCGGTGCCATGCAGTTGATGTCTTGTGTACATGGCTGCCCCATGTTATCACAGTAAGTTGTGCTGTCATGTCTGGTAGGTCAGCATGTTGTTTGGCATGTTGTATGTGAGTTTTTGACGTGTGCATTCCTAAAGTTGTGAGTTGCATGATTGTGGATTTGAGGTGTGTGGTGTGTTCATTTGTACTTACCAATGAGCATTGCATTTCCTTAGGTGCTAGCCTGGAAGCGATGGCTGATGATGGACTGTCTGAAGATGTAGGAATAATGCACACTGCCTGGGTAGTTGGAGATGACATTGGTGAAGAGTCCCCGGTGGTCCATTATTGCCTGCACATTGATGGAATGCGTGTGCTTTCTATTGCAGTAATTGTGTGCTGTTTTGACAGGGGGCACAAGTAGTACATGTGTGCAGTCAATTGCCCCCAACACGTGCGGGAAGCCAGCTATGGCATAGAAGCCTTGCTTGGTCTCCAGCTGTTCCTGCAAAGTGTGGGGAAAGTATAGGTACTGGGGTACCAAGCATCCAGGACAGGTGTGAGGAACTTTGATAGGGCTGGTTGTGAGACTCCTCCGACTCTGGCAGTTGTTGGTTAGAAGGTACCAGAGGCCAACAGATGCAGCACAGTCAGCAGCTTTGTCAGCAGAGGGATGTTGGTTGTCCGCTGTGTTGGTACCGTCAGCCTGTGGGCAATAATGGTCAGGATGAGGAGGATGGTTGTCCTTTTGAGCCTGTAGTGGGCAATGACATTCTCTGGTGTTAAGTCTGTGAGGCTGGTGCGTTTCCTGAGGGTCCACTGTCTTTGTCTGCGCCGCCTCTGTAGTAGTCCGGGGGGGTGACATGCCTGGGGTGGTGGCGGTGGGTGTTGTGGCCCTCTTGGAGCTCCGAACTGCATGATCAGTAGCTCCATGGCATCTGTTGATCTTCAGGTGTGGCTCTGGGCTGGTCTCCCTTTTCTGGTGCAGGTTGTCGTCCGGCTTTCCACCAGGTAGGAGCAGGTGTTAATTTCCTGCTGCTAACGTGCCTTATCATCTGATTTGTGATCTTATCGCTGATTTGGCTGGTCGTTGAGAATGATGCGACGTGGTGTTGTCGCGGTTTTATGCATGGGATCGCCTACTCTGCATCTCATTAGCATTAGTTGCCGGGGTCATCTGTGGCGTTGTTTTTTGCGGCTGCTATCGCAGGTAAACTGGTGATATGGGCTGTTAGCACCAGCTTGTCTATTGGGCGATGAATTTATCACCACTTTGGGCGATAAAGTGCCGATAACTAGGCGATAAGTCCTTGATAATATGTCCCCAGGTTTCTTATATTTATCAAGGTAGTAAGCATACTTTAGAGGTAAAAATGGTTCAATATATCTGTTCTGGTGCATCGGTAGAAGTAGCAGAGCATTATTATGGAAACATTTTTTTAAACTGCAACCTTCAGAACAGTTTTAGAGTGTTTGAAAGGTCATTGCCAGTGCCACGACACTATTATATGCCCATTTTCATTGTCACCCTTTAGTCCTACTTCTATGTTTGGCTTGTCCCGGTTTTTTTCCTTTTAAAACTCTGGTCACCCTAAATAAGGGCCATTGCGCGTCAGGTGCTGATCTAAGCGCTTCCTAGCTTATGGTGTTTCCAGTAGGCAATTAATAGTAGAGTCAGGTGGAGTTTCTAAAATGATCCACGAGGTGGCGCAACAGGCCAAAACAATACTGTCATACAATACTGGAACGGACTTATGCAAGTATGACTGAGCCTAAGAATTAATGGGCTCCTGTCACATTCGCGAGGCACACTTTGAGCGCAGTGGATGGAAGCGTCGGCCTCACAGTACAGACTAGAGCCCATAGTCACCACGTTAGAGTACAGTACTGCAGGACTGGGTGCTTCAGCGTTAGCCCTCGAGATAATGTTATATTAATGTAAAGAGGATGACAAAGTGCAGGCAAGTTAAGGCTGACACTCTCACGGTCTCTGAAAGAATGGTCGAGATGGGACAAGTAGTTATAAGACTCGTCCATCGGTCTGAGCCGGAGTCACGCGCCGCTCTTCAATAGGCCGCCAGCGGCTGGGAAGGCGAGGGCAGGTGAGGCATAGCCAGACCGGCTCCGCTGAAAGGTGGATCCCACTAGATTAGAGGCGCTTGCCCGACTGATGCTTGTGAAAAGAAAAGTGATTTGGAAGAACTACGTCAGAACCTCCTTGCCAAATTTTCTGTCCGCTCACCCAGTTTAGAGGTGGGCGAACCGCCAGGTTTATGCCGACAGAGTAATATTTAATTCATCAGCGTAAACGGTCCTCCAACGGACCAAAGGAATAGGGGCCGTCAGACGTAAAACATCTACTTAGAGTGGGTGGCCGAATGGCTTTGTTTGACCATCCGTCACCGGCAGGTATTTCCTGATAAGGCACAGAAAAAAAACTGCTCCCACACCACAGTGTGGGGGTCATTCTTTTTTTATTTTTTAAAAACAAACTCACGCTTTAAGATTTTGTTTTTGAAAACTAGTAAACTTTGGAAAAGTTTGTCAGGTGGCAGTCATGGTTGATGGAGCCGTCGTCAAACTTTTCCTGCATTGACAGTATAGAGATGTCTGTGGTGCGCAGGGCTCGAGTCGGGGTACCACGCGGGTGGACGGCGTCCCCCCACTTATTTTACCTGGGGGACGCCGTCCCCCCTGCCAAACAGCTGGACTTCACTCTATGGCCTCTCTGGGACGAGGAGCTCGGCACCTTTCGTGATGTCACTTCCTGTCGTGACGTCACTTCCGGTGACAGCGTCCCCCCACTTCTTTTTTTACGACTTGTGCCCTGGTGGTGCGAGAGTACAGGCAGGTTGGTGGTGGTCCTCCGTCATCCTGTCTGCCTTTACTCTATCTGCCAAATCCTAAATCAGGCACAGACGCTTCACAGTCTGAACATGTATGTATGTATGTATGTATATGGTATTTCTATAGGTCAAACTTGGTCTAAAGGCAGCGGAGAATGTACACTGTCAAGACAAGCCAATGAGTAATAGTAGAGGTAGCTGTGTTGTCGAAGGTTAGTGGATAGCACCGAGAAGCTTATACAGCTGTAACAGAGTCAGTCACATGTCAGGACAGTGTCCCTATAAGGCCTTTGATGTTAGGGCAAAGTCAAGTACATGTCCGAGTGATGCCTTTCATATGTCGGCAGGGCTGGGATTGAGTCAGGCACTTGCAGAGGTCAGCAGGCCAAGGGCAGGAACACTCCCTGACCTCCCTCCACCCCGCAACCCTGATTAAGTACATTGAGCTGTCCAAGCCAGCTTGATTCCCTTTTCTGTTCATACACCAGGGAGCAACACTACCCCTTACCACTCAGTGATCTACATATGGGTCTGTGCACCTGCTGCAGAGGTAAGTAGACCACACAGGTGAGAACCCTCAGAGACTGGGCATAGGACAGGTCTGTGGGGCCCCTTTGGTGCAAGGGGGTCTGAACCCTTCACAAGGTCCCCATTCAGCTCAAGGCCAATGAATATCTGTGAGATATGGGAGATTCAGGGTCCCCTCATCATATTCTGCAGGGGGGCCCGAACATTTAGCACAACCCCACTGTGCACCATTGTCTTTGGAGCACTTGTTGACATCTCCTTCAAATAAAAAAACATGGACAGTTCAAACTACAGGCCACGAAGAACAATAGCCCCCCTTCCTCCACGGCTCCAGAGCCTTCTGGGCAGGGTTCCCAGGAGCCATGCGCAGCTGGTCTGCGTGCAAGGGCTGACGATGATCACATTAGCGCAGGCCTAACAACATTACACCGGCTGTTCATGGGATTACACTGCTGAACCCGCGCTCGAGGCCCCACCTTATGCAAGACACAGTACACAACGGCGAAGCTGTAGCAGCCAGCCGCACTGTACAAGACACTAATGCCCACATGCATCAAAGTCAATTGCATTCGCAAACGGTGCGAATCGCAATTTTCGGCCGTTTGCGAATGCAATTGACTAATTTGGAATGCATCATGCATTTCGCAATTTTAGGAATCGCAACCATGTTGCGATTTCTAAAATTGCGATTGCATTTAAGAAATCGCAATTTCAGATTTCTTAAATGCAATGCATGATCATTTTTCCATTGCGAATTCGCTATTTGGAAGTGGTAAATTAGCATGAAGTTGCACTTCGTGCTAATTTACCGAAAACGTTCAAATATGCACAAATTGCATTTTTGAAAGTTGTAATTTACACACACACATGCCCTTGGGGCATGTGTGTTTGTAAATTGCATTTAAAGTTACATTTCAGGGGTGCAGGGAGAGGTTCTTTGGACCCCCCCCCTGCACCCTTGAAACTGCATTTACATTTTGCGAATCGCAATTTGAAATTCGCAAAATGTGAATGCCTTTCCATTCATTCCTATGGGCCTTTCGGCCCATAGGAATCAATGGGAAGGGTTTTCCTTAGTTGCGATTCGCAAATTGTGAATCGCAAATAAGGAAAAATACCGAATCGCAAAAAAAGGTGCGAATTTTTCATGCATTGCCGTTTGCGATTTCTAAATTGCGATTCCTTAATTTTCGCAATTTAGGAATAAGACCGAACTACAGCAGCCACACTATACAAGACACACTACACTGTGACCAAACTACAGCAGCTGCACTATACAAGACACACTAGACACTGTGACTGAACTACGGCATCCGCACTGTACAAGGCACACAAGACACTGTGACCGAACTAGAGAAGTCACACTATACAAGACACACTAGACACTGTAAACGAACTACAGCAACCACACTATACAAGACACGCTAGATGCTGTTACTTGAAGTAGAGCAGCTACACTACACAAGACACGTTAGACACTGTGACCAAATTACTGTTGCTATACTATACAAAGCACACTGGACACTGTGACTGAGATATAGCAGCCACACTTTACAAGACGCACTAGACACTGTGACCTAAATACAGCAGCCACACTATACAAGACGCGCTAGTCACTGTGACTGAAGTAGAGCAGCTACAATTTCAACAAGGAAATGTGACAGAACTTTAGAGGCCATTCTATCCACAATACACCCAGCACTGTGACTGAACAAGAGAGGCCTTTCTATCCACAGCACAAACAACACTGTGGCAGAACAATAGAAGCCATTCTATACACGACACACTCGGCCCTGTGATAGAATGCTTTATTATTTGCGGCATTTCCTTATATTTGTTATATTTATTTATTTGTTTTCTCATTTGCTCATTGAAGCATTTAGTAGGGTGGCGAACACAGGGCTGGTCCCTGTGTAGTCCTGAGGAAGTGCTAGTGGGACGCACAAAACTAGTTGACAGATAGGAACTGATAGGTACACCTGGATTCATTGACATTTAGGTATCCTAATCATTCTACCCCGGTTTTAACTATACCACCTAGGAGCTAGAATAAAATTTGTTTAGAGCTTACTAGGCAGGTCATTTTAATTCCTTCACACATAATCCACTCCACCATATCACAACCTTGCACCACACATAGCCTATTACTAAAGTGATCCTACGTAACTCGCAAGTCGTAGCATGCCCCAGTCCGTAGAGGGCTGGGAGGACCCCCATGATGAAGCATGTCACCATGGGGCAACCCTGGTGAGTGAGGGGACACTAAGAAAAAGAGCAATTTCTCCTTTTCTTTCACTATACACGCTATTCCAACCCCAGTGAGCGTTGCGAATAAGACATCATTTAATAGCTAGGCTCTTGATCTCTGTTCTAGACATTTTTTGTGACTTACCGAACTATAGAGGCCATTCTATACACGACACACCCGGCACTGTGACCGAACTATAGAGGCCATTCTAAAGTATAATATTGATTTGGCCTGATAATCTGCTCTCTGAAGTAGCCATTTAGTGGAAATCACAGAAGCGTTTTTTCCCCCAGATGACGGGTGTGCTCAATGAAACAACTAAGGAGAAATCTGTTCATAGTTGCTCTGTCTTAAACAGAGGGCACATTTCTATCACCCCAAGTATGCTTCTAAGAGAACCAACTTTATCTTCTATTCCAAGCATCTGGCCAAATGGAAAAACATCGTCCATCTCCTCCTCCCAGTCACTAAAACAATCAAAATTCTATATGAATTAAAAATTACGACAACCCCCTCTCCATCTTCTAAAGGGGAAATTAATATCTTTATCTTCAAGACTGGTAATATACTCATACAAGCATCTGACCCTTACCATAACATGTTCAATACACACTTCCACACATTGGTAGCCTCACTCACTAAACTGGTCCAGTCCCCCCATCGCCTCTCTCCCCAGCTACTTAGTGCAACCACCCTGAACAGCCCGCCTTCTTCCTCCCAACGAACCCCCTTCATTACCCGAGACTCCCCTGAACACTTACATAAAATGTAATATGTCCCCCAGGACACATGGTAGATCACTACACTCTAAAATAACTCCTCTCCCTCCCTCTCTTTCCTGCAACCTTGCTAATTGAAATCTCGATAATATGCATGCCGTTCCCATGGTCGCGGGCCTCCCCCTAGTCTAACCTCCTCGACTCTGATTGCTGGTGCCATGCCTTCTAGCCGTACCCCCACTCCATTCACTCAAGATAGGAACAACACCAAGGCTTTTTTCTTACGGATCACCCCTATAGTGTAGAGCTTTCTGCCCCACTTCACTCAGAATGGGCAGCTTATTCCCACTCCCTCTCCAATGCTCGGGTCTACTCGTACATAACTAACAACTTTTACTCCTGCTCCAACACTCACCCTAGAATATTGTTTGCTAGATGGTCACCTCCTGCTCCCACCTTGACGTCTTATCACTCTGCAACAAATGAGATCCACTATATCCATCGCAACTTGCCTACTCTCTCAGCAACGAATAAGACCAACAGCAGTCTTTGCGATGTGACCCCAACCCTGAGAACATCATCTACTAATTACCCAGCCTACAAGCCACCCTTTCACAAGGCTGCCCCCAAGCATCCCACTCAGATCATCTTCAATTCTAGGACCACCCCCTTAACGTGGCGATCCCCTCTCCCTTGTATGCAGATCTCACAGCGTCTCCACACACCCTCAATGCGGGTTGCCCCTCAAAATCTCTCACACAGATTCTGAGCAGGAATCATTTTAAACTCAACTCTCTCACGACGGACTGAGCGCACCTAAGATAGGATCTCTTAAACCAGAACATCCTTGCCCACTCCCACACTTATGAAACTTCACCTTCAGGTTACTTGAATTCCCTGAAATTCCTGCCTTGGCCTACCATTCCCCTGTGACAGTGAGCCCACAGGCCGCATCGTGCACACTGCCCTCTCTCAATTCCAGAAGCGGATGCTCTCAGTGATTCCTACCTCCCTAAGAACCAGACGGCTGCCAATTTTTCCACCTCCTCTATCCCAGGTATTGTTGGCTTAAATAGAATTCACATCATTTATTACTCGCCCAGACCTCCCGCACAATACACCACCATCGATACCCTCAAATCGGCTAAGGACAATCCCTGCCCTCTTTCTTGCATGCTCGTCAATTGTAGATCGGCAGCACAACATGCTTCGGAGATTCCTGAAACCATCCTTAGTGAGGGAATTGACATTGCGTTCCTTACAGATTCTTGGCTCAATGACCACTCAATGGCCATTCTTGACCTACTTATTCCTACTGGGTACTCCATCATTAGACATGGCAGGGCTGAAAGAACAGGTGGAGGCCTAGCCCTAATCCACAAAACAGAAATACAACTTTCCATGCTAAAGAATGCTGAATACTCGACCTTTGAATACTTAGATGTTGAACTTAACGACAAATTCTCTCCACCCATCAAAATACACATTATCTACCACCCACCTGGTGATCGCCCACTCTTCACAGAAGAGTTCTCGGACTTACTCACTCAGTTCTCCCTTTCTGACTTGAAGAATGTGTTTTTTGGACATTTTAACATTCACTGGTATAGCACAGAAGACTCCACAGTCAGGTGCCTCATGAACCTTTTTGAGATTAATGACCTAAAGCAACTCTGCAATAAACCAACCCACATCAAAGGCGCTACCCTAGACGCAATTATCACAAGTAATGATCTGATCTCCCTAAATGACATCATCCCCATTGACTAGTCTTACCACGATCTCATACTCTTCAACATCAAGAATATCGTAAAACCTCACACAGACTCCACTAACAGACCTAAGCTGTGGACCAGAAACCTCAATCATTTCCTTTCAACTGAACTTGAATAAAAGATTAGTGAACAACTTTAACGTCTCCTGCAATCACAAAGCGCAAATGAGCTCACGGACCACTTCAACAATGCAATAACAGAAGTTCTCGACCAAGTGGCACTACTCAAACTCAAACAACAAAGATCAACTAAATAGAAATCATGGTTTAACTCCGATCTCAACATTGAAAGAAGACAACTCAGCCTAGCAGAAAGGACATGGAGACGAAACTCCTCATCATTACAGCTATCTCGCCTAAGAGCTGCTAGGCTAGCCTATAAGAAGCACATTTACAGAGAAAATGCCTCCTTTCGTATCCAACTAGACTGTGCAAAAAACAGTCCCAGAGAGCTATTTAACATAGTCATCCGACAGACCTCTTCTTCCCCACACAAAATAACAGCCTCCAAAGAAAGACATGATCAAATTGCCAACTTCTTAACGGACAAAATCGCTAAAATTGATCAATCCTTCCTCCAAGTCACCTCCCTTTTACTTCCCTTAACCACTCACACCAACCCTCCTCCTTCCTCATCAGTCCGACCTCCAAAACCTTCCTATAATCAATCAACACCGACGGACGACAACCCTTCCAACACACAATTGAAAAACAGCGCAATTTGGTCAAATTTCAAACCCATGAATGAACGGGAAGTCTTTATTATAATCGAGAAATTAAAGCCTATTCAATATACCAAATATCCTCTTCCTGCTAAAATAGTACACAACCTAAACCATATTATCGCCCCCTGTTGGACAAAAATTATTAATACCTCCCTTGTCACTGGAACTGTACAGGATTCCCTCCAACTTGGTCAAATCACACCTATTCTCAAAAACCCCAAGGTCGACCCTAATGATCTCAACAATCTCTGACCTGTCTCTATCCTCCTGTTCTTAGCAAAAACCATGGAGAAATGCATCTTACAACAACTCGACAGACACATAAACGTATACAACCTACATGACTCTTTCCAATCTGGTTTCAGAAAAGACTGTAGCACAGAAACCGCCATGCTCAACATTACTGATGACATTCTTCAAGCATTAGAGAATAGAGATGCCTACGTTCTCATCCTACTGGACCTCTTAGAGGCTTTCGAAACAGTTAACCACGCATGTTTATTGGAATCGTTGAAGATGTGCTCCGGTTTCAATGGCACAGTTTTAAAATGGATCTCTTCTTACCTCCAACATCGAACACAACAAATCAAAATCAATTCTTGCCTCTCAAAACCCACACCTGTCACTCTCAGTGACCCAAAAGGCTCTCTACTATAACAGCAAATCACACAGAGACATCCTACATTTCAACACTACTTTGAGCAAGATTTAATCCTGGTTTTAATCCAACCATCTGAAATTAAACCCCAACAAAACTGAAGTAATTTTATTTCCCCAAAAGTAACCACCTTCCAATGCAAAACTGGATCAGTGACCTGAAGGCCCTAAACTGTTCGCTCACTCTATCCAACTCGGCAAAGTCCTTGAGCTTCACCCTGGACAAAAATATGTCACTGAACGATCATATCAATAACTCAGCCAAAGGAGCGCTTTTCACACTTAAACACTTTAAAAAAATCAAACCTTTCATCCATTGCATGATTTCAAAGGGGTCCTCCAATCTTTAGTCCTCTCCAAACTTGATTATGGGAATGCTATCCTCACTGGGACCCCGAAAACTCACCTCGCTCCCCTCAGGTCAGTTCTTCACATGGCGACTCGGCTTATCACAGACCTCAAGCGATATGACCACATCACGCCGGCCCTTAAGTCCCTAAACTGGCTTCCCATTGAAGGAGGATGCATCTACAAGACTGCCTGCATCACCCACAAAGCATTTCATTCTCATTCCCCCGACTATCTAGGCAATAAACTCACTAAAGCTGGAATGTACAGACCTGTGAGAAGCTCCACTGCTCTGTTTCTCGTGCCACCAAAACTAAAAAGGAAAATGACTCAGACTCGCCCTTTTTCAGGTAATGCTCCCAGCATTTGAAACTCCCTCCAGCGTGGCTCAGTGGTTAGAGGCGGCAGACCCGGAAGCTGAGATCGACCGTGGACCAGGGTTCGATTCCCCGCCTCGGCGGGTCTCGGGCTCAAAAATTCCACGGACTCGATAATTCTCGCTCCGACGCCTACTCAACTCACGGGGTCACACTCTGCGACTCTGGGCAATAGCTTGCTTAATCTCCACTACGGCCCCTCGCGGTGGGATGCCTGGCTTTCACCTTGTGGACACCCTGCAGGGGTTTCTCACAGGGGAATACCAGGACGGGTTCCCTAAGCAAGCGCTTAGATACCGTGTCGGTGATTTGCGCTATATAAATTTGTTGCTTTGTTGAATATGTGCATTCTCTGTCTTCACCCTTTTGTTCATATGATGTCCCTCCCCTTTCCTTAACACCAGATGAAATACCTGCATTGAGAGATACACAATAAAAGTGATAGTTTTCAAATGTGAACTTAGACACATTTGTGTCTCCCTTGGCCCTTAGAAGTCAGTTGTAATGCGCACTCTCTCTGTGGCCTAGGTTGTTATTATACATGGACCAGCATTATAGACTATTAAATCAAAACTATGAGAAGTCTTTGTACGGCAAATGTCCTGAATTCATGTATTTCATGGTGCTCTCAAGCTGGAATTGATCCCAGGTTTTCTGGTTTCACATTGGGATTGTTTCACATTTTGGATTGTATGGCAGAATATCCCTGACAAAAACTTCCATAATACAAAAATATTGCCCAAAAAACATCTTGAACGAAAGTATGGGCTAAAAAAATGTAGAAGATCAAAAGAGTCATAAAATTTGTACATACATTGAAGTTTAAAAATTAAACATTATATTAATTTAAAAAAAATGCATACATATAATATAAAAATATGCTAAATTGTTTTTATAATTTACAGGCATAAAAAAAACATACACTTTAAAATAAATGCAAAAACATAATAATCATCATGTTTAATGAATACAATGATCATATAAGCATAAATAATAAAATAACAATACTAATAATATTTAATAATAGTTACAATCAGTAGATATTAAATAGTGTAAAATAATACAATAGGATTACAAAAAAATTGAATAAAAATAATGCTACTCCAAAAGAATAAAAAATACTGTAAATTAAACACACATTTAAAATTAAATCCCCCGAAATGTTAAAAATGTTGACAAATGCACATAAAAAAATAGACTTGGAGGGTTTAAATCCACTACTCCCACTTCACTAGGAGCAACAGTAGGAATAGTGATGAACTTTGGAGTGGTGAGATTTAATTTATCCACTACTCTGTACACAACAGTAGGGAAAGTTTTGGATTTTAAAGGGGTCAGATTTACTATCCCTTTTCCAAAGTAAGTAGCAGTAGGGAAAGTGTTGTGTTTTGGAGGGGTTATATTTAGTATTTCCACTCCAATCTGAGCAACAGTGGCGAAAGTATAGCACTTTTGAGGGGTCCAATTTAATATTTCCACTCCAACCTCAGCAGCAGTAAATAAAGTGTTATATTTTGTGGGGTCAGATTTACTATTCCCACTCCAGCATAAGTAACAGTAGAGAAAAACGTGAATTTTGCTATGTTCATATATATTATTCACACTCCTAAATTGAAAAAAATGGATAACATTAATAAATAAACAAAATATTTTAACAAATAGATAAGAATATATATAAGGTTTTTAATATTGTGACATTTTATTAATGTTTGAAAACTAAAATGTATAAATTCACAAACAAAATGATAAAATACAATTGTATGAAATAATTAACCAATTAAAAACATAAAAAGTATTTTTAAAACACTTCCCACCCTATTATTCTAAAACTCCAACTCACAAAAACAAATTAAAATAATACTAAGAAGATTTAGCAGCACTAATTAATTTAAAAAAGAATAATAATAAAATTAATTGTTAGATTAAAAAGTCTAAAACATAATAAAATTAATTAATGTAAAAATTATTAAAAACAATTAAATAATTTACAGAATAAACCATCTAATTAACCAACAAACTTTAAAAAAATTGTTTTTAAATGATCTACTAAATAATTCAAAATGAAAATAATTTACACAATCATCAAATTAACTAATTATTATGAGTTATAAGATAAACTATTTAAAAACAATCAAAAAATAAATATTAACAAAATCCTCCTACCCTATTCCCCAATAAATCCAACAACCTGCCAATACTTAGCATTAAAATAATAGGATCTTATAGCTTAAACACTAATAAAATACAAAAAAGAACTAAATAACAATACTAGATACAACTACAAAAACTATATTCTGTCCTGCAATATTCTATCAAACTATATTCTTGAAATCACAGTATTTCTTACATTAAATTTGTGTAAATCAATATTTTTAAAAAGGTATTAAGGTAACACACCGACATTGTCCACCAGACAGTATCTCTTCTGCTCTTGATTGATATAAAAAGTTAATGAATTGTCTTTAATTCTTTTTTTTTTAATTCCTCATACCACCAAAAGCGTCTGCAACTCTCAAAACACCGCTCCATCGATCTAGCCGCCCAGCGGTCACTGCATTCGCCCAGGGTCTTGACACCATACTGGACCGTCACCTTTTCTGGTGCCATTGTGTGATCTTTGGAAAGTATGGCCTATACCCAGAGAGCAATACCAAGATGAAAGCTTAGTCCATAACGTCAGGGAACGGCTCGTTGTCTGTACCCTGATCTAACCGGCATACCCTAACAGCAGTCTTGATTCCATCTACAGCTTTTGGAGGATCGGGTCCCTCCACTCATATATATTTCTCTCCTGGCAATTAATATCAGATTAAAAAGCAGCCCTCTATGCGATCGCCTCAACAGATTGTTGACTGTCTCATCCACTCCAAAGAGAATGAGGGGTGCACTCAAAATCATCTCCACTCCTAAGATATCTTTCAACAAAAGTTCGTTGTCACCCCAAAAATCTCTAAGCCTAGGACATTTGAAAAAGATACGAACATCCACAGCATCCAAAAGTCCACACCGTATGCACTTGGGAGGAGGCTAGGGGGCGCACTTTGCAATTTTAAATGGTGCCCATTAAAGACGATTAATAGTAAAGAAATGATTCCTCTTCAGGTAAGCAGGTTTGATGGTGGAGTACAAGAGGTTTAGGTTTAGGGGATTTATAGAGCGAATGGCTACCCCTAGGCATCCCAGTGCTAAAACAGGTGAAGATAGCTATCATGCATAAAAGTTAAGGGAACAACCATGTTTTACGTTTTTTTTAATCTGTTCGTTTTTGACTAATCGTAGCTCTGGGTCCATGCTGTTCCAGATTTTGGGGACCAAGTGTGCGAACGATCTTCTGCCCCACCTTGATCTCCTAACTCTAGTGGTATTCATTAAAAAAATTGCTCCTGACCTGAGACAACGGGGGGGGTGTATAGTGGGAGATCATGGTTCACAGAATAGGGCCTGAGGGCATTATCCCAAATCAGGTTAATATCCCTCTCCTGAAAGGCTTCTCTCCATACAAGGTGGGGAGGCAATAGCTTTTTCTCCTCAGCCTCCAGAAGTTTCTCATACCACCTTGCAACCGCCTTGCTTTTTGGCCTTGTGTCTTGAAGAAATGTCTCTAGCTCCCAGCCGCTCCCTTTCTCCTGTTTTGAGGCCGCAAACCACGTAGACAATTGGATATATTTAAACTTAGACAGATTATTACCAGTTTTTGCCATAAGAACATTCCAGGGATGGAACCCCTCAATTATCCTCATGCCCATGTGCTGAGGCCTGCCTCCTCAGTGGAAGACTTAATCTGTCCTTTAGGCATAATGGGGTACCAGGGGAGTACCAGGGGAGTCCAAACCTGGGGCACGATCTGAGTAATATCCTAGGCCCCACTGTCTCCTCACCTTATACCATAAATTGAGCGCAGAACTCAAAACCTTTAACTGAACTTTCTTTAAAAATCTAGGTGCACTTAACTTATAGAGAAACCCCTCTGTGATCATCTCCCTCACCATTTCCCCTAATATCTTCCCCCATGTGCAATCATCAAGCTTCCCCAACAGCATTCGAAAGTTTTTTAAATTGGAACGCTGCAGAATAAAGATTAAAATCCAGCAATGCCAACCCTCCCTTCTCAAGCCTGCTTCTGAATTTTTCCGGGCCAGCCTAGCCTCCTTATAAGCCCAAATGAAACTAGCAACCTTTCCCTAGATTTTGTCTATGCTAGATTTTGGGAACGCCAGGGGAATACCATTAAAAAGGTAAGTCAATTTGGGTAGTATCATCATTTTTATCAAATTGACATGCCCAAAGATGGCTAACAGGAGTTTTTTCCACCTGGCAAGTAGGGAATCTATTTCTCTAGTGACCCTCTTTAAATTAATCTGGGGGATTTTATCTAGATCATCAACAATGGTAATCCCCTAGTATCTAAAATTTGAGCTCACTCTCCCACCCCAGTCTTTAATGTTCCAATATATTACCTCTGTTTTAGAAGTGTTCACATAGTATCCTGAGAGGGCCCAAAATTCTGCTACGAGGAAATCTGCTCTTGGAATAGTTATAGCAGGGTCCGCCTTATAAATCAACAGATCATCTGTATAAAGCCCCAACTTGCTGGTATATGGCGGAGAACTAAAAGGTACCAACAGGGTATCTGATCTCACGAGTTGGGCGAAAGGTTCTATATATATGTCGAACAATAGGGGAGATAGGAGACAACCCAGCTGTGTCCCTTTAGTGATACTGAAACGAGACATCAGTGCACCTTTTAAGAGGATCTTAGCTGATGCACCCTCATATATTGACTGAAGTGGGTTGCAAAGCATGGCCTGAACCCCATTGTTCTCAAGCCCTCCCAAAGAAACCTCCAGCTCACACGGTCGAAGGCTTTGGCCGCATCCATGGCAATTACTCCCGATGGGACAGATTGTTCAGTTGCAAGATCTATGGTGTCAATGAGTTGTTGGGTCTGCTCCTGTAATTGCCTCTTGGGGATGAAGCCCTTCTGATCCGAGTGTATCAGCTGTGGGGCCAATTTAGCCAGTCTCCCCGCTAGAATACTCATGAAGATTTTATAATCCACATTCAGCAGGGAGATCGGTCTGTAGGAATCAGCTTTACTAGGATCCTTAGCAGGCTTCAAAATAAGAACTATTGTGGCCTCTTTCCAGGATTGAAAGACAAATCCCCCCTGTCTATATACTGGGTTAAAAAGGGCTTCCAAAACTGAAACCAATTCCTCAATTAATAAACTATGAATCTCATTCAAGAGGGCGTCCATACCCGGGGCCTTGCCATTCCTACCATTAGTTAAACTTAAACGGATCTCCTCCTTGGTTATTGGGGCGTCTAGTATCTCCCGGCTCTCCATAGTTAGACTGGGCAATGGTATCTTTCTTAGCCATGATTGGAGAAGATCTTGATCAGGGCAAATCTCCTTATACAGTGTAGAGAATAGGGAAGCTAGGTAGGGGTGCATATCTTCTATTTTATCTAAAACATTCCCTCTGGCATTCACAACCAATTGTTTGATGGTGTTCTTTGATCTGTCTGTTCTAGCTTTCCATGCCAAAAGTGCACCTGCCCTTTCACCTTACTCAAAATTCTGCATACAGCTGGTCTGCCACTGCGCTCTACTCTTTTGGTCCACTTTGATCCTATAATCTTGCCTTGACTCTTTCAAGTACCTCTGTACCTGCTCCCTTGCAGTGGTTGTCCCTGAACCAAACCAAGGCCGGTCAACTTCTAACAAACCTACCCTGTCCTGAAGTATCTTAAGACATGATCTCTCGGCGTTAGTTTTGACAATTTGCCAGATTTTGCAAAACCCCTCATAGATATGCCTTGAAGGCATCCCACATGACATCTAAAGAGGTGGCCCAATATTGTCTTTAAAGTAATCCACACTTGCCAGTTTTAGTGCCTCTCCCATCTCAGAGTCTAAAAGGATGGCCCTTTTTAATGTCCATCTGGGCCTAGACCCTCAACCATATCCTACTAGGGACATGCTAACTACGGCATGAACTGAGATATGGCCGGGGAGGATACAAATGTTTGTTATTGCCTCTCTGATGGCCCTTTCCACGAAGAAGTAATCTAGTCTTGAAAAGTTACCATACTTTTTACTGTGAAAGGTAAAACCTGGACTGGGTCCCATTTTATACTGAAGACGGCTGTAATGCCAGAAACCGGTCCTAGGAAGCTCGAATCCGGTCCAGGTTAGGCATGGCTTGGCAGTTCGGGCTGGACTGTTCCCATGAGGCACAGGGTCAGACTGATTTGCATATGGCCATGTCTGAACTGGGGTGGCAGAGTGGGCTAAAGAATGGTGATGGATTAAACCCAGATCTGTTGACTGGTTGTGAGTGTTTGATTGGTTCAGATGCTCCTTCCATCACCACCCCCTTTTGTCCCATTTTATGCCGCCATACATCTTTAGGGGGAACCCTCCCTGACATAAAAGGCATAAAGCCTAGCGGTCATCCCTCATTGGTGAAATTATAAAACATAATATATAGGTTCCGCCCTCGTCCCCCACCCCCTCCACACATCCTAAGATCCTGTTCCTTTCTTAACTTCGTTAATTAGGGCATCAGCTTCCTCAACAGAACGATAGTTATACATGTGGTTATTCCACATAACACAAATCGAAGACGGAAATTTCAGCTCAGCCTTGGCCCCCATTTTGTTAAGCTCCTCCATCCTCTTCCACAGTTCCCATTGTTTCTAAACCGTAGCATGACAAACGTCATTTAATTCTTGGTGTGTGAGGTTAGAGCATGGATGGCAGATGGAAGCCCCATGAATGCTTGGTTTGCTCTGGGTTCGATGATCCAAGAGAACCTCGAGCTGAACCAGACCCAGTCATTTAGCTCAAGGTTAGCTCAAGACTTCGGTGGATCACCCAAATCTATCACATAATAGCAACTAAGGGAACAAAGACATAGGTAGGACTTGATTTGTAACATCAACAAACAATTTGTTGAACCAGGAATTCCAACACCATAGTGCATGACTTCTTGTTTCAAGGCCCACAGCTTTTTACTACACTATATTTTATTGTGTGTACTACGAGATTGGGTGTTCCTTCTACCATGGGTAAAATCAAATGAATGTTGGGATACAGTCCTGTTTTCGAATCACATACTACCAGAGTTTAGCTTGATTTAAGTTCTTCCTATCGCTGGCCAAAAAAGGTGCAGAGAAATATGTTCAATAGGTGATTGCCCAAGAGCACACAATTTGTCATGATTGGAGGACGAAATTAGTTTTTAAAAAAATGCATTCTGGTTCCATATTTTCCACTTTGGTCATTACAACAAATGGGGTGTGGGTGATTCTGAAGCTAAGGCTTTGGGACTACTCTTATAACAAAATGCCACTGTATTGTGGTACCTACCCAGATTTTAAATATAGAGTTCAGAACCAGCGTGTTTTAGGAAAGTGGTTAAGCCAGGATTAAACATCAAGGGCCTTATTACGATTTCGGGCGGACGACGTTGCGAATACAGATCCGACCGAACTCCGGTCAGGCCCCCAAACTCACTTTTTAACAGGCTTTCCATGTCGCAAAGCGAGGCAGGAAAAGCCTGTTTGAAAACGAGCATCGTAACCCAGACGGCGTAAAACGCCATCCGTAGGGATTACGTGCCGGTTCCGATTGGCAGATGGGCTCCGTGAGCCCATTGGGAGCCAGCCGGAATGTCCGGACGGTTTCAAAACCGACAGGCTCCATTGTATTCACAATGCAGGCGGCAACCCGGCTGCACTGTTGAAGGGGATTAGAGATCCCCTTGCAGGCGGGTGCAGTGAGTGGCTGCACCCGCATGCAAGGGGATGTCTGGGGGGGCCCTGGGACCTCCTTTTCCCTTCCAGAGGGCCGCCATCAGATGGCGCACTACCAGTGCACCACCTTTTAGATGGCACACTCTCGGTGCGCCTCCTGAGTGCTTCCTTGCCTCTGCGCAGGGCGCAGGGCATGGGTGCAGAGGCAAAGGAATATCCTCATTTGCATGGGGCACGCCCACATGCAAATAAGGGAATGCTCCCTATAGATAGCACAGGCGGTTTATGTGCACCAGTGCTATCGTCTGTGGCCCTTTCTGTAATACCAAAGTGCCCCGGGAGTGCGCAAAGCTGGCGCAAACACCTTTGCACCCACGGGCCACTTTATGTAATACTGCCGCAAACCAATAAGGAGATTGTGAGGCCTAAAATTCTATATAATAATAATAATAATCCACATTTGTAAAGCGCACAATCACCCGTAAGGGTCTCTAGGCGCTGGAGGCCGTCGGGAAGATTAAGAAAGCTATTGCCTGGAGTCACATGGTGCTGGGCTAACCTGCCGCCGGTGCCAGGGATCGAACTGTGATCCCCAGATTCCGGAGTCAGTCGCCCTAGCCGCAGCGCCACACCTCTTCCTCATCATATATCATATATCATTCCAATTTAATAATCAATGTACACTTTACTTGTCAAATGTAGGCATAAGAAGCAGAGAATGATTACTTCAGGGCGTAACCCATGCCCCTGGAGCCTATGCGGTGCAAGTGGGCCCCAAAAGCTCCCCCCAGGGGGCTTCCAATTCTTATAGGGGCCCTATTCAGCCCAAGGTTAATGGAAATCTCTGGGGATCCTCATCACATTCTGCAGGGGGTCCCCATCATTTGGCATTACTCTACTGAAATGACGTTGTTTGTAGTGCAGGGGCCGTAATAAAGAATACCTTGCAACTCGGTCCTTGTATGATGGATTACTAGAATCTCACATAACTCCAAACACACAACTTTAAAATCTATATATATGAAATTTGCATAAGATCTACATTGCCAAATGCATGACACTACATGAAAACAGCATGACAAACTGTAACCCTTGTGTGTGACTACACTATTAACTCTGGGCTCCCATGGAGTGCCATGCTATCTGTCCACAAAGCACTTCAGCACCTGGTAGTAGGCGCTACATAAGTACTCATACCATACTATACCCCCATCGAGCCATCTTAAGGCTCTGTGACGGGGCCTGACTTCTTAATGCGGCTCGTGCTGTAAATCTCTGCTGTCAGCAGGAGAGGGGGCTGGTGGGAAGGGGTGGGGCAGAGTGGGAGGGGCGCGGAGGGGGTATCCTAGCATGCCACAGATACATCATCCCGTCATAAAGTCTGTTCCCCAGTGGTCTGGGCCGCGGGTAATGGATGGAGCTGACAGTGCTTCTTTCTGCTGAGTGAGCAGAGATGGGGGCGGCTCTGGAGCCCGCTGGAGAAGCTCAGCCCGGCCCAGCTGAGCCACGAATGGAGAGCACAAGGAGAGAGGTGCCCAGGGCTCGACGGAGGGAAGAGGCGGCGCGGGACAAAGCCAAAGTGAAGTCCGTGCAGGTAACAGGAACAAGAGCATGAATCTGGAGACTGACATTAATATGGACATAGGTGTGAAGGAGGAGAGAGGAGAATGTGCAGGTCAGGCTCACCATTCCAGACTGACATTACAGGGAGAACAAGTGTGAGAGAGAGGACTGTGCAGGTAACATCAGTCTATGGACTGGCATTACCAGAGGCAGCAGGATAGAGGGAGTGTACAGCGCAGGTAACACACGGACAGCTGCACCAATCTATAGACTGACATTATCAGGAACACCAGGAGTGATAGAGGGAGCTGTGCAGGTAACTGAGACTGGTGCATCAGTCTATAGACTGACATTATTAGGGACATCAGGTGTGAAAGAGGGAGCTGTGCAGGTAACTGAGACAGGTGCATCAGTCTATAGACTGACATTATTAGGGACATCAGGTGTGAAAGAGGGAGCTGTGCAGGTAACTGAGACTGGTGCATCAGTCTATAGACTGACATTATTAGGGACATCAGGTGTGAAAGAGGGAGCTTTGCAGGTAACTGAGACAGGTGCATCAGTCGAGAGACTGACATTACCAGGAGCATCAAAAGGATAGGAGAGGGTTTAGTACAGGTAATGCATGAAGGGGTGCACCAATCTATAGACTGACATTATCAGGGGCATCAGGTGTGAGAGAGGGGACTTTGCAGGTAACACAGGGACAGGTGCATCAATGTTTACACTGACATTACCCGAGGCATCAGGGTAGAGAGAATGTACAGATCAGTTAATAAAGGGACACGTGCATCAATCTATAAACTGGCGTTATAACCAGGAGCAAGAAGAGGAAAGGCGAGGGTATAGTACAGGTAAGGCATAGACAGGTTTATCAGTCTAGAAACTGACATTATCAGGAACACCAGGTATGATAGAGGGCACTATGCAGGTAGCACAGGGACAGGTGCATCAATCTATAAACTGACATTATCAGGAACACCAGGTATGAGAGATGGCGCTGTGGATGTAACGGGACAGGTGCATCAGTGTATGGACTGGCATGACCAGGGGCATCAGGAGTGTACATCACATGTAGCACAGGGACATGTGCATCAGTCTATGGACTGGCATCATCAGAAACACCAAGTGTGAGAGAGGGCATTGTGAAGGTGACAGGGACAGGTGCATTAATCGATAAACTAACATTACCAGGAGTATCAGGTGGAAAGGGGAAGGTTTAGTACAAGTAACGCATGGACAGCTACAGCCAACATTACCTGAGGCATAAGGTGTGAGAGAGAGCAATGTGCAGGTAGCACAGGGAGAGGTGCATCAATCTATGGACTGAGATTGCCAGGGGCATAAGGTGTGAGAGAGAGAGCACTGTACAGGTAGCACAGGGACCGGTGCATCAATCTATGGACTGAGATTACCAGGGGCATAAGGTGTGAGAGAGAGAGCACTGTACAGGTAGCACAGGGACCGGTGCATCAATCTATGGACTGAGATTACCAGGGGCATAAGGTGTGAAAGAGGGGCTGTGCAGGTCCCAGGAACAGGTGCATCAATCTATGGACTGGGATTACCAGGGGCATAAGGTGTGAGAGAGAGCGCTGTGCAGGTACCAGGAACAGGTGCATCAATCTATGGACTGAGATTACCAGGGGCATACGGTGTGAGAGAGCACTGTGCAGGTAGCACAGGGACCGATGCATCAATCTATGGACTGAGATTACCAGGGGCATAAGGTGTGAAATAGGGGCTGTGTAGGTACCAGGAACAGGTGCATCAATCTATGGACCGAGATTACCAGGGGCATAAGGTGTGAGAGAGAGCACTGTGCAGGTAGCACAGGGACAGGTGCATCCATCTATGGACTGACATTTTCAGGGGCATCAAGTGTGAAAGAGGGCGCAGTGCAAGTAACAGGGACAGCTGCCTCAATCAATAGACTGGCATTGCCAGGGGCATAAGGTATGAGAGAGGGGCTGTGCAGGTAACGGGAACAAGTACATCAATCTATACACTGACATTACAGGGACAAAAAGTGTGAGGGAGAGAACTGTACAGGTAATATCAGTCTATGGACTGACATTACCAGGGGCATCAGGGTAGAGAGAGTGTACAGATCAGTAAACACATGGACAGGTGCATCAATTGATAAACTGGCATTATAACTAGGAGGAACAAGAGGAAAGGAGAGGGTATAGTACAGGTAAAGCATAGACAAGTGCATCAGTCTATAAACTGACATTATCAGGAACACCAGGTGTGAGAGAGGGCACAACGCAGGTAACACACGAGCAGGTGCATACATCTATAAACTGACATTATCAGGGACACCAGGTGTGAAAGTGGGCACTGTGAAGGTGACAGGGATAGGTGCATCAATCTATAGTCTGGCATTACCAGGGGCATCAGGTGCAAGAGAGAACAGCACACTGGACCCCATCTTCACAGCCAACAACAGAATCAGGTATGACCATGCCTCTCAAATCACATGACCACTCGATCGTCCACTTCTCCATCAAAACTACCCTTGACACCGCCAACAACCAGACCAGCAGCTCTCACAGGAGCTGGAGCAAGGTCGCCGAAAACCTTTGGAACAACACCCTCAGCTCCTCTCCTCCAAACACCACTTCCAATCTCAAGATGGCCGTCAAAAACTTCAACTCATGGATCACCGAATGTGCCGACATAGTCGCCTACCTCAAACTCACCAAACCAGACAGACCCACCAAAATCACCTGCTGGTTCACCCCGGAACTTAAATCTGCCAAACACAACTGCAAACGACTAGAAAGGATCTAGCATGCCATCAAAGTGCCTAATGAGAGAGCCAACCTCCAACTGACTCTCAACAAATACCACTAATGCCTGAAAAATACTGAAAAGTACTCCATGACTGCCTGCCTCAAAGCCAGCTCCAACCACAGCAAGGAACTCTTCAGCACGCAACCGAGAACACCTTCACCCCCTCTCAGGATCTCTGTGACACCCTTTCAGACTTCTTTTACAAAAAAAACCACCATCTATGAAGACGATGACCCCCCATTCACCCATCACCAGCATCCACAGCCTCCTCAACCTCACCGACTCAAAGTCAAGGACCACAATGTGGGATCAACTCACCACGCAGACCATCACCATCATCATGAGTTCCATCTACTCAGGAGCACCCAGGGACCCCTGCCCCCACCACATGTTTAACCTGGGAACAACACCATCCGCAAGGAACACACCTCAATCCTCAACTCATCCACAACCTCTGCTCCTTCCGAGAGGGATGGAAACACACGGAAGTCAAACCGCTTCTCAAAAAGCCATCTGCAGACCCGTAAGGGCTCAAGAACTATCGGCCCATCTCCCTGCTCCCTTTGCATTCAAAACTTCTGGACAAAGCAATCAACTGCCAACTCTTCAACCCCATAGAGAACAACGACCTCATAGACCCATCCAAATCTGGGTTCTGCCCAAACCACAGCACATAAACCACCTTAAATCGCAGACATCAATGACATCAGGTCTCTCCTAGACCAGGGAGAAATCACAGCCCTGATCCTCTTTGACCTCTCAGCAGCCTTCGACACTGTGTCCCACTACACCCTCCTAAAAAGACTCCACCAGATAGGGATCCATAGGGGATGCCCTCAGATGGATCGCATCCTTCCTCGCCAGAAGAAACCAGAGCATCTGCCTTCCATCCCTACATTTCAGGCCCAAAGAACATCCTCTGCAGTGTTCCCCAAGGGTCTTCTCTGAGCCCCACCCTGTTCAACAAATACATGGGCTCTCTGGCAGGCCTGATCAGAACCTATGGTATCAACATCATATCATACTCTGACAACGCTAAGCTCATCTTTCCCTATCCGCAGACACGACAAACACCAAAGTCAACTTCCACATGTGCATGACCAGCGTCGCCAGCTGGATGCAAAACAACTGCCTCAAACTCAACACCAACAAAACGGAGGTACTCATCTTCAGGGGCAACACATTGCCGTAGGACAACTCCTGTTGGCCAGCAGAACTGGGCCCATCTCCCACACCCACTGAACATGCAAGGAACTTCTGCATCATACTTGACAGCAAGCTCACTATGAAAACCAGATAAACACAGTGTCCTCAGCCTGCATATGCAATCTCTGCATGTTCCAGAATATCTTCAAGTGGCTACCCATCAACACCAGATGCACCATGACCCAGGCTCTCATCACCACCTGCCTGGACTACTGCAACACGCTCTATAGGGCGGGTCCCCTCACAGCTGCTGAACAGACTTCTGACCATTCAGAATGCAACAGCCAAGCTCGTCCTCTTGAGGCGGGCCCACATCACCCCTCACATCAGAACACTTCACTGACCGACCACAAAAGGTTCCAGATCAAAATGCTAACCCACGCATACAAGGCCCTGCACAAAGAAGGACCATCATACCTTAACCACCGGTCGAACTTCCACCAACCCCTCAGACAATTGCACTCCGCCTCCCTCTTCCTCATCCACACTCCCCACTTCCACCGAAGCAGGAGCTGAGGCCGCACATCTCCTGCCATGCTACCAAGACTTGGAATGGCCTCCACCTTCAGACTTCCCCCACCCTGAGGTAATTCAGAAATGATTTAAAGACCTGGCTGTTCAACTCACTACACCCAGCATCAGAAAACTTCATGGGTGATAAGCAACGCTCTACAAATCCAGTTTGATTTATTGATCACATTTTGGACTGATGTTACCTGGAGCATCAGGAGGAAAGAGGAGTGTATAGCACAGGCAACACATGGACACAAGCATCAAACTATAGGCCAGCATTACCTGGGGTGTAAGGTATGAGAGAGGTAGGACTGTGCATGTAGCAGGAACAGGTGCATCAATCTAAACACTGACATTACTCAGAATTTCCTCAAATCAATTCATAGAATGCAGACAGCGCAATTCAGAAACAGTGAGCAGAGATTGCCTCTCTCTGGTCCCAAATTGTGCTGTCTGCAGTTTATAAATGAACTCGGAGAATTTCCAAGTAGTGTGTATTAATTTCAACATCTCACATGTGAAAAACATTCACGGTTCTCTGAGATGAGCCAGCGCTGTTCTTGATGCTATGGCCCCTGATTGGAGAACTGTGCAGGTAACTGTGACAAGTGAATCAATCTTTAGACTGACATACCAGGGACATCTGATGTGAAGGAGGGAATTCTGAAGTTAACAGAGACAGGTGGATTATCTACAGACCGACACTACCATTGGCTTCAGGTGTGAGAGAGGGGGATGTGTGGATAAGAAAGGAACATGTGCATCAATCTATAGACTGACATTACCAGAGATGTCATGACTGAGGGAACTTTGAAGGTATCAGGAGCAGATACATTAGGGCCTGATTACGAGTTTGGCAGTGCGGGTGGAGGCCCCCACCGAAACACTGCCCATCCGCCAGATTACAAGTTTCCTCGTGGTCTGGCAGGTGGTCCTTTAGGCGGTGCTTATTAGAAAGGTACCACAATGGGAGCGACAAAGCCTGTTCCTGCACGGCATGGTCTGTGGAGTCCATGCCGTGCTGGAAAGGGGGTGTACACACAGGGGGGTAGACCATGTGTCCCCCTGCATGTATCCCCAGGCTCAGAAGCTACAGAGCCCCCCTAGTTTCTTCACTGCCAGCCTTTTTATGGTGTGAGCACCTCCATGAGAGTGCTGGTGGTGAGGAAACTCGTAATATGCTTAGTGGTGCTGCAGTAGCACAGCCAAGCTTTTTGCGGCCTCAGACTGCCGCTCCAATGTCAGTGATCGTGGTTCCCCAGTGATTGCGGCGGTCCCAAGGCACTCCAACCACCAGACTCATAACACGGCGGTCGGAACTGCAAGTGCGGTGGTAGCTGCACTGCCACCATTGCGTGGGTGTGGCTGTCCATAGACCGCCAAACTCATAATCAGACACTTACAGCCTGATTCATCAAGCAAAATTGCGCCCGCAATCGCTGCGAAAATGCAATTGCGGGCGCAATTTACGTAATTGGCATTCAACAACAAAATAGCGAATTCGCTAACACATAATAGCGAATTCGCTAACACATAATAGCAAATTCGCTATAAAAGTCGCAGATTCCCGGTAGTCGAGCATTAGCGATTCGGAAAAAGCGACCAACCACGGAATCTGCGAAATAAATAGCGAAATCGCAATATATTCTCAATCGGCATTCATGAAAAATCTCTATTAGCGAAAAACCCCAAAATCGCTATTTGCGCGGCGCAAATTAAGGACAACTCAAAGCAGGTGGTAACCATAAAAGCCATGAATTAATTACATTTGAAAAACCGTTGGCCAATCACCAACAGGTTCAGGCCTGACCAATCACACATAAGGACATTCAGCAGCAGCATTAGGCGTTCCACAATGCCAGGAATGTACATGGTGGTGAGGCGGCGAAGGCTACAGCGAGCAGCACGGAGGAGACGCATGATGCAGGAAAGGATTTTCCGCCAGCGGGTCACCTTGCTGGGCCAAACCAGAGAGCAGATATTTGCTAAATACAGGCTGAATGGGGAAATGATAATCCAGCTGATACATGACCTTGACCCCCTGATGCAGCACCCAACAAGGCGAACCAATGCGGTGCCTACACATGTGCAGGTATTGTGTAGCCTGCACCTCCTGGCCTCCGGGAGTTTCCAGGGCATAGTAGCGGCTGCTGGGGGGATATCCCAGCCCACCATGTCACGCTGCCTCCACACTTTCGTTGACGCCATGCTCACCCAGCTACACCGTCACATCACATTTCCCACGAGCCAACAGGAATTGGACTTGACAAAGCTACATTTCTACAATGTAGCCCATTTTCCCCATGTACTCGGATGCATAGACTGTACCCACGTCGCCATCTGCCCACCAGCTGCCACGGAGTATATGTTCCGCAATAGAAAGTCCTACCACTCCCTCAATATACAGATGGTCTGCAATGCTAAGACCTACATCACTGACATTGTCGCCCAGTACCCAGGGAGTACCCATGACTCCTTTATCTTCCGGCACAGCGGACTCCACACACGACTGCTCAGGGGAGAGTTTGGGGAAGGACACCTACTTGGTAAGTACACTTTGTCGACAATGTCACATTGCTATGAAGTAACTGCGCAGCACAGGCAATCAATATCTGCTCCTCTCATTCAGGTGACAGTGGCTACGCCCTACGGGAATACCTCCTGACCCCTTACCTCAACCCTGCCACACCTCAGCAACGGCGCTACAATGTTGCGCACATTCGGACAAGGAACTGTATAGAAAGGACATTTGGCCTGCTCAAGAGCAGGTTCCGCATACTGCACAAGACAGGTGGGGCCATGTATTACAGTCCTGCAGTGTGCTGCCGCATTGTGGCTGTCTGTGCAATACTTCATAACATTGCAACCAAGCGCCGGATACCTGTTGACATCTCTGGCAGTGAATCAGAAGGGGACGACCGGCCACCTGCACATGCGCACCATGCACGCGGGGAGAACCCAGCTGAAGGCCACAGACGTCGCAACCACATCACAGAAACCAATTTCTAGGCCACCCTCTTCCCTCACCCCACAAATCACAATTGCATGCAAAATGTAATGATGACACAACGCTAATGTGTGCTGCAAAATAAATATATTTGTTTCATTCACAAAAAATGTCACCAGTACAACTATTTTCTACTAACAGTATTACTTCATACTGCAGTGTCAACGGACAGGGCAGGCTTATAGTCAGCCTGTGCCTGTAATTGTCTGAATGAGTCAATTGCGCCTCCCGCGCGTTACGCCCAAGCGCCTCTGAGGCTCTTCCTCTTCCGGGGCACCTGTACCTGGCGTTGCCCTGGTGCTGCGCCTGAGTGGCGGGACTAGTGTGGCAGAGTGGCTGCTGATGCTGGATGCCCCCTCACTGCCATCATCACCCCCAACAGTGGCAGGTAGAGCAGGAGGGTGTAGTGCCGTAACCGCCGTGGTGAGGTGCTCCAGGACCCTGGTCATGTCCTCACAGCACTGTACGAGTTGGTGCTGCTGTACTAGTGACCGCCGCGACAACTGTGAAGTGGCATTCGCTGCCACATAATTGGACCTGCTGTAGGAGGCCAGCCGGCTCATGAGCTGGTGGTGGCGCCGGCGTGCTGCACTGCGCTGCTTAGTCATCGCAGCGGTGTTGGCCTCCATGGCTGCAGTCATGCGGGCCATTCCCTCCCCCACACCTGCCATGGCTGCAGTCATGTTGTCCATGCGGTCCCCCATACCTGCCATGGCCGCCGTCATGCGGTCCATGCGGTCTCCCACTCCGGCCACATTGCGCCCAATCTTGTGGAGCTGGAGCTGAATGGCACCTTGCTGCCGTGCCTGGCGCTGATGTATTCTCAACATGTGTCTTTCGATGCTCATACGAGCATGGCTCTGTCCATTGCCCCTCCTGCTGATTGCAGCAGTGGTATGATGGCGAAACCTCCCACGCCTGCTCTACTGGCCTGTCACTGTGGCTGGCCGCTGTGTTGGCGCTGTCGCAGGCCCAGATGTTGTAGCACCAGCTGCTGGTGGTGTCACAGCAGGCGTTGCTGGTGCGGCAGGGACTGGAGGCACAATAGTGGCGGGCCTGGCTGTGACTGTCGGTGGTCCGCCTGATGCAGGGGGCACAATTTTGGCGGGCCTGGCTGTGACTGTCGGTGGTCCGCCTGATGCAGGGGGCACAATTTTGGCGGGCCTGGCTGTGACTGTCGGTGGTCCGCCTGATGCAGGGGGCACAATTTTGGCGGGCCTGGCTGTGACTGTCGGTGGTCCGCCAGATGCAGGGGGCACAATGGTGGGGGGCCTGGCTGCTGGTGTTGTAGCAGCGGCAGGGGCTGGTGCCTGGGTTTGTGGTGGAAAATCCTCCTCCTGGGCCTCCTCATCTATTTGCAGCCTTTCACTGTCGCTGCTTTCTGCGCCACCTGTGAGGGTAAGTGGACACTCATTAGTTGCATGTGACTGTCAGACGTGCAGTTGTTACATGCATGCTGGGTGACATTCCCTGAATGGCTGTGGATTTGCGTACTTTGGAACCTGTCTGGCTGCATTGTGGTACTACTACATTGTGGCCACACTACATCTCCCACAATGCTTCAGGACATTTCCTGATGTGCAACAATGGCATGACTAAGGGACATTATGTGAGCCTATTTGGTCAGGGACGGTCATAGGGGACAGGGTCGCAGTCGCATGCCACTTACCTTGGGTGTCTTGGGTGGGGCGGGAGGAGTCCAGACGTGTGACGCCAACGCACGCCTCCCTCTCAAGGGTGTTCTCCACCTGGTCCTCCAAGGGTGTGTTAGGAGGGACTGTAGGTCCGCCACCTCCAGTGCCCGATGACTCTCCAAGGCGCTCCGCCACCCTCTCCTTGGCACGACCTCGGAGGTCATACCATCTTTTCTTCAGCTCCTCAAGTGACCTATCGGCCACACCCACGGAGTTGACAGTGGAGGCTATTCCCAGCCAGATCCTCCTTTTTTCTTGCTCCGGGACCTTCCTGGAGTCTTTGCCAAAGAGTTTTTCGTGGTTGGCCACCACCCCTTCAATCAAATTTTCGAGCTCCTGCTCAGAAAATTTGAGCTTCCTCTTCCGCCCTGTGTTGTTGCTGGGGCCAGGAACAGGTTCCTCTGACATGGCAGCAGAGTAGTTGCAGGTTACAAATCACCAGAATAGCAGCAGCTTTCACACTTGCTCCCTCCAGGTCTGCCTCACTGTGGTGAATGGGGGTGGGAACTGCCTGCTTCCTGGTTGTGATGTCATCACTGTGCTCGAAATGCGACTTCCTGTTTTCCCGATCTCGCGAGATTGCGATTCGCAATCCCGACGCGGGTAGCCGGAAATAGCGATTATTCTGCGATTATCGTTAATCGCTAACGGAATTTGCGCCCGCGTGCGAATCGCTATTTTTTACCGGTAATCTTCATGAATTCTGATTTGCGAGTTCTCAATAGCGGTTCGCATTTTATCGCTATTTGAGACTCGCAAATCCCGTTTTTCATGAATCAGGCTGATAATCTATAGATCCATTTTAGTGGGACATCAGTTGTGAGAGAGGAAACTACACAAGTAACACAGGGACAACTGCATCAGTCTATGGACAAACATTAACAGGCGTATCAGGTGTGAGAGAAGGTCCTCTGCAGATCAAACAGACAAGTGCATCAATATATAGACTGACATTACCAGGGACATGAGATGTGGACCAAGGGACTCTACAGGTATTAGGGACAGGTGCATCAGTCAATAGACTGATATTACAAGGGACATCAGGTGTGAGAGAGGGGACTGCATCCATCTAAAGACAGATATTACAAGGGACATTGGCTGTGAGCCAGGGGACTCTGCAGATAACAAGTGCAGGTATATCACCCTGCAGACTGACGTTCACGTGAGGAGGGCAATGCATGCTAATATGGACAACATGTAATGTTGATTAGTAGTGGGAAGAAGATGGGCATACTACGTGTTTCCAATGCTGTGTTTCCTAATCAAGTTGGTCTGTATATGGAGAGATCTTTTTAGTTTATTAGGTCTGGCTTAGCGACAGCTTAGATGTATTGCTGGCCATATGTTCTCCCAACAACTCATATCAAACATGCATGCATACATATACAAAGAGCTTTGGCTTAGCCCTCTTCAGGATTGGTTAGTGTGAGTGTCTTTCACTGTTTGCTCCTGCCCACAGAACAGCATACATCATAGGGTAATGGTGAGCTCAGAGCATCCACTGGCTGTCTTGCACTATGAGCGGTGCCTTTTCGCTAAATTACATGTGCACTACCACCTGAAAAGGAGAGCCTCTGTGCCACTCATTAATTTTGACTTTTTGTGAATATATTTTTAACAATTTTGTTTGGAAAACTGCATATGTTTGCAGACAGAAATAATAAAATAAATAAAATATTACTCTTGTTAAAACCGAATATGTTGGCTTTGCCAATGCTTGTTATGAAACTGATGATGGTCTATTCTGCGTTCTCTACCTCATCCCAAAGGCAGACTGTTAATAAATGTAAATTACAATATAATAAGAGACATGGGGAATATAGATACAGTGTGTCTTCAGAGAAGTCAATAAAGCAGACGCCTAATGTCACATACTGCCAGCCTCTGTTCATTTGTTATGTGTCACCCAACCCTGTCAATCAATCACAGCATAATGCAGGCTGCAAAGGAAGGTCCAAGGAAAGAGACTGATTAAAACCTGTATGGGCCCTTGCAGAGGAACAGCACCTCTCTCCCATGGTAATGTAAACAGTAATTATCACAAGAAGGAGCAGAGGGAATTGGGGACTTCCTCTCCGTGACAAGTGCAGACACTCCCTGTGGTGAGTGAGGGATGTGTTTACAGCAGTCCTTGTGTACTTTAGGCCACATCCTCTCACACAGCAATGAGAGCTGTACAAGGTGCAGTGTATAGTGGGTGGTGCTCGACGAAGGAAGGCAGGGCAATGATACAGCATCATGGGCATTGGCTTACCATGAACGGGCGGGTGCTAGGGTGAGACTACTGCCCTTTTTACAAGTGGCCCGGTGCGACTGACCTGCCAATATTTATCACAAAACTCATAATTGCTCTCTGTGTAGGGTTACTGCACATATCACGACTATCTATGAAGCTAGTAATGAGGGCTTTGGAGGGAGAGGTGGACAGGGAGAGCTGTGCCAGAGCTGTGAGTGGGAGAAGGCGTGGGTTGGGAAAGGAGCATCAATCTAGAGAGTGTAATATCACCAGTGCTGGAAATGGAAAAACTTTACTCCGGCAACCCATAAATTGGGGGGGGGGGCAAGGTATGCAACAAAAAGGGGGTGTAGTAACGAGGGGCAGAGCTAAAAAGCAGTCTTTATAAGTATATACATTTATTTATTTGTAGATTTATATAGCGCTGCTTATCGGCCGTGAGGGTATCCATGCGCTGTCAGGGGCACGGAAAGATTAAGGGCCTGATGTAAGTGGCTAAATACCGAGTGGTAACGCAGAAATTCGCAGAATTTCTGCGTTACCGACCGGTATTTGGCTGAGAGCAATGTAGGTGAGTTTAAACCTACTAGCAAAAAAAGAAATCGCAAAATTTGCGAGTCCTTATTTTGCTCTTGCATTTAAGGAATTGCTAATTGTGATTCCTTAAATGCAATGTATGTAGCACAAAAGAAAGTGCACTTTAGGCTTAAGGAATCGCTAATTACCACCAACTTCAAGTTAGTGGTAATTAGCGATTTCCTGTAAAAAATGCACTTTTTTGCTTTTTTCAAAGTGCCATGTGGCACACATTCATGCCCTTAGGGCATGTATGTGCGCCACATGTGCACACATGCACATTTCAGGGGTGCAACAGGGTGTCCTTTTGACACCCTGGCACCCTTGAAATAGCTCCCGCTATTTACGATTCTTTAATACCGAATCGCAAATAATGAATATCTTCCCATTCATTCCTATGGGCCTCCAAGCCCATAGGAATGAATGGGTAGGTATTCCTTATTAACCAATCTCAATTTGCGATTCGTTAATAAGGAATTTTAAGGAATCGCTAATATTTTTGCGATTCCTACCTACATTCAATTTAGCGAGTCCTTAATAGTAATTTGGTAAAAATCGCTATTAAGGACTCGCTAAATTGAATTTACCTACATCTGGCCCTAAGTGATTTGCCGAGAAGCAAAGGATGTTGAGCCAACGCCGAGACTCAAACCCAGATCCCTAGCTCCCGGCTTCTCTGCCTGCTGTGCCTCAGCCTCTCCCTCAGTCGATTCCTACAGTTTTTTTAACTCTACCACAAAGATATTGGCAACAAGTAGAAACGTTACAGCAAATTTGTTCTTGCCTAATTGGTTGAACTGACTGCATTTTTAAATATATCATATGGGTTTAAGGCACCTGTTGCAGAGAGCTTTGTGTGCCCAGTAAGTCTCAGGGATTAATAGTAATGGTAAGGTAACTCTGGTGGTTAATGCTCTTGCTGGGGAGATCTGTTTTGCCTAGTCACAGTTTTGACTTTCAAAGTAGCATAGAGTGTTAATGTGTCTCATGCGAAGCACATCATGTAACATACAGATGACAGACTTTTATTTGATGTAGATAGGTAAATGGGTTTACTCCTTTTATTACCCCCAGGTTCTTCTAGTCCTTGTCCCATTCATTACCAATAGAGATATACCATCTCCCAGACAAAACAAGCATTTGCAATGCAATAGGTCTCGCATTCACGAGAGTTTGAGCTATTGGCATTGTAAATGACAATGCCTATTATTTATGTTTTGGGTTTTAAAACATAAATAAAAGGCATTGTCATTTACAATACTAATAGCTTAAACACTCGTAAATGCGAGACCTATTGCATTGCAATAAAGGGCATTCTCAACTTAGATTGTAAATATCAGAGGAAGAGACCAGCCTGCGACGTCTTCAAAGTAGTGATAAATAGTGCAGTGAAGAAAATGTGTAAGTGTTGTAAATTACACATTTATATTAACAACAAGGGGCCCCAATTCAGTCAGCAGGGGACCTCGGGGAACATACTTTGTTTATGCAACAGTGGTCCCATGCATACTAGAAATATGTACAGCAATAAATATAGACAGAGTCAATCTATATTAGGAGCGACATGTCCAGCCGGACAGAGGTCTTTCAAGTTTACTCAATAAACACTTAGTTCAAACACAGAGAATACCTTCCACAATTCACCTAGTGTGGTACACAAGCCTGTGCCCAGCACTAACAGATCCAGTACAGAAGATAGATATAAAAAGCAAAGAAGGGCTTTTTAAGGCGAACAAACGTTTTCTGTTTTTAAATTCAGTTGTACAGAAATGTCAAAGCAGCACCATTACATTACATAGTAATCAAGTTTTGCATTCGATGCTAGACAGGTCGATGGCGTTTCGGACCCCCTATTTAATCGTGGGGACCATCATCAGGACATTCAGTTAATGCCTTAACATTAATTAGCCTCTAATTGCCAGGGAATTCCACTGCTTACCTGCTTCCTGCTGACAGAGTTCCGACGCCGCCAGCAGCGCCCCAGCCGCCGCTGGGCCGCCCGCTCTGCCGGTCCCGTTCCTGCGCCTCCTGCCTGCGGCCCCGCCCCCCCGCCACACGACTGGTTAACCCCTTCCCGCCTCCCAGCGGACCCGCCCTCCCTGCTCCCCTCTTATGACGCCCCCTCAGCGACCGCGCAGCGGACGCGCGCAGCGGGAGCACCAAATGAGCGCCGAAGGTGCGCCAAAGGTAAGCCCGTCTGCGCCCGTCCGCGCCTGGACCGCGCCCAGCGCCAGGACCCCTGGCCCCCGCAGACCCGAGCCCACCCGCCGGACGTACGACGCCGCCACCCTCAACGCACTCAACGCCGGCCGAACCCCTGGATGCTACCGAGCCACCCCGAGACGCACCCACGGACCCTTCATCTGCCAGGCCTGCAAGTTCTCCTGCACCCGGACCTGCACTGCACCAGCACCCACCAAGCCGAACTCCAGCAGCAGCCACCTGAAGTGCATCCTGCTCAACACCCGCTCCGTCCACAGACACGCCGTCGAGCTCTGGAACCTGCTCAACACCACAGCCCCAGACGTCGCCTTCCTCACGGAAACCTGGATGAACGCCTCCTCAGCACCCGACATCGCCATCGCCATCCCCAACGGCTACAAGATCATCCGGAGAGACCGCGTCAACCAGACGGGAGGAGGCATCGCCATCATTCACAGGAACACCATCCGCATCACGACCAACACCGACGACACCATCGCACCCGCCGAACACCTGCACTTCCAGATCCACGTCAACCCCAAGACCACCCTCGGAGGCACCCTCATCTACAGACCCCCGGGACCACGCACACAATTCAGCGAGGACATCGCCGACTTCATCAGCCCGCTCGCCCTCCCCTCAGCCGACTACATCCTCCTCGGGGACCTCAATTTCCACCTGGAGAACAACGACGACCGCAACACCACCACCGTGCTGGAAAACCTCGCAAACCTGGGACTCAAGCAACTGGTGACCACCCCCACCCACCTCGCCGGACACACACTCGACGCCGTCTTCTCATCCAGCAAAGACATCGCCTTCAGCCACGCCACAGGACTCCACTGGACGGACCACAGCTGCGTCCACTTCACCTTCAGAAGAACGACGACCCACCACCACCAGCAACAGGTTGCCCGAAGAAGCTGGAACAAGATCACAACCGACCAGCTCGCCGCTTCCCTGAGTCAGCACCCTCCCGCCAGCTCAGCGAACCCCAGCCAGGCCGCCGACAACCTCTCGAAGTGGATCAGCAACTGCGCGGACGAACTCGCCCCTCTGAGGACCCCGCCCAGCCGACACGGCAGCAAGAAAGCCCCATGGTTCACCGACGAACTCAAGAACTCCAAGAAGAACTGCCGAGCACTCGAGAAAGTCTGGAGAAGGGAACCAACACCGGACAACATGACCACCCTCAAGCTTGCCACCCGGAAGCACCACCAACTGATCCGCGCCACCAAGAAAACTGCATTCAAGGACCGACTGGACAACAACGCACACAACTGCAAGGAACTCTTCAACATCGTGAAAGAGCTCTCCAACCCCAACGCCAGAAACAACGACATCACCCCATCGCAAGACCTCTGCAACTCCCTCGCCTCCTACTTCCACAACAAGATCGCGGACATACACAACAGCTTCAGCAGTCGACCATCGCACACAACGACCGCAGCAACGCCGCCCACCACCACCCTCCGCGCCTGGACCCCGATCAGCACCGACGACACCGCCCGCATGATGAACTCCATCCACTCCGGATCTCCGACCGACCCCTGCCCTCACCACGTCTTCAACAAGGCCGACGCTGTCATCGCACCCCACCTGCGGGACATCATCAATACCTCCTTCGACACGGCCACCTTCCCGGAGAGCTGGAAGCACGCCGAACTCAGCGCTCTACTAAAGAAACCAACAGCGGACCCCAGCGAACTCAAGAACTACCGCCCCATCTCGCTCCTCCCGTTTCCAGCCAAAGTCATCGAGAAGACCGTCAACAAACAGCTGGCCGCCTTCCTCGAGACGAATGGATCCCTCGACCCCTCACAGTCTGGCTTCCGAGCCAACCACAGCACCGAGACCGCCCTCATCGCTGCCACCGATGACATCCGAGCCCTGATGGACAACGGAGAAACAGCGGCCCTCATCCTCCTAGACCTCTCCGCGGCATTCGACACTGTCTGCCACCGCACCCTAGTGCAGCGTCTCAGCAACATCGGAATTCAGGAGAAGGCACTGGAATGGATCGTCTCCTTCCTCGACGGAAGAACACAGAGAGTCCGTCTACCACCGTACAAGTCAGAGGCCACCAAAGTCATCTGCGGTGTCCCTCAAGGATCCTCGCTGAGCCCCACCCTCTTCAACGTCTACATGAGCCCCCTCGCGCCCATCGCACGCCAACACAACCTGAACATCATCTCCTACGCCGATGACACCCAGCTGATCCTCTTACTGACCAACGACCCCGCCGCTTCCAGAGCCAACCTTCACGAAGGGATGAAAGATGTAGCCGAGTGGATGATGACCAGCCGCCTGAAACTGAACTCAGACAAGACGGAAGTCCTCATCCTGGGCTCCTCGCCCTCCGCCTGGGACGACTCCTGGTGGCCCCCCGCCCTGGGCACCGCACCCACACCGACAGACCACGCACGCAACCTGGGCTTCATCCTGGACTCCTCCCTCTCCATGACCAGACAAGTCAACGCCGTCTCCTCGTCATGCTTCAACATCCTGCGCATGCTACGAAAGATCTTCCGGTGGATCCCCACCGAGACCAGGAAGACGGTCACCCAGGCCCTCGTCACCAGCCGACTGGACTACGGCAACGCCCTCTACGCCGGAACCACCGCCAAGCTCCAGAAGAGACTCCAGCGGATCCAGAACGCCTCGGCCAGACTCATCCTCGACATCCCCCGACGCAGCCACATCTCCGGACATCTGAGAGACATGCACTGGCTCCCCGTCAACAAGAGAATCACCTTCCGTCTCCTCACCCACGCACACAAAGCCCTACACGACCAAGGCCCGAGATACCTCTACAACCGCATCAACTTCTACGCTCCCAAACGCCACCTCCGATCAGCCAGTCACGCCCTCGCCGCCGTCCCCCGCATCCGAAGAACGACAACAGGAGGAAGGTCCTTCTCCCACCTGGCCGCCAAGACCTGGAACTCCCTCCCGACCGACCTGCGCCTGACCCAAGACCACCTTTCCTTCAGGAAGAAGCTCAAGACCTGGCTGTTCGAGCAGTAGCAGCACCCCCCCCCCCCAAGCGCCTTGAGACCCTCCGGGTAAGTAGTGCGCTCTATAAATGTCCATGACTGATTGATTGATAAAGATTCCGATGTGGTCACCCGGAATCGAGCGCACAATTCCGCGTTACAATATCGTATCCGACGGAGCCTGGGGAACCAGATTAGTCAGCGTGAGAGTGTGCTCCCTGGCAAGTAAGGCCAACTAATCTGGTTCCCTTATCTATCATATGTGGCATAAGACCACAAACCCAGCAGTTCGTAGTATTTACGACTAACTGATGCTGATGCAACATCTGTATAAACGAATTGTTCACAAATTCTGATCTTCGTGTCTGTTCATGTTCAGGCAACGTATGAACCTCATGTGGGGAGACAGTAGGAAAAGAAAGAGTAGGTTGGGATGTAGATGCAAGCGTCTGTTGTATAACATAGACAATCCAACCCACACATCCCAATATAATATTCAAAAGCATTAGAAAACACAGTAATAAAAAACATTTGCTACGGACCAATATACATATCTTCACTTTGAAATTAGTTCTCTCAACACCCTTATCAGACTCAAGAGACTCCATCCTCTAACGTGCTGCTCATGGCTATTACTTTCTTCACTTAATTGTGCGTCAAGATCGTACTAACGACTATGAACCACAGACCTTATGTCAATACGCGGCTCACCCCTTAAGGCTGTACCGCGAACCTGCAGCTGAGTCCGGATGGTGACTCGAAAAAGAAAAAAGTAAAAAAGTCTCTTGATCTGACAAGGTGTAATTCACTATATAAAAAAAATCAGATTTTATTTGTCCATGAGAACAGTCTTTCTTGGTCTCAAATTGTAGCGTTCTTTACCAAGCACAGTTGGGTCTTTAAAAAGGAGCTCCGGATTCGTCGTGTCGAGCTTCAGATGTGGAGGCACAGCAGCTCGCAGAACATCATCATCCTCGTGTTCTGACTGAGTCCATGTCAAATGTGCATCACTAAAAGGCACAAATCTAGGAACTCTTTCACATTCAACGTTGGCTATACCATCCCTCACCCACTTATCATACGGTAAGGGCAAAGCGACTTTTTTAGTATGGGTGGCATGCACCCAATTTTTTTTACCAGCTACTCTAACAGCAGTTCTAGTGACCAATAGCACCAAATGCGGTCCAGTCCATCTCGGTTCCAAATTTTTAGTTCGCTGGAAGTTTTTCGTTAGCACGTATTGTCCAGGTTGAATCGTATGGCCTGGATCTGCAGTAGCTGTCGGCAAACTGTCATAGACCTGTTGGTGGAGAACATGTAATTTATCAGTCAAGTCATGTAAGTAATCCACCAACATAGGGTACTCAATCTCGCTGTACTTTTTAGGACGGGGCACACCCCAAACATTCGCTGGACGACCAAAAACTATTTTGTATGGGCTAAGTCCCACACGAGAATGCACTGTCGTCCTTGTTGACAAAAGGGCCAACGGCAAGGCATCCGGCCATGTAAGACCAGTGCTCGCTTGTATCTTAGCTATCTTCAGCTTCAACGTGCCGTTATAGCACTCAACAAGTCCAGCAGACTGGGGGTGATTCGCAGCATGAAATTTCTGATTAATACCCAAACCAACACACACTTTCTTCATGATTTGATCCACGAATTCACTCCCATTGTCGCTCCATACAAGTACTCTTTAAGCAAAACCTTGGCTGTAGACAAGGCAGTATTATCCTTTAGGGGGTAGGCCTCTATCCATCTGGAAAAGGCGCAAGCAACCACAAGGACATACTTCAAATTATTGCATCTCTCCATGTGAATATAATCTAACTGTATCACTTCAAACGGATAAGTTGGGGGAGCAAAATGACCAGCTGGAGTTGGGGTTCCCTTGCCAGGATTATGCTTCAAACAAATCATGCAATGTTTCACCACATTCTCAGCACATTTCGGAATTCCAGCATTCTTCCATACTGGAGCCAATAACTTGCATATTCCTTTCGAGCTAATGTGAGCCATTCCATGAGCCATAGTAACCACTGGGAGCACATTCGCATCAGGCAACAACCATCGCTGGTGCTCCGACAACTCAACCCAACAACCTGTCGAATCCAACATACCCGTACTTTCTCTCCACGTACTCACTTCCTTTTCCGTAGCTTCAGCCTGAATTGACTTTACGCGATCTCTATTGTGTCTTCACACATTCCACCAGCCATAACCCAATTAGCAGGGCCTGCAACATACATACGGCTCATCATGTCTTTCGCCGTTTCCTTCGCAACTTCATCCGCAAACGCATTTCCTCGACCTATATCATCCACAACTTTCTTATGTGCACTACACTTCACAATTGCAATCTGCTTTGGGAGAGTAAGTGATTCCAAAAGTTCATTCACTAACTGCCCATGCTGAATTTTCGTGCCAAGGGAAGTAAGGAATCCTCTTTCTCTCCACAAACGTCCAAAACTATGGGCAACACCAAACACATAATGGCTATCAGTATAGACATTCACTCGCTTTCCTTCTGACAACACACACGCTCTAGTCAATGCAATCAATTCTGCTGCTTGCGCAGAATTCTGTGCTATGCGTGCTGTCTCAACAACTGTATGTAAAGTTGTGACAGCATATGCCGCAGTCGTTTCACCATTCGGAAGCTTGAAACATGAACCATCTACCCATAAGGTACCATCAACATTCGTAAGAGGAGTATCTTTTAAATCAACTCTAGCCTTCGTTTCTTCCTCTGTTCGAAGAAAGCAATCATGCTGTTCTTGAGCATCTGTCTCTACAGAAATTGGCAACAACGTAGCTGGATTCAACACATTACATCTCTTGATATGAACATGGCTAGCCAAAAGAGTCAACTCATATCCTGACAGACGTGCACTAGTAAGGTGCTGAGTCTTAGTCCTATTCAATAAGGTATCCACTGCATGTGGGACCATCACAATCAACGTATTATCCAATACCAAACCAGCAGATTGTCGGATAGAAACAGCCGCTGCCGCTGTAGCTCTCAAACAGCTCGGCAATGCTTTAGCTACCGGATCTAACGTAGCTGAAAAATACGCACATGGACGCTGCTTGTCTCTAAATTGTTGAGTCAATACTGACAATGCACAACCTTCTCTCTCGTGAACATACAACATGAAAGGTTTACTGTAGTCCGGAGTACCCAATACCGGAGCCAAACACAATGCATAACGTAATTCAGAAAAACTTTTCTGACAATCATCAGACCAAGGGAGAGGGTACGGAGTATCTTTAAGAGTCAGCGCCAACAAAGGTTTCGGTAGCAAGGAAAAGTTAGGGATCCATTGCCTACAATACGAGGTGATACCTAAGAAAGCACGCACTTATCTCTGTGTGGATGGCACACTCATTTGCGAAATCGATTGAATTCGTTCTGGGGTCAACCTTCTTCCCTCCTTCGACAAGAGATGACCTAAGTAGGTTACTTCTTGTCGGCAATACTGTAACTTTGAAGGTGACACTTTATGATGAAGGTCAGACAAATGTCGTAACAAAGAAAGAGTAGCCTCTTTACGAATTTCTTCGTCATCAGCAGTAATCAACAGATCATCAACGTACTGAATAAGAGTAGCACCAGAAGGCAATACAAAATCATCAAGCTGAGTTTTCAACGCCTGACTATAGATGGAGGGACTTTCACAATAACCTTGGGGAGCTCTCTTAAACCGGAAGCTTCGACCTCCTAATGAGAAGCCGAAAATATCTCTACTTTCCTCGGCAATTGGAATACTGAAGAAAGCATTCTTCAAGTCGATAACAGAAAACCAGGCTGCCGAAGCAGGAATCAGAGTCAACAAAGCAGTGATATCAGGGACAACAGGAAACTGTGGAACCACAATCTTATTCACTTCTCGAAGATCGATCACAAACCGATACACAGGTGGCTGAGAAGCATCAGTACGCTTAAGGACAGGCAGAACAGGACTGTTACACACATTACCTCTCGTTCCTTCAATTACACCTTTCTCAACCAAATCATAAATAATTGCTAGAAGAGCTCTCTCCCCATCGCTAGATATCTTATATTGGGGAATACAAGGTAGCCTAGCATTCGACTTAAGGGTAACAACATAGGGTGGAATCTGCAAAAGACCAACATCATTGGGACCTGTAGCCCAAAGTGTATCGGGAAGAGAACGCAATTCCAGTGGAACACAATCTTTAGACAAATACATCAGAGAAATCACTTTCTTACTCAAGGTAAGATGTACTCACGCAGAAGAGCAATGTAGTGTCGCATGCAGTCTTTTCAGCAAGTCCAAACCCAACAGATTCTCACCACAACCAGTCGTTAGAATAAGTGGAGCTTCCAATTCACAAGGACCAATAGAAAGGGACAAAGGACTAGAACCCAGATTACGAACTGGGGCGCCTGAAAATCCTACGGAAACATTGGTCAAGCCAGACAAAGGTGCGCCAGGAAGTTTAGAGTGCATAATAGAACTCTTCGTCGCACCAGTATCCAAAAGAAAAGGTTCTGCCACACCTGATGTAATCACTTCAACATAAGGTCCACTCTGGTCTACTGGAACTGACACTCCTCCCTCTCTTTGCCCATGGCTGTCCTAACTATCCTTATAACCAGCACTCTCACTCTCGACATAATAATCATCAACATAGTACTGTGCAGACTGACCACTCGGAACATTCTGTCTGTCAAAATAATTCACAGAATTCTGAAGGGAAGAGGAACGCTCATTCTGGGGTAACACACCACGTCCCCTACCCCTAGGAGCTTGCTGGAAACCACCACGACCTCTCTGACCAGATACACCATTCGCACGCTGTAACAAAGCCGGGCAACTATTCTTGAAATTACCTTCCTCTCTGCAATAAGCACACTGATTAGGACCAGGAAAGAATCGCTGAGCATAAGGCTCAGGCTTCTGTAACAATCTCTGAAACTGTGGAGGTTGCTGAAACTGAGGCTGATTCTGACGAGGCGGATAAGCTTGCTGCAAAAGAACTTTCGTCTTTAGATCTTTCCTTTTCTTCTCTGCTTTATCCTTCTCATCTTTATCCCTATTCTCATAATATTGTGCAGTAGTCAATATCTGGGCCGACGAAGAAACAGCCCATAAACTCTCAGAGTCCTTTAACTTATTAGAAAGTTCGGGAAGCAAATTAAAGACAAATTTGTCCACGAACAACCTTTGACCACCTTCAGTGCTCATGTCCTGACCACTATGATCAATAAACGTTTCTTCAAACCTCGTGAAGAAATCAGACACACTCTCGTCTTTCTTTTGTTTGCATGCTGCTAACTTATCCCAATTCACTCGTAAAGGAGGCATCATAGTTTTCATCAAATTAATAATCCTACCTGGTAATTCTGCAACTAAAGGTTCAGGTTTGGCACCTCCTACTTGCCGACCATCTGCAGCAACAATATTAGCCCACGTATCTCCTAATTCTTGCGCATGATTCTCATGACGAATCTTCGCCCACAAAGGTTGAGGAACTACATTACCCATTAACATATCTATGTCAGCTAAATTTATAATACACGCTTCAACTGTCTGAGAAAACTCCTTATAATAACCGGCAGGATTCTTACGGGGGTCAGGTAAGATCTGCTTAAGAGCCAAGACCTCTGCTCTTTTCCAAGGGACATGTACCCATACTCGCTGAAAATGTGCCGGTACACCCTGAATACATTAGCAACAACTTCCTCTCTCCATACAGGGGGAACCTCTCTCATAGGATACTGCTTCACGTTCCTCCTAACAGAGGAATCAGGTTTGTACAATGTCTGAGGCGGTAATCTAGACCTAAAAACAAGTATCGTCTCCACGGCATCTGTAACATCAGATTCCACTATCGTCCCTTTAGCAAATTCGGACTGAACATCAAGCACTTCCTGTGGAATCGGACCCAACTCATTATCTTCCCATTCCTGACGAAGAAAAGTACCCATTACATCAAAAACATACCTTTGCTTAGGCGGCTCCCACTGAAAGAAAACATCCATAACCGCTGGCAAATTATACCTGGAAGCATTTAAAATTCATCTACGAGCCAACAAATCCAACACTGTCCGTTCCTCTGAACTAGGAAGCTGACTACGACTCTGCTTACGTTCCGAAACAGGGGTCATATTCAGTGACCCAAACAATGGAGACAACAGATTAACAACAGTTTCAGTCATTGGTTTTCGAGCAGAAGGAGAAGAAGTAGGCGTAAAAACAGGAAAATGAATATCTTGAGGCAAAGTAGGAACAAGAGCAGTAGGAGTCTGAGATACAGAAGTAGAAGGCAAAGGAGTTTGAGGCAAAGCTGGTAGCAAAGCTGGCGACCCTAGAGTGGGTTGCGCCATAGGAGGGAGAACATTCTGTAAAGCAACGGGTGGCTGAACAATAGCAGGGGACTGAACAACAAAGGTTGGAACAGACGGGGGTAATGGAGGCGCAGTAGCACCCTGCACATAAGGGGGTGGCAATCTCAGTAGATGAGAGATCAAAGGATCTTTTTCGGGATCTTCAATCACTTTTGGAGGAGAAGGCGGCAAGGCCGGATAACATTTATCTATGGCCATGCAACGCTGTCTATCTGAAACTTCACTCACACGCTCTTCTCCATCTTCCCTAAATTGCCTAGCAGCTTGTAGTACTGACATATTCTTATCTTTCCTATCTCTTTTTGCTTGCTTAATTTCTCGCTGTTTGGCTTCCTTTCGCCAAAGGCGGAAAGAGTCAAACATTGCCGGCCGGGCTTTCTTCTTAAATAGCGCAACTTCCAGATTATCTAAAATATTTAATTCGAAACTACCATGTTGGGGCCATCGTAAAACACCATCTTTCTTTGTATATCGGACCCATATTTCGTTATAAGCAATGGGACCCTCTCCGCGTTTTGAATAGAGCTCATAAGTTGGAGTTCTAACCGGAGGTATCGGACATGAATCCTCCAATCGGGAATCCCTGTTGCAACTAAACCATTTCCTAATTTTGCTAAGACCAGGCATCTTATAGCTCACTAATCTAGCTTCAAACTTCAAGGGGTTATCATCTATTGATACACTCGTAAATATACGAGCCCCTCGGCTTCGATTATTGCAATAACCGAATCAAAACCAAGAACAAAAACAAAGTCGTGGGAGCGACCCACTTATACTTAACCAAAATATCTGTCACGCCACCAGAAGACCGTCTATCGTCTCACTTTACAAAGGATCAATCAAGGGTCCAAGACAGGGCGACAGTCAGGGCAGCAGTCCTTCGTAGCCGTCGGAAAGCGGGAAGCTGCGCAGAAAAGACTTTCGGTCCATGTCGACATACAGGGGTCGATGAAGTGGCGGCCTTCCTCCAGAATTTCCTCACGTGGCTCCTCACGATCCTCAGGCTTGGACCGGTACCGCTGAAGTCGCCCCACCGTTGGGCGCCAACTGAAGAACCGGGTTTTCTTAGAACCCAGCGGTGCCAGGGACACACCCGAAGTCTTCGGATTCTCCTGTCTTGGAATACAGAGACACGGAATACTTCTGGATGGCGTCAAAGATCAAATTTATTAGCTGCAGTTAGTAACAGTAAACCAAGCAATACAACACGGTGTACAACTCAGGAAACTGCTCAATTTTCATAGAGCAAGACATCGCTTTTTATACACCATATTCTCATTATGAATGTACACCCACTGAGCAAAATTCTGACCAATAGGACACATTTTCTAACTGAGTATCACATTAACAAAAACCCAATTTACAGTAACCCAACCCAAAAGTTAATTATTAGGACTGTCCCAAATTCAATTTCCACAAGCAGGACAAACCCATAATTGAAAGCACTACCCATGTAATGAAAAGTTGTAAGGAAAGAAACAATTCAGATGCTGATTAGGATAAGATATGTGCAAGGAAACTAAAAGTTAACAATATCCTGAACATTGATTGGCAATTTTAGACAAGAATCAAACTTAAGGGAAATTGGTTTTGCGAGGTCAGTTTCAGGTGAAGAGGTCAGTTTCTCTGCAATTCACTCACAAGTCAGAAAAGGGCCTGTTAATGCATACATGAACAATGAGGCCCATGCAACTTTGTTCGTTCGGTTACCTCCACGGCCTACGTGAGGGCAACACAAAAATGGCGTCACGAACAACTCAAACAAAATGGAGTCTGGTTCGAAATCACGGAACCTCACATCCACTTGGTTACTTTGTGATGAGATGTTGCTTGACGAGAAGGGTTTGAACTCATTTAGAGTGGATGAATTGAGCATGAAGGATCTAGACTGGGGTGGAGCTCCAGATTCTGGGCTGAGATCAGGAACATTCCTGCCCTCTGGTCACCTTCTTCCACTCTGGTGATGCTAGCTGTGTGCTGTGCATGCTCCATGCTTGACTTCGTTTTGGTTACCCGCTACAGTGGGGTGCCAGTGTTGACTATCTTGTGTCAGCCTTTAAAACCTTCTAATATACCCCCTGTTGCTTGTGTCATATTTATTTATTCAGTTTAGGTGGGTGGGATGATTCTCCTGCAGCGCTCTAGTCATCAAGCACATAAAAGAAATGGTGATGCCTCCGCGAAGCGGACGCGCCGGATCACCGCCGGAGTCACGCCAGAGTCTAGCCCGTCTGCGCCCGTCCGCGCCGAGGATGTGCGGCAGGACGGGCGGGGCGATCTTTCTCGCTCCTTCACCAAGCAGGAGTCAGATATGCTATTCACCTTGCTTTCTCTTAGACCCCCCCTCGGCCGTGCCATCATACTATATCTCCTGAGGGTATATCCACCAACAGGTGTGGCTGCAATCCTTCCATACCCGCCCGCCCCAGACAACCTAGAAAACATCAGGCCAGGGCTAAGATTTCTGAAACTCCAGAAAATCTAGGTGGCTTTCTCATTAACGCCAGATCTCTGGTTAAAAATAAGATAGCATTCAATGAATTTGTAGTACAGAGGAAGCCTTCCTGGGTCTTTATAACAGAGACCTGGGGTTCTGATTCATCTGGCCCTGATCTAGTCGAGGCCATTCCTGATGGTTATGCCCTGACTAGAATGGACCGAACTGGGCGCAGGGGTGGAGGACTGGGAATTATCTGCAGAGATTGTTTTACCTGTCGTATTGACCCCCTCTCATCTCCTTCGGAGAACTACGAGGCATTGTATTTTACTATACAGTTGGCTCCCTCTGCTTCTTTCGCTGGTATCCTTTGTTATAGGCCTCCAAGCCCCAGGACTAACTTTTGCCATGATCTACTCACACTATTGGAACCTTTCATTAGTAGGCCTAAGTTTACCATCCTTGGCGATTTTAATTTCCATTTGGAAATACATGATGACAAAGATACTAAATCCCTAATAGAGGGTCTAACCACCTGTGGGCTGAGCCAACTTGTTGATGGCCCTACTCACCTTGCCGGACATACTTTAGATGGTATCTTTTCCAATGATACCAGACTAGTGACTGAAACTCCGATCCCCCTGTCCTGGTCCGATCACAGGGCAATACCATTCTATCTCAACATGACTTGCTCTGGCCCTGATCAAGCCAACAGGAAAGTATGGGAACTTAGGAGGAATTATAACGAAGTATCCAACACTGCACTTATCCCCTTCCTGACAGACATCCATCCCTTCTCTCTATCAGACGCGAATGAAGCTGCTCTGAGTCTGTCAGTTGCTCTTTCCAACACATTGAACACGTTAGCACCCCTCAAAAAACATTACTCGGCCAGGAAAAGTCCCTCGTCGCCCTGGTTCTTGGAACATGTAAGATTACTACGGCAGAAATGTAGACAGAAGGAGAGAGCCTGGTATGCCTGTCCTGATCTCCAGGGGAAGTGTCAACACAAGCTAGCCCTGAGAGAATATAAAAAGGCCATTGCTGAGGAAAAAAGAACTACTTCAGCAAGATTACCACCTCACTGAAATCATCTAGAGAGCTTTTTAAAATCATCGACACTTTGTCAACGCCTAAAGTCACTGATTCTGTCGTTGAGTCGCAGGAGCTCTGCGATGATATCGCAAGCTTCTTCCACTCCAAAATCTCTGACATTTATATTTCCCTCAAATCCCTTAATGTGGAATTGGATACCAATAGGGCACTTTTGCCCCCCCTCACCTCTCCCTCCCACAATGAGACCCCCGAATTGGGCTCCCCTCCTAACTTTTCTAGCTTCCCTCATTTGACACAGGATGAATTAAACCGCCTTCTTGATGCCACTAAATCATGCTCGCCTCTTGATCCCTGCCCTCTAAAAATCTTGAAAGCATGTAGGGAGGCTGTTCTTCCCCCCCTTCTGGAGGTTATGAACAGGGCCATCACAGAGGGGTCTTTTCCAACCCCATGGAAACTGGCAGTTGTTAGGCCTCTTCTAAAGAAGCCTTCCCTAAACCCTGAAGTCTTAAAAAACTGCCGGCCCATATCTTTGCTTCCAGCCCCTGCCAAGATACTTGAGGCCCATCTTAATTGTCATCTGACTACATACTTAGAAAAGATGGGCCTTCTGGACATTTCCCAGCATGGGTTCCGTGCTGCTCACAGCACCGAGTCTGCCCTCACTGTTGTAGTCAACAATATCCACTCTGAGGTGGACAGAGGGCAGACCACTCTAATGGTGCTGCTTGACCTTACAGCAGCATTTGATACCCTGTCCCCTTCAATCCTGGTAGACCGGCTAAAGGGGATAGGGGTGGGGGGAAGTGCCTTGAATCTCCTATCCTCCTTCCTCTGTCAGAGACACCAAAAGGTTAAGCTCGGTAGGTTTCTGTCTCCCTCTCAGGCCGTGCAATGTGGGGTTCCTCAGGGCTCCTCCCTAGGCCCTCTACTATTCAACGTTTATGCAACCCCACTTGCCGAGGTAGTAAGATCATTTGGGTACCAAATTCTGTCTTTTGCAGACGATACCCAGATTATCATTTCCACCACCTCACCGTCTAAAGAGGATGCCTCCAAATTTCAAACGTGTATGGAGGCAGTCTCGCAATGGATGGTGCGTAACTACCTAAAGCTCAACGGAGAGAAGACGGAGGTCCTAATCTTTGGAGGAAGCCACAACATTTGGTCGGAAGATTGGTGGCCCCCCTCTTTGGGGGACTGCCCTCATCCAACCAACTCGGCCAGGAACTTGGGCGTTTTTATAGATTCAGCCCTCTCCTTTGACCTTTAGGTTAACAGAACAGTATCCACCTGCTGTAATACCATCCGAATGTTGAAAAAGATCGCCCCCTACTTGTCACCTGACGCCCGCAAGCAGTCAACAGTTGCCCTGGTATCTTGCAGGCTTGACTATTGCAATGCGCTCTATGGGGGCATAAATAAGAAATCTCTCCATCGTCTCCAGATGGTTCAAAATTCTGCAACCAGGATGGTCCTAAATCTTCCCAGGCTATCATCTGCAACTCAGGCTAGGAAGGATCTCCACTGGCTACCTATAAATGCCAGGATTTCCTTCAAGCTCATCTGTTTGGCTCACAGGGCTGTGTTCGGATCAGGTCCTGAAGGTATAAAAACTCTTGTCAGTCCCTACTCCCCCAAGAGAACCCTCCGTTCGTCCTCAAGAAATCTGCTTGCCGTTCCCAGATTTAAAAAGGCGAAATGGGGAGGAAGAGCCTTTTCTACTTTGGCCCCTAAACTGTGGAACAATCTCCCCCCCGAACTCTTCAGCCAACCCTCTCTGGTGATTTTTCGGAAGCTCCTAAAGACTTGGCTCTTCTCTCAGGCTTATTAACTCATGCTCTCCTTTCTATTTTGTATATCTCTATGTGTGGACTGCGCCTTGATGCACCCTGGGTTAAGTTTGCGCATTATAAATAAACTTTCATTCATTCAGTTTCATTTTGGAATTGTGTGTAACGCAACATGTATATAGTGTGTCGCGAGCCCTGGCTAATTAAGCCAAATATTGGTGCCAACATTCTGTCCATTAGTGCAGTTAGCACAATGGGAGTTGGCTGCTGTCCAGATTGGGTGATCAGGGCTGAAGATACAAGAGCCTGTTTATAAAACAGCTGGGTCGAGTCCTTTGGCAGAGGGTGGGAAAGTACTATCAGTGTTCCACTAATAGCTGAATGATTGATTGAAAAGGAAACGTTTTAGCAATGTTCTGAACCCTGGAGGGATCTCTTGGGACCCCAGAAAACAGTCTAGATTTTTCCACCATTTTCCCTGAAATACAAATAGTGACCGTTCAGCTTGCCCTTGTCTCCACCGGTGGAGTTCGCTGAGTTTTGCCCACTCCACTCTCCTCCTAGAGCGCGGAGCGCAACAAAAACTCAGTCAATCGCCTGTGGAAGAGTTTTTCTTGAGCGTGGCTCACCAACATTATGGTGGCGTGAGAGAAAAAAGGAGTGCAAGACCACCTCCAGGTGAGATAGAGGAAATTGCCTGTAAAGATTGTTTATGTGCAGGAAGGGACACCTTCCTACACATGAACAATTGCCTCTGCAGCATAGGCACCCTAGCAAAATGGCACTAGGGGCAAGGCAGCTTTTTTAGCACCAGCGCTACAGGGGTGTGCCGCATTCTTGTGAATACGGTGCATCTCTGCTTTTTTAACCTGTCGGAGTGCCAGGTTACCAATTTTGGCGTAACACTGCACTCTGCCAGTTTCTTGTAAATATGCCCCATAGCGTTAAAGTTTGGTTTTGTATCCGTTGTACTTTCCAACTCTTTTGTTTGAGTCACGACAAGATGAGAGTGCTTGCAAAAGGTGAAGTACTGTCCTGAGCATCATGGTCTGCAGTTGGCAGTTGCTAACCACTGCAATGATTTGGGCTGATAAGGTCAGGTCAACAGCAAGCCAAATGCCTAGTTTTATAGTTATTTAGCAACACAATTTCTGCTGTATGATCCATTTGAGTTTTCTTTCAAAAAATGTCTTTGTTCAATAAAGCGCAGATGGACCCAAGATGATGGAAGTGGTTTTGATGATCCTGCCAGTGTTCTAAGACAAATCTTGGATATCAGTAAATTGGCTAAAGAAAGACACTAAAACATAGAGTCTGGATCCTGTAGACCAGTGGTTCCCAAACTTTTGACTCCTGAGGACCCCCATTGAGTCACCACTGGAAGCGGAGGACCCCCAAGCAATTTGTAGGATTTAAATATCAAACAGGGAAACCTTTTCTGCCTGTTGACCAGCTCAAGCCTGTGCTGCCATATTTCGTGCGTTCATTGCCTGGGGAGAACTGTTTCATCTGTGGACCCCCTACCGCTTGTCTCCCGCCGCCCTTCGCTCTCCTGTCATCTGAGCGGGGCCGCCAAGCGGAGACGAGCGAGGACTGCACCACAACCCCCAGAAGCCCCAGCGCTCTGCTGCGTCACCTGCTAGCGCCAGGAGGCGCTCAAAAGCAGCATCACCACGATCGAGTGGGGGAAACCTTTTCTGCCTGTTGACCAGCTCAAGCCTGTGCTGCCATATTTCGTGCGTTCATTGCCTGGGGAGAACTGTTTCATCTGTGGACCCCCTACCGCTTGTCTCCCGCCGCCCTTCGCTCTCCTGTCATCTGAGCGGGGCCGCCGAGCGGAGACGAGCGAGGACTGCACCACAACCCCCAGAATCCCCAGCGCTCTGCTGCGTCACCTGCTAGCGCCAGGAGGCGCTCAAAAGCAGCATCACCACCGTCTCGCGGGACGCCGGGCGAAGCCCGGGCCAAGGGCGGGCCCGTTTAAGCCCGTTCAAGACCGGGTAAGACTGGACTGGGCCACACCATTGACAGTTGTTTCATTCCCCCTTTACGTGATAGATCATCTGTTAACTCTCTGTTGTCTCTCGGTGATCATTAACAGACTTTTTGAACATTGTTCACTCTTACTGTAAGCATGTCACCTAGAACTACCAGAAGCAGCAAACCTTCCCATGCTGCACAGATAATAGGCCCAATCGATCAGTTCATTGCAAAAGCTAACGACGCAATAAATCAAGGCGTCCTTTTGCTAGAAAGGAGGGTTTCCCAAGATTTGGCTACAGCTAAGCGTTCCTCTCTGGGACTATTGGCAGCAGCTAAAACTCCACCACGCAATTCAGACCCTGGCGCACTATTAGAGACCAATATGGTTCCGGGCACCGTGGATCTATCGGTGTCCATTGATCTCTCAGCTACGCAATTATCACACTCTTCCTTACCTCAATCACCCCTCTCAATCGAGAGAACCCCGATCCTCTTTACAAATCCAACTCAGGAGGATTCTCTTTCACTTAATACCAGGGGCCAGAGGGAAGGAGCCATACCAAAAAATAGAAAGGGGAAAAAAGGGAATAAGAAACCACCACAAAACAATTCTCAGATTCGACAGGGATCCCAGTTACAATTCACTGCTCAATCTCCTATTGCTGAACAACAAGGTATAAGTCAACCATTGTTACCTCAGCAACAGGTTACTGCTGTATCGTCAGACATTATAAACCTTACATCCGACATCTTTAACCCTATTTCTAGTGGTATTGTGGGCAGTGGGCGGGACCTTTGTACTCATGACACCCCCATATTGGTTTCTTTAGAGGCACTAATCAAACTATATATGAAACCTATTGAGTTATCCTTGTCCAAAATCGAAAAAACACTAGCAACACTAACATTCGATTTAAACACTAAGAAGAGTTCAATCCCCACCCCTTCTCTTCCCGTGGCCCAAACATTCAACTCAAAAGCTAACAAAGTAGGGGCAATAACATCTCATCAAACACCCCAAGTACATAAATCTGTGACTACCACAGCGGTAGTACACCAAAAACCGTCAAGTACAACCGTGCAGCAAACGCTATCAACTACTGCTGTAAAAGGGAGCTCCGCTATACCATCCCCATCAGCTCCGCCCTTGCTCCCAGTCCCCACCACTACCTTACCCCATGTAACGAATTCAACAAAAACACCAGCAACCAAAAATGCTGCTTACAATTCCAGACGAAATGGACCTCGTCCAGCTCATCTTCCCCCAGAAGCAACCCCTTTTGTCATTATCATGACTGGGGTTCCTGAGTTGCATTTAAACTCAGAGGAACCAGGATGGTCCTTAAAAAATAAAGTGCTACATTGGCTGTCAACCAACAGGCCCCTCCCTCCCTATGCCAATAACAGAGTTATCTCAGTTCGTAGGGTCCCATGGGTAGGGAAAGAACTAAAAACCATTTCCGGAGATTGTGTAATAATACATTTTGAAGATCCCCAAACGTTCGAATATATTTCTTCCTTTGAGGGTCCCCAAATATCCTCGGAAGGAATAGGCACGAAAAGACTGTCCTTCTTCTACCCTCCAGCTAAACGCTAGGTTCCAGGTCCAGAGTGGAACTGGACTCAGGTAGGAAACTGGAATAGTAAACCAGATTGGGCAAGCTGGATGGGCCAAGGAGGCAGAGACACTAGGCCATCTCATGACTGGAGGGGTATTCCTACGTACAATAGATTTGATTGTTTGGAGATGGTGGATTGACCACCATTGGTCAATAACCAGGATAATAGAAATCCCCCTTCCTTAGATTTATCACCATCTATGCCACCTAGACCCTTACCACCTTTGATTCCATCTACCAGACTCGTGTCATTACCTGCCATTGTAGACTTAACTGTTCCATCAAACATACACCTACAACAAAGAGCTGAGGTCTTGCCTTATTCTGTTGATAATCACATCTCCTTTAATACTACGCCCCAATCAGGAAGTCCAGCACTTAATGTTACAACTTTACCGACCCTGCAAGTATCTGCATTATTCTGGAATGTAGCAGGTCTTCGGTCGAAGATCTTACTTAAACCATGGCTGAAATGTGTATCTACTCACCAGATAATCTGCTTGCAAGAGACTTGGACAATCGATCCGTTACATATACAAGGCTATAAAACATTTCATTCCCCAGCGTGTCCAACCAGCCATGGTAGACCCATGGGAGGTTTAGCAGTATATATTTCAAATAACCTGGCAGTAAGGAATATTTCCATTCTTCACATTACTTTGAATTACCAAATATTATTGGTTATTTTTAACAATGGTACGTCATATTGTTTTATTAATTTTTATAACAACCTATCTCCAGTAGATTGTGCGAAAACTGTTTCTGCAATTTCTCTGTCGATAAAAGAACAATGCTTTAAGCAATCATCATCTGTTTGTAATATAATATGGGGAGGGGATTTCAATGTCCCGTTGTGTGCTAATTATAAAAATGGCAATTGCGGCCTTTTAGATGAAAAAGACTGCCCATTGACACACTTTACTCATTCCCTCATAGGTGATTCTCTTAATGACAGTATTACGTCGTTAGAACTGATGTATGCAAATGAACTTGTAGACCCACCTGTAGGATTTAAACCTACTTTTCACGGTAGGGGTTGTTCTAGCACCATCGATTTTATATTGTGTTCTTATTTTCTAAAGGGTATACTATTTCAGTTTACCACAGGTTCAGAAATATCAGGTGATCATTTCCCTAACAGCATTACTTTTAAGCTGACTGTGAATGACCCGTATCCTATTAGGAAGAGCCTACTGACCCAGAAATCTTTGACCATGGATAGAACCAATGGTTTCTCCGTGAAATGGTCAAAGATTGATCCTATAATAATAACAAACAAGGTTATATCCAAGGCATTACCATGGATAAATATCTGTCTGGCGGAGGATTCCACACCCGAGCTAATTATTTCTAGCTTTAGGGAGATCCTAAAAGTAATCCAGGCTGAACTACTCCGTAATCATAAAATAGGTCATCAGCCTGCGCCAAGATGGTTTAATTCGGCATGTCGTAAAGCGTTAACCGCTTTAAAAAAGGCATTACATAAATCAGTCAGAGACAAAAACGAAGTAGCCAAACTTAGATCTGAGTATAAACAGGCCCAAACTAACTGTAAAAAAGATCATAAGAAAAAACTGTGGGCCCAACTACACGAGAGCTGTCGCAGTAAGGACACCTCCCAATTTTGGCAGGTAGTCAAATCCCCTTTTCTGGCCGAAGTAAATTCACATCAGCATTTGGATATGGCTGTGACCGCAGACGAGTGGGTGACTCACTTCTCAAAGATCTTTAGTGATCCCCCCTCGGCCTGCGTTGCACAGGTTGAACCTCCAGCTGATGCCCCCAAAACGGAGGCATATCCAATAGATCTCCACTTTACTCTTGGTGAGATCATACATGCCTTATCCTCCTCAAAAACTGGAAAGGCTCCTGGCCCCGACGGAGTCCCTCTTGACATATTCGTCGCTAATATTGATTTATGGTCCCCAAATGTCACCCAGGTGATGGCGGCAGTTTTAAAAATCGGCCTTTTGGACTCTTGGTCCTCTTCTATACCTCTCCCAATCCTTAAAAAGGGTGATAGAAATAACCCAGCCTGTTACAGGCCCATCTCCCTCCTGGATTCTATGGGGAAGGTCGCGGGTCGCCTAATCCTGGAACGTCTCCAGGATTGGGCGACGGAGAAGAATATCATTACCGACCTCCAGTATGGTTTCCAGGAGGGACTGGGTACTGTTGAACAGGCTTTAAATTTAACCCTTTTAATAGGAAAGTATGTAGGAATAAAACGGGGCAATCTATATCTGGTCTACGTCGACCTTAGTGCGGCGTTTGACTGTGTGATACACGCCAGGTTGTGGTCTATTTTGGAAGAGCTGGGAGTTGATCCTCCACTTATTAAGTTTCTGCGTGAGCTTTATTCAGATGCCTCGGCCTGTGTGAGATATGGGATGGGTGGAGAATTATCATCTTCATTCTCTATAACACGAGGAGTCAGACAGGGCTGTGTCCTGGCTCCCTTCTTGTTTAACCTATATACTAACGGGCTGGAAACAGCCATGTTAGAAGGGAGCCAGGACCTACCTACCATCAACCAACGCCCTATTCCAGCACTACTCTATGCTGATGACTCTGTTATACTCACCAGAACCCTAGTACAGCTTCAAAAACAACTAGACAAATACTGTGAATATATGCTTTCACTGGGGCTAAAAGTGAATAAAAGTAAGACCTTCGTCATGTATACGGGCCCTAAGGTAAAAAGCTCTAAGCTTCTTTTTATTGAGCGGACTAAACTGGAACGAACTAGGGAATATCCCTATCTAGGTATTTTAATCGATGACCAGCTAACCTGGAAAAGGGCGATGGCAAGCAGGAAACTGCTCTATCAGAGAGCTACCTCGGCACTTGTTTCCTTTTCCAGAAAATTGGGTAAACCAGCACCATCCGAGCTGCTTAAAATTTACCAAGCAAAATGCCATAGCATCGCAACTTATGGAGCAGGTGTCTGGGGTTACGTGTATACCGAAGACCTGCAAAAAATCCAAAATGGCTTCATAAAATATCTATTGGCTCTCCCACAGAGCGCCCCAATATACGGTTGCCATATCGAGCTTGGTATTGACTACCTTTCGGATAACATCAAATGTCAACCAATTCTCCTATGGCACCGTATCTGGACAAAACCACAATGTCATCTAACACGTGCCCTGATTTCTGACTGCCTAAAATTGTCGTCCTGGAAGAGAATTCCATGGTTAACGTTCGTTGTTAATTTTTTGAAGGACCTGAACCTCAGTCACTACTTCACTGAGCCATCCTCCTTAGTTGAAATAAGCAGAAAAGCATTGAAAAACCAATGCCTCAACCATTTAAGAGAACTGCGTCTCTCTAGCGAAACAGATAAACAAACAAACGTCCAAGTATTGATGGTTCAAGTGTCCCTAGGTATTCAGCCCTACCTCACATTTTTTATATCGAACTATGAAAAATACCTATTAACCAGGTTCCGCTTCAATTTGTTTTTTCGTCTCGTTACCTTTCCAGCAGTATTCAATTGGTCTCATGACTTAGTAAAATGTCCGTGCGATCATGTCTCCCCCCAAACGACTATCCATGCTGTTTTGTTTTGTCGCTATTACGATCAAGCACGCAAACGCTGGATTATTCCATTGTTGCGCCAAATGGGGTTGAGGACCTGTCGTCCGGCTTTTTTAGCACTTCAGCAGCTAGACTCACAATATGTGGCAAAGAATGTAGTATTGTTTTTGAAATCATGTTTAACGACCCGTAATGCTATGGGGATAATGTCTAACTGAATTTTCGATTAACTGAATCAATTTTGAATATGGATTTAAAGTATAATCTTTCTATATCTTTTTATATCTTGTAATATAATAACGTGATTTTATGCAATTGTATTTAATTTTTATGATGTACTTTTTATGATTATCAAACTGATCAATCGAATAAAAGATTTGAATTGAATTGAAATATCAAACATTAATTCGGACAAAATTAACACACATGTGCACACAAAACAAATACTCAAATTACTAATGATTTTAGGAGCATATTTCCAACCCCCTATCAGCATGGGAACATCACTTTTTGAGAGAATCCCATGGCGATAGGGGCTTCGCCTTATTTACAAGGCAGCGTTAAGCCACTTAACGTGGCTTGACGGTGCCTTGTAAATAAGACCCCCTTTCACCCAATGCTTAGTGTGAAAGGGGTGGGCAGTGGGTGTTGCCGTGGGCGTTTCCACTGCAACACCCATTGATTTTGATGCTGCCCATTTACAAGGGCAGCGTAAATGGGAGGCAGCGCCAAAATTAAGACCAGGGAAAACCTGGTCTTAACTTGGCGAAACAAGGAGAAATGCTTCATTTCTCCTCGTTTTTGCAAAATGCCTTAAATTGTTTATGTTCAGGAAGGTGACCCTTCCTGCACATCAACAATCTTTAAAACAAAAATTACATTTTGTAACTTCCATGTGTGCTGCATTAAGCAGCACACATAGAAGTGACAAAACAACATTTCAAGATAGTTTATGTGCAGGAAGGCGGACCTTCGTGTACATAAACAATCTTCCCCTGTTAAGTGTAGCACCAGCGCATGGGAAACACAGGGCTGCACCATATTCTTGTAAATATGGTGCAGCCCTGCGTTTCTGAAGTGGCGGAGTGTGTTGTTAAGCCAAGGAGCCTAACAAAACTCTCCGCCACTTCTGTTGTATTTTATATTGAAAGAATTTGCAAGAAAACGAAAAAAGTTGATGGGAAGGTTGGTGCTGCATCTCCTTTACTAACTTTTCAATGGTTGGTTTTATTCCGCAGTACGAGGCTCCTGCTCCTGCTAGGGCCAGACTGGAAACCCAAAGCAGCCCTGGCAAATGATTTCAGACCAGTCCCCATAGGGTGCACACCATGTGCAGTGAGTGAGCCTGGCCACTACAAAGGGGGCTTTGGGAGGCTCTCCCTCCAAGAAAATTTGGAAACAATGGTGCAGTCTACAACACATTTATCATTATATCTTGAATTGTATTAGATTTTAAAGAATAGTAAATGAAGACCTGACTATGCACAAGAATACGACAATCTTTCTGGGGTTTCTTCAATGATTCCCCCACTATCACTCTCCAACAGTGTTTCTCATCTCTCCATAGCCCCTCTGTCACGTGTATTTCATTTTGTATAGCATCTCTCATACCATTGTAGGATGTCCGAGCACTTCACATCACACACATATAGAGACAGTGAATCATATGTGTTAATCAGTGTATAGAAAATATTACATAAGGCAAAGGGGACTGACTAATAGGTGTAGCATTCACATATCCTTCATACTGGTAGGCATTTTTAAAGAGTGCTTGGTCTGGAGAAGCACACACTCAGGATTCAGAACATAACACAGTGGTTAGCATAGACTTTAACAATAAAAATGTATTTCCACCCAAATAAACCTTTTTAGCAGCATCAGGATAATTAAAGACTGGGAATAAACATAAGTCACCAACTTGTACCTTGCGGTTTGCAAGCAGCTGTTTGATGACAGTTTATAGGTCACTGTGCTAGATTACTATTGTTACTTATGAACTGCACTGTAACACAAGAACCTCTCTTACAAAAGCAGTAACCCACTGACCTGAGCATATAAAATACTGTTTTACAAAATGCATGGTACACTGTCCTTTGCAGTAGGCATATTAACCCTCTGTGCTACATTAGACAAGTGAAAGCTGCCACTGGACAAAACTCTCATGTCTCTCCAGCAGGGACATTAATCACTGGTGTTATCTTGACACTTTAATTGTTCTTTCAAAACTGCTAATTAAACAAGATACTTTGCAGTGCTTTTAAAACTCCTGCCTGCGGACCCCCTGGGAATGTGTCAGGGACCCCTGGGGGTCCGCGGACCACAGTTTGGGAAACACTGCTGTAGACTATTATTAAAACATAGAGCCTGGTTCCTGTAGACTATTATTAAAACATAGAGCCTGGTTCCTGTACACTATTGAAAAAACCGAATGATTTCACAATATTTGATTATGCAATTTCAGCGTTGTTTAATTAAAGGGAGGGAGTCATCCCCCTCCCAAGCCCTTATTTTCCCAAAGAGCCCAGCCCCGTGGCGGTACTACATAATGGAAGGGGAGCATGCGGCCCCCTTCCCTAGCCTTCAAAGGCCCTAGGGTACCACGTCTCCCAGGGCCGATATATTTTATTGAGGGGTCCCATCCGTAGCCATTGAAGGCCCCGGGGAGCCCACTCCAAGAGCCCAATAATTAAAAGAAGGGGCGGAAAGTGCGTGCCCCCCCCATTCCAAACCTCTGCAGGCCCTGGGTAACATTTTAAAAGGGCCAGGTGGTGGGCGGCCGCCCTCCCTGAGCTTTCTATGGCCCCAGGGTCCCCATCCCCAGAGCCGGCTCACATACTGTGTCACAGGGAGCCCAACCCCGGGACACAGGGGCATATTACCAAGGGCCATTATCGCCGCTTTAGCGGGACTTTGTCCCGCTAATGCGGCGATAATTTTATCGCCCTATTACCAAGCTGTCGCTAACACCAGTTAGCTACTAGCTTGTAGGCGATAGCGGGCATTTAGGGGCCCACTTTGCATGTCAGCGATAATTATTGCTAATAACATGCAAAGTGGGCGTGCCAAAATGTCAGCGACTGAAAACAGTCGCTGCAATCACTATCGCCTATGATCAACACAGGCGTAGTTTTGGAAATATTCGCGCTAAGCGCGAATATCTCCAAAAGCTAACGCCTGCCCTGACCAGTTCTTAGCCATGTTATCCAATGAGAGGTGGATAACATGGCTAAGAGCATTGTCACGGTAATCCCTGAATATCGCTGTATTGACAGCGATATTCACGCTTTTCACCTGTTTTTTATCGCTCCTGAGATAAACCTTTCTAATAGCAAGGTATCTCAGCGTTAAAAACAGGTGAAGGGCGGCGATAGAAATATTCCCGCTAAGTCAACACAGCGATAATTATCGCTAGTTGTTGGTAATATGCCCCACAGTTGTTTCCCCACCTGCACCGCAACTCCAAATGACTAATTAGCCGCTGCGCGTTCTTGGAAATCTTCTTAATCTTTGCTACTGATTTTAGACTCTTTCATTGTTATTGTTATTTGAAAGGGGGCATTACTCTGGGCTGAATTGTACTGTCAGCGTCTTGATTCGAGATGGTGAGAGTGTGATATTGTTGTTAACATTAACGCTGAACTTCTCATACTCGTCCCACTTACCTGATTGTACAGATTATTTTAGAAGCCAGGAATATACAGATTATTTCTGAAGCCAGATATATCTTTACTATTAGCGCAACCAAGGTGTGCTGGTAGGGTGACCAACTGGCATTGGTGCAAATTCAGGACGATGAGTGTAAAAATTCAGGACAAAGGGTCAAAATTCAGGACTCAAATTCAGGACAGGAGGTCAAAATTCAGGACAAAACTTCTGGACAATTGGATAAGTTTTACAGACACATCAGAGGTCGCGCAATAGTATATAGGTAAGCCCAGCCATATCCAAACATATTCAACCATTTGCAAACCTATCCATCATGTATCTTTCCATCTATCCTTTCACTCATCCATCCTTTATCCATCCATCCACCCTTACACTCTAGCCATCTGTACACTCATCCATCCACTCTTCTACCTATCCATCCATTCACTAATCCATCCAGCCATTTACCCTTTCACCCATCCAGCCATCCTTTCCCTTACTCATCCATCCACCCAGTCACTCATCCTTCCACCCATCCACCCTTTCAGTCATCCATCATCCTCCCTTTCTCTCTCCATCGTCCCTTTCGCTTAGCAATCCTTCCTTCCATCCATCCACCCACCCATCCATCTACTCATCCACTCATGAATCCATCCATTGACCCTATCACTCATCCTTCCTTTCTCTCATGCATTTATCCTTTCACTCCTTCACTCATCTATTCATCCTTTAGTCCATCTACCCTCCCTTTCACTCACTCATCCATCCTTACATCCACCCTTTCACTCACCTGTCCATCCATTCACCCTTGCACTTATCTATTCATCAATCCATCCATCATTCCACTCATCCATCCACCCACCCACTCACTCATCCACCTTTTTACTCATCCATCCTTTCACTCATCCATCCACCCTTTTACCCATCCAGCTACCCTTCCACCCACACATCCAGCTATTTACCCTTTCTCCCTTCCACCCATCCACCACTCACTCATCAATCCATCCACCCTCTTTTATTATCCATCTATTCAATCTTTCATTCATCCATTCACCCTTTCACTAATTCATCCAGCCATCCAACCATCCCTTCACTTACTCACTCGCCCACCTTTTCATATTAATTTTGAGCTGAGCCTTTTTGAGGTGCAGGAGCCATTCCTGGACTGGGACAGAAGCCACCCAGGGCAGAGACTGGATCCACCACAGGTTGAGGGGGAGGGACAGGAGCCATCACTGGGGGGAGGAGGGGCAGGAGGGGGACCAGGATCCACCAGGGTGGGCACAGGGGTGGCCATTCGGTATTCTAGTATCATCTTGGTCTCTTCCAGGGTTGGGTAGGGCTCCTCACCCCCTCCTGGACAAGACAATGAGAAGTCAGTCTCTCTTTCCAAAATGTTACTTTTGCCATCCCCCACTGTGATGTACAGTACTTAAAGGAGATACTCCAAGAGAACTGAATTAACTGATTGTCCTCCTTACTTTATTAATCAGTGTGGGTGCGATTGTGCCATTTCTTTATTTTATTACATTAAAGACTTCATGTTTGAAGAATCGAGGTTTGTTTACAATTTAGTGACAGTAATTAAGCTCTGTGCTGTGAAGAGAACCACGTGCTGCCTCGGTGTAATCCAGACCGGCTGTAGGATGTTTGGGGCCCTAGGCAGAAAGGGAATGTCTCACACAAATTGCAGAGACATGACGCATTCAGGGCTGTTTGCATCTGAACAGATGCCCCCTGCTCCTGAAGCTGCAGCCCCTCCCTCTCAGTCACCTTCAAGCACCTCTTAACAGCTCATCAAGGGCTGGAGGTGTGAGGGGTGGGGGATGCAGCTTCAAGAGCAGGGGCATCTATTCAGATGCAAACAGCCCTGAATGCGTCATGTCAAGTCAAGAAGGGAGGTGAGAGGAAGCTGTGCAGGCTTTAGGGGGGTGCGACCGTGCCCGGTTAAAATTACGGACAAATGGCGTCCGTTAAAGAATCCTTCACGGACAACGGACAGATGGCCGAAATTACGGACTGTCCGTGAAATTTACGGACGGTTGGTCACCCTATGTGCTGGTGTACTCGATCTGTAAGCGCCGGTCACCGGAAGTCACGCCATCTTGGTTAGCGCTCTTGTGGACACATGTACTCTTCACTACTTAAGGAGACATGCGTGGACGTGCTGACGGCGCGCCAAAGGCAAGCCAGTCTGCGCCCGTCTGCGCACCGGTCACACGCAGCGCCAGCCATGCTGCTAGTTCTTCCTCTCGCCTCACCTATACCAGGGATTAACTTATCTCCCTGGATATTGCGAGGCACACAATCGTCCGGAGCAGAGGTAAGAAAGCTCTTAAAGATGCTGGGGCAAAAATTCTTATATGTGGCATGGTTAATGCCAGATCTCTCGTTAAACATCACTCAGAAATCTACTCACTGGTCGAAGATCACAATATGGATATTCTGTTTTTAACAGAAACCTGGACTCGACCAGATAGAGAAGTTGAACTTGGCTTAGCCTGCCCCCCAGGGTCCAAAATATTTCATAAACCAAGGATAACTGGGGGGGTAGGTATTATATATAGAGATATCTGGAATATGGTCTCTATGGTTATAGAGGAGGTACAGGGTTTTGAGCTGTTGGGATTCCCACTTACAGGACGTAGTGGCTGCCTGTACTCTGGAATTCTCTGTTATCGACCCCCTGGTGGAGCTGCACCTCATTATCAAGAACTAATAGATGTGATTTATAGTTTCTCACATACCCATGCTAAATTAATGATTCTTAGTGATTTTAATCTTTGGGAGAATGGTAACCTTGGGACTGCCCTTAAAGAACTGTGCCAAGCTTGTGAGAATATACATCTACAGCAGTTGGTGCCTTACCCTACCCACTCAGGTGGTCATGTACTGGATTTGATCTTTGCTAATAGCATTGATGTAGTTATGGGGGAGATTATTTCATTATGTTGGACAGATCACTTCTTGGTCCTTTTCTCATTGAGGCTAGATATCATACATGAATTTACTTCTAATTTGTCTCACACTCGCATGGGCAGGTCCAAATTACTAAAACTAAATGTACTTCCCCGACTTGTAAAGGACAGCTGCTCTGAAAGTGATAATACTGTGGAGATGAATTATGAGAACCTGAGTGGTCAAATTATCAACACACTATATCAGGTGGCGCCAATGAAAAAAATCAACCATAAAAAGAAGCCATCAGCTCCCTGGTATAGTGAGGAGCTGAGGCGGATGAAATCTGAATGTAAACAGGCAGAAAGGAGATGGAGAAGGAATTATGGGGAAGCAGATAAAGCTGCGCTGAAAAAATTGTTACGCACTTACAAAGATTTGGTGGGCATGACTAAAGCCAAATACCTTGAGGAAACTATCCTAAATGCACCCAATAAGTCGAAAATGTTATTTAATTTAGTAAAAGACATGTCTAGTCCTGACTGCGCAAAGAACACGATACCGGCCTCACATGAACTGTGACACAATCTGGCCATGTTCTTTGAGGAAAAAATGAATAAAATATTAAGTGGACTAAATACTCCTAGTGAAGGAGAGGAGGATAGTATAATCAATGATGAGATATTGGCCAGGAATAATCCCCTCCGGGAAGGAACCACAAGAGAACCCGTCTCAAGAGGAGTTTAATATAATAGCTGCCGGTATCTCCTCGTGCTCTGCCCTGGACCCGCTCCCACACAGGCTCTGGAAAGTGTTTGGAGTGGAGCTTTTTCCGCACCTATACCAGCTGTGCTATCAATCTTTAACCCATGGCATAGTCCCAGAATGCTGGAAAAAGACGGTTGTGTCTCCTTTGTTAAAGAAAGCCTCACTGAATCCATCGAGTCCCTCTAATTACAGACCAATCTCCTTGCTACCATATCCAATAAAAGTCCTGGAAAGAATAGTAAGCAAGGCTGTCTCGAAATTTGCAGAAGAGAACGAACTTCTAGATGAAGTTCAATTTGGGTTCCGCCCGGGACACGGGACTGAAACTGCTCTGGTGACAGTTCTTGATGACTTTCGAATGCGGGCCGACACTGGCCAAAATGCTATTTTAGTACTTCTGGACATGTTGGCCACATTCGACACAGTTAACCACAAGATTCTGATTAAAAGGCTTGAAGAGAATGGCATTAGAGGCAAGGCATTGGCCTGGCTGCAATCTTATCTTTCTGGCAGGCAACAGACAATAACCCTGTCGGCATTTTTCTCTAAGAACTTCCCTATAAAATATGGAGTACCACAGGGCTCGGAAATCAGCCCTATTCTTTTCAATTTCTATTTGTTTCCACTTATATCTCTTATAAAATCTTTTGGTATTGAGGTCATTAACTATGCAGATGATACTCGACTTGTCTTTTCCTTGGAGGGAAAGAAGGCTATTCCCCTGGAAGATTTCACAGCTGTATGCAGGAAACAGCAGGCTGACTTAGAGCTAATTTCTTACAATTTAACGGAGAAAAGACAGAAATGCTCCACTGCTCTTCTAATAAAATTCCCCGTCCTCTCCCGTTGGATTTTTGGCCAACCACCGCACACAATCCTCCAGTGCCTGCTAAGACTGTTCACAACTTGGGAGTCTTATTAGATAGTAATCTTCAACTGGATTCCCAAATGGATAAAACAGTGAGTATCTGTTTATCACTGCTTCGAGCCCTGCAAATAATTCTCCCTTTCTTGACCTGCTCGGCTAGGCCTCAAGTGGTAAGATGCATTATCATCAGCAGACTAGATTACTGCAAAGCGCTACTACTGGGAGCTCCTGATTCCTTGGTAAAAAAGCTACAAAGGATACAAGTGATTGCAGCTAAGCTGGCATTAAACAGGCAGCGGAGAGCTTCTGCCTCGCTTGCCCTGAAGGACCTCCACTGGCTTCCACTAGCACAGCGAGTCCAGTTTAAGGCACTTTGTATTGTCTATAGGGAAGCTCATGCAATGGGGCCTAAGCCCTTGCAGAGGAAATTCGGCTGGTACTTTCCTACTAGAAATCTCAGTTCTTGGGGGGCGGAGCTAGCCGGCGTCAATGGTGGACGCTTAAGAGCGGAGCTCCGAGCCAGCGCCGACAACTATCCGGCATAGATCCTCGCACAGTGGTGCAAACTACGCAACAACAGCGGATATCGCCGCCCCTGCCCTTAACGAATCTCCGGCTGCAGTTTGGGCGGAAAACGGGCTGCGGAACCCTCACTTTGCCCGACTACCCTGCGGACGCCGGACCAGGCCCCAAACACCGGTCTTTCCTAGCTGGAGACGCCGGGCGACGTCACCCGACGTGCGGCGGCGACGAGCGGTCGCCTGGGGGTCTGACGGAGACCGGCGGAGGCTGACCCCCCAGCTGCCCCACGCGGTGGAATCGCGCACTGGAGGTGCTACACGACTCGTGAGAGCTGCGGGGGGCTGCGGGGGAGACGCCGGCACAACAACAGGGCCGATTGTGATCCACGTGGCTATGGCGGAGCACCCCCGAAGGTAGGATCGGCCTGGGCGCCTGATAGACGGGCACGTCTGAGGCGAGAGGGGCTTTGACGTGGTGGCGAGTACACACCGGAGGGCGGAGGTTACTCCCCGCGTGCACGGACATCCGTTACCGTCCTAGGCCGATCCGGGGGGTCTGGAGGGTGAATTACCGGGCATACCCAAAGGAGCCTGTGGACCCAAGTGGTGTCGACGGACCCTAGCAGGACACACGCACTACGTTGCCCCGTCTACTGCACCCCGGAGGCCACTTGCAGCCAGAGCGAGTGCGCGTGCGGTGCTTCAGTCTCCTGTGGGGCCTCTGCCGGGGCGGGACACAGCCTCCCCCGAGAAGATTGTTCAAAATGGGCAAGGGGGACCGCACACAGCCGAAGCTGACGTTCGAGCAGCGGAAGAATAAGGACTCGGAGCAACAGGCTGCCCAGTCTTCCAGCACGGCTACTGACCCGGGTCCCTCCCTGTGTGCCGAAATCAAGGAAATGCTTAACACCATGGAGAAAGGCCTTCAGGAGGGCATGTCGGCCATTGGCACCAAGATTGATGCGTTGTCCTATCGGATGGATCGTATGTCAGAAAGGGTGGATAAGCACTCGGAAAGGCTGGATATGGCGGAACGCAGACTGACAGAGGCGGAGGAGGCGCAGACTGAATGGGACACTGACCGTAAACAATTTGGTAGACTGCTTCAGGTAATCCAGGAGAAGTCGGAGGACTTGGAGGCGCGGTCCCGGCGATCCAACATCCGCGTCACGGGTGTGGCCGAGTCAACCCAAACAGGCAAGATGGAACTGTTTATTGAGAAGCTCCTGAAGACGATGCTGGGGGATGACACCTTCTCGCCAATGTTTATAGTGGAACGCGCTCACCGCACCCTCGGACCAAGACCTCCCCCGGGCGCTAACCCTAGACCGATTATAGCGAAATTGTTAAATTACAGGGATAGGGACGCAGCCCTCAGAGTAGCCCGTGAGAAGGGCAAACTGCAGTACGAGGGAATGGACATATCGCTATACCCTGATTTCACGTCGAAAGTCCAGGAGGAGAGACGAAGATTTGTCCCGTACAAACAGCAACTTAGAACCCTGGGCCTGGACTATGCCATGTTATACCCAGCGAGGCTACGCGTCAACAGGCAGGGACACTCGCATTTCTTCACTGATCCCAAAGAACTGCAAAAATCCCTAAAGGTCTGGATGAAAGATTCCCGGGGAAGTCCAGCACCAAACACGGAGGAGCGGACCAGTAACGGGGACCTAGAGGAACAAGACTGAGGAGTAGAGGGCGGAATGCAGGACTCTAAGGACCTTTGTTCGCTTCAGCGCCACCGAATCCCCTCATTGGACTGAAGGGGAATGGCCTCTCGGAGTATCCTGCCACAGGCCCTGGGCTATTGTAAGCGGAACTGTGGGTGAGATCTGTATGTTTTTGACTTAGGGCCGCTGGGGAGTTGCACTTTCACTCCTGGAAATCCCCTAGGCGAGTCTTGGCTCTCAACTGCACGTTATGGGAGAGGGCTACAGAAATTGAGGGCGGGGGAGTGGAGGGGTGAGACCTCACACACAAAGGTGAACTATTGCGTTTAGCGGACACTGCTGCATTCTATCAACGGGGCGCTGGCGCAGGGGCAAGCTAAAGGACACTGTTTGGTAGTCCCAGAAGGGAAGTGGTCGGCTAAAGGATTACACAGGCTACCTCTGCCCCAGCGCTCACTGCGGCTTTGGCTCGGATAGAGCTGGTATGGGGAATTGTTGCATGGGTTTCAATGTGGGTGGGAGGGAGGGCCACGGGGGCTTCGGTCATACCAGGTTGGGGTTGGTTGACTGTGGGAGGCGGGGGGAAGTGGGAGTTTGGGGTTCCGATATGTTTGAGGGGGGGTTCTTAGCGTGCTCCACAATGTTACTACCCACTGTGATGTTTGGCAGTTGCTGTTTGCGACGAGAGGCAGGGAATACATTTGCTACGCATATGCAATGTTGCTGCACTACATATGGCAGACTCACCACATGATGATTCTCTGACTGACACAGAGACACTGAGGGCCCTGACATGGAATGTGAGGGGCTTAAACGACTATCGGAAACTCCGCAAGGTGTTACACTATCTCCAAAGGCATCATATAGACCTAGCGCTGCTGCAAGAAACTCACTTACCCAACAACAGCAGGATGCTCACGCATAGGGGTCTTCAGGGTAATTCTACTTATGCTGGCTTCACCACACACGCAAGGGGGGTGCTCACTTGGGTCAACCCAAAGTCTAAATTGTCCCTCACACTGTTGAGAGCTGACCCGGAAGGAAGGTTCGTACTCAGCAAGTGTGCGGGTAAGGGGCATACTCTGCTGGTCATGAACGTGTACGGCCCGAATTACGACTCCCCGGACTTCTACGCAGCACTCGCGGGACACTGCACTGAGTGGCCCTCAGATAGACTGCTGTGGGGGGGAGACTTTAACTTTGTTTTTAGCCCGGAGCTGGATAGGTCGGCGGGGCCGCCTCGTCGTCCGGCCGCAGCTGCGCAGCAAATGCAAGCTGAAATGATGAGACTGGGGCTGGTGGATGTCTGGAGGGATAGACACCGAGATAGAGGGGGATACACGCATTACTCTGCATACCATGACATACACACCAGAATAGATTATTGGTTGTCCACTCCCCCGTTGCTGGCGCAGGTGAAGGGCTGTAAGGTGCTCCCCCGTACGCTATCGGACCATTCCCCTATATTGTTGGAGTTTAGCACTCCCAGGCGGAGGATACCCCCGTTCACGTGGCGCTTCCCACCTTATTCCTTGCTGGATGACACGTTCAGGGCCGAGCTCGGGGAGGAAATAGATGTGTTCTTCGATACCAACCTAGGCACGGTAGACGACTTCGGGACGATCTGGGAGACTTTTAAGGTGTATGTCAGGGGGATAGTCATGGCTAAGCACTCTAGTGTCCTAAAGGACATCAGGCGCAGGCTGACACATCTGGAGGGGCAATTGGCAGAGTGCGAGCGACAACAGCTGACGGGT